>NC_036448.1:8666571-11066571 GCF_002775205.1 Xiphophorus maculatus
CCTCAGTGATGACGCCGAGGTTGGGCAGAGTAAAGACAAAACCAAACAGAAAAGTGTGTATTATTTCCCCATGATACTCACGTGTTTTGAAGTTCACATGCAGTGGGATAAAGTGTGTTTTTTAACGTGCCTTACAGTTTTTAACCCAGCAGAGGTTGGAGCAGAAGGGAAAGGTTACATTTGGAAGGCCGGCGGTCTGGATGACGCAGAGGAAGAGGAGCTGTCCCAGTGTCTGTGGGGTAGGAGAGCAGCTCTTAGCGTCTCACCCTGACCGCCGCAGGACGTTCGTCCTCCGTGAGGGTTTGCTTTTCATTGGCCAGGTTTGGTGTTGAACCCGGATCCTGAGAGCGACAGCGAGGACAGTGAACCTGACGACCCCGATGACCTCATGATTCCCTCACCTGAGATGGACGATGTTAAAGGTGAGAGCTCAGCTGCCCGCTCCTGAATTGTGAAAATTACAATCAGTTCCATTCAGACAGACTATCGTGAGGTTTATGGTTCAAATATATATTCCTGCTCATAAACAACAGATGAACAAAGAATTATCCCTAAAACCGAACAGTGAAAAACTTGTCTTATAAATTGCTAACAATTGGGATAGTAACAATCATTAACCTAAACTTCTTATATTTCCAAACAAAACAGAAAATAACAGCAGCAGAGACACAACTTGCATTGGTCAAAACTGGTTTGAAGCAGCTACACCTTCAACCACTGTGCTACTTTTACTCTCCATCTCTTTTCACCAATAGGTGGCGCCTCTGAACTTCATATTAAAAATGAGAAAATGAAACTTCTGGACCTCTATCTAAAACAAAACTGCTAACAAACATGGGTGATGCATATTATATGTTGAAGATTTTATAATAACACCACTGCAGAAGTATTTGCCAAAAATATTTCATTTAAAATGCATATTTAAATGAGTCTGGAGAAGAGTCAGGGGGTCTGGCATGAAAAGCATCAGGCATTTGTTACTCTGAAGTCCAGAGAGTCATCATTGTGGTTTTCTGTGCTGCAGTCTTCCAGATGGAGGTGATGGGGACTCTGCAGAGAGGTCTGGAGGAGAACATCGGCTGCGACAACCTGGTGCTGGAGATCAACTCTCTGAAGTGAGCCGAACCTCCGAACCCGCTCACAGCAGAGCCGCTTCCTTCACGACCTTTTGTTTATCTTCACTCTACGTCTGTCTCCAGGTACGCCTACAACATCAGTCTGAAGGAGGTGATGCAGATATTAACCAGCGTGGTGCTGGAGTACCCCTTCCAGCAGCAGGGCCCCAACCTCACTCCTTCACAATACGTCGCTCTGCTTCTACCTGTATGTATCGCAGCAGACATTTCTCATCAATTTTGGAAGAAAACTGTGGTTTTCATTCCTCTCCCCTCTATTTAGCTGTTGAAGAAATGGGCACCAGTCTTTAAGAACTATGTGAAGAGAGCCCAGGACCACCTAGACTGCTTAGCTGCCTTTGAGGAACACTTTCTGGAGCAGGAGAGCCACTGGCCTGCTATGGTCAAGGTCAGGACCAAACAGAACTGATGTTATCATTTAGACGATGGCCATCCAGTCTGTATGCGTTGTGCTGTTTGCATCTAAGGTCCTCATGAGCATGTACGAGCTGGAGATCCTGGAGGAGGAGATGATACTGCGCTGGTTTTCTCAGGGAGCCACGACAGACGCAAGCAGACGGCTCCGAAAGAACCAGGGGGTGAGTAAGAACTCGGGTCAAGGAAACGCTGAGTTAACAACAACTTAGGGCTGGACCATACGGCTGAAAAACTCATCACAACTTAAATGCTTTATATCAGTTTATTTTGGTTGGTTAGTTTATTGGTTAGTTTTCTGTTTTAGATATCTGAAAGACTGTGAAATTGGAGGCATGTCAATTACTCTTTCATCCACAGATGTCACTCCATAGTGTTGTTTTTTTTTTGTCTATAAGCAGTTATAAGTCATATTTTCTAAACTTGAAACTCCTGCTGCACAAGTTGCTCAATAGGTTGTTGCTAGGTAACCAAAGAGTGAGTCAGTTGATGCCAATAACTTTGCTTAGCCAGTTGTGAGAGCTTGAGCAGCTAAAGCCTTTCCTCTGCCTACTTTTTTTTAAAATTAGCATCATATTATGACCTGAAATGCCCTTTTTGGAATTATTTAAAATTTCCTGCCTGCTCCATTCACTGCCTCTGTCTTCATCCCCAAACCTTCAGTAAATCAGTATATGTGACCTTGATTTCTGATGTCCATTTCCAGCTTCAGAAGTTCATCCACTGGCTGGAAGAGGCAGAGGAGTCTTCAGAAGAAGACGGGGAGTAACGTGGAGCACTTAGTGATAGTTTTAACTTATAAACTCTTTAGCATAAGCTGCCGTGTGACGGATGCAGCAGCTTCGATACCCTGCAGATTCTGATCTGTGCAGATAAAGCAAACACCCATTATTATCACAGACCTCTAACTCGTGTCCAAAACTCTTGTGATCGTAATGCTTGTAAGAATAAAGAACAGGTCATTCTGCTCAGACTTAAGTGTTGCCATTTTTTTGACTTTTCTCCTTTTCCGAAACAAAAGTGATGAAACTTTCGTTTGGAGTCAAAAAGTCTGTAAATTAAAAGAGTCCTATCCCGTGTCACAAATATCTATCTGTGCAAAAGGACTGGAATCATTTTCCACTGGTAAAATTATTAAGTTTGAATTAGATTCACCGTAAAAATATTGGAATGAATGTATGCTTGGACTGGGTACATCCTTAAAAAGTCTTAAAGCCTTTAAACCTCAAATTTGTTTTTTAAAAATGTAATTTGGCCTGATATGTCAATAACTGGCCTTGGATTTTGCTGTGGCAGGACTATTTAATTCTGCCTGGGAAAAATTTGAGTAGTACTCAGAAATCTTGACTTTGTTCTTTTTGATTCAAAGTGGTCGAGGCTACCTCTAGCTAGCTAATTAGGCTCACTAACTAGCCTAGGCTACTTAGACCTTTTTTGCACCTATCATGGGTAAGTGCAAATTTATAGGTTTTTCGGTATTGAATCTAAAGTTTAATTTAAAAGTTTTTAATTAAAGTTTTAAAAGTTTTTAATGTTTTAAATTTTACTTACTGAAACCTGTAGATACCGTTTGGAGCAGGAAAAGCTGCAAAACAAATTTCACCAAAAATGTTTTTAAAGGTACACCTTTTATTAGAAGAAAAACTTGTTCCCTTGACTTAAAAGCAGCAGTAAAAATGTCCCAAAAATAATGCAACTAAAGCTTGTGTTGCTTCACATCAATTAATACACCGTATTTTCCGCACTATAAGGCGTACTAAAAACCTTCAGTTTTCTCAAAAGCCGACAGTGCACCTTATAATCCGGTGCGCCTTATATATGGACCAATATTGAGCCACAACAGGTCTCGCAACTACGGTACGCAGCCGCCGACTTCATTTTCCCCCGTAGAAGAAGAAGCGCGCGGTGCACGCTGGGTTTTGTGTAAAGACCCCAAAATGGCTCCTATTAAGAGACACGCTTACGACGCAGAGTTTAAGCTCCAGGCGATCAGTCACGCAGTAGAACACGGGAATAGAGCAGCAGCGAGAGAATTTAACATGAACCAATCAATGGTGCGGAAGTGGATATATATTGTGATTGCACTAACGTTTGATTTACCGTAACAGTATCAGACTGTTTTTTACGTGTTTATTGAATCGAGGAAAAGTTCCCCTCCACTATATGTTATACCTTGCTGTTGTTAAAAGATAAACTGTGTCACGAAAATACCACGTCACTTACTTTACCTCGGGGAAAATAATAAAACAGCTGTTTATTCATTTTGGGAATGAACGGAGTTTTCGGAATGCTGGTTTGTAATCTATTAATAAAGTTTGACTGACCTATCTGACTATTTTGTTGACATCCCCTTTATCGCAGTTCCATCTAATGGATGCATAACGTAACTCCAGCCTCTACTGTAGCGTCTATTCTATGCGCCTTATAATGCGGTGCGCCTTATATATGAAAAAAGTTTTAAAATAGGCCATTCATTGAAGGTGCGCCTTATAATGTGGTGCGCCTTAAAGTGCGGAAAATACGGTACTCGCATTATAACCCTCGGTAGCCACTAATCATAGCACTAACTGTCATTAAGGCCAAAGGTCATTAGGTCAAAAGCTTTAAATCGGTCCACTTGTGCAAATTTTTAAAAAACGTTCCAATATTATTAGGAATAGAAAGTATGCATAGTGGGTTTTTTTGGTCTTGATTTTTGTTCTTTTTTGAGTGGAAACTTTAGGCAGAGCTTTAAACCAGCAGCACTGCGCCTATCTGGATCTGTCGTCCTGTTTTCCGAACGCTTTGTACAAGACGGCGGCGAACAGAGAAGCCCCGGTGAGGCCGGTCATAGCCGTCAGCGTCTTCCACATGCTGGCCGAAGCCTCGTGTCTGTCCATGAAGCTCCTGTAGTCGCTGGGCACCAGGATGTAGCTGCGTCCGTCCTGCGGGGCCCGCAGGCTGACGACCCGGCCACCCTCCAGCACCACCTCTCCGAACCCCGTCAGGCTGCTTCCCACACGCAGCATCTGTTCGCTCTCCACCATGGCCACAGGTTTCTCGCCACTCAGACCCTGCACCACCATCTCCGCCAGACCCTCCTGAGCGCGTCTCATTTTGGAGTAAACCCACTCCATGTGGCACCCCGAGGCCTCCAGGGGGTTCTGCACCTTCACGTGAACGTCGGCGATGTAAGAACCGGGCTGGACTAAACTGAAGGGGACAGAGTTGTTGGTCTCATTCTTGTTGATTGTCCGGGAGTTCCTGAAATAGGAGCTGTAATAAATTACTGATATTTACATTTAAGTGACATTTAGCTTGATGGACCAACTGAATATAATGAGGAATTGTGAAGTGGAAAGAAAACTACATTTCAAACACACATTAAAGCCACAAAAAATAGCTGCAAAGGCTTCGAAGTGCGATTATAGTTTTAGCTTTCTTGCTCATTAAAACCTAGAATTCATAGAAACATTAAAGTAACTTCAAGATCCATAGCTCAGGTGGGAAAGTCTGTTGAGAGTACACAAGAAAAACATGGAAAAGGCAACGCACTGCAAAGAAATACCATTGCGTGCCACACTGAGTACTTCAGTTCTGCTGTGAAACACGGTGGTGGCAGCATCATGCTTCCTCTGATGCAACAGAGGTTTTGTTTTCCAGCTGCGCTACAGTGGAATGATTTAGGTGAAAACATATTTATGTGTGGCAGAATAACCCAGACCAAATGTAGAATCTGTCGCAACACTTGGAAATAAATGTTCTCAGATGCTTTCGGTCTTATCTTCCTGAGTTTGAGCTATTTTCCAAAGAATGGAGAAAGCTGCTGTAAAGTCTTTCTACAAGTATTGTAGTACAATTGTGCTAGCCTGGTAAAACCCAAGCTAGACTTTGCTTCTTCCAGACGGTCTCTAGACCATCAGTCATTGAGAAACAATTGCTTCCTTGAGGCATGAACTCTTTAAGTTTTATGCTTTTCTCAATTGCTAAACGTTTGACTGTGAGGCATACAATGCGCCGTTTTGACACTATGAAGCTTACCCAAAATTGCCTGCTCTGTAAGCAACCATCCTCCACTGCAAAGAGTGTGGAGCTGACCAAGGTGGCTGTTAATGCTGATTCAATATGTGGAAGTGTGACCTATAGAGACTTAACAGCTTTGTTCACTTCCTCCACTTCCATTGCTAAAACTACAGGCAGACTACAATTCTAAAACAGCACAGAAAATCACAACTTCTCCAACTGTTTGATGATTCGGTTGGAATTGTAGCCGAGAAATCCAACTCAAAACGAGAAAGCCCAGATAGAGCACTGAAGGGGGATGAGAGTCAAGCAGCAATGGCCAGCCTACATTTACGCGGTCCTTAAAATCCACTGAAAGGTGCAGTTGTAACGATATATTCAAAATCTCAACCTTTGAGAGAGAATTATAGTTACCAAGTCCTGGTGAGATAGTTCCAGTATTTCCAGCGCTCTTCCACCACAACCTTCTGAATCACACCATGGCATCGAGGGACAAATTTGCTTTGCAGGACCTCCCCATCAGCCTGAACAACGCCTTCATACAGACAGTCACAAAACTGAAAGTCTTCAAAAACTTCACATTGTAAAAAGTATAATAATAATATTAGACAGGTCTCTACCTTCAACAGCAACATACTGGAGTCGTTTGTGCGAAGATGCGTTCAGCACTTTAAGTAAATGATCATCAGGTTTGAAAACTGGGATTTTCTAAAAGGTGACAAAAACAAATTTCAGTCGCCATGAAACAAGGCAGAGCTGTCTTATTAATAAGAGAGGCCAAACTTGCCTTGAGCATTTTTATCTCCTCCTTCTTTTCCCGGTAGAGCTTATAAAACAAACCGGAGAAGGCAATGCTAGTGCCCATACCGATCAACACCAAGGGGTTTGGAGAAGAGTCACCCATAGCTGAACACCTGGAAAGTGAAACAGTTTAAAACAACCTGCATGGCAAAGCAGAGAAAATGTTGAGGATGGCAGTGTTAAAACATGAGTTTAAAACGGACCCATTACACTGTATTATGGTTTCAAACAGGATAAGTTAAAAACAAACCTTTATCTAATAAAACCGAAGGGTAAAGGAGTCACATATACGTGCTGGAGCAACAGAAAATGAAACAAAGGCTTATTTTGTAGTTTCAATTCCTTGTTTTCTTGATGGCGTCACGTCTGCTCAACCAATAGAATTCCAGCTGTACTTCTCTTGTCCAGCAGGTGGCAGCAGCGACGTGAGAAGTTCTTCCATTTTCATTCACGTAATTCCGTTTAAAGGATAAATAATCGGGTATTTTGTCAGAATTTGGCTCTGCACTGTCTAAATTCAGTGTTTAATATCATAATATGGATTATTTAAACAGTAATGCGTGGCAATAAAATAATTTTTCTACACATGATTAAACATTTCTAGTGTCTGCCCATTTGTTTTTAACCTGCAAAGTCCTGTGATACTCTAATTTATGGATATTATTGAAAAGTTCATTGATTTCAGTAACTCTGCTTACTAAGTGAAACACATTATAGAGAAGAATAACGCCCAGAAAGATATTCTCCAACCTTTATTTATTTTAATTATGATTATGTTTCACAGCTAATGAAAAAAATGACAATATTATAAAATTACATCAGACTAATAATAATAATAATAATCTATTACAGACTTCCAGTCTTAGTGGAAAGTATTTATTACTTGATCCTTTTAATCTAGTGGGGGGAAAAAAGAGAAAATGCTTCTCATGAATAATATTTTAGAGTTCCTGACAAATTTCTAACTATTTGCAAAGTTATATATAAAAAGTCTAAAGGTGCAAGAATTATTCTTTTTTTTTCTAATTTAAATTACTTCTTTAAGTAACTCTCTAATGTTCTTCCTTGTGCTCAGTGCTCTGAGAAGACAACCACCACTCCATGTTAGTTTTGTGTGCTTTCTTCTTCTTGTTCTGTCGGTGTGTTACTGGGTAAACCTGCCAGCATGAATGATGCATTTATGACTGGGATCATTTCTAGACTGAGTCACAATGCATTTATTTTTTAGATTTCCATCAACTTTTCTGACAGACATTGGAGTGTTTCTAAAGTACTCGTGCGGATTTCAACTGTAAGTATATTTCTCATTTTCTAATTCCAGCTTTTACATGAGAGAGATGACACCATCTGGCTCATTTGCTTCAATACAAAATGATTTTTATTTCAGCTTGCCCCCTCTTTTGTGGAAAATATAAAAATGAACACATTTGCAGTTCACCTACATGTTCAAATCGTTCACGCCGGACCAAAAAACGAAAAAAAAAAAAAGTGTCACAAATGTGGGCTGAAAAGCTGTGAAGTGCTCACGGCTGCTGAAGCATGTAATTATGAGTTACAGATCCTTCCTCAATAGCAGGTTTTCCAGACAAAGCTTGAGTGAATTTTGAGTCTGAAAGAGACTGAATGCTGCAATTTCCTTCGCTATGGTAACCTGGGCCGCCAATTTGAGCACTCAGAACCTTATCAAACTGACTTATAGAGATAATTACATCCTATATATAAAGACATGCTTTGATATATTCACACCATTATTCAGAAGCGTTGACGATACAAGCATTAGCTTGGTTAGCAGTAACATCTTGAGTTTGGCTAAACTGTCCAGAAAAGATTTAAGATTCACTTTGTTGTCTTTTCTTTGAGTACTTCCATCGCAAAAAAGAAGAAACTACAATATTTGTTGCTCTCCCATCAACTACAGCATCTCCAAGTCTTCAAGAGTGATAGCAGCTCCAGACCATCACAACTACCTCCACCACATTAGATCTCCTTTTTCTGAAACCTTCTGTTTGACTTGCACCTGACATGACGAGAAAAACGCCTTCACTTTAGTCTCCTTAGTCAACAGAATATTTCCCCAAATTTCATCAAGATATTTTTAAGCGAAAGGTAAGACGAGCCTTTCTGCTTTTGCTTTAATCAACATGGAGCTGCAACTATATCCCTTTTTTTATTTTTATGTGATGCTATTTCTGGAATTCTGCTCATCAAGGCTAAGAACGTGACATTCATGTTATACTTTTGTCATTTTCTGGCTCTTTAGAAATAATGGTAGATGCTTTATGTAAGCTTGATGTATCCATTCCAACACCAGTTCTCACGTTTATTTCATTTCTCTTTGGAATCAACAAAGTCATTTTTGCATTTTTAATTGAATTCAATGTGTGTTTGGGATGATGTCATTGTTGGCACACGTAAGTTTCAAAGTACCTGTTGAATTGAAGTGAAGTTGAAGAATTAAGAATGAATCCTTTGTCTCTTTGCTTTGTCCAAGGCACAGGAATCGCTTGCAGCAGATTAGCCCCATTAGCATAAAGCTGCTAGCGCTAGGCCTGAAAGTTGGACGCCTCGCCCTGACTCCTTCAAACACTTGGTAGCATTTTGGCC
Organism: Xiphophorus maculatus; assembly: GCF_002775205.1. Classification (NCBI taxonomy): domain Eukaryota; kingdom Metazoa; phylum Chordata; class Actinopteri; order Cyprinodontiformes; family Poeciliidae; genus Xiphophorus; species Xiphophorus maculatus. The sequence continues at coordinate 8,675,529 of NC_036448.1, forward strand.
ATATTTGATTTTTGTCGACTGAGCTTTTGTACAGAAGGCAAGTCACTTGTCTATATGAGGAGCAGCAAATTTAAATTTTGCTATTCTTACGGTTTGGATCGGATGGTTAAAACATTTGGGTGTTTCAACAGGACCATGAACCTGAACACATATCCACAGATGTTCTGGAATGGGTAAAGCAGGTTAACCATTGGTTTTTGGAAAACATGGATTTCTCTTGTATATAAAAAAAATCCCCATCTCATTTAAATTGACTCTACTAATGCCGATACAAAAGTTAAAAGTTAAAAATATCCAGCCAGGATTGTATTAGAAGTTTGTTGATTGTGGACCTGCATCTTCTTAAAAGGCATAGAATTAAATATTTCTGAGTATAGGTTTATATTTGCATCTCTATAATGTTGACCAGGTGTGGATTAGAAACAAATTACAATAATTTCAAGCCTTACACTTAAAATACCGTATCTATAACTCATTAAAATCGACTCAATGCTAACTGTTAGCCGCTGTCTCGCACCAAACTGAATGTTTTGTATAATTTCAGTAGACTGATGTTTACCCTAGAGAGGCAGGTCCAGAACACACATGGTCTCAACACTGAAGCAGCTAATCCTCTGATTGCTTTTCACTCAGGCAGATTAGCGGTGACCAGTGCGATCTCGCCATTAATCACAGAGTGAAGTGTCAGGCTCAGCCGGCTTCCTTATTCTCTGCTTCCCAATGTGTGCTGAGCAGAAATCTGCTTCTCTTTCTTGGCAAACATCACCTGCCTGTAACCACACACCTGCCGTACACAGACATTAGAAGAAATTATGGCACCCAGTAACATGTTCATTTATTTTCTAAAAGAAAATCAAGATCCAAACATAAAAAGCATTTCCTGTAACATTTAACAAAAGGTTCAAAAAGCTATTTTCCTCAGTTTTAATTGTTTAGTTATATCATTTGATTGTTTTTTTTCAGTATTGCTAACATTCAGGGCTGGACTTTTAAGAATAAGGGCCTCTGGGCTGTAATTTACATGAACGAAAAATGTTTTACTCATATAAATTACAAAACATTAACAGGTAGGTCTATATATTTGCAGGTACAAATTGATAGATGGTTTGTTTAAAACGTGGCAGATGGCCACATGTCGGTCTAAAAAAAAATTCCTAATTTTGACATATTGGGGTGTAGTTTCAATTCATAAAAATCCAACAATATTTTAATAAAACACCACATGCAAAATGAGCCCATGGCTTTAATATGAACATGTGCAGTATAAACAAAAAACTATTTCTTTGGGCCACCCCAAAACTTAGAGCCCTGGGCAACTGCCTCTGTTAGCAATTTTTAAAATCTGGCTTAGCTAATGTTAGCACCAATCAACCAACCTGGGAGGAAGTCAGAGTACCTGGAGAGAACCCATGCATGCACCGGGAGAACATGCAAGCAGGAAGACATTTTGAACACATGACTTTCTTCCTGCTCGGAACGAGGGCTCCCAACTTCTCCACTTGTCCTTATACGTCTAAAAGTCACACAGGCTGTCACGGGGTGTCCTAATTTTTCTACATGACTTTATGTGAACCAGCACTTTTCCCTCTCCTCTGCATGCCACTCTCACACAACGTTTTCATTCCTGTTCCACGACAGAAAAGAGTCACAGAGACTGAAAATGTAAATTCTCTCCCTGAAGCAGATTACTGCGTTTCTGGCTATCGGCTCCACAGAAATAGAAGCAAATCTTGAGGGATATCTCTGACTCCACGGGTTTTTATAGCGTAGAGGGGAGGAGAAGAAAGAGACTGCGGTGCATTAAATAATTTCAGTTCTCGAAAAGCCTCCTCTGTCGCTTCATAACGACTCATTGTGATTCAGGTGTTGCTTCATCTCCGGTACATCTGTCCTTGACGGCCCGCTGAAAGGAATAACGGCATTCGAATGGATGACGTTGGTTTGCCCATTGTTAGAAGGCTTTTTAAGTAAGGAATATGAAACTTTGCAGCTGCAAGACTGCGTCAAACAGAAGAAAAAAAAAGAACAAACTGATGGCCACAGACGAGCCAGCAAGTTACCTGACTGGAAAACAGCTGTGAAGCATCTATGGAGGAATGCAGGGGCTTTACTTAAGGATTCCCACAAGACAGGGCAATAAATTGGGGCAAAATAGATTCTTGGGGTTTACAAATAAAACAAATGTTCTTATTTCAAAAGCAAGGGGGAAAAAGTCCAATAATCCTTTATCCAGGAACTAGAAACTTTAAATCATCTACTTGAGGCTTTCTTTCGACAGTGGCTTTTGTTGTACTGTGCCTCCACAAAGGACAGATTTCCACACACTCTCCCTTAGTTCAAAACCAAACTACGAACTCCTTTTCATATCTACATATAATCCCTGTAATGCTTTTACTTTTAGTAAGTAGCAGTATTTTTTGGGAGGGTCAACTATTTTTCAGTTTTTAACTTGCTCTGTACAACATCCTTGTATTTTGATTTTTTTTTTAATTTTATTTCAGACAGTGGGGAAAATAATTGCTTCATTAATACTCAAGGTTTGGGATGCTAATTTATGTTCTAACTCTGATTCACTCCGGTCAAATTTAAGACCTTTTAAGGCTTCTTTTTAATGCTAGCTTGAACGATACTGTGTTTATTGGGATTGACTGGGAAAACTTACTACATTACAATCAAGCATAACAAAAACTGTGACCCTGGTTTGAGCTTTTGACATTGCATAGCTACAACTTTAATCCCCACAGTTCCCAGTTTTAAAAGCTTTTTGTTGTCACACAGCCTTGTATGGGCTAACAGCAAAAGTGAGTCAGTGAACGTCATCCAGCCAACTGCCGATAAATTGGCATTTCTTCATGATACAGCTAACTAGCTAGCAAGCTAGTTAGCTGTTTCATCTCGAGTCACTAAAACGAAATTAAAACGTTTGCGTGCGGCTCAAACTTTTGCCTGACAGCAAATACCCATGAGAAAAAAAAGTACATTAAATATACATGCCTCTACAAAATGTAAGACCTGTGAATAACGAATTAAAGAACAACTTAATTTAAAATAAATAAATATATAAATTTAAGACATGCGTGGACAGTTTTTTGACGCTTCGTCACAACTTTTGTCCCTGACCAGCCCTCGGTCTTTATGAAACTGTTAGCAGAACAGCTGGACTTGTACTGAGGTGGGCTCTATTTAAAGTTAGAGGAGTTCTAAGAAAATTTGTTGCAATTGTTTTTAGAGTGTTCCAGGCCAAATCTAAAAATATATTCATTGTGTTATAACAAACGTTATAACGCGACAAAAGGGTGGGTGGGTGGTGGTGGGGGAATCTATGGTACGAAACCTTATATATTTAACAAAGCTGTTGCTTTTTCTGGAACATTTCTGCGAGCTGCTGCTGTAATAAAATCGCGCTCCTCGTTGTGTTGTGGTTGTTTTGGGGGATTTATGACAGCACTTGTCGGAAATGAGCAGCAAACCCTTCTCAATCTGGTTTACACCGCCTTGGGACTCCCTGCTCCGAATGTGATTTCACCGCCTGCTCGTATCCTGAGCTCGACGAGTCTGATGCGTCTTCGTAATTATCCTCGCTGCTGCCCACAGAGAGGGATCAGAGCAGCTGTCCGGCAGTCTGCAGCTCAGCTGATCCTTTTTGGATCAGCATCTCTACGAGCCGCATGCCCTGCGTTGCTCCAGCTTGTGCGTTATGGCAACACTTTAGGAAGCGATGACCTCTAATAGGTGATTCATTTTTTGAGCAGCTGATTCTTCATGAGTCATTTCCGTCTGATTAGCACGATATTTACTCTCCATCCTCGTGTTTAGGGATGGCTAGATTTTTTTTTCATACAGCATTTTATTCCCCCCAGAAGCTGACAAAAAAACCGTAAGATTTTTCAATGGATTTGTCCTGTAAAGTCACTAAAGCATTTTCTTTATTTATGTAGGCCTATTGTCCGTTAACAAAAAAAAAAAAAAAAAAAAAAAAAATGGATGAAGAAGTTTTTGCTCCCTGTTTTTCATCCAAACATAAGATTATTGTCTTGTCCAGAAATGCAGTTTGCCTGTGAATGTTTGAACCAGGATGTCCTCACGGATTACCTGTTGCTCCACGAAGGTTATGGACTTTTGTAATTCTTTACTGTCAGGAAGTAAAAAAAGAAATGGGCAAATAAATAAATAAATAAATAAATATCTTCGGTTTATCTAAAACTCTTCAGCGAGAGTTCTGATGAGTAAAACAAGATAAAAATCATTCCTTCATATTTTAGCTCGCCCATTGGCTCCCTGTTAAATCCAGAACTTTCTTTCAACTTTCTTTTTAATACATAAAAGCCCTTAATAATCAAGATCTGATTGTTCCTAACAGAGCTCTTCTCTCCCAGACCGCAAATTCACATGTTTCTTTTTTGAATTAGAAGAGACGATGTGACGACACCGATGTGTCCGTGTGACAAAAATCCCCAAACATGTTTGACAGAGAGGACATTTTGTCTGTTATTGGAAGGGGTTTTTTTTAATTTCTTTTTTTTTTTTTACGCACCTTGTTCGGCGATGATTTCTCATTGGTTTGATTCGACTGGAGGAGGAAGAGGAAGAGGAGGAGGAGGAAGACTTGTGGCGCGGAGCAGATCTCTCCACCAGGAGCGCAGAGCGCACAGAACACAGCGACCCATTCAAGACCTGCTTCGGATTATCACAGATTTTTTTGAAGACTTATTTAACATTCCTCATATTTAAAAAAAAAAAAATATATATATATATATATATATTTAATCTTCTGGTTGATTTAGAGGATTATGTTGGTGCGGTTCTCTAGGAGCATTTGCCTGTTTTTGTCCTGCGCGCTGTTGGATCTGGTGAGTGTATTTAAACTCTCTGAGTTTTCTCACGACTTGAACTTTTCGCTCGTTTTTTTCTCCAAGCGCTCTCGTCGGTTGGTCTGCTACATTGGGAGATGTCAGACTGACCGTCTGGTTGTAACTCGTGTTATATGCAGATGGTCTCCAAAGTGGCTGCTGGATGTAGCGCGCACCAAACTGCTCCGCGGATCATCATCTGATTTCACACACTGATCCGTGTTTGTGGATGGAAATGTTGCGATTTTACCGTCGTTTTATCACCGGGACGCGATGTTAATATCTTTTGTGTGTGTGTGTGTGTGTGTGTGTGTGTGTGTGTGTGTGTGTGTGTGTGTGTGTGTGTGTGTGCCTCCATTTCCTCTCCAAGTTCTCACTTCTCAGTTCATTTTTGCCTCCAACTCAAAGCCGCAGTCCTCCAGTGACTCAGTGACGTCTGCGTATTTTGAGTTTCTTTACATGACCAAGGTTAGAGAAGTCATCCAGCGGGGAAACCATGGCAACGACCTTTCCTTCGTCTCTCTTCTGCTCCCTGGTTTTCCACTTCCATCATCATCCGCTGATCGGCCCGGAATTCAGCTGGAGGTCGGATCTCTTTGAGCAGCAGAAAGTGCGTCTCAGCTCTTTGGATGAACGGAAAACAGAAATTAAATCAGGGTATTTCTAAACGTGAGATCATCCTCCCGCCTCACTACTTGCACAACTTAACAGGAACTCTCATCCCTCACTGTCAACATTGCCAAATCATCACTGTGGGAAATAACAGAAGAGAAAGTGAAGCAGCAGGACTCATATGGGCCCTGTTAGTGGTCAACTACATCAGTCTGATGAAAGGAAAGACTCATCCAGCAAAGCAGAATCAACAAATCGCCATGAAAAAAACTTCTGTGGAGTATCTTGTAAAAGTATCGAGTTTTTCCGCAAGTAAATAACCCGTGGCATTTGGATGCAGCCCCATTAACTCTGAAACCCCTAGTTAAAAACTAGTGCGCCAGTCAATCTGAAAAGTGTGGCATGCCTTTGTGTGCAGCCTCCTTTACTGCGATAGCCATAAATCACATTTGTGCAACCAATTTCCTTCAGAAGTCAATAGATTAGTATTTTCACACCTTGAGTACTTATTGAAAGCAAGTCCAAGAGGAGTGACGTGCGTTGCATGGAGCCCCCTTTACTCTGGTACCCCAAAGTAGGGGTGGGCGATGTGGACTTACAGGTTTTATCACGAGATTTTGTTGTACTATTGTGATAAAAGGTGACAATACAAACTGTTTAGAACTTATTTTTTAGGTAACTGACACAACAATCACAAAAACCGCTCTTGAAAAAATATTCCCACTTTTTAGATTACGCTTAGATTTCATGCGCACAGTTATTGTATTTGATAATATTTTCATATTGGAACTCACACTGAACAAACAGTGGAGAAAATAGTAAGACTAACGATCAAGACAGACACTTTTGTTTTTGACATCATTCATTCGAATTTTTCATGACAACAATAAATTTAAATTCTTATTATAAAAATGTATTGCAATAAATGATGAACTATATAAACGCTCACCACTGCTCCAAAGTAAATCGCAGTGCAACTAATTTCCTAGAGATGCCACCTAATCAAAAATATTTGAAAAGTGTTCACGCCTGAGGAGTCTCCCACAAAAATAACAACAGGAATTTGTATTTCAGTCCCCTTTGATGCCCTGGAATAAAACCCAGCGCAATCACGTGCCTTTAAAAGCCATTGAACATGAAAAAAAGTTTTTAAAAATGATTGAAAACCACTAATGTGCCACATTGTCAAAATTGTGGAAACGGGGCATGGAAAACCTGAAGTGGACATGTTATTTTCAGAAACTCAAACCAGCAAACAAACCACATTTTGATGTATTCGAAACAACTTCGAAATACAGTTAGAGTGTTTGAGGTTACATCACTTTGTGCTTTTCAGGAACAATAATCGGACTGTGAATGCACGCAAACCAGGTCAGCTCGCCAGCTGGGTCAATTGGTGTCGGCTTTGTATGGAAAACACACACTGTCTGCAGGTGTATGCAAATGTTTCTCGTTGTCAAGCCAAGGAAAAAGCTTTGCCTTATCTACGGTAATGATTCCATTGAAATCTTGCCAACATTGTCTGTGGTGGAAACAAACAAATTAACCAGAGAGCAGCCCACGCTTTTCACAGGTGACAACTTGGACTGTTGCAGTGGTTCCCAAAGTGTGGGGTGCGCCCCCTAGAGGGGGCGCAGCGCCATTGCAGGGGGTTGCGAGAAGCATTATGGATGAAAACCCCCCCAAAAAACCCAAAAGTGTTTTACTGTAAAGATGGTTTGTAGTTTGTTTTGTTGCAAACTGAAGTGTGAAATAAACTTCAGTGGAGTTTGAAAACAAAATATGTGTATAGGTTTATGTCTGGTTGAACAACGTGTGTGCCCAGTTGATTTTATTTTTTCTTTTTGGGGGGGGGGGAGTTATTGTAATCCATAGGAGGCCCCAGAAAATCTTTGGGAACCACTGGACTATAGTAAGGTTTGTTTTCCTAATATTTAAAGAAACCCACAATTAGTCCCAAGGTCATAGAGGGGGTAAAAAAAAAAAAAAAGTAAAAACGTTTTGAGAGGCAAAATTCTAACACTTCTAATGAACCTGAGCACGTTGTCCCCCATGGTGAAACATGGTGGTGGCTGGGTTATGCTGGTGTGGTTGGTTTTCTTCCAACTTGAATAGGAACGTGGATGGAGCTACTTATCTGAGATTTCAATAAGAAAACCCGCAAAAGAGTTGAGAGTAGGAGTAGGAGTAGGTGGAAATCCATGCAAACATACGGCTTTTGCTACACAAGAACTGTTTGGATCAAAGCGTGTTCACGCATTAGAACGGCCTAGTCAAAGAACAGACATAAATCCAATGGCGAATCTGAAGAATGCTTAGAAAATTGAAGTTCGCAGATGCTTTCTGTCCAGTTTATCAGAGTTTTAGCTAGTTAGCAAGGAAGAATAGACTGTAAAGACTTGTAGCTGTCTCCAACACATCAAATGTTTTGTGAGAAATTTTTATTTAAAAAAAAAACACACACTTGTTCCACCAGTTTGTGTTGGTTTGTCATTAAAAAAAAATGCTGATAAAATACATTTATTTATTAATTTATTTTCTGGGGACAATATACATTATTTAACATGTTGGTAAATACGACGGAATTAGACAAAAGGCTATTTTTCTTTTATCGATGGCTAATTTTGTCTAACTAAGAACAAACAAAGATGATACAAAACAACAAAATTACTTCATTAAGCGACCAAATGTGAAAAGAAATTCAAGGTGTGTGGACAATTATGCAAAGCTCTCGTGTTGCACAGCACTTCCCGGAAAACGCAGAGAAGACAAAAGTGAAATGTTGTGTCTGCAGGTGCGTTCGGCGCAGAATCCGATGTGTGGCCTGATTCTGGAAATAGACAAGGAGAGAGCCATGTGCCAAGCTCAGGTTGGGAACAACACGACAGGTATGTGGGCGCCGTACTTTGTGTGCTTAGTTTTACTTCACTTTGGTGGCTGCCATTATTCTGTCCCATAATCCTTTGCGCATCACAGAGCTGGGTTGTAAGCCGTTCAGACCTGGCTTTACGTTCTCACCTGCATGGCTGAACACCAGTCCACCTCACTCCCGCTTGTTATCATGTTCAATCATTGCTGTTTTTGACTCTCCGACGTCTCGCACAAGTGTTCATATCTCGTTAGCTTGTCACTTTAAAAACCATGGATGTCAATGTATTTCTATGTGACAGGCCAACACAGAGCAGCACACCAAAGCTTTCCAAAGTTTTCACTGGAAAAACTCAAAATTTTACCAAGTATTTTTTGTTTCTAGTGCAAATATCTTAGCACGGTTGGAATAAGACAAAACTGACTTACAAGTAACTTTTAATCAAGAAATAGGAGAGTGTTTTAAGTCACTAATTCCTTAACATTGATGAAAAAAGTGCTCCTTGCGTTGGAAGATTATTTTACTTGTAACATGGGTAAAATAAGTAAAATAACTGGCTAATGGAAATAGTACTTTTTTCTCAATATTAAGGAATTGTTGACCTAAACCACTCTCCTGTTTCTTGCTGAAAAGTTACTTGCAAGTTAGTTTTGTCTTATTTTAAATGTACTAAGATATAGACCAAAAATAGTTGGTTAGATTTTGTTTTTCTTTTTGCAGCGTTCACATGTCTTCGTTCCACTTTACATAACTGAGAAGTGGAAGGAATTATTGATAAAAATTATGTACTGTTTTCAAACTTGTAGTAAAAATTATTATTAGAATTATTTAGTGGGATTGCATTCAGGCCTTTTACCTTGATACCCTTAAATAAAATCCAGTAGAGCGAAATGTCCTCTGAAGGCTTTTTTAAAAATTATTTTAACCTGTGTGTATTTCAGTACTTTAATCTCAATGTAAATATTTCATAGATACGGAACAAAAAACAGTATTCACTCTCTATTTGTAGAATTACATTTTACTTTGTTGCTTTTAGTTGTTGTTTTTCTGCTTTCTGACACGCCCCAAACTGTGATGTTATCCCGTCACAGAAAATTCCTGCAAGTTTCCATCAGAGTTTGTATTTGTGACAAAATGTGGAAGAATCAAAGTCGCTTGAAGCTTAATTAAAATTTTCTGGAATCACCTCGCACTGTAAGCAAATCGAGCGCTCCTTTGGGACGGAAAAGCAAAACAAATCCACCCGAGCCAGAACTTTCATTTACACGAATCACTTTTTTACAAAAGAAACAATCAACCAACGAATATGCAACAAAGAACCTCAATTTGGTGAATTGTTGTTTTTATTCTTGACAGGTTTTGAATTACATGTGACGAAGTGATGGGGGGGGAAAGCACACAGTACGCCATGACACTCGGCTCGCTTATGATTTCACCGAGTGTGACTGAAACACTGGCGAGAGACGCTGGGAGACTGCTCATTTTCACACAACACAAAAGTCATTAAACTCTCATCAGCGTTTTCACTTACTCGTGATTTGCAGTGAATAAACTCCATCTCGAATGTGTCCTCAGGGTAGTGTTTCGATAGGTCGTGGGAGCAGGTGTGGCGCCGTGGCGACCTGATCCCTAAAGTTACGGCTTCATCTTCTGAATTCAAACAGCAGCGAAGGAAGGAAAGCTGCTTTAATAGTCATGGTGACACTGTGTTACCTCAGGCTGTCCGCCGTCACGGACCCGAGCCACGGCAGCAAACGTTACATGTTTCAGCTGCCGCGGTAACTCCATCTTCAGCTTAATCGGGCTGGCGTTCGTCATTAACGCCCTGATCTTGAGCCCTTTGGTTGTACAGTGTTCCCTCTGTTGATTATGCATCGCTTTTGGTCATTTCGGCTCATATTCTTCTGTTTTCCCTGGTAGGCTGCAACATCACTTGGGACAAGATCGCCTGCTGGCCCTCTGCCGACGTCGGAGAGGTGGTCACCATCCCGTGCCCCAAATATCTCTTCTACTTCGCCAGCAATGCTCTTCCTCGTAAGACTCCACCTTATGAATTTAATTGTGTTTGGTGTGAAGCGTCTGCTAATATCCTTATGGTTTCTGTAAAACAGTTTTCCCACATTTCTGAGCAGATTTGCACTGAAATGACTTATAACAACAAATAAAACAAGTAAATTACCCTATTTAGTGACTTTTCTGGCTGATACTAATATGGTGGTATTAGTGTAGTTTATTAGTGTATAAACTACACTAATAGCACCATATTAGTGTAGTTTATGTTACAGGCATGTTTCTGTCAGCCGTGCTCAGAACTGAAGAAGGCTTTTGGATTAGAGGTGAAACGTCTTTAAGAAACACAGGAAGTTCATTTGCCTTCTATTTAGATTTGCAAAGCAAAACATGAAAAGTGAAGCTTAGAGGTGAGGAAGTGTTTTCCAGGGTGTGGTACTGCAGTGTAAATAAAAGCTGCACTTCTGTTTTTAAATGACAGAAAATGAGATAATCTTGTGCGGTTTTGTACATGTGTATGAAATTTGTGCTTTGTTTATTGAACTAGGCTAGAAAATCCTATCACCAACCAGTGGCAAGCTGTGACTTTTCACATTTTAATTCTGGCTGTGATAATACACCTGCACATGGATTATATTACAAGTTAAATACAAGTTTTGGGGGTCATAAAACATAATCCGGTGTTTTTTTCAAAGGGTTAAAATGATAAAACTGAGGGAATAACATATTAAATGCACTCTTAAACATTTCTTATATTGTTATCCAGGTTAGGAGGACAACAACTGTTGAAGTAGATTACATTAGTCCAAACTAATAACCTGATTGTTTGGCCTGTGGTGTTTCACTCTATCTGTACTGCATCGCTGCTGATGGACCATTGTTTGCGGTTCGCGTTGCACATTTGAATATGCCTCGTGTGCTGGCTTAGGTTCATTTCTCACTAGGAATCATTTGTATTCTGATTATTCATGTGCATGAACGACATGGCTGCCCGATGACTCAGTCTTGCTGTTTCTCACGGCGGTGAAATTCGCCTTGATTTATTATTGTGAGTCAGGGTCTTTAAATATTTCAAAGAGCCTGACAGTTTCCCTTTTGCGGTAGATTACATAGGTTTGCTTGGTTTGACCCATTTCAAATATTGAACTTTATCAGTCCAAGCGTTATCGGTGTAGTCGCTGTTGCGCTGATGCACAGTGTATCATAAAAGATGTTATAATCTGTGGTAATCTACTGCTGTTCGTCTTGGGTAATTCTGCAGAACAAGATAAACAAACAAACAACGCTTCCTCTGTCAGCGCTCAAATCTGTTCTGGGAAAATTCACGCTTATCTAGAACTAATTCAGTCATAACATAATTCAAGTTTATAGTTCAGCAGCAATGCATTCTGAATTAAAGTCTAAAACGAACCAGTTCATGTTCAAATAAAGCTTCACATTGTTAGATATTTAATCAGATAGTTAGCGTACTTGTTATGATAGCATAGGTGGCCTTGGCATTGCCAGTTTATTTATGTCATTTTAAATCTCTCCTGCTCTCTTTTCTCACACAAACTGTACTTTAATATAGATAAATTCCCAATGTAGCTGTTCACATACCTACATGTTTCTTTGCTCCTAATGTCAGAAAGCAAAATAAATCTAAACTTATGGAGTCCAAAGGGATTTTTAGAAGGGCAAGAATGGCATTTGTCTTTTAGAAAGATCCTGGTTTTTGTTTAAACCTGTCAGTAGATACAATCATCACATAAAAACACCATTTGAACTCTTATTCCTGCCATACTTACCTGTGTGACAGTCAAAGAAAAAAGTTAAATGTGACACAGTGCACCAGGGTGAGGCTGCATTCCTTTGTTCGTTTCTGTTACGCCTGCAAACAAATTCACATTCCCTGCCTGCAGCAGGTTCACACACATTAACACAACAACAAGGGCGCAGAAAGAAAACCTTAGCATAAGTTATCAATTTAAATGGCTTTCAGTGTACAGAGTTAAGCTTAAAGAAATTGGAGAGGCATAGAATATCAACAACCAGTGTTTCCATTACAAACGTGCCCCAAAAATATTAAACAATGTCGAAGAAACTCAATTTCCCAATTGCGGTGTTTCCATTAAATAAGAAACTGAATTAAAATCACACATAAATAAGCTTGTTCATGCAATACGTCATTAAAAACTAATGCGGTGCCATCATCGCCAGCAGTAACATCCGGTTGTTGATCCCATTTGGATACAGTCCAAAATCTGCCTCATCCCAGCTCAGAAACAGTTTAGCGAAAAACACAAGTTTTCTCAAAATTGCCGCATTTCCGTTGAGCAAATTTATTTTCATAATTCCATTTTGCGCTATTTTATGGCCAGTGGAAACGCAGCTTGTCTGACCTGCATCTACGAACATGTATACACACACAGTCCTGTCCTTAAGTTTGTATCTTCATGTGGAGATGTCACAGTTTTTTTCTGCATTAAGAAGCTAAAATTAGCTGTGAATCGTCTCATGGTGCCGAGATAAACGCAGCTGAAATTTGTCATGTAAAAGTCACAGTCAATAAGTTCAAAATTTTTCAAAAAACAAGCTTAATGTACAACTCATAAATGCACCTATTTGGACACGTTGCACAACTCTGGTTTTAAAGACGACAAGCTTACAGATTCAGCTGACTGATAACCAAGCTTGCTCCACCCTCTATATTCTCCTCTTTTACACCCGTTATCAATGGCAACAATCATAATCTGCTGCAACAGGAAGTGTCTTTATCAAGCGTACTTTACATATTTTCCGGTGCACTATGTCGTGTTTTCTTAGTTCTGTATCTGTCATACAATATTCCTCATATTTTCGCAGTTATTGGACTCACCTGTAATCACCCTCCCCAGCTTAAACACATCTCAACTCAGTCAGTCACATGTCAGATCTTGTGCTGTTGTCACAAACCTATTGGTTCTTGCCTGCTGTTCAATAAAACAAAACCAGCGTTTTAGTGTTTCAAGTCTGAATTTCTTTTCTAGACGGGAGATAACAGACGAAACTTGAATGTCACTCATCTCACTCCCTCTCCATTTTTAGTTGCAAATATTCGCACCTCACCGGCTGTTGCCAGCATCGTCGTGCTTAATATGCGAGAAAGCAAAGCGGAACTACGGGGCGCTCAGAGCATCCCGCTGGTTCAGACGTATGATGTAGTTCTGCTCCACGGTCACACACCGTCATCCCAACATCCGAGTGACATGAAACAAAACAAGATCTTCTTGCAGCACCATCAAAGAAGACATGCTGTTTATGTGTCTTTCTTTGATGTGTGAAAGCCTTGCGGGGATGCAACGCTAATTATGTGCGAACTATCCCCTGGACGAGGAATTCGCTGGCTGATTTGTAAGACTGTGTGGGCCGTCCTTCCGAAAATGATTCCCTGCATCTCTCCACTTGTCACTAATTGTCACACTGGGTCATTTTAGTGTAATTATGCTGTAATATTTGAAAGAGTTGTTTATTTGTCTTCTGTAAGCTGAAAAGCCTCAATTTTATGTTGGTGCACCAATTTTGTATCTTTAAATATGAATACATAGTACAAAGATAAAAAAAAAAAAGAAAACACACCCAAGAAATTACAAAAAGTAAGAACAATAAAAGAGAATTCAAGAAATAAGTAACAAGTTGACTTGACACTTGCATGAATTTATTAATGTTTACAATATGATGCATTGACTTCTTGTTTTCCTTTGCATGCTGGGATATTTCACATTTCATTGTAAATTAACCATGGATAAGCGAAAGAGTAACACACATAGGAAGGAAAGGTTCTGTGATTTGAGATAAAGTAAAAGATTTAACATGACATGGTCTCATAGCCATTGCTCATCATTAACAAGATAAGATTTGCTCGAATATATTGTCATATATTCACTTCCTTGCAGTGAAGAGTTAGGACACGAAGGTCTCATTGTGACAGGCAGGTTGTGTCCCTGAAGACCACCCACTCGTTTAACAGAGAGAGATCCTGACTTTTGTAACGCCGAGCCGGGGTCAAGGTTCAACTTTACTGAAGGAAGGCAGTGAATACCTGTGCGGCCATCAACCACAACAGCTACAGCTGCTTCCTGCTGCACTAGAAGTGGATCTATAGAGTCGATCTCTGTTTTTGTGACTAATTTACCAGGCTGAATTCCCCACACTGCTCTGAGGCCCTACTGCTCCGATCCACAACCTCCTTTACCGTCTTGCTCCTCTTCTCTTTCCTATTTATCATTCTCTACAATTTTTAGGACAGAACGATGTGCACGCACATTACAAGTTTACTTACAAGAATAGATGCACATTTATACATAAAGTTTCTTACAAAGTAGCAATACTCTTTTAACTATTTCCACTTTTTTTTTTACATCATAAATAAAGACGTAAATGTACTTTTGTGGTATTTTATGTGAGAGACCAGCGGTGTGCATCTCAGTCGTTGTGTCTTTGGGTAAAACACTTCACTTGATATAGTGCTGTACTAGTAAAGGTCTGTTACCAATACAAAATAACTCATAAACGTGAATTTGAAGGAAAAATAATTAGGGAAAACTTTAGTGTGTTAATCAATCAACCAATGAATCAAATTTTATTTGTATAGCACATTTTAGCAGCGAGGCATTTCAAAGTGCTTTACATCATTACAAACACAAAGTCACGCAACATAGAATCAACAATCAAACCATTACTTTAAGTCACGTGCCATCATGAAATTTGTAATTGATTACGTTTCAAATACAACTCTAAACAGGTGGGTTTTTAGTCGAGATTTAAAGGAAGTCAGTGTTTCAGCTGTTTTACAGTTAATTTAGATTAATTGATTAAATAGACTGCTTCCGTAAACAACAGCGGTGGACATAAAAGTCGCTTCTCTTGGCCAACTGGGGGTTAATATTTGATTCAAAAAACGGTCTGATGGGACGCTGGAAAAGATTATTGTTGTGTGCAAGTTGTTGCCAAAACGACAGTTAGCCTATCAGCAAAGCTATTCAAGCCTAAAATAGCTTCTCAATGCTAAACACGTAGCAGCAGCACTGACGTCCCCAACTCTCTCCACAGTCCACATTTCTAAAAACAAACAAAAAAACCTTTTCTTTTCTCCCCTCCAGGGGGTCTTTTTGTGGGCTCTAATGTCCCTTATATGAAACTAGGCTGACAGGAAAGGGGAAGACATGCGGCAAATATCGCCGGGTCCGGGAATCGAACCCGCAACAGCCGCGTCGAGGACTCAAGGCCTCCAAGCGTGGGTCGCGCTATCCCCTACGCCACTACGCCCCAAATAATACATTTTCAAGGAAGTTCCATGAACGATCAGGGGTTCAGCACTGCACCAAGCTGATGATTGCATAACCTAAATGGCAGATTTAAAACAATAAATATCTTTTTTGTTGAACTCAAATGTCTAGTTAATCAATAATTTAGCAGCAAAAAGGCTTTTAAAATTGAAAATGTTGCTTATTTTGCCAATATGTTTTCAATTAAAACGGAATTAGTTTTAATCAATTAATTCATTAAATACAGACCTTGCAGTTAACTTGATGATAAATTTTAGTCCCAATACTAAAAATAATACATGGTTTTCAATATTTCTTACAAAGGGCAATGTCCACTTGTAATACTTACTCAGTGCTTTGTAGATCCACCTTTTCGTGCGATTATGGCTCCAAAGCTTTTGTTATTACAAAGGAAGTCAAAAGGGTAATGAAAATGGTTGCACTGGATTTCGTTTAGGAGCATTTGGAAATGTCCGCTCTAAGTGAGTGAAACTCTGATCGAGATGTTTAATCTAGAGCCAGCAGGAACAATCTATCTCCTGCTTGCATGTCACTTTTTGGAGAATGAAAACGGTCCCGACCTAAGATTTACGACGGGCGTACAAAGAGTTCAGCTGAGAGAAGAAGGCTTCTGTGGGAAGCTCTGCTTTGACCCAGATGGGAGCTGGTGTGACCTAGGCCAAGACGGCACTCCAGGGAAAAGATGGAAGGAAAGATTCATAGGATCAATTAGGCCCAGATGGTTCAGGACATGATGAAGATCAGACCTCACAACAGAAAGAGAAACTACTTGTTGCACATGATATGTGTAAATCAACGTATTGGTGCAAGCCATATAAGTAGGGAATGTCTGGGCTTTTATACATCCTGAACCTGTGGAACCTCTTGTCCATTTGCTCTCATTCACCTTGAGAGTTTGCAGAAACATAAAGGTTACCTGCTTGCGTGTTTTCCTTTGTTTGTGTGTGTATTCTAGAAAATGTGGAAAGAGGGCTGCTCGGCTCTGTGCCGTCGGGAACAGTTGTGAAAGGCCGGAGCTATTGACACATCCCGAGCCGTTCTTTTTATAAGGCTCACGCAGTAAAAACAAGCATTACGAAACGTGGCGCCACGGACGTCGAGGGGCCAAGCCATAAATTGAACTACGACAGCTTGCCATTCTCATGAACTCTTTACCTAGTAGGCTGAGCGCAAACACGCAGCCATTCATCTCGGGAGTCTCACCTTCTCTCCGGGCTCTCGGTGACAGAATGCCCGGACGTCAACCTGCGTGCCATAAAACTGCTGATGCTGATGTAATTCCTCTAACATCCATCTTCATCCTCCCAGAGCTAATTAGAGATGATAACGGAGTTCAATAGATTATACTGACAAAGATTTTTGATTTAACGAGGCTAAAAATGCAACTGTTATTTTACGAGGAACTAATTTTGGCTCGACTGTCACGCGTGGCTTTGAAAATGCTCGGCGTCTTGCTTTTTTGGGGAACGATGAAAGCATTCTTCTGGCAATCCCTCAAACAGGCCAAATCCAGCGGTAGCATTGGCTGAAACAGTGGGGGCTTATCTCCTCCTTTGTGTCTTGTCGTATTGTTTGAAGAAGCTAAGCCTCGTTCTTCTCTGCATTATGCCGCTTAGGTATTTGACCAAAGTTTTAATGCCGAAAACATTCTTACACTCTGGAACTGTTTGACATTTCACCAACTGCGCTTTAATTTGATAGAGGCAGAGTAAAGTGATACGGTTGAGAAATGTCAGGAATGTCAAACCTGAAGCAATCGGATTAGTCTGTCGCCGGCGCGTGACACTTTTTCTTACCGTCACAGAATGAGGTAAGGAAATGTTGCAACGACGCATTGAGGAACAAACAATGATTTGTTTTACTGCAGGATTGTGGATGCTAGAACACAAAGTGAGGTGTGTGTTGATGTTGCAAGACACACGTCTGTTTAATGATTAATGGCCTAAATAGAGAGCTACCAGGAAGAACTGTCATATTTCAATTCAATAGGTTTTACAACAAAGGGAAGTCAAATCACATGTCAATTGGACCTACTTAGGTCCGATTTTTACATTTTTTTCTTTAATATATGTATATATATACTGTATATATAACTGGGATGTTCCACACAGTTCTGTGATTAGTTGATATGCAGCAGGTTTTAGTGTAAAATATTAAACTTTCTGTTTAATCAGAAAGTTTAGGTTTACTGCGTGCCAGAATTATATGCAAATCGGTATTTTTGCTCTAACTGGAATAGTTTTCAATTAAAATTTGCGAAACTTGGCACGTTATATGGCAATACTGACACATGCGCAGATCTAAAATTTTAAGCTGTTCTGCATAATGGTAAACATACGGCAGCCATTGTGATGATATTTCGTCTGGTGCAATGTGCCAACTTTATATGCAAGATGGGACGTGGAGGTGCCTTGAGTCAAGCTGAGAAATCTAAAATTATTCAAAGGCCTCATAATAACATATCTACCTTGGAAATAAGCAAAGAATTGGGCCGTGATCATCGTACCATCAAAATATTTGCGAATAACCCCTAACTTTTCAACGGACGTTCTGACAAAGGGAAGATTCGTAAGATAGCACCTGTTTCGCATCGAGCAATGAGTAGAATCAAGAGAGAAATCCGCCGTAACCCTCTTGGAACTAGCAAAGAGGTTTTTGAAAACGCAGACGTTCCAGATGTACCCAAATCAACTCGATGTCGTATCCTGAGGAAGGTGGAAAACCAGAAGTTCGCCCACCATTAAAGGATGTTCACAAGAAGAAGAGGATGGAGTGGGCAAGAAATCACATGAAAGTCAATTTTCAAACAGTTTTGTTCACCGACGAGTGTAGAGCGACCCTTGATGGATCCGATGGATGGATGGAGGAGACGATGGTATTGCAAGGAGGGTCCACGTCCCCATCGAATCAGGCGTCAGCAAGGAGGAGGTGGTGGTGTGATGTTTTGGGCGGCAATCATTGGAAACGAGCTGGTAGGACCATTCAGAGTTGCTGATGGGGTGAAAATGACTGCCAAACTCTACATTGACTTCCTCAAGGAGCACCTGGAACCTTGGCACAAGAAGAAGGAATTGTCATTCCGGAAAAATATGGTATTCACGCATGGTAATGCCCCATCCCATGCTGCGAGGCTTACCAACGAATATTTGCAGAGTGTTGTTGCGAAGCATGGGAAAATTATGGAATGGCCAGCCTGTTCACCAGATTTGAATCCCATCGAAAATCTGTGGAGCATCCTGAAAAGGAAGCTTTACTCCGGTGAGAGGCATTTTCCAACTGGGGATTTGCTCAACATCCCCAGTTGGAAAATCCCACTGGTTTTCCAACTGT
This sequence comes from Xiphophorus maculatus, assembly GCF_002775205.1. Classification (NCBI taxonomy): domain Eukaryota; kingdom Metazoa; phylum Chordata; class Actinopteri; order Cyprinodontiformes; family Poeciliidae; genus Xiphophorus; species Xiphophorus maculatus. The sequence goes on from NC_036448.1 coordinate 8,694,506, forward strand.
CAAGAGTTTCGCTTTCCAGAAGCAAACTTTACTTAATGGTTAGCTAGTTGTTAGCCTGGCTGGTAAAAACCCAATCCCTGTTCTGTGTTATTTGCTTCGTCCAGAAGGTGTGTACACTCTGCTATTGATATTCCTGGAGGTGTGGACTCTGTTGACGTTTTAAATTTTACCCAGTAGCTAACATTTAGCTGTGACGTATGACATGCGATACTATGAACCTCACCGGCCAGCACGGTCTGAACTGCTTCGTTCATTTCCTCCTCTGCCATTGCTAAAACTACAGGCAAACTACAGCGCAGAAAATCGTCATCATTTCTCACAACTTCAGCCAGGCTAGGCTAATGTTACGGTTATCTGACAGGGACTAAAAACGGTGTCTTACATGTAAATCACTTTCGTAAAAGTCTATGTATCCTTTTTTTTTAAACTAATTTATTTTTTACTGGATACCAAAAACGGTGACATTTTTCATTTTTACTTCAAGTCAAATTTTCTGAGTTAGAAAAAACAAAAACCTTCAGACTATTTGCTGCTGAAAATGGTGAATAGTAGATTTTGCTGCAGCTGGAGCTCACCACTGGGTGATGAACTGATGAGAAGCAGAGCAAGACTTGATGAGTTATAGCTCCATCAATGATTAACAAAGCCAATAAGGAGAACACACACCATGTTGTTCACTAATTCTGGTAACCTGACGCAAACTTCATCCTGGAGAGATCCGTAAAGCCTTGTCTGAACCTGAACTTTAAAATGAAAGTTGCCCATCAGTGTGTACTCAGCCTCTGGAGGACTAACATGTTCAAGAGTATGTCAATCCTGCGATACTAAAAAAAATTATCTTCTACTCCAAAATGGCCGACAAAAATATTTATAGGAATGGTTCTTATTGAAATACTCAATAGGTTTAGAGATTTGTGTTAACTTGGTGCAGGTACATCTGTATACATGTGAATTTAATTTAGAAAATAATTAATTTAGGTAATGTTTTTTTTTTTTTAAATACACATACAATAAACAAAAACAGACAAAACAACAACAAGACATAAACTCATACATAGACTGATTACACAAACTTTTCAGGTGTTTAAATCTGTTTAATTTTGTTGCTCTTACCCAAAACATAAAACTCAGCTTCTTAGAAAATGCAAGTACCACATAAAACCATTGAAGAAGGTGTTTCAGTCACAGAAATGTCAGCCATACTTTACTTGGCATTATCAGTTAGGTGTATTTTTTTTTTATGGGGGTTAATATCAGCCCAGATTGTTGGTCCTTTTGGTTTCCTGAGTCTTTAATGCAGTTATTTGTGCTTTTGACAGTATGGACAGGTGCCAGGTGGAAAATTAATTTATCATCTCTATGAAGCTCAGCAGCAAAAGAGAAAAGAACGAGAAAGTGCTTGTGAAAAATTCATTCGCACAACGAATGAAGACAGAAGGTGAAAGATTAACTACAGAATGAAAAACAATAACAGATATACAGAAATTCACTTTTTTTTTAATGTAACCTAAAGAATATTATTTTCTACATTAGTTTGAGTTTCCGCTTAACTATTTTTTTTTCTACATTTTAGCTTCTTTTATTTTTATATTCCCTTTCTTCTCTCATCCGGTGTGCCCGGTTTTATTTTTTGCTTAAACCTCCTTCCCTGCGTCCTCCTTTACTGTCCTTAACATCTTCCCAGTCCGTTCAACTCTTCAGTACTCCTCTCATCTCCTCTCTCCTCTCCCAAGCTCCTTTTTCTTCTTCTTTTTTTCCCCCTCGTCATCTTCTTTCCTCCATTGACCGCTAATCTTAACTGGCTTAATCCGTTCACTGAAGGGCAACTTTCTACTCCTTAGCTATTTGTCTTCAGCTCTTTCTCCTCTCCCCCCCTCAAAGAAAAACATCTCTGCTTGACCTCTTTGTTTATGTGTGTGTGTGTGGTCGCAGCGTGAGAGTAATTAAGATACTGATGGAGGCAAATACACATGGGAACTGCGTCTGTATCTCAGAGCCAGTTGGAAAGCCATCCCCCCTTTTTTTGTCCTTTCGGCGTTTGGGAGTATCCCACAGAGACGAGCATATCTCACAGAAACGTAATTAAGAGTGAGTAAATGTAAGAGCTGTTGATACCCCTTTCAGCAGCCCTACTCATTGCTCTACTTTTACACGACACGTGCGAGAGACGTCATCGCGCCACAGTGAAACGGCGGTAATTCTCCCGTGTCTGCTCCTCAGGTAATCTGTCAAAGACCTGCACTGTGCAGGGCTGGCCCCCCAGCAGCCTGGACGCCTACATAATGGACTGCGGCTACAATCCCAACAACACGGCGGAGGAGAATTCGGTCAGTTTGGCGACTCGATGCTGATGTGAATTCATGTGTTTTCTGTTTTATTTTTCTTATCTCAAAATGACTTTTTTTTTTTTTGAGTCTGGTATGACTGATAATGTTGTTGCAGGGAGATTTTTACATCACCATCAAAGTTGGCTACACAATCGGTCACAGCGTTTCCCTTATTTCTCTGATGGTTGCCATCACCGTACTCTGTTTCTTTCGGTAAGGAATATTCTCAAACCAAACATATATTTATTTCATCGTTTAGAGCACAGTTTTCCAACAAACTATCATCCCTACGATCACTGGAGATCCATGGCTGTCTAAGGTTTGACAGTTCTTGACTTTATTTAGGTCTTTATTTATTCATATTATATGGGAAAGGTGACTTTATGTTAGCTCATAGTTTTCATTTTAAGTCCATCTCGGGTCTGTCTGGGCTCAGGGACTGCTTCCTTCAAAGAACCCGCCGTAAACCGGATGTGAACGGCTTCAAGTTTATTACAGCCCTTACTTCTGTTGTGTCCTGTCTCCTAGCAACCGCGAAGTAGCTAAACATAAGCTAGTAAAGCCAGAGGTTGAACTCTTGAGGTTTTTTTATTTATTATGTATTTAATCCTTTTTATTAATTAAATTATGGAACTCATCAAATTAAGTTTTTTTTCTTTCTTTTAAAAAAAAAAAAAATCATATGTATACGGGCATATTTTTTTAAAAAATTGGACACATCTGCGTTAAGCTTTTAATTTTTTTACCATCAGATTTTATAAAACAAAATTGTTCCAAAAGGGCAAGCCTGCTAATTTATCAGTTTTGGGGTTTTTTTGAGCGTTAAATTTCCACAGCCTTCGTCGCATCACTGTGACGTTTTCCCAGGCGACCTTTGGAGGACGCAGACCCTGAATTAGGACAGACTCTATGCATATCTTTTTACTTTTCAATTTCATAATTGGGTTGTGTATGTTTATTTTACTATATTCTTTCTTACATTTCCACATTATTATTATTATTATTTTATTTTATTATTTAGAAAAAATGGCCTAAAAAGTTCCTATCTAATATGTTTGTCTTGCGTTTAAAGCTTTATCAAAACTGTAGTAAGAAATTATTTACAAATTTCTTTTGTAATTTCTGATAAAGTAACGCCCATTAAACTTTAAAAAGATCTTTTTGACCATCTGTGTTTTGAATCCTTACATCACAGTTAATTCATTTGTCAAGTGTGCCCAAGTGTCACTTGTTTGAAAACCACGGAGATAGACCAATAAAACCACATCTTAATGCTCCTTTCCTTTATTTTCCAGAAGCTTAACACTGGTAATGCTAGTGTTAAGAGAATTTTGAAAACTTTGACATTTCTTGCATGAACGCCGCAACGCTATTAGTCGTAAGTGACTATAAACTCAAGCTACAGCCTATAGTCTAACCACTTAGCGGGGCGGACGATGTTTACAACATCCAAAAGGCAGATTTGACCCTCTGTCTCGACTTCCTCTTAAACAATAATGCGACACTGATAAGTTTAGCCAGAGTGTGTTTGGCTTTTCTTTTTTTTTTTTCTTTTTGTTTAGCAAGCAGCCTTTTCTTCTCACATTTGTGCTGTTTGCACATGACGGGCTAAACAACAAGGCCTGTGTTTACTCCGGCGGGTCACGGAATGCCATTGGCCCGCGCCGCGCAGCAGAAACACAGGATGTCATGAGGCTTTGCTGTTTACGTTCAGCTTTACATGCAGCGCTCGGGCAGCTGGCTGATGCTGCGCCGCGTCTCATCTGATCTGCTCAGATGATCCGCCTGGCGGTTTCACGCAATTACACCAAAGTCATCGGCCTAACCGCTGTTTGAAAACACTCGGAGTGAAGAATTCGCATTAGTGGCATGTCATCAAATCCCTGAAATTGTTCGACTCTGCTGGTTGTCAACTTGGATGTTTGCACATCTGTTTCTGGCTGATAAATATGCATTTTTTCTGGGAAAACTAAATCTTTTATGTGTTTAGCAGATACTGTATTTAGTTCTTGACTACTTCAGGGTTTATGTGTTGGCATTCAGAAGCGGCAACAGAACTTTGATTTACGACAGTCAACAGTAACAAACACTAATCTACTTCTGCTTTGCTTGGGTAAACCAATGCAGCTCGTCTAAATATAGATCCTCCTTTTGGAAGTGATCCTTTTGTCCTCTTTCTTTCTTCTGCAGGAAGCTTCACTGCACAAGAAACTACATCCACATGCATCTGTTTGTATCTCTCATCCTCAAAGCCGTCACCGTTTTTATAAAGGACGTGGTTCTGTACGAGGTGGGCGAGACGGAAAACTGCCAGGCATCGGTGAGTAAATCCGTCCAATCAGCTGTCTGATCTGCCAAACACCGACCAGCCTAAACACATGGAGATGACCAACGGTGTTTACAGAGCCGGCCCAAGGCATATGTGAGTTAAGTGGCTGCTTGGGGCCCACAAGAGCATCCTTTGATTTTATTTCGTAGTGACAGATTGCACATTTTTACACAGTGTGCACGTTCTATTCCACGTTTTAAAACCAAAAACTATTAAACTTGCTAACTTGTTTACTGTGATTTCAGTGTTTGTCTGTAGATGTTACTTTCAAATAGTTAAATTAAAAACGCCACACTTAAAGATACCACTCTGCGTTTCAAAAATGTGAATTAATTAGAACACCTTTGCTTGTTTGCTACTCCTGTAACAAGGTTAAAATCAATAGTCATAATAACACTGGTATGATGTGCACTGCAAAAAAAAAAAAAATCTTACTAAGTCATTTTGGTGAAGTTTCTAGTGTAAAGGATCTATGTTCACTTAAAATAAGACAACACTAACTTACAGGTAACTTTTCAGCAAGAAATAGGAGTTTAAGTCAATAATTTCTTGATATTTATTAATAAAAAAAGTACTAGTTCCACTGGTAGATTATAACACAAATTTCTTTCCGTGTTATAAGAGAAAAAATCTGCCAGTGTAGCTAACCATTTTTAACCAATATTAAGCAGTTATTGACTTAAAATAAGCTCCTATTTCTTTCTAAAACAAATAGCTAGTTTTGTCTTATTTCAAGTGTAATGAGATATTTGAACTAGAAACTACTCCAAAAATACTTGGTTAGATTTTGTGGTTTTGCAGTGTAAGCTGATCACAAATGACACTCATAATAGCAGGTATGTTTCAGGTATAGTGTAGGCTAGAAATTATATAGTATCTGGTTTTAACATGTTTGAATGAGGGGCCCCGAATTAAAATCTGCTTAGGGCCCCCAAAAGGCTTGTGCCGGCCCTGCTGAAGAGATTCGTCCTAAAAAGTACAAACCTTTCAGGGAAACGACACGGTTAGTTCATTTTTCTCCCAAATCGTTGATTTCCTCTGTTACTTGAAGAAACTCCTCTTTCAGACTTTACTGCCCTAAAAGTGTTTGCTCAGAGTTTACCCAACGTTTAGGGTGTAACGGTGTTTGCAGAGTCTGTTACACTCCTGAACCCAGGTTTTCTAATTCTTCTGCAAAGCAGGATGCTGTGAGAGTTCCTGTTTGTTTAACGCTGAGCCTGGACCACAGACACCGTTGGCAATAAACTGCATTTACAGGTGCGATGTCTTCTTAGAAGCAATTTGTCTTGACATCACTGTTGCCGCAGGCGCCCAGGCAACAACAGGAGTCCGATAAACGTCTTGTGTCGTTCTAGTGCAGCACGGCTGTTTCAGTGGGACGTCGGTGGAGTTTGGTTTTTTTTCAAATCTCACTTTGTCTGATTTATCTCCCTTATCTCTACCTAGAATTAGATCATTAGACTGTAAATAACCTGCTGCTCCGAGGGCTGATTGTTAATGGCTGAGTGGAGATATTTCCTCTCAGGGATTCCAAGATTACTCAACACCAAACACAGCTGCTCACTTTCGAAGATGTTTCTGAAAACACTTTAAAAAGTGACTTTTTATACTTTGGTTCAAGTTAGTTGGAATGAAGAGCTCAAGTGGTTCTAAAGATTTGTTTTTATGCTTGCTGCCTTCTATTTCACTCTGTGCCGAGCCAGTGTCTGATTCACAAAGCAAAAAGGTCCAATAATACCAGCGCAGAAGTCGAGTTTAGCAGGTTGGAGTGATTGGAAGTCCTTGTGTGTCAGATCCAGGTTCACAATCTGAGAAACAGCAGGATTTTAAAAATGTTTTACAAGTACAGCTATAGGTCATAAAGGATGGAGGAAAATATCACATTTACAAAATGAGATACAAAGAATTTGTTTGTACAAATATTACATGTAACTTGTACAAAACCTGACTTGTATTAAATTGCCCTATTTTTGCCTCATGAATGAATGAAAAATGTTTCTAAATAACATTTAGAAACATGTTTTTGATTTTTAAAAATCAAAAACAGCCTTTTCTTTGGAGATTACAGAATTAATATTTAACATCACCAGAACCACATCACCACAAAGTTGTTCTGACGCCGTTTCTCTTCCCCTGCGCCACAGTTACCACCAGCATTCACACAGCTGTGAATCTTTCGCGCTGTGCCTCATGGATGGCAGTGGTCTTTGATAACGGGACACTCTTTTCGTTTCGCCTGCAGTTGGAAGACGTGTGGCTCAAACGGATTTCCATCCGTTTCTTAATGCACGGCCGATGCCTCATTTAAATGAAGATAAAAGGCATCAGAGCAGACAGTGGTGCAGAGCTCAGATTAGCTGGAGCAGAATGTTCTGTTATAATCTGATGAATCATTCCTTGCAAATGCCTTAAAGAGCGCAAGCTTTATTCTACTGGGAGCAACCGCCAGGCTTGAAATCGACAGACAAATGTACATTTCAAAACATGATTTCCAATTCATTACGTCTGGTTGTGTGATGTAAAGGCATCTTAGGCAGTACTTTTCTTTGTCGTCATGAAGAGTTTCAAAAATAAACCTTCATAAACTCCCAATTTTAACTACGTCATCATTGCTCTTGATTATAATTGCGTTTCTACATTATTTAAGAATGATATACAGCCAGAACAATAAAATAAAATAAGGATATTGATTTTGGGATTTAATAGAATAATGAATCTGTGGCTCTTTATATTATTTTAATTTTGATAGGATGGTTAAAGTGTGCACATGTGGGAATAAACTGGTGCAAATGAAAATTTGGTAACACTTTATTTGAAGGGGTGTGTATAAGACTGACATGACACTGTCATAAACATGACATAACACATGTTATAAACAAGAAGCAGTCTTCATGAATGTTTATGACTGTTGTTATGAAGAGGTAAATTATGACAAAAGTTACCAAATGTTGCATTAAAATCACCAACTTTCCATTATTTGGTAAATAATGTCACTTTTAGTGCAAAGTTGTACTAAAACTTGCAATAAACGTCCATTAAAATGGCCAACTTTGCATTGAAATTGTCACTATTTACCGAACGTCTCTTCATGTCATAAACATTCATAAAGACTTCTTCATGGTCATGTTAGGTGTTTTATCATGTTTATAACAGTGTTACGTCAATTTTATGCACACCCCATGTTACCGAATTGAAGCTAATTCAACGTAAACATGCTCAAAATATGATGATTCCTACATTATGTAGATCTGAAAACAATCCGTAGGGAAAGTTAAAAACATCCCTCAGAGCGCCAACGCGGATACACAATGTGATCCGCTGTGGCGTGCTGGTATTTTCTTTCTCATCCGAAAGGCTAAACAATTAACCGGACTGAGGAGTTGATATTCGAGGGAGTCAACCTTCCCAAGAAATGACATCAAAATCAACAACCAAATGAGAAGAATGTCTAAAATTCAGTCAGACAACACACAACACATTCTGTTTGAACCACTTTAAACCAAGCTAACATTAAATTGCACGTGGCTTTGACTTTTTAAGAAAAGACAATAGCAAGCGGAAACAACAGTGTCATTGGCATAAACACAAATTGGACAATTAACTGGCAAATCCTTTGTAAAAAAGGAGAAGAACCTTTCCAGGCTGCAAAAGCAATTTCTGATGAGAATTAAAGTTAATTATTTCTGTCTTGAAATACATTTACATTGTATGCGGAGTGAAAGCAGCGAGCCACAGACTGGTGCTTGTGTTGCAGGTGGGCTGCAAGGCGGTAGTGGTCTTGTTCCAGTATGGAGTCATGGCGAGTTACTTCTGGCTGCTGGTGGAGGGCCTCTACCTTCACGCTCTGTTGGCAGTCTCCTTTTTCTCAGAGAGGAAGTACTTTTGGTGGTACATTTTGATTGGCTGGGGTAAGTCTCCCTTTTTTAAAGAACTTATATGACATGTTGGCAAAGTAAATGTTGATTTCAGCAGCAGCGTCTCTGCACTTGCAGTGTAAGATTCAAGAAATTTTCAAAGAGCCGAACTAAGTTATCAAAAACATAAAACTGATTTTAACCTAAAGATTAAACTTTCCCTCTTTGCGTCAGTCATTCAATAAAATCCAAACTTTCTCACAGAAGAGCTGCCAGAATCTGACGCTTCTTGCTTTCACATCTCTTTTAGCCCTTTAAAAACTATTGAGATGGATGATCGGTAACCATGTTTTATTTTGCCCAAAACACCAATAAAATATCTATAAATAGGCTTGAATTGGTATTTTCCAGCAGGAGAATGGAGAGAACCATGTGACTTCCAAGCAGAGTCCCCAGATGAGCCAATATTGGCACTGAGCTCATAAGAATCCTGTAAAAATAAAAGATAAGCATACCCAGAATGCGTAACGGCTTCGGCTATAAAGTAATGCAGGCATGGCTCGCCCACATACTAGGCCGTCTTGATGTTGCGAATGGTTTGTTTGGATGCCCGTGGCAGTAGCTGACGACTCCTGTTTGAGACGGGGAATGTTTTAACACTGATGTTACAGATAATATTGTCTGCTGTCCGTTCACAGGGGCTCCAACCATCTTCATCTCTGCTTGGGTGGTTACAAAAGCGTATTTAAATCCTCCTGGGTGAGTTAAGCGTTCTGTCGTTTTCTAAAAACATTCCAGAAAACGACAGCTTTTCAGTGCGAGTGGCTGCTTTTGGTGAGCCGGTGCACGCACTGTTGGAAAGCCAGTTCCCTGTAATTTAGCTGATGGTTTGACTGAAGACTCAACGACTTTTACAACTAGTAAAAACAAAGAGAGCCTTGGAAAGAAGCTGCAGATTCTTAGACTCTGCAGCTAAGCATCCTTGTGAAGCATCCTCATGAAGAAGGATGCTTCACAAAGGCTCTCACTCCAATTTTTCTTGTTCATTTTTTTTTTGTTTTGATCGTAAAGCTTTCACATCTTAGAAGTAAATAGCATTGTTGTAATTAGCAAATGTAGGAAAGTTTCTTAGCACTTTTTTCTTTTTGAACCGTAAACTGGACAGTTTGCCAACTGTTTCTCCAACACTCGACAAAATAAGATAATATATTTGTGAATTGGAAGGGAAGTCATACATAAGATTCTCTCCCCACTCAAAAAATAAATCTTGCATTTCTAGTCAGTCCGCAGAGTCAATAGTTTAAAAAATGTTTTGTGGGTATATTATAAATGTAGTATTGCTTCCTGCTTTTATTAATCTATATTCTCTCTTTTTTTTCTTTCTTTTTCTTGTTTTGCTCGTCCGTGCCAGATGCTGGGACACAATCGACGACGCGTCATGGTGGATCATCAAAACGCCCATCTTAGTTGCCATTCTTGTGAGTTACATGAGTTACATCAAATGTAGGCTCTTGACGTTTCAGGTGACGCTCCCCGTTAACCAGCGCCCCACTTCTCTGTTCATCAGATGAACTTTTTCCTCTTCATTTGCATAATCCGGATTCTGCGGCAGAAAATGAACTGTCCCGACATCGGAAGGAAGGAGTCCAACCAGTACTCGTAGGTTTTCCTTTGCCAAACGGCAACACGTCTGTTGAGGCAAAGGTTAACGTCCAGCTGTTTCCTGCTGTTAAAATTTGCCGTTAAGTTATTGCTCTTAGCGAACTAAGCTACACGATACCTTCCAGATGCATTCAGGCATTTCTTTTCAATTTTGTCATCTTATAAACACACAGTCTGTATAAGACGTTTATGTAAGTAGAGCAACACAAAGTAATGCACAACTGAAACATTACTAGTTATGCATTGCTATTGCTAAAACAACAGTTATGCATGCAGCATTGATTGACAGCGCTAAGACCCTCCTCCTGGCTCTGATTGGTTGTTTCTGACTGCCGTATTTCTGCGGGTGGCAATAGGACCACAGGAAGGAGACAGAAAAGCTTATTATACCGTGACAATGGGCACAGTTTTAACAAATATGTAAAAAACATTGTTTATAAATTTTCCTCTTTCTGCTTTCAGGAGACTGGCTAAATCCACCCTGTTATTAATCCCTCTGTTTGGGATAAACTACATAATATTTGCCTTCATCCCTGACCACATCCACCCGCAGCTCAGGATGGTGTTTGATCTGGTTCTGGGATCATTTCAGGTAACACACCTAATCGCTTTGTAAAGCTTGTTCCTGTTTGTCTTCATTTCAAACAGACAGAAAGTCTTTATTTAAACAGACATTTACTGCCAACATCCAACGTCAATATCAGGAGAACCACAAAATAGTGTGTTTTAATAGTTACTATTGTGCATTTGCAATAAGTTACTTGATTTAAAACATGGGGTGTCCAAAGGGGGCCATTTGTGGCCCTTAGAGGAGTTTTGTGTGGCCCTTCATGCAGTTCAGGAGTGGTATAAATGAGGCTGATGCCCATGGAGATTTGTTGTGTTTTTTAGTGACAATTTTACATCTTAAATAGAAAATTTTAGGTACAAAACAAGTGTTTTTTCTTTAATTAGTCTTTTTCTTTTTTTTTCTTTCACTTTTAACGCCATCTAACAAATCTCCAGTGAGGTTTTACTCAAAAACAGACTCAATCCCACCTCATAACTGAAGTGGGCTAAATCTCACCGAGGGTTTTCAAAGACAGTTCTCATTTTTTGTTGCTGGGGATAAACTAAAGACTATATCTTGACCAACAAGTTAGGAAACTGTACAACATTCATTTACCGCAGAGCAGATAAAAAGAAAAAAACAATAAAATGACTTTTGCATCTTTAATAAATAACTGGCCTCTGAGTGTTTTCAGCTTGGCGATTTTGGCCCCCGGTGCAAAAAGTTTGGACACCCCTGATTTACAGTACTCCACCGGACATGGATGTTGAGAGCAAAGTGCAAAAATGGAAAGTTGGAAAATCCTCCCCGTTTATAAACCGTTTTGGCTCAGAATGCTATCTCCCGGGAACATGTCCCAGACGTCCGCATGATGAACCTCCTGTCTCAGCCTGAAGTTGGTCTTAATCTCGCCGTCATTATTCATGCGCAAATATTTGGAGCATTTCCCTCGGCTGTGCTGTGCAGCGCGGCTTTCTCTTCCTTCACCTCTGCGTCTCTCCGACAGGGCTTCGTCGTCGCGGTGCTGTACTGCTTCCTGAACGGAGAGGTGAGTAAATTCAAACAAAGCTTTTTTATTTTTTTATTTTAGGTGTTAGCTCTTCTTATTTAAAATGCCACAGAGTCTGTTATTTTTTAACCCACCCCTCCTCCTCCTCGCTCTCTCCATACTGTTTGCTCTCCCGTTCGGCCTCCCCTGCAGGTGCAGTCCGAGGTGAAGCGTAAGTGGCGCAGGTGGATGCTGCAGCGGTTCCTCGGCGCCGACACTAAGTACCAGCAGCCGTCCATCGGGAGCAACGGCAACAATTTCAGCACCCAGATCACCTTGCTGACCAAATGCAGCCCCACCACGCGGCGGGCTTCGGCCTGCCAGGAGCACCTCTCTGCAATCTGACCCCCTTCTGGTTTTTATTATCGGTTAATAACGTGTGTGACTCACACGTACTGTTGCCATACACTGGGTGTACAGAGGCCATGATAACCCTAACATGGATTTTCTTTCTGTTTTTTTTTTTGTTGTTGTTGTTTTTGTTGTTGTAATCTTATATGCTGGCTACAAAAAGCAACAGGTGCTCGGTGTTTTTTCTCGCCAGAGCACAAAGTCATCTGACACCTCTGACAACACTTTCTTATTAATGAAATGTAAAGAAGGTGCGCGCCTTTTCTTTTTTCCAGATCATATAAAATCTGCTGTGATCACAGAGAGAGAGTTCATTGAACTGCAGCGCGGCTGACTAGTGGCACAAGGTCACCGACTTTTCATCCCATCGTGAAGCGAGATTTGTGAAAGAAAGGAAGAAGGATGTCCCTTTCTTACTTCAAAATAAAAGCCTCAAACATTTAAACCCAGGTACAAGACTCTGCATATCAAGAATAATTGCAAAGAGTTCGGACCAAAAGAGAACTGAGATTCAAGCTGATGCGTTGCCTTTGCTTGACAAGCAACGTTTAGACTGATTCTGTTGTGGAGCTCAGATCATTTTTTTGTCCAGTCAGAACGACTTTCTCACTGAGGAATACAACACAGAGAGCTGGAAGGGTTTGGGCCGTGCACGTTTGAGCCAGCATGTGACTCATAACACGCTAGCTATGAAGAAGCGGACGCAGAGGCTGAAACAAGTGGTGACAAGCATAATGATCATCTTTAGAACTTAAAAGTGGCACAAATCTACTTTGGTTCCTATTCTGTGTGATTGATTTGGTTGATTTACGAGCATTTTCAACACTCGTGGATGTTGTTTTTGGCTGCTAACGCCCAAGTTTCCAGCACAGCTCACATGCAGATGACATACAGATCTACTGTCATGCATGTTAAACACTTAACAAAATGCATAATCAGAGAGGAACCTGTTTTCATTACTTATAGCTGCATTTTAATATTGTCCGCTCATTCATTCATACCTTAGATCATGTTTAATCTGGAGTCATGGTAAGGTAGATACTTCAACATGAGTCTGTCTCCTCGGCGATCGTTCTTGGCCATCATGGCAGATGATGCTGCAGATCAAACAACTATATGACCTTTTCTGGGACAAACTTAACTTAAATGAGAAATATTAGCATCTTAATATCATGAATCTAAATTGGTTTTTACCTCTACAAAATACTAATATCCAAGGGAAAGATACACACATTAGCACCAAAAGCTATACAAAAAAAATATACAAATAGGAGCCCCATTGACAATATCATTAAGTACTGGCTCTTTGAATGAATTGTGAATCGATGATTTATGTTCTGAGCTTGAATAACAATTTAATCTCCTAGATAGGATTGATTGGATCGCATAGCTGTGATAAATAGGTTCTGATAAATTGAAAACAAGTGACATTGCACTTGGTTGTTTAATTGTAAATGTCTGCCTTTGAGAATAATCACATTATATACACTTTAGCAATTCAGAAGTGGTAAATTCTCAGCTCAGCATGTGAAGAAGTCGTCCTGAACTCAACCTTTAAGCTAACGGAGGAGCAACGTTAGCTACCCTGTGGTAAAATGTCAAGGATGAGTTAAACTGGACCAAATAACTGTAAAGAATAAAATCTAGTCAATCTCAAACATCAGAGGCTAGAGGTTACATGACTCTTAGGTGTCTGCAGTGCTCTACAAACTACCTACCAAGGAGGCCAAACGCTAAATTGTCACTCTGTTTAGAATCAGTCAAAAATAGCACAGTGGGTAAGAAGTGTTTTGCTTCGAGTGAGATTTAAATGACTGACATGAGAAAAGGGGGAAACGGCTAAGTATCACTCTAAAAGCGTGAGAGTTGGCAAAAAGGCCAAGCAAATAAGCAAGCCAGAGATCAATGTTGACAACAGCAACGCTGGCTACGGCGTAGCAGCATGCTAACTCAGGCAGGGACAACTTCCTCGCTGCTCTGCGTTTAAAAGGAACTTCATTATCATTTGCTGATTGATCATCCAAAGAGAAGCAAGAGGATAAGTTTTGTTGCAAAGGGGACAAAATGTATGGACATCAGTGATAGGACTGTTCTGACCAGGAGTCACTGAGGAGGCGTCCATTAGCACAGCTAGCGTACTGGGTGTGATTATCCTGTCTGTGACGGTTTTATATGGACCATACACTCGGCTGAATTACTGCCGGATAACATTCCAGGGGAGAGATGGAAGCTCCGGCTTGTGAAACTTTGCTCAGATAACAGAGGCTTTTAGTTTCCTCACAATGGACGGAGCAGATATGTAACATGAGTGAATGCTGAAGCCATCTTCTGTTGTCTGGACTGCATGGATAAATGGCTTAGTTGTGGTTTTCTGTTAATATTCCGTACTGTTGTTACCATTTGTTTCCACTGACAGTTGTGTATGTTGACATTGACAAGATAAATTGCCTTTTTTTTTTCTCATCTGTTCATTGTTTCCTAAGGATGAATCTTTTTATATAAAAAGATGAAAATGTTTTCCTCAGCTTCATTCTAATTCCATTACGACTCCCTTGTGAGTTTATTTTATTTAATTTAATTCAGGGGTTCTTTTTAAGTTTAGGCCAGGCTTCTAAACAGCTCTTTACAAAGGTTTTACAAATAGAAATCTGAAAAGTATAAAACATTCATTGTGATTATAGCTTCAAGTCCAATTTAGCAGATAGACGCCAATTTTTCTTTTCCTATTCTAATTTGTAAATAACTCGAGCCCAGTTAGAGTGGATGGACGTCGTCTGTGAACAGATGTTTTTACAAATTTTAAGTCACAAACTCGCAAATGACATTGTATTTATGTTTTGACTTTAAAAACTTAAACCATGATGTCTGCTGTGTTTGTTATCATCTTCAGCACTGAAAAAAGAAAACATGTGATCCAACTTAAAACGTTTTTTTAATTAGCTGCACGTAACCAAATTAAGTTGACCAAAGTAAATATATTAAATTCATTAAGTTGTCATGTTTAACAAATGTTGATGAATTAAGTTTAAACTTAATTTGATTATATGTAACAAATTCACAAATTATTTTTAATTCTCTTTTCAGCTTACCAAACATCTGAACAGAACTGCTAGATTAATACTGAGAATAAATTACTTAGAGCTTAACTCTATTTCCTAAGTAAAACATTTCAAAAGGGATTTGGTTGGGAAAGATTTCATGTTGTAGTATCAGACTAAAAGTAGCGCTGCCTGCCACACTTTTCAGATTCTGTGATTTTTGTGTGTAGAAAAAACTGTGGACAGTTTCCTTCGCAATGATGTGCTAATTTTGATGGTGTACAACACAATGCCCATAAACTACATTCATATGGTTGTGACACGACGAGATGTGAAAATAATAAGGTGTTAATATTTTTTTGTTAAGTATAAAAGCCCATTTACCCAACTGATAAAAAAAATAAAATAAAACTGAAACTATCAGAGTGGGGGATATGGGGACTGTAGTTCTGACTTCGCTACTTTTTTTCATAAAACTTTAGCATTAGCATTAGCATGCTAACATTTGTAGGAGCAAATTAGGACAATGATCGCTGTAGACTTTTCCTGTTCAAAGGTGTAGGCAAATCCAGCCAAAAACTGATGACCACTCATGAGCTGCTCAATGTTTGCTCCAAACACTTTATCCTTAATGTGTAAATTTCATATTAGGAGACGTGTGACTTTCCCCGTGCTGGTTAAACTACAAACGGAGCTAAATATGTACCTTGAACTTAATGTCACAGAGAGTTCTTGTTGTATATATATTGCTATGCTGTAAATAAGCAAACACAATTATTTTACTATGTAGTTTATGGTGATGCTTAGTACTCAGGTGTCAGCTTGAAATCAATGTTTACATTAAAAACTGCGTTTCTCACTTGTGCTATTTGCATCATGTCAGTGTAAAGATGACAAAAGTCTCTTTAATTTGTTGTTAGAGGAAATGTTTTGTGTGTGTGGTGTAGAATTTAAGGTCGTTGCTGAACAAATGAAGATGAATATAAACATTTGCACTCTGATTTGGCTTCAGTACCTTTTCTGTTCAGCCAGTGAATCAACCATGAAAGTAGTTTTTTCAACAATCTTTTATTTGAATGCAGCATTATAGTATACGCAGTAAACAAACTTAATGAAACAATACACCAAAAGGAGAGATACAAAGATGAAAATTTCTTCTTTTTTTTCTGAAGTTGGTGATATTTGTCCTTCTTTCGCTTTAATCAGTTGGCATGTCTCTGTCTCCCCCTGTTGTACAGCACATGATAGAACAGCTTCACTCTGATCTCACAGCTCATTGCTTCTTCTTGTCTTTAAATGTTGCCCCTGAATCACTTTGTACCCCAATCTAATTTTAGGAAAATGTCCACATAGAAGAATTATATTTCCTCCAGCGTACAACATGAAACCCGACAGAGCAGCCGTTCAGTTTGATCATAACTTGGTGAGGCGGAGAGTGTTGAGTCGCACTGGGAGAAAGGTGGATCCCTCTGCATAGCAAATCTCTCGCAAAATCCCGTTCCAGCACTTCTCCGGCTCATCATATCTGCAGTAAAGACACACGTGTTAGTGCTGGTTGTACTCACCATAGCATCGTGAAATGGTGTAAAGCAGCAACAATGTTCCCAGCGTGCCAGACGCAAACCTTCAAAGAATGATTTCCTCAGAGAAACTCTTGTAGGGTTTCATAATGATACGTGTTGCAACAACACACAGCAGATAAAACACTTGCTAATCTTCCTAGGAGAAGATATCCAAGCAAATGAAACCCAGAATTTAGACACAGCAATGTAAAAAGAAATAAAAAATATAGAATCCAACCTCTCCATTTCAGACTCTATGCGCTTCTGTCTGCCTTGTTCGTTCTAAACGCTTCCCATGATGAGAAAGGCTCTTTGTTAAAATGAATGTGGCAGCAAGACTGAGGTTTTTAAGCTTACAAACTGGAGGACCGCTGGAGATACAGCATGGGCTGGATGACGTTGTTGTTTATTTTTACATATATGTTTTAGACATTGCAGTGTTAACTGACTGGTACAGCTAAAAAAAATTGCATATTGTACAAAAAAACAAAACCGTAAACGTATATACAGAAAGTGAAACTCAGATATTAAATAGATTAATTACACACATCTCAGTAGAAACTGATCAAATCCATGCAATGCTGCACAGACGCAGTAATTGACATAAAATGAGCCCCTATCCAGTATCCAATGTTTCCAAAGCCTGAAATATCTGTTTAAAATACTCTGCTCTATTAATTAATTAGATAATCATTAATTATGAATTTTAGCATCTGGGAGTCATAAAGATAAAGACTTAAAATATTCCGCTCTGTCATGAATTTATATAATGAGTTTCAGGTTGTTGTTGTTGTTGTTTTTTTACCACAATCTTTATGTGCATTTAAATCACAAACGGTCAAAGAAACAGTGAAACATCACAGCCATCATGTAAAGTGGCCTCTCACCTCCAGATATCGGTCATCTCAGTTGGAACAGGCTCTTCGCTGGTTTCGCTGGGCGTCATGGCGTAGCCTCCGATAGCGTACAGGTAACTTCCTGTTGAGATGAGACTGAGAGAACTGCGCTCCTGAGGGAACTCTGTAAACTCAGACCACCTGCAAGTAGGAAGAAACACAATCAACAGGAATTTAACACTGTTAATATACTGTATGACTCTGGGTGTTATGATCCCAAAGTGTTATTTCTGATATATCATCAGAATAGTATATATGCTCTTGAGTAATTTAATAATATTGACCTCATGCACTTTAAAATTAATTTTGGAAGAAGACATACGCACCACTAGAAATATTTACACATAAATTAAGTGTGTTAGTTAATACATGTTTAATAATGGCTACATTTGAACAATGTTGTATATTGTTTTATGTGTAACTAATAGTACATCAACATGTTAATTAGAAATTAACTAAATTTGTTGATTCATTAACAGTTGTTCTTGCTTGAATGGTAGCGTAAGGCTAGTATATTTAATCGTATATGATTATGAACCTAATGAATATTAAAAATTGACATTGGTTGAGAAAGTGTCATTGCTGGAGCAAGAATTAACTTTTAATCCAACTTTGGCTAGTTTAGCAAAGGCTAAGTGCTAAAGGCTAGCTTGCTAAACTGTTTAACCTTAAAGAAGATTGCTAATGAACGGTAAGTCTTAGCTGTGGTTGTCAGGAAGAGTATTTACCTGCCAACTTGTTAGAATAGTGTTAAAAATGTAAATATATTTAAGAAAGATTCTATTTCTTAACTAATTCAGCGTCATTGCTAATGCTATATTCTACGGATGGATTTAACTACAGGGGCTAAGAAATAAACACGGGGAGGTCACAGTAAAACAAAAAACGTTCTTGTTATAACAAGATTTGGATCTCTTTAAAATAAAAGTGTGTTCTCGTTTTAACGAGAGCGGTCGTAACAGTAAAAACAGCAACACCTCCAGGACTGTTTTTGTGTGTCTAGAAGAAACCGAGTCAGAGCGGTCAGACTCTTTACGCTTTTTGAAGAAGGAATGCATTTTTATAGCTTTGTACAACAAGGACGTTCCTCGTTTTAATAAAACATAAGACCTGTTTTGTTGAAATGAGAAAGCTTCTCGTCTAGTTTATAACAAGATCTTGCTGCTGGATTTATTGCTCTGGCAGCTAAAGGCTTCCATAAAACTCAAATCTGCGTACATGCTAAGTTTTCTTAACCCCGTACTTTGCCAATGAACGGCATATCTCAACTGTGTTTGTCAGAGAAAAAATTTGCATGCCACCTTGTTAAAGTAGATTTTAAAATGTAATTATTTCAGTAATCTCTTGTGACGTAAGCACAAATCAAGTTTTATTTTTGTCTTTTCAAATGAATCCATGAGAAATAATAGTGAAAGGGTCGTAATTAAAGTCAACCCCAAAAGATAAATGCAGATTGTCACAATCTAATTCCACTGTTTAAAGCTGTAAAAAGTTTGCTTGTTTTATCGGTGGGATGTGTCATAAACACTGGTAAGAAAAAGAAGATGGTTTTCTCACTTGTTGGCGGTGATGTCGTAGACTTCCACAGAGCTGGTGAGGCCTGAGTCGGTCACTCCCGTGGCCACGTAGATCTGGTCCCGATGGACGGCGATGCCAAACAGAGACCTGGCCGTCGTCAGAGGAGCCAAGTCCTTCCACTCAAACTTGGTGGGGTCGTAGACGGAGACTCTTCTCATACATTTCCTGCATGAAACAATTTAAAACAGCACGCTGAAAAAGTTGGGGGCCCATTTTACAAACACTTTTGTAAAATAGGGCCACATTTTATAAAAGTTGAGGGGAAAAAAAAACATATTTAAAAAAAATTACGGATTTTTTTATGAACTGTAAAAGTCCAAGATCTACTTCTGTTTGCCGATGTGTGTCACTGTGGCATGCCTGCCTTCACTGTGCTACTTGGAGGCCTTAATATTTACTGACTTACAATATATACAGAAACAAAAGAAAATGATTTGTCTTGGTACTTTTTATGCACGCTTTGCACTCTTTTAAACGGATCGTGTTCTATGCCATATATGTGCATCAATAAAGCAAACTTTACAAACTTTAAACAGAACTGTTATGATGAATGGTACATCATCATATCATAACAACACATAAAACAGCACTGAACTAATGTGTTGTTAGCTCAGTGCCATAGTGACACAATTGAATAAACTGGAACAAATCAACTAGAAAAATAAAGACCAGATAAGGGAAGTTACAAAATTAGCATTGAGCCATTTTCTTTCATAATTAATATGTGTGACGCTGAGCGTTGTACAAGCCACTTACTTACTTGCTCTCAGACTTTCCACCAATAACATAGACAAGGCCGTTGTGTGCTACAGTCCCGTGACCGTACACTTCATAAGGCAGCGGGTCGGACTCTCCCCATTTGAATGACCTGTGAGCAAAGAAGACAATGTGTCTCTATGAGCACATCATATCAGTATTAAATGTGAACTCCAACACCAACAGAGTTGTTGTTTGGAGGCAGTGTGAAATAGCCAGATATTTCCAGATCTGGATAGTTTAGATTTCTTGGAATGACTACAAATCTATGGGAAATCAGCCGATAAAATAATGAACCTATCAAATAACTACAAGTTCCTTAAATCGAGATAAACTCACTGTCTGTCATAGATCATGACTGAACTCAGAGCGTGCTCTCCCTCCTTCAGTTGTTTTCCACCGACAACAAAGATGGAGTTTTCAACCTCGGCCAGGCCGAACAGACACCGAGGATTTGGCTGGGAAGGCATCCCCAGCCACTCCGAACTTACTGGGTCAAACTGTGGATGAATGCGTTAGTGTGGAGAGAGATTTTTGTTAAAGTTAGACTTTTAAAAATGACAAACATGATCAAATTGTAGAGCCACAAAAGATAAAAATGTATAAAGTAGAAACAGTAGTTTTCTGTTACTTTTTTATGGCAGAAAAGCAGGTTTAAAATGGAACGTTTCTGCAACAAGCAACAAAGAAGCCAAGTTTTGTAGCAATGGTTTTCTACAACAAAGAGGACCTATTATTATTATTATTATTATTATTATTATTATTATTATTATTATTATTATTCATGATGACATATGATCACAAAACATAAAGTATGACTGTGTAGGTTTGTGCGTTTTAGCATTAACCACTCTCAAAATGTTACCACCGCATGTTTTCTGAGATAAAATTACCAACAGTAGCAATTCTTCTTTTTCTCAGTGCCTGAGCCAAGACACTGAGAAATTTGTAATCAGCATGTTACCATTACTGATAACAACCATATGTATAGCACTAGCTTGAAGTGACTTTTAGGGTCAAACTTTAGATGGATCACTTTAGTTTGACCAGTGACAAGGACGATGCTTTCAGAATAATATTCTGACTTGTAGATTCCTTTCATACTGTTAAACTTTTACAAGTAAGAGACTGATGTTATGTTGAAAATAAGACTTCCGGTTTTTTCCATTCACTGCTGAAAAGACATTTATTGCAGCCACCGCTTATCCCAGCATTTCTCTTCACTTTGTCTTCTTCAGTGAAGAAATCACCCTAGAAATATTCACCTCAAGAAATCACATTTAACCAGGAGACTTGTTAAGCATTGATGCTTAAATTGGCTGCTTTGTACATTATTTCATCTTCTTTGGAAAACCTTGATTTCTTTGCACTCTTATTTTTTTTAGCTTTGTACACAATAATCAATAGCTATCCAGATCTACATCACAAGAGAAAATGATGACATATGACCGTTAAAGTCTCCCAGCTCTTTAACAGAAAGCAAAACAAAATGAAACCAAGCTAGTTTCTAAGCTTTGATAGACAGATGCTCCCTTTACCTGTAGGAAGTAAGACATGAACGGTTCGTCCTTGTCTTCCTCATTATAGAGAAGTCCTCCAACCACAAATACCTGGTTCTGCTTTGTCACCAGGCTAGAGTGGTTTTTGGGAATCTCTGTAGATTCTGACACTACAAAACACTCGTTTCCCACCGGGTCATAGGCCACAGTGCCAGTGTTGTTGATCATAAGTACAAGGTCCATCTCAAACATCCCAAAGCGAGGGTTGTTGTTCAGGACTCCTGGCAGGTATGCCTCCTCGTCATCCTCCCTCTCCTCATCGCTCCCCTCTCCTCCCTTTGCCCCATCGCTGCCAAGCCTCTTCGGCTTGGGGAGGCGACCTTGCTGGGCATCTGTGACGAGATTCAGCTCCTTCTTGATTTCTTGGTTAAATCGGATGTACTGGTGACGCTCAACGTTTTCTTTGAAGTAGTCTATGGGAATGAGCCTGAATCGGACGCAGTGTAACAGCTCGGGGAGTTCCTTTAAGCGCGTTGTCTCGTCTTGTTTGATCCACTCCATCAGGGATTCAAAAACCTGCTCCTCTCGTTCAACGTTCAGGGCGTCTGAAGAGAGGATGATGGCTAACTCACTGGGGCTGAGCTGGAAAAAGTCCTGGTCCCTGGCAACAACCTGGTAATGTTCACAGATGAACTCCCTGGCACCAAGAGCAAGTCTCGGACAATCCAGAAGAAGCCCTAGTTTGAAGATGGCAAGGCAATTTCCCAGCACCATCTTCTCTTGAAGGTAGGTCAGACAAACGGAGAAGATAGAGGGGATCTGGTACATGTTAGCGACCATGAAGATATCCTGGACATTCTGCTCTGTCAGATTAATGTCAGATGTGTACAGGTAGCGCAGGATCATCTCCATGACACTGGGGTCCACATCTTTAAGGACTATCTCCCTCTTCTTACTCTCCTCTAGCTCAGACAGGAACATGGTCTTGAAGAAGGGGCTGCTGGCCGCCAAAACCAGACGGTGGCAGGGGAACTCCTTGTCCTGGATTTTCAGGACACAGTCCACAAACTTGTCATTGTCCAAAAGATCACACAGTCCATCCTGGAGCAAGGTCTGTTGGTACATCCGAGGCTGCCGCATCGGGTCTATTGTCAACGCCGCCATTTTGTTGGTGGGATTTTGTTCCTGCTACGGCACAGCGGGACTGCCGGTGCTCACTGGCCTGCTCCGACTGCTACAAATAGCCTCAAAGTGTGGGTAAGATTATGGCTTCAGCTGTCTTTGACTGTCACTGAGTGCGGAGGTCCGTGGTATTTATAGACTGGATCCCCACAAAGCAAAGATGGGGCACGCACACAGAAAGAGCGCGCAGAGGAATGATGGCGGCGGTTAAATCCAGCAAACAACTCATCAGGCAGCTGTTCTGATCTTCAAACTTTAACACACTTTCCTATTTTTAATGTATCACATTGTGAGCATTCTGAATTACAAGCAGAGGAAGTGACGTATACTTTGCTATTAATATGTATTTACCACATCCATGACTCAAGTTAGTATTAAATTAAAAAAAGTAGAAATCTACATTAAAAAAAAGAAATCTTGTATTGCAGTTTCATCATGCGTAAATTATTAAATGTGTTAACATTAAAGCTTTAGAATGAGAAAAAAGAAAGAATAAAAAATGTAATATTTGCGAATGAATAATAATATTAATCCTGTTTCAGGACTTAATTGAAACTTTGCTTCTTCTTTTTTTTTCTTAAAGAATAGCAGCAGTCAGGTCTTTCCAGAATACATTACACTGCGTGGTCATTGCATTGGGACTCGAAAATCACTTATTTATTTCGTAGTGGTGAGTAACTATCAGTCATGGAAAAGTCAAATATTGCTAGAAAACACTGACATCTAGTGGTTAAAATGACACACTGAAAAAAATCTGAAGTTAAAGACAGATCAAAAGTTGTTTTTTTAGCACACTTTAAATATACAAAATTATTGCCATGTTTGTTTTTTTATACATAATAAAATACCTGCTTTTTATTGAGGCAACCTGAAAATACCTATAACTGGTAGAACCATTAGAGACTTAAGAGAGAAATTGGAGAAAATAAACTATTTTAATAATGATGTTTATCAGAAGTTTCATAATTTAAGTTTTTGTATTACTAAAAAAATAATTGTATTTGTATTTACATTTTCCTTTCGAGAAGCTGAACAATAAAAAGGTAGTGTGTGTTAGGTAACAGTAATATTATATAATGTAACATGAAAAAACATAAATCTAATCAATAAAAATGGTCTAAATTTAAATTCCATTTATAAACTGTATTCACTCAATTTGTAACATAAACATTTACTTACCTTACATGATTTAAATTACGTTTTTTTTTATATTCTGACTTCATCTTTAGACTCAACACACTAATATTTGTCAAATTATATGTAAGTCAATTGCAAAACATCAGCACAATCGACTAATAGCCCGTATTTAACATGTCTCAATCCAGAATCATCTCCCAGAATGCATGCTTAATTTCTGGAAGCTCTGACTGGTCAATGCCGAATACAACTGAATAATATGAATAAAACAGTTTCACATATTTTACGGATGGACTTTTTTTTTTGGACGTTTGCATGTTTTTAATTGGCTGGACTGCATGTGAGAGCACTGCATGTATTTCAGGAAGATCCAGGAAATATGCAGAGGAGAACCAAGGCTGAAACGAAACTTAAAGACTTCAGATCCAATATCAAAAGCTGCTTGTCTACCACAGAGTTATATTGTCATTGTGAGTGAAAAATAAAGTGCCGCTCTATCGTGTCTTTACAAATTTTAGTGGCTAATACGCCCCAAGGACCTTTACAAAGTGAATGGTAAATCTTCAAAGTATTCATCTAGACAAGCAATAAGTCACTTGAGGTATTTATAACAAATTTACCTCGGAGCAGGATGAAATAAATCTTTATTTCAGGACAAACAGTTAAATAAACAGCCATTCGCATGAAAGCACCGAAAGACAAAACATATTACAGTCTTTATAAAGTTTCCCTCATTACCTTCCACGTTGGAGACAAGCTGCAGGTTTTGTTGACAGGCACTGAAAGACTGACCCAGACTCTTTGTTCGCTCTATTGTCTACCAGAGCAAAGTGTGCGCCTGACATGTGTGAGATGGTTGGAGGAAAGATACACCAATATTTATCAGTAATTCCCTGTGAAAAAAAACCACCCTGTGAAGTGGAAAAAGGCAATCATCTTCTGCACGTGGTTCAAAGACTTAAATACATTCAGCATCCTAAGACATCCAATACATATCAACTATTAAAAACAAAAGTCTATCCGCTACTGTTACTAGTACAAATACATTACAATCATCTGAAAGCCTTGTGGAAGACCTCCACAGCACCCTTTGTTTGTGTTTCTTATTGCAGGTTTCTTTCAAGTTTCATTCCCTTTAAGTTTGTGATAATAGCCTCTGAAGCATCTAAAGGAAAAAAAAACAACAATATTTGAATAAAATAAACTATACTGCAGGCGATGAAAGGCAAGAATGTTCAAATCTGAGAATAATAAAATGGTAGAGTACAAACTGAGCAAAGTAGCTGCTCATTTAAAAAAAAAAATTACTTTACCTATCCTCTTATTAATTGTTTTCTTTGCAAGGCTTGCGATCGGCATAATAAACGTTTGTTCAGATAAAATACAAATACAAAACATGTCAATCTTAGGTTTGTGCCAAAGTATGTTTACGATTATCTGCTGCAAGTGCACTTCAGGGTACTTTACGTCCAAAAATACTGGCTCACTTTTGACAAGCAAAAGCTTCCGCCCTCGTGAACAATAAAGGTGCCAACCGGCTGTCACAGTCTAGTTTTGTTACAGTTGGCGAGGCTAACAGTGAAACCTTGTCAGGGGCCTGCCATAGAAGTAAAAAATAAAAAATACAGTGGTTATATGGTTGATTATTCAGCTTTCTCTTTGCCATCATCCACTGGCTTCACTGGGTCTGGATCCTCCAGCAGGGCCTGCTGGCGCTCCCTTTCCTTCACCAGCTGCACACCACAGTAAGTCACAAGCAGCACGGAGAGGGTGGACAGAGGAAAACCTGAGGAATGAAAGTTTAGAAAAACGTAACAGGGAAGACTGAGATTACATTAAAGACCAGTTTCAAAGTAGCGCAGCATCAAGGTAAAGCTAAAAACAAAGATACTGCACCCTTGTCCTTTTGACCTAGGATATTTAAAGCTTTTTACACATATTTACCAGTGTGTTAGACCCACCTTTGAAAATAATCCTTCTGCCCACCAGCTTGGCAAACTCCAAGCTGTTCAGGGAAAGAACATTGTAGAGGACAATAGCCCAGAAATTGGCAGCGTTGAAGACACCCCTGATCCTACGAGACATGGCTTCACCCATAGCTCCCTACGTACCGAAAACAAACAGAAGTGACAGAAATGACTTCCTCAGATCTGACATGGTCAGGTAAATAAAGAGCTACTGCATTTTAAAGCTGCGGATATGTAACTTTTCTTAAAAAGATGTTTTTTGCATATCTATTGAAACTGTCACTAGTATACGAGGCAGATAATCTGTGAGAAATCAGTCTTCTCCACCTTCTCCCTGAGCTACTATTCCACTGCTCCCTGTAAAAACAACCAATCAGAGCCAGGATGGGGGTCGTAGAGTTGTTAATCAATCTCATGTACCTGCTGCTAAATGTGCTAATGGCAGAGAAATAACTTACTGTTATAGGAAAACTGTTTATCCACTGTCATAGGTGGCCATTCTAACTAGCCTAGCATTCACAACAGGTTCTGCTGAGCAGAAGAGTGATTGACACCACTAAGACCCGCCTTCTGGCTCTGATTGGTTGTTTCTAGTAAGTACTGGCAACACTGGAAAAAGGCAAAGGAGTTTGATTTCTTTACAGACCATCTGTCTCGTAGCATACTGTCACGACATTATGACAGTTTCAACAAACATGTAAAAAAAAATATCTCACAAAAGTTACACACTGCACTTTCCAGAAGTTTTATTTATATTAATGGACAAAACTACACTCAAGCAATAGTATTATTGGAAATTTTAATATATAGAAAGGGGTTATTTTTTGATCACTTCTCACCTCCATGATAGAAAAGGGTGGGATGGAGAAGAACTTTGCCACCCACAGTTCAAAGTTGAGGCCAAAGCAGTTGAAAAATGACCAGATGTAAACCAGCTCACACGGGCCCAGCCACAAGGTGGTGATGGCAAAAGTGCAGACTGTTGCAAGAAGTTCTTTAAAGATCTTGTCATGATTCTCGCCAATATAGTCATAGACATACCTGCAAAATTTCAACTCAGATTTTATACCGTCTCAAACAGAAATCGCATTATGTTACCAAACAGTCAGGTGTCTGGAAGTTAAATCCAAAAACTCACTTGCACAACCAGTCGTTGATGCCTCTGTCAAAGTGCCTTTAAAAAAAAAGAAGGAAAGACATTTGTTTTGTGCAACAGCTAAACAGTCACCTGATTTCTCAATAAGCAACTAAGGAGGAAGTGACACGTACGTCTCAGCAAAGACGTAGAGCATGGTGATACACTTGGGAGGCTGAGGCGGGTCAAGGTGGTCCAGTGTCGCCACAGTGTTGATGACACCAAACATTACAGCTGCTTTTATCCAGTCATACACCAGGTTGGAATAAGCCAGTCCCGCTACAAACATAGCAGATTAGACAATCTGTCAAAACATTACATTTCTATTCTGCGCAGTTTTTAAGGCGTTGAACTCGACTTTTGCCGAAAAAAGTGTTTTGTATGCCTTGAATTTTTTACGAAGCGCCACATTAACACCACAAACTTCGATATGTGGTTTTAACAAGCTAGTTTTTTAAAAAATGGCATGTTTCTGTATTTCCTCTGATACCTCTAAATTAAAACCAGGAAGTCTGATCGGTCTGAGTCTAAATCGGTGAATTAGGATCTTTCCAATGTGTCACTGCTGATCCAGAAGTAGCCTGAAGTTTGCTTGGCGCATGGTTTGGATAGACAGCATATGTAGATAAATACCCTGCAGTTTATGGTTGTGACAGGATGAAATCTAAGTGGCTCTGTAGAGCGCAGCCAAACCGTGATGCTACTACTACTCTTGAAATGACATTCTGAGAACTAGATCAAGCAAGGATTTGTGCAAAAGGTTTGTGTGGTAGTAATCTTTCAGTTGCTCACCCAAACACCAGTCAGACAGCTTGTTGACCAACTTCATGTC
Organism: Xiphophorus maculatus; assembly: GCF_002775205.1. Lineage (NCBI taxonomy): Eukaryota > Metazoa > Chordata > Actinopteri > Cyprinodontiformes > Poeciliidae > Xiphophorus > Xiphophorus maculatus. The sequence continues at coordinate 8,722,209 of NC_036448.1, forward strand.
GCTGGGTATAGTCAAGATGTACAAGTAGTGGAAGAAGACGTCCACCACCAGAATAACTCCCAGGTGTAACAAGGCCTTGGTGGTGATGTTCCACATCTCCCTCTCCTTGCGGGTTAGCTGAGTGTTGTTAGCCTGTGGAGAAGCAATGTAAACACATAGAACATACTAGACTACACTCTAAGAAAAACAATCCATAAATTATATGATAGAAATTGTAAATATCAGCAGTTACAGATCATAGAACCTAAAACATTATATTGCCATAGAAAATACATTGAATTACCATAACTCAAGACACGTAAATTTCAAATAATTTTTAGTTAGGATCTGTAGAAAACACAGTTCTGAACTGTTAAAAGTGACAGTTGCCCAAATATTACACCGTAATATCCTCTATGGCCATATTTACTACGATATAATTCTGGCAACCACAGCTGCCGGTAATTTACCATAAAGTGCGCTTTTTTTTTTACAGCGTATAATGTTAGAAACTGAAATCAATTTGGACAAGTACTTAAGTCAACAAATGGTTTTTGTTCTAATATTACCAGTGTGTGACTGTGTCAATGACCGAATGTAGTGTGAAGCGCTTTTGGAGTCCTGTGGACTTGATAAGTAAGAATACCCATAAAGATTGCAGTAGCTAAATACCTCGGGTCAATGGATCCGCACACGGTGCATGTGCGACCTTACCTGGGCATGAAAACGGTCAAAAGTCATAATAGGTCCAAAGAAAAAGAACGGGAGGTAGAAGTTGTATTTCAGGAGGTCGGAGAAGGTGTAGTTGCCCTCTTTCCTGTCACAGTTCTCCAAGGCAAAGCTCATGCAGCGCATGATGCTGAAGCCACAGCCTCCATAGAACAGGACGTCTTGCAGGTCAAACGATCCGGTCACCAAGGTCTCCTACAGGGGGAGTCAGCCATTTCTGAGCTTCAGGCACAGAAACTTTATATTGGGTGCAGAGATGTTAGTGTATTGTCTCGTTTTATTGGTATTTGATGAACATGTTGACAGAACACAATTGAAGTTCTGTACAAAAACTGGAAACCACCACTTATTTCCTCACATATTGCAAACACGGTGCCAGACTTTCTTGTGTTTTTCTTAAATGAACTTGAGTAAAAATCACCTCAGAAGAACCTAAATTACTGTTCTTAAAGGGCAGCCGTTGCTGCTTGCTACACCACCATTAGTGTGTGAATGTGTGTGTGAATCGCTGACTGTAGAGTGAAACTCACTGGGGAACTATGGACTTAATAAAGCCCTATACAACTACAGGCCATTTATCATTTGAAGACCATTAAAAGTTTTACAAGAAAGTCCAGCTCCTTGGAAGCAAAGTATGTAGAAAAGAAGAGGTTGAAATCTTCCCCAGTGCTATCTGCAAAGTAAATGTTGTGTTTGGCATTATGCAAACAAATGGTATGTTAATCCTTCTTCTGTAAAACTGGCATAGTCAGTCATCTGTGTTAGGGAAGCCAAAGAGGAAACAGCCCACTCACCTGCCAGGAGTTATACGGCTCCAGCTTGATGGAGGCCAGCGTGCCCAGACCTGCAGCAAAGCACATCCACTTCTTCTTGACCAGGGCGACGCTGTACAATATGACGCAGTGGGACACAACCAGAGTCATGAAGGTCCAGCCCATGGTGACCAGGACGGCCAGCCCTCCGTACGCGGCAAAGATCAAGGGTCTGTGCTGCAGGGTGGGGGGGAAGAAAAACAAAAAACAGGCCAGCATTAAAGGGATGTTTTGACTCATTTATCTTCACTCCTAATTAAATGCCACACTACAAGTAGTGATGTTAGTAAAAACAAACAAACAAAAAAAACAGTTTCAAGGGGATTATGATAGAGGCGAGGAAAATGAAATCTACTGTCCTACAAGCAATTTAAAAAAGACATTCACGGGTTTATTAAAGTTACCTGACATCCATCAATACCAATCTTCACAGTAAGCATGTAACAAGACAAGAGACATCTTTAAAACATGGTCATTTGTTTTAAGTACCTCAAAAATAACAGTAGCAAGCAAAACCAGGCAAGCAAACATCTCAAGAGCGCAAGGTGCAGTTCATGCTCCTGCGTCACCACAATAATACATCGAGTCTTAGGTTATATCTGCAGCCCCTTTCAACAATGTTCATAAGTATGGAACCTTTTGAATGTCTTGCACTTGTTTATTGCTTTTGCAGATCAACCATGCTCAACAATATTTGGCTCTTTTGAGAGAGGGAATGTACAAAAAAAATGACTTTGTCAAAGTGAAAACTGATTCCTGAAAACAATGACCGTTCAACAACAAAAAATAAGTGATTGTATAAATATTCAGCCCCTCTAAGCATCTGACCTAACACCTGCCATGTACATCAACACAAACCCAATCAAATCTGACTGACTGCATTCATTCGCAAGACAGATCATATGCAACACATACGTTATATACAGTCCACATACAATCAACAAAAGACGTGCAGACAAACCAAAGTGCCGTCTCAACGGCATTGCCTCTGCTCTGCAACACACTCCCACACACCTTTGGAGCGAGCAGGGTAAATATCTTGGCAAAGATCACGTGACCGGTGAGCGCAAAAAGGATATGATTGCGGAATGTAGAGAACCACATCATCCACTCGAAGTCCGCAACATCCTGTGAGGCGCAGAAGAAGAAGAAGAAGAAAGGTGCATCGGTAGCTGCTGCAACACCCACTCATATCTGTGCTTGCTGTGAAAGGAGAACTCACCATTTTCCTGCCAAAATAATGCCATCCTGGCTTCACACTTTCCTTAAAGGCCTTTCTGTTTACATTATCTGAATGAAGGGGCAGACAAGCACAAACATGAGTCGAGTAAAAAAATTCTCCCGCCGCTACTCAGACGTCCTGTGAGCGTTGGTCTGATTATTGGATTATCTGCAGCGTGAATTTAGTAATGTGAGAACCCATTCGGTCCATTAGATGATATCGAATGTTACATAACCCACTTCGGTGCTGAGCTTTCTATTTTTGAGGCGGGAACCTATAATCGTGAAATAATCTTGTTGGAGGAGATTAGTCTTCTATGAAGCCTGAAAAAAAAAAAAAAACTTGCAGCATGTAAAGAAACAAAGTAAAATTAAAAAGAGAAACAGCACTTGTAACATTTAGTTTCTGACTGGCTGGCGCTGGTGTAGCTTTTGCCCAATTACCCCAATGGCTGTGAAAAAAAAAAAAAAAAGACATAATGATGTGAGGGCAGGTCGGGGGGGGGAAACAGCCTCTTACTTCTTGGAGCAGAGCCAGACTTTTATTGCTAGTATACAGAGCTGCTGCAGCAGGCAGACACGGACTGTGGAGACGAGGCAGTGAAGCAAAAAAGCAGGGGAAGATGACTGGCAGCAGGAAGGTTCCTTGACTCATCATCTGACAGCACAGACGGTGACAAACAGTACCAACCACCAGATTACGCTCGGTCCATTCTGATCCATGTGTTCAGGAGGAGCGTAAGAGGACTTCTAGCATGTAAGAGACGGATTATTTGCACATTAAACATTGAAAAATGTTTTCCCTGTTTTGAAGAAAAGGGCTGACCGCCTTTAAATTGTCATGACATTAATAAGAGCATGCAGCAGCGGTTCCTTTGGGTAAAATGGCCTCATTTCAATCTATTGTGTGAACTTTGGTCTACTTTTGGATTAAATTGATTGGGAAAGCTAAAATAGATGAAGACCCAGTTTTTGGAAACAATTTCATTTGAAAAGAAATCCCACTTTTGTAGATTTTGCAGTTAAATTTATTTAAACGTTGTTTTACACCAGTGAGCAAGCTTGCCGGGCCACTTTCTAGAAAATTACCCGTCTGTACCTGGCTCTGTACGCCTGTACAGAGCCTTAAAAAAATGTATTCACATCCATTAAGCTGTTCCACATTTTGTTACCTTGCAACAAGAAACTTTAAATTTACTGGGAATATTTTGAGAAAGAAGAACACAAGCTAGTGTTCGTAACTGTGACATGGAATGGAAGTGATATTTTTTTACAAGTAATCTCAAAAAAATGAGGGGTGCATCTGTATGAGGCGTGCCGTCTTTTGCTCATACCCCTTTAAAAAAATCAAGTGCAAATAAATAATCTTAAGATATTGCCTTGGTTATTAAACGATCCGGCGTTAGGATGCAGTATCCTGAGCTTTGGAGATCTCTTGAGTCACTGTTAGAATTTGGCAAAACGGCAAAGAAACATAGCAGGACAAGGAGAGAAATAGCCAGAGCGGCAGCCCAGAAAACCATGGTAACTCTGGAGGAGCTGCAGAGATCCATTTGTTAATAGGACAACTATCAGTCAAAAACAAAAAAACCTCCAAAAATCTGGCCTTCGTGGAAGAGTAGCAAGAAAAAAACAACTGCTGAAACAAAGCCACAGGTGCAACACTGGTAAAAATAATATTGCCAGCGGGTTAACAGAGAAATGTAATTGCGATGACTTCCTGAGCGTGGTTTGTCAGAAAGAGAAGGAGCTTCTTAAAGAGACAGAGACCCCATTTCAAGGTGTTAAATTGATAAGGAAAAATTATTTGAAGTCATGTTTGATATATGCAGCATTATTATAACAACTGAATGTAACATAGTTACTTGATTGTGGTACAAAATGGTACTATGTGCATAGAAAATATATAATATCATCCCCTTATACATGAATGGCTATAATAGAAGAGCTTAGATCAAAGCAAGTGATTTAATGGCCAAGTCAAAGTCCAGACACTGAATCTCGTGTCAATCTATCACACACAAAATAAATCCCATAAAATCCCCTGAAGTTTGTTGTAACTTGACAAAACAGTCAAATTAGGGAGTACAACAGCCCTCTAAGATTCGTGTGTGGGTTTTTTTTGTGTGTGTGTGTGTGTGGGCGTGTGTGTGCGTGTGTTTGAGTGTTTTCCAATTCCCCCTGGAGGGGTTACACACTCACCACTGGAGGCTTCAAATATCCAACTGCCAGCCCATATCAGAGCCCCTGCGAGCACAGCAGAGTAGAGATACAGCTCATATCTGGGGAGAGCAGCCTTGATCCCCATGGTGAATCTGGGCGCTGGAGGCCTAAAAGTGTTGAGAAGTAGTTACAATAGCCCACCATGGTAACTGAGATCGAACCAACCCATATCATTTCTAAAGAGGGAACGTTCTCAAAGGATTTGGGAGAGGAACTGACTCTACTGACCAATGAAAGAGCTGTTCATTTATTTTTCAATCCACGCAAGCTAAATTGAAATACAAAAATACCCCATTAAAAAAAATATATATATTTTTTTTAAAACGAAGTCCCACTTTACTAATAAACCTTTACGATCGAGAGACTGTAGACTTAAATGGGACTGAAAGAGGTCTGGCTCCTTGGAATCAGCACCGTCAGCTGCGCAACCCTACCTCTCCTTCCTATTTTAGCTCTCAGTCGCTCTGCCGTGCAGCGGGGCAGCTGCAGTGCTATGTGATCTGAGCCCCGCTGCATGGGGACTCACCTCACAGAATAATTAGCTCTGACTGGAATAACCAAGAATGGCGCATCGGGAGTTGGAAAACTGAGGACGGCTACTTTTTTTTTTTTCTTCTTCTTCTTCTTCCCACGAGGAGAACAGCGACACTTGCGCCCTGCCTGCGCGTTCATCAAGTTCAATAAGCGCACTCTACTCTACTCTAAAAGGAGTTGGGCTAAAAAACTCCGACGTGCCCGTGCCAATATGTAACCATGGCTGTGCGGGACCCCCATCAAAGTGCTCTGCATACAAATGAAGGTTTTTCTTTCTTTCTGTTTGTTTTTGTTTTTGTTTCACTGCGCGACAAATAAAGACGCATGCGCCAACAGACTGCGATTGTTTGGGATCTCATTCCAATTCCTTGTAACAAATCGGATAACAATAAATAAAAAATAAATAAAAATTACTCTTACCAACCTTGTGTCCGCTTTGCACAATCACGACTCTTCAATAAAGAGAAGAAGTGAGAAATGAAGCGAATGGCGGTCACTGCAGGTTCACTAATTCATCCGTCCCTGTGCGGGCTTGGCGCTCCCTGACACCAGCCAAGGCCGGTCAGGATGTTGCGGGCTCAACCGAAGGAGGAGGAGGAGGAGGAGGAGAGGAAGAAGAGGAGGAGGAGGGAAGTAGGAGGAGGAGGAGGAGGGGGATATATTTATGCTTCACTATAGAACCGCATTGAGGGGTGGTCCACAACCAGCCCGTCAGCACCAGAGCGAAACACTCTGAGCAGGGTGGTGGATTGCATCCAGTGCAGCAACAGCAGCTCTAATCAAAAACGACTCGCTAAGCAAACGGTGATGGATTAGACGCGATTGGATATTTGAGCAAAACAAAGGAAACAAAGCAATGAAACATAGAAAGCCTGGGTCTTGCGGAAAACAAACGTGGTCTTTATTTTTTGTGTTACTCGACTCATTTAGCCGTTTTCTTGTACTCACTTTAGTCATTTATGCAGTGGCGCGACGGACATGGGCGCTACCTTAGAGAGGGCGCCAAAACAAAGGTGTATAAATAATTTCTAGTCAGCATTTACTGTATTTAACAGCTGCTGTTAAATACAGAAATTATGTGATTTATAAGAGTGGGTGGCACGCCTATAATGTGTTTGCTTACACCTCGGAAAGTCCAAAGTTGACGCATTTATGCAATTTTGTGACTCAAAAAAATATTTTTTAATTTCTACGCACAATACTGTACTTAGACAAAGTGTTGAAGATTTCTTCTGTATTTATTTGTTGTTGCTATTAAATGATTCAGATCATAAAAAAAAAGTATCAGACAAGAATAACTAAATACCAAACCCTGATCCAAATTCAGATCCATTTGTTACTGATCCTAAATCATAACAAATGAATTTAAATAAATTCGTTATGTATTAAGAAAATTTTTAAAATTAGTCTACATTTGAATATAAATTTTTATTCATTTGTTATTGGGAAATTTAAAAAAAATAAAATAAAATAAGTCTTTAATCGTGAAATAGAAAGTTGTGCCAAATATATTCAGCTAAAAAATACCCCCAGCCACCAGATGTTGACTTTAAGCATCTGTACACTTGTATCATTCAGCAAGGAAATGATCTAAAGCATTTCCGAATGCAAATAAATAAATAAAATAAAATAAAAATAGGGGGTCCTCGTTAAAGTTGACTTCAAATCCAAGAGTAGGCTTACTTCATGTTTTTATCACCACAAATGCTTGATAATGGTTGTTACTACCAAGTGAAAAATAATTATATATAGAAAAAGAAAAACAGAGGAACTCTGCAATTATTAGTCCAGGTGAAATTTTATACTTTTAGTTATTCACATATTTGTCAAGCTTAATGTAGAAGCAGACCCCTTGCTCATATGTGTCTCACGTTATTGACAGGCCTGTTTAATGATTTATTAATTGGATCTAAGTAATAAATATGAATTCTGGAACCAGTACACCCGCTATATGTAAATGGGGGGAAAAAAAGTATGGATCAAAATCAAAAGACAGAAATTTAATTAGAACCAACCACATTTAAGATGTGAATTTTGAGGGTGTTTTGAGTTTAAATGAACAGCTATGTCTTGTTGGGCTTTATTAACTATTTATTACCCGTTATTGACTCTGTCCCAATGTTCCTTGGTTTCCATGGTGCTGATGGTTCAGTACTGACCTCACCAACATCAAGGTGATTTTTGAACAGTAACAGAAAGAAAACAGTAAAAAGTTAAATCTGAGCTCTGTTGTAACGCCTAGCAACGGAAGAGGATTAGGGCCACCGAGAAAAAAAATAAATTCTGAGTTTAAAGTCAAAATTCTGAGTTTAAAGTCAGAACTTTAATCTCAGATTTTTTTTTTCCGGTGGCCCTAATCCTCTTCCGTACCTAGCAAGTGGTTTAGCATCCTAAATGCATTTCACTGATTTAAACACTAGATGGCGCCCCAGGTTTTTCAGAAGTCTTTAAACGTTGACAAAACACGCACCAAACGTTACGGGAAATAGCTAAACTAGATGCTCAATGTGTAAGTAATGTTGGATAGTTTTTGCAGCTAACTTAGATTGTATTTGAGTTTATTTTACTAAATGCATGTCATTCGGATTTCGTAATTTGTTGCGTTCGATAGTGCAGGAGGGGAGAGCAGCGTCCAGCCAGCCGCACGGATTGAGCAACGTAGTGCGGTGAGTTTGAGCCGCCTGCCCGCCCGCTGGAGAGAATCCATCACAGACACAAACCGCCCCCTCCCACTCCAACGCCCCCGCGTCAGATGGAACTCAAAATACATAAAGCCTCCATGTTGCACAGGGAATGTCGGGCCACCAGATGTGAAACGCTGCTTAAAAAGTGCATGTCTCCCTTTTAAGACGCCGAGCCACTTGTGAGTAATTCATGCTTGTTTTTTATTTTTTGTATTTTTTGGGGACGGGCAGCAATTCCCCAGAAGGAGCTTCGGAGTGTTTTCAGCGCTGCTCCAGACAGGGACGGCCTCGCATTGGATATTCGGAGCTAACTGGCTAACCCCAAAGCTGCTTTCCGACTTTACTTAGTTTGTAGTTTAAGGTCGGTTTTTAGTTTTCCTTATTCTTTTTTTTTTTTTTTTTTTTTTTTGGACAGAGACATTGCCGAAGCTGCTCATAAGCACTAACTCGAAACGATTTAATTTTTTTTATTTTTTTTCGGACAGCCATAGATGACAGCCTCCGAACAGCACCGTGCTAGCTGGCTGGCTCCCACCGCTGCCACAACGCTTCGCCTCGGACGGTTTCCTGGCTTTGTGGCCGAGCTGCTCGCCCTCGGCGTCAACTGCTAGCTTAGAGGAGCTAGCAGACGAAGCAAGCGCGTTACCACGAATAACATTGTTGCGAGACGAACCGAGAATAAACACCCGCCTCAATGGACCACATGTCCATAATAACTCAAGTTTCCAACCCGAAGGAGGAGGAAATAATCTCTTTTAACCAAGAAAAAGGTAAGGAGAACTCATCTCAGGGTAGTAATGCTAGGTGGCTAACTACTTTTATTTGCGCTTGCTGGTTGTTTTGGAGTCACCGACCTCTGACAGTCCGATCAAAACAGCTGCACTGCAATTATAACGCTTGCAACACGTTAACTTAGCCATCCTTGGGGAAGTTAGCTTAGCGTTACTTTTGAGTGCTTGCTTGGATAATATGAGCGCTCAGGTGTGCTTTTTGCACTTTAAAAGTTGGTGAAAATTGTAATAGCGATCCGCGTTAAATTGAACACTGCGCTTTCGCGGTGTAATACAACACAAGATGTGTAGCAGTGATAGATTAATAATCGGCTTCTCTAAGTGCATCAGGCTACTTTAAAAAAAATAAAATAAAAAATTGGACCACATTATCTGAGAGCGGACCTGTAATGTAAATGAGGGAAGGCGATTCTTGGAAGTTACTACCGGAGAGTCAGCAGGTGACGATAAGCCTGGAGTTTGTTTTTGGCATGGTACCTGAAATTAGAGATGCACCAATCAATCAGCGAGAGGTCGGAATTGGCCGATTTTTACCCGTCTGTGATTTGAACATCAAATGCAGAAAATTCTGTGTTTTTTTTTCTTTTCATATTTGTTTTATTTGCTTGAATAGATTGAAACTTAAAAACAGTTTCAGTTTGCATGAATGTCACCCGACAGCACCTGCTTTGTAGCACCTCCGTGAATTGAATTTGATAAAGGAGACGGCATGGTGAATTGTTTATTAAATTCTTTTTTTTTCTTGCATTACAAACTGTGTTGCAGCCCTTAGGAAAACTGTCAACTAAGTCCGGCTGGCCTTTGCGATCAATAAATGAAATGCTAAAGATCAAGAATGACGGAGGAGAAAGGGAAGACATTATGACGTTTTGCAAAACCCAATAAAATGTCAATATTTTGCAACCATAGGAGGATCTCAGTTAATAGCTCAATTAATTGCGCAATTAGGAAGGTAATTACCCTCCCAATTACCCTTTATATGGGAGAGTAATTGTTTCATTTAAAGACATAAACCCTCAGTTTTTACAAATGCTTGTCATACAACTTTGAACACCTTTAATACTTTTCTCAGGATGGGGAAAAAAACAGAAATCCAAGCTCTTACTAAATATTTATTAAATGTGTATGCTAGTGGGAAATGGAGACCGGCCTACAAAAACTGACTTAAAATTAGAAAATTTGAGTCTGGATGAATATAGAAATGTTGTATGAACTCTGAAGTTGAATATCTTTGGCTTTAAAGCATGGCTCTTAATTATAAGAGTTATAATTATATTATAATTATCTAATCCTCACATGCAACATTCTTCAAATGTACTCCTGTGCACTAAGAAGTCTTATTACCAGTAACTTTGTCAGGACTATCCCATCATCCAGTGAACTGTACAGCCATCTAACTTGGCCCTTTCATACTTTATGCAAAGCAAATGTATTATTTTTAGTCCGTGCCGCCCAACAATGATCCTCACTGATGCTCTTAATATACGTACTCTGCTCTGACCGGGGTGTCACCCAGGTTTGCGAGGTGCGGGTCAGTCGCTCATGTTACCATGTTGCTTATCAGATCGTTAGTAATGTGAGAACTGAAGTTATTTGGAGCACAACAGCGTATTTTCCTCACAGGGTGCAGATACATGGTGCGGTAACCGAGGTGGAGTCTCTGTGACCGAGACTTGTGTGGGCATCATCAGAGATGATAATGGGAGGTATGTGGGACTTTAAGGAGATTAACATTGCAGGTGGGATTTAGCTTAGCCTTAGACAATATCACTGTATCTCACTTTATGATGCAGTGATAAGCAGCCTTGCAACTTGAGGTTACTGCTCAGCTTAAGATGCAGTAATTTTACCAATATATGAAGTGGTGATTTCAAAGACAATATTCTAAGATTTTGGTATTTTCCATGGAAATTTTATTAAACTTTAAAGTTTATTCGATAATAAACATAAAATATTTTTTTAAAGTTTTTGTTTTCTTCTTAAGGTGCTAAGCAGGTAAATGTTTTACAGAAGTTGTTTTCCTCTCTGACAGTTTGAAATAATGTTTTTTTAACTTCTTGCTGTCAGATCAAACCAAAGAGAAAAAGAAAATCTTGGTAAAAATATTATTTTAGAAATGTTCTCAATTATAAAATCTGATTACTATTTGTTTTCTAAATATGTGGTTCTGTGCTGCCCATATGTTTATCAATTTGTTTTATTTTTTCTATAATCTGTTACTGAAAGTGTGCTGTAAAGAAATGTGGTTGAAAGTTTATTGACCAGCTAAATATCATCCATGTATTTTGCTTTGATCAGGTGTCATTATCTGTCCTTTTATATTTTCATATAAATATATATTATATAAACGGTCAGATGGGGAAAATGCAGGAGCCATGGCAGTACACACAGACGCTTTAAATTCACACTGGTTCATTGCAACGCTGTTTGAAAATAGCCCTCAACTAAGAGTCTGTAAAGCAGGAGAGAGTTAAGCCTTGACACAACGTAAAGCAATTCCTGCCTATTCCTTTAGTCAGCGAGTCTTTCAGTCATTTCTCCTTGGAAATAGGTTAATAAATTATCAGGTTTTGTTTTGTTTGCTCTTTATGTTCTGCAATAGCCAGTGTTTGGAGGGCTATAATAATTTTGATGTAAACAACAAGAAAGATTTTACAGTTTGTTTGTTTTTTAATATGACTATCGCAATATACAGGAGATTTGTTTATCCAATGAGCTGCTTGATTGCTGCTTTTATGAATGTAAATGGTGGTCTTCCATTGTTTGAACTGGCACAAAAACTAACCAGGGTTCTTAATAACCTGACATGTGTGACCTGTGTACACCTAACCTACTGAATAGTAGTAAAATCAGGGAGAAATTGGGTTTTTTTTCTTTTTTGCCTCGCAGGAATATTGACCTAAATTTCATGTGAGTAATAGGAATCGGAGATTTATCTTTATTGTGGAAAAGAAAAATCGTAAAAGGTATTTCAGGGTTTCCCTCTGTGTATTACAAGCCTGGCGGGCCACCAGGCTTTACTTGTGCCCCCACCTGGCTAAACATTGCTTCTTCTTTTTTTATGTTTTTTAAAATGTTTGCATTTTTTAAGACTTTATAGTTGGTGTTCAGGTATTGATCTTCAATACCTCATAATTATCAAGTGATATTTTCAAATTTCCTTTCGACTTTAAACATTTTTTTAACTCAAAAACGCAACGGGCGGCTGGATGATTGACTGCCTTAGCGCCCAACCACCAGGCTGAGCAAGTTTTCTTGAGGAAACCTTGTATTTAGATTCATCATGACACAAGTAAATTCCAATTAATAACATTTTTAAAAGCCCCCAAAACTACCTGAACTATTGTTTTACTATTTCCTCCACTTTTGTTTCAAGGAGAGAATCAATAAATGTGAAAATCTGATCAAATACAGTCGCAGGGTGTAATTTAGTAATAAAAGTCACTTTTTTCAACTGTCCTGAAGAAGTCTGTTTAAAATTTTTTTGAACAGTTTTTGTGTATTTTTTGACAGCAGTGAGATGCCAGCCATGAAGTTAGTTGCCTGAAAAGACTGCGAAGAAGTTGTAAAAACCTTTTTACTGTCACTGTTTATCGCAATAAATTCAGCAAAATATGGGGATAAATTTTTACGTTCATATCGCCTACCGCTGGTGAATGGGGGTCTGATGGCTCTGTGACTAGAACAAAGTCACTACAACATTTTTGTCATCTTTTTTTGTTTGATTGTTTAGCTTTGTTTAGGACTTAACTTCCTGTTAAAAAATGATGACGCATACACTTGCATTGTGATCCAGTCATCCTGTATGGTTCTGATGGGCTGTGGGTGAATGAACACTCTACTGGTGATTCACTGGAAGGTGACGGCTGCCTCACTGGTCTGGTTTACTTTTCAGAGTCGGAGAGCTGAGACAAAGTCCAGTGGATAAGTACAAACAGTGTTGCTGATGAGGGTATTTTTTTAGTTTGAAAGGAAGCCCAGTCTGTTTGATTACCTCGTCTTTCCAAAAGTTTATTCTACTTTAGGTTTCACCCTTCACTGTTTCAGACTATAAAACCAATTTAAATATCATAAACACTAAACTTGACTTCATTGTACGTTAGATTCTCAAAGTTATCAGTAATATTTCCTTCACCCTTTTTAGAAATGTGTGGTATCAGTAAGCTTAATAAGCAAGTACATCCTAGTACTGATGTTTGTCAGAAAATGAATATTTTCAGTCAAACTATAATTCTTGTCAGTAGAGTTAAAAGTTAGCAAAGTGCTGTCAGTCTTTGCTAACTGAACAAACTCTTAAATTTGGGACCATTTTGTTCATTTGTGTTTCTGTGTGAAGTTACATTGGTTGAACCTGCCAGTTGCATCAGGTCATCAGCGATCTGATAAGCTTTGTGTCAGACTAGCACCAACGACGCTCCACTCCTGAACCTCACAGGTCTTCTGGTTTAGAAATGATCCCGGCTGATGAGGCGGAATAACGCAGTTTACATATGTCTACCTTTCTAACTTCTACCACCCCAAGGATATTTACTTTTTCAAAAAGTAATCACAGTAATATGACATCTTTCTATTACAGCCAACGATCACCAGTAAGGGATTCACATGACCTCTTTTTGGAAAAGATCAGTTTAGACTAGAAGAGGCGGCTGTCTAAGTGGCTCTTTGGACCTTCCACTGTGGCCGTCAATAACTTTGACTGGTTCCTAATTTTTAGCCAATCTTGTTAAGTACAAATAATAAATGCAGGATTTTAACTGTTTTTCTTGCAATATTTGCACCAAATTTCCACAAAGGATGACCAAAAAAGTACCAGTAGTATGTTTTTAGTTCTGTTTTATTATTAGGTTGGAATCTGAGCTGTAAAACAATCCCTTCCTTTATGTTTCTTTATTTTAAATCCTAAAAATAGAACTTAAACACTGTATCTTTAATAATAATTTTTGTAAAGCGTCATCTACGACTCTAAATGAGTTTTATTTGGCTGTCCTAAGAGCAAAATGTCTCTTTAGATTGTAAAAATTATTTAATCTTCTTTGGGGGGGTTTTAAACAGTGGTACTAGGCCTGTCACGATAGCAAATTTTGCTGAGCGATTAATTGTCTCAAAAAATTATTGCGATAAACGATAATATTGTTTGAAGACCTTTTCACACTGATTTAATGGAAATGACTTAATAATGCATGTGATTTCCTGCCAAAGATAGATACACTTTATTTTCAAAAGAATATTTAACACTGGAACTGATAAACAAAATAAACAAAACAACCAAAAACAAAATGGATTCTCAGTCTCCATTAACAAAAAATGTACTTGATAAAAACTAAACAACATAAAGCCAAAGTGGAAATAAATACTGCATTCAACCAAAAGACTGCAGATTATGAAGTCTGTATGCTATGTTGCCCTTCAGTAATAACTAGATTTAAATAGAGAAGATGGGCACATCGACTACCTGATGCAATAGTTCACACTACATGATTTTTTGCTCCTATTTTTCCCCTTATGACAATCTTAAAACGTTGGTCTTTCTAAGATTGTGTGGTGTGTTACGGTAGATCGTCGTCGCCGCTCCGATCCAAATCAGGGGTTTTTCCCCACTGGGATCTTAACGCAGCCTGTTGAATGTAACAGGCAGCCAATCAGAAAGCGCGGATTCTCCTCCCTGTTTTCTGAGGGGAAATTACGTCGGGGAATCCCAAACAGCTGACACGGCGCAACCCGAAGTCCAGCCGACGTGGAAACAACATTAATGTTTATTCAACATGCAAAGAATATAGAAATGACAAGAGGAGGAGTTGGAGCGAAATTGCTACAGCAGTTGATAAACCCGGTAACTTTTCAGCTGTTCTTCGTTAATGTGACGCAAATAGGTTATAATGATTTTCATTCAGTCAGGACTTTACGCTGACACTAGCCACATGCATTGCAGGTAGATTGTAGTAAAGCATTGATTAATGTCTGTTTTAAAATTAGTTCACTGAACTTGCAGCCATTATTTTGTGCCCATTGTTGGACACCACACGGCAGGAACGAACCCGATCGAACCGTTATACCTAGGATTTCTGTCGGCTTATGTGTAGTCTGTCAAGTTTTAAAAATGGGCCGACAATCGGCCGACAGCTCTAAGATCGTGTCGTGCGGGCTGGGCTTTACACTAAGGAAATGAGGAAGGAGGGTCAGTGGAGAGCACCGGAGTTGAGCCTTTTTTCATTCGATGTCATCAACAGAAAGAGAAAAAGGCCGGAAGAGACGATAATGCCGATAATTGAAATGACGTCGATAGTTTTAATTTATCGTACGATTAATCGATTTATCGTTTATCGCGACAGGCCTAAGTGGTACTGTTTAAAAAATTAGATTTTTACACACTGAGGCCTGAGTTTGACTAGTGCATTAAAAATGTGACTAAGTTAATTTATGTAGGGCTGAAACAATTAATCGTGATTAATCCATTATTGAAATAATCATTAACTAATTTAGTAATCGATTAATCGTTAACTGGTGTATACATACTCTAAAACTAGCCATTTTCTGAAAGAACAACAGTCAAAGCAGTAATTGAACCAAAAAATTACATTTTGTTTTTAAGAGGAAAAACTGTCTGTAAATTTTTTTCAACGTTTGACTGCCTTGCTAACTTCTGCTACTCCAAGAATGTTTTGACTTTTTCACAAAGTAAAGACACTTCCCTATTGCGATAGTTTAAGCTTCACCCAGTTCAGATTGCGCAATTTTTCAAATCCAATTAATCATGAGAAAAATCGATAGAATCTTCCATTAATAAAATAATTATCAATTTGTGACTTAACAAATAGGTTTATTACTTTTCCCAAAGTCCAGGTATGATTGGATGGCCTGCTTCTGCTCTTTTAAAAAAAAATCATCATCTGAAAGTCACTTCTGAAAATAAAATGTTAGGTTTGAAGTCAGACAATAAGAGGAAAGCAATAGTTTTTCACAGCACTTTGCATCCTTGTTGAGTCTATCGTTCTGTTTTAGTGAAGGGACTTAAGCCACTGATCAGATGGCCTAAATACCCAGCATGTCTTTGCTCAACAGGCTGTAATTAACGTCAGTCAAAGCTGTAGGAAACGACAGAGCAGACAGCATTACAAGTAACTGCGACATGCTGCTGTAATCTGCATGTGCAGGAGTATTTTATTCCTCCAAACACAGCTGTGAAAAATCGCCTCAGGGAACATTACAGTGAACAGAGTGAAACATTTCTTCTTTTGGGACTGATGCGCTTCCCGTTTTATTTGTTTAAGGTCAGGAGTCCAAATTGTCACAATATTAAGATGCCGAAAGATTTGACGTAAAGATTTTTTGCTGTGCGCTGGCCCTCTGGCTGCATTCTGCTGGGGGGAGCTGTGGGGTTAATGGCTGGAGAGGAATGCAGCCAAGTATAGTCTCTGTGGGGTCTGAGGGCCTCCCTCTTCCTCCTCCTCCTCCTCCCTCTTCTCTGCGTGTTCAGGCTGCTTCCGTCACTCACCTGCCAGCTCCAACAGGAGGGGAAACTATCGTGAATTAAAAAAAAAAATTAAGGATCTTGTCCAATCAGGCGATAGACGCCACTTCTGGGGGTTGGGTTAGGAGGATTGTGCAGCTTCTGAGTCGTCCCTATTAATAAAGACTCGGCGTCTGATTTAGTCCGTGCTACGCAGTTCAGGAATGAGAGGCGATTTGCAATTGGAGTAGAGCGCGCTCTGAACTGTCGCAGCGTTTGAGTGATGTGGTCATCCAGCCAGCAGAGTTATTTTCTGATCAGTTGTTCTTCCAGAGGTCGTCTCCAAAATCAGCCCGAATGCGCCTTGGTCGCACTGTTCAGGCTATTGTTTAGTTTGTTCAATGGCCTCAACGCTATTGAGCTAAGTAGTTATCTCATCAGTCTGTACTTTTGACAGGAATTATTAAATCTAAATACTTTTTAGTAGAGATGTTCCAGTCTGAGGGCCAATTTGTTAAAATGTAAATTTATTTTCCTTAATCGTCTATCGTTTATCTGCAGGTCAAATACGGAAAAATCAGTTTTTTCTCCTTTTTTTGGTCTTGTTTATGAAATATAAATACATCAACCAACAGCATGTAGTTTGATGTGTTTTGTTTTGAGTTTAATAAAAAGCAGATAAAGATTAGGGATAGGGCTGCAGGTGATGCTTGGTTTTAGTAATTGATTTTTCTGGTGATTAATTGCATAAAAACATTTTGGGCACAAAATGCAGATTTTTCATTTGACCACTTCATCCATTTTTCATACAGTATTAGAAATGCACTAAAAGGTGCATTCCAGTTAATCAATTAATTATTAAATCAGTCGACCATTATTTCAAAAATCGATTCGTCACGATTCATTTTATAAATCATTTTATCTCCGTTCAGAGATATGTTTGGTGAATAAATGGGGACAATCATGCAAGTCCTTTTCAGTTTGAAGTCGCTCTTTGGATCAAGGCGCGTGCAGCACCTTTGACCTCTTGTCATGTTTGTCCTTGGGAGAAAAATTGTAACGGGCCAGTCGGATCTCGGATACTTTCAACTGAAAACCGTTTTTGTTTAGGAAAAGCCTTATGGGTGGATCTGTAATTTCCCGCCTGCTTGCCTACCTGTGATCGACTTCTCTGCTAGCATTTCTACAAGTTCACCCCCTTCTCCTGTACCTGCGCCTGTTCTTTTTCGACAGCATCCCAGTCGAACAGCAGCCTGAAGAAGCAGAGGAGCCGAAGCATATTCAGCACGTTCTTTTGTTGCTTTCGCAACTACAATGTGGAGCCACCAGCCACCAACAGCACTCTGCCTCCACCTGTTGAGGAGAACGGATCGCCTCCCAAGGTAGGATAAACCCAGGCTACGTCGGACAGAGCTTGCTCTGCAGGTTTATTTCATCTTTTGTGAATAGCGTCTTTGTTAGTGCTTGATTCTGTGACCTTTATCTGTTGTGTTGTGTTTGTGTGTGTTCTTCTAATCCTTACCCTGGATTTTGTTTGTGTGTTATTTTCTCTTGTGTTGTAGTGTGACCAGGTCGAGGTCATCCCTGTTCCTAGTGTATGTATCATACACATTTTATTTTTCTTCCTTGCATGCAGGCCGGTGGGTTGGTGCAGCCTCTCTGTTTGGGCTCCTCACAGAGCTTTAAATCTGCTTCATTTGCTTCACTTTTTATTTTCAGCTGATTATATCACAGGATGTGTGGCAGGTGTGTGATGGATGCACCTATTTCACAAAACTGTTGAGCACTTGCAAAAAAAATTTATGTCCCTCTTTAAATTAGGGCTGTAACTAATGATAATTATATCGATTGTTTTGACGATTAATCAATTAGGCGATTAATCGGATAAGCAGATGAGCACATTCTGCTTATTTCGCTTTTCTGTTTTTAATTTAGCCACCTAGTCCTTTATATACAATATTATAAGTACATTAAAATGCAAATAATTAAGACGATAAACATTCTGTTGCCTAAAATGCTGGAACGTAGCATTCCTTTAGTGATCGTTTGATCACTTGTAACAAAGGACGCATCTGCAGCTAAATCAACGTGTGAAAAGCTCAGCCTTTTCTGCCTGATTTGACATCAGTACAGTATAATGTTGACAATTTTTATTTGTAACCAGATCAATAATTGGATACCAAAAGTGGTTAATAGGATTTTTTTTTTTACAGAATTTGAACTGGGTGAAGCTAAAACTACTTGAGTCTTCACTGGAATATAATCACAGATCATTTTTATATGTATATTTAATGCTAAATGTATATATTTCGTAGTATTGGTGTAGTATACTAATGCTGTTGCTCCGAGTGTGTTGCTCTTCCACCAGCTGGCCTTCTTATGACTCTGTATACTCCATTTAATAATTAATTGATTACTAAATTAGCCGACCATTATTTCAATAATGATAAATCACGATTAGTTGATTAATCGTTTCAGCCCTACTTTAAATGTTTGGACTTTTTTATTTTATTTACTACCTCAGATTTGTTGCAATAGTTGAACACAAAGTCGTGCACAATTGTGAAGTGGAAGAAAAATTATAAACAGTCATGAAAATTGAATGCAAATGCATGCTCGATTTATTTTTGTTTTACGTCACAATTCTGCACCAGTTTGTTGGCCTATCTCATAAAATCCTGTTAAATTATATGAATTGTAGTGGTATTGAAATATGAGTTCTTTTGCAAAACAGTTGACATGCATGAATGACACTTAGTCCACTAATAAGTTATTAACAACTGTTTCAGCAGCTCGCTTCAGAAACGTCCATTTTTATGAGCTATCCTGTCATGCCACTAATAAATTAAGTGAAAAAATGATTCAAACACTTCATTCATTGGCTTGTGAGCTCACTTGGGGTAAAACTAATTGATCCCTTTAGTCAAAGCTCTGATCTGCTTACCTGTGACCGGCTAAATCAGATTGCTCATCAGCGAGGCTCTGCTACTCTCTGCTACGCCACCGTTACGACACGGAGGCGCATTTCCCGTTTACTAGCATTTCCTGACAAACATATAACCCCCCACAACCTCTTATAATGGGGGGGAACACAAAAGTGTCAAATAAACAACTAACAGCCTGTCGTCTCATCACAGATATTTTTGTTTTGCTCTTTCAAACAAATGCAATCCAGCCTAGCTTAGATGTCGCTAATGGATTTGTAAAGTTTGAGACGATTTCCTGCTACTAGAGTTGAAGCACGGCCAATACTAGAAGATGTGATGCAACGCGTGTGTGGCTGTTTGTATCTGCTACTTTTAGTACACAGCAACACCTTTTCCAACACGTCGGAGCTCAGTTTATACTTTCCAAACCCGCCAACGGAGACAAACTAAATTAAAGACAATCTTGCTTTCAGATTAACATCAGTAAATCTGAAAGCTTTACTTTCAGATTTGCTAAAATATATTTATATGCAAGCAGTGGCCTGCCTGTCTTTACAAAGTATGCTGTTTAATAAATTAGAATATTATTCAAAAGTTAATTTTTTTCAGTAACCATAAGGTGAAACACATTATTTAAGATTAGTCACACCCATTGTTTTCCGGCCTTGTTCTGTTAATCATGGTGAATTTCCTCTGACAGTTAATGAAAACACAATAATTAAGATTAGAATTTTACATCAATGGGGTTTCTGCATCATGGGCTACAACTGGGAGCCTGATAACTAAAAGATCTGGCTGCCATTTTACTTCATAAACTCTGGAAAACCTGCAGTCTGAGAACAAAGATCTACACCAGGAACATCTGGAACAATCAGATCTCTGATCCCTTTAAACAAACCTGAAAGTCTGCCCTTCAGTCAGACGTTTGATTGCATCTCATCAAATACTTTGCATGTGTTTGGGAGTAGCAGGAAAATTCCCACTTATGAGGGATTGACGTGTTTGTCATTTTAAAGCTTTGACCCAGTTTCATGCGTAATTCTGCAATTGGCTTAATTCAGTTTCCTTTCTGGCCGTGAAAATGTGCCTTTCTAACACAGTATGTTTGGGAACTTCTGCAGGACGCCAGACTTAATGCCAGGTTTCTCTCAGTAGATCTGACATCATCCGCTTCTTCCTCTCTGCAGCCGCCAGCCAAATACCTCCTACCAGAGATGAAAATATCCGACTATGGTAGAAAGTGTGTGGTGATAGACTTGGATGAAACACTCGTGCACAGCTCCTTTAAGGTAAGTAGGGACTGAAGTTCTCGTTCTGCTCGTTTGTCACCAGTAAATGTGTCTGTTCTTTCTGCTTAGAAGTATTTGTTTTAAATAGGAGTGCACCAATAAATTGCCACAATTTCTTTTAACTTCGGGAGATTGGTTATCAGCAAATACTTTTTTGTCCACCAATTTTACCTGCCTCCACAAAGGTTTGATAGTCCGCTACTAGCTGCGTTTTCATATAATTGTGCAATTTCTAAACTAAATTTGCTTAATGGAAGCACCAATTTCAGATAACTTTACATTTCTCAAAAAAAATAAAAATAGAAAATGTTGGCGCTGGGATGAGGTGGTATTTTTTGGCCATATCAATATTGGTTTGTTTTGCAAAACTGCAAAGGAAAAACTTTATTTGCATGAAGTAAAATACATAGTCACCCTACTGTTGCCAACTTAGAGACTTAGCTGCTATATGTAGCAACTTAATCAGGCAAAAGAAAACAAAAACTAGAAGAAATTGGTATGGGACGGAATCAGCAGGTCAAAATTGGTCGTCTTCCTTTGTGCCATTAATCAAAGTTCTGGCAAAAATTAACTGCATATTAAAGTTTTGTTTATTCCAGGGTGTCCGCATCCTTAAAAAAATCTTAAATTCATCATAAAAAATATACATTGAACTTAAATATGTTAATCACAGGTTTTAAGTCCTGTCATGGCAGGGCTATTCAACCTTGGATGTTTTATGTAGTTTGGGTTTTTTTGCAGAACTTTTCTGTCAACCAAACGTTTGGGATCTCATTCTCACATCTTCATTTTGTTCTGTGACATGAGACGGTTGAAGCTACTGCTAACTAGCTAGCTGGTTTTTCTTTTTTTTTTTTTACTCTATAATGTGGGAATATAAATTTATCGCCAGTTGACTGGACGACGGTCGTCTTCGCCACCGACTCACCTCTGTTGCTAACCAATGTGATGTTATGTGGATTTTGTGCAAAAAAAAAAAGCTTGTCAAAATATTTCCTTTTTTGGGGGTAAATTTCTGTCATGATACTGGTCTTAAATCTCATTCATAATAGTCTTTAAAACGTCTTAAAACACCTGCAGAAACCATGTATTCTGTTTGGTTTGAGTAAACGTGTAAAGAAGCCGTGTCAGGCTCTACACCTCTAGTTCTGTGTTTGTTATAATTGTGGCATTATCTGCGAGTAACTCTGCTCCCATTTGATCGTTTCACCAGCAGGTCTTCCTCCCGCCGTCTAGTTAGTCCTAAATTAGCTGCTTCATTGTCTCGGCTGCTGGATTACCAGGCAGGTTAAAGAGAGAAGAGCAACTCATCAGTCAAACCATTTGCTAGGACCTTTTGTCCAAAACTGCTGCAAGCAGGACCTCTGCTGTTCGGTTGCGGTACTGTGATCCTCATGCTTTCTGTTTGTGTCTGCAGCCCATCAGTAACGCTGATTTTATTGTACCGGTGGAGATCGATGGTACCGTTCATCAGGTATTGTACACAACCAAAAACATTTCTTGTGACGCAGACGAGTGACTCTTAGAAGAGCTGGGGGATTGGTGGGAGTTTCTGTTTGTTTCCTGTGTGAAGACCCTGGAGAGACTGACTGGTATCCAGTTCAAGTAATCCAGGATAGGCTGTGTGTATCCTGGTTGGCCTATTCATGATTACTTGCACTGGGTGTCGGCCAATGGGCGGAGAGCGAGGGACGTGGGAAGTACTTATGCTAACATCGATGCTGCAGCTGAACTACGTGAAAATATCAGATGGTGGAAATGAAAGAGTTGGGTTTTTAATGGGATGTCTTTGGTTCTGGTTCAGGTGTATGTGCTGAAAAGGCCCCATGTGGACGAGTTCCTCCAGAAGATGGGAGAGTTGTTTGAATGTGTGCTCTTCACAGCCAGTCTCGCTAAGGTTTGGGGGATTTATTATTATTATTATTATTATTTTTTCTGTTTTGTCTACTAACTAGTGACACTTCATTTTGTTATTGTGCTCTTTTGGTCTTCTCATATTGTTTGATTTGTTGTCGTCCTATTTTTTTTTTTTCTTTTATGTATCTTTTCCAATAACAAATCGGTAAGTTTTCTTACGAGATAATCAAGTAACCTGCCTGTAATTATTAGGGATGCACTGATCCACTTTTTCACTCCAGATAACAATATCTGAGCTGCATTGACTTAAAACGTTTATTAAAAAGAAAAGACACATAAATGTGCTAAATAACAAATTTAATTGATAACTGCACAAGTACTTCAAGCTTGGGCAAACATGTATAAACAACTTTAATTGGTTCAGTCAGTGTAATTAGGAGTAGAATAGCCAATGTAAAATAAATAAAGAAAATTAAATAAACTGCAACAAACCTTCTTCTTCCAAATTGTTCAGAAAGTGAAATTAGTTATTCTAAAGTGAATGTTAAATGAATTATAAAGCATAGAATTAGACTGAATAGATCAGCCCTTATAGATCGCAGACATTGTCACCGATACAGATATTAATATCGGATTGGTGCATCTGTAGTAATTATTGCTTTAAGAGCCATTTTACATGCTGAGTAAAAGGCTAGGAACAACAGCGCTTTTTGTGAGCTAGACTAGCGTTTGCTGACATCTTCCTTGTTTAATATTTAATCGAGGATACCATGCTTTTTCTTTTGAAACAATAGTTTTGCATTTAGTTGTTCTGCTTAGAACTGTGGCTTGAAACATATCTCTGTGCTCTACATTAAAATGAAAAGAAAACGTGTGTATTCATGTTCGCCAACGTGACGCGTTTGTGTGTGTGTGTTTGTTTGGACAGTACGCGGACCCTGTGGCCGACCTGCTGGACCAGTGGGGTGTTTTTCGAGCGCGGCTCTTCAGAGAGTCTTGCGTGTTTCACAGAGGGAACTATGTCAAAGACCTCAGTCGGCTGGGGCGGGAGCTCAACAACGTCATTATTGTCGACAATTCGCCCGCCTCCTATATTTTCCATCCAGAAAATGCTGTAAGTTCTTGTTTATCATCCGTTTCTACTTGGGTTTTGCGTTTTGTTACATTACAATAACAAAATTCAATGTTTTCCATATTTATTTTGATAGCAGCTGTAGTCCACCTCTGTGTAATCTAAATATAAATCCAACTATTCTGCGAAGTTCTGAGGGTTATTAGAATACGTCCTTTGAATCGTACGTCAAGCCGAGTGTTGACGTCGCTCCTTGTCCGCCCAGGTCCCAGTTCAGTCCTGGTTCGACGACATGAATGACACAGAACTCCTGGACCTGCTGCCCTTTTTCGAGGGACTCAGCAAAGAAGACGAGGTTTACGGAGTCCTGCAGAACTTCCGGAGCAGGTAGCAGGACACGCCGGCCTCCTCTTCCTCCTTCTCTCCATCGGTCGCTCTCTGTCCCTTTCTCCAGCCCGTCGTCGTCTCCGGCCCCTGGACGACGACTCTACGGCAACGCGTCACTGTGGAAACCCTCGCTCTCTCTCTGTCTCTCCTCCTGGTGACTGGCTGCCTTCCGAGTGCCATCAGAAAAACAAACTTAAAAACCTTTATTACCCCAGGACCACTGTGTCTCTCAGAAAGCGGACAGAGCGGAGGACAAAATACTAAGAGGAACGAACTCTAGTCTTTATTTTCAAATCGGCAGACTTTTACTATTCAGTAAAGTGCTCATTTTTAAAACCAAAAGACAAAAAAATATCAACTTTCCATCTTTAGACTCTTTTTGTGGTATCACACAAAAGCCTGGAAACTATTTTGTCCTCATATTGTTGCTATGCAGGCAGTTTCTGGTAGTAGAAAGGACTGAGACTCTTTTCTTACAGAATGAAGTGCCTTGTGTGAATGTCGTTTATATGGGGAGTCGTTTTCTACATGGCAGAATATGCTTTAAAGTGGACACAAAAGTATCTATCTAAGGTTGTACTTTGCGTTTTTTTTTTTTTTTTGATCATCATCCGCTGGGTATTTGTCTTGTAGTACTTTTTTTTTTTTTTCGGTATGCTTGTGCCATTATATAGATGTGACTTTGTTTCTTTCGACTTTTATTGTTATTTGTAGAGCTAGTTTTTAGGAGAACGCTTGCAGTTGAGAACATCAACCCCTCACCTGCAAGCTGTGTTTGTTTTGTTTTTTTTTTGATCATTTGATCTGAAAGCTCAGATAAAACTGTGCCATTCGTTCATTTCTCACTCATAATCCCATATTGCATTTTATTATTTGCCAAAATGAGGAAATGCGTTTCAACACGCTTCATATCTTTGCCAGAATTTGAGTAGACCATTATAGTTTATTTTTTGTGTGTTGAGATGATCTGTCATGTTTATCAGATAATTAGCTCTTTTATGTGCGCTTTTTTTTTTTTTTTTTTTTTTGAAAGAGTCTGGAGGTTGTTGCAGCAAAGTGGTCCAAGTGCCATGTTTTGGTTTTTTTGTTGTTGTTTTTTTGTCAGACTCAAGGATATTTAGGAAGAGTTTGTTGCTAAAAATCACACCTTCACCCTGATTTACGTGCGGTCGTGGCCTGGCCTTATCCAGCCCTGGTGTAAAAACCAGCGAAGACCATATTTGATGTTTTTCTTCCCAGACTTTTTCTTTTTAAAGAGGAAAAAAAAGACTCTTCTTCACCTCAGTGCCTATGTTTGAGAGGAGCCCAGCAAAACCGAATGCTGCAACATTAGCTACCATGGCAATAACCTTTTTTTTTCTTTTTCTTCCTTGTTTCTTGTTTCCTGTCTTAGTATGTTTGTCGTTTCTAAGAGCACTTGACAAATCTCGGTAGTGGAGGTTTGACTGCGACACGCGATTTAATGAAAGACGGCCTTTTTTAAAAAATCCGATTTTAAAGTGCTGGAACAGTTTTTAATGTTGCACGGGTGATTCCAGTGAACAGGTCGACTACATCGCCATGTTTACCAGCTTTCGTCGAGGCAGACTGTGAAAAGGATGCCACAGCGAGGGGAGGGGGCCGTCAGTCCTGGTCCAGGTTGAAATGACAAGACTACCAGGGCAATGAAACTGGAAAAAGAGGGACTGTGAAGAACCTAAAATCTTTTGGCATTGACGCCTTACTGCCTACGGAGACACAAAAGCAATTCTTCCTCCTCGATTCCAATGTTACATTTTACAAGGTTGCTGTTGCGTCTGTGGTGTTTTTAATTCGGAGTTTTGAAGCCGAGCTGCACATGTAGATCACGTGCGACTCAGCCGAAGCCGTTTGGGCTCTGATGCTGGGATTCATTAATGGGTATTTTATGAGATGGCTACACTACTTCATAATTTCCTGGGGGCTTGGGGGTTGTTTTTTTTTTTTTTTTTCGAAATTTTCAAGGTCGCTGCTCTTTCAGGAAAAGGGAAAACTTGAT
This sequence comes from Xiphophorus maculatus, assembly GCF_002775205.1. Lineage (NCBI taxonomy): Eukaryota > Metazoa > Chordata > Actinopteri > Cyprinodontiformes > Poeciliidae > Xiphophorus > Xiphophorus maculatus. The sequence continues at coordinate 8,748,178 of NC_036448.1, forward strand.
CATCTGATCTCTGTGTTTTTGCATTTGTCTGTAGTGAGTGTTCAGGTCATTATGGTTTCGGTGCAATGCTTTTTTTTTTTTCCAAGTATATGGAGCATTGCTTCTACTCTTCTCCGCCTCTCACTGATTTATTTATCTGAAAATGTTTCATTGTAATATTTTTCTACCTACATCTCATCAGTATTTCTTATAAAAATAGCATGTAATCCATCTTTTTTTCTGTTATTTGTTCTTTTCTCTCTCTTTCAGACCTTTTGTGTCCCTTTCTTTTGCCTTTTGGTAAGAGCCCTAACTCGACCCTCGTATCAGGAGGCGAGTTTGTGTGTCCGTTGGTTTCCGTAGTTTTTTTTTTTTTTTTCACCATGTATCATTTTCGCTTATAATCACATTGATCAGTTTGTATTAACACCAAAGTTCAAAAACACTTGAGTTTAATCCACAGTGGTTTTTATTTGGATCAGGTTCTTCACTTTTTTTTTTTTTTTTACACGCTGGATTTTGTTCACTTGAGTTTTGGCAGTGTTTGTCATTCTGAGCATTTGTTTTTTTTTTTCTTTAATAAAATCTTCATTGGAACTATAAATTTCTCATGTCTGGATTTTTTTAAGCATACAAAGCTCTGAAAAAGTATTTGCCACTTCTTTTATTACACTGTTAACTGCACTGCTGACTGAATAAATCAGGGTCGGTCCAAACCTTTTTGGGACCCTAAGCGGATTTTCTTTTGGGCCCCCCCCCCCCACACCAACCAGTCATACCTGATGCTTCATTATTTCTAAGTTACTCTGTGTGTAACATCGCTATCATTAGCATCTTTTGTAATTAGCTTACATCATAACCGTGTGATTATGGCTGTTGATTGTAATCTTACAGGAGTAGAAAACTTTAAAAAATTTAATTTAAGATGCAGGGTTTTTTTTTGTGTGCTGCATAATTTTTTTTTATTGGAAAGAAACATCAGCTGATAAACATATTGGCAATGAACAAGTTAAGTTTGATATATTTTCCCCAACAGTGCCAGCTGCCATCAGCAGGAAGAGATTAATCCATTTACGTACCAACTATAAAAATATAAATTTATTTTTTAATAGCATTTAGTTTCTATTATTCATTGTTATTTTCCTGTAATTTGCTACTGTGAAATGTATGATATTCAAAAAGTGGGAAGCTACGGTAGGTCTCATTTGGATATTCCAAATTTGATCATGCTAGCTCTGGGCTCTTGAACACACCAGATCCATGTGTGTGATCTGGAATAAACTTGAAATGTTGGATTTTTTAAAAATTTTCAAAAGCCACTTCAATAAAAGATTACTTTCTTTTAAGACTGTTATGTCTTTACTAGTTGTTGCAAAAAGCTTATGGGTGTCTGCAGGAATATTTGGTGAAATAACTTAATGAAACTTCAAAATGTCAAAGTAAACCTTTTTCAAATTTAACAGGAATAATTACTCCCTTTTCTAATTAATGTCCTGTTGAGATCATTGAGCTTTGACTTCTTCACATTACTGTAGCACTTCCTTGACTGTCTTTTATTGACACTTTGTGTACAAAGGGTGTGTCAACCCAAAGTTCACTTGGCAACGATCTTATTCTGTGGAAAGACGAAAGGCGCTCTCCTTGTGCGAGTCTCCTGAGGCACATCCAGACCGATCTGCTGGACAGTCTGATACAAAATAAATAAAAAGCACAAGTTTCACTTTCAAAGTGTTTACTGATGATAAAGAAAAAAGTCAGATTCTTGCACATGAAAACTAAATCATTAATGGCTGAATCTATTGGTGAAAACAAAGCATGCCGTTTCTAGGCCGTTTTTCTTTAAACTACATAAAATAATTTAAAAATATATATTCTGATTAAAATTGAGGACATGAGTTAGTTAAACCCATCGTGTCTGTAACGTGACTGACAATGAATCTATAATCCTCATATTACTTCTGCAGTCTAATTTTAAACTACTACAATACCATCTATAAGTTAGCTTTCCTCTAAAACAAACTAAATAAAAATCTAAAAACATGGTTGCTGTGTGAACAAGGTTCGGGTTTGTTGCAGTGGCGCAGGCGGAGGTGTGGGGTGGCGATATGCAGTCTGGTGTTTCATTCAGCATCCAGGACCATGACGTGCACAAAGAGTCCGGCTGAGGGGAGCTTGTCTCCGTTCCTGTTGAGCAGAGGCACGTGTCTGTATCCTGTGTGGGAGAGGGCAGGTAAAGCAGATGTGCTCGGTGATCAGAAAGCCAGAAATAAGAAGAGCTGTCTGGGTAAGAGTCTGAAATGAAACCTGTGTTTCCTCCCTCAGAAAAGGAACAGTTCATTTTTCTGTTCCTTTACAAACAGAAAAAGTCTTGAACTGTGTCACATTGTGGCCACAAACTTCAGTGTAATTTTATGTGATAGAACAACACAAAGTAGTGTTTGGTGGATTTTAATTATTATTATTATTTTTTTAAATTATGCACTGCTTTCTGTTATGTCATGTGGCTGTAACTAGGGATGCACCGATCCACTTTTTTCACTTCCGATACCGATATGAGTTTTAGTGTCAGCTGATCCAATGCACAAAAACAGTGCTGAATTGATTTAAAATCTTTCTTTCTTTTTAAACAGAGACATAAATGCACTGAATTACAAATTGATTTGATCAATCTCCACCAGCACTTCACACTTCACACCAAAAGCTTCACAAGCTTGGTGAAACGTGTAAAAATAACTTCAAGTTGTTCAGTTAGGAGCAGACAAGTCAATGTAAAAAATAAATAAGAAATTGAAAATGACAAGAACAAACTCTTTCGAATGGTTCAGAAATTAAAAATAGGACTTTTAAAAATAATGTCAAACTCATAAAAAAGCATGATGTCCCGAGTAAAAAGCATAGAATTAGACTGACTGGATTCACCCTTATAGAGCAAAAAACACTGTCATTTATACCTGATTTAGATTTATTTATTTTTTCAATATCGGGACTAATATCGTGATTAATATTGGATCGGTGTATCTCTAGCTGTGACGTCACAACAATCTGTCCTTCAGGGAGTCAATGGTTCTTATAGGCACTGAAGAAGAAGAAGAAAAAAAAGGCTACGAATACAGGCAGAAATAAACTAAGACGTACCCAGTTTGAGGCTGTTGAACGGAAGTGTGTACTGTCCGACGAACTCGTTGTCAGACGTCGAGTCGTGGTCCTCTATGAGAAAGCGAACCAGCGCCAGCTCTGGCACGTACACGTCAAACCGGAAGTTCTCATTCCAACTTGGGTTGAAACCTTAAAACAGAAAGCAGAGACGTGACGCGACGCTGACATTGTGAGTTATTTGTAGTGTGAAGCTCATCGCGGGAGGCGTTTGATGCGGTACGGTATGTCTGTTGTGTAAATACACATCGAGTAACAGAATTTCTTGTTTCATCATATGGTAAAAAATTGTTTTTAGCCGGTATTTTAAGTTACAAACGTAAACTGTTTGCAACCGGCAATATGCTTTTCTTTTTTTTTTTTTTTTGGCTCACTGTGTTTTTTTTTCTTTGTACGCAATCCCAGCTCGTGAAAGTAGAGGTTTATTTCCATTTAACATGTTTATCAGTAACGTTTCAGCCTTCATTCAGGGGGAATGCTACGTAAATAAACGCGAGAGTCTCACGCTAGTGGGAGAAATGGCTCGGGGCCTTTTGCAAAAACAAAAGAGAAATCCTACACCCGCTAAAATTTGACGCTGTTCCATTTTTTATTTCCCATTTTTCTGAGAAGGACGTTGGCCTCTTGTCTTCTTTTGAGCTTTTCAGGTAGTTTCCTTCAATGTTTTTTGGTGCAGCGCCACCACAGGCGAAAGCGGGAACAGGTCTTTCAATTAGTTTGACACTGTAGTGTGAAAGGGAACTGCAGCAGCTGACAAGGTAACAAATTTTGCAACTTTGGTCGCCAATCAAACAGAGTCTACCCGACTGTCAGGTGTGAAAACAACCTAAGACCACATGTACCATTGTTCGCAACAGCACTGGTCTCTTTCTCTGCAACATCAGCCGGCACCCCATAGATCTGCACTTTAACCAGCGGGTCCACGATGGAGGATTTCTTCTGGTTGACTTTAGGGAGCTGCTGGCCTGATATAACCTAGTGACAGATGCAAAACACATTAGGACTGAACAGGTTCCCAAGGTAACCGCGAAACCTTACTGACACTGGGGACCTCACCATGACATGCAGTGTCTTGTGCTGCAGCCAGTCTCCTCGGGTCAGGGTGATGGGGTCGAACTCGGTGGCACCGTCCCTCATGTAGGCCGGTTTGAGAACGTAGCCGCCCTTGCCGTTGATCAGGAATCTGCCCTGGTTTATGTCCAACTCTGTGCAGGCCGTCTGGAAGTTCAGGGCGACTGGAGCAGAAGTGAAAAAAGGAAAATAAAAGGAATGTGAGGAATGTAAAAGAAGGGCCTGTCTTCCTTTGGTAATTAGTAACGTTGGGCGTCGGGTTTTGTACCAATTTGGCAGCCCGCGTTCCACAGTGGTACTGGGTTGTAGTTTGAAGAGTCGGTCCTTGAGCCTGCGGGATAAATGCGGCTCAGTTTTTCCACGTTGTGGCGGATGTAGGCATTTGCTGCAGAGAAAAAAATAAGAATAAGTCATTTACAATTTCTTTCGAAATGACCCCTTAGCCCTTCAACTAGTTTTCAGTCTCTAGAAGTGTTCCCATCCAGGATTGCCCTGAATTTACCCCAATTGATCATTCTGTTAAATATGACCAGAGTGCATTTCTGCTGAAGTTGTGCCATACAGATGTTCAAAGCTTGAGTTATTGTTTTATAATCCAACTCTGCTTTCAACTTCCCCATAACTTTGTCCCCTACTTTGTGTTGCTCTGTCAGATAAAAGCCCAATAAAATACCTTTAACTTTGTGTGTCCAACATGACAAAATGTGGAAAAATTCAAAGGGGGATGTGAATGCCTCTGCATGGGGCTGTACCTGTGGACTCCAAGCGTAATAAGGAGTCACATGCTCAACATTGTGTCTTTACCTGACTCCTCTGCCAGTTTCACGGCTTTCCCCTCTTTAAACGACGATATCTCGTAAAAGCTCTGGTTTTTCCTGGCGTCTTCGAAGCCGTTGAAGTGGACGCTCTTGCAGTAGATGACCATGTCGGACAGCTCTTTGGCTAGTTTCAGGTTTTTCTTTTAACGCAAAGGTCAAAAATTAGACATCAGACAAAAGACCGATTTACGAACATAGCTAATGTAGCCCCCTCACCTTGCTCTTCTCCGCTGGTTGGTCGTCTGCCTCGTTACTCGAATCTTCTTCTTCGGTCACATCGGTGTTGTCAGCCTCCTCAGTGACATCAGCGAAGCTGGCCTCCAGTTTGTTTAATCTCTTTCCTTTAATCAGGAATTTCCCTTTCAGCTCCTGAGGAAGAGCACATGCATCCACACCTGTAATCATAACGCTGCTCCCTTCACAGCTTTAAAGCTCATTAAGCTGAGCTGGCACCAACCTCAGGCGATGGGAAGTTTGCGGGCATGCCGTCGCCCAGGGGAGTGGTGACGAGCGCGCTCCCCAGGATGGAGCTCATGTGTTGGGCCATGACGGACTGTTGCTCCACGCTACAGTGGTTCTCCAAGGAGAGAATTACTGGGTAGTCAGATTTCTTGGGGACAACCAAAAAATAATAATTTAAAATTAAGTGTTACAGGAAGTAATTGAAGATGCTACCTCAGATTGGCGCTAGCTATACCTTGAAAGCATATTCTTTGATGGTTTTGATCACATCTTTGAAGAGGATCTTTGAGGTTAGAGTGTAACCGTGGTAGATCACCGGCTCGTTGTCTGATCCATCCCAGCAATCCAGCTCCACACAGCGGCAGCCCTTCAGCAGAGCTCTGAGGGATTAACGGCCGCCTTTAGAAACTCAGTACACAGGTTATCTAAAAGGTGTCATCAAGTCAAATCTGAGACTTGAAGTACTTTTAATGCAACCGTGACTGAAATTTAAGACCGAAAAAGCTAGAAATATAGGGAATGGTTGGGTGAGCCTGCTGTATTACAATTACAAACCCTCATACAACAAACGTCGTCCAGCCAACTATTGTTGTAATTTCAATTTGCACAATTCTATGGTTGATGGAAACGCAGCTATTGCAGCTTACCCCCCATCAACGTGTGAATGTGTGCGTGATTGGGTGAACGACAGATGTAGTGTAAAGCGCTTTGGAGTCCTCTGGACTGGATAAAGTGCTATACAAGAGCAAGCCATTAGCTGTGTAAAGTTAATGAGGTGAATTTTCCTTAAGCTTTTATTCCTGCAAAAACACACTTCAAGCATTACCCTCCTGCTGCCCTTACCTCATCCCACTAGGACGTGGACATAAGTAGTGGCAAACGCTGGGAAAACTTGATCTTTAAAATACCGAAGACAGAGGCTTGAGTTGGTTACCTGACGTAGGCCTCAGTGCTGCTGGGTCCTTTCAGCTGATCCTCCGTGAGGTACGTGTTGTGTGAGGAGGAGATGAAATAATGGTTGAGGGGCTGCTGCATGTCCTGGTACACCTTCTTATGGTCCGGATTGAATACCATGGCCTCTGGATCGTGGAGGTACATGAGGAAGCCATCTTTGGACAGCAGACTTTTCCCTTTGGCTAAAAGCGACCAAAACCAAGACAATTGTTATGAATTTATTTTTGACATCATAAATACACAGATAAAACAAGTCACTTATATGAAGTAGGCTATAGATACTCCACAGAACCACTGCTGGTCAACCATTTACATTTCCTGTAATGCGGAGCTAGTAAGCTGCAGGCCAAAACAGCCCGAAGCAAAACATGATATTTGCTAAAATCAGAGACCATTTACAAAATAAAAGAGGCAGGGAACATTTCAAGGACCAAGCTAGTAGCTAGTGACTACATTTTTACCTGTTAATGAGAGCATGCATTTGGGAATACCAATAAACCTAACAAACCTGTGTCCATGTTTCAATTTCAATAGAATATGCTAACTGCTTAGTAACCAGCATTATAAGCCAATAAGAGAATGACCATTTCTTAGCAGTTTTAGCTTTTGTACACTAAAGGAACATGTTCACCGACATAGGTAGTATAATCTTCTACCCAGCATTATCTGTGTAAGGTAAATGGTCAGAAGTGCAAAAGGCAGTTTAGCATTGCAGCTGACTTGAGATGGAGAACACATGGTAGCCATATTGGATTTTGAGTTCTGTTACTGAGGGGAAACGTCCAGCTTTCTGACTTGGAACTTAATTGGACATTTTTGTTTAATTTTCCAAACTTTTTCCAACTTGGAAATTTTATCTTCGAAGCAAAAACGTGTGAAAAAATGTAGCCTTTAACTGAACATGCAGAGCCAAAATACAAGAGGATGTTTGTCCTATTCTCTTTAAATTTATCTTAAGGACCAATAGATAGACTAAAACTTTATTATTATGCAAGTACCTGGAAATCTTAGTATCTGCATAGGTTGTATTTGGTTGTAAAATGTCTTGGAGTTCTAAGGTACTGACCCTGTTCATCTGGCTCGTACTTCTCAATGATCTTCTGGGCGTCGGCGAGGGTCACCTTCTCCCTCTGCTCCTTCGTCAGGAATTCCACCAGATTCCCGGCATTCATGAAGCCCGTGGTTTTGGCGTACTCCCCGTAGATGACGTCGATCTCCTCCCGATGGGTCAGCAGATTGTAAAAATGCTCAATCTCCGCTCCGGCGAGGTATCCAGATTCTGATTTGTCACATTTCTGTGGTTGTTGGAGTGCAGCATCAAGGTTAGAACATTTATATGAAATAGGCTATTTCATATAAGTGTGAACACCTAAACAATAAAGTTTGCACTATGATTCACAAGCTAAGACGCTGTTATGTACACACAAACCATTGCATACACAATGTGGGGGGAAAAAACTACGACTTTGTTTATATAAAAACAAAACAATATATGTGGGGAACAATTCAGCTTAATATGATCAGATCAAAATTGATTTTATTAACTATTGCACGAGCAAGACACGGTACCCAGCAGTTTTCTTTGATGTGTTCTCCGTTTGCCGCCTGCGTTACGTAAAAACTTGGAACCATTAAAAATGTGATTCTTTTTTTTATTGAATTATTCCAGGATTATTTGAAGTTTCAGGGCTTTGAGGCAGCATGTGTTACTCTGTAGCCTCAAGTGACCTTTCGGTAATGCTGTTATTACTTAGAGTGTGGCCTTTGGAGTAGTTGCTGCGAAAAGTGATAGTTTTTTTTTTTTTTACTTTGTTCCACAACACACTGTATCTGTTTCTTCCATGAGGAGCAGGAAGACCCATTTATCTGACCACAAACCACATTTCCAGTTGATGGTCCCTCCTACGTCTTCCTTAGAGGCACATTATTTTCAAACTGTCTCCCACACATGGTGCCTTGCAAAAGCATTCATAATATTTGAACTTTTCCACATTTTATCACATTACAACCACAAACTTCATTGTGTTTTACTGCAGCTTTAAGTCACAGACGGAGGCAAAGAACCGCATAACTGTATGAAATGGAAGAATGTGATATGACCTCGGTGGTGGTGAGCTTTTCTATTCACCCCCATTTACTGCAATATCCCTACCAAAGATGGCTCTCCACTTACGCTAACAAGGCAGGGAGAGTATTAATCCAAAAAAGCAGCCAAGAGGCCCATGGTAACACTGAAGGAGCTGCTGGGTTCCACTGCTCAGGTGGAAAAAGAAATCTGCTGATGGCAGAACTATAGGTCCTTGTATAAATGTGAAAAAGTAGCAGGGACAAAGATGGTTCCAAGACCAACATGTGCCATTTTCCCTTCAGGAATTATATTCTGCTTTGTGTTGGCCTATCTCAAAGAGTCCAAATAAACACATTACAGTTTGTAATGTGCAAGAAAAATGCACATTGTTTGTTTGTTGCAAGAAAAATGTTACACATAAACTCAAATCACTAAGTGTTCGTAATGGACTTCCCCTTCCCATCTTTGGTCAGAAGAGTAAGCCATTGTGCTGTCTGACAACGTCACCCATACTGTACCTATTTTTGCCACAATGCATTCTGCAGTGCAGGATCTGAAAAGCAGCAATTTAAAGGGACAGTGTCGTGTATTTTCTAGGCACATAATGCCATTTTACAGCACAATCAAGTGACTATGTTAACTTTAGTCGTTACAGAAATGCCATATACATAAAATGTGACTTAAAAGAAGTTTGACATCATAATTTAACACCTTGAAATTGGGCCACTGTCTCTTTTAAAACCTGCTATTTCTGAAACTCTGCCTTCAAAAAGTCACCACAACATCGCTTTTCTATTAGCCCTTTAACAAAGTTTTTACCAGTGTTGCACTGAGAAGCTGTTTACTGAGCTCAACAAATGCGTAGTTTGTCCAGGTGTTTGCTAATTGCACCTGGCTAGTCCGAAGGAGCTGAGTGGGGGAGTCTCTGAATGGTTGCTCTGGAGATTATACGATTTCTCAAACATGCATGAAAGAGTCAAGGCCACACTCCAGGTACGTTTATGATGAAGGAATAAGAACATAACATGAAAGGTTTATGCTAAAAATCAATATTTGCAACGGCATTTATCATAAAATGAAGTTTTGAAGGTATTGCAACGTCTTAGCAAGTTCTTGCCAGCAGTACATCTGTATCACCTTGAAGAGCATCTCTGCGTAGTCATCATCCAGCCCAATGTTGAGCAGCTGGAGGAAGTTCTTCATCTCTTGCTGACTCAGTTTACTATCTTTGTTCTTGTCTGCTTTGCTCAGGCAGCTGAAGATCCAACTGTGAAGTTTGCATGTAAGGAGAATACAATCTGAGTGCTTGCTGGTACAATCTCACTGGTTGGTCCTCGTCGCCAGGCCTTGATTTACAGCCTATAGTGACAGACCGAGGACACATGGCTCAACAAAATGCAGACACTTTTTGGAGTGAGTTTCATTCCAGATAGGAACTCATATGCTTGTGAAAGGATACTGATCTTTAGCCTGATTGGCGGAGAGGTTGTCTAGCCTGGAGATCAGTTTTTCCAGGCCCCTCACCCAGCACCCGGACTCTTCCTCCGAGCTAGCTATGAGGTCCAGGTTCTTTCGGCGGCCCTTAAACACGATGGTGAAGCAGCGGCCCTCCACATGCTCTTCTGTGTTCTTCTTCAAACCCTCCGATTGGCGGCCAAGTCTAACTGCTGCGATGCTGTCGACTGGAACTAGACATCAGAAATACCCCAGATGTTTAACGGTATTATAGCTTTTATATTTTATATATAGCATTTATATGTTTCTCTAGTTCTTGCTGCAACATTGGTCCTTTAAATTTTGAAATGTACTTCAGGTGATAGAAGGCCAACTTTGCAACTGTCTTTATGTAATTCTGAAGGTTCAGATCTGAGTCTAACTTAATTCTTCCGGATGATAAAGTGTGTACCCTTGCAGAAACAAAGCATATCCTTGCTTCTTAATATCTTTAAGCGTCAATGAGCAGCTTTGCAAGCTAGTCATGGTGCTATGACTAGCTGTTGCAAAGTTGCTTTTTGCAATTTAGTCATCAAGGAAACACCAGTAATGATGTTACCCAATGGCGCTTATCAGCCTGTGACCACATCAGTTTATGGATGTCATTAAAGCAGAAATATAACAGGGGCTATTTTAGCTCGCTCCTCCTCTTACTCGAAAAAAAAACAAACTACAACTATCTCTTCAGACACACCCACTAAACTGATATCACGCACAACCGATAATACGACGTAAAACACTAGTTTTACGGCTTTGTGAGCAGTCGTCCACTCTTCTACACATCCATCTGTACTGAGACGTTATCAGAGATCGCGCTGTGTGTGTTAGCGTTGAAATTATAAATCTGCTTAACAAATGCTAGTAGCAGGAGTAAAGGAGGATTATGAATCTTGGTGAGACATATGATTGCTGGGCGACACGGTGCGGGACTCACAGGTCTGGCTCGACTTGAAGGTTTTCTTAGATTCACGCCATATGGTCTTGCAGTCCTCCTGGAGCTTTAGATGACGGGTCTTCTTCCAGGACGGGGACAGGACCTTGAGGAGATCTCCGCCTTGCAGGAGGAACTGCAGGTCTGGATCGCCCTCCATTCCTAAAGATGAGAAATATGCCTTTAAGAGAAACAATGAGGAAAAAGTCTGCGGCTGAAAACCATGCATGAAATGATTGTAAGGGTCAAAGTGTACCCATGTTTCTAAATGTAAGGATCCAAAAATGCAAATATTAATTGTGATAACATTCCTAAGGTTGAAGTCTAGAAAAAGTGACAGAGTGACTCTGGCTGTATGGAGCGTAGTGCATTGTAGTGGTGGCTGGGTTCTGCTGTTAAGCAGATAAAGACGGCTACTATACATTCCCTCTTTAGGTCAACAAATTCAAATATTTTCAGTTGCAATAAAAACCACAGAGTTGATATTATAGATTTAGTGGCCATCACTCTCAATATGTGGTAGTGTTTTAGCAGCACTGCTACCTCCCATTTCCTACAGTTATCTCAAAGTAAGAACACTCAGAACAATTAAAGCCTTTGCTGAATTGCCACAACAACAACCATACTCCTTAGACATACAATGGGACGCCAAACGCGTGCAACATAACCCGGATAACCCATCCGCCTCAACACTCAGATCATCTGGTCGTTGTGCAACATACCTATAAGTTTTGCATTTGTTTGTATCGCCTTCTGGTTGGAGGCATGGTGAAGCAATTCCTCAGATTTGCTAAGTTTAGTTTGTCTCCGCACGCAAGACATGTTGCTCCAGGTTGCAGAGAGGCTTCGGGAGAGTGTTGCCCAGACGCAAGAGAGAGAGACAGAGAGACCGGTCTGTGTGTGTGTGGACTGAAAGGGCGTGTACCAGCAGCTAACCCCGGAGTTTACTTCAGCTCTCCCAGGACTTCCCTAAGAGACAGTCAGCTGACAACCGGGATGACCTACTTAAACCCGTGAAACGGACGACTGTCAACTTGACAAGCTATAAAGTTAGTTTGGTTCTTGCTGCTTGTAAAGTTAAATCTACCCAAAAGTTATTTTTAATAGAAGGAAAAGGCATGGAGGAAAATATGCCCACATTTCTCAAAACAACCACAGGTTCAATGGAAATGTTACAAATTAGCCAGGAAACAGTTGAGCTACAAAACCTTATTCCGTTTAGCTGCTTGCTAATAATTAACCGCTGCTTTGAAGCAATTAGCATTAACGAAGCTACATACAAAACGTAGATACATTGGATTTAAAAAAGATATATAAAAGTACAGGTAATTGTTAATACAAGGAAAGCGCTTGAGCCTTCTCCAAGACATATTAGCGTTAACGTTGACTTTAAATGAACTATTTGCATATTTGAAAAATATGCCAGCTTTAGCATTTAACCTGTAACTGCTGCGAGTTAAAATGTAAGTGATATAAAATAATAATAATAAAAAAATGACATTGGATTAGCCCCTGAAGTCACCACTAACAATGACGTCACAGCAGGGTTGAGTTCTAAATTGGACATTTGCTAATGTTGTGGTGCTAATTATTGCTGACATCAGCATATTTATTTCTATCCATTCCTACCCCAAATGAATATGTTCACAGATAGTGAATGTACACCGCTGTGTGACCGTCATTATTGCCAATTTAAAAAAGGTATACGTGCAACCTTCACCAAATTTTATATGCACAGCGACCATCCTGGATAATGAACTCCAGGCTGCAATAATTGACTTTTCCAGTCAGAATTCCAACTGCAGAAGGCATTTGTTGTTTTATTTCCAACTGGGAACAGGGAAATCCAACGTCTTGTGTATAGAGAACAGACCTATTCTGACAAATGTTAGCCTCCAATTTGACTAAAGGGCCATTTCGCCAATTTAAATGAGTCTGAACCTTGATTCCAGTAAGCTTGAAACCTACAGCAGGGGTCTCCAACTCCAAAAACATCTGACTGAAACAAATTGCTCATTAGCTGGGCTCTGTTGATCTTGAGAATGTGTTGTGGAGGTACTTCAGCCACTTGGTTGTGTTACATTAGAGCAGGGATGTAGCTAAAGATCCAAGAGAGCTTTTTAGGACAGGAGTCAAAGAACCCAGCTTCACAGATTTTTCAAACTTGAATTGTTTTAAACTCGTGACAGAATCCAGAAGTATTGTTTCTGATTTGTGAAAACTCAAGAAGGAGCCATTTTAAATCTCATTTTCTACATCACCTCGGGTGGGACTGAGTTTAAAGAACACAAAACTAGTCAGGGCAAAAGTATGGACAGAGTTATTAATTGATGACAAACGTTAAAGCTTCTGATTTGTCAAACCCTAATTCAATTTGTAAACATTTATTAAATGGTGGATTTCAGGCTTTTAACCATTATAGTGGGTCCAGCATAAGAACTATATTTCCTGTAGCCTACAGCTCAAACCCTGACAAGCTAACAGATGGTAACATGTGAAACCAAAATTTATTTAGCAAGAATTCAAAGATGATTTTTTTCTTCTTACTATGAGGTAAAGAACCCCAATAAAAAAGCCTTAAATTTATCCCTTTCCATTCCAAGTTTGATTTAGTATCTAAACTGAATGACAATTTCAATAGCGCCATCTTTTGGAATGTAAGGGAGTGACATCGTGGGGTTTGCGTGCTGCTGGACAGTCCATACGAAATTCAAATTTTACAGGTAACCATTGTGGGGAAAACTTACGAACATATGGGAGAGGAAGACGTTAGATGTTACAACACCCGCATGACTCTGACTTTTACGATTGTAAGGAGGGGAACCAGGGAAAAAATCAGTTTTCTGCAGAAAAGCGGGATCTCCCCTTTCAAATTGTAGTGCTACGGCGCCATCTTGTGGTTTAGTTGCGACACTTCGTATGCTGTGATTTAACAACGCCTTATTTGCATTACTTGTCGTTTACAACCTTGTAAAGAAACAGGCAATTCATACTGTGCACACAACGATTCAGTTTGTCGCTTTCTTGACTTGCTGTCTAACCAAAGACAAGGCGCTGTTTTGGTTTGGCGACACTTGTGTTTGTGTTAGTAACAAGGTGCGTAAGAGGGAGCCACACCTTTAGGCTGAAAGTGATCTTGAAATGTGCCACAGTGGCTGCAGGGGAGCATAGTTTTACATTAAACAAACAAAGAAAGTGCAGAAAGTTGCACAGTTTAACTTTTAGTTAAAAGTTAAACGCTCACGTCTATGGGCTATCAGGTTAATACCTGTTGTTGGATTATGAAAGTAATCGGGGCTACTCCCAAGAGATGCAAGCCTCAACTACAACAAGCAAAACTAATAAAGTAACCAAAAATCCACTTTTACCTGTTAACTTACTTTCGATCCCATTCTTCTTCATCCTTACTTTTGTCCCTCCCCCCTTTTGTTGTTATTTTGCAGGTTCTCTCCTGGTTTGCTTTGTTTCACGAGTAGCTGCTCTCTGTTTTCATGTGTGCAGTTTCCAGAAAGGGGAGAAATCTCTGTAAGCCAACAAGAGCTCGATCTGAGCGCAGGGGAATGCTGCAGGCTCCAACACCGGTTTGACGAGACTGTCATTCAAGCTGGGCTGCTGATGTCACAACAGGGCAGGTTACAACCCACACTGTGCCATCAGACAACGAGTAGGTTAAGGCGACCTTGTTTCAAAGTGCTGTTTTTGGTTTTTATTGTTTATTTAATCCTTCTGAACCTGCCTTTGAAAACAAAGTTACTTTCCTTTCATAATCTTGTATTTTAGAACAGGACACCCTGTGATGGTCTCCAGAGGCAGACAGAGAATGAATGAGGATGGAAGAAACACCCACAACCTTGTAGAGAGAGTGAAAACTCATATCTCACGCCCTGTTGGAGCCTGGGGCTAGTGAATTTAACGAGAACATGTCAAATGTGTTCACGTTTAACACAAAGCAAATATATCCAGATAGTCTGAATGGAGGAGCTTAATAGTTATAAGTACAATTGGCTCTCTGCCAGCCACATAGTAGAGAGTGTCTTTTTGAGGATGTGGGACTAATGAATAGGACAGATGAAATCTTTACTTCCTATTTTGCTGGCGTACTGTTTTTTTTTAACCATTCTTTAAATGATTTTTTTTACAGCTCCAGTTGCCTTTGTTTTGTAGTGAAGTGGCAGGAAAGTGGGCAAGGAGGAAGGCATAAGTGGCAAGGGTCAACTGGCCGGGACTGGAACCCGTGAAGGCAGCGTGGAGGGCTGGCCTCCGTAAATGGGTCGCACGGTTTCCCCCTCGGCCGCGCCCATTTGCTAGCAGCTTTGCCTTGGTGGGATAATAGCGGCGCAGTCGGTGTAGCGCAGAGGCTCCTGTAGCTCTCAGCACTTCTCTTTCAGACCTGGCTTACCCTCAGCGCACTGTCAGCGGTGGAGAGCTTCCGGATGGCACTCAACAAGCCCCCACCCCAACCATTCCTCCGGTAAAACCATGCAAGGACCACAGTACACAGCATATGGAAGGCTTTGAAAAGCCTTAACTTATCTGAAAATGATGAAGCTATTTCATTTTTGCAGAAATAACATGGAGCTACTTGCCAAGAGACGTTTTAAATCTACTATTATCATTTGATATTATCAGTTCATACCCGGTTTATAGGGTTTGTTAATACTGTACCTATTTATATACAGTAATTTGCATTAGCGAAGTAAACTTTTCTTTAATGGACCGTTTTGGTCCGGAAACCAAAACAGTTTTTGGAACAAGGGCCCACATTCTCGTAACTCTGGCCCTGGGGATGATATTATTTTTCTGAAAAAAAAACAAACAAAACAAAACACTGTTTTAGTTTTATGCCAGAGGCAACAAGACACACGCTTTTCCTCAGGTTCCACTGTCGTTTCATCTCTCAAAAGTCCAGAGAATGTTTCCCCTAAAGTAGTTTTTTTTTTTTATTAAATGCCTTAACTGGCCTAAGAAATTTCCATTCCCTTGGCCAGTAGCTCCATGTTATTCCCGCAAAAATGAAGGCGTTTAATTAACAGACGTGATCTGCAGAGGTGATGTTCTTCTCTTACTTCCTGGATGAGTCGCTGATGCATTCCAGGAATAATTCTGCCAGGACGGTAACGACTGGCTAAGTTCACACACGGTTAAATCTTCATTTATGTTTATTCTGGTTATTTCTGTGTGATATTAACGCTAGTTTGGTTATCTGAAATATTCAAGTGGAAAAAAAATTAAATAAAACTCTTTTCCACAGACCTGTATCTTTTCATTTTTTAAATGTTTGTGCTAATTCAGGATTTTCTGCTTAAGGTTAACTTATGTTATGTTTATAGTACTGCTAAGGTTTGAACTGTTTTCTGACATTCACATTAAAGTGTTATACAGTATTTGCTATCAACACAGAGTGACCTTTATCTCATAAATCGTTCAGCTATTTAATACTTAAAAAAAAAAAAACACCTCAAAGACAGTTAATCATAAAAAATATTTGTAAATATGTTGAAGCCAACAATAAAAGCTGACAAAGATGAGCTACAACTTAAACCTCATCTCAAAGAGAGAGGTGTGTGAGCCTGTGCTCGGGAAACAAGCAAGAACAGGCCTGTCTGTTTCCTCACATACCACTAATACCATCCGTGCAGCTTTTCCACGCGTCTCAGGCTGCTCTTTCACTCCACTGGTTACAAATGTCCTCTGTTGTGAATATGTGCAATGGTCAAAGAACCAGTCTCATTTTTAAATACTCGTCTAATGTCTCACCTGTGTAAAATGTAAACTTTAAAACATGCCCGCTCACAATCAGCCTTTGGAGTTCTTCAAATCTTGCTTGACCGTTTATTTATTTAGCGCCTGAGGTTCAAAAGACCGCACGGATATTTAGTTCATGACTCAGCGTTTCCTTTAAATTGAAAGAATGATATAACATTAGAGGTGCCTAAGCCATTTAGGGTTCCACCAGTACTGGTGCAGACGCTGCAGCTGTTGGACATGTAGACGTTTTAGCTTTATTGTGAGCTAAAACGACGAGGGAAAATGATAGAAATCCGCTTTTTTTTCTTTAGGTCTCGCAGTTTGAGTTTAAAGCTACTACTAGCCACACGTTTCTGTGAAATCCGCCAAACAAACTGTAGATATAGTTTGTCGCATCATGATCTGTTTGCCGTAAATGTTTGTCTTGCTGTCTTACTGTAAAACTTTTATCTAATCACAATGAAATGTTCCCTCCTGAAACAGACTTCCGAGCAACTCGTGCATCCGATGGCATCACAGAAGGTGTGGGGAAGCTGCCAGTCATTTCAGGTATTCCTGTTTGTATTTTTTCTTGCATTTTTCATTCGCATTTTTAAATAAAATCTTCCATCAAAGTTGTTTACATGTGTTCTGTATGGACGTATTCATTTTTACTACTTCGTTGCACTTTTTCATTTTTTAAACTTAAAATATTATGTAATCCTGCAGTAGAAATCCACACTTTTTTTTTTTATTAGTGAGGAAAAATGTACACACTGGATTGTGTCTTAAATGAGGAAATAGTATTATCTCAATTGGAACAACATTAACATCTCATACATGTGCAAAATTATTTGGGTCTTCAATAACCCCAGTGGTGGGGTACCAACTCAAATGTTGGGGTCCTCTTTAGAAATCAAGACCAATAATGAGATATTGCCCCTAGTAAAATTATATGTAAATAACTTAAGAAACGTTGACACTGCATAATAACAATAGGATATCAATTGCACAGATGAGAGATAACAGAAGTAAGTGGTAGGGCTTTGTACAGATATTTAATTAATGCTACATTACCAGTTGTATGTGTCGTAGAGGATCACTGAACTCAACTTTCTTATACGGGGCATCAGTGTTATTTGACCAGTCCAGTTTATTATTGAGCTGAACTTTTTAAAAGAGATTTCATCTCTTTTAAATGTTTTATCACGAAAATAGAGCAATTCGAAAATATGAGGTTGGCATGTAACAATATATATATAATTTATTTTTTTAAGAGGACACATTTTTTCTTAACAGAAAAATCCTTTTTTTCTTCGTTTCAGTCTTTTCTCTTGTGGTAGACGCCAAAAGGTTTATTAATTTTTACATTATTTCTCGAAATGGTTGGGGAGAAGGGCTTTATGACGTTTATGAATTGAAAACGGCACAAGTATTGGGAATATCAGCGCCATCTGTTGGTTACATTTTATTAATGTGGATAACAACAAGGATTGTCTTGGTCATGACACTTCACCTACATATTTTTGAAAAATAACTGTTTTTTGGCTTGCGGCTAAACCATTGTTTGTTTGGGTACCGACAATAATGTTTCTTTTACTGGCTTTAAGTGTGAAGCGCGACTGCTGCCTGAAGAGGGCGACATCTTGGTTCCTCCCTCTCCGGCTTACGTATTACGTTGCGTCAGACGCGCGTAAAGTTGTGTTGACAGGGGCGGCGGCAGCGGCAGGAGTTGCCAAAGGAACAGCAGCAACCAGCCTCAACGGACCCGAATGGAGTAAAGTAAAATCTGTCATTTTAGGCCGCGTTTGTGTTATAACTCCCAAGAAGCGCTTTTACACACCACTGAGGAAACAAACATGGCAGACGAACAGTCCACCCAGTCCTGGACCATTAACAGGGATGACTACGAACTCAACGAGGTGATAGGTGAGTAGCTTAGCCTGCTAACGTTAGCATCATAGCCCTGTCTTCACTGCAGCGTTGGCTGACAACTGCTGCTAGCCTCGCCAGCTACTAGCGTTGCATGTCTGCTGCAATCAGAAGTCAAGTCCCAACCCGCAGCCCTTCATGCAGGCCGGTAGTTTTCCTCGGGCAAGGCCACCTGCTCTTGTTAGCTGGAAAGCAAACAGGAGGCTGTCTCCTAACTGAGCTACATGAAGCTAAACGACTTGCTAGTAAAATGTAGCCGGCGAGTGAGAGATTCGCTGTGAGAGGATAGAGGGAGGTGCTATTTGCTCGAAGTATAATCCTTACATATATGTATATAACAAAGTATACGATAATTTCTAGCTTTAGACAAAAAAATACATTTCGGATGTGAGAAGTAATGGTAGCTGAGCTGTGTGAGGCTTGTGTGGGTGGTCTTAAATATAGTAGTTATTATCCCTTATTCCGCATCAAAGTTTTTAAAAAAATAACTATTTGAGCTACTAGTTCACCTCACTGCTGATGTTGATCTCGTCAGGGAGTGGAGCCACTGCAGTTGTTCAGGCAGCATACTGCAAGCCAAGAAAGGAGAAGGTGGCCATCAAACGCATCAACCTGGAAAAGTGTCAAACTAGCATGGATGAGCTCCTGGTAAGGCACCTTTGAAAGCAACGGGATTGTATTTGTAGTCCTGCAGGTGTACAGGGATGCATTTCCGCGTGTTTTTATTTTTTTTTACTGAAACTTGCAGATTGTAAGATCATATCAAGTAAAGACTGATTTTGTTATACTTTATACTACACTTTAATGTAACTTCAGATACTGAAACAGAATTTCTTACATATTTATATACCAGATAAATGTGTTAGAACCTACAGATAAAAATGCACAGAAAGTTTTGATTTGTTTGGCCCAGATCAGTCTATTTCCAGTCTATTACCGATACACTACGCCTGATTTCCTGCTAAGTGCCAAAAAGTTTACCAAGGTAATTTCGTGACCTGTCGGTAGAACATCATGACTTGTGTAACATGCTATAAAAACTATACATTTTACAAAAGTTGTAAAAAGTGTTGAATGTCAGATTAATGAAACTTGGTGAAAGCTGTGAGATATGCAAGAGCAACAGTCCTAACTTTGGATGCTGTTACTGAATGCAGATGTCTCAAGGTCAGTTATTTTTAGTATCATTGATGTGTTTAAACAGGAAATCAGTGGAAGAACTAAAATTCAAGAACCTTTTTCCAAAGAAAACCGTGCAATGCGTGTCTAAAATACTTAATGTCTGTGCTTCAGTCAGGCTGCATAAGAGTGAGAGAGAGCAAGACTTTCAGCAGGTAACAGTAAGGCTGACTATTAACGCTTAGTTACTCTGGTTTATTCTTGTGAAATATGCCGTTTGGAAATATAGGCAATTGTTTTAGTAATGCTAACTGTGCTAATATAAGTTTCTAAAAAATGGTTTATAATGGGAACTCTTCAGTACATTTTTATTGTAAAATAAAATAAAAACAAAAACTCTGTTTTTGAGTGACTGCTCTCTCACAAACCGGCCTGTCGTTGCCTTGTTCGTATTATAAATGATGACCGCCATAGCAGGAGAGAAAGTTCTTACTTTTCTGTAAGACAAAAAAAAATCAAAATCAGATAAAGCTTGTTTAGCAGAGATTGAAGAAGAGTTTCTTTTTTTTGCACTTGGTCACAATTTTTAAAAAGTTGCATTTTTTTGGTGAACAACAGGAGCCATTATCCGTGTGTTTTTCCTGTTTTTTTTCTTCGCTCTGACTGACTATAATCGAGGCTCCTTTTTTTTTTTAAAAAAAAGCAGCTGAGAACTTATTGCTCTTTTATTTTCAGATGAAAACATTTATCATCTGGTGTCATCTACCATTTTCCTAACTTACCAACACAAAAAGGCTTGGCACATTTATGCTGTGCAATGTATGACTGGATATAATAAGCCACCTATTGGACTTGGAATTCAGCAGCGAAATAATCACTGTGGGTGGAACGTCAGCGTTTGTTTAATCCGGTGAAACAAGAGCCTCAAAGGTCAAGGTGCTTAATCACAACTATGCAAAACTGTGGCAGCTATTATTGCTTCTTAAAACTAACACAACAAATGGACATATCAAATCATCTATGAAACTGTTTCGGGATACTTTCTTTACTTTTACTCGCAGCAAAATGTTACAGTAGATCATCAGATACTACTTTGCTCTCTTTGAATCATTGCCTTTTGTTTTTTGTCACACACTGCAACATCAACATCTGTGCTATCTGATATGAGCATTGTTACGACGGTGCTTTGTTGAGCTTCAGCCTAATCTAACTAGGTGTTCTTACATTTCCAGAGTCCTGAGTAAACATTTGTCTGCCCTCTCTATTTAAAAAAAGAAAAAAGAATCCTATCTTGTGACTCTGTGATGATCTAACCAAACGTAGTCAGTTATTTTTCTTGTCCAGACCTGATTTAAAGCGTGTACACCTGTTTTATGTCTTGGCTGTTTTAACAGGGAGATTAAACTCTTATAGACAGACTTGGACTGAATCCTGGCTTAGTCTAATGGTTGAGCTTTTCATGCTTTTTTTCTTTTCCCCGTTTGTGCAGAAAGAGATTCAGGCTATGAGCCAGTGCCACCATCCAAACATTGTGTCTTATTATACCTCCTTTGTGGTGAAAGATGAACTGTGGCTGGTGATGAAGCTGCTCAGTGGTGGTAAGTAGTTCTGGCCAACTTTATTTAACCTTATTTGCTTTGTCAGATCAGGTTTTCGTCTTACCACAAAGCTTGACGAAAGAATAGATTGTTGGCCAGACTCCAGCTGTTCTTAGCTGCCAAACCTTTCTGATAGTCAACCAATCTAGTCGGGAACAAACAATAAAAGTGTCGCCTCATTTTCTAGCAGGAGGTTTTCTGTGAGTTGCACTCTTCCAGAGGCTTAGCAGGTCAAAGAACGGCCGGTGCGTCTCGTGACAAGCCTCTGCCTTTCTTCCAGGCTCCGTGTTGGACATCATCAAGCACATCATCTCACGCGGCGAGCACAGGAACGGAGTGTTGGATGAGGCCAGCATCGCTACGATCCTGAAGGAAGTCTTAGAGGGGCTGGAGTACCTTCACAAAAACGGACAGATTCATCGGTGAGACCAGACGAGCCGGCAGCAAACAAAACGCCGGCACACGCCGCCATCTGGCTCGGAGCTTTTCGCCTCCGCAGTTTGAACTTGATCTCACTCTTTTAATATTTAATACAGTCAAACTGCATAATTGAGGAGGTTTGTTTTACATAAAAGTCCCTCTCGGGGAACATCTTGAGGCACAACTGAAAAGAGAGGCTGCTCTGTTCCCCCCTGCCGGTGCTGTGCCACGTTACGAGTGTCACTGCGTCAAACTGGACAACTTTCTATTCAAGAAGCAATTCCCCATAACACCATGGATTATGTTGGAGTAGAATATGTCCAACACGTCATATGATTAATTCTGACTTTTTAGACTTTTTCTGACTTTAAGTTCAGTTGACAGAGCAGCAGCTGATTGGGCTCAGATGATGTGACTAACTCACTTAAACCTAATCTGTGAGGATGAGGCCTCAGGACCCGAGGCCTCTTTAATCTATTTTAGCTCTTTGTGCATAGTTTGCACCTGCTTTACAAAGAGTGCCCACATACCCTTAAAAAGTCTTAAATTTAGGTTTCTCAAATTAAGGCCTTAAAATATCTTAAGTTCATTTAAAAAAAAAAGTAAGTTGGCTTTAAATACGCTAATCAGGTCTTAAATTTAATTGTGGCAGAACTATTTAATCTAGTGTTTATTTAATGTTTTTCTTGCGTGACTTTTAAGTCAGGCAAAAGTTTGAGTTGCGTGCAAATGGCTTCATTGTGTTCCGTGATACTAGATGCTAATATACTCTTCGTAGCTAGCTAGGTAGCGTTTTTTTTTTTGCGTCTATCACGGGTAAGTGCAAATCTCTCCACAGCTGGCTGGACAACTTTGATATTTTACCACTTCTCACTCTTACGAGCCAGCTCAATAATCCCCTATATTTGTAGAGTTTTTTTGTCTTAAATTTTATTCATGTTAGGCTACGAAAAGGTCTTAAAAAGTCTTAAATTTGAGTTGCTGAAACCTGTAGATGCCCTGTTTTATAGTGTGTGTAAAAACCAAGAGCAATAGGATGAACACACTAATTAAATTCCTCACTCTTTATCACCAGAGACCTTAAGGCCGGAAACATTCTTCTCGGAGACGACGGCTCAGTGCAGATAGCTGGTAAAGTGTTTTTCTCCCGTTTCTGTTCCTGTGACTTAAACAAGAAGTCGCACTTTGAAGTTTGCATTATAATATGAAACGGTTGGAAAAATACGGTAGTCTCTGCGTAGATTTTTTTTTTTAAACATCTTTCATCTTTCTTTTCTTTTCTTGGCTCTCTCACCACAGACTTTGGTGTGAGTGCCTTTCTAGCCACAGGGGGAGACATGACGAGGAATAAGGTTCGGAAGACGTTTGTTGGGACGCCATGCTGGATGGCGCCGGAGGTCATGGAGCAGGTGGGAGTTGTTCTTCAGTTTCATCTTGTACTGAGTCTAAAACAGGAAAAAAAAATGATGTTCAACATTTTGTCCAAATGGCTTTTGTTTTTATATCTGCAGGTCCGTGGCTACGACTTCAAAGCAGACATCTGGAGCTTTGGGATAACCGCTATCGAACTGGCCACTGGGGCCGCGCCGTATCACAAATACCCACCAATGAAGGTGACTGTGCACTTAGCACGGACCTTTATTTGCTAGTTATGCAGATATTTAATGGTTTCCTTTTGGCTCGAGGAATCCAGACAATTTCGGTTTGCATTTGGGCCTCTGCTTGTTGTTGAGACGCTGGATCTGGAGATTGTATCAATTTGTAATAAAGAGCAATCTAACATTTGATTAAAATCCTAAATTTGAAAAATGTAGGAACTAGATATTTTAATATATTGTAAATAAATACATAATAAAAATCAGACAAATATTTTCCTCACTGAATGAAGTTAAATCAGACAAAACTTTTCTTGCTTTAGTTCAGCCAGAATTACCAAAAATATTTCTATTTGTTAAACACGGGAATACTAAGTGAGAACATTTTGGGGGTTTTTAAAAAATTTTTTGTAACTTTCTTTGTATATTGTGTTCAAGCATTTAATTTGAGCGTAAAGATAATTTAACTTCACATAATGTGATTGGATTGTTTCAATTTAATGACTATTTATTATCCCTGATAGCTCAATGACTAATTGATCTGGGTAATTGAAGTAAAGGTCATCTTATGTTTTATACTTTAAAAAACATTTATATTTTGTTAATTTAGTTTTTTGTTCTCGGACCAGTCAGGTGTATAGTGTGTGCATGAGAGAGACATTTAAAAGTATGAAATTTTGTTAGCATTCTACAGCTGGAACAAAGTAAACTATCATGAGATAATGATCATAAATTATGTCATATTAGTTAATTGAAACTGCCATGTTTTAGTTCATTTGTATTCTTTTTTTTTTTTTCATCTCAAGTGTGGTGCTGAAAAAGTTTGAAAACTTACCTTGAAAATGCTTGAATTTCAATGTGGCAAAAGTGTTCGAACCCTGGGTCTACAAAATCCAGAGACTGTTCGTCAGTGCCAGACTTTGGCTCGTCTCTGTTTTTATGTTCTTACTTACTAATGAGCCCGTCAGCGTCGTCATCACCTGAATATTTGTACTTTCCAGGTGTTGATGCTGACTCTGCAGAACGACCCTCCTTGTCTGGAGACGGGTATTGCGGACAAAGAAATGGTGAAGAAATACGGCAAGTCGTTCAGGAAGATGATCTCCTTGTGTTTACAGAAAGATCCAGAGAAAAGGTCAGTTGGTCTCTTGACTCTCTAATTTTCCGACCAGATGCGCCGTTTGTTCCAAAACATCTGAAAAGCCGTCTGTCGGACTCTTTTTCAGACCAACGGCTGCCGAGCTGCTGAAGCACAAATTCTTTACGAAAGCCAAGGTGAGCTGTGTGTTTATTCATAGGAATTAGGGATGGAAGTTATTGATTAATGAGTTAATCTAAAGTTGATAGATCTTATCGATTGACTAACGATTAAATGATAAACTGCCATTTTCTATCAAGATGGCTGACCGTCTTTTCACAATATAAAGGGCTACATTTTTCATAATGTGCTGAATTTAAAAATTAAAATTTTACATTATTTTGTGTCAGCTGTATTAAATATTGACCGAATGAACAGACAATTGTGGTTCTCACATTATTTAAGTTAGACATATTTATAAAATGTCACAAAACAAGAAGCTGTTAGACTGCTGAATAGAAAAATAAAAGATGAAAAGAATAAAATATTCCCTATTAATAGAGGAATATTCATGCAGAAGTATTGTCTATGGTTGCCCTTGAAACAATGAAGTGCATTTACTCAAGTAATTTTTAGTTGGGAAGTTGACGTTGCTCCGTCATGCAACTCTGCTCATTCCTGTCAACTTTTGGACTTGAAAATATGGGAAATGGCTTCTGGCAGGGGGTGAGGGGATAAAAAACCCGGTAGTTTCCCGGCCAAAACGGGAGACTTGACGGGTTTGGCTCGGCAGGATGAAGCGGTAATAAAGTGATAACTGAAGGAGTTGTTGACTATTTATATTTTAAAACAGAACCGCATAAAATGTATCTTGCATCCCACACCGTACTCTATTTGGGCCGTTTCCATTTCCCATGCTGAAATGGCTCCGCCACCATGTTTATTCCTTTGTCAACTGGCTCCATCGGCGCCCTCTGCTGCCTGGATGCCAAACTACAACACTGAAAGAATGTCTAAGCGGACATTATTAGTTGATTAGATTATTAGATTGGAACCAATTTTAACCTAATAAACTATTGATCAATAGTTGGTCACAAGTGATTGTGTGTATCCCTAATCAATTTATTCGCAAGTTTCGAAATGAATGTTTTTAAATGTAGATTTATTTTGTTTTGTTTTGTTGCAGAACAACGAGTACTTGGAGGAAAAGCTACTGATGAAAGGCCCCACAATATCAGACCGATCTAAAAAGGTTTGGCACTTTTTACCAATGCAAATGAATTTAATGTTTACAGAAAAAAAGTGTTATTTATGTGACTATGGTGCACTGGTTTAACAAGGGTGTGACACAGTTTCACAACCATGGCGTGTGACGCATGCTGAGATTGGCCTCGGACACGCTCAAACAGCTGTCCACAGTAAGCTCTGCTTCTCTTTATCGGGGTGCGTCCTGCAGGTGCGTCGCGTGCCCGGTTCGAGTGGCCGCCTCCACAAGACGGAAGACGGCGGATGGGAGTGGAGCGACGACGAGCTGGACGAGGAGAGCGAGGAGGGAAAAGCCGCCGTGGCCGCCCTGAGGGTGAGACCCCGCTTGACAGCCGCTCTGCTCGGCTTTATAAGACTGCTTTTGCAGACGGCGCTCAGATTCTAACAACCTTTACCCTCGTAGTGAATGTGTTTCGCTCTTGTATTAATTCAAGGTGGGGGGGTTACAATGGCTAAAAGTGATTTAAATAACTGGCCTGAACTTCTGCTTAAATCTCTGGTTAGTGTTAGTTTTAAATAATGTTTGGGCATTGGGTCTGCTTCCCTGTTTACTCCTCAATCCTACAAAACTCCCAGCAGTTTATGGATGTGGACTGGTGGGGGGATGAAAGACAAATCGCATGTATTCCATCCTGATGATCTATCATGTCCATTCTGCAGTCACCCAGAGTGAAGGACGGCTCCCAAAACATGGAGGTGAGTGTATTTGTGGTGGACATGACCCGAACACTCTTGATTTTCATCAGGATGCCGACACACAGCGATCTGCATGACTCTCATTTCTTTCATTCAGTAATTTATTTCCACATCGAATGTAATAAAAAGACCTCCCAAATTTATCTGCAAATTTCTGTTAGCTTTTCCCGCCAGCAGATGGCGCCACCATGCATCTGCAGCCGCCCGGAGCTGCACACGAGAGACCAGCAAACCTGGCTGCAGCAGGAGACGAAGCTCCGCCGCAGGCTGCCACCCAGCCGGCGAGCCCTTCACACGGACCTGCGGTTCAGGTATGAACAGGAGAAACTTTCATGATTTGGTTATTTTCAGGGATGAAACGATTAATCGCATGATTCGCGGTTAATCGGTCATTGATTTGATTGTCAACTAATTTAGATTAATCAATAAATTGTTAAATGGAGCATGCAGGGACCAGAAAAGGACATTTTCTGACAAAAAACCCAACAACTATTATTTAAAGCAAAATAAGCCAAAATTGTACAAAATAAATACACATTTTACATTGAGGATAAAACACCTTTGTCTGTTAATATGTTTTACACAAAACTTCTCAAGTGGTAGTTTTAGCTTCCCCTGGCTCAAGTTCACTTAAGGAAGGCTATTTTTGCATTTTAAGTGATAAAATATGTATTTTTGTATGCCTTTGCTTTTCTTAATGTGGTTCTAATGTTGTATAAAAAAGACTTAAGTGGTTAAATGAAAGAATGTGCCAATTTTTTATGCAATTAATCGTCAGAATAATTACTAAAATATTTAGTTGTTGTAGTCATATTTATTATGTAAGGACAAAAATTCTGGCTGTACTGTATATTCTCAACAAATTAGTGTGAAACAACTATCTGATTATATCGCTATTCTTTTGCTTTTCAGTTAATATTTCTTATAACATTGTACAGGGTTTATTGTTACTTAAAAATTCTTGTAATAAAAAATAGAATTTACGGTAAGGATAAAGTGTAGTTTTTACATTGAGATGTAGGATTTGGTTGATTCCTGGTTTAAAAATCTTGTAATTTTTGGGACTTTTAAGAATGAATTCTAGCAGTTCTCTTGCAGAGTGGAATAATAATACAACAAAAACGGCTTATTATTTCAATCGAGTTGCGGTCCGAGCCACACTAGAAGCTTAATGTTGGCACACCTCATCCATTTTTACACCAATTAATGTGTGTTTGAGATCACTGTCCTGCGGGTTCAAAGAATGGCCCAAATAATTCATCAAATGTCCCGAGTTAATATGAAACTTGTGTAGATGATTGCATTTAAACTGTTATAAACATTCAAACCTTTAATTATTTGACTTTTACTTCAGGATCCTGCAGCCTCCAGCGTTCCCATCAGCCTCGTCCTCAGACTGAGGAACAACAAGAAGGAGCTCAATGACATCCGTTTTGAGTTCATGAGTGGCAGAGGTAGGAGCGCTCGCAGAGGTCTTTCTGTCACATCCTGCTCAAAGCCACTCACGTCGTTTCTGTCCGCAGACTCTGCTGATGGCGTCTCTCAGGAGCTGGTCTCAGCCGGTCTGGTTGATGGGAGGGACTTGGTCATTGGTAGGTTGACGACTTTATTCACTGTGATACGTTTTTACATATTTACAGCTCTTGCTTCAATAATATTTGAAGTATTTGTCTGTGCTTTTAAGCCAGTTCCTGTTAATCTTTTTTTTCCTGTCCTCTGTTTAGTTGCTGCCAATTTGCAGAAGATTGTTGATGATCCTCAGAGTAACAAAAATGTGACCTTTAAACTGGTAAGCCAAGAGACTTTATTCTGCTTTAATAATTATATGGATTTTTACCAGGAGTAACCTGGATTAACCTGAAAAAATTACTTTTTTCTGAGTTAAGTGCTTAGTTGTACAGTCAGAGCATGCATTAGTTTGAGTATTTGATGTGTAATTGACAAAGTACAGTGAACCCTCGCTATAACGCGGTTCACCTTTCATGGCCTCGCTGCTTCGCGGAGTTTTTTGTGCAGTTTCCTTTTTTCACAGTGCTTTGTGTTCTGCGTCCTGATTGGCTAAACAGTCGCCGCGCTTCTTCTCTACCTGTGTGCCAATAATGTTACGGTATTTAAATATATGTAATACAGCTTGGCAAATTTTGGCAAATATTTTTGCCCGGAAGAAAAAAAGAGCGACAACAACTACCGATAATAACTATGTTCTTCTCTCGAAAAAACACACCGGCACCACAGGCTTCAGAAGAAAAAGCCACTAGAGAGCGGAGTCAGGCCTCAGCGTCACAGTCAGAGGAGCAGTGAAATACGCGAGTCACAATTTGTCCTACTGTACTTCATATTGATGACTAAAATGATTATTTTACTGTAGTTATTTGTAAAAAGCCTTCTATTTGTTAAAAAAATGCTTAGGCCTGAAAACAGGTTTGGTTCTTTGGTTTCAATGTAGAGTATTTAATTATGCTGTATAATAATTGTAAAAAATAAAGGTAACTACTTCACGGATTTCGCCTATCACGATTCTTTTCGGAACCTAACCCTCGCGACAAACAAGGGTTCACTGTAGTGTAAGGGGAAGCGGTGCCGGTTTTAAGTTATTGTCTAAATAAATCAGAAAAGCAACATGCATTTTTATTTATTTTGATACCACTATATGAAATACAGTACAACCCGTTGGGTTAACACAGTATTGTCCAAACGTTTTGCTATCAGGGCCAAAATCAACAAAATTTCTGAAGATATTTTCTTATTTTTATCAGTCCACATATACATACCTGGTGGAGCCAGCGGCGTATTGACCGAGGATGCCGGTGCCGATAAGCGGGTTGCTGCTGTATGCAAACCGACTTGATGTAAAAAGTTTGCAGTTTTGCGAAAAACACCAATGTAAATACTCCTGAAAAAACTACCTCATCCTTGCGTAAACACTTTTGAATGCGAGTTTTTTTTTTTTTTTCAAAGTTTATGTGTTTCAAGAAGCGAACTTATTCTCGCAATTCCAATTTGTGCAATTTTATGGTTAATGGAAACACACAGAAACACACTAATGAAAATCACGTCAACAAAAATATAAACAAGCATCCATCTACATAAACCGTCTGTAGTTGCAAGCCCCCATACTTAAATTGTGATTTAGGACCGGACATAGTTTTTCAGACCGCCACTAACAGCCCCAAAGATACACTTCTGCATCCTTGAAAAGTCTTAAATTAAGTAATCTAAAATTAATGCCTTAAAATGTCTCAAAAAGGTACGTTTGCCTTTAATATGTTAATCCCAAGTGTTACATTTTGTGTTGATAGTACTATGTAATGTTGTATGTACAGTTTATTTTTTCTTGTGGGACTTTTCTGACAGTCAAACGTTTGAGTCGCATTCACACGTCTTCATTGCATTCTGTGACTCAGGACGTTGAGGCTACCGCTAACTAGCTGCTAGCATACACTTTTTAGCTAGTTAGCTTTTTTTTTTTTACATCTGTCAATGGCAAGAGCAAATTTATCACAAGTTGGTTGGATGACGTTTGTACGTTTCGATGGAAATATAGGCCTTAAATTTAATTCTCGATGGCCTTAAAAATATTTGGAGTCTTAAATTAGAGGTAGTTGAAACCTGGATGAAGCAGAAATCACGGTTTTTGTTTGTTTCCAGGCGTCTGGTGTGGAGGAGTCCGAGATTCCCGACGATATAAAGCTGATCGGATTTGCGCAGCTCAGCATCAGTTAAGTGGGGCAGAGTTGGCGAAATAAGACTGAAACGTATGAGTTTTGCACAGCTGCATTGTAGTCAACTCCAAGGACCCACTACTGCCAAAGAGAGGAGACTGAGGATGATGATGATGAGGAGGAGGAGGAGTGAGGTTGGCAGGAGTGTGACTCTACTGCAGGATGCACGAGGACCACACCAAGGGGCTCAGCTCATCACAGGAACCACACTTGAAATGTTTACAGTGCGCTTATAGAGTTTAACGGGAGAGAAAAATGCAATCAA
This sequence comes from Xiphophorus maculatus, assembly GCF_002775205.1. NCBI lineage: Eukaryota > Metazoa > Chordata > Actinopteri > Cyprinodontiformes > Poeciliidae > Xiphophorus > Xiphophorus maculatus. The sequence goes on from NC_036448.1 coordinate 8,778,526, forward strand.
CTATTATCAGCTCCTAATTTGTTTTCCTTCTAGTCCTCCTCCGCGTACACAAGCACAATCCAAACCATCTCCTGCCAGTACTGGAAACTGATGGCCTTTTTTAAAAAATTGTATTTATTTTTTCTCTCTTTTCGTTCTGTTTTTTAAAATCAGTTTGTGCCACAAAGCTCGAGAGTGTCGTGCCACTGTCACGCGGCGCTTTCTGCTACACTGAAACTGAAAGTTCAGCCTTAGCTACCGTAAACTTCCCTCTCCCCCCCGAGTGTTTGGTAAACGAAGAAATTACTTTCTTCATAAAAAAAATAACATATCAAACAAATCTAAGAGTGTCCCTTGAAGTTCGATACTGTACCTAAACGCATCGCAGCAAAGTTCTCGGATCCAGACTCCTGTACGAAGCGTCAGAAATGGTGTAAAGAATCGGAAAACATCAGCAAGGATTTCAGCACTGTTAAAACTATTCTCATGTGAGCAGCAGCGGCTTCAATTCTTTTCTTTATCTTTTTTATGAAATACTTTATCAACTGGTATTTTCTGATGTAGTGCACACAGGTTTATTTTCTCTCACTGAGCTCTGCCTAATATTCTTCTTCTATGCAATAGTGCTGTCTATTTCATCATATTTCACCACCGGTTGCTGTTTGTTGCTACTTTGTTTTTGCATAAAACTGCTATATTTTTAATTTTTTGTGCGTGCGCCTCCAAAAAGGAGTTCATCAAAGGTCAACCGGCAGAAATAGGCATCTTTAGGAACCTGCTGCAGAAAGTTACAATACTAAAAACCCGACTCATCAACAGTTTGACGTGTAGGATGATTGCTATCTTTTTTTTTTTTTTTTTCCTGTAAGAAATAATTCAGCCTTGTGGCAACTGATGACCTGACAGCTGCAGAGAATCCTGAATGCTGGTGACGGGTGTCGAGTCCGAGGTGACTCATGTTACACGCTGACTACGAGTGAACCTCTGTGGAGGCATGCATGCTCAAAACCTGGAAATGTTCTTCCAAAGTCAAATAAAGCTTATAGGGGCAGCTTACTCTCATAGCTGTTGGGATTGTCCTTTTCTATGCGGTAGATAAAAATTTGTTGTTGTTTTATTTTTAAGGTCTTTCTGTACTTCACTGCAATTTAGCTGCTACCACATACAACGCAAATGAATACTGAGTCATGGCTGTATGCGTGAAATCTGGTCTACACTTATGGGAAACTAGTGTCTTTAAAAAACTAGTGACATGTCCTAACATAACCTGAGTAGCAACAGGAATTTATACCCAAAATGCAGATGTACATAACGTTCATACTTTTAACCCTCCCGCAGTCTGTGACTGGTTACATGCGCTTTTACGAGGCATTTTTTTGTGTGTGTGTGGTTCTGGGAACTGACGGTCTGATGGAACAAACCTTCCCCACTGTAGGAACATTTGCTGCGTTCCTCCTGAGTGTCGCGCTAAAGCTAGGTTCATGGTGAGGCTTGCATGAGGGGCTGCGTGCCTAACGTGTTCACCCGGCGCGCTGCCACGGCGCCTTGTCGCTCACATGTTTATTTGCGTGCAGATTGCGCTCGTCACCTTGAAGGTGCTGCTGCAGAGCAGGTCGCCCTGCACTGGCATTTATATAAACCCTTTTATGGAGGCTCATTTTAGGAGAATATGGCGTCAACGTACGAGTCAACCTTAAACTCCAAACCTCTGGCTCAACACAAACCTTCAAGAGCTAAAGTATCCCGCCTGTCCTCAAACTGTTAATTTCCCAACAAAAAAATCCTAACTCCAGTCACTAGACTGTATCAAAGCTGCAGCGTGTGTTTTTGTTCTGTGCCTCTGCGGTGTTTTCTCTGGTTTCCGTATCAACCAGTCAGTGTTGATGTTCATTTAAAAGCCCCTGAGTGCCCTCATCAACTTACTGACAGGGACAGACGGGACAAATTTGTTAACCCCTTCTGTGCAAAAAGCATGAACTCATTTTTGTATCTCTTTCATTAACAGAAACTGTTGCAGAATTCTATTCTGAATAGTCCAGAAAAATGCAAACTTTAATTTGACTACATTTATTCAATAAAAAAAAAACAATTGTTGGCACCAATAAAAAGTTAGTCTAAGCATTTTTTTTAATTTATCTTTACACTTTTAAGTTGATCAGACTTTTTAGGAATTTTATATAATAATCTGACTTTTTGCATCTCTGGGGTGTAAATATAAAATGACCGGGAGATGGTAGAAAAATATAAATGCGATACGTTATATGGATATCGCCGATATCGACTCAAGTACTTTAAGTATGATGCACCATCAAACCTCTGACCTTTAGAAATGTTTGTGGTTTTTCCTTTTAATTATTTTAATTTAAACCTGCAGAATTTTGATAAAGTTTAAAGGTGTCTACAAAATGCGTTAGTAGCATATTAACATGAATAACAGAAACGACAGAAAAACAAAAGATTTGTGTGCATTGTTTATCAATATATTGTTTATCCTTTTAGGAAAATCAAAGCAAACCTTTTGGGTTTATTTTTTTTTAGAGTTAAGAATTTACAATACAATTTCAAGAAGGAATTTAAAACTAAAGTATTGATCTTTCCAGGCCAGTATCGATTTGATGCGATGCCAACATGGCATCGATATTGATATTTTGGATCGCTCCGCCCACTGGATTCAAGCCCAGATCCTCTGACAGGCAGGAGGCTCTTCTCTACATGTTGGTCTTTCATTTGGACACACCTGGAGTGTTTGTTGCCGTAAAGCTCCCATCATTTCATGGTTGCAGTTCATGTCCCACTACAGTAAACTTCCTTACGTTTTGATACATATGGATCCTCGTCCAGACGGTGGGAGATGAAAAATGTGCCTGTGTCACGTTGTATTTATACCCCCGGTAACTACTTACTACAATTGGAATACTTTTTAGAGGTTCCTGGAAACTCTGATCAACTTAGAATATAAAAAAAAAAAAAAATACTTCGGTCACAATTATATAAAGATGATCATTAGTTTCTTGGCACAAGATTTGTCCCAATTAAATTTACGTGAAGTTTCGATGTAACGAAAACAAAAAGATTTGGCTGCATCAATAAAAGATCCATTTGTTTGAAGGTTTTCTTCATCTCTTTACTGTAACTGTTATCAAATTAGTCCTCATCTGTGCATAGCTGCTAAACATCAGAAAAGCTGAACGGCACATTTTGCTCTTTTCTCTCCCCTTCACCTCCATTAGAATAGTAAGGAGGAAAGGTTAATCTAAAACGATCTGAAATCCAAATATTTTCAGCATCAAGTGAATTATTGTTTGAAACATTTCAGAGGCCGCCTGCTTGAAGTTTTTTCCTTCTCTTTTTTTTTTTTTTTTAGCGTCACCGTTGATGTCTTTTGTCTTATTATCCAAATACTGGGGCTCTCCGGGTCAGGTGCTGATGTAAATGCTGCGTGGAGAGATGTTGTAAATAAGACGGGGAAACTCACACACGCATTCGGGTTTCCGTGTACCGATGCGGGAATGCAGTGAAGGGAACATTGTCCTTGTAAATACAAAACAGAGAAATCAGCCATTGTTCGGGGCACAGAGGTCGATTTGGCAGAGCGTCGCTAATCAGGCAAATATTATTAGTTCAGTTAGCGCCTTATGATTTTAATTTTTTTTATTTTTGCTTGATTTGAAATTGCTTAGAGCCTTTAATAAATTGTTCTGCTTTTTTTCTTCCCAGAAAAAAGGATTAACCAAATGACTCATTGCTCTGCCGCTTTGTGTGTGTGTGTGTGTGTGTGTGTGTGTGTGTGTGTGTGTGTGTGTGTGTGTGTGTGCGTGCGTGCATTGATGAAATGACTGATCAGACGTTTGTATCTCTTTCATTAACAGAAAGCAAATGTTGCCTCTATGTGAGGTCACTAAGTGATGAGAATTGGTCCACATTTCTATTTTAACATCTTCGACATTGTACATTTTAAGTTTTCTGCTTAATCTTCAACAACTCTCCCATATATTCAGAATTTAAAGCAAAATGTTTGCAGTGAGATGCGATGGAGGGCCCTCACAGGTTCATCCACGTTGGTTGACATGCGAGCTGATTTGAAGTATTTGAATAAAGTCACGATTGGTCTAAATGAGTGAGAAATTGTTTTGATTTATAATACCCTGACAAAGTATTCATACGCCTTGAGCTTTTTCACATTCTGTCCTTTTACAGTCACAATCGTTGACAGCCATGCTTGACTGTGAAATGCAAAGGGAAAAAATGATATTTCAAACTTACAAAAAACTGAAATCTGGCTGGTGCCTGTATTTAACCTTTTTCAATATTTTAGAAGATCTCCTTTAACAATGACAGTCTTTTGGGGCAGCTGCTCAACTAAAGATAAACACAATATATGTGGGAACTTTTGTTTAATGCACGAGAAATGCTTGACATGTTTTGGTAAAATAATAATATACAAAAAACTTTTAAAAAGTTTTTTTTTTTTTAAGTTTTAAAGCTTTAAAAAAAGTTTTAAAACTTTAAAAAAAGCTTTTTTTTTTTTTTTTTGGTAAAACAGCAAATATAGCCGGTAACATATTTTCCACAAAGACAATTTTACTGGGATAGGAATAATGAATTTCATTTTATTCCACTATCTGGATCGACTAACGTCTGTGTTTTCAATTAACTAAAAGAAGGAAGACATTTAAGGTGCGCTAGGTAACTTTTATAAATAAATAAATATAGAAAAATGAATGCATTTTAAATTTCTTTTAAATAAATAAATAATTTTTTACATGTTTGTTAATATTATCACAAAACCGATAATCTGTGAAAGATCCAAACTTCTCCTCCTGGCTCTTATAACAGAAATACGCTGCTCGGTGAGAAACAACCAATCATAGCCAAGAGGAGGGACTTAGTGCTTTTCAATCACTCTCATGCACACTTTGCTACCAACAGCTGGTTAACCACAGTGGAACTCCTCATGTGTGCTAAGGCTAGCTAGCATGGCCGATGACTGCACTTTCCCTGAAATAACTTGTTTCTCTGCCACTGCTAGCACATTTAGCACCACACACACGAGCTGATTGACAGCACTAACACCCTGCTCCTGGCTCTGATTGGCTGCTTTGGACCGGGAGCGGTGCATTTCTTCAGTGTAATAGTAGCACAGGGAGAGAATCAAGGGAGCTTGATTTTTTTTTTTTTTCCCACAGATTATCTGTCTCATACTGTCACGAAATGGTGAAAGTTTTAACAAATATGTAAAAATTAACACTTTTACAAAAATGTGTTTTTACACATTTGTTAAAACTGTCACTATGTCCTGACAGTATAATATGAAACAAACAAAAAAAAACCCAACAAGCTCCTCCTCTCTTGTAGCAACACATCAGCTTCCTTCCCTTATTTTAACATGTCAACCATTGCCACACTAACTTTGTGTTGAAGGTTGGTTTCCCCCTCATACTCAGTGACTGATTAGATTCACAGTTTAAATATTGATTTTTCATGTTTGCCTCGATAAAGACGGCCTTAGCAGCTTCTTCGTCTGCGCAAAGATGGTGGACTTTGGGGAAATTCTGGAGACCATCGGAGACTTTGGCTTCTTCCAAAGGCTTCTTCTCCTCGCGTTGGCCTCTCCACATTTTTTGCTCCCACTTTTCTTCTGCAGCTTCCTTTTCACCCAGTCCGACCCGGAGCGCCACTGCAACACGGACTGGATCCTCAGGGCCGCTAACCTGACCGCAGAGGAGCAGCTGAACCTCACCGTGCCCAGGGAGGAGGATGGGAGCTTCAGCCGCTGTCGGATGTTCGTCCCTGTGGACTGGGACATCCAGGATATCAGGGAGTACGGCCTCAATGAGACAACAGGCTGCAGGGATGGATGGGTTTATGGCAGCATGCTGTATGAATCCACCATAGTTACTGATGTAAGTGAAGAGAGATGATGTTATTCATGCCTTTTCCAGCGACTGCTTTCTGATTATTTCGGCGTCCATTTTTGCAGTTTGATCTTGTCTGTGAGAAGTCTAACATGGCGGCAGTCACTCAGACCATCTTCATGACGGGTATGCTCGCAGGCTCGTTCATCTTCGGACCAGTTGCCGACTCGTAAGTTCCTTAAAAAAAATTAAATTAAATAAAATGATTGCCTTACTGACTTGTTACAAAAAACAAACAAACAGAAGATTTAAAGCCTCTATCTGTGTGTTCAGGTATGGCCGCAAGAGAACCATTCAGCTCCCAGTCGTCTTTCTCTTGATATTTCTCGTAGTTGCCGGAGTGTCTCCAAATGTTCACGTTTACAATGTGTCCCAGTTTATTGTTGGAGCGACGCTGGGAGGATACAGGATGAACTCTATAGTGTTGGGTACGTCTTGAATGCTTTCTCTAACATTTTTCTTAGAAGTGGGCGGATTGATCCAAAAATATCGATGATATCAAAACTAAGTCGGCATCGGACTAATACTGGCATGTTAAGATTGATACTTTAGTTTCCAAATGAAAACTTTTTGCATTGTCTTTCAACTCTACCGCAGAAAGATCTATTTTGCACTTTATTTATGAAAGATTCACATGTTAAGATATTATTAAGCTATGTTGTAGGTACCTATAAACTTTGTCTAATTTCTACTCTAGGTTTAACAAAAGTAATTCAAAGCAAAAATCACAATGGTCAGAAGTTTGATAATATGTCAAACTTTAATAAAAAAGTATCAATATCGGTATTGAAGATGCGGGACCTGTGTTTACTTGGTATTGGATTAATTCCAAAATATGGAGGATCACACATGTCTAAATTTTGGACGCATGGATATTTAGTATTAATTTTAACAATAGAAAGTGAAACCAAATTGCTGAAATGGAATAAAACACATTTCACACCTGTTGTAAGCCATATAGTCCTGCTAAATAAGGACTCCTTCTGTATTCATGTCCACTTAAAAACATCTGGAGTTACACACAGTCGTATCAAACCAGATGCACAAGATGGGAAAATAGTTACTCAGCATTTTGAAACAGGTTTGTCCTGATAAATCTAGCTTGGTTGAAGAGAAAAGAACGAGAAGAAAAGCACGAATCCGCTAACGGATTTAAACAGCGTCTCAAGTCGCCTTTTTTGTTGTTCAAGTGAAAATAAATGACCTTATTTTTCCAAAGACGAACTGAAAAAAAGCTTGCAATCGATAAGTGCATGTTAAAGAAGAAACATAAATTTACTAGGATGTTTTCATGTGACTGTAGACGTGGCTGTGCTGTGAGAAAACAACCCTGCAGCGATGTCGGCGATTAACCCAGGTGTTGGGTGTGTTTTGCAGCTACAGAATGGATTGGGATCACTAAAAGGTCCCTTGCCTCCTGTGTGAGCCAGGTGTTTGGAAGTTTCGGACAGTGTGCGTTGGCCGGGCTGGTCTACTTCGTCCGTGACTGGAGGAAAGCGCAGTACGTGGTGGCAGGGGCAGAGGCTGTGGTGTTCCTCTACATCTGGTAGGTGTCAGCTGTGACCTGTTTTTTGTTGTTGTCGTCGTTTGTCTTAAGTGAACTACCGACATCAGTGTTCACATTGGATCGTCAGGTCTGAACCGGTTTGTATCTGCTCAACAGCTTTTGTTTTTTTTTTTTTTTTTTTTTTTTTAAGGTGGATTCCCGAATCGGCCCGGTGGCTCCTGGGGCGGGGAAGACCAGAGGAAGCCAAGGAACTGATCCGAAAAGCTGCAGCGATCAATAAAAAGGAAATCCCAGAGAACCTGTTTGACAAGGTTCATCCAGTTTATCTGAGATAATATTCAACCAAATTTGACTTCTACAGTCAAAGAAAAATTAACTACTCTGCACCTGAGCGTTTGGCACAGTATGAAAACAGCACAGTCATCATGAAGGTGTTAATTATGAGTAAATACAGGATTTTATTTATCTAAACCAACTTGGATTTAAGTGAAAATGTGGCTATTTAAATTGAACCAAAACAAAACTATTTCTTTGACATTTGGATTTTAGTCAATTTACATTTGCTCGACAGGTAAGCGAGGAGAAAAAAGTGGAAAGTGGAGGAATCAAAACGATTTTTACCTCAGCAGTGCTGATAAAACATTTCTTCATCATATCCTTTGCCTGGTAAGTGAGGCACCGTCGATTTGCTTTCCATTTCCATGACAACTTATGAAATAATTAATGTCTTACGTGTTAAGGTTTTCGTTGAACCTGGGCTACTTCTGCCTCGTTCTCAACGTGGGCAAGTTTGGTCTGGACATCTTCCTGGTCCAGTTTCTGTTCGGGATTTCCGAGGTGCCGGCACATCTCCTCTGCATCTGGTTCTTGGAGTTTTTGGGACGGAAAAAATCGCTTTTATCAACTCTCCTCGTAGCGGGGCTTGTTTGCCTTTTAACCCTGGCTTTTCCTCAAGGTAAACTCTGCTAAATCGAACTCTGCGAGAATAATCATGGATCATTCTCACAGTAAGAAATGCTTCTGCTTCACCCGAATTTCAGACAGCGCTGTAGCCGTGACAACCCTGGTTACCATAGGGAAGTTCTTCTTGAACTGGGCCGGCTCAGTGTGTCTGGTTTACATTCAAGAACTGTTTCCTACTTCTATCAGGTGGGTCATATGAAAAAGTAAAATATATACAGTATATATACATGATAATCGTATATTTTTGCAACTGAAATATTCTCTGTTCTGTTAGGCAAACTGCAGTGTCTTTGGGCTCCATTGCCTTTAGAGTTGCAGGGTTGCTGTCGCCGTTGCTCAACATGCTGGCTGTGTACCACCGCTCCATTCCCATCATAGTCTTTAGCAGCCTGGCTGTGCTAAGCGGAGCGCTGGTCTTCCTGCTTCCTGAGACCAGCAGAAAAGATCTTCCTGATTCAACCACTGATGGCAAGAGCAATGGGTGAGCTCATATCCTGCACCTACTTCCTCAGGTGCAGGAAGTAGCGTGTGTGTGTGTAACCCATGTGATCTGAGGCACCCAAGTGTTTTTAAGTTTTGGGGCGGCCCATATAAAACTCCTGGCTAGCTCGCTAATTGCAACACGAGATACAGCTGGTGATCTCTTGAAACATTAAGTATATAAAGTTCTGAATAGGAACACTAAAATAACTTACCATTTTGGAGTATTTGGAGATAGATTGGAACAAAAACTGAAATATACGTGCTCTTAAAAGTGTACATACCCCTTTTGAAGTCTCTCAACAACAACACAAGCCAAGTTTATTGTATAAGTTGCACAACGCCGCAACTTATACTTTTTTTTTTTACTGCACCTTTTGACTCATTTTCGACATTCAGTCTTTCAGAGTTTACATCTGCCATCAATTTAGGGAACTGAAATAAATAAGTAAAAATCTCCAAACATTTCCACGTTTGCCGCCTTCGGCTAAAGACACGGCTTCCATAGAGGTCGATCAAGAAGACCTCACTGCGCAAAGGTATCACTCAGGAGAAGGGACCAAACAAAAACATCTACAGCGTTATGAATACGTTGTGACCAATTGGTGGTGTTTATAGACTCCAGCTAAAAAAAAAAAAAAGTGAAGGTGCAACTAAATAATAAGTCTAGGGTGTGCAAACATACTAACACATATTTTGAAACAATTTATCATTGCTTCTCTTTTCACAAAACCCTCTAAAACCCTTGAAATGGTGTGTCCAAGCTTTTGATAGCTACTCCATGATATAATGAAAGTGGAAAAAATCTTACAAAAAAAAAAAAAGCTTAGTTGGCCCTATCGTTTACAAGATTTATCAATTTCACTGTCTCACTCTATTGTCCTTTTGACCTACAGGGATTTGGCCAACGAGAAGACTGGAAGTGAGATCTTCGTGGCTGAAATCCACACCAGAAAATCAACCAAACTCTAAAGGACACAGAAAACCTTTTTGTTGTTTTTTGTTGTTTTTGTTGTTGCTTTTTTTTGGATCCTAAGTTTGAGCCTACGTGCTCAAATCCACCAACTGGGAGAGGATGTCGGAAGAGTCGTTTGAAAACGTTTGTTCTGCAGCCTGCTGAACGGACAGGTTTTGTGTAACGGGCGAGCGATCAGTTCTCCGTGCAGAATAAGTTGGAAGCATTAAGTTCAATAAATCAAGAAGATACAAATTAACATTTTTAAAATGTAAAATAAATTGTGTTCTCTGTTAGGATTTTGGGGTCAGGGGCAAAATATATTCTACCCATAGGGTAATGTTAAGAGTTGATCTATGTTTCCCAGGACACAGGGAGGATGGCTTTGTGAGTTTTAATTAGATTAAAACATAAATCTATCCTTCCTGGTAACCCTGAAATGCTTCTCACAGACTGTGTATAGCCTGATCTTGAAATGTTTGTGCACATGTACATTTTCTACCATTTTTAATCTCAAACTGACTTCATAGTAACTTATTGACTGGTTGCGTAACGACCCGGATGGATGACTTGTGTCTGGCAATAAAACAGTCGACGTTACATCGCTGGAGTTTTGACCGCTTGCTACTTTAAAACATTACATATTTAAAGAATAATTTGAGTCCACTCTTAGACAGACTAAACTCCTGCTTTCTTTAAGAAAGCAGGAGTTTAGTTCCCTCTTAACCTAAATTAAGAGAATGTGCCTCTCTACACCTATGAAAATGAAATATCTTTTTTTTTTTTTTATTGCTGACAGCTTTACGAACCTTCAAACTATAAATAAAGTATCTAAAGTCCAAAATGTTATTTAACAGATGTCAGGTAAGACTACTGACCGTCATGATTTGATGAGTCAGCACGCAGTAAAAAAAAAAGAACACTTTTTATAACCTGGAGATAATCGGTTGTTTTGTCTGCGTTTAAGTAAAGTATTTGTGCTAGGAAAAGCTCAAACTTGAGGACTTTTACTTGCTGTTTTGGTCAGTATGTTTCCCAGATTGCTTAATCTTTTGTTCAGAAAACTCAGCTCTGTACAACCAAAAATGATTTTAGGATGGCATCCAGTGAGAGATGCCAGGATGATATAAATCTGGTTAAAAAAAAATAAATCAAGTGAAAGCGCCGTCTCATCTTTCCTGAATCACACTTGCATGGGTTTAAACATTAATGGGCTCTTTGTTTAAAGGTCATTGCCTTGCAGCATCACCGAAGTGCAAGTCTGCGCCCTGACCATGGCTGATTTTGGGGAAATCCTGCGTAACATAGGAGAGTTTGGATTGTTTCAGAAGACCATCCTCTTTGCTCTTTGCTTCCCAAACCTCATCTTGCCTTTCCACTTTGCGAGCGTAATTTTCACCCAGTCCGACCCGGAGCGCCACTGCAACACGGACTGGGTCCTGGGAGCAGCTCCTAACCTGACCACAGAGGAGCAGCTGAACCTCACCGTGCCCAGGGAGGAGGATGGGAGCTTCAGCCGCTGTCGGATGTTCGTCCCTGTGGACTGGGACATCCAGGATATCAGGGAGTACGGCCTCAATGAGACAACAGGCTGCAGGGATGGATGGGTTTATGGCAGCATGCTGTATGAATCCACCATAGTTACTGATGTAAGTGATAAACCTCTTTCACTCAGTAAGTTCCAATGTATCTCTAATTGTTTTGTTTTGTCCAGTTTGACCTCGTCTGTGACCAGGCTCATTTGTTGGGCATTGCGCAGACAGTGCTGATGGCTGGCATCCTCGCTGGTTGTCTCTTACTTGGACCTTTCGCTGAATCGTAAGTCAACACATGGGGAAATTTAGGGAACGAAATGTTGAGCTCGTACACACGAACGTGCGAATTAGGACAAAGTTGGAAGATGTTAAACTTTTGAGGCCGTGGCGGCTGCCGATGGGTTCCACGCGTTGGGTTCAACCCGAATGGCGGAAGGAAGTCTGTTTTCGCTGTTGTTCGTCGAGCTCACGTTTTCTAAACAGTAATGTCGAACAGAAAGAACGTGAGCATTTCATGAACTAAGCACTTTTTTTGAAGAGAAATTTCCTCGGTGTTGTATTTCCACACTTCCATCTACATTTCCATGTGTTAACTAATACGTGTGTTTCAGGTTTGGCCGTAAACGAGCGACTCAGATCCCCGTAGTTCTGATGCTCCTCTTCTCTGTAACAACTGGGTTATGTCCGACCTACCCTTTATATTTGGCCTCCCAGTTCATGGCGGGAATTGGATATGGAGGCTATCGACTAAACGGCGTCATCCTAAGTAAAGTTTATTTTATAATATTTTTTCTCCTAAATTGACTCTGACAAAAAAAAAACAACAATAAAAGGGATTGACCTGTTCAGGATGTAATGTGGTAGACATACATACTAGAGATGAGAAATTTGGAAATAATTCAAGCTACAACGATTTGTCATTTCCAAAATGGACACTAGAGGGCTCTATTGTGGCATCCCAAGAGGAGCTAATAGATCACAGACAGTTTCTGGAGCATCCAACAGTTGGTCATGACAATCAATCAATCAATCAATCAAATTTAATTTGTACAGGACATTTCAGCAACAAGGCGTTTCAAAGTGCTTTGCCTCATAAAAACACAGAGTCATGCAGCATAGAATCAACAATCAAAACATTACATTAAGTCACGTGCCATTGTTAAATTCATAATTGATTACATTTCAAAAGCAACTCTTAACAGCTGGGTTCTTAGTCTAGATTTGAAGGCCCTCAGTGTTTCAGCTGTTTTACAGTTTTCTAGAAGCTTGTTGGAGATTTGTGGTGCATAGAAGCTGAATGCTGCTTCTCCTCCTTTGGTTCTGGGGATGCAGAGCAGAACCAGAACCAGAAGACCTGAGAGCTCTGGAAGGTTGATACAACAACAGCAGATCTTTAATGCATTGTGGTGCTGAGCCGTTCAGTGATTAATAAACTAACAACAGTATTTTAAAGTCTATTCTTTGAGCTACAGGGAACCAGTGGAGGGAAGTTTGCCCTTAGAGAACGCCTTGTAGATACAGAAGATGGTAGTTTGGAAGGGTTCTTTTTTGGAAGTTGAATGAAGTGGTCACCTTTGTCCCTCATGTGAATTCGAGAGCATTGAGCGTGCTAATAAACCTAATAGAACTATGCATCCTCAGTGTCTGCTGACCTTCAGTCCCTTTGAGTCTCTTCAGCCACTTTTCCACTTGTACCTACTCAGCGAGGTTCCTCTCGGGTCTACTCGTTCATAAGGGTTTTCCTCTAGTAAAGGTCACATGGTACCAGTGGCTTTTTTTTAGAACTTTCTTCACTGGGAGTCCAAGTGAAGGAAACTGATGATCACTGAAACGGTAGGGGGTGGATGGAGTCATTGGTTGCCTCACAACTCCCTGTTTGTGGATGATGGTGACAATGGTGTAGGAGTTTGTCCCGCAGTCGGTGGGCTGCTGGATCGAGTCCCACTCCGTCTGCCTCCGTTGTTGTGTCCTTAGGCAAAACACTTATTTATTTTAAAAACACTTCACCCGCCTTGCCGGCTGGTGGTACTGTAGCTACTGTATCACCATCAGCGTGTGAATGGGTCAATAACTGAATGTAGTGTGAAGCACTTTGTAGGTTCTCTGGACTTGATAAAGTGCCGTACAAAGACAGGCAATTTACAATTTACAATAATCCAATCGGCAATTTGTAAAAACTCACAACAGCAGCTGAGTTTGACAAGAAGCTGCACACTGCTTCCAGCATTGCTTCCATGTCCTCCATTGTTGTGTTGCATACCGATCACGTCACACTACTTTTTGGACTCTTTGGCCGCCCAATTAAATGACAACCCCACCTCCTAGAGCTGTTATTCAGTTGTAACGGAAAACCACCTGAACTGAGTAGAGCCGTGCTGCTAGGTGCTGGTAGTAAAGGGCATGCCACTGATGCCTCGTAAAAGCCAAAACATCTATTGCTATCAACTTGTAATTTATTGTAACCACTGCTAGGCTATGCCAAGAGTATCTTGCCTGTGACATTATTCTTTCTTTCAGGTTTTTTTTTTACACAATCAAAGTGTTTATATGTTTTGTGCCTTTAGGCACTGAATGGATCGGCGTGTCCAAACGGTCCTGGGGAGCCTGCATCACTCAGCTATGTAGTGCCGTTGGACAGGCCATCCTGGGTGGCATGATCTACTTCATCAGAGACTGGAGACTGGCTCAACTGGTCACAGCTGCTCCGTTTGCTGTGATCGCCTTTTACATATGGTCTGTGGAAAAAATGTTTGTATTTTAGCGTTTTCTGGCTCGATGCGTAATTCCACATTTTCCGCTCAAGGTCCGACCAGCAATTTACATTTTTTTCTAATTATTACAACTCTTGAAAGAGAAGGAAATGTGCTACATGCTCTCTGATTCATTTTCAAACCAACAGAAAACAATTGATTTACAAGATTATCCTTGTGTATATACATAAGGATACGGTGGATTCCTGGTGTTCTTGTTTGTTAGGGACAACAGCCACCCACACATAGCTAAGATCTGCACATAGTTAAAACCAAGACTAAAAATAATTAATAGTTCAGACAGCAATTATACCTTAATATGTATCAATACACACAGTGGAAACTGTTTTGGTGGTTCAGCCAATCACCACCAAGAAAATAAACGGTGCTCCTGGATTGGCTGCTTCGCAAACACCAGCCAATAGCATGTCAAGTTGTTTGTATGTATTTAAGTTTGAGGTGCATTTTCTTTAGAATATTTCAGATATCCTCTATTCAAAACTCTGTGAGTAATTTGGAGTTACGTCGCAGAGGAAAACCCGCGAATACTGTAAACTCAAACTTGATCTGACTTTATTTTCTAAAAAAAAAAATGTGTCAATGTACATGCTATTGTGCTATTGGATGGTGTGTTTAAGTTGGAGCAGGAAAAAAGAAATGAACATTTTCAGCTTTCAACACACTGATCACAGGTCAGACCCGTTAAGGGAAAGTTGTCTGATCGCCGTCTCCGAGCAACTGATTGATGCATGTTTAGCTGATAAAGCTGCTGTTACACGTAGTCTTTCAACACATGTTGCCATATCTGAAACACATCTTGAGTAGTTCCAAACATAAAACCTTTCAAAGTTCTGTCAGAGTCACTTTGGAAATCAAAGTGCGCGTACAACAGTATCTGATGTGTAAAAACGTGAAACTGGCGATTAAGCCTCCTGGTTCTGTATCTTCATGCGACATTGACATATGAGGCAGATGAACAATAAAGGAGACTAATGAAAGTATCTATTTAATTTTTCACAGGTTTATTCCAGAGTCAGCCAGATGGTTGTTGGACAGGGGACGGACAGACGAGGCTAAAGAGCTGATCATCAAAGTGGCGGCCATTAACAAACGCAAAGTTTCAGACTCTCTCCTGGAAAAGGTTTGCCTTTCTGTCTCTGTCTGTCTCCAAACAGACAACAATAAGTGTCATTTAATAAAAGTCAAACGGGTTTAGTACAATAATCGTAAAGAAATGAAAACGTCGTAGGACAGTTCAGTGCCTTGTGACGAACATTTTCGTGACTTTAGAAAATAAAGTCAGATCAAGTTTGAGTACGATGTGATCAGATAAAAATCTTAATCAAAATACACTGAAGTTTGTTAACACAATCTGATTAAATGTGGAATATCGTTGCTTTTGCAATGAAGGTCTTGTTTTTACTAACTCAGCAAATTAGAACAGGTGAAAAGTTTTCATATGAGGTGATTAGTTATAATCATGCAACTGTTAACATGATGCCGTGTCCATTACAGATTACTATCAAAGAAAATGTGCAAAAGGGAGGCATAATATGTCTTATTAAATCTCCTGTGCTGAGGAAGTATTTCCTTACTATCATTTTGGCATGGTAAGTTATACTGCGCAACACATTTCCTGTGGAGTTGTGATATCTCAAGAAAAAATTAGAAGTAGGACAACTTAATGTTTGAATGTCTTTGTTTTCCGCAGGTTCTCCCTGAATGTTACCTACTTCTGCCTTTCGCTGAATGTGGGAAACTTTGGCTTGGACATCTTCCTGACTCAGGCCTTGTTTGGGCTCTCTGAAGTACCGGCTCACATTATTTGCATTTGGCTGCTGGAGGCGGTCGGGAGAAAAGCGTCACTGATCACCACACTTGTGATCGGAGGATTTCTGTGCCTCTTGATCCTCGCCGTACCTCAAAGTAAAGCCTCTACGAACTGTTTATTAACCCGGTAGTTTTATATATATATAACTGACTTCATACTGACTCGTTTTTACGTTGCATGGTTGCATTTTCCTAACCAAAACTTGAATTATTTAAAAAAATGTTTACTTATACAGGGGCGGAGCTTCAGGGGGGATGGGAGGTGGCGGGCCCCCTGCCCTGGCCTAGTGGGGGCCCGGATGGGAGGCAGAATGTGATGTCAAAGATCCAAGCCTTTATCACGTCTGATGAGAGCTGGAGAAAGCTGGGAGAATATAGGATAAAATAGCCTGGTGCCCCAGTAGGTTATATAGTAGGCTGCCAGTCATTGTTGACTCATGGTTGCTAAAAACTTTACAAGACCGACTAATTTTAGTGACATAGTGGGTGTAAAACATTGAATAAAATGTTATATTATATGACTGGCTTTATTTTCACTCTTACATTTAACTTTATGACACACAAAATTACAAGTGTATCGTCCATATTGTCTCCAAGTGTATTCTGGGTAAAGCTTGTCACCAGCCGTCCACCAACGTCATCATCAGTCACTTAGCAACCGATGGCAAACCAAACAAACCCTTTTTAAAAAAGGATGTGAAGGGGGGCGTGCCGTGGTGGCGAAGTGGTTAGCGCGACCCATATTTGGAGGCCTTGAGTCCTCGGCGCGGCCGTCGCGGGTTCGACTCCCGGACCCAACGATATTTGCTGCATGTCTTCCTCCCTCTCTCTCCCCCTTTCCTGTCAGCCTACTGTCATATAAGGGACACTAGAGCCCACAAAAGACCCCCTGGAGGGGTAAAAAAATAATTAAAAAAAAAAAAAAAGGATGTGAATATCTATGCTTTGTATTCATGATATTATAGCCTCTCTAACATACTTGGGGCGTGCTGTGGTGGCGCAGGGGGTTAGCACGCCCCACATTTGGAGGCTTTAGACCCGCGGATGTCGCGGGTTCGACTCCCGGTCCAGACGACCTTTGCCCCATGTCCTCCTTCAAAAATGGCGCCGGCTCAGCTGGCTGCCTGCAGATGCAGCTCCTGTCATGTGTGTTAATCTGTGTATAAAAAATTCTTGCTGTAACTGCAAAATAATTTCCCTGCTGGGATGAATAAAGTAATTCTTCTTCTTCTTGTAAGTTTCTATTTTTTTTTTGTCTTTTCCAGGTAATGCCATTGCTGTCACAGCGTTAGCCATTGGCGGACGTTTTTTGACCAACTGGGCCGGATCTATATGCAACTTGTACGTTCAGGAACTGTTCCCGACGTCTTTTCGGTAAGCTGACTCCCGTTAATGTATTTCCCTTTAAAAATGATACCGTTCTCCAATCTGGTCTTGTTTGGATCGAGTCATTTTAGATGTGAAATGTGACGCCTAGTTGTTCCGTGTTACGCCTCAGACTCTCGCTCAGGATGTACTGTAGAAAGTATTCACCCCTCTGGATGTTTGACCCTTTTTATTGCTTCTACAAATCAGTCAGGATCAACAAAATGTGGCTTTTTTAACAAAGGAATTTACAAGAAAAAGAAAAAGAACACCTTTAAAGTCGAAACTGATTTCTATAAAACGATGACAGTTGAATAAAAATATGAAACATGAAATAAAAACTACTGATTAACCAGTGAATGGACCTTCCAGACACATGTTTCTTCAGCTATCACAAATTGACTGGACCTTTGTTCAATTAGGTCAGTTACTTTAAAAGCGGTGAATATTGATGGTAGCACTTATTTTATGTTTCATATGTGTACGGAATTGTCATTATTTTTGTAAAAAAAAAAAATGTATTAGCTTTTTTCTGTTAATTTCTATTGAAAAAGCAATATTTTGTTGATGATTATTGATTTGCAAAAAGCAACAAAAAAGAGTAAAACATCCCAAACGGTGAATACTT
Source organism: Xiphophorus maculatus (assembly GCF_002775205.1). Classification (NCBI taxonomy): domain Eukaryota; kingdom Metazoa; phylum Chordata; class Actinopteri; order Cyprinodontiformes; family Poeciliidae; genus Xiphophorus; species Xiphophorus maculatus. The sequence goes on from NC_036448.1 coordinate 8,796,433, forward strand.
TTCGCGGGCGCTCTAGTGGTTAGCGTTCAGTGCTAATTTCGTCCCTGCTGTAGTGTTTGTATTTTTCTTTTGAAGCAGCACAATAAGCAGACAAAAACTATTTGTTGAATAAACCTTTGAGGAACGACTTGACCTCGCTCTAGACAAACCGCCTCGGGTTTGGGCTCCATCGCGAGCCGAGTCGGAGGCTTGCTTTCCCCGCTGCTCAGCATGCTGGCCGTGTACCGCTGGTCCATCCCTGTCGCCGTCTACAGCAGCCTCACCATCCTCAGCGGAGCCCTCTGCTTCCTGCTTCCCGAGACCAGGAGAACAGAACTCCCCGACTCGACCCGTCAAGCCGAAGGCAACTGGTAAGAAAGCTGGATTTGGACGACGGTGTCAGTGACAATCCATGTAGTCGCAAAAACTACACGAATGTTTGCCTTTTTTGGTTCATCTTTGTTTATGAGAATTTTGTCTTGTTTTATGCCTGATTGATACACTCCTGAGTTTAGGACCACCGAACCTAAAATGTCTAAATCGGCTCATAAATCTGATTTTTATAGGACAATACACCATTCAGACCCCCTGATGGCGAACTCAAAAAGACTTTCTGTCTTTGACCATGGCTTGACTGTTGAACAGCAAAGGCTACACAATAAATTTGCATTTCTTAAAAGATCCTGAGGGGGATTGGGACAAAACGCCAAGCAGCAGACCTCAATTATTTAGGTTGTTTTCACACCTTATAGTCCAGTAGACTTTGTTTGACTGGAGAACAAAATTGCAACATTTGTTACATTTTGTTTCGTTTTCAGCTGGTGCAATTCACTTTCCCGCTGCACTGTGTCAAACGATCCAAACCTCTTGCCTCTGGTGGCGCTGCACCAAAGCTTACTGAAGTAAACGACACAAAAACCTCAGAAGAAGACACTGAGCGCAATTTAGTTACTCACAAAAAGCAAACAAAAGTGGAGTAGCATCAGATTTCAGTGGTTGTAGGATTTCTTTGTTTTTCGTAAAAGACCACAACCGATTTCTCCTGCTTACGCTAGACATGCGTGTTGGTTTTTGTTGCATTTACCTCTTTGTTGACGATCTTTTGTTTTTTGTTCAAATACTGTTGGTTTTGAAGATCTTCTTTTTTTCTCACCACAGGACGAAGAACAAGACGAATCACCAACGAGACTCAAATGAAGATTTACAAATCAATTCAACCAAGTTGTAGTCTGTACGGTTTCATTTTTTTTAGTGCACTTAGTGGTTTCATTGGAACTCCAGTGTGTAGCTACGGCTAATCAGTGGATTTTATTTTATCTCCTGTAATTGTCAAACATCCAAACAGTTTGATTGTGAGATTGTTTATTGATAATAATGCTCAATAGTTAAGAGAAGCTTGTTTCTAGCTCCTAACTTTCTACTCATTCCAAGTGGTATTTAGGTTACAACCTAATCTACTTTTGCAAATATGAAATAACCAATCTGGGTATTTTTTTGTTTGTTTTTTAACTCGTGCTGTTATGTTTTTTGTGGGGAGAAAAAAAAAAATACAAATTTACAGCCCCAGAAAAAAAGAGATATGAAATCAGGGTGCAAGACTCTGACTAATGGCTGTGCTTTTACTTTGTTGTCACATTTGTGTCAACATGAACAGAAAACCCTTTTGACAGAAGCCTTCATGTCTCATTATACTTACTTGCTGTTTTATGAAAATGTTGAAAACCTTTATGTCTTACAGCTTGTGCTGCTTAATCATTGCATTGAGTTTGTTTTTTGTGATCTCTCACATTAACTGCACAGATTTCAATAATAATATATTGACTGTTATTAAAAGCCATATATTTTCGGGATGAATTGAGTTTTTGGCAAACATCATCAACATTAAACATATTGAAACATCAGTGGATGTGTGTTGTTGAGGCATCTGCCTTCTAACAGAGTACAAGAAAAGTCTGTTGAATAGTTTGCAGCTTTTTTTCTACCTTCATACTAAAAAAAAAATCAAATTTCTCTAAAAGTAAAGTTGTTGTATTTTATTAGGATCCCAAGAACACATTGTCACTGATCAGTGTTTCAGATTGAGAATCCGAGACGATTCAGAATCACCATTTGACCCAAACTGTCTCTTAAGGAGGACTGTCCCAGTCGGCGTTGCCAGGCAACAGCCCAGATTTCTACTGTCCTTCCTGTTCCTCTCCATCGTATGTTGTTTCTCATCTACAGTCACAATTTTCAAGTTACAGCTATGAACACTTAGTTTTGTTTACCTACAAGTCAGTATCTATATTGTTAGGAGCAGAAATAAAAACCTATATTTCCTTTTTATGAAAAATAGCTTTCAGATACTGGAGTAAGCATTTTACCACTGATGAGACAGATTATTACTTGATAAAGATAAAGTACACCCACCTGCTGTCTATTTTAAAGAAAGCACTATAATCTGACACCTACTGGCCAGATGTTGCAAGTACATCATACCCTTAATATTTAATATATGGTAAAAGCTATATATTGTAAAAATATATCGCTTTTATTGGCTTCCTCTTTTATTCCGTAACCTACACAAATTAAAGTAGCCAGTTATGCACACTATGTAATTACATGTATATAAACTATTTATAAAATACAAAGTATTTTCCATATTTCACTATGCTGAGATAAAACTACAGTATATATAAACATGTTGTTCCTACATACTAGAACAGATATATATTTATATATTATCAGTGTTTTATTTTCAAGTTGCTTTTCGAAAGCACACACACACTTACACACAGCTTGTTTTAAACCATGAGGGGCTGACATTTAGCGTAAACCAAACCATTTTTGTTTCCCTGGTTACATTTGAACTTGCCTGCGTCACTGATGTTGACACGAGTTGTGTCAACCTTTCAATGCGTCCTGTTTACACCGACACACTCAAGCTCATGTGGTTTCGCCTTTAAAGCCACTGGAGTTCTTTTATGAGGTAATTTATTGGCTCTCGCTTTTATTCCGTTACCTGCACAAATTAAAACAGCCAGTTAAACACAGTGAAGGCTTTGCGTAGCTGCAGATATGTGGAGGTGAACTTATTTCACTTTAATAACTTTAGTTAAACCATTGTAAATACTTTTTGCATTACAAAAAGTCTGAATAAGTATTTGGCCCCCTTACAGATTCTCTTCCGCATTTGCTTTTTGTCAGACCTAAATGTTTCAGATTATCAAACATATTGATTTATAAAACAAAATTTACATGACTAAATTGAAAAGTATGTTCAAATAATGAAGCAGCAAAACTGGTTGTGCTAACTTTGGTAGCAACAGCTGCCAACTAGGATTTGTGATTAACCGCAAAGAGTTTTACATCAATTAAATTGAACTCATCTTGATCCTTTTTTTTCTTCAGGGTTAATCAGTATTTTGTTCAGTCTTGGACAAGACCATAAAAAAAAATCATTAATTTAGTTTATGTTGTTTAAAAACTGTGTTTTGTTGTTACTCAGGTTAACTTCTGACATTGGATTTGGCTTGATGACACAAAGACTCAAACATTAAAGTGTGAAAAAGCCAAAGCAGAGAAAATTTATAATTGGTGAATGTAGTATTTTTCCACAAAACTGTATGTTCACAACTGGAAAATTGTATGTATATATATATATATATATATATATATATATATATATATATATATATATATATATATATATATATATATATATACAGTACAGACCAAAAGTTTGGACACACCTTCTCATTGAATTCAATTAGAAAGTGTGTCCAAACTTTTGGTCTGTACTGTATATATATATATATATCGGGTATATACGTACATACTGTAGATATATATATATATATAATTTTTTTTTATGAAGTCCTTTGAACTTCATGCAACATTTTACGACTCAGCTATACTTTGGACTGCATATAATCCATCTGCTATGTATGCAAACATGCTTATCTAAAGTGTCGTAGAAAATTGTAAGAAAATTCAAAGGTCATTGTTTTACTGCAAATTTTAGAGTGCAGAACATCTGACAAAGCAACATAAAACTGTCTTGGCTGAAGTTCACACCAAATTATTTTTAATCACAAAGAGACATCCAGATATATGGATGTACTGTCAGCAAAATCCTTAGACATGCCTGCTGATAAGTGTTCCTAAAGATTCCTATGGAAAGTAATTGAGCTTTAGTTTTTTTTCAATTGGAAACCGTAAAATTAAACGTGCTGTTGTCTTGCTTCGAGGTGAGATAAGTAGTTAAACGTTAACGCCACTTAAATCTGTTGTTTGGTCTTCACACATCGAAGTGACACCAACATGGCAGACTTTGGAGAGATCCTCAGGAACATTGGAGAGTTTGGCTTGTTCCAGCAGCTTACTCTTACTGCACTCGCGTTTCCAAACTTCTGCCAGGGTTTCCTGATGTCCAGCTTTCTTTTCATCCAGTCCGACCCGGAGCGACACTGCAACACGGACTGGATCCTCAGGGCTGCTAACCTGACCGCAGAGGAGCAGCTGAACCTCACCGTGCCCAGGGAGGAGGATGGGAGCTTCAGCCGCTGTCGGATGTTCGTCCCTGTGGACTGGGACATCCAGGATATCAGGGAGTACGGCCTCAATGAGACAACAGGCTGCAGGGATGGATGGGTTTATGGCAGCATGCTGTATGAATCCACCATAGTTACTGATGTAAGTGCTAGAGTATAAACTCTTAACTTGTCATTCAGTCAATCAAGATCTACTGAACCATCTAAATGTTTGCAGTTTGATTTGGTGTGTGGCCAGTCCAACATGGTGGGAGTGATACAAACGGTGTTTCTGGCCGGAATCCTCTTGGGTTCTCTCATGTTTGGACCTTTTGCTGAATCGTAAGTCGGAATAACAAAGCAGACTCCTCTCCGCTTTTTATAATGTCAGGTTTCTAGAGTGCCTGGCAAAAGATATGTCTAAACATCTTGACATTTTTCACCTGGTGACAAGTTGCAAACGCAAACTTTGCTGTATTTCATTGGGCAACACATTTTCCACTGTCTGGCTTTCATTGCATCACTTTGGTCCCTCCTTACGTTTGCAGGTTCGGTCGTAAGCGAGCAACTCAAATTCCAGCGGTGATATTGTTTGTGTTCACCTTGACAACAGCTCTGTGCCCCAGCATTTACTTATACTTAGCGTCCATTTTCATGATGGGAATTGGAGCTGGTGGATATCGAGTCAACTGTATTATACTGGGTACGTATATTTCATTGGTCTCGTTTAAATTGTGCATGCGTTTTAGGACCTTATCCATGCAAAACGTGTGCCTGCTGCTTCTGGCATTGTGCTTTTTCCTTGCTGCAGCCACCGAATGGATCGGCGTGTCCAAAAGGTCGTGGGGGGCATGTGTGACGCAGCTCTTCGGCTCGGTCGGACAGTGCGTCCTGGCTGGTACCGTCTATGGCAGGGGTGGGCACTCCTGGTCCTCGAGGGCCGGTGTCCTGCAACTTTTAGATGCATCTCTACTTCAACACACCTGAGTCAAATAATGAGGTCGTTAACAGGACTCTGGAGAACTTGACTGCACTTAGGAGGAGATTCAGCTGTTGGATTCAGGTGTGTTGGACCAGGGAGACATCTAAGAGTTGCAGGACACCGGCCCTCGAGGACCAGGAGTGCCCACCCCTGGTCTATGGCATCAGAAAGTGGAGGGTGGCTCAACTGATCTCTGCAGCGCCTCTTGCGGTGGTTGCTGTCTACATATGGTGTGTTAGGATTTAAAAGTCAGCTGTTTCCAGTTACTTTCAAAGTTACAATTACCTTTTTCCTCACCAGGTTCATCCCAGAGTCAGCCAGGTGGCTGTTAAACAAGGGACGGACAGAGGAAGTGAAGCAGCTCATTGCCAAAGCAGCCGCCGTTAACAAACAGCCGGTCCCTCACTCTCTGCTGGAAAAGGTTCAGGATGCCAACTAACTGTTAAAGTATCACTTTTCAGTAGAGATTCACCGACTGGGACGGTTTTGCTCTCGAAAACTCATCTGCATTTGCAATCCTGATACTTTATAGCAGATATATTGTAATAATCTTACATGATTAGTCTTGTGATTATAGTTGTAGCCTCTCTTATCTTTTTGTTTAGCAGGAAGAGATATTTAGTCCCCAGCCAACTTTCTACAGCACGATATGCTGCTTTATCATGGTCTTAGAAAGGTTAAGGAGGTTTCCTGAAATGTATTGAGTTTTATTATTTGTTTCCAAAGATATGTCTGACATCAGACACATACAGCTGCAGTCCTCTGTAAACTCATATCTTCCAGCTACTGATAAAGTTTTTGTCAGTAGCATTAGTACTGATAAAACAACTGCAGTACTGTGATTATCTGTAGTGCTAGACAGATAGTTTACCATCATCTGTCCAGCTAATGCCTAGATAGGCTACAGCAGATAACAGTAGCTTACTGTAGTGTTACCTGCCTAGCATTACAGTAGCTAGCTGTATTACTAGGCTAATGCTAACACTTTCTGTCTATTCTGCTGTGACGCAGAATTAATTAAGCTTCCAAGGTATTTCATTGAGGTTCCAGTTTCTATACGTCCATAAATTATTGGTTTGCTTTAAAGTCTTCAAAATGTGTCCTTTGTCAAATGGTTAGTTGGACGGTTTTAGGTAATAATTTTGTCTTAATGCTTTGAAGCAACTGCTTCAACTGCATAGTCATAATATATCAAATTGTTTTAACTGTATTTACTGTATCTAGGATCGAGTCCAATCTTAACCAGAATTTCTACCACAGGTTACCGTGAACACAACCCCAAACAATGGTGGCATGAAGATCATTTTCAGATCCCCACTGCTCACCAGATATTTCCTTACTGTTGTCCTGGCTTGGTAAGTGAGTAATGCAAAACAAACAATGGACATCGCAATGCTCTGTCGAACAAGTCGATATCTTTACTGCGCTAAACCAGATGATCCCAGTTTGGTTTATATCAGAATAATTGACCAGCTATGAACCTGAAATGTTAAATTGGTTGTTTCTGACTCTGACTAACTGACCTCTGCCTGTTTCCAGGTTTTCACTGAACCTCTGCGTCTACTGCCTGTACTTAGACATGGGAAACCTCGGCTTTAGCATCTTTTTGACCCAGTTCCTCTTTGGTGCTTTTGAAATACCTGCTGTTCTATTCTCCATGTGGCTGTTGGAGATTTTTGGGAGAAAAGCGTTATTCATATTTACCCTGGTAATAGGAGGACTTTCTTCTTTGCTCATTGTTGCTGTTCCCCAAGGTAAACCTTTTGGTTGGATTGATATTACACAATACGTGCTTGGTCTATTTGTCATTCTTTCTTTTATCCCCCTTCCTAGAACATGCTCTAGCTGTTACGTCTTTGGCTGTGGCCGCTCGCTTCTTCCTGGTCTGGGCTGGTTCTGTGGCATGCGTCTACATCCAGGAGTTGAGTCCAACATCAGTTCGGTAGGAGCTCTTCTTGTTGTCAGCGAAAAGCCACTAGTGTTCGGACAGCATTAGCAGTCGAGTCATCTAATACGTTTCAGACAAACTGCCACCGCTCTGGGCTCGATAGCAGCAAGAGCAGGAGTGTTACTGGCGCCGCTGCTGAACATGCTGGCGGTGTACCACTGGGTCATCCCCATCGTCGTCTCAAGCAGCCTGACAATCGTCGGCGGAGCCCTGGGCTTCCTGCTCCCAGAGACCAAGAAAACTGAGCTTCCTGAGACAGCTGAAGAGGCGGAGAAAAACAGGTAGACGAGTGTGGTCGACACCGATCTCTGGAGAAGCTACTCGCCATGCGTCATCCTTCACTTCTTTTTACTTTCTGTCTTTCAGAGTCGCAGCATCAGGATCCGATTCACCTTCTGAGTCGAACACGTTATGAACTTTTGCCTGTCTACCTGTTTCAAAATCCATTACTGGCAGCATTTACCTAACTGTAGCTACTTTGAGAGAGGAGAGGCCAACACTTATTCTGCAAGAACAGAGATTTGTTCTTTTACCTGAGGCTCCAAGAACAAGAACAAGAACTGAGTTCTTTGTGGCTCAAATCCAGAACTCCCGGGAAGAACACAACCTTCCTGTTGCTTTACTTCTGAGCTGTACAGTCTCAGTTGTTTTGCAATCAGAAGGTTGAAGGTTTGATTCCAGCTTTTGCTTCCGGCCAAGTTACCTTCTGAGCTGTCTATTGGTGTATCCATGGAAAGTGCTGCATAAATTGAGACCATTTACCATCTTTCTATTACACAAAGACATCGCAAATAGACCAACCACATATTGTGTAATATCAATCCAACCTCGACTCCCATCCTCGTTTCTTTTGCCGCTTGTCTTTCCTCTCGCTGCTCCCTTCATGTTGGATTACTGAAATGTGGAGGCCACTAGTGCCGAAAAAATTCTTTAAAAAAATAAATAAATCCCCCATCAGTCCTGCATTTCCACGAATGACCATCGGGGACGTAGTTTTTCAGCAAGATAGCACCCGTTAATGCAGTCCATGGAAATATGGGCTGCCTTTATCACGCAGATTACATTTTCTTCTTTGTTTTATCTTTATGTTTACCTGGAATCAAATGGAATCAAATAAAAATTTCCTACCCCTGCCCCCTTTCCCCTCAACCAAAAAGAAAAAAAGATAAATATATCCTATTTACGGTAAACTTAGAAAATGACTCAACCATGTCACAGTTCATACATTTGAACGTTTATTACACAAGTCATTGATGAATACATTCAGAGAAAGGACTATTCATTTACAAGATACATTTTCATATATCTTCTCTTAAATCTTTCTTATGTTTGTGTCTATTAACAAAAAAATCTTCCTGCAAATCATGTGACGTTATCCATAATATAATATGTACATAAATTGTTCTTTATTGAAAGAGTACTTATCAAACAAAAAATTTCTAATCTGATTGAATTTGGTAAAAATGTGTAATTTAGTTGATTTGTTCATAATGTGTATCCACTGGCTTGCCAGGGTCGGATCTGTAAACGGAAGTCAAAACAAAAGCCCGACATTACCCAAGCAAATCGTCCATCCAGCTGCTGCTTTCTGATTTCTGCTCAGTGTTGTTGCCTTCAGAGACCAACAGATTATCTCCAAACACATCAGCATCGCTTGGTTCTGCTACGGCGAGTAACTGTGCATCTGTGGCAAAAATGTCTCCAGCAAAAAGATCTATCTGAGTGGGAGGAGCGACAGTGGACGGTGCGTCAGATCCGAGCAAATCGTTCAGTGAGTTAGAAACGTTGGAGATGTTTGGTTGCACTGGAAACAGAGCTGTGCTGTCTGAGGTATGACTAACTCCAAAGATGTCATCAGGAAAGGCAGAAAATTGATTTGTTGAAACTTCTTCTCCATTTGGGTCAGGCGCGTCGAAAAGAATAGGGTGAGAGAAGAGATCGTTGCTCGAGCCGAATATGTCGAAGTCAGCAATCTGGTCATTTGTTTGGTTGACTCCACTGAAAGGGTCCAGGTTGTCTTCTTGCTTTACGGAGAGTAAAGCCGAGTCGGGGTCAGGTGGTGGATCTGTCATTACGAGGGAAGCCTCAGCCTCAGCTGACAGCAGCTGAGTGTCCATCAAGCTGAAATCATGAGGAAGAGCTGCAGCAGTCTCAGCTGAGGCACTCAGAGGGGAGGAACCTGCCAGGCTGGAGCTCTCAGACAAATCAAAGAAGTTGGTTTGATCTTGTGGATTTTCAGCACTGGAGCTGAACAGCGTTTCACTGCTCAGGTTTCCTCCCGTTTCATCGGGTGCGTCAAGCAGTTTGTCTGAATTTGGAGAAGATTCGTCGGTACTTATCTGAATGGATCCATCACCCGCCTGGGTTGAACTCACAACTTCTCCGAAGTTATCATCAACAACAGGATGAATTAAATGTTCATCACTGCTTCCTTCAGGTGTCGACTCAATGACTGATTGTTCTGGGTCTGGGTTTGGTAAACTCGTATCAGTAAGGAGGATTTCAGGTTGTTTTTCTGGATCACTTGCAGACTGATCTGTAGCTGCAGTGATATTTAAATCTGATTCTTGATAGGCTGGGTTTTCATCAGTTTTCTCTGGAGTTGGTAGATGCTCACTGGTTTCTTTGATGGATTCCTGGGACAAGTTGACCTGCTCTATAGATGTTGTGATAGTTTCCTCAGAAAGCTCTGAGCTTGTCTGATTTGGAGCTTCTGGTTCCAAAGGTGCAACTTCAGAAATGTTCTCCCCCTTATTCTCTTCCGTCTTAGTCTCTGGTTCCATCTCTGCTGTCTCATTAGCGGTACTGGTTTTGGTATGTTCCTCTGGCTGTGCAGGTGTTTTTGTTGCGTCAGAGGATGATTGAAACAGTCTTCCAAACAGTCCACCACCAGGTTTCACATCAGTTTTCTTTGCATCCTTTGTTTCTACTCTTGTTGCTTTGTCGTTACCAGTTGATGTAAAGAGCTTCGTCAAAGGACTCCTTCCTTTGGACAAGGATCCTAGTTTGGTTTTTGAGTTTGTTCTTGGTAGAGCCTTCTTCTGAATTGCAGTGTTTTCTTTCTCACTGTTCGAACTGGCTGTTGTCAACTGGTTTTCATTCATTTCAAGACTGGCCTCCTCTTCAGTCACATGTCCCGCAGGATTTTGTGGACCATTCAGATCCTCAGAACCACATGTGCTGACCTGACCCGTTGAAGCAACATCTGCTTTCTCAGATGGTTCATGTTGTGTTGTATTATCTTCAGTCAAACTGGATATGTCTGTGTGACTTTGACAATCAAGTGAGCCTTTGACCTCCTCCACATCTTCTGGCAGGGTTACATCATCCATTCGTGGCATTTCCTGCCTGGTCTCCACATCAACATTGGACTCCTGGTTTGGTTCAGTTGTTGGGTCTCTGTTGTCTTGACATAGAGTCATCTCAGGGGTTCCATTACTTTCTTCAAGTCCATTGCTTAAAGAATCTACTTCCATGTCATTGGTCTCTGTTTCATGCTGGGAGCTACTTGTAAGGCTTTGCTCTGATTGCTCTGGGGAGTTTTCAGATTCAGCTCCAGAGCCGATCTGCCTAGACTGGTCGCACAAAGCCACGTCAACCTTCTGAGCAAATCGGACAGACTTCCGAACTTTATTTTGAAAGGCTTCCAGATTGTTAGAAACTGGACTGCTGTTCAGTTTTGAAAGGGTCACCACTCTTGTCTGAACTGCTCTTTGGTTTTTCACAGAGGTGCGCAAAGGAATTTCACGCTCCATTGGAGGGATGGAGATTTGGGCTGATTTTGTTGAATCCTTCATTGACACTGGTTTCCCAGGAGGCGACTTTTTAGCTGAGACCAAATTTACTGTCTTAGACTGTCCCTTCCCTGCTGTGTTTGTCATTTCTCTCCTATAGTCAGGTTTGTCACTCCTCCAACGCTCTGATTCACCGACGGTAGCCGGTTTGCCGGCTTCATGCGCCTTATTTTTCAGCACTGGTGCATTTGTCAGCTGTGTCGGATTGGACCTGGTAATATTCCTCTCTGGAGGCCATCTTACTTTCAGCTTGCCCTTAACATCAGCAACACTCTTATCCTTGCGCTCGTTTATGCCAGCCGTCGGACTGAGCAGCTCAGCAGGCGTTTTTAAGTTGTTTTTGGTCATTTTGGACGTGGCTTTGGCATCGGGCTCATCTGTTCCTGTATTTTTGTGAAGCCAGCGGTCTTTATGTTGTGTGTGCCCAAATCCTTCATCATAGTTCCCCCTTCTCTTAAACAACTGCTGGTAGTGGGAGATGCAGTAGAACTCTCCATAAAGAGATGAATAGTTGTGAGTGCTGCAATGCAAACAAAAAAATAGTTTAATGTTTTTTTTTTTTTTATCCTTCTTACTCTGGCTGTTACTATTACGATGGCCAGCTATAAAGGATTGTAGAGGATTCTTTTTAGCAGGTTTATAGTAAGATGTGTCTCACCTGAGCTTCTTCTTGCAGTGCTTACAGCAGAAACAGTTGTGGTGCAGGGTTAGCTTGTTGACCACCATTCTTTCCACCGGGTACACCGGTGTCAAGCAGGCAGAACACATCTCGTTGGCAGGTGACCGGAACTGTGATGACGAAAACATAATTTCTTTTACAGTAAAGTTATGTTGCATGTTTATGTTTGGCCTTGGTCAACGCTGCACTTACAACACTCTAAGATTTCTTCCGGATCAAAGAGACACATTGGAAAATGTCAGACGTCACACCAGTGAGACTGCTAGAAGCATTTCAGGAGTGAATGATGAACATGCGACTTAAGGTTTGGGCAAATTTTAAATAATAAAATATGATGAGTTGAGTGACACAAAGGTCTGAGTCATTTCTTGAGATAATACGAGATCGAAGCTACAGTGAAGGTTCAGAATTATGGAGACATCTCCAGTCATCCATTGCTGCTGTAAAGAGTGCTGTCAAAACATATCGGTTCCTTTAATGGAGGTCTTCTGGTCATCTATTTCAGTCTCACTGAAATATTTCAGGTCATCAAACTAATTCTGATAATCATAGAGATAATGATAAATGCAAAAATAACCCTCTTAAACACCAATTTTATTGGGAAAAATGTATCCAAACCAAACTTTGTGTTGCTTTTTGAGATCTTTTAGGTAACTTTGTGTTGTCCAAAAGACTTTATGCAAGTCATGTTTTGATTTTAGAGGTCTGGCAGTAATCACGCATCAGCAACATGCGCTGAAAAAAAGAGATTTTGTTGTTGCTGTTCAGGCAAATTTATTAATTGCATCAGCCACCAGTCATTATTTTATTCGTTTTAAATTATCTGTTTACTAGACTAAGTAGTGCTTGTATCTGTGGATCAATGAAAGCCACCCGCTCCAAACACTGCAGCTCTGAATGTGAGGCTACAGGCAGCGATACAGGAAGTCATGCTAAATTATAATTGTGAACTGATAAGTATTAGTTTCCACAACACGATCTCAATTGTAAGGAGGCCCACAATTTGCTAAGTTCTGTTAAAAGTAATCAACATTTGAAAAGGGAAGTCATTTTTCTGCAGTTTTTATTTTACTTAGGTAAAATAACTTATATTTTACCAATTAGTTTTATTTTGTAACCAGGTTGCTGTGTATTGCAGACTTCTGCCCAGGTCCCTCTTGAAAATGAGATCTAGATCTCAGTGGGATTTATCTGGTTAGATAAAGGAAAAGAAAAACTAGATTTTGATTATTTTATTATAACTCTGGAGGGGTTTATCTGTTGCTCATTGTCAGGTACGTTTTAAAATCTTGTTCATTTAGCTAAGATTACAGCAAGGATTTAATATTTACATATCTTCTAGCTTTATTTGATTAGAAAAATGTAACTTATGCAGTTCTTATTGTGCTGATCTTGAGATTTGAATGTGTCCTATTTGTTACTGATAAAATAGTTTGGCGTTTAAAATTTTGTTTTTTAAGTATCCTTTGAAGCATTTAAGTTTTTTGACTTACATGGCATAATACCTGTTAAAATGGAAAGGATAAATATCCCAACCCTAAATATCTTAATGTTTTTCATTCTGCGTCATGGCCAGCACGTATTTTATGTTAAGCTTCAGTTTTGGGACCTTCTGATATGGAGGATGGATCCTGCCAAAATGATCAGTAAATATTCTTATTTATTGCATCCAAAAAATAAGAGCTTTCCCAACTAATTTGATTATACAATGTGACAAAAAATAATATTTATAATTTTCAACAATATTAATTTAACATTGTCACTGTCATTTCATTTCCCATTTTATTTAAAATCTTGTTTTATTAATTAGTTTCCTAATTATGGAGTATAAAAAGTCCTTTTACCATTTCTCAAACTTTAATTTATTTGACAATTTTCACATCAAAAAGTACATTATTATTAGCTTTAATAGACAAACATAACAAGTACTTTATCAGGTGGTTACAGTACAAAAAATTAAAACAACTATAAAACAAATGTTTAGCTATTAAAAATTAACATTTTTGTTGTAATAAACTTGGCAAAATTCTTTCATGAAAATACAACATACACACCCTAATGGAATAAGTCTCCTGAATTTACAGGACTGAGTCATTTATTTATTTATTTCTTTAGCTTCGGTTGACTGAATGTTACAAACACTGTTTCATTCTGCTTGGCGTTGCTCAACACTTTATCTTCGAACGGACGCCCGGATCTTTGCATTAAAGGCGATGTCGTCACTTCATACCTGGCAGGACCTCCCACTACTTCAAACAAAGCCGACGTTTTGCCATCGGGCTGATTAGTTACAAATGTAGAAGTCACAGAAGAAACAAACACGTTGCCGAAGCTGTCGCTCTCCTCGTATGTTTCGCTAACAGTCTTGGTGCCAATTATTCCTGTATTTTGCTCTGGAACAGCCTTTACTTCAAGCACGCTGACTTTGCGTTCTTGGCTGGGACCGCTACTTGATGACTCGAGAACAGAGGAATCCAGATCTTGCTTTGCATCATGGCAGCCACCCGGAGCACTCTTTGTGTCTGGTTTAAATGTCGACATGGTTGGCTTTTGTTGCTCAGGAGGCTTCCTTGCAGAGCGAATGGAGATGAATGATGGTGAAGACTGAGAGGAGGACTGTCTGATAAGTGGCTTACTGTTTGCATTTTGGGGCTCCTCTGGTGACTCTCTTCTAGGACTTGGATTGGTCTTGCTCGACACTATGCTTATTTTCTTGATGCTATTGGCGGGTTCAAAATGTTGCTCAGATTTCAAAGATTCGTCAAAGAGTCCCGACAAGCCTGCAATGTCAGCTTCAGATTTCAGATTGGAAACAGAGTACAGTGCCTTTTTGATTGTTTCTTCAATGTCAACAAGTTTGGCTAATGTCTGTTCCTTCAGCTCCATTATCTCCTTGCTAGCTTTCTCAAGATCTTCAAACGCACTTTCAACTGAGGAAATGCTTTCAAGATCATCGTCCTGTAATTCTGCAACTTTCTTTTCTTCTTTTTTACATTTCTTGGCATTTCTCGGCGTGACCATCCAAGGAGGGACATTGCTGTATAATGACTTCAGGGAGGTGGCATCAACACTGCACTGCTCTCCTTCGATCTGCTGCACCTGAGACAGGATTCCTTTGAGTTCTTCTCGTTTCCTCAGATTATCAAAGATTTCCATGGCGGTCTCCGCATTTTCTTTCATGATCTCATCTTTGTGGACTGAAAGTCTTTGCAGTCTTTCCTCCTTGGTCTCTCTTACTTTCTTCTCTCGTAAAACAACGTTATCCCAGAGCTCCTGCTTGTTTTGTTGTAGGTCATTTTGCTGTGAATGATTTATTTCGCCTGTCGTATTAGTTTGTGATGTTTCCACTTCAGTCTTGCGTTGATGTCTGGGAAGGCTAAGTTCATGTTCATGATGCTGAGGCAAATTATTGCTAATTTGCCTGGGATCACTACTATTATTATAACTCACTTTAACCTTTTTGGACGGCAAAACTCTTTTGTCCAAATCATCTCTGTCCTTTTTTCCAAAGTTCTTAAGAGCAGCCCTCAAGCTCATGTTCATCTCCTGTTTTCCATCTTCTGCATAGCTTTTCATGCACATCTGAATCTCCTCAGCTGCATTTATTTTCTGGATCACATTTCTTTCTACTTGCATTTTGTCACTGTTGGACATTGTTAGATGAATGTTGGATTTCCTCTCCGTGCGTGGCATTTGGAGCTGTGTGTTATTGATCTGAATGTTAGACTGAATTGGCTGATCTTCATTTGACAAATGTGAGCCTTGTGCTTCATCACCATCTCTCTGCATTCTTCCGTCATTCCTTTCCTCACTTGGCATGTCTGTAGATTGAATAGGAAACTGCTGGCTTTGTTTTGGAGAAACCTCTGCATTCATGTTGTCGTCAATGGGGCAGATGACTTTGGGAGCAGAAGTTGGTGAGGTGTTTGCTGCTTCCACTGTTATCCATTGTGGCTTTGGTGGTAATGCTGGCTTGTGATTCTTTGGTTTCTTGCTCTCTGCTATGAGTGGAGGTGAGGTTACTCTTTCCAAGCTGGGTAATATAGAGGGTCCATTTGCTAATGGGTTATGGGGTGAAAACTGTGTTGGGTTCCTTGGCTGTCCTTCACAGGTTACTGAAATTGAAGGAGACAATGTTGTGTCAGATAAAGGAATAGGCACCACAACACACTGATTGTGAACAGTCTTTCTCTTCCCTGGGCATGTCCTGCCTGAATTCCTGTATATCATTGCAGCTTTATAGTCTCCCTTGGATACATTTACACTAGATTTCTCAAGAGACTCCAAAGCCAGCTGCACATTTCCTCTCACAACATTTTCCTTATCTACAAACCTCTGCTCTGTTGCTGCACTCTGCAGAGACCTAATGGCTGCCTTCACATCTCCTCTAATGACTTCTTCTATTTCATCTTCAGTTGTCTGACCATTAAAAT
The DNA here is from genome assembly GCF_002775205.1 of Xiphophorus maculatus. Taxonomy (NCBI): domain Eukaryota; kingdom Metazoa; phylum Chordata; class Actinopteri; order Cyprinodontiformes; family Poeciliidae; genus Xiphophorus; species Xiphophorus maculatus. The sequence continues at coordinate 8,812,759 of NC_036448.1, forward strand.
CACAACCTACAAATAAAGGCATTGGTTGCTGGGCACAATTACTGACTACAACTGCACTTGGTTGACAATTTTCAAAGGAAATGTGGCTTTCCTGATCCTTCTCTGCATCACTGACCTGTGGATAAGTCTTGATTTGCTGGCATCTTGAGGAAGACGAACATGTAGATTGTGCCACAGTCGAAGAGCTTTCCTTCTGCACCGACACCCCCAGATTATATATTTTTCCAGGAACAATGACCTCCCGCTCCACCTGCATGCTTTGCTGCTTGGCCATTTCAAGGGACTTTTTAGCTGCTCTCACATCTCCAGATACAATCACTTCTTTCTGTGGTTGGCTTCCTTCGTCTACAGGACCGTGAGCTGACAAGTCCATTTCATAGATGGTCCCGGGTTTAATCATCTCCCGCTCCACACTCATGCTTTGCTGTTTTGCACGCTCTAATGATTCCATTGTTGCCTTAATGTCTCCAGGTACAACTTCCTCTTTATCCACAATCACTGGTTGCTTTGCAGCCAGTTGTTGCTTTGCTGACGACACATCTCCTGGGATTATTTCTTCTCTTGGAATACAGCAATCGACACTGACAAAGGGCTCAGCTGAGAAAACCTTTTTGGTGTTCTTTACATCTCCTGGCAAAACATCATAAACGGTTCTCTCAACCTGCTCTTTTTGCTGGCAGAGGTTTCTCTTTGCTTCCTGCACACCCCCCTGAACTGTTTCAACTCGCTCCTTCACCCAAAGGCCACAAGCAGCTTCAAATTCAGATTCCTCAGTATGAAGACTCTTCAAGTAATGAAGGTCTCCCTTTTCAATGCAGCTTTTATATAAATTCACATTGCCCTTTTCATTTTCATCCACTCTACACAATGTTGCAGCTCTCTGATTATTGGCAGTAGCCAAGAGATTTCCGATTGTAGTTTTCACATCTCCCCTTTCCATAACATGACTCTCAGTTTTCATCTCACTATTGCAGATTAAAGAAAAAACGGACATTTCTCCTCTTTCCTCTCCAGACTCTTGCATTATAATTCCCTTTTTGAAATTCTTGTCCTGAACAAGCAAGTCATCTATCATCTGAGCAATGTTTTGTATCCTTCGATCTCGCTCAATGTTGGCAGCTGTCGTTGACTCAAAGACTGGCAGCTCCACCACAGTGGTGTTGATTTGACCCTTTTCGACTTCTCTCAGAAGAGTAACTTGTGGCTTGATTGTTGGTTTGAGCAGAAGTTGCAACATGATGTTTCTAATGTTGCCAGCAACAATGTCTTCTTTTTGAATTTGCACACCTTTGCTGGATTCCAGGAGGTATTTTGCCATGTTAACATGCCTCCTTTCATTTTCTTCTATTATTATGCCATTGGAGTGGACAAATTTGATTTCATACAGGTATGAAAGCGTGTCAGCCACACTGTTGGCAGTGATTTTATCCAGAGGCGTGGTCTCGAAAAGCCAGGTAGTGCACTTCACATCAGCTTTGGGTATCTCTTTGGTGGCTTGTGCTAAAGTATCTTTGGACTCCTTGATCTTGTCCAGTGGCTGAGATTCAAACATCCACGTGCAGCGCTTCACATCTCCCTTCTGGTTGTCTTCTCTGTGGACTGTTTTGACTGGACTCTGCTCCTGAGGTTCGCCTTTCAGACTGTCGAGGGTCTGATTCTCAAAAAGCCAGGTGGAGGTCCTCACATCGCCCCGTTGCACATCAGTGACACTAACCATTCTCACAAACGTTTTGTTCGATTGCTCAGATTCAAATATTTGTTTGTTCAGCTGGACACTGCTGCCTCCAAAGTCTTCAGTGACAAAAACAGGAGGTTCATCTCGTTCAGTGAGGGAATCCAGAGGCTGCGTCTCAAACTTCCATCTGGCTGATTTTACATCCCCTTTCTTGACATCTTCTTGTGTAACAGCTCGAATCACATAAACTTCATTCTCCGTCTTGATGGCGTCGAGTGGTTTTGTCTCAAACATCCACCTTGCCCCTCTGACGTCACCACTCATGACCTCTTCTTTTTTGACAGTGGTCACTTCATGAAACTGCCCCTCTTTGTCTCTGATGGCATAGAGAGGCAGAGACTCAAACATCATGGTGCTGGATTTCACATCAACATTGCCCATAAGGTCTTGCACTGACACTGACTTCTCCTCAGTTGGTTCCTTTTGGATTTTGTCCAGTGAAGAGGTTTCGAAGATGAACCTTTTGTTTTGAACATCTCCAGTCTCAAGAACTCCAACTGCCTCCATGCTTACTCCATGCTCTTCTTGGTCTCGATTAATCTGGTTCATAGGACAGTTCTCAAACATCCATGTAACTTTATGCACTGAACCCTTTTCAACGTGTTCACCTTGCTTCTGTCCCTCAGCTGTTAACATGATTTCTGACCCAATTTCATCAAGAGATTGGGACTCAAAAAGTTCCTTGACACGTGACACGTCTCCTGACTGAAAGTTGACCTGGCTGATGCATCTTAAGTTTTGTTCTGCATCTGACTCTTTTTTTATCCGATCCAAAGTTTCTGTTTCGAATAGATGCTTGACTGTCTGAACAGCAACCTCTGGTTTGACAGAGTCCCTCTTAGTGCTGCACAGCTTCAAGCTGTTCGGCTCACCATCTCTGATGGTGTCCAAGGGTTGTGACTCAAAAAGCCAAGTCATAGACTTGACATCTGTGTCGACAGCGTCTTTATCCTTGGTTTTTTTCATTTTGTCATACAACATATCCATTGGTTGTGTCTCAAATAACCATTTGCAGGTCTTGACATCACCTTTGCAAGGCTCCTTTTCAGCCGAAGAGCTTTGTTCTGTTTTATTGAATTTGCAGTGGATTCCATCAATGGTCTGGGTTTCAAAAAGCCACTTTGCTGTCTTAACATCACCTGTAGTGTCCTCCTGTCTGGTGATGCCTTTGATAATCTCAACATCTTTTCCATCTCCCAGCTGATCTAAAGGCTTGGTCTCAAACAACCACTTGTAGTTTTTGACTTTCCCATTGATGAATTCCTCCCGGCTGACTGTCGTGACCTCATGAAGGTTTCCAGAACTATCTTTTATTGCATATAGAGGGCTGGTCTCCATCACTGCCTTGTTGGTTTCCTGCCTCTCAGCCATCTGCTGTTCCAGCTGAGCAATTTGACTTAAGGGGATCGTCTCAAAAAGTTGCTTGAACCCCGTCACATCCCCCTTTTCAATCTCTTGTTCTTTAAACAAAGTATTCTTTTGAAAGCTGACATTTTCAAACATGAGCTTTTTGCCTTTCACTTCCCCTTGTTCTTCAGCTGACAGACTGATTTTCTTCAGACGCGCCGCATTGCAGCTGTCACTGAGCGCCTGCATGGGCTGAGTTTCAAACAGCCACATTGAAGACTTGACATCGCCCCCAATGATTGCTTCTCTCTCCAGAGAGTTTTCTCCTAGGGCTGCCCTGGGTTGCGTCTCAAACAGCTTCTTTTTGTTGACAACATTAGCTTCGCCTGCATTGCCGGCATCTACTCCATGAAACGTATCTACTCCTGAAACCTCTGTAATCGTGTCAAACGACTGAGTTTCAAACATCCACCTTTTCTGGTCGACGCCTTCTCTGTGCCCTTCCTCCAGCGATATACCCCGGATGATTTTCACTCCATCGCTTCCTTTATCGACCGTGTCCAAAGGCTGGGTTTCAAAAAGCCACCGGACAGTGTTGAGTTTGCCACTATTTATCTCCTCCCTACAGATGGATTTAATCTCGTGGATATTGCCGCTGTTGTCTCTGATGGCACAGCAAGGTTCTGTCTCAAACAGCTTCAAGGTTTTCCTGACATCGCCTCTCTGCTCCTGAAGCTCAGATTTCAGTTTCAGGACGCTACAGTCTTCGATGGAATTGCACCGGCCCAAGTCGCTCAGTGGTTTGGACTCAAAAAGAAGTCGAGCCCCTCTTGCATCGCCAGACTGAATGGGTTCTTTCAGAAGGGCCTCTACCAGTTCACCTTCGTCAGCTTTGGATTTACTTAGAGCATCTAAAGGTTGAGTTTCAAACAACCATGTGGACGTTCTCACATCCCCTCTGACGGACGTTTGTCTTTTAGTCGTCATGTGTTGGGTGCTGTCAATGTGCTCAAACATCGTAGAGGTGCTTCTGACGTCTCCGCCTTTTAATTCCTCTGTATCCAAGAGTTTCTTAGTTTCGTGAGGATCTCCGATATTGTCGAGAGTCCAGTTTTCAAAGATCCACCTCATGGACTGAACTTCTCCCTGATAAGCTGCGTCTGCTGCCTGAGTGTTTTCTGCCTGCACTGCTTGCATTATCTCATCATCGACAGCATCGTCAAGACTTGCTTGCAGGTTGGGGTGGATATGTTTGTAGAGCCTCTTCAGCTCACTCTTCTGCCGTTGCTGGTAGAACGAGGAGAAGGTTTCTTTAGGTGGAGGCAAAGGGAGGCTACTCAGAGTCATTGGCCCTTCATAGTCAAAGGGTCTGGGTGGGACAGGAGGAGGTGGAGGAGGAGGCAAATCATCTTCCTCATGAAATGGTTGTGAAACTGTGATTTTCCTTTCTGCATCAGCCATCTTGAAATACATAAAAAGACAGATGGAACAGTATAAGGATTAAAATCGTCAAAAACTGTATTACAAATAAACATATTGAGAATGTATATGTAGTTATGGGAGCCATACTTTACCTTTTATTATGTTTATATGTAGTTTTTCACAGCAAACCATCTTCTATCACACCAAAGTTAAGAAAAGACTCAATAGTTGTTAGTAGGCACAGTTTACACACATCCAGAACATTCGATATGACTTACAGGAGGTAAGTCGTATCTGAGGTTTTGAGACCAAAATAGACTTTTTTTTTCTTCTTTTCTTTATTGTATAGTTAAGCCTGAAATGATATATAGCCCTGGCAGCATTTTGCCAACATGTTTCTTCTGACTGAACCTGATCTAGAATCTAGGGAGCGAGCTAAAGATTAGGGTGATGACATGAAGTCCTTCCAACTTCAAAGACCATAGAGCTCACAATCAAAGATAAATCATGTGTTTTTTTTAGTTTTTTTTTTAGTTAAGACCCTCTTTACTTTGATATCTTTTGATAGATGCCGGTCTCATTTCCAGACAGACATCAAACTTTTTGGTTGGTTAAAAATTATGGTAAATCTATATATGCAGAGGGAATAAAAGATTTTGGCTTAAATGCATTAATTCAGGGGTTTCAAAGTCATTTTCATTTTGGGCCATATCAAATCTAAATGTTCTTAAAGGGCCGGTTGTGCCAGAATATATTAAACTGTTAAAATATCAATAAATAGCTGTTCCTCCACAATTTTGTGATTTATTTTAGTGGAGGGGGGGGTGCAATCAAAATTACAGATTTAGAATTTTTATGATATTTGTGCTAATATGTGATGTTGAATGTCATTTCTTATTACTCACCATGTCAGCTATAACTTGAAGGTTGAGACATTGGATTGAAGTATTACACTTCAATACAATGTTTTCGACCAATTTTGAGAAAACTTGCAGTAAGATTAGAAGAAAATATGCAAATTTGTTGATTTTGTGTGAGTTTTGCAGACTTATTGATGTAATGTGGCGTCTAGAGGGCCACATAAAAAGCTACAGCGGGCCAGATTTGGCCCTGGGCCTTCAGTTTCACACCTGTGCATTAACTAATGGATGCTTCACCCACATTTCATTTCATAGATTAATAAAGAAAGCTCACTGATATTTAAACCAAATTCAAATCAGATCTGATGGTCTCCAAATCAGATATGGATCCAATGCAAATGTTTGACAAAAAGGTTTTCTTTTTTTTTTTTTTTATCTCTCCATGTAATGTATGACGGTTTTTCATTTTAATTTCCTTTAATTTTCTTTTCATAAAATTTCAAGGGTAGCCTGGTGTCTTCTTAGTATCATGCCTCTTTAGTAAAGCTACATAAGACAGTTGAAAACTTCTGTTATATATTTACCTATTTATGATATTTGGTTCATTAACTACAAATATACTTGTTTAGTTTTACATTTAGTTCAAATGTGTTTTCTGGACTTTCTGGTTTTGCAGAAAGACAGATAAGTACATTTAGAATTTATAATTTGATAAAAAAAAATCTCCAAATATGAAAATGATCCTTATTATGGTTTTAAGTTTCAGATTAAGTTTGCCTTTTTATTCAATATTTCTTTCCCATGCAAAATAAAGCTGCCATACATGCTTTGTGATTAAACACCTTTTCTGTTGTATTAAATAGTAATAATAATTTTTTATTCTTATGATGTTTAATATGTCATGCGGGGAAAAGAAACACAGCACACATTAGTGAGGAAACATACTACTGAATAAGAGATGCGAATTAAACGACAAACTACCTTGCTGGTTTTAGTCTTCGTTCGTGGAGTTCCTCTGAATTCCTGCTGAACACAAAAGAACAACTCAGGACAGTAAAACACAATAAATGTGAGCCAAACATGTATTTTTAAAATCATTGGGCTGTTCTAATGATTCTCTTCTGGAACCAGCGCTCTTGTTATATGGGGAGGAATGAGAAGCATTTCAGGAACTCACTGGCTGTTCTGAGCCGCCCACCGAGTCGATGGCCGCTGTTCTCGACAGATATAGAGCCAGTCTGTCTTTGACTGAGGAGGAAGTAGATGTCCTATCTCTGGATTGTCCTGTGGAAGTGCCTCCTTTGCTCAGTGATGGACTATATTTATCATCTGCAGAGAAAAAAACCCCATCAACTTTATTTTCACCTTGAATTAAGATGTTTAGTTGTTTGGACATCCACTTTAAAAGTTGGATAAAACTCGGGCGACAGTCTGTGTCTCTGGTCTGTGAGACGTTTCATGATGACAGGTTTTATTTTTGGATTCCCCTCACGGTGTCATGGTGACAAAGGCATCCATCTAGTCTCTGCTGCAGCTTCAGATGGACTCACAAAAGCTTGTGCATTCTGCATCATTTAGTGAAAATAGGAGTATTTCTTAATAGGCAAATCTTCTTCTAAAGACTTTGATCCTAAATATGCCAGTGCAGCGTTCCTGCTGCCTCAGACCGTCACCGGACTGCATGCCATGGACTGTCTATGGAGCTCAGGAGGGACAAAAAACAACAACTGCTAGCTCAGCTGGAGTGTCCCAGAATGTTTGCGCATTTTTCAGCGTGCGCTCTCTGCCGTCAAACGTTTAGCACCTGACCCGAGGAATGCAACGGCTTGACCTCGTAAGAATCCCAGAAATGAGATCAGTCGTGTTTTTGTACCTGAAGATTACAATGAGATCTTCACTTTTTTTAAAAACACAACAGCTGAATTTGTAGCCTGTCGCTTTAAGAAAAGACACAACAAACTGAGATAAACGGATAGTCAAGCTTTTTTAGGAGAGGTCCTGCAAAAAGGTGTGAGCAGTATTATCCTGTCTGCAGTGGATACTTCTCTTGGATCCTTTGCTTAGCATGAATGTAGTTTAGTTGGACCTGAAGCCTGAAGCTAAAACTGGTTTGGTAGGGGCAGAGACCAAAATGTACTTCCAACGTCTTGAAAGATCTCAGTCCATGCAAACCTAATTTATGAACCTTTAGAAAACTGTCAAATATGCTTTTTGCGGTTATTTAAGGAGGAGGATGAATTATCTTCCTGTGTAAAACCCAAAAAACAGAACAGACAATGGATCTGAGTTGGGTAGTAACTACTTACATTTATTCAAGTAACTTTTTGGGAATAAAATGTACTATTAGGAGTATTTTTATTGCATTGTACTTTTTACTTTTACTTAAGTATTTTTTTATGAAGTATCACTGCTCTTACGTGAGTAAAAATTCTACTTACTGGGAGTAATTTCCCTAGATGAAAGCGGCCAGAATCTTGTTCTAACCAAAGCATTGCCAAGCACAGACCCACATCTCCAAATTTCATAAGTTTTACATTGAAAAAAATAGATTTGGGAAAAAATTTGCCTTTTGCCTGATTTTGTTATTTTTGTACTTATGCTATTCATATAAATTATTTTCACTTTGGTCTTTAAATACCAACATTTCCACATAACTTTATATTTTGGTCCATCTGATAATGTAAACTGATCAGTTACTCAGGACATGAGAAGCCCTTTTTACTAAATACTTGAGTAATCTCTTGGACGGCTGGTTTTTATTTTTACAAGAATAACGATATGTTAAAGTAGTGCTACTCTTACTTGAGTACAATGTCTGGATACTCTACTCACCTTTGCAATGGATATAAAAGTAATCCAGTGTATTTTATTGCTTTTTACACTGCTTTAGTTCCTGGTAGGTCTGTACTTTGACCGGAACTGCATCAGATGTTTCATTATATGTTTCACACAGTACGATGTTTGGATGCGCACCACCTCCTAGCTTCACTTCCTGCATAAATAATTATTGGCTTCTGTGTAACAAACTGTTGAATGAAAATGTGACAACAACATAAAGCTCTTAAAACTAGCAGAAACTACTCTCAGCAGAAACTTACTTCAAAAATCTGAATTCAAAGTGTTACCTTTAAGTGTTTACAACAACGATTTTAGCTAAATGAAACAGATCAAACATCACCGTAAGTTTAAAGTCCAACAACTAGGGGTGCTGCACAGACCACCCATGTGTAACTAATGGCCAGATTGAAACACACCTCGCTTGTCACCCATTAAGCCCTCACAGGACAAAAGGATGGACCCGCGAGCTGGCGCCTCTCACGATCCTGGACTTAAAGCATTTTCATACATGAGTGGACAGAAAGAATGAAGTCACCGAAGGCCTTGCGTGTTGAAATCCTGGTCCATCAAACTCTGAGGTCACCCATCGCCGGTGTGTTCACAAAACATCTTGGTATCAAATCAACACAGATTAAAAGCTTGATGGCTTTAGGGACTGTAGGAAATCTGAGCACGTTCTATGTGATTCCCACATCTTTACAGCCATTTCCCCGGGAATGGAAAGGAGCTATTAGTGTCACATTGATGGGTGGGTGTTGACGACTGGCAGCTGTGCAAGTGGCGGTGAATTGCAGTTGCTATTTGTTCTTCACCACCTTCCCCGCCATCAGCTGTTCAGGATTGTTGCCCCATTCACAGACTGCAGTAAAATCCTTAACACTAAGGGAAAAGAAAAACTGCTCATCTGGATGGATTCCTCACTATCTAATTAACACATACATAACATATCACTGTGTAGCTCCCATTAATATAAGCAAAGGTGGGGTTTACTACTCTTACTTTAAGGTAATATCTACAAATAATGAACCAAATCTGCAGCTTTCAGCCTAATTGGGCCATGAATGTTGACCAGCCACAGGTGGAAAGAATAGCCAAGTAGAGTAGTACTACTTCAACATATTTTCACTTAAATATAAGTAAAAATAGCAATTGAAGATATTACTCAAGTAAGACTAAACAATTATTTGGTTAAAAAAAAGTCTACTCAAGTATTAACTGTTCAAAATATTGATAATTTAATATTTTAAAATTACATCATAATACGGACCAAAATATAAAATTATGTGGAAATTTTGGTATTTTAAAGACCAAATTGAAAATAATTCATATAGGTGACATGATTGCAAAAATAACAAAATCAAGCAAAAGAGACATTTTTTCTAAATGAATTTCTTTCAATAGAAAGATAAAGGATAAAACTTTAACAAAAACTACAGATGTGTGTCTAAGTCTGTGGTGATATTTTGGTTAAAACATGTTTGTTCTTCATTCAGTGAACTTACTAATTAGTGGGTAGAGAATCCAGAAATTTTACTGAAGCAAAAACAGTGATGCGTCATAATAAAATTACTCAAGTAAAGGTAAAAAGTACAGCGTAGTAAAAACACTCCTACAAGTTTTTATTCTTTTCCAAAAAGTTACTTAAGTACTGCAAATGTAACTGACTAAATGTAACTAGTTACTACCCAACTCTGTGACCAACTGGTCCAAAACTTGTCAATAACATCTACCTGCCGGTTGGGACAGTAAATAAACATCAACAGAAAGCCACGATCTAAAACATGTAGATGTGAAAGATCTTACTGAGGGATGAGGATTCAAAGACAGCGAGGTGCTTCACATGTGTTCGGAAGAAGCAGCAAATTTAAAGGGAAATTGTACTTTCTACAACATGTCTGCAGTTCATTCAATCTCTGAGAGAGCAAGACTTTCAATAGAAAACAGGAAGGTTCGATACAGAACAGCAAACTTGCCCTGTTTCGTTGTTTTTGTGGTAATAGAAAGTGACGGTAGCAGTCTACATTCTCAAGGCGACAAACACAGCTAGCATTTTAAGCATGCTGGCTGGGCTAGTTGCTATTGTGCGATGTTAAAGATAGTTTAAACTGTTGATAACAACAAAATGTTTTTCTTGTTGTAAAATTACAGAGTAACCCTGTTTTACAGTCAATGCTCTCACACAGCAGTATGACATTGCTTCTTCCAAAAAGTAATTCATGATGGTTCAACGAAGGAAGGAAAGAAAAAATATTTCGCTGCATTGTTCAATTATCTTCTTATGCAGCAGCTCCTACTGAGAGCTACAGTTACATACAGATCAGAATCAGGTAAACGTTTTGGAACAACTAAAGATTCTAATTTAGCCACAAAACGCTGATCAGTGCATCGCACTGAAAGACCCCGTCTGAATATCTGATTAATGCCAGTCTTTGTATTCATAAATAGGAGTAGAATAATCATGAACTAATTAGATTAGATTAGATTCTGCATTTGCATGTGTTATATGGTTTATGCACTGAGAGAAGGAAATCCTTATTTGCTGGCCAAATACAGCAAAACACACATTAGAAACGGACAAATCGGCTTCCCACTAAATATTTCATCAGCACCCTGGGCCAAATGACAAAAACACAACTACTAAGATTTTTTCTTTTATATAACTTCTCTTGGTACATATTCACATTGGTCTATCATCATCTCCCATTCAGTCTAATTGAACGTATACTCACAGAAACACTGTCCAGCCTTGTTCACCTCCCCGTGTGTCTCTGCTATCTAAACGCTCAAGCTCCTGCGATGTGTTGCCTAGCCTGTCTCCTCTCTTCCTGCCAGCCGCTGACTGAACCTTTCTAGTCCTGAGCTCTCGAGGACAGCTGATTTTTATCTGTCCCAGCGTTACAACTTTGGCTATTTTGGGACAGTGGGCTGGCTGCTGCTACGGGCCTGACTCAGTCACCCCTGTTGGTCACTGACAGACTGGGACACCCCACCACCTCCCTTTCCCACAGCTACATTGTCACCCACTATTACGGGCTCTGGGTGGGACCGTATGTGTGTGTGTGTGTGTGTGTGTGTGTGTGTGTGTGCGTGTGTGTGTGTGTGTGTGGTGGATGCGGGTGAGCATGTTAAAATAACACACGGGAAGTCACGGAAGGCTCTATTTTGGTAGAGAGTGGTCGAGGGTACTAACGGTCCGACAGATTCAGGGCCTTGCAAAAATATTCGTTCTGTGAGTTTCGTTACATTTTATCACGATACAGTCAAAAGTTTTAATGTATTTTATTAGCATTATATGTGACAGATCAACACAATGCCACCCTGAGTCGACACTTTTTAGAATCAGCTTTTGATGCAGTTACAGCTGCACGTCTTTCCGGGTGTGACCCTATCAGCTTCCCAGATCTAAAGGAGGAATTTTTATACGTTATTCTTTACAAAATAGGTCAAGCTTAGTCGGCTGGGATGGAGAGCAATATGAATTTCGAAGACGTTATAGAAGTAGGTTATAAAAAAAACTATGTTTTTTAATCTGTCTTCTTCAAATTCGCTGTAACACAGACTGCTGCAGGAGAGCTTCCATCACCATCTACAATAACTCTGAGGTTTTTTTTTATTAATATGAGTTACAACAGCATTTATTTTCCCTTTGGGATCAATAGATTATTTTTCAATGGAATTGAATTGTATTTTGGTTAGCGACTGACTAGGCCCTTGTAAGTCTGTAGCTAATTCAAATCGTTAGCCAGATGCTAACAAACCTGGGGGGGGGGGGGGAGGAATAGCTAAAAGAATTTGTTGTGAAAAATTTAAGAAGTGGAACATTGATAAAAAAACAAATAGATAAAAAATAAACATTCTGAATACTTTCAGCAGGTCCTGAATAAGGATACTTTTCTCCTGTTGTTGGTAAGAATTTTTAACATCCCAATTTTTTTATGTTTTTGTTTTTCAGACAGCACATCGTGCCTTTAAATGCCCACTCAACCCTTCTGCCTTTCCCTTACTCATACTAACCAACATCGCAGGGCGAAGACGTCAGAGTACCTAAGCAATTTCAGTTCCACTGCTCACAGGGCCAAGGTCTGCATGGCGGACAGAGCTGTCGGCGATGGCCTCACTCCTATCTTGAGCCTGTGTGCAGGACACATAGCTATGCACCTACACCACAACATCCTTGTCTTTATTTAGCTTTTCCCCCCTTCCCCAGCACAGGGGTCACCGCTCAACAACCGTTTTCAAGACTCATCCCATGACACTTTAAATCTCACTAAGGCGGATTGTGACGTATTTGCTAAAATCTAAACATAGATCTATTTGATATGCTGAGTAAATCTAGATATTAAAGCGCTGCAGTGCCACCATATTTCTAAGAACAGACACATTAACTGTATTTTAAAGGAGCTGGTTGCACACTGACACACCCAGGTATGCATATAAATCATGGTTTTCAGGGGGTTCAGACACGGATCCCGCCTGTCTTCTTGGATGTCAGTGAGGATACACACAATATGAAATGGCTCCGCTCACCGTTTGTGTGTCTGGACGTGGGTCTGTAACTCTCTTGGAGGCCATTCGGAGCCTTTCGACCGTCCACCTGGGTCGTTCTCTGTGGGTGGACAAGAAGTGTAGTTAATCTGTCATTCATGTTCTGATCTCACTTACTGTCCACTATTAAGACAAAGCATAAAGTTTTGGGGCTTTTTAAATAAAACTTATAGTTAGTTAGAGTGGCTTAGACTATCCTGTTTCAGGGAGCATAATAGGTAGGCACTACTTTGTTTAGGCCAGCTCCATATTTTCTCAACAGCCACAGTCTCTTACCTGAATCGTATTTTCCTTCGGAGAGGTGTTGTAGCTCCTCCAGTCCTGCAGAGGACAGTTTCCAGCTGCTTTACCGACGCTTGTGGACGGGGAGTTCAGCCCAAGGCCGCTGTGGTAGTCCTGCTGCAGGCTGGCCTTGGACTCGAACAGCGCCCGCAGAGCTCTGGTGCCAGAAGTCTCTCTCTGCGGGAGGAAGTCCATGGAGCGACTCCTGGACAGATTAGTCCAGAAGCTCCCAGAGTCCCTGCTGTCCAGCCTCCTCCAGCGACTGTCCACACAGGTTACTGACTCCTGAAGACACGCAATGATTTTTAGGTGGGTTTTTTTTTTTGTCGCAATAATGAGAGTCTAGCCTCAGATTAGGGCTGCAGCTAATTTGAGTAATCGATTATTCTTTTGATAATTGTGATAATCATTTAATTGGATCAGATAAATTGACACATTCTACTGATTTTCCACTTAATCACTTAAGCTTTTTTATTCAATATTAGGAATACATTGGAATGGCAACTAATTCAGTTCATTATTTAAATGGCAAAATAAACATTTAACTGCCTAAAAATGTTTATTTTAACATAGCATTCCTTTAGTGATCACTTGATCTTTGGTAATAAAAGATGCATCTGCAGCTCTATACTTTGCACATCAACATATGAAAGGGTCAAGCTTTTCTGCTCGACTGAAAACCAATACAGAGTCAAGCTGTAGCATTTATGAGTTTTGACTGGAAGTTCCTTGCAAACAAGGTTTTTTTTTCATCTTAAATGTGAGATGTATATATCTTTTTCAAAATTTTGGCTTAATTATTGCTTTGAAGGTGTTGTTCTTTTAGCAAATGGGCTTTTTTCTAACTCCAGTTAACGATTAATTGTTTATTACATTAGTTGACAGTAATTTCAATAATCAATTAATCCGATTAATCGTTTGAGCCCTACCTCAAATCCTTGCTCTGCTTTTTCTGAACTCCTTAGGTCTGCACAGCTTTGGTAACTGTTGTGGGGGGAAATAGGCAAATTAATGTTTTGACATTTTCTGGATTGTAGGAATGTCTTCGCCGAGTGTGGACTTACTGCTGCACCAGCTGGGAGACAGACTTCCTGTTCCAGTTTGCTGTCGATGATGCGACCCGTGATCGTTCCTGAGTCCCGGAGAGACTCTTGAGGGACTGAGTCCTCCTCAGGCCAAACGTCTCCATCGCAGTGTCTCTACCAACAGCTACCAACGAGGAAAGAAAAGTTCAAACATTTTACTACCGATCATGCCCTCTGTACATTTACAGCCGATCAATGTCATTTTGATCGATTGCTTGAATGAAAATCCCCCCAAAAAGCATTACCAATCAATCATAAAGCTGAGGTTTAACTTTACTGGAGTTACTCTGTAACAGGCTCAGACTCTGACGGTCATATGACTCCGTTAATGTTTATAAACTTGGTCACTTCCACTGCAAATCAAGCTGCATCTCACTGCATCTCACTGCACAAACAGCGAATGATTTAAAAGTCTTTCCAAAAACACGGTGTGAGTAAGTTAAGTAAAGACAAAGCTCTATGCTGCTTTTAATAAATAAATAAATAAACATTTACATAACTCTTTAGAAGTTCAGTATAAATTAATTTCTAGAAGCATGCAGCTACAACACCATTTATGACACGACAATTATCTGACAATTCCAACGAAAAGCTCATACCCGAGGAGTGGAAGATGACAAAGAAGAAGACGAGGCAGCCACTTGCGTGTTGCTGTCCGTCTGCCTGAGTTGTGCCTTTTGGAGCATCTCTCACAAGACACGGCAATTTCTGGTGGCCAAAGTCCATTCATACCTTGTGATACAGGAACATACGGAAATGACTTTTTTTTTTTATCACGGCATCACCTGATGAATTTATCTGATCCACATTTTGTCGCCACAACCACAAACGTCAGAGCATTTTGTGTAATAGAGCAAAGAAGGGGCTAAGAATTGTGAAAAGAAAGAACAAAGCAATGGTTTTCAAGGTTCTTTGCAATTACTAGCCTGAAAAGTGTGGTGTGCGTTTGAATACTTCCTATAATTAGAGCTGCTAGTGTTTTTTGGGGGGGGGTTGCTAGTTTTGCACATCTGCAGACTTACAGCATTGCATTTCTGCAATGCCAACTATGTCAGTGTCTGGAGTCACAACTTTTTAAGTCTTGCCACAGATACTCAATTGAATTTAGCGAAACTCTGATTAGCTTCTGTGTCCATGTTGAAGACAATCACAGCGTCGTGCAGCCAGCTAGCCTGTGCAATTATTTCACTTTACAGCTCAGTCTGGGCTTTCTACCTTTGACTTGGATTCCTCTGGTAGCATTTCTACTGGTCCAACCAGCAAACAGGAGAAGTCATGAACGATGATGTTGATTTCCTGCATTGTTTTACAATTGTAGCACGTCTGTAGTTTTAGCAATGGCAGCGGAGGAAGTGAAAAAAGCCGTTCCGTCTGCGTTAGCCGGTAAGCTTCATAGCGTTGAACTGGTGCATTACATATCTCATGGAAAAGTGTTAGCTATTGAGTAAAGCTTAAAACTTCTGCATAGTCCACTCCAGGACTATGCAGGAAGCTAACTCCAGGAAGCTATCATATCTTAATATCCGAGGGTCCGGACCCTCTGTCTGAAGCAAGGCTTAGTACAAGGAGCTTCGTTTTACCAGGCTAGCTTCTAGCCTAAGTGGGGTTCATGTATTGATGGAGGCTAAAAAGTTCAAAACCGCTTTCATATAAGGAGGCGGCTTCTTCCTCATGTTTTCTGCCTTCAATATAGCTTGTGGAAAATTACAAATGGAACTTCTAGTTACTCCCTGACAATGACTTTCTTTGTGCCACTCTTCAGTGAAAGACAGATTTTTTAGAAACAAATACTTCAATCAATCAAGCCTTTTTATTCAGACACATAAATGGTTCATAATGATTATCCTAGAGTTGCATCAAGCATCTTGGTGGCTTTGACGTAGGTGATTGACTATAAACAATGTTCTAAGCTTGAGATAATATTTTGTAGAGTATCCTTGCTTTCAGCTTCTCTACAACTTTCTTCCTGACCTGTCATTTGTGTTTCTTGGCCTTTGTGAGGCTGTTTGTTCAGGAATGTTCTGTGTGCTGGGTTCTTCAGCATCTTTTCAACCCAGGAGAAGTTTTCGAAGACGCCCTTTCTTGTTCAGGTGTCGAAGAATTGCTCAGACATCTGCCTGTTGATCTTTCATGTTCATGTTGAATGGGACTATTTAAGGTTAAAACAATTTACTTGATAAGATTTTACATCTTCAATGTATTGCAATATTTGGTACACTGAGGCAACGGCTCTTTGGACATTCAACAATGGTTCTTAGTAAATGTAGATAAAAATGATAAAGAACCAACACATGTTTTTTTTTAGTATACACATATGAACAAATGCAGGGTTTTGCAATTGTTTCAGTTTTTGGTTTTTATGGGACAATTGCATTAAACTTCAACAACAAAATGACAATAAAAATACTCGTAATATTCTCTCAGGTCATTTTTTCGTGTTAGATAGTTGATTTAACAAACCTAAAGGTAAAATAGTGTTCTAGACAGCCGTAAAATTTAGTATTGAAAATAAATAAATAAAAAAGATACTGGGCATATGGTTGTCGTTTTCTTAATCGACCAGGAGATGGCACCAAACCAACATGACTGCTCCCATGAAACAGTGATAAGTTCTTGTTTAACAGACAGAGCATTATTTTTCGTGTCTGTTTTTTTTTAAACACGTATGTTTGCCACGTACGTGGTTGTGCACTTCACAGCCGTTTTAAGGCTATAAAAGATACCCAAGCATAAAAGCTTAGTTTCTATTTTCCAGATTGGTGCCTCCAGCAAATACATAAATACTTGACAAGGGGCTCCATTAGTGAGCTAAATGAGAGACTCCCTGTCTGTCTGTTCTGCATGTGTTTTCCCAGCTGCAGTGGAGAAGAAGAAGGGCAATGAACATTTGAGGGTGGGGGGGGGGGAGTCACCCAGAGCTCACCCACTCTCAGTTTCACAGAGTCAGTTCTGGCTCAAACAGCTGACAACAGAGCAGGTCTCCTTCCTCCAGCTGCTGCATGTTCCTGCAGGAGGCTCACATGGAGCCGCATGTGAGCGCCACCGAGAGCAGAGCACGCTGCGCTGGGAGCCAGAGAGAAAACAGGAGCTCCCAGACTACAGCTGACAGCCAGGCTCACGCCAATTACTCCCCCACTCTGTAGTGCAGGTGCACAGCTGAACTGCAGAGGGAAGAAATTCATCTCCAGTCAGTGATGAACTTCAGTTTTTTTGTGTGTGTGATGGAAATGCCTTTCGTCCCCTCAGTGCATCTCACGTCCAAGTTCGAAAGTTTATAAGAAAGGTCACCACAGCTCTCTTGTTGACAAGAGGCTCATTGTGGGAGGAGGGGTGTCAAACCCATTCATGCTGCTGCTTTGTTGTTTCAGCTTGAGCTGCTCACGTACAGCCAGATAAGATCATTTCAGTTGAAAGTTTTAAAGTTGTGTAACCTACTTTGGAACGTGGGCTGCAGCTGTTCTCGCTTCTGCAACGCCGCGATGCCTGGATGGTGTTTTACACCGCAAGGACATGCTGCCAAGATGTGCCTTTTCTTTCTTTCTTCATGCAATTAACAGTCTATAGCCAACAGCTGAGCATGGACGCCTTTTATGTGAACGTGTGAAGCCGTGTTGCACGGGGGAATAAGTTGTAAGATGCTGATACACTTGGCACAGATCCAGTCCGAGCCATTAGAGTCACAGGAAGCTCTCGGTTTCACCACCTCTTCAGACCAAACAAAGGCAGATGTCACAGCACTTAAACTGTCACTAGGTGGAAATTTGATCCACGTCTGTATCTGTTGACATTTTGAAACTACAGAGACATTCTCACGCATTATTTCAAGTGTCGTTTAAAGGCGTCCCGAAAAAAAAAATGATAATGGGGTTTTTACAGCGGAAAATTGCAATGAAGCATTTCCTAGTAACATTTAAGCTTTTTTGTATTCAATGATGATATATTATGCTTTTTTTGGGCAGGTTAGGATAGATCTATGGGCTATTCAAAACATGTTTATTGCATTTTTGTTTGCACAAAATCACTTTGGATAATAAGGTCTCAGTCTGCTCATTTCTGTCGGTTTTGAGCGTTGTGTTAGAATGGGCTGTTTTAGGGCGTCTTGTCACTTTAAATCCAACCAGCAATTATGCAAGTGGTTTCTGGACAACAACAAACCACTTGTCTTTTCCAGCAGCCATTGTACAATGCAGACAGTGTTAAAGTAGCCAACCAGAGGGGCTGCAGCTTCGCTTGGGTTGCTAGGTAATGGACTGGGCTTTGCTGGGGTTGCTAGGTAACAGGGAGTGCTTGCTGCTCTGTGATATTACATTCAGGAGGTTTTTGAAACAGCTCATTTTCCATACACCAAAAAACATTAACTTATTGCCAAAAACCAAGTGGGTGTTGTTTTAAGAACTTCAAATCCAAATAGAAGTACAAAGATGTGTAAAATGTGACTTTTGAATAATACATGCCCTTTAATAAGAGCTCTAGGGCCTGACCTTTAAATCTGATGGAAACCAACGTCGGTTTACAGTCACATTTGTCCTCTGGAAACAGTTTTGTATTTACGGCTGCAAGTACACAAGCAGCGCCGTGTGTCCGCCTATAACAAGAAGACAGTACTGACGGCATTGCCGAACATCATTCGGCTGTCAGGATGACAGAAGTGCGTTGCGTCCTGAAAATCTATATCCTGATGCTGTGATGCATTTATGAGTTACAAGTTCTGGTGCTAAAAAATTTTCAGCACACAAAACATGAGACATAAAAACTGCCGTCCATCCAGTCTGATTGGGTTTGAGCTATGTGGCAAAGAAGAACGGCCAAAAAAATAAATTAATTAAAAAAAATACAGCCCTACGACGTGCAGAGGTAGAGACATACACCAAAAGAAAGTTGCAAAAAGGACACCATGCTGTTTAGATTTTATTGTTAAATACATTTTTAAATCATTCACCATTTTTCTTTCACTTCGCAGTTAAGCACTTTGTGGTGACAGGACAAAATGTGGAAAAGTTTAAGGGGCACGAATACTTTTGGAAAGGACTGCATCTGTTCATCTATTCTCCTGTGATGCAAAGGATTACACTCATGTTGCCATGATGAAATGATGACGGTTCTGATGCTCACAGTGCTGCTGATGGAAGCAAGCCGGTGATTCATCACATTCCCTCTAAAATAGAAACCCTCGGTTTATATCTGCTCCGTGTCCATGGTGACGACTGTTAAAGTGTGACATCAGAAGCCTTTAGAAATCTCCGTCTTTCCGTCCCTCCGTTGTGTCGGGGGCAGCAGGGAATTTAATTTCCCCGACTCCATCACAGAACAACCCCGACGCTTCCTGGAGAGAAAACTGAGGCCGAGTGGTGTGGTCCAGGAAACGGGGTAAACCCCTGAAGTCGCGTTCACAGGAAACAGGAGCGGAACTGGGGCAGACTTTCACTCGCCCCGAAGCCCTGTCAGACTTTGTCGGTACGTGGCTGTATGTGGGCCATCGCTGGCACAGCTCGACTGAGGAAACCGGCCTACAACAGGCAGGCAGGCAGCAACCTGAGCAGCAGCCAGAATGTAGGTTAAACGTAAGGTTACGTAATGTGGACTGAAAGCCCACTTGTGGTTTGCTCTCGTTGCAGATAGGATTAATAGGCACTGAATAGATCTATCTGTGTGCCAGTGTTGAGAAACACAGGGTGTCTGCAGGTTTCAGCAAGTCAAAGTTAGCAACTTTTAATGGCAAGTTGAATGAAACTTCTTTTTAAAATTAGTGTCATACATTTACAGGCACTGTGCCTTGAATGAAATGTAAGGCACAAATTGTGCTAGATTGTAAAATGTGCCGTTTTACAATCTAGCACAGCAAAACCCTCCGTAGTGTCAAGCTTAAACATTTTTTGTTTGTTTTTTCTTTTACCCAGAATGCACCTAACCTAGTTTGGGCAGTGTTGTCCGGTCAACTGCAGATACATTTACAATTACCCAGGACAGACGCAGATTGGCTGGCGAGCTAGCAATGGTCTATTAGCAGCAAGTTACTAGTAGCTTTTATCATAGATATAATAAAGACTTACCTGCTTACTTATTTACTTATTTATTCTTCTTTTTACTGTGTTTATGACCTCGACTGCCTCCAGCCACAGAACTCAATGAAGATGTCTGTTTGCGAGAAAGGATAAAAAAAAAAAAAAAACTACACATACAATATTAATAGCCCTGCTGCAACATGTGATTAATGTAATTAAGACCATATTCCATTTTAAAATTAAATTTGTGATATTTTAAGTCCTTAATTTTAGATGCATGAATTTAAGACTTTTTAAGGACGTACAAACAACCTTGAAAAAGCGACAGTGACATCACTGACAGACATGTTAAGAAATCTGGTCAGCAGTCTGGATCTGTTGACACTTTTGTTGTTGCGCTAATATAGTTGATAAGCAAAACAATCACTGTACATATGCCATTGTTGGTCTAACTCTATCCAGGTTATCGCTGCAGTCTGAAGTAGCACATTAATTTTCCACCATGACTCGTTTCTGTTCTCTTTGCGCTGTAAGAGCGCAGGCTAAAAAAAGGATCCACCCCCACCTCACCCCCCCTTCCTGACACATTAGGACACATGCAAGTCACAGTGTGACAGCCTGCTTGGGCAACAGGAAACTCCAACTGTATTGCACGTATGTATTTTTGGTCCAGGCAGTGCAATTGTCCTATAAATAGCCTCAAAGCCTAACAGAACTCTTTGATCATGTGCTGTGAGTGAATCGCACGGCGTGGATGAGCTGCGGTGTTGCTAAAAGTCCACCGTGAGCCGCGTGTTGCTACCTGTTTGTGCTGTTTCACTGTACTGATCCTCCCTCTGTCTCTCCCTGGTGTTTACTCCTCGTGCAGGTCACTGTCAGCGGAGCGAAGTGAGTGCAGTGCACTGTAGTGATCCCATCTAAAGTGGGTCACCCTCTTGTAACACACTTACACCGAGAGCTGAGGTCAGCAGCCTGTCTGTCCGTCCTCTGGTCAGAATTTTTGGACTAACAGATACTTAGGCTTCCAGAGCAACTTCTTTTTATTCAACTTGTTAGAGTGAGGCGTATCGACGTGGAGGTCAAACCGCAGGCTCATTTGGTGTTTTAGTCTTTCCCTTCATCTGTCTATCCATCTGTTTATCTGATGCACTGTGTGTCTGTCTTCTCGAGAGCTCCGCTTCATTTTTCTTTCTGCAGAGTAGCCTGTGATTATCTTTAAAAGCAGAGGCACTGGAATGTTAATCCTTTAATTTTCTCCACTCACTAGTTTTTCCTTCTTCTTTTTTTGTTTGCACTGACATTTCTCCCCCCGGCACTGTCATGTGCATAAATAAACTTCAGTCATGTTGGCATCTGTTTATAAAGCGCAACGCCAAAATCTGAAAATGGGATTTCTTTAAGCAAAAAAGATTCTGCGGATTTACATCAACATCCATAATCCGCGTTTAAATCTGCAGCGCCTCTTCGCCGAAGGAGACTTCCTGGAGTTTTTGGAACGGCGGCGTTAGAGGAATCATGTTTCAAAAAAGCAACACCAGGACCAGGGAGAGTGTGTCACCAGAAACAAGTGCTTAATCACCAGGTTCATGACAGGTTTGGAGGGCTTCAGACATGTCCCCTATGTGAATAGCAAACGAACTGGACTTCTTTACCAGCAATCCACATATTTTCTGAGCCCCATAAATGATAGCATTTAAGTAAAATCTGTTATTGCTTTCTTCTAACGATGGCTTTCGTCTTGCCACTCAACTATTTGTTTAACTGGCCTTGTTTAACTGATACCTTTTGCACATTGGTCACTTTGGATGCATAAAGTGCTGTATAAATAAATATTGATTGATTGATTGATTGATTGATTGATTGATTGATTGATTGATTGATTGATTGATTGATTGATTGATTGATTGATTGATTGATTGATTGATTGATTGATTGATTGATTGATTGATTGATTGATTGAAGATGACATGAGAGTCCTGTCTCATGTGGATTATCACTGAGACAAAGACAGAAGTTGAAGTTGTGTCAAGCTCTTTGCCTTTTTCAACGAATGATTAAACAGTGTTGCTCAGGTTGCTTGGGATATTCAGTTAAATGTGGATGCATAAAAGCATATCAAGCATATCCAGTCAGTGGGTTTGGGGTACATAGAGCATATACAGTTATATTCAGTAAACTAGAATATGATATACAAAATATCAACCTTTAAACAGGTATTAAACTGATGTTAAGCCCACATTTCTGTTTTTAAAATATTTGTTTTATTGGTCGGATGTCATATCCTAATTTTAAATGTAATGTTTTTACTAGCTGTAAAAGAACAGCACAACATCAGAACAGAAATAAAGGCTTTCAAGCATCAATCTGTGTGCAATTAATCCATGTAATGTGTTTCAATTAGGGATAAAGTTCTTGAAATAAATCGATTTTTAGTCAATCTAATTTATTGGGTCTGTAGGTGACTTGCAAACATGGATGATATTGTTAATAGTTATAATGAGGAATATAAAACTTTTTATGTTTCACTTATGATTTTGAAGAGCTGTCATTGAAATTTTACCAGAAAAAAAAAAAAAAAAAAAAGTCCTGAAACACTTTCTAGCTTTTGTGTATCATCCAAGAATATCAGTAACCATCCCGTTAAAATCCTTTGGGACAGATAAAGCGCTGTTCTCAATCTGACTAAATTGCTAGATTTCACTCATGATCGTCACTATAAATTTATTAACATCCTCTAAATATCAATGAGCCTCTTTTTCACTTTAAGAGCAAGCAAACAGAAGAGGTAAGTATAAACCCTGGGCTGTTTTCCCAGTCACCAGCTGGAGGGTTAAAGGTACTTTATTTACTAGCTCGTCATTACTGGCGCAAACTGCTCCAGTGTGAACACAACAGACAGAAATCTGTGGGCAGCACCGAGAGTCATGAGTGTCTACCGCCTCTGCGTGTGTCACAGCCTGCGTCAGGACAGACAGAAAAGGCACACAGAGGAACATGCCCCGAACAAGAGGAGTCTCTGCGCGGCGCTTCCTGCTTCGCTTAACCTGGCTGTGCGATAAATGGAATTTCGAAAAATGTAAACGCTTCGGTATTCTTTCGGTATGCTAAAGTGTAACATTAAGACTAAACTGTCAAAATGTTTTTGAGGTCTAACTATATTTCAACGTTGGCTTAGTCGTGATACACAGAAAGCGGTAAAGATTCCGTTAGCGTAGCTAACGGCCCGGGCGGTTGTGCGCAGGTGCGAGATTCCAGGCAGTTTCAGAACGGTGAACTATCTTGACCCAGTCTGTGTCTTTGGCTGCTCCCAGCCAGTCCTCTCATATTCACACTAGTACTACTGTGCAGCTTCACATAAACAGAACAAAATGCTCAGCTGGCCCGACGGCAGCCGAGAGCTGTAACTTCGTGACAGTCTCGGACCCTCTTCACTAGCATGCTCATCTTCACTTTATGGTAAGTAACCTACAAAAAAATATCTACATGCGGTTGTATTCCTCTGTGTTACAGTTTGTAATTTGTTCAGCCATCGTTGCCTAATCGTTTTAATGTTAAATATGAAGCCAAAGTGAATGTGATTTGTGGGCAATTAATTGGTAATTATTGGCAATTTTACAGTTTTTATGCTTAAAATGAACATATGAACTTTATAGAAACTTCCACCTCTTGTTTCAAGAAGTTTATGACTGTGGTGCTGTGGAGCAGTCGTCTTGGAAGTGTGCCCAGTTTTAAATGGAGCCTGTGGCACAGCAGTGTTTGTGGCGTACAGAAAGCGGGGAACACTGTTGTCATTGTAGCTGACGTGAACCCAGTATGCGTGAGTGTGCGTGCGTGTTCCTCGGCGAAAAGGTCAGGGGGTCAGCTGCCTAATGACTGTTATTATGCCAAACAGGAAACGACCCCTGCGCTGCTTCAGTGCAAACCCAGTGTGACATGCGCGCAACATTCCTGCAGGGAACACGAAAGAAAAAAAAAGAAAGAAAGAAAGAAGAAGTCATTCTCAGTAATGTAACAGTGTAACGTTATTCAGAACATGAATTTATTGACAGTGGGTCTTCTGGTTCACGTGCACGCGCATGTGCACAGTGTGCCGCTGCTTTGAACCTTTAAATTATTGATGCGGTCTCAGTGGATACCTAGATGTGCAGCGAGTCTTCCTGCTCTGTCAGATATGTAATAAATGGGATGGAACTGGGACAGGAGGCTGTCCTTACACTTACTCTGTGCCGCAGTATTAATTGGAAATGCTGCCACTGTTTCTTTTGTGTTAAATCTGTGGAAACATTTGTTTCGCAGGAAAGATAAAAACACTGACAATGCAGGGAGTTTCACTGCTTGAGTGTTCTTCCCAAAGAACCTGACTGAGTTGTCTCTTGTTTCACCTCTGTTTTTTTTTTTTTTTTAAACAATGAATCCAGGACATTGTCTTCTGTTAATACACACACACATGCACACACACACGTAGTCTCACTGGTTCAAGTCACCAG
The DNA here is from genome assembly GCF_002775205.1 of Xiphophorus maculatus. Taxonomy (NCBI): domain Eukaryota; kingdom Metazoa; phylum Chordata; class Actinopteri; order Cyprinodontiformes; family Poeciliidae; genus Xiphophorus; species Xiphophorus maculatus. The sequence continues at coordinate 8,837,362 of NC_036448.1, forward strand.
AAAGCCTAACCTATTATGAAGTACTTAGGGCAAGAAAATGGCCATTAATTCATACTGAGCTATGTTATAATATGCTTTCCTTTATGATAAGTGAATTATCTATTTTAGCTTCTTTGTACAAGCTGTACATTTGTTCAGAGGCGAAACAATCAAGCAGCCACAGATTAGAGTCGACCATTTTTCAATGGAATTCAAATGCAAATATAATTTATTAATCCCAAAGGGATGTGATCAACCAGACCTTAGAAAAGGCTTACAAAGGCAGTAGCCCAGGGCACCAAGCGTTTTGGAGGGAAGAGGGGCGCCCCAAAGAAAGTGTCTTCTGTGTATGCTGTAAAAACATTTTAAAGTCATATGCTCATTTCACTTGTGATGTTTTTCTTTTTAGCGTTGGATTTTTATAAATTTAAACTGGACTCAAATATTTTAAGTTTATCATATTATCATATTTTCAAGTCCAACATGAAGACGTTTACCGGACATTTTAAACCAATCAATCAAATGTGTAGGCCTACCTATTAATGCCATGTAATTTACATGAATAAAATATTTTTATTCATTTTTTTCTGGAATATGGCACCAAAACAGGCTTCAGCCCACGAGACCTTATTCTTCTAGATCCGGCCCTGGCTGTGTGCAAGTTAAACACTGAATACATGTCAATTCCTTAAATGCATTAAAACTAAAACTTCCCACTGTTTTCAACCAACGTCTAGTATTTTAAAGCAATGTTTTAGTTTATTAAACTGTAGATACATATGAAGACATGTGCTTTGATGCATAAAAGGTTCTAATCTTGTTTTCTAGTTGTTGTGTTTTTTAAAAAATAAAAACGGAATCTCTCAAAGTTAAAATTGAGACCTAAAAGAAAACCAGATCCCAAAAAAACGCCTGATTAGTGCATCTCTACTCACATTAGATTGTAAGATTGCGGCACATTTGTTTTTGTTTGCTTCTTTTCTCCAAAAGTGTGACAGCAAACAGAATGATGCGCCATTATTAAAAAAGAAATTTTGTAAATAAAAATAAAATTTGGACCTTATGTTTTCGCTCTGTTGTGACTGTGTAATCAGACAAACTAGTTTAAATTAAGGCTGCATTACATTAGGAAATCAGTTTGTCTGTTTTGTCTCAGCCCAACATCAGTCAGCAACGTTCACCGTGGGAAAACGTTCATTGTTCTCTGACAGCCCTTTCTTTCAGCGCTCTCTTCGGCTAAGATCCGTTTCCCTCAAAGCGCTCCTGTTTGGATTCGTTTTCCATGTTCGTATCCAAAAATAGCAGCCTCTTGATCGCCCAGCCCTGAGCATACAACCGCTGGACGCTCCGTTTCCATGTATTCTTCACAACAACAACAAAAAAGAAACTTAAGGAATCACTGGAATGTTAATTACTCTGCAGGGAAACGAAAGAAGAGTGGAGAAGTTGCTTTGCCGCTGTTAAGTCTCCTAAGTGTCGGCTAGTTGTAAGTGAGAGGAGGATTTTCTGAGTTAGCTTGTGAAACAAGTATAGTTTCTAGGTAAATCACTATCAAGATGGAATTAGCCTAAACAAACTGGTGGCTGGGAACCGGCTCCACCAGGAAGTGCTTCTCATTCCTGAAGTTGTCACTTGCAAAAAAAAAAAAAAAAAGAAAAGTGCAAAGCATATTTAGTGTCATTGTTCATTGACATGAGATTGTTACAGTATCAAAACTTTGGCTAAAAATACAGTGGAAAAAACAGATGGACACATTTAAACATTTCATTCCAAACAAAAAGGCATCAATTATTTCTTCTTATGTGACATTAATTTTACAGTTGGAATAATATCTTCTATAAAATAAATGTGTTATTGTATCTTTGATAAATGGACACAAGCAAAAATAAAAAAGCACCTCTTCAATTTATCTTTAATGTACAGAATTATGCATATTTTGTCAATCTGTTTTCTATACTAAAGACAATACACCGTGTTCCAAGTTATTATCCAAGTGATATTTTCTCAGATTTTCTTAAATGGTCAACGCAAATGATGGTCAGTATCATTTTCAAGTTCTGAACTACTACAGTATAAAATCAAATTTTACTGAACAAAGTTCCCCATGAGAACAGTATTTATTTTTTTTTTCAAAAATAAAAAACTCAAAATGCACTGTTCCAAATTATTATGCACAGCAGATTTTCTAAACATTTTATGGATTATACAGAACTACAAACGTCATTATTTGGTCACATGTACTAAAATACAACTTAATTTCAACATGAAAAGAACAACAAACAAAACAGGAAGTGAATCATTTTTTTTCGTCCTATAAATGCTAGGACCTATATATTTTAGGAAGGATTATCAGACGCTACATGTGTCAAAAATTAGCATTAGCATTGATCTTTAAAAGTTTTTAAGCATAGCAGATCCTATAATAAATAACACACCTTTTGGATTAATGCACAAGAAGTAAGTATGCAGCAGCAGGTTGGAGAGGGGCAGCAGTGTGTTTTGCTACAGGATACTAACTTTGGTATTTTTAGGACTTTGAAGCACTTCAATTTGAAATCCCAAAATTCCTCCTCCTCCGTTATTAGGCTGCACATTTATTACAACGCAATGTTAAGTTATTTAAACCCGTGTTTTTGTTTCTTCTGTGTTCATACAGAACGTTTAGGAACCGCCACAGCCAAACAATGAGAGACATCCTTAAGAGGAAGTTTGCAGAAGTGGAGGAAAATCCCTGCTACTCCCCTCCCTCCTCCTTCTGCTCCTCGTCTTCTTCTTCTTCTTCTTCTTCTGCTTCTCCATCTTCCCTCTCCTCTCCTACCTCCTCTGAGTGGGAGTCGGACGGGGAGGGAAGCTCCTCCGAGAACCAAGACTTCACACCTCACAGTCCTGCGTCAGCCTCCGGATCGCCCAGTAAGTCGCGTTTGTTCCCCTCCTCTCGTCTTTCAACTAATGCAAACCTCCTTCCTTATCGGCGCGTTTCCTCACCGGCGTTTTATAGGAGTGTCTCTTATCAACCTGGAGCAGAAGTTATGACTGACTGATATATTTAAAGCGCCGGCCTTTAAGCCCCGTTGCAGATAAGACGCGCAGAGAGGGACCGGCTCCTGCAGAGCGTAGATCACTTGCTTCAGCAATAAGAAGTAGTGGGATCAATTTGAATAGCAGGAACATTTTAAACAAGTCGTATGAAATGGCTTCGTTTAGATAGAAGGCCGCTCACAATTTATCCTGTTCAATCTCGAGCTGGAGATGTATTTAAACACAAAAGATGTCGTAAAAGATATATTAAAATGATAAATAAAAAAAGGCGAAAAATAAAACTCCCAAACAAATAAAACCCCAACTACTTCCTTCCCTCTGTGGAGAGCTAAGAGACAACCAAATAATCCTCACAAAAGCAAGTAGCGAACTCGACTATTTAGAGAGGAAGGAAATGAAAACAGAAAAAAAGCAAATGTAAACAAGAAGAACAAGAAGATCTGAATCCATCATATTAGGAATAAAGCACGGCTAGTCCTGCACCAAGAAACAAAAAATTAGGGAACAGTGAGGCTCAGTGTGGGCACTGGTGTGGAAACAAACACCGGGGTTATGGAGATGTTTTCAGAAAGGTTACAGTAATCTCGTCCTCAGGACAAACACCGCCAATACAGCACAGTCGAGGATTAACAGATTTAGACTGGATGTGTTCAGACAAACAGAGCAGATGATACTAAGTCAACCAGCTGGGCTCGCTTTTCTTCACGTTTTGCTGCTGGGAGTTCAGACTTGGATGTGTTTCATGGTGTTGCTGAGGTCAAACAGTGACCCGACGGACGCTGTCGTAGACCGCTGAGGGTCCGATTGCTCTGCAGCGAAAAATAAAAGGAAGAAGAAGTTCAACTTCTTTCTGCCGCTGATCGGTTACTTGTTTACACAAGCCTTTCTTGGCATTTCCTTTTCACTTGTGTTCAACTGTCGACCCCAAATGAAGTCAAGCACCGGTAGTACCCCCGCCTAGTGGCCGCTTTGGAAATTACAAGGGTTTCAGCAAAAGTCAGACTTGTTCTTCATTAGTCTTTTAAAGATTTTTTTTATTTCAATTGTGCTTGCATAGTGTTTATCTGTAAGCTTTACACACTTTTGTATGTATCTGAGGCTGAACTGAACCACTAATTTTGTGGATGGCCAGCTTATTTACAATGCCATATAAAATGATTCATAATCCTTGGATACTGAAGCCGAGAATCTTCTTGCCAAAACACCACAGTGCTAATAAATGTCCCACCATGCAGTGGAAAATGATACATGGTTTTCAACATTTTGGCCAGAAATTGCAGACACCAAGTATATTACTGTACTATAAAATGAAAAGGAGAGGCAACCAAATACAAAATAGAAAGAATGAGAAAAACAATATTAAGCAAGGAAAAGACAATAAAAATGTTCAGCTAGCAGAGCTGATGTAGGTTAGGAAGACTAATAAAACACGGCTGTGTTAATAATGATAATGAGACGACATTAAAGTTCTGTGAAGCATACATTAATAATGCTGATAATAGTGTTAAAACTTAGATTACACACATAAAATCTATGAGGTTTGTGGTTTAATAGGTGATACTTGCGGTATATATTTTGTTTTTATTTGCAGATATGTTTCTTCACAGAATGCTCACTGCTTTATCTAATGTTTGGGATGTTTTTTTAAAAACCTGACCAGTTTGGCCCATCCTGAAGAAGCCGAAGCTTTCAAAAAGGCCGAACAGCGTGCGCTTCGACCAGGTGACGGTGTTCAGCTTCCCCCGCTCCCAGGGCTTCACCAGCGTGCCCAGCAGAGGAGGTGCCACCCTGGGCATGGTGCGCAAACACAGCGCCCTCCGAAGGTACACCGTGGACGAGCATGCAGTGGAGCAGCGCAGCAGGCGCAGAGAGAGGCACAGAGAGAAACTAATTCAAGAGAGGTTTGAGGCACTAAAACACCAAGTGAGTGCTCTTGGTCTCAGCTTTGCACTGATCTCGCTCGCAAAGTTTCTCGTAACTAGAACCGCTGCTGTGTTTGCTTCCAGCTGATCATAAGTGGAGCTGTTGACCAAAACGAGGCGGAGAAGCTGACGACGGATCAAGTTCTGGGTGGAGACCCTGACATTCATGTTAGTGAGTCTGACTTGGAGGACGGAGGCTACCTTCAGCCGTTCTCTTCCAAACAGCGACAGGCTCTCCTCCTGGCGGCGGGGGCGAAGGTCATCGACAAGGAGGAGAAGAGGCAGCTTCACGCTCTGCGGCTCTCCAGGGAGGCCTGCGGCTGCGACTGCCGGGGCTTCTGCGAGCCGGAGACCTGCGCCTGCAGTCAGGCAGGCATCAAGTGCCAGGTACAACACTGCGACAAGTCGTGTTTGCGTTAAGGACCATAAAGTCTTGGGAAAATATTAACAAAGACTGAAAAAAAGATATGTCTGCAACAAGGATGCAAATGTCAAATAATGGTTTGTTAGATTAAAATAAGTTCCAGTTGATAAACTTGTAATGTCTGCTTTGACCTTCTTTTAGTGTTGTAATTTGGCCACCATTCAGAAGAGGGCGCTGCTGGTCATTATTAAATGAAGCTAGTTGATACAGAAACAAAGATGGCGGGGCCATAACAGAACGGAAAAGGGAAACGGTCCAGACAGAGTCCGGTGTGGAATGCAAAATGGCTATTATTGCGGTTCTGTTTTGAAATGTAAACACTCGACAAGTTCCTAAAGCTATCACCTTAATAGCGCTCGTTCAGCGGAGCTGCATGACAGAGCTCAATTAATAGTCTATCAATAAGATCAATCAGCTTTAGATTAACTCGTTAAGCGCTAACTTGCATCCATAGTGTGCTGGACAGCAGTGAGCTCTAAAGCCAGGGTGTCCACGCACCCTTAAAACGTCTTAAATTTCTTTGTCCAAAATTACCACCTTAAATTCATTTTTAAAAAGTGTAAATTGCTAAACATGCTAATCACAAGTCTTACATTTGTCATGGCAGAACTATTTCATGTAGTTGTTTTTCTCCTGGGACTTTTTTGTCAAGCAAAGATTTGGGTCGCACGCAGCATCTTTATTGCATTCTGTAACTCAAGGCGGTTGAGGCTACCAGCATTTAGCTATCCTTTGTGCCTTTATCTCTGGCACAGAGCCAGATGGATAGTTTTTGTAATAGAGCACGATCTCCCAACCATCCCCTATATTTAGTTTTTTTCAGTCTTAAATTTTATTCAAACTTCATTAAAAGAATGTCTTAAATTTTTAAATTTGACCTCCTGAAACTAGCAGATGCCCTGCAAATCATATGAGACAAATTAGTGAATGAAGGATGAATTTGATGATTTCACAGACCGTTTTTGAGAAAATGTTGCTGGTTTTCTTTTGACCAACAGGTGGACCGCTTCAACTTCCCCTGCGGATGCACCAAGGACAGCTGCGGAAATGTGCAGGGGCGCATCGAGTTCGACGCCCGGCGCGTTCAGACCCATTACATCCACACGCTCATGAGGCTGGAGCTGCAGAGGCGACTGCGTCGTGAAACGCTGGTCTCGGGGGAGCAGGCAGGTGTGACCGAGGAGCTCAGAGACTGTTCAGGACACAACGAGGTCAGTGCAGAGCAGAGCGCGCAGGAGAGCAGGTGTCCATTCAGGTCCGGCCTGGAGGAGGACCTGCTTCCTTTTGCCATGCCCGCCGCTCCTTCTTTCCGCTGCATCCCGGACCAGCTGGTCGTTGAGGAGAACAGCTGCAGCAGCGACATGTCCGAATCCTCCCTCTCCTCCTCCGAATGCGACGCAGGACAATTCTTCAGCGGGACCCAGACACTTCCGGACAGAGGCGCAGATTTGACCCATGACTCCGGCAATAAGAACTTCTTCTCGTGCGCCCAAAACCGGCACAGATGCAGCTCTGCAACCTCAGACGACGACAGACCGCATTCGCCCGTTGCGCTCGCAGACAACATTGACGCCAGCAGGAACTATCTCGACGAGAACGCCAATCAATCCAGAGACTTTTTCAACGAGGACTCTTTCGAGGACTTCCCTAACACCCCGTCTCCCACCGTGGGCTACTCCTTCAGCGGATACATGGACCTGAGCCTCTCCTCTGACTCCGACCTGGAGTTCTTCCACAGGGACTATCCCTCCGGACCGCTGCACAGCTCCTTCAAAGAGCACAGACACTCCGACAGCTTTCAGCACTTCCAGCTGTTCAGTTCGGTGAATTTACCACAGCAGGAGTCGAGCATCCAGCTCCTAGAGTCTCTGATTGGCTGATTCAGACACTCATCTTTCATACCCAATTTAATGAAACACCCACACTAGTGCTTTATATATATATATATATATATATATATATATATATATATATATATATATATATATATATATATATATATATTTATTTATAATAATTTCTAAATACAAAGACCTATTTTTTCCTTATGGAACATTATTTTTGCCTGAAAGTTGTTATTTTCAAGAGAAATCACACTCGAATAATTAGCTTCATTTTTATTAATTCCTTGAAATAAAATTGTAATGGGATGGATTTAATTTTTACCATGACCAACAATATCATGCACAAAGTATGCATATGAAATGCAATCCAGTATCACATGCAATGAAGAGCTAAGTGTTGTAGCATGTTAATTAAAACAGCAACTCTATGGATGAGGATAAGCCACGCTCTGCTGGATTTGGGAATCATTCTGATTATGATTCTCTGATTATTTTCCAGAACCCCGAGTACCTGTTTACTGGGCCAATACGTATTTGTTTATTTAATCACTGATTATTTCCATGAGTAGTAACTCATAAAAAGGTGACATAATTATTAACTGGTAAAGATGGCAGAGTTTTTTTCAAAATAATAAGTAGTATTGTAATGGCAGCAGTTCGAGTCGAGAATCAGTAGTTTGCCTTTACTTATGAGTGTATGAAAGCAGTGGTGTGTCAGATGGTCCTATAGAATAGACTCCATATTTAAAGCTTTATTTATTTAATTTTTTTTTTTACAGCAGACATTTTTATTCCACAGTACAGAAAGCACCTTCATGTTTAGTATGCATGGGCCGGTTAGCGGTTAGCCCTTTCAGTGAGATGCTTATGAAAGTGCGAAGAGCGAATTTTAGGCCTTGTACACACGTAGCCAGGTCTTTGTAAAAACAAATATCTCCACCACATCCTTTAAAAAACATATCGTACACGCGGGATCGATTTCAGGACAGTTTTTATCGACATGAACCCGCTCGTACTCTGTTCTGATCCAGAGCGTTGTTTTAAACACGCCAAACCCTTAAGTGTAGCGCAAAGTTAAAACATGTCTCGGCTTACAACTGCGACTTCCTGTTAGGAATTAAACATGGCGCCAGGAGGTTCATTTGTGTGTTTGAACTACTTTTAAATAGCCTATTTAATTAAAACACAAGACGGTGTCGGTGGGGAATTAAGTTTTGCGTTCCCTCTCAATATGCTTACTGCAATATTTGCTGGTCTATTTTGCATACAGTCACAAATGTCAATTTAAAATTTCAAATCTATACACATTTAAAGAGCCACAGAGAAAATGTGTTTATTCTTACCTTTGGTGCAAAATATTGATTGAAAATCGATTTATTCACTGCATGTTTATTTCTGATTGTGTAAAGATTTAGCATGAAAACGGCCCTTTAGACCATTCAGACCACCAACACAAAAGAGACTCTGTCAAATGACTTATTATCCTGCATTTTTGTATAAACAATTGTTTTTAGGGATATAAAACTGAGCTTTTGTGTAGATGAAAGGCCATGAAAATGAATTTATTTTCCCAGAAATCTGGCTATGTGTGGACTATGCCTTTTTTTTTACCTGCTGGCTGAATAAAGAGTTTCCATACTTTTTCCACTACTTGCTCAAGAATCCTCTTCCTGTTTTAAAGGAAAGTGCATCATGTTACATATCCATTTTTCTTGTTTAACTGCCGTGAAACTGGTGTTTTTTAGGTTATTATGCTGTGTGAATCTCATGCTGGCCCAAGCCTAATTGTTGCTTTAGTCCCTGCGAAGCATTTCTGGTCCGTCTGTTTGAGCAACACCAAAAACAAATGCAGCTGGTGTACTTTTCTTTTTTGCGATATGTAAATATGTCGGCTGCTATAAGCTCTGTAATTCCTCCCATTTCAGTGTTCTGCTGCAACCAACTTGCAGTCAGATGTTCATCTTCGTTTTACCATTGACGCCATGTTTACAGCAGTGTCTAATAAAATCTGCTTCAGCTCTGTAGTAGTGTTGACTTATAAAGTACCTCTGTAACCGTTCAGTGGAGTCATGGATTTTGTATATGACGCATAATGTTCAGAGATCTTTAAATAATATATTTGAAAAAAAGATATTGTGCTATTGTTAACTGAGCAATGATTCATTAAAACAAATGTTTCATTTTTTTAACTATGGAGTACGTCTGCATTTTGTTTTCTGCTCTGAGTCTGCGAAGGAAGGGGAGCTGCTTTCCTTGATCTGGTTCGCCTGAGTTTTATGTTTTGATAGTTATTTTACTTTAACCAACTTTTGTAGTTAGTTTTGTACTCTCTATCGTCATAACATAATTACTTCAAATTCAAGGACTGTTGTATTTCTTACTTTATGTATAAACTGGAGCATTTTCATTTTACAAAACAGTCTGGCTGGCATTGTCGATACATTTTTCTTAGACCCCAGCACCAAGGAGAAAGCAACCAACGTTAGCAATCAAATTGGAATCAGGAATTTCACTAAAAGTAGCTTTGCTGCACTTCCACAAAAATCTATGAGGGTGACCTCAACTTCAATAGGGCTGTTGTAAACAAATATTTTAGTAATAGAGTAATCTATCAATTACTCTTACGATTAATCTAGTAATCGGATTAAAAAAAAAAGATAAAATATTGGTAAATCTGGCATAACACCGGTGTTACTATTGGATATCAATATCAGTCCACCGTTCAGAAATTAAAAAATCCAGGGTGGCAGCCAATATCGTAACGTTCCTGATTGGTACATCTCAATGAAAACATGCCCAACTCTGAAACATGGTGGGTTTTGTCTCCTCCAGTGTTTCTTCTGTTGCGTCTTTTGGGCTTTTTTCTGGGGTCTCTTCTGCCACCCTGGATTCAATCTTGTCCAGCTTCAGTTTTAAAGCAGTGATCTCTTTGTTTAGCTCATTATTCTCTGCTTCTAGGTTTTCCTGCTGTTTAGACATTTCTCTCAATGTTTCCTCGGTATTTCGTCTTATTGACATCTGTTCCAGTTCCAGGAGCACATTTGACTTTGACAGGGCATCATAGTCACATTTTAACTGCTGAACTGTATTTCTTTCCATCTCCAATTCGAATTTAAGATAACTAATATCTTCTTTGTAATGCTGTTTCAAATTTAAAAGCATTTCATGTTTTGCTTGCAAGCTCCTTGTATCGTTGTTTATTCCATCGTTGAGGCGCTCGATTTTTACCCTCAACGTTTCCACGCTCTTTTTACTCTTCTCGTTGTGTTCCTTGAGCTTCCTGCTGCTCTTCTGTAAATTGATGTAAGCTTTAGCGATAAAGAAATCCTTCTCTGCCATATTTATCTCTGTGTCGAAACTAAAACCGCAAATGAATTTCTCTCTGGAATCTGGGAATACAGAGACAAGTTACGCATCAAATCTACAAGAAATCTGTTGCGTGGGTGGAGGGGGAAAGGAGGACGATGGTTTTTTTTTTAACTTTATTTGCAGAAACATTTGTTATGCCTCAAGAAAAACAAATACAGATAAACAGTATTCAAGAAAAAGCTAAGGGGCTTCGGTTCCCAACTGTACATTGAAAGCAATACAGATTTCAATTGTTTTAGTGGCTATTTTTTGTCAGAGTCTTTCATAGTCAGGATATAAAACTTAACTTCATTGTAAAATGCAGCAAGGCATGGCTTTCTCTACCTGGAACAATGAATATGATATTTAGCTAGTGACAATAAAGGATTTATGAGAAACTCAGAATTGTTAAGCATGATTTTAGTGAGGCCAAGTAAGAAATCTTCCCATAATATCATAAATTGTGCTTCTATGTTGTTGTGGATAAAGTCACACAGATTCTGCCAAAAAGCATCAACAAAGTTACAGCGCCAAAACAAGTGGACAGCAGTTTAAGGATATGAATCACAAAACGTATAATTTATATCAAATTCTTTCTTGAATATAGAGTTCTCATAAAAGGATTAGTGCAAACATCTGCGATAGCTTTTCATTTTAAACGGGTAGGATATTCTGATGAAGTGATATTTTTGTGTTTTTGTCGTGTAAATTGTTCCAATGCTATGCTAAGCATAACTTCTAAGCTTCCACTTCAGTCTCGTCACATAAAGAAGTGAGTGATCAGAAATTATCATATTTAACATTAACACAGCCTGCTATAGTTTTCGGGTTGTAAACATCACGGTAAAAGTTTTAGACACGTAGCACTGACAGATACCGACTTAGCTATTAATCCGGGCTACGGTAGGAAAATCTGATTTGGTAGCACAGATGGTCAGAACAACGGCTCGTGTTAGACTAACACTTTCCGTTAAAGAAGAATTAAATTTGTCATTGAAATTCACACGCTACAAAATGACAAACGTGTCCACTAGAGGGCCAAAATTTAAACATTATCGAACTGAATTTAGGGGGCCCCACACAAAACTGTTCCAAGGGCCACGTTCCACAAAACGTGTTCCGGTTTAATGGCATACGTACGCATGCGCAGTGTAGGTCAGTTTTGGCACTCGATAGCAGCGACGCTCGATTGTTTTGGGCTGCTAAAAAAAATGGTTGCGAAGTGTCAACCTTAGCAATTCTCTGTCATTTTTTTTTAAATAACACTAATAAAATTAATAATTCCTTTCTGCAATGGGATTATCGCAGAGCTCAGAGGCCCCCGAGGGAGGGACGTACGGATACCATGTCCACGGCGTAAGGCTGGCTGAGTCTCCCTGTTTATAAAGCGCAGCAGCTTAGCTGGTGTATGCTAACAGTTAGCTAGCCGAGGAGCTGCGGCTCAAGAGCCTCTAAAACACCAACAATGATGTGGCATTGTTCGCCCGTCGTCCCGCGGGGAGAAAATGACAGGATAGAGACATTACTAAGAACAGTCATTTTGTGACGAAGAGGTTGCAATTACCGTGTTTGTGTCGTTTTGCAACCGGTGCGTCGAGCTAAATAACTAGCTGAACGACAAACCAAGAGGATAAATTGGTTTAGTTCATTCAGCTGGTCATGAAGCAGCGACACAGGATAAATAGCGTTTAATTAATTGTGTTTCTGAAATTATTTAGCAGAAAATGAACGAATATAGCGAGGTGGGTCTTTTTAAACTGACATAAACAAACAAACTAAAGCTTTAATACAGGTTATTCAATTAGCAAATTAATAACTATAAATAGAACCTATCCTGCCAATATACATAAACAACTAAGTATAAGTCCATACAGTTGATATTGCATAGATATTTTTGAATAGTTTCTGCTTGGCAACAGTTTTGTTCCTTACATTAAACAGACCCAATGCTACAAAAAACTAATGTAGTCGTAAAATTTGACATTATTTATCATCCATATGTAACTCTGGTGACTGTTTGGCAACAAATAAAAGTGGTTGTAATAAAATTTTCTAAGTGATTTCCCAGACCTCCACTCAGTAACTCAATCATAGTAACCCCAAAAGAGATTTTTGATTTAGTAGATGCTAAGCTTTGAACAATCCTGAGGCCGTTTCTTTTCAATCTGTGCTGTAACACAGTCGCAGATTACATTGATTCACTTTACTGTTGGTTGCTTATGACATTTGAAATGCACAAACTTGCTCATGCTTTGCCCAGGAACACAGCAGCAGCAGCAGCAGCATTAACGTGAGTTTCTGTTATCTTTGTTGTGACAGATTCAGCCTAATTCTCCTGCAGAAAGGGCCGGACTGCAGCCCTTCTTTGACTTCATTCTGTCTCTGGACAACAAAAGACTCGTAAGTTTTACGCAGTAATGTCAACTTTATATACTCTACAGCTGCATAATGCTTTGAATCACAGTCGCCATAGCATATCATATATGTGTGCAAAATCTCTAATTTAGTATTATTATTTAGTAGCTGTAGCCATCATTTTTATTTTTATAGAATAATAGGCTATTATATTAGATCATGCTGTGTAGTGTTTTTTTTTTTTTAATCACTCACTGTGTACATAACATGAAACCATGGTATTCTTTCTTAGGTTGATCACGCCATAAAAAATCTCATACCACCATTCGCTCAATACATAACAATAGAAGAACAGATAAAGTGAGAATGCTGTTTAAAAATCTCTGCTTTGATTCCTGTTCACTTGTCTGTGGGCCAGAGTGAGGAAAACGAGCAGCTGAAGGAGCTCCTGAAAGCCAACATGGAGAGAGCTGTGAGGATGGAGGTGTACAGCACCAAAACCGCCGGGGTGCGAGAGCTGGAGGTGGTGCCCAGTAACATGTGGGGGGGACAGGGCCTGCTGGGCGCCAGCGTTCGCTTCTGCAGCTACCAAGGAGCCAGTGAGAACGTCTGGCACGTACTGGTGAGCCACTTCCTCGCTCTGAAAACTCATTTCGCGACTGTTGTTTCAATCTTGATGGACTTAAAATAAATGTTTTTTTATTTTTGAGTTCCGTTTTGTGCTTCAAGTCCAACCCCGTTTCTCCTAGGACGTAGAAGCCGGTTCACCAGCGGCACTGGCAGGTCTTCAGTCGTACAGCGACTACATTGTCGGGGCAGATCAGGTGTTGCAAGACGTAAGGCTCCTTTAATAGTCCCTCTTTATCGCCATGTGTCACTGTACCTTTTAATTTACATGCGGTGTGTTGTTTGGCAAATTGGATAATAAAGCTAAGTCAATCCGATCTTATGATTATCAGTCGGAGGATTTCTTCTCGCTGATTGAAGCCCATGAAGGGAAACCCTTGAAGCTGCTGGTGTACAACACACGAACAGACAACTGCAGAGACGTGATGGTCACACCCAGTGGAGCGTGGGGAGGAGAGGGCAGGTAAGAGGCAGCAACATTTCTTGACCGTCACTGTTTTATTACACAAATAACAGGGTATCCGCGCATCCTTTAAAAGTCTTAAATTCACATATCTACAATTGAAACCTTAAAATGTCTGAAATTCATCAAATCTAAGTTGGTCTCAAATATATTAATCGCATGTCTTAAATGTTGTGGCATATGTAGTTTTCTGTCAGACAAAAGTCTGAGTCACGCGCAGACATTTAAAATTCCTTCTGCGATTCGAGGCGGTTGAGGCTACCGCTAACTAGCTGCTAATATGCTCTTGATAGCTAGCTAGCTCTTTGGCATCTATCATTCTTAAGTGCAAATTTCTTAACACTTGGCTGGACGACGTTAGTGTTTTTACCACTGGCTCACCTCTGTTACCAACCCATGCTGGCCAGGTGCGTTCTGCACAAAACAAACTTTTAAGCTAGGCGTCACCGAGGTTAAAGCTGTAGAGAGCCATACGCCGTCACACAAAACCACTGCTAGGAGCCACAAACAAACCTAAGAAATGTCACAGTTTATGCTGTCCTTCATTATAATACAACCATTCACTATGTTTATATATATTTTTTGGTCTTATATTTAATTCAAGGAGGCATTATCGAGTTCTTAAAAAGTCTTTAATATCATTTGCTGAAACTTATAGATACACTGATTAATGCTTGTGTTTAAAGTGACAAAGGTTCATAATTACATGAACAGATATACTTGTGTTTTTTTTCCTTTCTCCTGCCTTAGGGGTTGAGTTTTTATTTCTTCTTCTTTTTTTCAAATAATTCAGTGACTTGTCCCCAAGATTACACTAAATAACTTATGAGATATGCATTCCTTCGCTGTTGATGAGGACACAAAAACAGGACAATCTTAATAATGTTTGTCTTTAGCTTGGGTTGTGGCATCGGTTATGGCTACCTGCACCGCATTCCTGCAACTCCAGAAATGTCGACAGAGAAGCCCCCCATCCCAGTTGCAGAAGAGAAATCCTCTCCGCAGGAGCCAACACATGGGTACACAGAGGTAAATGTGAATATATACATATATGATAATAGCTATCACTTCTTCTTTTGTGTTTGGGATAATATCTTACAATGGTTTTGTTCATGTAATGCAACCTGTAGTTAAGCCTGCTACAATAAGCCGGCATTTTGAGAAACGCTGCCAACATTTTTACACCCAGTACAAAGTAGTTAGTTTGCACTACCTTCCACTTTGACTTGTTTTCCATGTATAAGCTTATTATTATTATGTTTTGAAATGCAATTGTGGTTACAGAGACTTCATAGCCCATTTTAATTATTGTTGTTTCGGTTGTTTTGTTTGCTTATTTAGGATATTAAAGCTGTTAAATGTTCTTTAGAAATAAAAGGGTGTTTTATCTATGACTGAGTATACTTGCATAAATAATCCATTATTATTATTATTATTATTATTATTATTATTATTATTATTATTATTATTATTATTATTATGAGTTGGAAATGGTCCCAAAATGACAATATTATTGTTCATTACAACAATTTACACAAAGTACACTTAAAAGTCAACCACAGTAAAACTGCAAGTTTTCTTGCCGGAGAAACTTTATGCTCACAAACAACACCCACTGTTGAGATAATATCAGCAAAGCACAGCTGCATTTATTCCCTTCCACGTAATGAATTTTTTGTTTTCCAGGCGCCTCTTATGGCCCCTTCAGCCCCCAGTGAAGATTTGTTAGACGTGGAGCAGATCACCCTCCTAGACTCTGTCGTACCTCCACCAGATCAGACAGTGATGGACTCTGGTCGGTTCAGATTCCTGTTTTTTTTTTGTTTTTTTTTACTCATTTATGAACATGAAGAAGCTCCGTATGATCTCTGAAGATGGCTGAAAATCTTCACCCTGCATGATTGGCGATCTTTTTCTTCAGGTTTATCCGATTCCGATGTGGCAGTGATGAGCCCTGACCCTGCAGATCTTTTGGACAGGCTGGACGTGTCCACGTCTTCCATCGACATGACCAACACTTCCCTGGCGATGCACGAGGAAAAGGAGGGTGACATATCTGGTGTTGGTAAGTGAACAGACGAATCGAGTGTTTTCAGCGATGGAAATAAACTACAATTGATTTTTTTAATGTGTTTTTGCCGTGCAGAGGAGCTGGAGGACAGTGCTCTGCCCTCATCATCTGCAGAGAACCAGAGTGAACTACAAGAGCATGTCTCCCATGCAGCTGTGGAGCTCACCGCTTCCCTCGCCGCTCCCGACACTTGGTCTGACTCCGGAGTAGCTCCAGCTGAAACTTCTCCTCCGCGCACCGAGTCCGCAGACCTTCAGAGCTTCGTCGTGGAATCCAGGGGCACCCTGAGTCCGCCTCTGGGCGTGCTGTCCCTTCCCGAGGAGACGTTTCAGCCTTTCACTGAAGAGCCTCCGTGCCCATCTCCAGTAGACCTGATCGCGACCGCGGCTGCTAATGAGGCGGACTTTCAAGTCTTAGGCGACACGCAAGCGTTGGCGTGTGAGTCAGCAAAGCCTGTAGATTATCAGGACGGTGGGGAAGAACCAGAAAAAACACATTTTGATTAAGTTTTCCTTCGGTCATATAGAGGCAACGCTAATGCATTGTGGCGTAGACAATCAATATTTACCTTTCTTTTATCCATTTCTATAAAGGAAGCCCTACATTGCTGTGGAAAAGCATTTCAACTAGGGCTGGGCATTAAATCAGTTTTTTTTATTAATCTTTTTTTATTTATTTATTTTTTTAGAAAATTTGGATTTTAAGTTGGGCCACAAGATGGTGGCCAAGTTAGCTTCTACTTATTTGGACTTTGATTTCAAGGCAACTCTTCGACGGAATATAAGCGCCAGGCTAAGATTTTTTTTAAGCTACAAAAATACGGTCATAAAATTACAAGAATTTAGTCGTGCGATGATAAATTTTTAATAAATAAGTCATCGTTTTAATAGTTTTACAATGTTTTTTTTCTGGAAATATGACTATGATGTTGTAGCCTGGCCCTAATAAAAATCCTAGAAGCCCCTTTTTAAAGATGTTTTTTTTGTCATTTGTAATTCCTTTTTTAGAAAAGAAAATGAGGAAAAAATAGATTAAAATCAGATTCCGTATGAAAAACTGATTTTGTTATCAAGCTAAATTGCCCAGCCCTACTTTTTGTATTTCATCAGCTTATCTGGAAAACAGAAAAATACTTTTCCTACAATGCCTGTAGGAAGTAAGACTGACAAAGTTATTCCAAATTGTTGCACTACAGGAACAAGCTGAGACTTTAACATGAGAGAGGGGCGATATCTACAGCTACAAGTACAAAATGAAGTTACTGATTTTTTTAAATTTTTTTTAGCATAAAGTTTATTTACTTGTTTGGTGGAAAATTAGTGGACACGGGTTTTTGAAACGTTGCTTGCAGCGCACTAAAGAGACGAGTACTTGAATAGTTCCAAAGACAAACGAATCGACTACTGCAAAGTACAGCTGCACCTTCACGTCTCCAACACTACGAACTTCTCTGACACTACTAGACTGCTGGCTGGTAAAATAGGTCCTACTGGCGCACTGTTCCATCTCTGCTAATGTTTTTGAACTAGTGTTGTTTACAGAGTGATTACTCAGCTTTAAACATTGGACGTGGGACACTTTTAGTCGTGGTCGTTGATTGGAACTTAAAGGGCTTTTATTATAGCAATGTTTGAGATGTGACTTTTTTTGTTGTTGTTGTAATATTTAGAAAATGTTTCACACCAGCTCTGATAAGGTTGGTGTGTTTTTAACAAAGTCTTTAGTTTCAATTATTGTAACTGCTGTTTTTCAGCTGCATAGCTTTTGCAGAGCTTCATTCATGTATAGCTAGCTGTCTGCCCATGTTTTTATTAAAAAGAGATGCACTGACAAATTAGTTGGTAACCTGACTATTGACTCAAAGATGAACACACCATACCATATCACTTGCAGATTGCATAAACAACACTCTGCAGTGTGGACGTCGTTACAGAGCGAGGAAGACTTGAGATTTGGCCTTTTCAGGGTCAGTGGATTAAATCAATGATTTTGTCTTTATTTTAAATTTGAAGCATGTCATTTGACAGCATTGTGTGACTTCACCCTGCTACTCATACCATAATTGACCAATCAAAACAAGGATGTATTGAAGCCTGTTGAGTCTGTACTGTCAGGTCAGCGCTTTACAAAACGATATGAAATCAGACCAAAACAAATCTCTCTGATCTGTGCATCTCTACTACTGGGCATCATTGACACCTGTTACTTATGTAGTCTATGCAAAGAAAAAAAATTCAATTTCTAATGTATTTTTGATGAGAAAAGCTTTTGTAAGTAGAAGTCTGAGATTATTGAAGTACTCTTCTATTTTTTCCTGTTCTCTTTATGGGGCTGAATATTTTTCGTTAAAGTAGGTGCCATCATGTAATGGTTGATGTTTTTAGGTACGTTAGTCAGGAATGAATGCATGATGAATGTGAAATGGGTGAGCTGATTGTTAAACAATCGATTTAAAAGAAAGTGTCCCTTGTTTTTATTCCACACTCATCAGCTGATCACATTACAGCCCAACAAACATCCACTTGTCATCCCTATAGATCTGTCATTCCAATTTATTTCTTCGAATGCCTAAAATATACATATTTCACAAATTATTACAAGGAATATTGCAGTAGTATGGCCTAATTGAGGTACATTTCCTATCTTTTTTTTTTCTCTCTCTCCAGGTTTTCTTGTTTTGGCCAATCAGAGCTTGCTCCATGTGTTTTTCCTTTATGGCGTTACAAACACACACACGCACGCACACACAGACACACACACACACACACGTGTCATGGCAAAATTAACTCCAGAAGATTTACAGTGAAAAGATCTCTGCCCCGAGACCTCCAAGAGAGACGTAGCCGTTAGCGTTTATTTCACTTTGGTGAGTTTCCCACAGTGGTTGGATGCTCCTAATGCTCTTCTATTGAGATCCCCCTTCAAGTTATAGTTACTCTTAGTAAATCTAAATGACATGTACACAAAGAACAGTCCTCACTGCCATCAAAATCACTGCTCGAGTTATTAAGATATATACCTTATACTTGTTTCCAATTCCTAAAGTGACTTGGAAAACAAACTAACATTTGTCAGGGTAAACTGCGTTGCTGTGAATGCAACTCTTAAAAATCAAGTTGTTACTTTCATGATGACCAATCTGCTCTGGCAATTTGAGAAAAAAAAAAAAGTATTTCTTTTTTTACAGAAACTGTACAAAAAAAAAAAAACTGTTGCTAAACCCAAAACTCATTTAACCCCCCACCCCAAGAAATTGCAAATATATTTACAGAAAAAAAAAGAACAAAACATTCATTCGTGGAGAACAGCACAGCTAAAAACAAAAGACGAAGACAAAGAGTGAGGTTCTGCAACGATTAGGCGTCTGAGTCGGTGGGTGAGTTCAAAGTGAAGGTAGCGGATGAGGATTTGTTTCGAGTCAGAAACCAAGCGTAGTCCTGACGGCGGAGGACGGGTGCAGAGTGTGTAAAACGGGGAAGAGTTTCTGGAATGTACTAGAGCCAACAGTCTACTACATCCATACACACTCAAACACGGACTAACGTCAGTCGCTTCAGGATGCCCGACAGGCGAAGATCCCAGGAACAGAAAAACAGGTAGCTGAAATTGTGAGGGAAAAGAAAAACCCGGTCATTCCTTGAAGTGTCAAACAACCAGTACTGTTTCCTCAGGAGTGTGTTGGCTGTGGTGGAGTGTTCTGGTCACTTCCCCTATGATAGATACACCATGGATTATGTCCTCAGACGTTTACTGGTTTCTCACTGCCACGGCGACTCTGGAGCACGTGATGGGGTCGAGTGGGGACTACATGGTGGAGGTGGGTGGTGATTGGCAAATGACAAGAGTTCTGCTTGTAAAAATGACAAATTTCATGTCGACTTCTGCCTATAGTGAAGTGTCAAGTCCCCTCCACTCTTCCAGATAAAATGTTTAACTGTCCGCAGGTCCATGTTGGGGTCTAGAACCTATTTAAAGAAAAAAAGATTACTGAGATGAAACATTTCTTTCAAAAAGTGTATTTTAAAAAAAGAAGTTATTTTGAAGAGGAAACTTTTGCGTACCTGGTCTTGACACATTAGCTCAATCTTCTCCTCGGCGAGCATCGCCATGTCTTCTTCCTTCTCCTGCTCTCCGGGTTTATCGTTGGCCGAGGAGCTGGTGGTCTGCGACTCGTTGTCCAGGTTTATGATCTTCTCGTAAACGTGCTCCATCACCTTCCTCACCTGGAGCATATCGCTGGCCGAGAGACGATCCCTGCAACGCAAACCGCAGGTACGTAACGGAGCAAAGGCTCAAATGCCACTCAGACGGATAGAATCCACCGGAGGCTTACTTTTTTAGAGTTTTTGCACCAGAAGAAGAATGGGGCTGGAGGTAAAATGGGATTTTGTTGAATTTAGGCATATTTTTCTGAAACAGAACAGGAAGAACATGTTAGAGCACAACGTCCCTGCGGATAATTAGCATCAGCGAAGAACATCAAAATTCTGACGTTAAATGTGCAGCTGTTTCAAATTTTGTTTGTAGAATGCAGGGAATGTTTCCTCTGATATTATGATTATGTTTTTGCATTAACAGATTAATAATTGGACAGCAAAGGTAGGATTTGAACCAGATGAAGCTGCAGCTAGAACATTTGAGAAGTTCTGGGCACAATATATTTACAAAATTATTATGATTTCTTATCTTGAATGCAATATATTTTTTGTCCAGCTTTGGCTTAATTACTGCTCTGAATATAAAGTTTAAGTAACTTTACATTCTCTGTTTAATGACTGATTACTAAGTTAGTTGACGATTATTTCAATAATCGATTCATCGCGATTAATCTGATTAATCATTTCAACCCTAGAGTCTACTTGTATTTTAGTTCTTAAAGGGAAACGAGAAGTGGCCAAAGTTGAAAACAAAAGGAAAGTATCTACAGTGTTCTGATTGGTGCACGTTAAAAAGGGGCTCCAATTAAAGTTATTGCACTATAAACTTAAGAAACTCCAGGTTTTCACGTTAATACTCACATCTACTGTGATATCAATGACCCACTGTGGGACTGTCTCATTCAGCAGCATGGATTCAGTCTCGCCGCCTGAATCTCTACATAGCAGCCTGCAGCAGAAACACAGAGCAGTTAGAGAACCATCACTTCAACAACACAGAGGATTCTGAATGCAACGTTTACTCGCGCTTTGCTAAGTTTGTTCGAACCTAAATAGAGTTCTTCCTCCTGCTTCTCCGAAGATGACGGGCGTGTGAGGCGGGACCTGAAAATATCCGTTTCCTTTCTGCACCCTGTTCTCCTGCTCGCCGTTCACTGTGAACACGCACACACACACACGCCAGCGATGAGACGGGCTGACCGCCGCAAACACACAGAGAGTCCTCAGACTGTTGGATATAACAGAAAACTATCCTCTCACCGTGGTTCACCTCGTTTTCTTCCTCGTCCATGGGGTTGATGCGCGTTCTGGGCCAGAACTCCAGCAGAGCTTGGAGCAACAAGCCGCCCAAGTTCACTGCAAACAAGGATTAACAGGATTAAGGTTCAGATCAGTCGTAAATGTTATGACCTCCGCTGAATAAAATGAAAATCATTCATCTTCTTACAAATCGATGGTAGTTTATCACACTACGATACTTAACCCTTTAGATGGACCACTAGAACCCCACAAGCTGTTACATTTTACAAGGCTACAGTTAAAACTACACATGTTGAGATGAATTAAACTGATGGAAAAAAAAAACTATGAAAAGGAAACCAACAATCAATACATCAATAAAAGAAAAGGCAGATTTTTATTGTTTATAAAAACGCCATGCTAGAATCTGAAGAAACGGGTCTAATCAGTTGTTCCCGTGGCAACAAGACTATTCATTCATGTGACATACTCATGAAGCAAACACTAAACATATTCTGTCTGAACAGATTCCAGCCAGCTACATAACAGTTATCCAGAGCTTCCTAACAAAATTAAAAAGATGCTGCAACTCCACTTATCCCGCCCACAACGGCAACAAATGCATAAACTTTAACGTTTTGTTGTTTTTTTCCCCTTTTTATGGACCACTAAACTTCTTTTGTCAGGTTTACTTTTCTCGCTATCAGGAATGATCGCTAGCTATCAATCATTCCTGTCATACCTGTTAATGGCCGCTACACCACTATGTATGCTGGTTTGGTCCAATACATATGTCAATCCAATAATGAAAAAAAAAAAAAAAAAAAAACTGAGTTAAAGTTAATAATCACAAAGAGTCCTGCATTTCACTAATCATTCTGAAGCATGAAGGCAGAACCAGACACACAGCAGTTGCAATTTTACGGCTGATTGGTGTATATTTTAATATAAAGAAAGATTTCTTACACTTCGGATCAGATCCATCAGAACTTGAAAACCCAGCGTCCTTTGCAGACACCCAAGCAGCAAAGCAATCGCTCTCATCCAGAGTAATTGTGAGCATCTAATGGAAATAAACAAAAAATAATAACAAAAAGAGTGACAAATCATATTGTTATTGTTATCAGAAGCATTAGCGAGCTGTGTGAGTTGGGAAAGGGAATACAAGTCAAAGCTAATAAAAGAAAGAAAAAAAAAAAAAAACTCACTCCGGTTTTCAGATCGACAGAGAACCAGTTTGGCACGTACACCATCTTGAACCGCTTTTTAATCTCCTCATCAAATTCCACTTTGCCCAAGTCTTCTCCTTTGCAAGCCTCGGAAAAAAGCAACAAACAAAAGGATAAACATGACAGTACATAAAAATCATGTTTTTGGTCTGTAGTTTGATTTTAAAGTCATAGTTCATTATGTGTTTTTTTTTTTGGTTCACTTTAAATCAAAAAATGAATAAAAAGTAGCCTCTATAGAACTAGGTTTGGTTAGCTAGCTAACTTTTTAGCATCTATCACGGATATAATGACTCACATTTTTGAATGCCAATTTTGCTTAGAAGCTAAATAATAACTTTACTTGTTTTTGAACGGGGAAACTTGCATTATTAAACTTGCATTATTATGCCATTATCAACATATCACTTGAAAGTATTCTCAGAACAACAATATTATCGTTTATCATAATTTGTGCGACAATTTATCATCCAGCAAAACTTGTAATCGTGACAGGCCTATTCTCTATTTTCTTCTCTTCTTCTGGCAGCATGGAAACCCTGCTGGAAGTTTTCCAGGAAAGCCAACAGATATCTGGGTGAACAACAGGAGTTGGTCGATTACCTTGAGCACATCCCAATACGCCACATTGTTGTTGGTGTCTTTGGTGAGTATGTGTCTCTTGTCGTTCAAAATGTGGCACTGTATAATACTGGCACCTCCTGGAAAACAGGAGTTATTGAAAATGTGAAAATGAGCTCTGGAGAGCTTTCCCTGACCCAATCAGTCATACTTTACCCTTAATAACTTGTTCTGGCTGAGTGCACAGTGGAGTCAGAGGGGTGGTGCAGTCGTTATCGTACTCCCCTGATGATCTGAAGTTGTGCATTCCCTTTAGAGACTACACAAACAAATGCAAACAAAATAACTGCAAAGTCTCATAAAGGAAAAGAAAAAGCATTGAAATTCTTCCTGACTTCGTTGCAGCTCCGGCTCTGGTTAACATGTAGCCGGGCAGCCGGTTATCGTCACGCATGCTTACCCATTTATTCACAGATGACTTGGTGGTGGAAACCCAGATCGCTGGAGGTGGGTCAGCAGATCTGTCCAGCTCCATCTGAACAAAAGAGAAAAACATCAAGGTTGACTGGCTTAGATGTTGATTTAGGATCACGAAGGGGAGAAAATGTGGGAATAATTTCAAATGACGCAAACAGTGAGAAGAAAACAAAGCATTTATGAACACTAGGGCTGCACATTTTCGTAATTGATTATTCTATCGACAATTAATTAACAATATGCTAACGATTTTTCATTTAACCAGTGCAGCCTTTTTTATATACATAGAATAGCACAATAAGATATGGAAATAAATAATTCAGTTATTGCCTAAAATGAAGCAACAAATTCACAAATTCTTTTAGTGGATTTGAGTCGTCTGAATATTAGAAATAAATTGCCACTTGAGAAGTTTTGGGTCAAATATTTACAGGCATTCTATATATATATATATATATACACAAGTCCATATATATATATATATAGTACAATTGTGGCTTAATTACTGTTCTGTATACTCCCATTAAGGATTAATAGATTAATAAATAAGTTGACAATTATTTCAATAGTCCATTAATCGTTTCAGCCATGATAAATACTACATGAACATTAACGCCTAAACTTAAAAAAGACCACAAAATAAACATTTTTGTTTCACTTTTTCAGTGCACACCATGTTCTAAATGATTATGCAAGTGATATTTTCTCAGATTTTCTTAAATGGTCAACGCAAATGATGGTCAGTATAATTTTCAAGTCATGAACTATTACAGTATAAATCAAATTTTACTGAACAAAGTTCCCCATGAGAACAGTAGTTTTTTTTCCAAAAATAAAAAACTCAAAACGCACTGCTCCAAATTATTATGCACAGCAGATTTTCTAAACGTTTTATGGATTATAAGGAACTGCAAACGGTCATTCTATGAATGTGCAGCATTAAATGGTCACATGTACTAAAATCAAAAGCTATTTCAGTCAAAAACATCTTAACAGACCGAGTTACATGTTAACATAGGACCTTCTTTCATATCACAGCACAATTCTTGCTTCCACTGAACTTGTGAGTTTGTGGAAAGTTTCTGCTTAAATTTCTTAGCAGGATGTCAGAAAACCTTCCCAGAGCTGCTGGTTTGATATGAACTGCATTCAGATCTTCTGCTTGAGGAAACTCCAAAGGTTCTCAATAGGGTTGAGGTCAGAGGTCAGAGGAGGATGGTGACCACACCAGGAGTTTCTCCCCTTTCATGCCCATAGCAGCCAATGACACAGTGGTATTCCTTGCAGCATGAGATGGTGCATTGTCATGATGAAGATGATTTTGCTACTGAAGGTACGGCTCTTCTTTTTGAACCATGAAAGAAAGTGATCAGTCAGAAAGTCCATATACTTTCCTGAGGTCATTTTCACACCTTCATGGACTCTGAAGGGGCTGACCAATGATTCTCTCCTCATGATTTCAGCCCAAAAAATGACTCCACCACCTCCTTGCTGACGCACAGTGGTGTTGGGATGTGGTGGCCGTCCACCACCAATCCACTACTGCGTCCATCTGGACCACCCAGGGTTGCACAGCAGCCATCAGTGAACAAGTCTGTTTGAAAATGAATCTTCATGTACGGCTGGGCCCACTGCGACCGTTTCTGCTTGTGAGCTCTGGTTAGGGGCCCAATAGTAGGTTTTCATACCTTGTCCTATGGCACTACACTATCTGATGATTTTCGTCAGCAGAGATCCTTTCTCTTTCCCATGTTGCTTGAAACCTGTGGCCTGCTTAATAATGTGGAACATCCTTCTTAAGTAGATTTCCTTTAATTGAGTTCACCAGACAAACTAATCAACTCAGCTCTCTGAAATTAGTTATAGTGATTCAAAGAGCCCTGACACACAATACTGTAAATTTAATAGCACAACAACAAATGTAATCTTTGTGACACTTTAATACAATCTGCATAATAATTTGGAACACGGTGTATTCTGTATGAGATGATCTGATGCATCAACTTTCCATCAGATCAAAATTCTGACTTCTTACTTTGAGCACCGGGGCCTTTTCCTCGCAGATGAGCACACGGATGTCCGGGTTTCGCAGGTCCGTGCAGTAAATCTTCTTGTCCCTGCCTCCAGAGTATACGTGTGTGAAGGCCTCGTTGACCTGCAGGGCCCAGACGCCTTCGTCGTGTACCCTGTATGTGGCGATGCACCTCTGCTGGCCGAGCGACCACAAGCGGATGGTCCCGTCCGAGCTCCCCGACAGGCACTGCGTCGATCCGAAAAACACAACCGGGGATTAGATATTGGCGTCTGCTAGCGACTGACATCTCGGTCGTTTTCAGGAGGTCACCTGAGTGCCATCGCGATTCAGGAGCAACGACTTGACGTTGTCTGTGTGACCTTTTAGCTTCATAAGCTTTGCACACGTTCGAGGGTCCCACACTCTCAAAACCTGAGGCAAAAAAATTTAATAAAAAATGTATTCTGACATTATTTTCAAAGGCATTCACTTTGGAGACATGAAAGATGGAATACAACAGGAAATGACAAAAGCTTTATTTGATTCCTAAACTCTTATTTTTCAATTGAGTGCGCGTGGCAAGCTCAGACCTTTTCAGTAGAGCCGGAGACTATAACTGTTCCCATCTGGTTCATAGCCAGACTATAGATGGAGTCCTTGTTCCCACTCAGCGACGAAGCTGTTGAGAGAGAAACTGCAGTGAGCCTCCGGGGAAATCTCAGCCAGAGCCGGTAGAAACGACACAACATCAGAAATGAACGAGGAAATCAACCGCTGACTGGCACCTTAAACCTATGGCATCTTTTTCCAGCTGGTGGAATCACAGTAAAAGCTGCCAGGTCACATAGACAACAATTCTCTTCAGAGTGGATGCTGTAACTGAGCGAACTAAACTCAAAGTTAGATATTTTTTGTATGTGATGTGCTTGGGGAAGCCAGATATGAAGGAGGACACGACATATTGTACGACACGTCGCGTCTGAAATCATTCAAACTGCAAGACAGCGAGAGGGAGCAAGGCTTTGAGAGGTAACAGGAAGGCTGAACCGAGTGCGGTCAGGTTGCCTTGCTTTGTTTTTAAATGTTTGTAGCCATTTGAAAATATTAAAGTTAACAAGAGGGTTTATATTTTCTATCTCAACTAAAAAAATATCTGAATATCAGTTCAGATATTGCATAGATTCATTTCGCATAAAGTGAAACATTTAAAGCTTTTTCTTCCGTAATGGTGATGATTATTTATTATAGTTCATGAAAACCCAAAATTACGTGTCTCGGAAAGTGAGAAAATTGCATAAGATCGATTTTTAAAAAAAGAGAATATTTAAAAATTTTGAAAACTATGCACTTGGTCGGGGCTCCTTTTGCATGAATTTCTGAATGCGGCGCGGCATGGAAGCGCTCAGTCAGTGGTTGTGCTGAGGTGTGACGGAAGAATGCTTTACTATCGGTCTTTAAGTCATCAGGAATTGTCTCATGTTCTTTTTGACTCCATCGATTCTCTGTGGGGTTCAGTCCAGGGGAGTTTGCTGGCTGACCCAGCCCAGGAACACCACGGTCCCTGAAGCAGCTTTTGCTTCCTTCGAAGTGTGGGCAGGTGCCAAGTCCTGCTGGAAAATAAAAAATCAACATCTCTATATAGCTTGGCAGCAGAAGGAAGCATAAAGTGCTCTAACGTTTCCCAGTAGATGGGTGCATCCGCTGTAGACTTGACAGAACCCAGTGGACCAGAACCAGCAGATGATATGACAAACCACCAGGCTGGAAAAGTCACAATGGACTAAAGCAACATGGATTTTGTGTCTCTCCTCTCTTCCTCCAGACTTGTTGATGTGCAAATAAAATGCTAGACTTTACTTTCATTTGAAAACAAGAGGACCTTGGATCATTTCACAACAGTCCAGGTCTTTTGCTCCCGAGCAAAGATGATTCTGACGTCGCCTCTGCTTCAGGAGAGGCTTCCTACGGGGAATGCAACATTTGAATCCCATGTGTGGGATTTGTCTATGCATAGTGGCTCTTGACGAGGTGACTCCTGAGAGACCCTTTAGAGACTCAGGAAACCTCTGCAGGTGTTTTGAGTTAATTAGCTGATGAAGGTGTGACACCACAAATTTCTAATATACAACTTTTCCACAATATTCAAGGACATTTGAGACACTGAAATTCTGGTTTTTGTTACCTGTAAGTCATCAGAATTAGAAGAAATGATTGACATATGTCACTGCGTAATGAATATATTTAATATTCAAGTTTCACCTTCAGCCATGACTGACAATTTTTTTTTTTTACTTTTTCAAGATGTTCTAATCTTTGTCAAATACAAAGTTTTGTTTTATCTTTTCAAGGGCACATTTGCTAATCATTAATATAAAATATTGACGAGTTTATTTTTATGCTATAGTTCGTGAAGAGAAATCAATGTTGGCAGGTCGACGTTGCGGAAAACACAGCTGTTACTACACTACAAAGTTCCAATCGACATACTCGTGATTATTCACAGTCAAAACGACATCAGAACTCACTGGTGACCGTGTTGTTGGAGGCTGTGAGCGCCGTCAGTGTGTTCACATCCCACAGGAAGATCTGCCGGTCCAGACCGGCCGACGCCACAAGCTCCTTGTCCTTGGCGTACGCTAAAGCTTTTACGTAGTCCTTGTGCGTCCGTAACGTCGACATGCAAAATCCTTTATGAGCATTCCACACTTTCACCGTAGTATCTGATGAAGCTGATATCACTAAAAGGAGGAAGAAGTGCGTCAGAATGAAGAAATTAAGCACTGAAAGCTATAGACAGCACAGCTGGTTGGATACTGGGTTAAAACTCACATGTTTTTCCATTGCAGCAAAGAACTATATCATTAACCCAGTCAGTGTGGTGCTCCATAGATGCAATATATGGGTCCTGCTACAATGACAAAGAGCAGAAATTAGGACAGCTCCACGACTAACAACAAAACAGTGATTTTATGCTCCAGGACTCGTATGTGATCTGAAACTCTACTTTTTGTTGGTAGACGCTCCATATTCGGATGATCGAGTCTCTCCCCGCGGTGAAGAGCCGGTTCAGAGCAGGGTCTAACTGGAGAGCATTCACTCCATTGCGATTGTACTTCTCCACCTCGTCTCTAATCACATAGGAAACCTGTGACACAAACAAGACAGAGTGCTCTTTTCTCCTGCCCGGGAAACTTTCTGGTTCAGTCCACACACATCACACCCATTTCAAAGCTGCAGCTCAATGTGTGCGCTGATTTTTTTTTTTTTTTTTTTGTAACATGGCAGGTTGGTTGAAGCAAGAGCTCAATATTTTGCACCTTGCAACACGCTGTCGTTGAAACCTAACATGCGTTCACGTTGTTGCACGCAAAGTACACAACATCACCACCGTGCTAAGTTCCAGCAATTAGACGGAGCCGGAGCACCTTA
The DNA here is from genome assembly GCF_002775205.1 of Xiphophorus maculatus. Lineage (NCBI taxonomy): Eukaryota > Metazoa > Chordata > Actinopteri > Cyprinodontiformes > Poeciliidae > Xiphophorus > Xiphophorus maculatus. The sequence goes on from NC_036448.1 coordinate 8,866,540, forward strand.
GCTACTGTCAGAAATAATGCAAGCGTCAAAAATGGTGTTTAGACAATGCGTCCAGCGTTTGTGCTGGTTTGCAAATATTTATGTCGTGATTCGCACTTTTCCCCCTAAGCGTATATTTTGTGAAGTCTTTCAGCAAAAAGAGCCAAGCATTCAGACGTACTGGTTAGCAGCTGGCGCTAACCGCTCACGCAAGCTAAGCTAGCTGTGTTAGCCGGCTTGAGCCATGACTCACAGCCGCAGCGCTGTTCTTGGGAGTCGCTTTTCACCGACACTCGGACATTTCTAAAACACCTCCTGAAGACAAGAACCCCAACGCTGTCACTGCCGCGCAATCTCCAGACATGCACTTCGCAAAACGTACCTGTACTTTCCTCCGCCCAGCAGCATTTTGCCTGTGATGCGTGGCCATCTTGCATGTTGACAGTCAGTTCATGTGATGCTACATCCGGGAAACGAAAGAAAACACACACACACACACACACACACGCCTGAGCTTTCTGGGTAATGTGGTTTAACTTTTGATTTCTTATGAGTAGTTCGCCTACCAATGTGTTCGGTAAGGAAGTGGAAACTAATTTAGAGCTTAAATAACAAATAATTGACTCTGGAGTCACAACACTGATGCTGTTTATAGAAAGGGTCAGATTCGTGCAGGGGCGGATCTACAAGGGGGGCGAAGGAGGGAAGAGAATAAGAAGAAGAAGAAGAAAAGTTGTTTTTGTTTTTGTCCAGAAGCCTAGTGTAGCCTTTAAATTAAATATTAATTCACAAAAAATGTAATTATAAGATTGATCTTATAGGTCCCTGAAAAACTTAGTTATGATGATGCATCAAATAATGTCCCACTGAAGAGATGTAAAAAAAAAATATATACACCTTGACAGCATAAAGTGAGTGCAGAAATATGGCCATAAAATATTTTTTAAAAACAAATTCTTGAAAAGTAGAATGACATTAAATCTCTGGCTGAAGTTTTGCTTTTGACAGCCACTCAAAACATTTCTCAATTTTGGTGAATCGGAAACCTCACAAAATAAGTTACATTTCATAAAATCATAGCTGTTATAAGCAAACCTGATTCCTGAAGTCCTGGGATTGCAAAATATACCAGCAAAATCTCTCAGAATGAGGTTCTGGGATGCTTAAGTACAGAGGACATTTTAAAGAAGGTTAAATAAAGAGGTCTTTATTATTATTATTATTATTATTATTATTATTATTATTATTATTATTGGCAGATGAGACAAAAGACACGGTCAGTTTTAGTCCAGATTTGTGAATCCAGTGGATAAAAAACATTTAAAAATTGAAAACTTTTACAAATAGTGTTGTAGATGAGGGGGCTGAACAAAAATGCACACAGCAGTTTTCAGAATTATTTATTTAGACAATAAGAATCAAAATCCAAATAAAATTCAAGCTAAACAGCTTGAGGTTTGTGGTTGTATAATGTGCAAAAGCTCAATCGTGCTTTTACAACACTCAACATCTGCCAGATGTTATCCAGGAGTGCACCAGTCTGTTGTCGGCCACTAGGGGGAGTCCTATATCCTTACAGCTTCACATGGACCGAAGTGCGTAAAACAGGATAATCCAAAGCTTGAACACTTCCCATCCTTTGAAACACACACACACACGCCAACACACATCCACACACACACACACACACACGCACACACACACACACACACACACACACACACACACACACACACCCACACACACACACACACACACACACACCAACACACTGACCACTGCAAAGGGTTCTTCAGAATCTATACAAGCTCTTCTTCTTTTGTCATTGCCTCCTTTTTTTTATTTGTCTTTTTTCTACTTATCTGTGAAACATTATTTGTAAACCGTCAAAAGAAAACCTGTGGATAACACTGGGTACTTGTAAATATGTGGTCAAATGCATACACAAGTATAAAGAAATTACATATAAAAAAATAAAAGTACACAATTACAATTTCTACAAACGTTAAATTTCTGCACACAATTTTTTTTAACTACAACCTCACAAATCTGACCATTAGGAATTCAAACCCTCTTAGTCCTACAAATATTAAAGAAGTTCGCACGAGTCGCCTGATACACAGATAAAACTGCATTTACGCACTGATCCGGTTATGAGGACAAAAGCACTTTTGACTCATTTCACGCTTCAAACAGCCTCAGATTTATGCACAAGTGGTGCGTTTAAATGCTGGTGAAAAGCTGGGTCATATGATTTTTACTCGCAGTCTAGTGTTTTCATCCTCTGAACGTTTGTCACTGTGCTTGTGTCGAAGTGGCAAAGACGTTATTTCGTTGGAAAAGGGAATATTTACGTACTTCTTTATCCACCTTATTCCGAGCCCCCATGAAGCTTTGTGTGATTTGTGGGCGCGACTTCCGCCGCAAACCGGAACCGCCGTTTGTTTACATGTTAGCAACTCGCTAACCGGCTTTCGTCAGAGCTTTTAGGCTGTAAAACATGTGGGAACTCCAGCTATCACAGCTTAAATGTGGCAATATTGTTTTACCGCTACCTACAGCTAATGCGGGGAGGGATGGCGACTTGAAGAAATGGCCGCAAATAACCCGCACTAGCATGTTTAGCTACTTCACTGACTCAGTTGCTTCGGATGCAGATGCGGGTTTTCTTCCGTTGGCTTTTTGTCCACACAGTGAAATGATCACATATGAAGCATTTTGGTTTCTCTGTTCAAGTTTAGAATTTTTAGCCAAATTCTTTTTGTTTCCTTATCTGTCAGTAGGCAATGAAAACTTGCTGCAGCCACAAACTAAACTTGGTCTGATTAGAGTACAACCAGGAGCAGCACAACAGTTACCCCCCAAAAAACCTTCCAGGAATAAGGTGGATAATTCTCCAAAATTGTTTATAGACGTATTGCGCATTTTTGAGCGGTACAGATGAGATTAAAATCTATCGTTAATCTCTTTGTTAAATAAATAAAAAATATTACTTATTTAACCCTCTATGTAGGCCAAGTCTAGAGTATTCACTCCCCTGGTTGGAAAATCCACATACTGGTTTCAGTGAGGGAGAACAGTCTTCATGTTGGCCTGGTTAAAATCCCCCAGCAAAGACGGATAGATATATCTATTTATATATAGTAATGGTAATATTAATAATAATAATAATCATTATTATTAACATCCATCCATTATAAATCACACTAAATCTTTTTGGACTGTGGGAGGAAGCCGGAGCGCCCGGAGAGAACCCACATATGGACATGGAGAACCAGAAAACCCCATGCAGACAGAACCAGGCTGGGATTCAAACCCAGGACTTTCTTACTGCAAGGCAGCAGTGTTACCCACTGAGCTACTGTGCAGCCCTGATGTTTTATTCACACCAAAGGAGAATTTAGAAACTAATTAACCAAACAGTGATGACTTTAGATTGTGGCAGGAAGCCGGAGCGCCCGGAGAGAAACCTGCAAACAGGATGTTAACTTTTGATAGTTTATTCGCAAAATTCAATGTTTCTTCCTCCTAGTGTCCCTTATATGACAGTAGGCTGACAGGAAGGAGAGGGGGGGAAGACATGCGGCAAATGTCGTCGGGTCCGGGAGTCGAACCCGCGACGACCGCATCGAATACTTGAGGCCTCCAAATACGGGTCGCGCTAACCCCTAAGCCACCACGGCACGCCCCCGGTCCCAATTGGTGTCCTCTTCTTCAGAGGTTGAGCTATCCCAAAAGTGGTAGGTTTTCTTTGGGGGAATCAGTAACATCCTGTTATAAATTTCTTCCTCTTCTGGGGTCAAAGTGCACCGTCTTGGGTAGCGTTTTATTTGGGAACTTGGTACTTGTGGTTCCAACAGTCTTTCTTCATCTTTTGACTTTGAGGGGTACCTTCTGCCCTCGTTCAGGGCAGTTTTCTGTTTGTGGGCAGTCTTACTGCCTGGAGCTCCACTGCTGCTCCTGCGTGTTGAACCCGACGCGCCGTCTGGGGAACATTTAAGGTCAGAGACCCCGGAGGATGTGCCATTTCTCGATGTCTTCGCTGAACACTCCGGACATAAAATTGTTGAAATCGAAGGCTGAGCTTTGAGATTCGCCGCAGAAGAAACTTCCCCAGCCGGGTCAGCTTGATCTCTGGGAACTGATGGAAGCCCGTCCCAAAACAAATCACTCTCCACGTCCTGGGAGGTACTTTCATCTGAATCATTTCCAGGAAAGAAATGGTCGAATACTTTCCTCATTCCTGTCGTCACCAGATATCCTAGTCCAAAACCAAGTGGGAAAATTAAAGGGTATGGCATTTTGGAAACACAAAAATCCTCTCTAGACACAAAACCTGAATCTCACTGAAACGTTTGGATTCTAACTGATGTGTTGAGATTCAAGCAGTTAAAGCCTCAGAACTTCTTTGATCTGTTGTGATGTTCATGATGTCATCAGTGAGGTCACTGTGGGTCTGGGGAGGGTCCTGCTTCTGATCGTTGCTATGGGAACGAACAGATAAGTTCTGCCCGACTCAAACTGAAATAATGACCAAATATTTAATAAGTAATTTTTTTTCCCATTTATTTAACATGAATTGATTAACAATAGATTTCTATCCTTGGTTTTCTGTACCTGCTGCCATATGAATTGTCTTTATCCATTATTAATTTGGTTATGGGAGGAAATTGTTCAGATTTTATAAACATCCACTCAGGGGCGCAACTCCATATTTTTGAGGTGGATGCGAACATATCTTCGGCGCCCCCCCATATATCGAATGATGACTGAGGCCTGCTCTTGCTTTGAAATATCAGGTGTGCAGTCCAGTTCCACTGCAAAGTACTTAGAGGACTTGATCTTGGCAGATATTTTACTCAAAACACACTCTGATATTGAATCTAAAAATTCATTCTGAGTGCACCATGTCAGATATCCAGTGGTTTGTTTGGAGGCAGCCTTTCTAAGAGGCTCTGCCAGTGTTACATCATATCGCGCTATGAGCTCAAGGATTCCCAGAAAATTTCCATTTTTAGGATTTCCTAACTGAGAATTTTTCCCCCTTAGTGGCAAGTTTCTCTCTGCAAGGAAAAGTATGCAGTCGATAACTCTAGTCAACACACTTCTCCAGTGTGCTTTTTCAGCTGCCATGGTTTTCTGCAGTTCACTATCAATAGTCTTACCTAGGCGTAAGCGAGATGCCATTTCTTTCCACGTCAGATAAGCATTTATGTGAGAACTACTGGTTTCATGGTGCTTCCGTGTTTTTGAAAGACATCCCCAGTTATTATACCCCTCCACAAGGCATGTGTCAAGAACTTTAGCTTCACCAAAAAGCTTACATGCAAAACAATAGACTCTGTTAGTATTTTTAGAATACAGTAACCAATCTCGTTCAACTTTCTCTCCATTAGACAGTAAACGAAAACAGTATGCTTTAGAAAAACACCTCTTATTCTTCTCTGATCTTGGATATGGACCATCAGAAACTTTCTGTGGGCCATTTACAACCATGTACTGCCTAAATGTGTCCCCCATTTTGTGTGGTAAAGGCCACTCCTTGTTGGATAACAGTTACTGATTGGACATTACATCTGATCTGGCTTATCAGATACATCACAACACCACTGTAGTGGTATTGAATAAGACATTTAAAATCAAGTGTCCCCCTGCCAAAAAGGTTGGTAAAATAGGTCACCAACCTTTTTGAGTTTAAGGGCTTTAGTGACTCTGATGACTAATTTGTCTGATACACACATGAACTTGAACAACTCATCTTTAATTAAAGAATCCATAATATATATGAGTGAAAAAATGCACCCAGGAGGGCTAAGTGTTGGACCATAGCTGGGCACTGCCGCCACAGCAGCTTTAGCTTTCCTGTGTTAATATTTCCTGAGTTTTATTTCGGTCATTCTTACTTAGTGCGCGGTTATGTGTCTGTGACAGGTTTATGTATCACATATTCATAGAAATACAAAACAAATCGCGTCCCTTAATGGTTTAATAGGGGAGGCAACTTTTAACAGCAAATATGGGACGATTCCGTATTAGGCTAGCTGCTAGCTTTAGCTAACTTGATTATTTACAGCCCTCCTGTCCTGCTAATACACTGCCGGTACTTACCTACTATCTTTCAACCACATTGAAAGGCTTTTTTTCATCCCGCCAACATCTTTATCCTTCTCCCTTTTACTTTTTCTGTTTTGCGCCCCGGACAGCTTTTTTTTCTGCCGCTCCATTTTGTCAAGTGCACTATGAGTGGTAGTCTAAAAAAAAAAAAAAAATTAAAAAAACACGCCTGCGTACTCTTAGGGGCACGTGCACAGCCACCTGCATGGGAGGAGCAGAGGGGCGCCTAATCAGTGCTGTTCCCCTGTTAATGATCATTTCATTCTGTTAATTATAGAAAATGCCAACAAGAAAAAAACATTTTTCGAGACGGGGTTTTGGCGCCCCCTCTAGTGCAGCGCCCCTATGCGTTGCATACCCTGCATACCCACTTTTTGCGCCACTGGATCCACTTTTTTACTCTTGAATAAAATATGCATGAACCTTTGGGATGGATTATGAGTCTTTATTTTTCATTGAGCACACACACATTCTTGTACCACTCAGAGGACTCTCTCTGTATTGACTTCCATTTATGCCAAATGGAAGTCAATACATATATTTTTCCTTAATCCTAACAACTGAGTGTGTTCCTAACCTTAATCAAAACTAATCAATAAAAAATAATCCACACCATACTTCTAGAATTGAAATTAAAAAGTGAAGACGGGAAAATGTTGTCACTCCACAGATGATCTTTGATTGTTAGTGAAAAATGTCCTCTATATGTAGCATATACAAGCTCACACACACACACACACACACACACACACACACACACACACACACACACACACACACACACACACACACACACACACACACACACCCCTGCTCTCCCCCAACGAAACTCAGTGTAAAATTCAGAGTGAGGGAATCTAACTCCCAATTAGGTTTTGAGAGGGCGGTCAGAATTATGTGTGCGCCCCAATATGCTGTTTCCATGTTAAATCAGAGCTTTATGGAGCATTAAGTAGGTCATAATAAACAGTTTCAATCAAAACACAAGTGTAATGCACAGGCTCGGAAAAAAAAAACCCAAGAACATATTACGCATATTTTGTGAAATGAGCCCACTGGTTTATATGAAAAGCATCACACAATGATTGGATTGGATTAGATGAGATTACATGAAAGCGGCCTATTGTGGTTGTAGTAGGCTGATATGCAACAATAACACCAACTCTTGTAAACTTTTGAGCATCCCGGCGATTCAACCTTCCCCCCTCCCTAACTTGTTGATGGGCTAATAAATACTGCCGGCTCTCTTAGCCTACATCCCCGTTCCGTGTTTTAGTGCGGCATGATGCGCCCACAGGAGCAGTAATCCTCTTCTGTGCAGCTGCTTCCTCCCTCATGTTCTCTCTTCTGCTCAAGGGCAAATCGAGGTGCGCCTCTGGCTGCCGCCGCCGCGCACTGCTGCCGAAGACAGCGCAGCGTCCCCTGCGCTCTCCGCGGGCTCCCGGGACCTTTTGTTGTTTGGGATGAACGCAGAAGACGCGCCGCGTGAAAGGGGCCAGAGCCGGCCCAGCTGTTTATCGCACCTCTGGCAGCAAAACGACATGTCGGCGTTTGCTCGGACAAGTGTCTTTTGAGCGCGAAACTTTTGGATTCTGGGGGGTCAGCCGTCTCCGCTCGGGTGATTGGGAGTTTTGGGTTCGAGAGGAGATGCGAGCGTCGACGTGAAGACATGGATTTTACGCGGAGGGCTTGGTCCTTCTTCCTGCTGAAACCCAAAGAATGTCACTCTGAAAACGATGCTTTAAATCTCGGAGTTTCGTATGTAAGTATTAGTCCACGTCAAGATTAATGTTTACCGTGTAGACCAGGGAAAACGTCCTTTTAATGCCTAACACCTTTTTTGTTGTTGTTGCTTTGCTTTATTCTTATTTACATTTATTTTCACATATACCGAATCAGAAAAACAGCAAGTTGAAGCTAAATGCACCAAGTCTGGTAATGCTCAAGGAATATTTAGTTAGTATTTTAAAGTTGCTCTATGATGAGTGACCCGGTAGTTTAGCCTGTGTACCGTCTCAAACTAAAGCTCCTTGCATCCATCTTGTTTACTCTTTGACTGTCAGGAAAAATGTTGTTTGTTTGTTTTTTTCTCGACTAAAACAACTGCTTCTTTATTATTCTTTAAAATTTAACAAGCGTCTCGTTTCGTCAGCTCATTCCTTCTGAAACTTGTGTACTTAAGCTGTCTGCAATTACATTAAAAGGTTTCTGCCAGAGAAGTAGGTCATCAGTCCAGGGCAGCCCGGCTGAAAGTGTGAGGTCGAATCACTCCTAACATGCCCAAGTGAAAACTCTCTGTAGGCTTACTTTGACATTTTCTGAATTCACGAATGAGGCTTCTGGATCGAGGCTTCTGGATCAGCACGAAATGCCTCTGATCTTTGATATCAATAATGATAAACATTTACCAGACCTGAGACATGCTCCCAGAAGCAACTTTTATTGTCATTTTTTCAGTTGTGTCACTGCAGTCCTTTGCTAAAGAACTTTTCGTGTTTTGTCATTGTTCAACCATTGTCTCGTGATACCATCACAAAGCGTCGCGTAATTGGGAAGTAGACAGAATAATGACGCAGGGCTATCAAAGATTTTGTCATAAAAATCTGGAAAGTGCCACTAATTGAGACCCCTAAATGAAGTCTGGAGCAATTACAACCTTCTGAAGTTGAAAGAATCTGCATCAAAGAGATCAAGGAACACTGTAGAGAGGTCAAAGGTAAAGTTATGGAAAAGAATTTAAAGGGACAGTATTATGTTAAATCAACTTTATGAGCTTTACATCATGTTATAATGTTATTCCCTCATCAAAAACGTACCCGGAGTGTTGCTTTAATTATTCCATGCCTGTTTGAGAACTCCTTTAACCCCCCCACCCTGGCAAACATTCAGCTTTGCAGAACGCTTGGGTGGACTTAGCACCGCCTTCGAGGATGAAGCTCCTCCTCGGAGCCGCAGTTTCCAAGCTTCCGCCTCACAGACGAGCCCTCGTCCACTCAGCTCCTTCAGACTAGCCAGCAGCAATTAGCAAACACATGGTGGCACTGTGCATCTGCTGAGCTCATTATATCAGCTACTTCTCAGTGCAACGCTGGTAAAAAAAAAAAAAAAAAAAATTTTTGTCAAAGTATTAAAAGAGGAGCGATGTTGTGATGACTTCCTGAAGGTGGAGTTTCAGCAGGAGTTTCTTAAATTGACAGAGGCCCAATTGCAAGGCGTTAAATTACGAAGCCAAATGTCTTTTAAGTCATATTCGAGAGATTCAGCGTTTTGTATAACAACTGAAAGTAACATAGTCACTACAAAATAGCACAATGTGGCTAGAAAACACGCAATACAACTCCTTTAAATCAGGGTTTGATTCTGAAACAGTACTTCAAAGTTTGAACAACTTACTGAGCACATAATAGCAGACCTAGAAAAAGCAGTAAAAGGCAGATGTGCAGACCTAATAAGACATGGCTGACACACTGGGCAAAGGAGTGCATTAATCAGAGAAGCAGGGGTAAATCTGCTGCAGAGCTTTATCCATACCAGGGAGAAACTGTTGACATGACAACTAGGAGTCCTGGATTTACAAACTGAAAGAGCGACAAAAAGAAAGTCATTGTTGAAAGAGAGCTGCAAGATAAAGTTCAAACTGGAGGTTGTCAGCTACGTGGTACAAAGCAAAGACGAGATCAAAACTAAAATGTAAACTCATCAAATTTGACCAACCCTGCTCATCACCCTGAACAAACTATCCCTTCTTCAGTAGGGATAGAAACGCTTTTCAAAGGTAAAAACAGGAGAACCCTGGAAGAAAACATGTTACAGGTGGCAGAAGTCTCCATACTGGAGCGAAACGCCACACTCAAGCACAACAACATCCAGCCAGAGCTACAACAGAGTGGTTTACGTCAGTGCATATGCACATGTTGGAATGGCCCAGTCAAAGGCCAGACCTAAATGCGATAGAGAATCTGGGGTGAAACTTTAAAATTGATGCTTGCAGAGAGGCTTCTGAAAATAGTTGTTTCAGTTTCAATGTGGCAAACTGGAAAAGCTGACAGGGTAAAAATTTCTTCCACTGCTAAAAATAATGATTTCTTATTGGTGATGAGTAATCGAAGCACTTTGATGTGAAGTGTGTGCCAAGGACAAAACACCAGTTTTTCCGTATAAAACATATCAGAAGTTAGGATTTGTTTTTTTTAAACAAACCTCCTGGTGTATTCCTTCACTCTGATCTAGCATCATTGCTATCCTTTAATGCATGCTCTTGTAGAGAGAGTTCAAATGTTTGTGTTGCACAGTAGATCATGGAGGGTTTTACTGATCTAGGTAAGCACGATTTTTCAAACTGTGGACCCACAACCTGAAATAACCTGCAGGGAACCTGACGTGTTCCACGTTTTTAACCACTGGTGCTTGATCTGGCGAAGTCTCGTCAGCGCTGAAGGATTTCTTCAGTCGTTTTTCAGTCTTTGTGGCTCTAAAACAGATGTTTGGCGTCTGATTCTGCAAATGTCAAGTCACTTGATACGTGAAGTGGCTAAACAAATCCATGACAGGAAAAACCCGAGGTATGAAGGTCAAAGAAACTTTTTTTTTCAGGTGTCTGTGATCCGCTCATTCTCTCTGATGGCTATTTAGCTTTTCAAAATGGCGTTTATTCCCATCTGCCTTGAAAGTCTGAATTTTAAACTAAGTTGCCAAAGTTGACTTCAGACCAGTACAGAGTTCATATTTTTGCTTTTTTTTCCTGTCATGTTTAAATGTTTTAGATCAGATTATTATGTCTGAAAAAGAAAACCACGAGTAAAATACAATGAGCAGTTAAATATTGATGTTATTCAATAGAGGTAAATTTCTGCCACCAGGTGCGAGGGCATGATGTGTGTTTTTCTTAATTTATTTATTTTTTGAGATCTGGAAGCCTACTTCATTCTTGACTCTCCAGGCCAGGCAATAAATCAGGTTTGAGTTCGGTGAGCGAAACTGAAGGAAGAAGTTTGGTTAATTAAAATTATAATACTGAAAAAATAGAACAGAGCGCCAACTTAACAAAAAACAAAAAAAAATTGAGTTAATTTGCTCCATGTAATCAAATTAAGTTTGTCAAACATACTACATTACTACGTTTGCTTAACATGATAAACTGAATATATTTACTTGGATAAACTTAGTTTGATTAAAAGTCGGATAACTTGGTTTATATTTTCAGTGTGTGTGATTTAAAAAGGAGGAGGATTATATTTTCACATAAAGGCGAGGTTGGTTTTGATGGCTTTTTCCCCCTCATCCTTTGTATTTACTCGGGTCTTTTTTATCTCAAGATAAATCGGATCATCTCGAACATTTGTTAGTTTAATAACTAACAAAAAAAGAGAAGAAATCAGGCAAGGAGCAAATGCTTTTTCAAAGCATCCAAACCTATTTTTAGTCTCTCAATACTTAATAAATAATAATATTTCCCTTCGGTCCAAGTAGCATTATTACAGATGTAGCTACATAAATTGCATTTTGTGGTTCTGCCATCCACAAACAAGTGTTTATTTTTATTAGGACAGACCAACACAAAGTTACACATTGTTGTGAAGTTAAATAAAAATGATTATTTTTATTTGTACAGATTTAAACCAGATAAATTAGGTGTGTGTTTGTAGTCACATCCCATTTATTCTAACACCTGTAAATAAAAGACATTTCATTAGCATGAAGGGTGAGGGTACAAAGTGTTGTTTGAGCTTTGAACCTTTCACAGATTTCACTTTTATTTCATAAAAGTAAAACAAGTCTAGCCTATACGTAAAACCAGAGCCACAATGGAATAGTCAAAGTCTGCAACTGAATTAATTTAGGACTCTTTAGCCTGTTTTGACAAGATAAACAGGCAAACATTTTTGTCTCTATATGTACATGCAAAGCTATCAGACTTTTATCTTAAAAGATATGCAGCTGTTTCATTTAAAATCCCCCCCAAAGAAACACCTTGAAATGTGACTCTAAGATGTAAAAAAAGCAAATTAAAATCCACATTTCTTCTCACAAATGCCGTTCAGATTTTGATAATTACACAGTGGTTACATAAGGAAATAGTAAGTTTTAGATTGTCCAGAAGGTCTTTGTTTCCATATTCAGAAAACATTTCTGAAAACTGAAACATACTTTTCTCAAAATACAAAAAAACAAAAATAAACATGTGTCAGGACTCTGGCTCCACATATCCAAATACATTCTCTTTTACCTTGTGTATCTCTGAGAATCTCATACTTCAAATAGCCGTAATCGGATTGATAATGCAGTAAAATAAACATCTGCTACTTGATTGAATGAAGCCAAGAAAGAACAAACTAGATGAAAGTGAAAAGAGAAATGTTTATCTGAAGGAAGGACTGATGATGCAACATAAGGAATGTGGGTTTTGAAAAAGAGAAGCAGCGTTCTGGGTTTCTGAAAGTTAATTTTATTAAGACAAGAAATAGCAAATATGACTTTTTGAGTATTCTGACTAAGTATGTAATGATATATTAGCTTGGGGTGAAGCATGAACATTTCTCTGACTATCCAGTGCAAGTTAGACAAATTTCACTATCTTGAAAATGTTCAATATTTTATATAGATTAATCACACACAGAAATATTATAAGCCTGGGTTTTTTCTTCACATTTTGATGATTGTGGCTTACAAATAATAATACTCATAAACAAAATTCAGCATCTCAGAACATCAGGGTGTCATAATAAGTTACATATACAGAAAGCTGAGTGAAAGGAAAAAGTGGGGCATGAAAAGTTGCAACAGGGAGAGGAATTACAGCAGAAATTATTTATGAAAAAATGATCTGAGGGGGCCTTGGTTCCCCCTCAGCCTCCTTTGGGGATGCCACTGCACAACCATGCCCTGATATCAATTTAGAAATGTCGATTCTCAGCTTTAACAGTCAGATATTCGGCCCTGTTGTTAAATTCCCGCCAGTCAATGAATGCCCGGAAGAGAAAAGCAATCTGGTGTAGATGTAAACACCTCCAGACATTTACAAAGGTAACCGTTTACACTGGAGACTGGAGGAAAATAAAAATATCAAGTTCTTTATATAGCCACAAAATAATAATATTAATGTTAACAGCAGCAGCAGAGATCGTGTTTGTTTATGGAAGTACCTGAGCGGTGCTGCGCCGCACAGCTGCGCATCCGACCTGCCCCGCGTGAGGGCAGCTCTGCGATTGGCCCAGCCGGCTGGAGGCAGAGGAAGGGGGCAGATGTACTCTGCCAAAGACAGAAGACATCAACTCTCAGAGGGATTTCTAGCAGAAGAGTTCTTCTGCCTTTCAACAAAATGGCTCTCCTCTCATCTTTAGACTGCGCGAGGCACAGGACTGTGGTTTTATCGGATGTAAGAAAAATAAATAAATCAAACAACAGCAACAAATAATAAAAACCCATTAGACATGCAAACAGGTCAAGTTAAGTCCAATATTAAACAAGAAATGGGGTGAGATGAACTTGAAGCTGACAGATTCGTCTTCTACTTTTTGAGCTCACAGTTTTCATTTGTGGGAAAGAACTTCGGCTTTAAACACCAAGAATTAGCAGCTGATCTTACTAAGACCAATCAAACAGCCCTATAGTCTTTAAAGTTTAAAACTTTAAAATCTTTAAAACTGTTGGTAGTATGTTATATGTGAAACTTATGCACAGATTAAGATAAAATGAAACTGGAAAATAAATGCCACTGCAGCAGTAGTTTTTAAAACGACCTGTCATTTATTTTATTTTGCTGCCTCAGGTAAGCTTGTTGCAGTAATGGAATTACATAAATAAATAAAAAATGAGCTTGATAATTTATGTTCTTTTTTATTATTTTATATTTACTCATTTCCAAGTAAGTAAATTGTGCAAAAATTATAGTCGCGATATCATCATGTTAATTTCAATACTTGAGAAGAAAAGATAAGCAGACTTGTGCATTATGATAAATGAAACAATCGTCACAACTCCTGATTTCCCAGAAAAAGATTTCAAAGATCGTAATGAAAAATAGAATAATGCAAAAGGTAAAAAAAGAAGTGAAATAATGATAAATACAAATAAATAAATAACATTTATTTATTTATTTTTTTACAAAGTTAAAGTTTATTTATCTTTGAGAGGGCAAATTTGCATTATTACTATACCATTATCAATATATTACTCGAAAGCGACGATATCATCGTTTGCAAGAATCGCTGGGACAATTTAAAATTTGTTGTCGTGACCGGCCCAGCCTGAGTAAAATGAAACGATTAAGTTACATTCACAACTTCCTCAAGCAGTTGCTCTTGTCGTGTGCTCTGCTCCTATTTGAAACTAATTCTATTAATTATTCGAAGCGATGATGACCATATCACATCTGGCTGTTACGGGAATTAAATTTCATTCAACTAAAACACTCTCCTCCTCCTCCTCCTCCCCACCCTGCTGAGTTTAATACTGTACACGTCCTCCTGCAAGTAAGCTGCACACTCTGGCAGGCCGGCTCTCTGTGCATTTCAAAGTAGATTAATTATACACTTTAACTGTATGTTGCACAGATTGGGTTATCATCACCGGTTGGTTGCTGCGTCGCTTGACTTTTACGAAGCAAAAAAACAAAACAAAACAAACAAAAAAAAAGCCGCATATGTGTTTCTCTGAATCGGTTGTCACATGACGCCGTACCACCAGGACAGAGAAAACATTAGGTCGAGCGTGTTTTTATCGACTTAGTGACATTGAGGATGCGCGTCGCGACGGCAAGCGAGACGACAATGTCACCGCACGAGATGAGCCGATCTGGTGTCAACCTGGGCCAACTAAGCAGATCAGCAGGGAGCAGATAGCTGGCGTCTGGCTGAACGTGTGAAGGGATCCATGCATTTCAGGAGAGCAGGAGATGGAAGACCTGGAGCTTAGGCCACATGAAAAGGATACAATGGGTTTTTCTGTGTCAATCGGGGGAACGCGGAAATGTAATCCTCTCTTTGGAAAGCTTTCCCAGTTATTGAAATATCACACTGTCCGTGACTCAGATTCTGGAGCAAATTTGTAGTAGTGGAAAGCACTTTCATATTGTTTTTTTTTGTTGTTGTTTTTTAGATTACATTGTGGCTTTTCCTCATAACCGTAAAACATCAAAGCTGTCTTAAAGCCAGAAACCTGGTTTCAACTAAACACATGTTCCGCTTTCAGGAACAAGATGTGTGGATTTTAAGCTGTTGGGGCTGCACCAGTACCATATTTTCTGGACTATAAGTAGCTCCGTAGTATAAGTCGTGTCACTCAAAAAATATGTCATATATAAGTGGAAGTGGAGAATAAGTCACATTTATTTAGAAACTGTCAAACATGAGAGAGACTTTAGTCCGTGTTGGTGATATGTTCCGGTTGCAGGTTGACCTGCTCTTTCAACTTTCAAATTTTCCGCTGAGTATTTCGCCGGCAGAGAGAAGCGGAGACGCAGGCGGTTTAAATCCCGGGTGATAGAGAGGCAGTTGCGTTGCATGAAGCGGTAACATGAAGAAGGCAAACACATAAGGACATTTTTATTAATGTTTTTTTTTAGCAACTATAGTGTGGAGACGCAACTCCTGCCTCTCCCAGCAGCACAAGGAGCAGTATTGGGTAGTTAATGCTACAATCAAATAATGTTAACTTCAGTTAGAAAAATACTGTGTTCCTCTATTAACCCTTTAACAACGTTTGTACCGGCGTTGCACTGACTAGTAGCTCGTATAATGAGCTCAGCAGATGCGCAGTTTGCTAATTGCTGCTGGCTAGTCTGAAGGAGCTGAGTAGAGGAGGAAGGACTGTTCTGTGAGGCGGAAGCTTGGAAACTGCATCTCCTAGGACGAGCTGCACCTCGAAGGCGGCTCTCGGTCCACCCAGACGTTTTCCACAGCTGAATGGTTGCCATGGGAGATTCAAGGATGCATGAAAGAATCAAGGCAACACTCCAGGTATGTTTTTGATGAGGGAATAACATTTTGACATGATGTAAAGCTGAGAAACAGATAAATTAGAACCCAACATTGGAGTCGTCTCTCCATGTCTGGTCATTACCATCTCCCTCATAGCGCACCATGAGGGAGATGGTAATGTTTAATCCTTGGTTCATATCTGTCAGTATGAGTTAATATTTAACACAACTGTCAAAAAATGTGTTATGAAGAGGAAAAACAAACATATGTAAGTTGCACCCGACTATAAGTCACAGGACCGGCAAAATTATCAAAACCTGTGTGACCTACAGCTGGGAAAATACAATACTCACCCTGTCAGTTCTGTTGACCTGTAAGCCGTCTTACAGCTCTACCCTTAGTGTAGCAAAGGGAACAAAGCAGGTTGACATCTTCTAATTTATCCATCTACTGAACCTTCCATTGTCTACAACCACTGATCTGTGCTAAGTTGCAGAGGTCATTAGGCGAGCGGTGGGGAACACCCTGGGCAGGTGTTACAACCATGCACACACACAATTCAGAGAGAAAATTTAACCTAGCAATCATGTTTTTGGACTGTGGGAGGAAACCAGAAGGAACCGATATATGGACTGGGAGAACAATGCGAAACCATGCAGAGAGACTGAAATGGGATTCAAACCCATGACCTTCTGCTGCAAATGGTGCTACCAACTGGGCCACCGCACAACCCACATCCTCTACCTGCAAAGCATATCTTGGAAAATCTCTCTTCGCTATTTCTGACCTTTGCTCTGTCTCCCTCAGAAGAAGTAAATTCTAGTACAGGACGATCAGGATGAAAAGATGGCAGCCACGCTGTTACCAACGGGTCCTGACGGCTTGCGGCGGTTCACTCGCGAATCCCTGGCTGCCCTGGAGCGGCGGGTGGCGGAGGAGCAGGCCAAGAGCTCCAAGGATTGCACCGAGGCTCAGAAGAACGCCGAGGCGGCCAAACCCCGCGCCGACCTGGAGGCGGGCAAGCAGCTGCCGCGCATCTTCGGCGACGTCCCTCCAGAGCTCGTCGGGGTTCCACTGGAGGACATCGATCCCTTCTACTACAAGAACCAGAAGGTGAAAACGTTTCGATTTTATTTTTCTCAAAGTGAAGGCGACAGCGCTTATCTTTCTTTCTGAGAACATTTTCCCTGTCAGCGGAACAACTTCTTCAGTTCTGATGATGGGCTGGAAGCATCGGGTTATAGTCGGATAGCAATTAAGTCAGTATATATTTATTTGGCAATTTTTTATATTTCCATACACAAGTCGAAAAAGAAAAAAACACAAAATGCTGAAAAAAACCCCAACCCAACACAAAAGTAGCACAAAAATAGATCAGCAATATTGAAATTCTTGTCAATGCCATGAACAAAAGGTGTAGACCAAAAAAAGTGAGGGTAAAAGCATAAGCTTATTTTACTTTCACTTTCACTTTCTAATAAATATAAAACTTAAATGACAAGTCAAAGCAGCAGAATCTTTACTGCACATTTTTCTAAAATCTCCAAGGAATTCCAGCTGCTTGTAGACAAACTCATAAAAGACAGCATTGTCAAACCTATTGTATTTGTTTAGCAAATTATTTTTATAATTCTTTTTTAAGATTGAAGAACAGTTTTCACTTCTCACAATTATTCCACTCTTACTGAAGGACAATTGTTATATAAGTTAGCCTTGACCTTTAGTATTTTTAAATAAACAAATCCTCTCTTAATTCATAGTTCTTTAATTTCGAGCTACTTTTGTGTACACCTAGGAATTACACTAAAGACATCACATGAACGAACGAATCACTTTCAGATTTTTTAGGTGTTTTGCTTTTTAACTTCTTCCCAGAGCTAAATAGAAGAGTTTATTGGCTTAGCCCAGTGATGCTGTGCTGCCCATAGATATGCCTGTTTAAAAACTGTTGAACAGCGGTACATCAGCGCATATTGCTAATAATAACCAACCAACAATCAACATTTCTGGCAGGTTTATAAAGTCAGTTGACCTCCAGTGTTAAGCGCTAATTACTATCTTGGGATTCTAAAAGGATGGAAAAAGAAAATGGAGAAAGAAGCACTTCAGATGTCGGTCTCTGTTTCCCCAGGAAAATCGCTGCTGCTTGAAATTTGTCATAGGCCATGTTTGGTCTGATGCCCGTCACACTGACCAATCACAGGTCACCAAACAGAGATTTCTTTATTTTTTGTTGTTTTTATTTATTTACTTTACTTTTTTTCAAACAATGAAACTCTTTGGCTACAGCAGCATAAGAGAATTTAGGATTTTCTTATTTATTTTACCGTTTTGCTCTCAGTGCCTGATTTGTCGCAATTCCAGTCGTTTCAATGGTTTCATTACTGCTTCAGATACGGTGAGGCACTTCTTTACGACTGAAGACCCACCCAAGGGTGACTGTTCTTCCATCTTTCCGATCATGAGGACCGATTGGGAAAATGTGCCTTTGTGTCTCCTCAAATTTATTCTCTGAGTTAAACAGGGATATCTTTAGTTGTTTAAAAAAATATATATATTTTATTGCATGTAGTTGTTTCTAAATTCAGAGCAAAATGCAAATTTTTCCTATAAAATATGAATTTATTGCATGATTTTTCACACATCTCAAACCAAGAGATAACAAACAAAATAAAAAGAGGAAAACTGTCAACAAACAATCCAACAACACAAAAAACAATATAATCAATATAATTTGTTCATATAACCCAGACATAATTTCCCCCTTTTTGAATATTCCACATTAGTTGATAAATAATAATTCATTAAAGAAAGGGTTTCATTTTGAAACGCATTTGGAGTTACTGTCTTAGTGTCTAATGCATAATAAGTTTAGAAACCTCCCTTTTGGGAGGAAATGTTAGCGATCCTTCAAATAATTTCTTCGTTGCGGCTCGCCGTGACTAACGCGGCCTGTCTGCGTCTCTTTAGATCTCTGGTGGATTCTGAAATAGGATTAGCAAGTTTTGATTTGCTGAGCTGGTGGATCAGGCTGCCGCCCATTAATGGAGAGATGAAAACAGGACATGGCAGCCATTCTCAGGGTCTCTTTGTTTTGGCATGTGATGCGCTGCTGGATGGGAGGATTATCCAAAGACCAGGAAATATTTAAATAAATGCCACATCTGTTGGGGAAACATGCCGTCCTGCATGCTTTGGAGTTGCCTCCATTATCTCAACTTGCCCCGATGACTGCCTGTGGTGGAAGTTAGCACAGATGGCAGACAGAGAGATTGAGTCAACACGGTGCTGCTGCTCCCTCTCGGTAAAAGGAAACAGCTGAACAGCTGCTGCCGGCTGATGCGTAGTCTCTCTCCACGACATAGCACAAGAGATTCACTATGTTACAATGTTTGGAAATGGGATTTTTTCCCCCCCTCGCCTTAACACTGGTGTTTGTCTTTTGCTTCTCTTTGCAGACTTTTATAGTACTTAACAAGGGGAAAGCCATCTTCAGATTCAGCGCCACGTCTGCACTTTACATATTAAGTCCATTCCACTTCATCAGATCGATTGCCATAAAAATCTTAGTCCATGCATATCCTTTTTGAATGACTTGTTGGTGTCTGTGTTTGTTGACTTTGCCGTTTTAGGTTAGCTTTGGAAGATGTTAGGACATTATTGAATAAGGTGTCATCTTAAGATTGAGGGTGAAAATAGAGACAATCAAGGTCATAGTCACTGTAATTTGACGTCTCACCTTAGTTAAAGTTAATATGTTCCTTTATCTGCCAGATAAGCCTGTTTCTAATATTCAACAAATTCAAACTCACTGGTTTGTATTTCGCTAGTAAGTGTGAAATGGACACGTTTCTGACAAGTATAAGACGAGAGGAACCGTCCAGCTGTGGAGGAAAAAAAAGCTAAGAACTCACGGAAAACTAAAATAAGGAAGTATCAGACAGCATTTATGCTAATATAATGGAGTAATTATTGAATAGTGAGTAAAAGTAAGTAAAAAAATCTAAAGGTTTATCTGTTTGATCATGTTTTGTAGCATTGTCTGTGGGTTTTTGCAAAGGGCGTCCTCAGCCAGATGGCTTAATGTTGTTTGGGAGCCTCTGATCTATATAACAAATAGTTTCTTTCCCTTTAAAATGTATTGTAGACCACAGATATTCCTATGACTTTAGTCATAAGGACAGTGGTACAGTACCTCCCGGTATTTACATCTCTGGAAAACTTTCATATGTTATGTTGTCAACCTCAAATTTCACCGGTTGAATTTTAATTGACTTCCATCTGAAAAACGAATGAGACAATCAGAAAACTGTACAATGCATTTGTATTCAGAAACCTAAACCTTGGTCCCGTTTATCAAATTCAGTGCAACTATAGAACAAAACACTGTAAAAACACAGGAATCTTAACAAGTGGTGTATCACTGCTCTAGCTTATTGTGCAAGTATACTAATGCACTTTGAATAACACAAAACCAACTCACAGGTAGCTTTTCAGCAAGATATAGGAGAGCTTGTTTTAAGTCAATAAGTCATTGATGAAAAAGTACAAGTTCTGGTCAAAGCTGATGGGAAGATGGATGGAGATAAACACAGGTCAATCTCTGAATAAAAATAAACAGTTTGAGTTTGCAAAAGTCTGGTTGGAGGTTCACTTAAAGCCGATTGAGGATTTGTGGCGAGATTAGAAAGTGAGATTGTTCTACAAAAAATAAAAATAAAATACCGAAGGAGGTTGAATGCATATGCGTGCTCCACTTTCCACGTTTTCATTTGTAGAAACAAGGATGTGCCTTTTTCCTTCTGCTGTGCAATTATGCAGTGTTTATTTATCAAATAACTATGCTAATGAGTTTAGCCTGTAAAGTGACAAAGTGGGGGAAAAAAAGTCCCACAGGCATGAATACTTTTGCAAGACACGCTACAGTATATCTGGCAAACAAAACCAGACAAACGAAAACGTTGCCTCATAGTTTCAATGTTAATTTATAACTCTACAGTGACTGTATTATTCTATGTTCTGGTTCACCACCAGCTTATTTTAGAAAAACAAACGCTACGTTATGTATTTCTCTGCCACTCCACATTTTCCTGAACCATTCCCACGTTGTTTAGCTATTTCATAATGTTCACCATCCTGACCAACTGTTTCTTCATGGCCATGTCCGATCCGCCAACATGGACCAAATACCTGGAGTAAGTAAAGCTTTATCTCTCCCCGCTTAACGTGTTTTTGTTTCGTTTGTTCATCCCAAACGTTGCTAATGCAGAGTTGCCGGGGTCTGTTGCTTTGTCAGAGACTTCTGCAGAATTACTGGAAATGTGAGTATATGTAGATGTGGTGCATGTCGTGTTCCTTGTACTCTGAACACAACGTCGGCATGCCGTGGAATGAGAAGAGCCTTGAACGTGTTTCAAGGACCTTCTTGCTGTGCATGACGCGAAAGATTCAGTGGAAACGTTCATCGTCGGAGGATTTCTTACGTTTTTGTTGCAGCTTCAACAATTATACGAAACTTATTTTGAGAGAAAATGTTTGATTTCTTCCCAAGGAATTGGATAAAAATAGATCATTTGCAAATATTATAAAATGCATACAAAAAACAAGAGATGCTAGAAATGTCCTTATACCCACATCTTTGGCAAAACCTAAGGCTAAAGGTTTCAACGTCTTATTGATTCATCCTCTTTCAGCAACAATCCCAGTGTTGGGGAACAGAGAAAACTAGTGGATTTGAAAGTGAAACGTGCAAAGGGTTTTTTGTAACTGAATGATCATCTATCACTTCTTGAAAAAAGTGAAGTTTGTCCTTTTTGGTCTTTGCCAATGTTGAAAGTTTTTTATCAAACTTCCCTGCCAGACCAGAGGATGGTGACAAAATCACAGGTAACAACTATTGGTGACCACAAAACCCTCATTAAAATACACGAAACTCTTGCATTTATTAATTTAAACTTTTTATTTTTTTAAAGTTGAACAAAGCTACTAAGAATTTTTATTGATTGATTTTCTGTTTTTCCCAGGGCTTAAACATTGTCTGTCTTAGCTAGGTCTTATTTTCCCATCGCACACAGGCACTTTGTTGAGATTAAACATTTTCAGATTGAGCTTTTTGGTTTGGTCTGGTGTAAAACAATAGCCTGAATATGTGTACATACTGTATGTCCGCCGTTGAAGGGGCAGAATCATGAGTTTTCTAGGCACTTTGTGCACAATCCAGTAGTTGACCCCCCATCTCTTTCACTGAAAGACGAATGCATCCTCCATCTTTACTGCTTGACGTCTCAGATTTGTAGATCCTTTTCCAGAAGGTTGTTGCTAATATCCTATCCGTATAAAAACAAATGCTGTGGATATCAGATGTAGAGTGAAAATGAAATCTTTAACAGGCAACACAAAAATGTATATCTTGTGCGGATTTAAATGAGCATTCTTTAAGTCATTAAACTTTACCTAGCTTAAAGTAAATTTACGACTAAATGCTCAGCTGCTGGAAGAGGCTTCATGCTT
This sequence comes from Xiphophorus maculatus, assembly GCF_002775205.1. Classification (NCBI taxonomy): domain Eukaryota; kingdom Metazoa; phylum Chordata; class Actinopteri; order Cyprinodontiformes; family Poeciliidae; genus Xiphophorus; species Xiphophorus maculatus. The sequence goes on from NC_036448.1 coordinate 8,889,060, forward strand.
TCGCTGTATTAATACACTGCTGCTGCTCCTTGTTGCTGAATTCATATTCATGCCGATGACAATGTCCCATGCTGTCACTTTTTTTTGGTTTCAAATTCTTTCAGCATGTTATTCTTATCTTGCTCTCAGTTTGCCTGCTAAATCATTTCGCCGTTGTTATATTTCCACAGAAAACGTGTCAGTCCGCACCGCAGCTATTGTACTTCATTTTAAAGCAGGGGTTAATGTGCGTCTAGTGCCCAGAAATGTGTGTGTTCATCGTCCTGTTTCTAACGATTCCCAGGTACACCTTCACTGGCATCTACACTTTCGAGTCGGCAATAAAGATTTTCGCGAGAGGGTTTTGTTTAGTGCCGTTCACCTTCCTGAGAGACCCGTGGAACTGGCTCGACTTCATCGTCATCATCATGGCGTGAGTAGCCTGTTTCAAAGCAATCTATTTGATTTAGCTAAACTCCCTGAGACCAGTCAACTGTTTTGTCTGAAAACAGCAACACAAAATCACTCTTAATTCACCTAGCTGCATTTCCATTACAAATCTGATGACATTCCGCCAATATCGAAAAAGCACAATTTGCAGTAGCGGTGTTTCAAACATGACACAAACATGACAAGTTTGTTCACGTGATAAATCTTTCAAACCACGTCGCACCATCATGCTCCAACTACTTCTTGTCCGATTCCTCGTCTTTTCTATCGTTTCCAAAAGTTTGAAAAGTTACTTTGAAGATGGTTGGAAAGTGCTTGAATTTTACTGTGGGAAAAATGGACGAACCCTTACTTTACATCACGGCTGTTGTAACTGGTAACAATTCATTTTAATAACTTTGAGCCACACTTTGACAAACTGAGGCAACCAGAGAAATAATAAACTCATAATGCGCTCCATCTTAAAGTTGTACCTGTCTGTTTGTGCTGCGATTATAAACTTTTGTGATCTAAACTCTCCCTCCTCTCCTCTCCTCTCTTTTGGCACCAAACTCCAGATACGTCACTGAATTTGTCGACCTCGGGAATGTCTCTGCGTTAAGAACCTTCAGAGTACTGAGAGCTCTGAAAACCATCTCGGTCATTCCAGGTGAGGCAGCCTGGAAAACGGCTTCTTTGTTTCTAAAGTTACACAGTAAAAAACGAGCAGCAAAATTTTGGTTTATTTAACAAATTATAGAGAAATAAATGACAGTGTTCATTTAATAAAGTCATATTCTTATCATTTTATTCATACATTCATAAATGTCAGCGTTCCCAACTAAATGTTTTATTTGAAAGCTAAGTGTTGAGATTTCAAACTAACATTTTAGTTTGAAAGCTAAATATTTACCTCAGTCTTAAATGTTTAATACAGAACAAAATATTTAGCTTGTGAATTAAATATTGAGTTGGGAGCTACATATTTAGTTTAAATTTAAGACTGACTTTAACATTTAGTTTGGAACTAAGTATTTAGCTTGTGTACTAAATATTTATTTCAAAAGTTTATATATCTAACAATATCTAGTTTGAAAACTAAATATTTAGTTCCCAACTACATATTTAATTTAAAATAACTAAGCACTAAATATTTAGCTTTTAAATGAGTAGATGTCAAAGCTTAGTTTGGATCTCTGACATATACAAATGTATGAACAACATGAAAATATGACTGAACAAAGAACCCATCTATTTCAATACAACAGGCTAAATAAACTATAAAAATTTTGCTGTTAATTTTTTAGCGTGTAAATTTACAAACGCCACCCCATCTCTTCTCAGCCCTGCTTTTAAAACTTTCCACACTGCATAAAAATCAGCACCGGCCGTCTCTTTTTTTTCTGTGTTTCCTGCTCCATGCAGGTCTGAAGACCATTGTGGGCGCTCTGATCCAGTCTGTGAGGAAGCTGGCCGACGTGATGATCCTGACCGTCTTCTGCCTCAGCGTGTTCGCCCTCATCGGGCTGCAGCTCTTCATGGGTCTCCTGCGACAAAAGTGCGTCCGGAACCTCGATCACTGCATCAACTCCTCGTACACCCCCAACACCACCTTCATCTGCAACAACCGGACCTGGAGTTCGCCGGACGACTTTCTCACCAACGAGGGTCAGCCTTAAAGGACTGTAGCTGCGTTTCCATTACAAATGTGCGCAAATCTTGCTGATAATCTGCTTATGTCAAGAAGCACAATTTCACAAATGTTTTTATTAAATAAGAACTGAAATTAAAATACAGGCAAATAAGCTTGTTCACGTGATAAGTTGTTAAAAATCATGGCAACGATGGATGTAAACAGTTACCAGAGATGTAGTCATATGAAACACCACTGAGGTCATAAGTGTATGAACATTTCGCTTTACTTTGACGAGTGTTCAACAGGCAAACAACGTGTAAAGTACTTGATGTTTACTTGTTAAACTGTCACGCGTAATTAGTGCATAAACAACGTTGACATCACATCAAAAATGTGTAAATTAAGTGTTGACTGCGCTTTTCATTAAGGTGCAAAAAGAGCCTGTTTATGTCTCTTCTGGACAACGTCACATCCTGGCAGTCTGAGTCACGTCTCTTCTCATTGGCTGTTTCAGATCCTCGGCCAAACCACCAACATGCACTGTAGACATTGTTTACGCGTTAACCATGTGTGACATGTTGACGTGTGTTCGACGCGTCAACATCACATACTGTAGACGGTATTTGCGCGTTGTGTATGTGTCAAAGTAACACAAAATGTACACACGTTTATGACCGCATTGGCGTTCCATAGAAAACTATCAGGGGGAGACATTGGCGTCTCCTTGGAAGCGGCCACGTATGCGGTGTTTTGGGGAAATGCAGTCTTTTTATGAACTGTGCGATGCTGTGTGAGTTCTGGTGGATCAAGCAGCACATTGTCTGAAAAACAAAGCAAAAACAAACCATCATCTTCCAACTACTTCCTACTACTTTGTCTTCTTTGTGGTTTTTGCCAGTAGCAGCAAAAGACTGTTGATAATCCAGCTATTTTCGCGTCACATTAGTGACACAAAGAAGTGTTTTCATTGCAGTTTTGTGAAATACCCCTGTTTCGATATGGCCGAAAAACCACCTCATTCTAGCGCAAGAAAGCTTTTTGGCGAAACTTGACTTTTTTTCAAAATTGACATGTTTCCGCTAAACAAATACATTTTTTGTAATTTCAATTTGTGAAATTCTATGGTTAATGGAAATGCAGCTATTGCCTGCTGTCTACAAGCACATCACACATGTCCACTGCTCTGCTTTCCCTGAACTGTCACTCCTCCTCCCTTAGATAATTTCTACAAAGTTGAAGGGCAGAAGGATGCTTTAATATGTGGATATGGAAGCGATGCAGGGTAAGTGAATCTGCGCTTATTAATAATCTGCGGGCTGTTACGTAATGTTGAAATGTTGACCGCCGTAATGGCTTCTGATCCCCTACATGCTGCTCTGTACAATAGGACACTGAAGCTCGGAGGCACTTTTCACATTGGCAGGAAAACACAGCAGTGGTTGATTTTCTGTTGGCTTTAACATTGCAGTCACTGTGGGGCTTAATGCACAGGGCTGTGATCTCATCAGAGGGACTGGCGTACCATGAGAGAAGCTCCATGTGGTGCGGATAATCACGTCAGCGCTGCCTTGACAAAGACACTCTGAGTTGGCAGCTGAAGAAGAGCTGTCATTACAGATTTTATCCCCCAGAAAGCCAAATACATATAATTAGGTTAACTGGAATTGATCAGAGCACTCTAAAATTATGTTTTCTTAGTGTTTAGAGAAGATCCTGTACTCAATACTGCTACTGATTTAAATCTAAAAGCGACATTTTACGTTACATAGTGGATCTCAGTTATTTCTTACCCTGTAGTTCAAGTTAATTTAATTAATCTAAATCAAATGTATAATTTATTTTTCCCTTTGAACGGATGACTGTTCCCAATCGAAGGGCAAATTTCATTTCGGTTGAAGTGAACTCTGGCGCAGTTTGAATTCATATGTGAAGGCCAAGCGGACTGCTCCAAAAGCAGGAAGCGACTTATAATGCAGAGTATTCTGGGTAAATACAACCAAAACAAATCTGCCAGAGGAGAAATGGCTCATGCTCTTTTTCCAAAGACAAAAGAGAAATCCTGCAATCACTAAAATCTGACGTCACTCCATTTTGTTTGCATTTCTTGAAGAAGAAAGTTGCGCTCATGTCTTCTTCTGAGGTTTTCACTTTGTCTCCTTTAGCAGTTCTTTGGTGCAGCGCCACCACAGGCGAACAGGTTTTTCACTAGTTTGGTTCGTTTGACACAATGCAGTGTCAAGCGAACATTTGACGCTGCAAACAAACATTTGCTACATGTAACAAATGTTGCAAACTTTGGTCTTCAATCGTACTGAGTCCACCAGATTATCAGGTGTGAAAACAGCCTAAATAATCTTGTAAATCCAAATGCTTTGAAACAAGAACAAGGCAGCAAATCTCCCCCTGATCCCGGTTTGAAGCATTATTGAGCTAAACATTTGTTGGATTGTGGAAACCTCTGACCACAACAGTCGCCCTTCACTAGGTGTTCAGATGAAAACCAGGATGATAGTGCTTTGGAAAATTTAGTGAGGATGTTTTTTTCAGGCAGGTTGGTCTCTTTTGAACTTTTAGGATGGGTTTTGTTTGTGCAGAAAATGCACGAAGGCAGCTACTGTGTTTTTCTTGAAAGCAGTAAAAGTTGTTGGGTTTTTGTAGTGTCATGTTGTTGCAAAGATACATTTGAGTTTTTTTTGTGAAAATTATTGAATGTCTCTGGATGTTTGGGGTTTGGGTCTCCTCCATGCCTGCCTCAAAAAACACTATTGAACACATGCGGTGATATTTTTATATGTGGATAAGTTACATGTTATGTCTTTCTGTGAGTGTACACTGCAAAAACACAAAATTATACCAAGTATTTTTGTCTAGTTTCTACTGCAAATACTTTGGTACACTTGAAATAAGACAAAATTAACTTACAAGATAGAGGAGTTGGTTTTAAATGAATGATAAAAAAAAAAGATTTCCACTGGCAGATTATTTCACTTATGGGAAAAATGTTTTGTTATAAGTAAAATAATCTCCCAGTGGAACTAATCTGCTTTCAAATGTTATTGATTGAAAACATTCTCCTATATCTTGCTGAAAAGTTACTTCTAAGTTAGTTTTGTCTTATGTCAAGTGTGCAAATATGTTTGCACTAAAAACTAGTCAAAAAATTACTTGGTGAGGTTTGGTGTTTTTGCAGATTCCTAGATTTCTTTGTCTTTCTCTTCATCCATTTTCCTTTCTTCTATTCTTCTCCTTTCCTCCCTTTGTTTTTTGTCCCTCTGTCCGTTGTACACTAATAAAGCTAAATCTGATTTGAATAAAGTTTTATTAAAACAATGCGGTCAAGTTTAGCATCACAGCAAGAGCTGTGTTGCCACGGACACGGTGGAGGTAGTTAGGCGCATAATTATCCTGCATCAGAGAGCAGCCACCCTGCCGTTTTTAATCCCCCTTGGACGGCAGCCTCCCAAAAAACACAGGAACTTAATCTCCTCGAGGAGGAAAATCTGATCCTGTAATTTCTGTTGAAGTCAGAGTGAAAAGAGAGGAGGGAACTTTGGGTGGAAGTGATGTCATTAAGCCTTTTAAATAGCAGGCTAGTGAGCTCAAACTAGACATTAAAGCTAAATAGCTGAAGGTTTTGTTTTTTTTACCAGTCATGGTGATTGTATACCTTTTTGTCAACTAGTCTTGTTATCTCACTTTGATTTCACTGTTGCCTTGTCATCAAAAGTGATGTTGCATTTTTTTTCTTGTATGTCCTTGCCATTACACGGCTTCCAAATGAGATGACACAGAATCACAACATGGATGACAGATTATAGGTCAAAAGGGCTACAAGGTAGCTTATGTGTTTGTTTGCAAATTATGTGGCAGGCTTTTAACTTATGCGCCGTTTCTGCTGGAACGTTGTGCGGCGGACTGTGGAGACAGGCAAGATACTAAGCAGGTCAGGACGGAGGACGTAAAACACAGAGGATGCTTAATCTTTTGAGTGTATTCCAACAAGTAATCCCTGAGTAGATTTCCAAATTAAAGCTCTGGATACGTTATGATGACACACACTGTCACACACATGCGCAGAAGCAGGCACCGCTGAGCGGTCAGACACACAGGACTTGTGCTAATTCAAATTCTACTTTCAGCCTGGTCACTAAGTTTGTTGTATATTGTTTGCCTTTAGAGTTGAGGACGTTTTGCCATCAGTCCTGCTATTGTGGTTAGGCTTGTTCTTAACCTCTTGCATCTCAATGCCCACTGGGCAGTCAGGATTATTACTGATTGAACTCACATTTTGAACTTTTGCCCTTTTGCCTAGCGTAGAAACCCAGCACTTAAGCTGTCCTCAGGAGAAACGGCAATTTTTCTTCTGCTACTCCTTAAATTATATGAACTGTAAGATTCTGAGTTGATCTCCTGGAATAAAAAATGAAAAGCATGTACAGCAGCCACACCAAAGATTATCAGAGTTTATATAGTTGTTTTGAAATGCAAACTGAAAAAAATATGACCCATCCATTCATGCGCAAGTCATCTTCTTGGGCATGAGTGGACGTTTAACCTAACGTGAGCATTACAAATGCGCGGACACAAAAACACAATTTCACAATTGCTGTGTTTCCATTAAAATCGCACAATCATGGGATACGTCATTAAGAAAACCACCGCCGCTCCATCATCCACCCACTTCTTCATGGCGTCTTTGTCGTTTCCACCAGTAGTAATATCCGGTTGTTTATGACACGACTCGTGTGATTTGAAAAAAAGTGTTTCCATGGCGGTGTTGCGAAATTCACTCATTTGACACAGCCAAAATATATTCATCGAATATTGGAATATTGGAATAAACAGGAGACTCGGTTGAACAAGGCGTCTGGTACAGCAAGGCGTTTCCAGCCTCACACAGACATCGCCGCCCTTGACGTTAGTCAGAATTCCCGCTTAGCAGCCTGGTGAGACCTGCAGCTGTTCTCACAGCCGTGCTGTGCCGCCCAGATGTTGGCCAGCCATTATGAAATTATTCCCCTCTCACATTGACATGGAAGTGCAGCTTGTTCTCTGCTGCAGGACTTAAATATCTGCTGTAACGCCACTGCGCTAACAATGAAGATCAGGGATGGAGGCACGGAGCCAAACATTTTTTGAGGCTGTTATTTGATATCCATCTGGCTGAGTGTAATCTCTTTAACTCGGGTTTATTTTAGAGCTTCGGTCTGAAACAGGTTTCAAGTGCCGTATTCAGTTGGGAGGGGGATGGTGCTAATGGAGCTGCATCCACTTACTGTACCAAAGATAAATAACAACATGTAGATATGAGAGGTGTTTTTAACCTGAGTGACAACAGAGCTGTATTTATCCTGCCTGCTTCTAATGTTTCAATCCTGTCATTTCATAATCTGTCTTCTTCTTCTTGATTTTATATCCGTCACAGGAAGTGCCCGGATGGATTTGATTGCCTCAAAGTGGGAAAAAACCCAAACTACGACTACACCAGTTTTGATACCTTCGGTTGGGCTTTTCTGGCACTTTTCCGACTCATGACCCAAGACTATTGGGAGGAGCTCTTTCACCAGGTACAGTGGGTTTTAATTCATACATAAATCATGTTGAAAGTTTTCTGGTCATTTTCGGGAATGGATTCGATCAAAGGATATTGGTGCTTTAGAACAACAGGGGGTAAATCAAATTGAGAATCTGAAAGTACTCGACAATATGTTGTCCAGTTTCACTGAGCTTGAATGTATTGTCAAGAAGACTGAACAAAAACTATTCTTGCAAAACTGGTAGAGACATATCCTAAAAGATTTGCGACTATAATTGCGGCACAAGATGATTCCCCAACATATTGACTCGTAGGGTCCAAACGCCACAATCTTTATTTGAAATAAATAAATAAAATTGGGCAGCGTTTATTGTCGGTAAAAGTAGGGATTAGCTCTTATCCTATGTGCATAACCATGTAACTTTACTGTGTGAATTTTCCTCAGACTCTGCGCTCAGCAGGAAAAACCTACATGGTTTTCTTTGTGCTGGTGATCTTCCTTGGCTCCTTCTATCTGGTGAACCTGATCCTGGCCGTGGTGGCCATGGCCTACGAGGAGCAGAACCAGGCGACCATTGCTGAGGCCTGGCAGAAAGAGAGGGAGTTCCAGCTGGCCATGGAGCATCTCAGACGAGAGCAAAGAGTAGGTGCAAGATTCTCCTTGTGTGTGTGTGTCCTTGTTTTTGATGTGATGTAAGGACCACATTTCCAAGAAATACTGTACTGTGAGGAATGTCTGCTCCATATGGGGCCCAAAGCCAAGGCCCCATAAGAAGAGGTGTTGTACTTGGGTTAAGGGTAAACTTTGGAAGGTGTGAGTAAGATTTGGTTAAGGTTAGGATTAGGAATAAACTACTAATGAGTAGGCATAAATGCAGCTACTGAAAGGAGTAGAAGTCAATACAAAGCCTTCAGTTTGCATAGAAGTACAAGGATGTAGGCTTGTGTTGGCGTGTTGGGGTGTGTGTGTGTGTGTGTGTGTGTGTGTGCTTTTCAGCTTTAGATTATAAATTACTCTGTCGCATAATTTCTGTCTGTTTGAAGTTGGCAGCCAAAAGACAAGCACAGGAGACCGACTCCGTTGTGTCGCCGGAGTTATCGCCATTCTGTCTGAAAGCAGGAAGTATACGCCGCAGCAGCAGTAGAAGAAGAAGATCTCACAGGACTCTTTCAGAGGAGACAGCAGCTGAAGCTGCTGAGGAGAGGCTGGAGCCAGTGGATGAAATTGTGGTACAACAAACAAGTTTCACCCAGTTGTTGAGGTTGTGCCCTACATTAGCCAATGACTTCCTCCTGTTTGTCTCTCTCTGCAGCCTCCTCTGTCCCCTCTGCCAGTCCACCCTCTGCTGGCCACGCTCTCCTCTCACCCCCTCAGCACCAGGAGAGCCAGCCAGAACAGCATCTTCAGCTCCTTCCGCCCTCGCAACAACTCGGAGGCTGACTTCGCAGACGACGAGTACAGCGTCCACGGGGACGTCTTCAGGAGTCGTGCCAGTTCGACCGCAACGCCCTGGAAGAAGAGGACAGGCAGCGTTAGAAGCCACTGCTCCCAGGTGTTGACCCCCAGCCTCAACATCAACGGACGACTCAACGTCTTGCTGGACAAGAACGGCATTGCCACCATGGGTCTGCTCACCCCGACGTGCATGCCGGCTCACAGCATGGAGAAGTTCAAGGACGAAACAGTAAGTGTAGAACAGACAAAATACCCAGGTGTTTCGCATTAAATGGGAGAAAATAAGGCTGAAAAGATTAATTGTCTTAATCACGATGAATGAAGATCAATTGATTATTGGAATAACCATCAACTTGACTGATTAGAAATTGATTAATTGCAAGGTTTCCCCCAGAAAACTTGCTAAGCCCGGTGGTTGGGCGCTACAGCAGTCATTCATTCAGCAGCCCGTCGAATTTTTGAGTTAAAAAATGTTTAAAGTTGTCAAGAAATTTGAAAATATCACTTTATAGTTATGTATTATTGAAAAATTGGAAGATTAATACCTGAACACCAACTATAAAGTCTTTAAAAAATGCAAACATTTCAAAAAGACTTAAATAAATAAGCAATGTTTAGCCTGGTGGGGGCACAAGTAAAGCCTGGTGGCCCGCCAGGCTTAAAATACACTGGGGAAAACCCTGAATTGTTAACTGGAGTATTCACACGCCACAAAAGGTAATCTTCTGAATAAACAACATATTTGGAGGAGTAACTCTACAAAATAAATATACATTTTACAATTAAGATAAAAACACCTTAGTCTGTAAATGTATTTTACCCAAAACTCCTCAAGTGGCATAGTTTTATCTTCACCTGGTTCAAATTCACCAAATGAATCCTATCATATTGCATTTTGAGCAAAAAAAAAATTTATTTTCTTATTTAAAAAGAAATGTAATTATTTATTTGCATATTTTAATGTATTTTTAACATCACATAAAAAAGGGCATAAGTGCTTAAATAACAAATCTGTAGAATGTGCCAGTTTTCTATCCGATTAATCAATTGAATAATTAGGAGAACAATCAATTACGAAATTGTCAGCTAGAGCCCCAAAAGAAAACAAGCTTAAGTATCGACCAAAACAATATATCAGACGACATTTATTTATTTCTTGTCTGCCAGAAGCCATGCAGTGGAGCGGACCCAGCTCCCAGACCTCTGCTGCAGCCTTCGCCCAGCGTCACGGAGCGGTGCTCTGTGCGCAGGAAACGAGCTCACAGCTCCTTCAGCTTCTTCAGCGACGCCATGGAGGGTGGGTCCATTTCATCCCTCGAATAATATCCAGGAAATTAGTGGAAACAATTACTTCATTTTTTTTTTTTCACCTGATTCGGGTTTCTCCTTGCAGAGCTGGAGGAATCGAGGCAGAAGTGCCCCCCTTGCTGGTACGCCTTCGCCAAGAAGTATTTAATATGGGACTGCTGCCCCTGGTGGCTGAAGTTAAAGGAGTGTGTGAAGTTCATGGTGATGGATCCCTTCCTGGATCTGGGGATCACCATATGTATTGTGCTGAACACTCTGTTCATGGCTCTGGAGCATTACCCCATGACTGATGAGTTCAACACCATGCTGTCAGTGGGCAACCTGGTAAGAGACTCTTCAATGATAGGAACTGGAGCATTTAGCCCGCTTTCCCTCAAGTGCTGTCAGGTGGTACGTTAGCAGAGATGAGCTGGCTGAAGAGGAAAATGGCTTTTAAACTGTTATTGTATTTCAACAATCGACGAGAAGGATGGGTTTTTTTTTAGCTTTTAGACTGATGCTTTGTCAAAGGTTCTGTTGTTGAGACATTTGCCTGGTGAGAAGCAATGTTTCATCAGGAAATGGTGGGCAGATTTTGTGTATTTGTGTTCTGAGTTTGTACAGTAAAAGTTAATAATACTGTTATTGTCCACTCAAGTAGGGGTGGGTGATGTCCAGTGTAAAAAAAAAGAGACTCTACGGTAATATACGGGCAGCTGTGGTTGCCAGAATTTTACAGTTTGTTTTTTTTAACTGTAAAATTTGAGTTTTAACAAGATATTTTGTGGCAATATTGTGATAACGATAAAAGTGGCCTTGAGAACCAATTTATTACTTATATGACACAACCCCACAAACACAAGCTAATGGATAATCAACGAGGGACTAAAAGCCATCATTTGTTAAAACGACTTAAGCATTGTAAACATCACAGTTGGCTATTTGATGAACTTTAAAACGTCCTTATTTTTGAATGGAGCACACAGAAACCAATGTTTATTTACACAGGAAATGGCGGTCTGGATTGTTGATCCTCATAACTTTAGAAATTTTGAATTGTTCCTTTCCTGTTTATTTTGTTCAGGGAAGTAACTTAATCCATTTTTATTCACTGTATGCAATTCTTGGGTCGCAACGTTTTAAAATTGCACAATTGATTGGGCCTTAAAACCTAAAAAGTAAACATTTTGTAGTAATTGATGAGGAAATAGTTGTATTTTTAGAGGTAGATGAGAATGAAAGGATTTCTAATCCAACATCATTCCTCTGTGTATTTTAAAGAACTATTATGCTGATATGATATAGAACAAATTCTTTCCAGGTTTTCACAGGGATCTTTACAGCTGAGATGGTGTTGAAGCTCGTTGCCCTGGACCCTTATTACTACTTCCAGCAGGGCTGGAACATCTTCGACGGCGTCATCGTCTGCCTCAGTCTGATGGAGCTGGGCCTTTCCACCGTAGAGGGACTGTCTGTCCTGCGCTCTTTCAGACTGGTACAAGAAACCTTCAGCTCTCAGAATGTGTTGCCTTGTTTCGCTTTGCATTGTTAGGATTGAAAACACAAGCAAGCATATATCTATTTGTTCTTTATTCATCAGCTAAGAGTGTTTAAGCTGGCAAAGTCCTGGCCTACTCTCAACACTCTCATCAAGATCATTGGGAACTCTGTGGGCGCCCTGGGGAACCTGACGCTGGTGCTGGCCATCATTGTTTTCATCTTCGCCGTGGTGGGCATGCAGCTGTTTGGCAAGAACTACCAAGACTGTGTGTGTAAGATCGCCTTTGACTGCCAGCTGCCCCGCTGGCACATGAAGGACTTCTTCCACTCCTTCCTGATCGTGTTCCGGGTGTTGTGCGGCGAGTGGATCGAGACCATGTGGGACTGCATGGAAGTGGCTGGGCAGCCTCTCTGCATCCTGGTGTTCATGTTGGTCATGGTCATAGGGAACCTGGTGGTAAGTCACGAACAATTACTTTGTTCACCCAGTCTCGCACCTATTGAGAATAAACAATTCTGTTTTTGCTAGTTGCAAAGCTAAAGGAAATGACATGTTAGGAAACGCCTAGTGTGTTAGCCTCTTAGGCTAACAAAGAGAATGACTAACTTTTGCTTGATGCCATTTTATCCTGCTAGCTCCTAAAGGTAGCATGAGAAATGGACCAACTGCAGGGGCGCTTCCAGGAATCTTGGGCCCCATGACAAAAAATTAAATTGGGCCCCCCACGCAGCTGCTGTTACAATTTTTTGAGTCTATCTGACCCATCAAAAGCGCCACAATTTTAAAGGCTTGCAACTGCCTTGCTTTCTTTGGTCCAATACTGATAGTAGCACAATATTTACTGCTCATGAATTTTACATCCAACAGTAAATCCACATACAGAATGCAAGTAGGTTGCTTAAATTTTTTCTGTTAGTTTTAGATTACTGAAATGTCTCTCCCCACAAGTAACAGTCAAAAGCAACGTACAAAATATACATGAAGCAATCCAGACTTCTCAAAAAATGCTATGTAGTTGCATTTTATTCAAGATGCAGTATATAACTTTAATACAAAATATGTTTTCTCCATATTTGTTAAAGCTGCCACCATGTCAGATAATATGTGAAAACAATCAATCTTCTCCCTGACCTACTATTACTGGCTAAAGTAATGCAACGTTCTGACCAAAACAACCAATCAGAACCAGTAGGAGGGTCTTAGCGCTGTCAATCAACCTCATTCACTCACTGCTAAATGTGTTAACGGTGGAAAAACAGCTTATCATTACAGGAAAAATGTTTATCTGCCATCATTGGTAGCTATGCTAACTAGAATGAGCATTAGCAACAGGCTGCATTACCTGCAGCATAGCACAGAGCGAGGGGGAGGAAGGATTAGCAGCCATATGAGATTGTGATTGACAGCACTAAAACGCTCCTGCTAAGAAAAACAACTAACTATAAAAAATTGATCTTTATTTATTCTCAACACATCACTTCTTTGCTTCAATCCTGACGTCTCAGACATGTCGATAATAATCCATGGCAGACGTTTTTAGAGTTTTGTTCTCAAGCGAAAGATGACTTTCATCCATAGGTTACGAATTTCAGGCCATACTAGAGCGCTTTGATGGAAGCATGGTACTTTCATGTACAGTGGACCTGGGCGGTTTAGGAGCCGCAATTAGAAAAAAATTGTAAATACTTTAGATTACCTCTATAAATGCTTATGGCTGACAATTTTAATTAGTCATCTAATTAAAATCAATATATCTTAAATCTGCAGCGTGTAGCTTTTATAAAAAATACAGATTTTTATATTTGTTTGTTCTGTCACCATGTTGTGACAGTTTGGTATCAGACAGACAATATGAGAAAAAAAAATCGATCTCTTCTGCCTTCTCCCAGTGCTAACTAGAAACGATATCCTGTAATTAGGCAAAAAAAAAAAACGTTTTAATTTCCATTTTAATACCAACAACAAGTCTAATTTTTTTATACCCTGCAATAAGTGACCTTACAACTAAACCTGTCTTTTGAGAGTTGACTAAGTTTTAGATGTTTCCATTTGCATTTTTATTATTTATCTTTGGTTATGAATTCCAAATCTTTGAGGTTGGAAAGCCTCCTTGTCATCACCCTAATCTTCAACTCCTCCCACTGATTCGCCATCAGATTCAAGTCAGGAGTCTTTCTGGGCCGCCACAAAACACTAATATTACTTCCAGTCAGACGAAATATGTTGGCAACATTAAAGGACTGCTTCAAATCTGCCACAGGTGTGAATAATTGTGGGATAAACTGTAAATATTTTGGGTAGGGAATGGAAAACTCTTGGATTATGCGTATTTTTTTTCTTCTCTTATTAAAAATGGTCAGGGCTTTATCTTAGTCAGTCACATAAAAATCTTAATACCTCACAAGTGGCAGACTTGTATTTAAGACGCGCTACTGCTTCTTCTAGCTAAAGCTAAAGGGAAAACAAGAGAGCAGTCGGCTTGTCGCGGTTTCTATTGCATTGTTTTACATGCAGATCTCGTTAGTGCCTGACGGCTGCCACGCCAGGTCAAAAATCCACTCAAAACTGTCCTCTTATTGGATTTCACTGCATAGAAACCTTCTGTAGATAATAATCGTGAGGAAGCGGTCTATCTAAAGGATAATCCAGGATGCCTGGGGGAGGGGGGAGGGCGCGAAGAGGCCGTTTATCGCAAATCATCCCATAACTGCGTGGCTCAGCAGCTAAAGATGATCTTTACCGACTGTGCGTGTCACACACGCACACACACTTCCTGTTGGTGTGTGTGTGTATGTGTGTGTGGGCGCGCATACAGCCCACACACACCAAGCCAGATGACAGATTACTTTTATGTCATGTGCTTTGAGCCTTGACTTCAAGGGGGATGCAACAGCTGATTCCATATGTGATCATATATTGTTGAATAACCTCCTGAACTACCAGGCAGGATTTAGCAATGTTGGCAAATACGTGAGACATGTCTGGTATTATTCTTACTCACTCCTTTGTGTACGCAGCCTGTTTCCTGTTGCGCATTTACAGCACAAATGCTCAGTGAAGATATGAATATGATTTAATCTCAATAACTCCATTCTTGCTCTACCTACCAGCTTCTGACAAGTTTTCATTCCCTGTGTTTAGCTCCATCCATCGTTCAATCAACTACAGACAGTTTCCCTGTCTCTGCTCAAGAAAAGCCTCCCCTCAGTATGACGCTGCCACTGCCATATGCTGCTGCCTGCCATGATCACAAATTTTGCTGGATGATAAATTCTCCAGGAAATTATTATGATAAACGCCAACATTTGTTGTTTTGAGAGAGCTTTTCACGCAATGTGTTGATAATGTAATAGTAAGTCTCCAAAGCCAATACACTTTGATTTTATAAAGAACATGTAACACTGGAACTGGAAGATATTTCAAACATCCAAAATAAAACCCAACACCCAACAACTGTAAATAAAATGGAAATGCAGCCGTAAACAAAGTGGATTATAAACAAAACTGCCCTTCAAAAAATATTAAGCAACAGAATGGAAATTATGGAGCTCATTTTAATTGATCGCGTTAAGTTCATTTCTGTAGTGCATTTCAGCAACAAGGCAGTTCAAAGTGCTTTACATCATTAAAACATCATACAGACATCACAAGGTTTCCCCCAGAAAAAGTCCAGTGGTTGGGCACTAATCCAGCAGTCCGTCGTGTTTTTGAGGTAAAAAATATTTAAAGTTGACAGGAATTTTGAAAATATCACTTGATTATTATGTGTTATTAAAATATTGGGAAATTAATACCTGAAAACCAACTATAAAGTCTTAAAAAAAACCAGACATTTTAAAAATACTTTAAAAAAAAAAAAGCAATGCTAAGCCTGGTGGGGGCACAAGTAAAACCTGCATAAAACAAGCAACAAACATTACATCTTGTCAGAGACCATAATTAAAATCAAACATGTTGACCAATGTTCCAGTTTCTACTAATCAAAGGCAGTTCTAAACAAGCTGCTGTTAGCCTTGATTTGAAGGAACTCTGTATTTCTGCTTTCCACGCGATTAATTGCTTAATTGTTTATTGCAACAGGCTTACACATGTCATCGTGTGGATGTTGTGTTCAGGGTGATGTTGGAAGTTAGTTTTCACCACACAAACCATTCAACATGTAGATCAAAAGTTTGGTTTTCTGTTGCGTCCCTTAGTCTTTGTGACTTTCTCTCTGGACTCTAACAATTACGTGTTTTCTAAAGGGACTGAATTTTATTTAGGGCTGAATAGAAATGCAAGTCACATATTTTGTATAATTTTTGTAATAATTTTCCTACAGTTAGCAGCTTCGTGTTTCACATGAGACCCCACAAGATATCTTTAAGTTTGCATATGTAAGGTGATCAAATTTGGAAAACTTCAGGATGCATGGATGCTTTTTGCACGAGGTTTTTATTGCAAATGTATATTTTTAAAAGAATTTGTCTTACCCTCGTGTAAAATAACACGTTTTTCCATCCCCAGGTGCTCAATCTGTTTCTTGCCCTGCTGCTCAGCTCCTTCAGCTCCGACAACCTCTCCGCTCCCGAAGAAGACGGCGACCTGAACAACATCCAGGTCGCCATCGGCCGCGTCCACACCGGCCTGTCGTGGCTCTGTGGGAGCATCGTTAACCTCTTCAGACACGGCTTCAGGAGTCAAAAGCAGAAGGCCAAAGAGGCCGTTCAGGCTGAGAAGATGGTCGGAAATCACATAGAAAGCAACGGGGGGATAATCGGAAGCTACGGAGAAAAGTACATCCTTCCTGAAGAGGATAGTTATATGACCAACCCCAACCTGACTGTCGTGGTTCCCATAGCTCCTGGAGAGTCCGATGTGGAGTTTCTGGAGGAGGAAAATTCAGAGTCATCAGAGGATGAGGACAACAAACCGGTAAACTCAGATTCTCTGGCATTTTATATTTGCATTTTATAATTTCTAAAAATAATTTTTCAAGAAAGTAGGACTTAAAAAACTCTGATTCCCTTTGTTAATTGCCTTGAATTCTACGTAAACAGTATCTACGGTTTGTGTTTGGTGTGTTTTGCGTTGCGTTTTTCTGCACATCAATTCTGCTGCAATGTTGCTTCTGACTCGCTTACAAACTGATAAGCAAGCTACAAAATAATCTGCAACCTGCTATGAATCCTCTCCGCTTTCATTTTAACGCTAAGCACCCGAAGAAAATTTCACTCAAGCATTTTATCACCTCACACAATTGTTAGTCTTCACGCTTTAAAGCTAAAACGTAGTTGAAGCATCTCCTTATTCATTTTCTCACATTCGCTTCTGCCAGAAATTATACTGAATGTAACTGAACTGAAAAAGTCCAGATATCCCTTGGTGGATTTTTCCCAATTTTCCCACATTTTGCTTCTTTTAGCTGAATCAATAGTTTGCTGAGAGGTTGCAAAGGATCAGAAGGGTCTCATTGTACAAACATGTTCTGGTGAGATCCTGGAAAGCTGCTTTAGCAAAGTCTTAGTTTAAGGATGGGCACGTTTAAGAATTGCTTGTTTTTAGCTAATTTTTTATAAAGGTGTGGAACAATTTTTCTGGAATTTTAACAGTGCTGTGTACCACTCTCGGTGTAAAGCAAAGTTGGTGAACTCACATGTAAAGATTTGTACAATCATCCTCTTTTAGCTTTTTATTTTTTGTCAAAAACTTTGTGTTTTATTACAATTTTATGCAATAAATAAATTCAAAGTAGAGCCAATAGCCTTCAGATGTCACCCAATTAGCTCTTTGAAGATCTTTGCATTTTCTTAAAAACATAATTGAACAGAACCATGTAGATCAAGAAACACACCAGGGATTTAAAAAAAACAACCTTGGGGCTGAATACAAATGCATACCAAATTTAACCTTTTTTGTAAGACATTGTTTGCAAGGCACTGTAAATACTTTGAGTGCAATTATGACTATTGATCAATTAGTAGCGCAATTAACCTTATGTGTCTGAACAGATGTATTTGTTTTCCAGTTGAATTGAACAGGAGATAAATGACATTAAAGGGGAAATGTTTGTTTGTTTTTTTAATGATTCACCATTGGCACATTTTTTTCCATCACAAAAATCTAACATTGGAAGAGGAGTCCGTAGATTGTTTTGTCGCTACAGGGGCGATGTGTGCATATAGTTTTCTGCAGTGTGAGCCAGCTAGCTTTAGCGGTTAGCTTAGCTGCACAAATAAAATTTAAAAAAAAGCTGGATCTTTGTGGAATGGACTGGCAAGCCACAGTTTATTCATTAAGAAAACTGTAATTCCTAATTACCGTATATGTTTTTGTTTATTCCTTTAAAAAATCCAACTAGTTAAACCCTGCATCCCCGTGCCGCCATCGCTTTCCAGCTAGCTTAAAAGTGTGTTGGAAAGCGGTATCTGGAGCGCGAGGCGTGTGTTGAGGTGGAGGTTATACGTCTGCCTGTCTATCTGTCTGTCTGTCTGGCGGGCGGACAGGAATGGGCCAGATGTGAAGCCGGGCTTTGTAGAAAGATTAAGCTCCCACAGCTGAGGAGAGCCAGACGAGGCCAGGCTGAGCCAAACAGCCTGCTGTCTACGCTCCACATCACACCGCCCTCCTTCAAACCTCCATCGGCTTAGCAGAGCATCAGCAGCTGCTCACAGTTCAAAACAAGGAGGAGTTCTGCCTGAGTAGAGCGTCAAACGCACGCACTGTTGACAGGAGTACGGCTGGTAATTGGTTAGTTGTTAAAAAAAACAACAAAAAAAAAACAAACATGTCTTACACTCACAGGGGTGGGCAACTCCAGGCCTCGAGGGCCGGTTTCCTGCAACTTTTAGATGCATCTCTACTTCAACACACCTGAGTCAAATAATGAGGTCATTAGCAGGACTCTGGAGAACTCGACTGCACTTAGGAGGTGATTCAGCTGCTGGATTCAAGTGTGTTGGACCAGGGAGACATCTAAGAGTTGCAGGACACCGGCCCTCCAGGACCAGGATTGCCCACCCCTGCTCTAATAATTAAGTTTTGGAGAGATTGTTGTTGCTTGTTTTGATGTTGTCACACCACTGTTGTTCATGTGCCGTTAGAAAACAAAAAAAAAATGGTCATGCTGGTAATCTGGTCCCTTGGTCCTGTGATTATTCCTGGATTAAACTTCGTACCCTTTTTATTGGATTGAGTCTGCACATCCTTCCTAAAAAAATCATTGGAAATATGTTGCCCTTACTAATCAAGAAAATCTCATCAAAATTGACTCTGAACAGCATCCCGGTGCTGCGGCTTCCGCACCATTTTGTGTAGAACGGTGCGGAAACTTTGACTAACCTTCCTGTCCAGGAGAAGATCAGCCTTTCGGAGGGCAGCACCGTGGACATGAGGAAGCCTGGAGAGGAGGAAGATGACCTATCGGAGCTGGATGATGACAGTATAGAGCCGGAGGATTGCTTCCCATACTGTGAGTAAGCTTCGGACAACTTTCCAAAGAACTGTCATATTTAGAAATAACGTTATGGTGTTCACCTGGAGAACAGCATGTCCTGGAGATGCAACAGGAAAGCAACAGTAAAGCTAAAATAAGGGATGGAGCAGACGGTACTCTTTAGGAAGCTTAGGTTCTCCACTGTTTGCAGCTAGCTGCTGTACATCTTCTGTAAGTCCGTAGCGAAGAGTGCCCTCTCTTCTGCCATTACCTGTTGGGGTTGCAGCATCAAAACCAGGGTCTTAAAAAAAGCTAAACAACCCGATAAAGTTCTGGGGACAACTGTGGAATATATTTCATAGCTAAAGGGTGGCGTGAGGAACTGTTTCTGTGATACAGGCAAGGCAACAAGCCAGCATACACAATCTGCGTGGTGTCTGCCCATCCTTAGAAAGTCTTAAATTCATGCATCTAAATTTAAACCTTCAAGATGTCTTA
This sequence comes from Xiphophorus maculatus, assembly GCF_002775205.1. Taxonomy (NCBI): domain Eukaryota; kingdom Metazoa; phylum Chordata; class Actinopteri; order Cyprinodontiformes; family Poeciliidae; genus Xiphophorus; species Xiphophorus maculatus. The sequence continues at coordinate 8,908,796 of NC_036448.1, forward strand.
AGTTCCTAAAAATGTAAGTTGGGCATAAATACGTGAATCACAGATCTTAAATTTTGTCTTGGCAGGACTATTTATTGTCGCATACGTAGATTTCTGTCAGATAAAAGTTTGAGTCGCGCGCGGACATCTTCCCTTCGTTCTACCGCTAACTGACTGCTAATATACTCTTGCAAAGTAGCTAGCAACAAAACTAGATACCCTGCTTTTTTGCGACTATTATAGGTAAGTGCAAATTTATTGCCAGTTTGTTTTCGCCTCTGGCTCATTCCCTCACTTCTAGGCTGCATTCTGGTCCTAAAAATCTTTTAAGTTTGACCCCATGGCTGTAGAGAGCAACATGCACTATGAGAAGCAAAGAGCTACAAACAAACTTCAGAAATGTAAAAAATTATGCTATGCTGTAATACTGCAGGAGCCCCCAACCATACCTTATATTTCTATATATATTTTTGGTCTTAAAAATTAATTCAAGGTGGCATTTAAAAGGTCTTAAAAAGTCTTAAGCATGACATGAATAGATCAGATACCCTGATCTATTTAGACAGGCAGATATTATGTTTGACACTCTTGGCCTAAGCCGTGTTTGTGTAGATCAACCACAAGTTGGAACTGGAAACTATCAGTCTGAACAAACCTGAGGAGAAACTAAAAGATGATGGTAGCCTCTTGTTACATGAATGTTTGAATATGTTTGAAATCACTACATCAGTCAAATGAACATGTTTGTCCAAAGCCACTTTTGTCTAACATGCGTTTTCGATGTTGCGTTCAGTGTGTCTGAGGCACTGTCCGTGCTGCGACATCGACACCAGCCGCGGCCTGGGCCAAGCCTGGTGGAGGCTGAGGAAGACCTGCTACCAGATCGTAGAACACAGCTGGTTTGAGACCTTCATCATCTTCATGATCCTGCTCAGCAGCGGGGCTCTGGTAAAATCCTGTCCTGATCGGCGGTTAGCAGCAGCTGGAAATGTTTTCGTGCTCCATTGATCTGATTGGCTGGTTGTCCCCTTTTTTTTCCGGCAGGCGTTTGAAGATATCTACATCGAGAGGAGAAAAGTCATTAAAGTGATGTTGGAGTACGCCGACAAAGTCTTCTCCTACATCTTTGTCCTGGAAATGTTCCTCAAGTGGATAGCATATGGCTTCAAGAAATATTTCACCAACTACTGGTGCTGGCTCGACTTCCTCATTGTGGATGTGAGTGAATGTTTGGCTATCATTAGTGTATTTATTTGATCTTTTTATGAAAGATAAAATACTGTGGTATTTCAGGTTGAATTGTGGTTAATTTCTACATAGCTTCATTTTCTGTTGGGTTGGTGCTCCATTACAGTGCGTTGCATAAGTATTCATTACTCTTTTTGTCACATTACAATCACACATGAAATAATTTCAATGAGATTTCATGTGATGGTATAAAACAAGTCCATGATTTTTGACCTTTTTTTTTACATATAAAAATCAGAAAGTGTTGCAGGCACGTATATTTTCCCTACCTTACCATTATGCTCCTAAAAAATTCCAGTGCAGCCAAATGCTTTCAGTTTTCACATCCTGCATCAATAGTTTGTAGAACAAACTTTCACTGCAGTTGCATCTAGAAACTGACATTTTGGTTAACTTAAGGTTAACAAAGCATCTCCAGTTTAGTCACTGTGGAAGGACAGCCTGTGAGCTACAGTTTCCAAGTGTTGCTAAATATTCCCATGTGGATTCAGATCACATCGGCTTTCATTTTGCCACTTTTCCACAACAGTTTCATTTTGTAGTTGTGTCTGAGTTATGTATCTCTGCAGCTCCTCCAGAGGTAAAATTGGCCTCTTGGCTGCTTCAAAACTTTAGATATTATTTTGTAACCAAACCTTTTCATAACTGTTTGCTGTGTTTCTTGGTCTAAATAATATTGTTTGTTCATCGATGCACTGGAGATCTTCACTGTACAGCTGGATGTTTAGATTAGATTTTATGCATGTGGAAATTTTCTTTGTGTAAATTAGTTTACGTCTGACAGGCAGCTGGTTTACAGGGTGTCTGCAAATGCACTGCACACTTCTTTTTAATTTGAACAATTTTCAATGACTTGCTTCCTTATTTGTGTCGATATATCATCCATCCATGCATTCATTAGCTTCCGCTTAACACACAGAGGCTTGTGATTGTAATGTGACATAATGTTAATAGGTTCATGGGTTAAGCATAATTTCGCAATGCACTGTATTATCAGAAAAGGGTTTGTCTGTTTATTTCTAACAAATCTAAGTCTATAAAATGCTCAACCACCGTCTTTACCAACCCTTTAACTATTTTTCTGTTGCTGAAGAGGCTAACTAGAGCACAGCTTCCCAAACGTTTCTTTGCCACAGACCCACGAACGGCGTTAGCTTCTAGCTGGAGACGGCTTTTGCAAGTCCACAGACAATTCTACAAAATATGTAAAGAAAAATCAACTTTCAGAATGTTTTTCTTGCTTTTATTCACTATATAATAGTCATTACCTTTTTTGTAAATGCTACCTCATATCTCGTGATATGAGGACTCTTGTGGCTGGTCAGGAGTTGTGGTGGAACATTTTTCTGATAATAAAATTTCACCAAATTATGTTGATTGTAAGAAAGATGTCATATTTTATATTTATTACAGCAAATTTGATGTAACTTCCACAGGTGTTTTTGTACAGTTACGTGCGTCTTTTTCTTGACAGACATTTGACTGGCAGCCAATCAGAAAGATTATCATTGCAAATAACATTTCAATAACTTATAATTTAGAATAATGATTGAAAAACATTACATTAAAAATTTTAAATCTAAAATAGTGATGATTTAAAGATTTTTTTTTTTAGTTTTGCTTTTTTATTTTCTCAACTTCCCTCCAGCCTTCTGAGGCACAACACTTTGAAAAGCACCGAAGTGAAGTTTCCGAAATCCCAAACTGAAACAATTATTACATTAAACAGTTTGTTCTTAAAACGGGTTCTGCATTTCACTTACTGTAAATCAGTGTGGCTCTGTGGTGCGTGCACATCCAAAGTGGCCGAAGCATGACTTGACCTCTTCTGATTTCACCTGCCGTTACACAGATCGCCACAGACCGCACTATTGTTAGGGTAAGTTGTAGCTAGCGGGTCTCAGGTGAGTGTGGGATCGGGGATCACACTCGGCCGGTGTGTTTCTTCTTCACTTGTATCTGCTGCTTTGTTGTGATATTAAGGCCTCCGTCTCGTCTCCAAGCGAATCGATTGGGTACGAAATGTGCAGAAAACAAAACGTGCTTGGCTTTTATATTAAAAACAAATGCAGCACCATGCGCTCCGAGGATTATCTACAGAAGATCTTGTTTATGCTGGAAGGGACAATAAAGTTATTAAATGTGCCTGATTATAACAGGACCTTGCAACAATATTTTTACTCTTTCAACTTTTGCCACTGGCAACCTCATGTCTGAGGTTGTTTCACATGAAAGGTTTAAAACATGCAAACACTGTGATATAAAACTTAGAAAGGCCCAGTCAAAGTCTGAACCTAAATCCAATTTGCCATCTTTGCTGAGACCTGAAAATTGACGTTCACAAACATTTTACATCCAATCTGATTGAGTTTGAGCGAATCTGAAATGAGGAGTGGGCAAATTCTTAATCGGAGAAGGTGCAAATCCCCCGAAACACCTTCAATGTGGCTGCAGCAAAAGGCGATTCTGTCATTGTGACTGTAAGTATCGACTCAGATACAAATCAGAGAAACAAGCGCATGTGACACTTTATTTCAGATGTTCAATAGTACGAAACATGTCGGAATGAATCCATATGTAAATGTCACTTTCCTTCCGCCAGTTTGTCAGGTGTTGCATTGCGTTAGTCTGTTAAAGTGAAATACCTTGAAGTTCATGGTTGTAATTTAACAAAATGTGTAAAAGTGAAAAAGTTATGGATATTTTTGCAAGGCACTGTGCTTTTTTTTTTTTACTGTAATGTTTATTTGTGTAAATTTATCGGTTGAATTAACACCTGCTCTGTTTTAACGACAGTGGAACAAAACATTTATTTATTTATTGGTCTGACTGTAATAATGCCACTTTATTATAATTTTATTATTCAGTTTTCTTTTTTTTTATTTTAACTTACACTCTTTTGGAGCCAAAGTTGTCCAGAAAATAACAATTGAGTATCTTCTTTAGATATATTGGCCCAACACATCTCTTAATAGACTTTTATAAAGAAATTCAGGACATTTGTGCCTCTAAGTCTTAAATTGGTATTGATTTCTGGATGTGATCAGCTTAATACAAATTCGGAAACAATTCGACAAAGATTTATAAGTTCTTTATAAAACTCCCTCTATTTGATATATATCCATATTTATATGCATATATAGCTGAGTATGCATGCATGGACCATATGTGCATACTTGTCTGTGTTTCGTCATGACATGAGCTTCCTCTGTCTGTCATTTTTGTCATGCCATTTTCATTTATAGCTGCCATCCATGGGCCATTCTTCAGAGGAATACCATTTTGTTTTGTCTGTTCTGGATGTAGAATAGAGTGGAAGTTTAAATTAGCTACAATTAAAAGACGAACCAAATCTAAACCAAATTTTAATAGGTGTTTTCCTGACTGTGGAATGTCCCAAAGCTACACACAAAAAAACCCACCAAATATGGCTCCATAAACGTTTTAGCAAGTCTCCTTTGATTTATGTTATATATTCCTTCAGTCTTTATGATTTTTCAGCTTCTTTTCATTGGGTTTTACATAATACTGCATTTTTTAAAATTATTTTGTCAGTAAAATAGGTTTGTGGGTTTTGGTTTGTATTTAGGTGTCTCTGATAAGCTTGGTTGCAAATTCACTGGGATATTCGGACTTCTCCGCCATCAAGTCACTGCGAACCCTCCGGGCCTTGAGGCCTCTCAGAGCACTGTCCAGATTTGAGGGCATGAGGGTAAGAGACTAATGTGCATGTCTGCCACTGTGATGTCTTTGCAAAGAAAATGCCGTTCTGTTGAATGCTAATTGTACTGGCTTTTACCCTCAACTGTAGACCAAGTATGGAAATGTTTAGTTTTAACTCAAAAGCTGAAATGAAACCTGAACTATGAGGAGTTGAAAAAGGAGGCTTCATGGATGCAAAGAGCGGAGAAAGAAGGAGGAATTCCAACTATCTGGTCCATGGGGAAAAATCACATTTCCGCTTTCTAACCGTACAGTCAGCCAGTCAGAAGTTTACAGAGGAGTGCCGATAAAAATTAGGTGGATTAGCAGAGTTTGCCAAACTTGGTGATGTCAGGATATTCATGAGACTGTCATACAACAGGCTTCAGTCAGAGGCTTCTTCAAATGTGTTGCAACACTGACTGCTACCAGAGATCCTTACTGCCCTCAGCATTCATACTGATTCCTTGATGATGCTTGCATGATATAAGTCCACATTTAATTTCACCTTAGATTACATGAAATATACATATATATATATATACAAATGAGTTGTATTAAGTTGGATCCAATTGAGTTGAGTTGAATTGAAATGACAACATACCTTCACATCCTGCATTTAAATAGTAACTCTGGGATGTAAGGTAACTTTATTTATATAGCCCGTTTACAGCAACAAGGCAATTCAAGGTGGTTTACGTGAATTAGAGGAAATACAAACAAGATAACAAAAACCAAAAGAAAAACAAAGTACTCCACAATTTATATGCTAGTAGGAGTTTCTCTAGATAAACTAAAAGAAAAGAAAAGTAAAAGTATAAAACTACATGTAGGTTCCCCATGTTTCAATAAGAACAAGTACGGTAGTCCATAATTTATAAACTTGTAGGGGATTCTCTGGATTCCTGTTCTGAAAAAACTACATGTTGGTTCTCCACATTTGGTTCTAGACTTTCTGAAGTAGTAGCTCCAGTGTGGAGCTAGAGAGAAAATAGTTTGGATGAATATGTATTAGCTCTTCTTGTCTTTGACCCTGCAGGTGGTGGTGAATGCCCTCATAGGAGCCATCCCCTCCATTATGAACGTGCTTCTCGTGTGTCTTATCTTCTGGCTCATCTTCAGCATCATGGGAGTCAACCTGTTTGCTGGCAAGTTCGGGAAGTGCGTGAACAGAACGGGCTTTATCCACAGCATCTCTGTGGTCAACAACAAGTCCGACTGTCTTGCAATGAATGACACGCAGTTCTACTGGACAAAGGTGAAGGTCAACTTTGACAATGTTGGCCTCGGCTACCTTTCCCTTCTGCAAGTGGTGAGTTTCTCTCTGCTGTCAGAATGTAGTTTTTCTTTTTTTTTCTTAATGTTAATATTAATTAGGTTCGTTGCTGCCAGGAATTACACTTAACATAAAAACAATTTCTCACATAGCAACACATCTTGATTTCTACTAATGTAGTTTTAGATCAACTTCTATGGATTTATTTATAGGTTTTAAATAGTCCTGTCAGAAATACAGCTCAGAAAAAACATTTCGATGATGAACAATTTAATGATTAACAAATTGTTCTGTTTTTAGGCGACGTTTAAAGGATGGATGGAAATAATGAATGCCGCCGTTGATTCAAGAGGAGTAAGTGTTTGAGTCTCTGTTCAGGGTTTGAATATTTGTTTTTTCCAGCAAACAGTTCACTGACGAAACCATTTGCAGGTGGAGGAGCAACCCAGCAGAGAAATCAACCTCTACATGTACATCTACTTTGTTGTCTTCATCATATTTGGCTCTTTTTTTACCCTCAACCTCTTCATCGGGGTCATCATTGACAATTTCAATCAGCAGAAGAGAAAGATAAGTATTTAAGGCACTGTTGTTGTTAAGTTTAGAAGAGTTGTTTTTCTCTTATCTATAAATGAAACATGCAAAGCTCAGCGCATTTTAGCTGCTTCCTTTGGACAGTTGAAGAAAAGTAGCAACCAGTTGTGTATGCTAGCACAATGCCAGGGTGGGAAGACATCAGCACCTGATTTAGGGAAGTAATCGCTGATTACTTCTCCATTTTCAAACAAGTTCTTGTTCATTCATGAGTGAAAAACAAAAATGCAGAAGTAGAGCTGCATGATTTTAGATAATAAGGTGATGGCGACACTATTGGTAAAAATTACACTCATTTTTTACTGTACTTTTAACACTCTTTGTGACGTTTAGACTCTTGGGCACTTTTATCTATTCTAGTGATGATGAGTATCAGGTTGGCATGCAAAAGAGTGAACTTATTGCACTTTAAAACAGATTTTAACAATGGAAACACTCGTACTATGATTATTATTACCGAGATATTGTGCGGCCTTACTAAGGAGTCCACGCAGATTCGTCCCAAGGTTGAACCGCACGATGATTTGAAATGGAAAACTGAAGAAAAAAAAAAGTGAATGGAAAACGAGGTTCAAAGGAGAAATCTCTTCTGTATTCTCATTAAATGTGAGCCCTTCTGTTTAAAAGCTGGAGCTTGACCTCTACTGGATCAAGAAAAGAGCAATGATCAAAAGCATAGCAGCAACTCAACAACAGAATGACTTTGTTGTAATGTCTTAGTCAAACTGTGGTGCTACCTTAAGATAGCTGTGCATAAAGCCTAGAAACCTCCATGAACCGAGGCAACGTTGTGAAAAATGTTAGATCAAGATTTCTCCACAGTTATGCCAGAGACTGAAAAGACAGGAAATGGTTCCTTCACGTTACTTCTGCTAAAGTTGCAGCTACTTTCCCATGACTCTAAGCTGCCTCAACTCTGAAGAAAGTTCCCATATCTACTAAAAGACAATGAATAAATCAATTTAATTTTTTTTTTTTTAATTCTCCTTTTTATATTTAAAAATGAGGTGAATGTAATAGTAATGTGATGTTTTGGTTTTATACTTAGGTGGACAGGATATTTTCATGACCGAGGAACAAAAGAAGTACTACAATGCAATGAAAAAGTTGGGATCGAAGAAGCCTCAAAAGCCAATACCGAGGCCTGCGGTAAAACAGAACCCGTCACAGTGTCAATCCCTCCACATTCATTTTTCCTTTGTATTTGTGAATTGCTCTTCTGATGTAAGATTATGGTTTTACAGACTGAGGGTTCGTGTTTTCCAATTTCAGAACATTCTCCAAGCCTTCTTCTTCGATCTGGTGTCCAAGCAAGCCTTCGACATCATGATCATGATGCTCATCATCGTCAACATGGTGACCATGATGGTGGAAACCGACGAGCAGTCGGAGCGAATGGAGTCTGTTCTCAACATCATCAACCTGGTCTTCATCGTTATCTTCACAACTGAATGCCTGATTAAGCTCTTTGCTCTCCGATGTTACTTCTTCACTGTTGCATGGAACATTTTTGACTTTGTGGTTATCATTCTTTCTATTATTGGTAAGGAACATCTTATTGCCTCCATCATATTGAAGGTAACTTCAACAGGGTGGAGGCTTTCAGTAGACAGACATTATTCAGTGTGTTGATACCTTTCCATAGCCAACTCTCTAAAGCTCTGACCTACAGATAGCAACTTTCCTTTTGATGAACAACAAATATTTTTTTCCAATTTTCTGTCATATTATATTCTTGTCTTTACAAGAATATTTCTGTAGATATTGAAATTGTAATTTTGTCCGAACTGTTCCAAAGTTGCAGAGCTGTCTCCCTCTGCATTACTGCAAATCAACAAATAGATGGAGCAGAGATGTCAGTGCTAATAATTTAAACCAAGAAAATTACATTAAGTCCTTTACTACAAAGAATACAGCTCACCAACTTACTAATTTTATTGCACACCTCAAAATGTAGAAGCACGATATATCACAAAAATACATTAAATCTTTTCCCAAGGATTGACATTATATAGCTCTACAGTTTAGCAAGGTATTAATACAATGACAGCATAATGAAAGAGTTGGCATTAGCATCTTTTTATTAGCACAAAGACTGATTAACTGTCAGTCTTTGTGTATATTCCTTGTGGAGTTAGTAGACCGTTATCTTAAATTTAAAATTCTCAAATATACTTTATAGTCCAGTCTGTTGTCTGAAAAATTAGGCTGAGCCTTTCAAAGTATAAAAAAGAGAGACTTTACTTTAATACATGTAGCTAGCTTTTTGTTATCAACAACTCCCACACCAAATAATGTTGGGTTGTGCTTCTCAATTCCAGTCCTCAGGCCCCCCTGCTCTGCATGTTTTAGATGTGCCTCTATACCAGAACAGCTGATTCAAATGATTGCATGACGTCTTCTGCAGCCGCCAAGTACTGCAGAAGCCTGTTAATCACCCAAAGATTCAATCCAGGTGTGTGGCAGAAGGGAAACCCCTAAAACATGCAGGGCAGGGGGGCCTGAGGACCGGAATTGAGAAACACTGGGACTCACCCGTTCGATCAGTAAACACGCAAGTGCTTAAAAAAGATCCGACTACTAGTTTCTGACTAGTTGATCACAGATCGACGGCGATCATAATTCTGGCCATTGCTGTTTGTATGTCTCTCATTAACTCATAGTTGGAAAAAAAATGATACAACTTATCTAATCTGTTCTCACTTGGTTTTCCTCTCAATTCAGGGATTGTCCTCGCTGATATCATTGAGAAGTACTTTGTATCTCCAACGCTGTTTCGAGTCATCAGACTGGCCAGGATAGGACGTGTACTTCGACTTATCCGTGCAGCCAAAGGAATAAGGACTTTACTGTTTGCCTTAATGATGTCCATGCCAGCACTGTTCAACATTGGCCTCCTGCTTTTTCTCGTAATGTTCATCTACGCCATCTTTGGCATGGCGAACTTTGCCTACGTGAAGAAGCAAGATGGGATCGATGACATGTTTAACTTTGAGACCTTTGGGAACAGTATCATCTGCCTTTTTCAGATCAGCACCTCAGCAGGCTGGGACAACCTCCTGAGCCCCATAATGTCAAGCCCCCCCGAGGAGTGTGACATCAACTTTATCAACACTGGCACCAACGCCCGCGGAAACTGCGGGAACCCGTCGGTGGGCATTGCTTTCTTTGTGAGCTACATCATCATTTCTTTTCTCATCGTGGTAAATATGTACATAGCCATCATCCTGGAGAACTTCAGCGTTGCCACCGAGGAGAGCACAGAACCTCTGAGCGAGGATGACTTCGAAATGTTCTATGAGGTCTGGGAGAAGTTTGACTCCGAGGCCACTCAGTTCATAGAGTTCTCGATGCTGGAGAGGTTTGCCGATGCGCTGTCGGAACCGCTGCGGATCGCGAAGCCCAACAAGATCCAGCTGATCTCCATGGACCTTCCTATGGTGAGCGGGGACAAGATCCACTGCCTGGACATCCTGTTTGCGTTCACAAAACGCGTACTGGGGGAGTCGGGTGACATGGACACCCTCAAGCAGCAGATGGAGGAGAAGTTCATGATGACCAACCCATCTAAGGTCTCCCACGAGCCCATCACTTCGACGCTGCGCCGTAAAATGGAGGAGGTGTCTGTGGTCATCATCCAGAGGTGCTACAGGAGGCATCTGGTGCGGCGGCAAATGAAGCAGGCGTCTTACATCTACAGACAAATCAACTACGAGACGGTGGTGGATGTGGACAACGCTCCAGAGACGGAGGGGCTCATAGCTTCCATGATACAGCACTTCGCTCCTGTAGCGATACAAGTCAAACAGACAGTGGAGGACTCGCTGTTGTCCTCACCGCCATCTTACGATAGCGTGACTCGGGGGGCCGGTGTAAGCCCCTCTGCTACAGTCAGAACCGCATCTAGAGGCCCCGAAGCCCAGGACCCGACTGAAAACTACGAGGAAACATTTCTTTGAGACGGCATCGAGGCGGATTGAATTGATTGAGCAATAATTCATGCTAAACTGATTTTTTTAATGGTTTTGTAAGACGCAGAGGATATATGCGATATTTTTTAAAGTACAGTAGCTCACAGCCACTATTTTAGTAGAAAGACAATCCTGAATAAATGTAACCTTCACATTGACAATAGGTTCTATAGTTCATATTTTTCAAAACGCCTCTGGGAAAGTTGTAGGGATGTTTTTGGTTACTCTTACGGTGAGATGAGGGCCAGTATTTAAATTACAAACTATATCAGAACAGTGAACCACTCCAGTTTTTACATGCAAGGGTGCTTATAGGTTACAGGCAGTCTCATTCTACTGTTTTATACTCTACAGAATAACTTATCTGCACTTTAATCAAAACACTGGATGGTCATTTTGTTGATTGTATTAAAACGTAAGTTCTTTAATTAATAGCAGTCCTCTAAATTTTCCCATTCATTTAGCGCTCATAAATCTGAGATATTAGAGCATTTTCAATGTAAAGCGATAATGCTGGATGCAAAGTGCTTTACGATGCATTCCTCCATTTTGTTCAGATCTCCGTTGTTAGGTTGCCTTCTCCTTGGTTGCTGTGACTTGTACGAAATCCAAAAATGCTGAACGTTCAAACTTTCAAGCACATCTGTATCAACTAAACGTAAATGCTTTGTCAAAAAAAATATGCATGGTGATCAAGTTCTCATTTGCATTTTTTTTTTATTATTTCTCAGATTTCTCACATCTTTTTGCATTAGTAGAATGTAGTTCCAACCTTTGAGCAGTAGATTTTACATAAGTCTAGACAAAAGCTGTATAATTATCTAGGAGGCATCCGGTTCATGAGGCATGAATGCTTTTGAACGGCTCTGTAGATGATTGTTGTGTCATCTCAGCCTGGGAAAATCTGACTGCAAGTTGAGGCTGCTGCCTGTACTTCATCTGAAAACCCAAATGTAAACTCTGGACATCAAAAGTCAAAACAGGTTGATAAGAGAAGCAGGAACAGAATGAAGTGGTGTAAGGATTTTTTTTTTATTATTGTCATACCACCTTGCTTGTTTTGTTACGAAATTCGGACTCAGGTCCCAGATTAAGAAATTTACTATAAAACCCCAAACAGAGTAATTTCTGTTAAATGGAAAAGAAAGACCAGTATTTATTAATCTACACAACACCATCAATATCAAGCAACCTTAAAGCACTTTGTTTCAATCCAAACAATAACGTGAAGATTGTTCAAATTGTTTCTACCACTGTTTTTAATACAGGATACAAAGGCAAAAGCTTTTAAATACTATCTGATTCCAGACAATATTTAGAGTTGGCTAATGTTGACTTAATGGTGGAATTTCAGCTGAATCAAATATTTGTCCACGATAAAGTTTAATAATTTATGTTAAGGCTAAACAGATGGATATTTATCTATTAAAAAAATTTCTTTTTTTAGAATTTCAGATTTGACATATCCAGTTGATATTTTGTTTTCAACTCTTAAGAAATGGGTTACATTGTTAACTTCAAAAATATACAAATAAATTATGTTTTTTTTTCTTCTTGGGACTGGAAAAAGAAGCACAATCCTTGCTGTGTAGTCATCATGCTTACTTCAGAGAACAGGGTGGATTTTGTGATATTTACCACATCGATAAACGAAGGAGTGTCTGTTGTTAGGCAGGGTCGCGTGTGCTGACGACCCCTAATTCATGTGCCTGATTTTGACCGTTGCCCGCACACTCCTCTGGATCTCTTTAGGCTGCTTAATTTGATCAGATGGGTGTGGATTTTTGGAGTGAAGTGAATGCACTGAGAGCAAACTTTTATAAGCTTGTGAAGAGGTTTAAGGCTAATTTCTAGCTTTTTGTTTTGTCTTTTTTTGTAATGTGTTTCTGATTAAAAAAAACAACAAAAAACGGTGGTTCATTATGACCATAGCTAGGTACAATCAGACGACGTTAAAAAAAAATAAAAAATCTAGGCTCATTTTTTTTTGTATGCAATATTTTATCCTTCAGAAGATGATTGTCTGTATCGCATTTATGAGAAGTTATTCATGGGTTGTTTTATTCGGTTGTAATAAAACTCTTTTCTCATATCTGCAGCCTGTGAGTAAATGTTGCGGGAGAAGCTGGTTAGATGACCTCGTCGCATTTATTTCATTCTCCTTTTTCCTCTCTTTAGGACTTCATCCGCCGATTAAAAATAAATAAATTAAAGTTTTTAGGGCTCTCAGGTTTTTAGTTTAAAAAAAAAAAAGAAGAAAAATTTCAACAAGGTTGCCAATTTGGATTTAGCCCTGAAGAGATTTCCTCTCTCTGGTTGTCAGGGTGGTCAAATCCAACTCTGACCAGCTGGGATAGCAGGATAATCTGTATGTTAAAAAAAATCACTTGTTTTAATTACACACTCACATACACACAAACACAGAGTCTGCCTTTTTCTCCCATCCTCACTCTCACCCACAAACTTATACATACAGTCTCCGTCTGCAATTGTATGCATAAACAAATCTTTCACATGTGCTCTTTGCAAGCCGTCCTCATAATTACGCGAAATTTAATTCGGATCCGTGCATAAACTGACCAAATGTGCCTCGGTAATTGATCAGATTTTTTTTTTTTTTTTAAGCGTTTGTACATGTGGAGGAGATTAAAGCTTTGTCGGTATGGGAAATAATTTTTTTTTTAAAGATTAGAAAGGCACTATGACTAATTACAAAATGTAACAGCATGCAGTGAAACACAGCAAAGTCACTGTAATGAGTTTGCAAATCAGCCGTGTACTGAGCAGGCCAATATGAATGACTTTCAGCGAACTGCCAGTCATCCTGCTTGATTTGAAATGTCATGTGTGACACTGTTCAGTGGATAGTTTGGGAGTATTTATTTTTTTGTTATTAGGAATTATTTGAGTGTGAACCTTAACAATAACGAGTCTTGGTTTATCTCTCATAAACTAAAAAGTGAGGACATTAATGTGGTTCTTCATCTCTTTTGTTGTAACATTGCTTCCTGACAATATGAATGAAACCTCTGGATAGCCTGTGTATTAACCTGTTAAATCCTGTAAGAAAAATACATTTTTGGCTTGAGCAGCAGTGAGGAAGACACTAGCCCACAGCATCACACTGCCTCCACCAAAACAATTGCCGTTGACAGAGAGGATGACATTGATAGAGAAGATTGGACAGGTTTTATATGGCAGCAACTCACATTCAGGTGCACCTCTACTAACCAGATGCTATGTTTCCTTTTCTGGTAACCCTTCAAAACGGATCAGTCCTTTTGCAAAAGTATAGATGTGGGTAGAGTACCTAAAAATTGTACTCAAGTAAAAGTAGCATTACTTTAACATATTTTTACTCAAATAAAAGTAAAAAGTAGCCATCCAAGAAATTACTTATGAGTAAAAAAGTATTTGGTAAAAAGTCTACTGAAGTACTAAGTAACTGATCAAAACATCAATCATATAATATTTAACAATTACATCATCTGATGGACCAAAATATAGTTATTTGCACATTTTGGTATTTTAAGGGCCAAAATGAAAATAATTCATATAAATGACATAATTACAAAATAACAAAATCAGGGAAAAGATTTTATTATTTTATTTTATTTTTTTTACAAATCACTTTCTTTCAAAATAAAACTTATGAAACTTTAACAAAAACTGCAGGTGTGTGTCTGTGTCTGGTGAAATTTTGGTTAAAACATGTTTGTTTTTTATTCAGTGAAGTTACTCACAGTGGATAGAGTATCTAGGAATTTTACTCAAATAAGAGTAGCAATACTTAAAAAATAATAGCACATAAGTAAATAAAAAAATACTCCCCCAAGACATTACTCAAGTAAATGTAATGGAGTAAATGTCGCTAGCTATTACCTAATTGTGCAGTCAAATGTTTATCGTACAAATCTTTATGTATAGTTTGTAGAGTCTGAGGTTTAGTTTTTGGTTATATGTTTGCAATATGTTCATAAAATATCATGAATATCACTTTCTTGTATATTTTTTCACCAGTAAATGACCTTCCTCAAAATAGTCTGGAATGGCCTTTCGGTCTTTTCCAGATTGAATTTATTTTATTTTTTTTTTTTTACTTGATTCAGGTAATTTACTCACAATTGCAGAACAAATTTCAATGTATAAAAAAAGGGTTGACATTAAATCATAAAACAGATAATAGATGAGTTTGGAGGCCATAAAATCCTGAGAATTTAATGACGGAAAAAAAAAAACCCTTTTAGGTACAGTCGTTCTCCTGTCTGTCAGCGTGCAGCACAGGGATTTACTTAGTCATGGTGGCTGACGGTGCCCAGATGGTCTGATGATGCACTATCTAATTACTTGTTCTATGAATCCACTGATAAGCGCTCTCTGAGCCATAGCTTTTTCAGTTCCTACGCTGCCACCACGTGGACACTCCACAGATTGCAGCTACCGATCAGTCTGGAAAAAACAGCCATTTTTACAGGGTTCCTGCGCAAGCTGAAAACCACAGAAGGCAGAATTGAAGTGTGAACGAGAACAGACCTACATCTTTGTCTAAAAGTCTAATTTATCTGCCTGTTTCAGTAAATTACCTTAGTTTGTGGCTCACAAGTTCAAAAGGTATAAATACAAGTCCCTGCAAATTGGAGCCAATAAAAGAGGACAGCAAAACTGTAAAATGCAGTTCTTTCTACTCTTCTCTTCTAACATTAATCTCTCCATTGGAGCAGGGACTGTTTTCATTATTTTCTTAAAACCTGTGCCATCCAGTTCTTGTTTACGCTCTCTGACGGTTGCAGAGTGTGCTGTTTGTGGAAAGTGGCAAACTCTTACGAATGTTTTCCTTGTGTTAAATCCTTCACGACAGAGTCCAATCTGTCCTGGTATGCAAGGATTACAGCACAAAAGCAAATCACTATTTCATCAAAAGTGGCAGCAGCTTATAGTTTGCAAGGGAAAAGTTTCAATACCTGTGTGTTCACAAGGGTCAAAGGTTTCACTGTTTGTGTGGGGAAAAGCTTTAAAAAGATGCACAGACAGAGTTGCATCTTAGCATTCAGAGTGTACCTGACATCTCCTCAGAAGATTCATCCAGTGCAAGCAGTGTGGCAAATTATTCAGCTCAGGCTGCTACAACTGAATGCTCCTGAGCTGGGTCAGAGGCAACAGAAAACACAGGTTGGTGCGTACTGCAGCAAAGAACAAAAGCAACAAACCTCCACAAGCGTAGTCACAAAGGCAGGAGAACGGATTCAGTGTACTGTGGAAATGTTTCTCTGTGTCAGCCAATTTGAACGTATACATAAGAACTAAAAGTTGTAGTTCTGGCATTAGTCTTAGCCAGCTTTTATGGATTGCTCAGCCCAGAGAAAGGCCATGCAAACTATTCACATTTTACAGTAGCCATAAAGTATAATACCAGTGAAGACCCGTTGAAGAAGGAATAAGAATTAAAACATGAAAACAAGGAGAAAAACAACAACAGAAAAAATACGAATCAGGTCCTCAAATGAACTCTGATGTCACCAAATTCATGTCTATGTACAGCTTGTTTTCTGCAGGGTACATTTTAGCTTTATTCAATAATATTTCAAGCAAAACAAATAGAAAAACTGATCACGACATGTTTTGTGGGTGAGAAACTATAGATAATGTGCGTTTTAAAATATCTGTTTGTTACAAATTGCTTGCTCACGCTACTGAAATTTGTGTTTAAAATTGAATTTTTAGCACTGAATAAATTAAAGCAAAACCCTTGGCAATATTTTCTGGATTCATTAACATGTAAATTATAAACGAAATATGCTACAGTCGTCCAACAAAACTAAATGTACCTTGAAATTATACAAATTTTATCTAGAAAATTGTACTCTGGTCATATTTTCTAAAGTGCCTGTACTATACTATTTAAATAATGGCAATTTTCATTTACATCAATTCCAAACCTTCAGCATACATGAATAAAACATTTCATCCTCTTTCGCTCGGTGTTCTCTTTCGGTTGTCCCGGAAAGCTGTGTTTGTCATTTTGACCGTGAACGTGTTCTCCGCCGGACTGCCCTGTAGTGCAAAACAAGCGCCACCCCGCCAGCCAACGCTCTCTTTGACGAACTGCGCGTTTCAGGAAGAAGTTGGCGCCTGACGCTGCGTAATCGGGTAGCTAGCACGCTAACCGCAACTATGATAGATAATCGCTTGTGTTGATTTTTTCTCTTTGGCGTAACGAAATAAATACAAAATGAATGATATGGGTATGTATTACCTTTTGTAATTTAGCAATATTAGCTGCTTTTGTCTCCGTTGTGTATAGCCGAGTTAACTAAATCGCAGGATGAGGCGAGGTTTAGCAGGCCTCGACTAATCTCTGGAACAAAAATTGTTTTGCTCTGCAATGATCCGATTTGGCTAGAGCGCTCGTGGCCTTGAAGCTAGCATGTTAGCATTAGCTTATGCGTCATTCTGGGCACCAACCACCACTCTGCTTAACAGACTTAAATGGTTTTTTTTGTCGCTTATGAAACTCTGCACAACTTTTAGTACTTCAACGACCCTTTGAAATTATTTGTTAATTTCAGTGGCGTTGACAAACATTTAATGAACCAGTTAGCGGTCTGCAAATCGCACTTGAAACAGCTGGTACAGAGTTATGCAATTACAGAACCTACAAAGCCTGAGTTTAAACTGCGCAATGTTGCCTATGCAAAATCAGAGTGTTTGTTGCCTTTGAAAGTTTGCATTAAGTCGGATAGGAGGCTCGAAACTGCACGGAAACCTCAGAATAAAGTCACAATTTTTTAGAAAAGCTTAAATTTGGGTTGAGCGATAGTTTAAAAAAAAAAAAAAACAGTGTTGATTCACACTGTAACCTTCACTCAGCACATGTGACCATCCGACCTCCTCCAAAAACCCATCTTTTTAAAGCTGTAGCACAAGCTGCTGTCTCTGTTGAATTAAGTGAACGTTTCCAAGCAGACACCCTTTAAATCCTTCTCAGGATTTAAAGATGCAACTTGGTGATCTATACATCTTAGTTCTAATCCTGTTTCTAAGTTTGTTTATATGAATCTACTTCTCCCCTTGAAGAGTTTAGTGTCCCCCTGTCCTCGCTGGCGCTCCTAGTCCCACCGCTCCGTCTGATGTCAGCAGTGATGTGGGAAGTTGTCCAGCAGCGAAACATAAAACACTATGGCAAACTGGAGGAATTTGTTTCCATGGTTACGGATGCGGTCCCTGAACTCATGAGCAAACGAGAGGGGAGACTGTTGTCCTTGGGCCTCAGAGCAAGGGTAAGTGAAATGTTAGGCTGCACCTTACAATATATATCGAATAATACTCCCAACAGGCATCTCACAAACTTCATTGACTTTAGACAACTCTTGAGCTGTTGCGTTCTGAACACCCTGAAGATCTCAAGGCTGTAGAGACTCATCTTAACCGAATCCGATCCTCTTGCTTGGAAGAGGTAAGGGATGCCCATAAATTTCTTCTTATTAGTTGACTTGTCTATTAGTTTAACACAAAAAGTAACTTATGTTTAGCTTTAAGGTATATTGCTTTCCTCTTAGTATTTCAGTCCTGCAGATGTTGTCTTAATATACTTTTTATATATATACTTATATATATACTTTATATACTTTTTATTATTATAATGGAGATTATTGACAATTTCCTTACAAAACAACCGTAGAATAATTTGGCAAGATGGAAAAATTGATTTTAGACGAAACACATACAGATATCGGTTGTTAAGTTTTTGGATCGGACCAACACAGATATGTTAAACAATAACTACATTTCAACTGATACCGATGTTAATGCCAATATTTTGTGGATTACTAGTTTTTATAGCTGATCTGTGATCTGTTTTTTCCTCCAGACGAATGATCCTGTAATTGAAGCACCAGAAGCCAACTTCATGAAGCTTGTCCAAGGCCTTATTGAAGACACTGATGGCAGGGAACATTTTCTCAAGGTGATTTGTGTGTTGGAATAAAATTGTTACAAGATTTAAAACATTTGAAATGATTATAAGACTTGTACGACAATCCCCCCCCCCCTTTTTGTCATATTACAACCAGTATATTAGACCAAAATTCTTTGTACCCCTGGTAAATTTTGATTTAAATTTATTTTCATTCAGGGTGACAGCAAGGGCTCAGCAATGCATTAAATTACAGGGATTTAATCCATATGCCTTACTTACTTTTCAGATTTATAAAAAAAAATTTCAACTACATATCCTTGTTTTCTTTGGCTGTACAATGATGAGCTACTTTGTGTTGGTCCATCATGTTATGTCCCTATGGCATGTGTTAAAGTTTGTGGCCATGTAACAAATGTGTAAAAGTTAAAGCAGTATTAGCGCTGTCAGTATTGTCTGTACATTAATATGGGAATGTCCTATATTTTCTTTGGAACAGAATGTGTTTCCTGTGGAATATGGCCCAGACTTTGACACAGCACTAGAGACTCTTGTTTGTGAGTTCTTCACAAGACTAGAGGAGCTTCTGCCAATACCAGATTTCAAACAGGTAAAAGATTGTCTTTAGAAGTTGATGGAGCAAATAAAAAATGCACCATAAACTTATCATTTCTATTTCTAGACTGCGACTTGGATCAGTGCCGCCCCTGCTGTCATAGAAGAATACATGCAGTGTGTTTCAAATGGAGATGACCTTAAATTTTTACTCCAGAGCAAACAGTGCCATGGGAAGTTGGCAAAGGCCACTGTTGGTGAGACTTCATGTTTTCTACATATAAGGTGTTATGTATGTCATCAGTACATAGTAAATTAAACGTTTTTATTCATTTTTCAGCTCCTTTTCAGTCAGAAGATCTCCTGATTCCGTCACTGTCTCTTCCTCCATCTCTGGAGGTGGCCATCGCTTCCCACCCAAGTGCTTGTGATGACGAAAACACAGACGTCCAACAGATTGTCATGTTCGACGAAGAACTTTCCACAAACCCTTCCACTTCCACAGACTTTTCTGAATCGCCTAAAAGGGCCGATGGCGCTTCATCTCCTCGCCGGAGGCATCAGTCAGGAGTCCACAAATGTCCTGAGTGTGACAAATGCTTTAAGCATCACTCTGTCCTCATTGAGCACCAGCGGCTCCACAGCGGCCTGCAGCCGTACAACTGCTCTGAGTGTGGGAGGGCGTTCCGAACAGCCACTCTGCTGGCTGGTCACCGGCTGCGGAAGTGTAAAAACGCGGCGTACCTTTGCATTAAATGCGGCAACAGCTTTCCCACTTCCCTGGAGAAGTTCCGACACCGCTGCCCAAAACGAAGGCGCAACCACGACTGCGTGCAATGCGGAAAGAGCTTTCCTAAGTCCAGCGGCCTGAAAGAACACCTCCTAACTCACGCCCAAAACCGACTTTTTAAGTGCAGCCACTGCGGTGCCGGCTTCTCAGGAATCGGCGACCTGAAATATCACCAGCAGGTGGATCACGATAAACCTTATCACTGCAAACAGTGTGGAAAGAGCTTTATCTCGTCCAAGTCTTTAACCAAGCACCAGCAGCGGCATGAAGAAGGCGGTGATATGGAAACGGTGAAATTAATGGGTGGAGGTAAACATAGCAAAATTGTCCCTGGTCACCGGACTTCGTCAGTGTCTCTTTCCTACAGGAAGATGTCTGTTAAAGCCATCTACGGCGGGGGAAGGGTCACCCATAATTGCCCGCTGTGTGGGCGGAGCTTTAAGTACCGCTTCGAGTTTCTGGAACATCAGCGGTTTCACACGGCAGTGAAGCCTTACAAGTGCTCCCAGTGCGGGAAAGCCTTCCGGACTGAAGCGCATCTGTCTGGCCACCGGAAGAGGAAGTGTAAAAATGCTGCCCACATCTGCACCAAATGCGGCTGTCAATTCAGATCCTTGCACGAACGCGTTCGACACCAGTGCGTGCAGCTGTTGACCAAATACGAGTGCTCCCATTGCGGCAAGACCTTCAAGATGGCCCACCTTCTCAGGAACCATCAGATGAGCGAGCACCAGCTCCCCTACAGCCCCAACCACCGCTTCAGGTGCCGGTACTGTGACGAAACCTTTCCCGGCATCAGCGAGCTCAAGTACCACCAGAGGGTGGACCATGAGAAACCCTACCAGTGCCAGGAATGCGGCAAGTGCTTCCTGTCCGAGAAGTGCCTGGCCAATCACGAGCTGCGGCACAATGACGACAGGCCCGAAAGTTGCCTGGTGTGTGGCCGCGGCTTCAGGAACCGCTACGACCTGAAGCAGCACATGCGCACGCACACAGGAGAGCGACCCTACCAGTGCACTCACTGCTCCCAGTGCTTCTCCACGGCGGGAGGGCTGCGCAGTCACACCAGGGTCCACACAGGAGAGAAGCCACATGTGTGCCCCGACTGCGGGAAGGCCTTTTCCCAGATGGGGGCGATGCGCACCCACAGACTCACTCATACCGGGGAGAGGCCTTTCAAATGCAGCATTTGTGGCAAGGGCTTCACAATGGCTCACAAGGTGACAGTCCACATGCGCGTGCACACAGGGGAGCGGCCGTACGTATGCTCGCAGTGCGGCAAAGCGTTTTCGGACGGCAGCGTATTGAAGCAGCACATGCTGAACCACTCGGGAGTCAGACCGTACCACTGCCAGATCTGCCCCAAGACCTACACATGTCTGAACCACCTGAGGAGGCACCTGAAGAGTCACTCAGGCATGAACTGAGGCCGGTATGAAGGCCAACAATGCTGAATTTGACATTACATTTCTGCACTTGTTCGGAAAAACGGTACACAAGTTTGTGACTAACTGAGCCAGCAATACATATTAAAGATTGAGACTTTATGGTTTTTGAGATTGAAGTGCAAATGTCATTTTTGTCTTTGTTGCCATGTAAATGTAAGCACAGACTATTACAACCAGCACAAACAAATGTTTTCACACCTTATAAGCTTTGTTTTTTTCTGTCTGTACATTTTCCTAAGCTCTTCCAGAACTAAGGAGGGGGGGAGATACTTTTCTAAACTACTTCAGTGTCTGATTTGTAAAGAGAAACCTGATCTGTATTAACACAATTCTTATTTGTAACTATAGGAGTCCCAGTAACTCCGAATGTAGGTTTTCAGACGAGCATGAGGCTGTACGATAACCAGTGTAGCTAGGTAACCAGCCAGCAGAGTGATAGTTTTGCATGCATCCAATGAGTCGTCATCTGTCGTGATACTGCCAGATTATTTCATAGACATTGCAGTGCATTTTATTGTGGACCATCCAGCCACCATACTTTGGCTGATGTATATGTGCCGAAGTCGTAATATTGGCAGGAGTGTTTTTGTTTTTTTTCCTTTTGGGGAAAGGGCTTGTGAGACGGATGAAAGTTGTCCATTTCTAGTTATGTTAGATCATTAATACTGAAGGCATAATGTAAAAATGCTAGCTTTCTTTTGACAACTATGCTTTATCTGTTTGCTGTGGAGCTTTTTGTATTTCTTTGGTTGTTTTTGAGTTCCATATTAAATTAGTTTAATTGTTTTATGCTTGTTTTTTCTTTTCCTTTCTGATCTACTTTCGAGATGAGATAAAAGCTTGAGAATCACTGTATCCTGGTGCTATAGTAAACTGTTAGTCTGGTCGGGTATAACGCTACAAAGTTTGCACATTTGGAGATGCAAATTCTTTCGCAAAGTAGCTCAAAGTCAGTAAGATTGGAAAGTTTAGGTCTTTTCACAGCTTTTAAACTTTGACTAGGCCATTCTAACACATCAATATACTTTGGTCTAAGGCATTCCAGTTTAACCCCTGCTGTATGTTTAGGGTTGTATCTCATAAACTAATCAAATTGCCTCTGCTATGCAAGCACATTCCCACAGCATAATGCTGCCACCACCAGTGACATACGTTACTTTCCGTTACGTATTGTGCTTTTTATCTTGCAACTTTTTAAAACCAAACAGTTTTTTTTTTAGTTTTTTTTTTTTAGATGAGCTAAATAAAACTTGTTTGGAGCCACTAATGTTATGACTTTTTGAAAAAGGAAAACTTATAATTTTTGATATCTTCTGATAAATGAGAAAAGAGTTCAGGGGTGTAAATACTTTTTCCAAGACTCTGCATGAGGTTTACTTACTGAATGCCATCAGTAGATGGCAGTATGTTGCCAAAAAGCATTTGGTTGACCTATGTTCTCTATGTTTATTTTCCTGCACAATAAAATAACTGTAATGAGTTTGTTTTGTTTTTTTTGGAAATTATTCTGGACAATTTCCTGTGATTAACGTCTTTGGGTTTTGTTTTTTTTTTCTTCTTACCTGCAGTTTCCAACTCTGTGCCAGTAAGACTAACCTTTCATGTTTTGCAGTTTAGTTTCTCTGTCCAAGCTTGTACTTGGTTTCATCTGTGATCACTTCTGGAGGGCAACCTTTTGAGTCACTTCCCTTTGGCAGTACCAATCAACACGGGATTCACAGGGAAGTGCATCTGTAGACGATGAATGTGGCGGTGAGCTAAGTACTGCAAGATGTTTATATCTGCAGACTGGAGAGACTGGCTGCCCCAAACTGCATGCCTTTTCCCTGACGTGGAAGCGTTGCAAATCTTGTCAGAAGATGAGGGCCCACCGAAAAGGTTAGGCACACTTTTACAAGATATTGGTTTCTTTTGCATTTATGGTATATCTTAATTCAGAGGTCATTTGTTGTGGATTAGTTTAAAGACAGGAAATGCAAAAATGGGGAGTATTCCTACAAGAAACTGCTGAAAACGGGGGTGAGGGGAACTGGCTCAGAGGTTTTGTGCATTCCTTTGGATTTTTATGGAATAACGGTCTCATGCGTTACTGCATATGAAGAGCCCCACAGCTGCTAGAAATCCTGCAGATTTACTACGAGAGCCTGCAAAGAGGGATGGATCATTACCAGATGTCCCCGTCTTCTCCCACCCCTCTTCCCTCTTTCCTTTCAGTGATCTCAGTGGAAAATCTGATTCCAAGCCAGACTTTTTCCTACAGTCCCACACTCAAGAGCACAAACATACGCACATATGGCAACAGCAATCATTCAGCATCCAAAGCCCTCCCCTCCACTTCAAACCTAACACGCCCACGCCTTTTTCTTCCCCCCTCCGCACATATATTCCAATTACTTTTCCCCCCCCCAAACTAATTTCCAACATCAAGCACTAGATGGCGCTGTGTCTCTTTCTGATTACTTGTTAAACATAGTACGGATTCCACACCCCTGTTGCGCTTACTGTTATGTTCAGGTCAAGCCTAGACTCCAAAGTGGGAAAAAAAAGAAAAAAGTCTACACCCACTCCATCTTCCACAAGAAACCAGAGCGTTTCAGCAGAATGAGAAGACAAAATGACTCCTTGATGTTTTTCAGCTGTTTCTCGTTAAGCCTGATAGATCCTGTTCCAGTGAGCATCTCTCTTTTTCCCCCAGCTTTGTAGCTGGTGTTCTGCATAAGCCATCCATGTAAAGACATAGCTGTCACGTAAAAGTGGAATTAAACCCAAATTTCAGACTGACAAATTAAATTTTCCAAGTACATTAAAGCTTTTAACGCTTTTTATATATACTTAGCTTCTGTGTTGAAACAGCTCCCTGAAATCTCCCATCATAGTCGCTGTTTGGTTTATTTTATGGCCTGGCTACCAATCCCAGTGAACTCCCATGTAAAGATGCCACCCAGTGTCGTATTTTCTGTTGACTAATATTAAAAACTCTTCTGCTACAGGTTTCATCTCAGTTTTTTCTGCAGTACTTTTAGTTTTCTCACATGTTTAGTTGCAGTATGTAGGTAAGCTCATTTTTGAAGGAATCTGATCAAAAACCTGACTAAAACAAGTAAAAAAGGAATGTTCTCAGAATAACTCCTAGCAATTACTTCATGCCCTGTAATGTCGTCAGAGGTCTCTGTGGAAATTTGTTATTTGGAGGATTTATATTTAATACTTAATACAAAACATCAAATTGGATGATAAATTGTCCCACTAATTATTGCAATAAACGATAATATTATTTTGAAACCATTTTCAAATAATTTGTAAGACATAAAGATAATGGCATAGTAATCCAAGTCCTCCCCCTTTAATTAAAGAACAATAGACTTCAATTTTGTAAAGGACTCTAGAAGATATTTTACATATCCCAAATAAAACACAGCAATCAAAAACAGTACATAAAACAAAAATAGAAACACACACACACACAACCAAAACTATAAGTAAAATGATTTGTGAAGTGTCTGTAAACAAAATTGCCCTTCAAAAATTAATAGTCAAAATGAAAATTGTCGAGCTAATTTGAATGGATCGTGCGATTAATTGCTTAAAATCTCTGTTATGTCACTCTACAAGTGACAAACTGTGTATAAAGGTCAATTTTACAGAAAAATCTGCCTGGCAGCTTCAAGGAAGTTTGCTAATTTCTGAGGAAAGTGTAGACTTTTTCTCCCCCTGCGCGCTCTGGCGCATCCACACCCAGCCATCCTCCTCGCGGAAAGCCTGGGAACTCCTCCTCCTTATCCTCCCTCACCCACACCGTGCGCTCCTCTGGTCCTCCTCTGCGCGCTCTGGCTCTTCGCCCCGGACAAACTGCGGCGGGGGGAGCGCTCGGTCTCCAAGAAAGTTGGCCTAATTCTGCGCTAAAGGAGTCCGAATCCCGGGTCGGGGAGGTTCGGTATTTGGTCGCTTTGTGGGGACTTACAAATATCCCTGGAGCGTACCGGAGCGTCGTATGATCGGGTTTTCGGGTTGATTTTGATTTCAGCTTAATCATGGAGACGCTCAGATGTCTCCTCGCGCTGCTGTGCGCTCTCCTGGCTGGAGCGCAAAATCAGATCCAAAGGTCCACCTTTGCGGGTAAGTCTGCTTGAAATCTGTTGCTCTGAACTCAAGATGTCCTGCTTGGTGTTTCAGACTGTCTGCTGCATGTGAAGTTTAGCTCACTATTGTCACGCTTGTTGCAAGGTTAGGTTTGCTAAACGTAACGGATTTTTAAGATGCGACCTTTAAAATTAGCTGCAGAGTTGCAAAAGCATCCGAGTGACCTTTCTGAGGAGAGGTAGATCACGTAGAGTTTAGATCACGTGTCAAACTGAAGGCCCGGGGGCCAAATCCAGCCCGCCATATGTTGTCAGTTGTGGACTTGTATATTATTTTACCAATAAAATCAAAGCAGTTTTCATCTGTCTGCTGCCACATTGCATAAATGTGAAAAGATGTTCAATATTATTTAATTTTAGGATTAATTTTAATAACATTTTAACAGGGGCAGTTTTATCATTTTAACATTTTGCCAGAACCGTCCCATTGAGGACATTTGTGGTCTTGATATGGCCAAAGTTGGAACTGCAGTTTTCAAGCCCTGCTCTAGATGTTTGATAGCAGAGTCACACCTGCTAAAAAACAAACAATGCTGAAAATCTGCTTCAGTTTCTAACGTGTGATGAAACCTTTCTAAATGTGACACAATAGCTCAATGAAACACAAAGGGATGCTACGCTATATAGGCTGTTGGCCTGCAGGCTTTCCGCGCTTCAGGTCATGTCTGGCCTCAATAAACAGCACAGAGAGAATTAATTACTGTTTTATTCCGTCTTCTAAACGTTCACATTTTTCTGCTTTTTAAAAGAATGTCTTCTTTTCATTGGGTGATATTTGTTTTGCCCTGTGAAACAGACTGTCCCGTTGATCTTTTCTTCGTGCTGGATACATCTGAGAGCGTCGCCCTCAGACAGAAGCCTCCCAACTTTTATATCGACCAGATCAAAGAATTTACCAAACGCTTCGTAGATGAGCTCAAGGAAATGTAAGACAAACACACAAACACACACACACACAATGGGAACACAAGCAACACAGAAAACCAAAATGTCACCATGGAAACGAGGTGAAAATATGGCGAAATCCTTTGATCTTTGTATTGGACCTGATTAAAGGCCAATATTTGGCCACGCCCACCACCAGGAACTCTGGGCTCTATATGGTTGCAGTGTTTCTGCCCCTAAATTTTATAATAGCTTAGCGGCTTTATTCTAATTTATTTGGCTGTTTTAAGGCATCACATTATTTGTTATATGTTACATAGCAAGGTTAAATAAATTGTAAGCACCATGAAAGATGGATGGGGCAGCGGCTACCTCTAGCCCACTAGTCTGACACTCAAATGTTCTTAAGTTATAAACCTTGGTTTATTTGTCACTTTTTTGTACACTCTTCAATGTTTTTGATACCCTGCACACCACAGCCCCCTTCGTATATGATGACAGCATCTGTATCATGCTCTTAGATTTATTTCTACATTAACTGCATGTTTTATCTGTGAATAGTTTATATTCAAACAGTCGACATAATCTCACCTGCTGTTGGTACTTGTTTGTTTTTTGGGTTATTGTATGTAGATTTCACATTTAATTATTCAAACTCAGGTTTATTATTATTATATAAAAAATTTTTATACATTTTGTCTTTGTTCCAATGCAAATACAGTTTCAAACAGGGCTGGTCATGTTGTTTGCTCTGCTTGCATTTATTTCTATTATGCCCAGCTATAACAAGAAGCATTTTCCTTCTTAGACTAATACCCAAGCTAATCTAATCTGATCTAATATAATCTACAGCGATATTTAATGAATTAAAACGTCATTCAGAAGTTTGCTTTTTGCAGTAACTTAAAAGATTATTTTAGTCTGACAAATAGGTCTCATAGGAGCAAATTCCAATTTATAGAAAATTACTGTAATCTAATCTAATTAGATGCATTTAATCTGAAAAACAAGGCTCATTGGAACACATATTCTAATTTACAGGATTGCACTCTAATCTAACCCAGTGTAATCTAGTTTAATCGAATCTAATCTGATCTGATCTAATCTAATCTATAGTCATATTCAAGAAATTACAACTTTATTGAATAGATCATTTATTTCAGTGACTTAAAAGATACATTTAATCTGAAAAACAAGCCTCATTGGAACACAAATTCTAATTTACAGAATAGCAATCTAATCTAATCTAATCTAACAAATGTATGTTCCCTCTCTGCACCCAGTCTCACCTCAGTCTCCCCCTCTGTCTTCCAGGCGTCACCAATGTGACCGCACCCTGATGTGGAACTCAGGAGCTCTGCACTACAGCGACGACGTCATCCTCGTGCGAGAGCTGAGCGACATGCGCACCGATCGCCAGGCCCTGAAGAACGACATAGACCGCATCACCTACATCGGCAAGGGCACCTTTACCGACTGCGCCATCAAGAGGGGCCTGGCGGAGCTGCTCGTCGGGTAGAGGAGACACGGCATGCACTACGCCTACGCTGGAGAAGATGACGCCTCTGGTCGTATCTGAGCTTGTGCTTGAACTGTTGCAGGGGCTCCCACTACCATGAGAACAAGTACATCGTGGTTGTGACGGACGGCCATCCCATCACCGGCTACAAAGAGCCATGCGGCGGTGTGCAGGAGGCCGCAAATGAAGCCCGGCAGCATGGAGTTAAAGTGTTCGCCGTGGCCATCTCACCTGACCAGGAGGTACGAAACACTCACACGCAGCCAGAGTCAGTTCTACACGAAACACTCCTTAACCTCCGTACTTTATCTCAATATCTAATTGAAATACACACCTCAAGTCAGATATTTACTCACACTGTATAAAAATAGATTTTTCTCTCACTGGTTGTAAATCAGACTAAACATTTCCTGTTGTAACGTAGTTAGAATACTCAAAATTATTTCTGTTTCTGTCTACAGACGTTCAAATACACCAAGTTTCAGTTTCTTTGTATCCCAAAGGGAAATTAGTTTGCAACAAAATACAAAAAGCATAAAACATCCACAAAAGACATTGCTTTTATTCTGTTAAAACACTTAGTAGAAATAAATCATGCCGTAGTGCATTAAATGCGTGGCGCTCTCCAGATTCTGTTTAGCCTTAGCTCTCACATGCTTGGAGTGTATTTGTTGGAGCTGGTCTTGCTTCACTCCAATTGTCTTTCTTGCCACATTAGTGAGCCTCATCAACCTGTTTATACCACACAAGGTAACTAAACCAAGCCGCACAGCAATAACGAAGAACAGATTCAATAAAATACAGTCAATAATAACTTTAAAAGAGTTCAGTTTAAAGAAGAAAAAAAAAGAAAATCTTTGCTCTGCTGAACCTTTTTACACACTGCATCCATGTATGATTCAAAGTTCAGCTTACTATCAATAATTGTCCCCAAGTATTTGTACTCTGTTCAGTTTCGACTTCCAAGTCGTGAATGACTGTTCAATTGGGATTTCCGAAAGTCGATGAATATATCTTTGGTTTTAGATGCATTAATTGACAAGAACAAGGACTTGCACTAAGCTGTGAAGTCCTCTACTACAGCGCCATGCTCAGTTTCATCGTCATTTAAGAGACTCATCGTCACAGATTATTATGCCTTATATGGGTTAGGAAAGACCTGAGGATGATGGCATGCCTCTGATTCACATTCACAACATTTGAGTTAAATGAAGGGATTTCTTGGCAGGTATTTTAAGGCAACACCTCAAACCTGCGTGACATCATAGGGAAAAACAAATAGCCAAGATATCAGGAAGTGTATTGTGTATCTCGTCAGGTCAGGCCTAATGGCATGGAAAAATTCAGCAATCACAAAGGAAGTGGATTTTGGATCCCAATGATGTAAATGTGTTTTTGTGTTCAATGTGTGCATCAGCGCCAGAACAAAAGCAAAAAAAAAGTGTATCACTTAAATGCATCTGATTTATTTTGCCATAAGAGGAAGATTTTTAAGCTTATGTTGACATTTAAAACTATGCTTTGTGAACTTTCAGATGGTCTTATTTTGTATTTATTAAGTTTATAATTAAAACTACATACAATTATGATTTATTTAGTTCATGTTTATGCATTTTGGAGAGAGACACTCAGTTTGTGCAAATACTGTGGAAAAATAGCCTAAAACATAAAGCGATATTAGATGTGGTATGGCTGTTTCAAAGCAGTTTTCCTCACAACATTGCGGTTGATTTAGTGTTTTTTCTGTGGCATGCATTCTGGATCAATGTGGTGAAATCTTCATGATAACCTGTTACTAGCTGTGATCAGGATAGAGCGATTAATGAATTTTTTCTATTTTATTTTTTGTTTGTTTATAGTTAGTTAGCGAAAGGAGTCCCGGGTCGGGGAGGTTCGACCAGTCATAGCCACTTAGAAATTTGCAAAGCATATTTAACAAAATGATTCAAATAATTACAGAGATGAATAAAGAATTCACTCTTGATTAGTTTTTCTACAGATAGGATTTATATCTTTCTGGTACATTAAAGCACTAAAGTTCACACAATGTGGGAAACCTTTGCTTCTTGAGGCCATGTGAACTTTGCGAGGTCAGTATGCACATTAATGATAGGACCGTTTCACAAACTCATAAACATTTCCTCAATTAGGAGAACTGTGTTGTTTATCTGTCTGCAACTCTACTTACATTGTGAACTGAGCTTTGTGGTGTACCAAAAACATTTTCCACTAAATCGTATTTGTCCATTACAAAGACAAAATGAAGATAAGAGTGAAGTAAAGATCTGAGAGGTCTGGAAGGCTGATAATACAGCAGAACTTTAATGTATTGTAGTGCTGAGCTGTTCAGTTATCTATAAATTAACAGAAGTCTGTTCTCTGAGCTACTGGGAGCCAGTTTAAGGACTTTAGAACTGGTGTGATGTGCTCTAACTTCCTGGTTTTAGTGGGAACGCTTTCTGAATCAGTTACAGCTGTCTGCTTGTTGTTTTAGGCAGACCTGTGAGGACACTGTTGCAGTAATGAAGGCGACTAAATGTAAACGCATCAATTAGTTTCTCTAGGTCTTGCTGAGACATGAGTCCTTTAATCCTAGAGATATTGTTCAGGTGATAGAAGGCCGACTTTGTAACTGTCTTTATGTGGCTCTGAAGGTTCAGGTCTGAGTCCATCACCACACTCAGATTTCGGCCCTGAACGGTAGTTCCTAGTTGTAATAACTAAAGCTGTGTGCTGGCCCTAGATCGTTCCTCTTTAGGACCAAAATAATAACTTCAGTTCTGTTTCTGTTCAGCTGGAGAAAGTTGTTTCACATCCATACATTGATTTTTTTTTCTAAGCAATTGTTCAGTGCTTTAATGGGTTCATAAAACTTGGTGGTTGTAATGTAGCTGTGCATTATCTGCATTACTATGCTAACTAATCTCATAATTTGAGCTAGCGGGAGCATGTAGATAGTAAATAAGAGGGGCCCCAGTGTTGAACCTTGGGGTACCCACGAATGTGAGTTCTGCCAGCTCTGATGAAAAGTTACATATTGACATGAAAAAAATTCCTGTAAGATTCAAACTAATTGAGTATTGGACCAGAGAGTCTTACCCGACTCTCCATTCGTTTCAGTAGTACGTCATGGTTAACAGTATCCTTTGGCGCACTGAGGTCCAACAGAACCAACACTGTGGTTCTTCCACAGTCTGCATTTATGTTGATGTCACTGAACGCTTTAACGAGGTCCGTCTCAGTACCGTGGTGACCCCGGAAACCAGACTGGAAGACGTCAGAGCGGTTGGTCTTTGTAAGAAAGTTGTTTAATTGTTGAATGGAAGACTGAAGATTGGCCTGTAATTCTGCAGGAGTGATCAGTCCAGATTGTTCTCTTTTGTTATCAGTGGTTTGATAACTGCTGTTTTTAAAACCTGGGGAGAAATACCTCACAAGAGGGAAGAGTTTTCTGTTTGAATCAAATCTGGCGCAATGATAGGCAGAACTTTCTTAAGGAAAGCCGTAGGAATGATAGCAAGACAACAGGAGGAGCTGAATTGATTTATAATTTCTTTTAGTTGTTGTTTTGTTTGCTTGAGCCAGTAGAATTGTTTCATTTTTTCCAGATTGATCTGGAAAAAATCATGACATTGGTAATGGGGCTTGATATTGATGTACTGACAGATAGTATAATAAAAGTTAGCAAATATATTCCAGGTCCTGGCAGAGTGGAGTTAAATAGATATTGTTAAGTGGACGATTAACACACATTTTTCTAACCATTTATTTCTTTTTCCTCATCACAATGTTCCCATGGTTTTTTGAGAGCTTTAGAAACTAACCCACTAAAAATATCCATCTATTATGGAGCTTGAAGGCAGAGAAATTGCATCCAACAGGCCCAATGTATTGTTAACATGTAGAATTTGCATGTATGGCACTTAAATTATAATATCCCACCAAAAATTTTATCCAGGCTGTCGATACACATGAAAGTGCATAGATTTGTCGATATGTTGGACAAATCTATATGCACTATATACTCCATTTCCCCTTACATATGCAATGATGTTTCATTTATTTGTATTGTGTGCCATATTGATTCTTCTCTGAGGACTACTTCAAATGCAAATCTTACTGGTGCAAACAAAGTACATTAATGAAATTTTGATCTAGTTTGTACAAATTTGATCCAAACTTTCTTCCTGCTGTGTAAACTTTTCTACATAGAAGCTAACACCGGAAGAGTCTCATTATAGTTACTCTATAATCACAGGTACAGTTCTAGCAGCTCGTTTAGATGTAAAGGTAAATAAATGTCTCTGTCGTTTTGGTCTCACCAGGACACCAGACTGTCCCTCATCGCCACAGACCAGAACTACAGGCAGAACTTCACTGCTGCGGATGAAACCAGATCAACGAAGATGAAAACTATTCGAACCATCATCGACATGATTGTATGCTTTATTTTTCATTATTTCCTACCTTAATAAGCTGAATTTAAATTGAACTAATCAACTTCTATTTCTTTTTCTTCACAGACAAATGAGACAAAGGATGTGGTATGTTTTTCTGATAACATCTTGGTTTAGTATTTCTAAACATTAATGCTGTTCGTCTCTGTAGATTTAGATTGTAGTAGTCTAAAACCAGGCAGCCACTAAACACGACTAGCTCCTGAGGTTCATCCTTTAGCGTGCTAGCTTAAATCTGCCTGATACATTCTGTAGCCAGTGAGGTAAAGTAGTCCATTTAAGGATTGTGGTGATTCTTGTCAGTGCCTGGACCCAGTCAGGCCTGCCCAACTCTGACACTGGCAGGAAGCAGGGAATGGTTGCTAAGGAAGTGTGTATAAAGCTGAAATGACTTAGAAAGGCTAATTAAGATGGCAGCGATAGCGACTGTTTTGGCTTCTTCTCTCCTTCCCTTAAAGTGACGGTTACATTGTAGACATCCGATGTTGTTTACCAGCCTCTTCCTGTTTTCACATTTCTCTTCTCTTTTTGCAGTGCTGCTCCTTTGACTGCAATGTAAGTATCCGTGCTTTAGTCTCCCCCCAATGTGAACTCTTATCTTTGTCCTGTGTTGTATTCAGCGAGTATCTTTGTTGATAATTGCAGGCTCCTGGGGGGCCAAAAGGACCTGATGGGGACACTGGCGCCAAGGTGGGTCGTCTGTCATTAGAACAGAAACCATTCGAAGGCATAAAACGTGAAAACTCACAATTTCCTTTTCTCCTTCTTCAGGGAGAGATGGGGCGGCCAGGAATGCCAGGAGAGAAAGGAGATGTTGGCGCTGTGGTAAGTCCCTTCCACCTCCTTTCATGACCTGCCAACGTGCCTGCCAGATGAGGGAGATGTCAGCACATTTTCCTGAATCTGTTTGGCCCCTTCAGATGAGGTAATTTGTGTATTTCTTTGTCACAGGGAAACATTGGTGATTCTGGTCCAGTTGGTTACAGTGGGATGAAGGTAAAGTTCATGAAGGAGAGACTTCATGAAGACTGAAATAAACACTTTTAGCATTATGATATCAGCCTAAGAAACTCTTATTTTAACACCATTTCTTCCTCTTTTTTTTTTTTTTTTTACATTTCATAGTTTCTGAATCTATATTAGTGACTTGTTGGTAGATTTGGCTAATTTTATTGTCTGAAGCTGGATGAAAGTAAGAAGTCAATGTTTACCTTCAGATACTTGTAGACAGCTAAAGATTGATGTGTTTTCATGGAATTGTTCAAACAAGGAACGGCAATCAACATAAGCCATAAAAAAATCATTAAAACCATTGCAGATAGCATCAGACAGGCTAGCTAGGCTAACAGCTAGCATTAGCACTGAGTCATGTTACAGCTAAGTACAACGAACAGTTTGCATTAAAAGATTTGTTTGTTGACAGTTAATGCAATTATATTCAGTTTTTCCTCCATAGTGTAACTTCCTGTGACATCAGAATGTCAACAGTGATCATTTTATTTGGTTCAAATCAGTTTATGTATGAAGGCAACATCAGCTTGTTACATGGAAATTTAAGCAGGTCAACTTCATTTCAGTTCAATAACGTCCCATTAGATTATAAATCAGTTCACAATAGTCAGATTCACTGTAATTACAAACATTTAACATTAGGGGTGTAAAAGTGCCTCCAGCTCTTTATACCTAGCATGGCATTGGGTCCAAAAGACAGAGACGAGACAAGGTTTTGGTAGAATATGTGGAAAAAAATAATTATCCGATTATTGGTTTTTAAAAAGAGACTTAAGGTTTTGCAAATGAAACTTTTGAGTTAAGTAATATGTAGAGTATTGCAGTCCAGGTTTGATATACAGTACTGCAGTTTTTACGACTGTCTAATTCAAAGGTGGCGGTGCTCCCAAAAGGAATTGAAAATGCTCCCGTCTGTGTTCGCCAATATTGGAAAGAAGAGTATAGAGACTCTGTCTTGACTACAGTTATCCATTTTAAGTTTGATCAGTGTGTTCCAAGTGTTTAAGATTTTT
Source organism: Xiphophorus maculatus (assembly GCF_002775205.1). Classification (NCBI taxonomy): domain Eukaryota; kingdom Metazoa; phylum Chordata; class Actinopteri; order Cyprinodontiformes; family Poeciliidae; genus Xiphophorus; species Xiphophorus maculatus. The sequence goes on from NC_036448.1 coordinate 8,943,295, forward strand.
AACCAGATATGATCCAACACAGTCCAGACTCATTAAAAAACAGTAAAATTTAAATTAACCAGTAGAAAGCCTTGGAACCAACTTTAATATTGTTAAGCTAAAAGCTGAAATTCTGGGATAATTTATGTCCCAGCATGCGACCCAAAATCACACCGCAGTTTTTATGATTGTCTAATTTAATAATTTAAAGGTGGCCGTGCTCCCAAAAATAATTGAAAATGCTCCCTTCTGTACTATAAAAGAAAATGTTTTGTTGTGGTTAAAGTAAAAGTCAGATAAGTCAATTATTCAGCCAAACAGTAATAATCCTTAGTAGAATATGACAATTTCAACGCTTAGGAACTATTCTGCCTTGAAACAAAATTACATTTGGCCTCCATTCTTTCTTAAAGAAAACTTTGTAGTTAAATTTTGAAATTAATCTAAAACGGTTAAAAAGTTTGGTTGGTAAAAAAAAAAAAAGAAGAAGTTTACTCAAACCAAAATGCTGCAGCTAATGGAAAAATTGAGTTAATGACAGTAGCCTTAGAAATCTTTGATTCTGTCTCATAATATTTTTGCAGGAAAGATGCAGCTTGTATTGCAGCTCCTGCTCAGCAGGAGCCACATCCTTTCAAACTTAGATAAACTGTAAAACTTAAAGCACCACGCAACCATACTCGTATCTGTAGCCCATAATAACAGATGATAACAGTAACTGGACAGCGCTTCATAAGAAAAGATTTGCTTTGATGTGGTGTTTTAATATGTAGAGCCGTAAACTATCCAAATCAAACACTTCATTTCTAGTGCAGGACAGTAACATCTGAATCCGGTTTTATTACGAAGAAATATGGTCCAGATCTGTTTTATTTAATGGCAAAACATTTCTACATTTTGATTTAATTAGTTAGTTACAGGATGTTTATTCCTACACTTGGAGAAGACGGTATGATGGCAACACTGATGTGTGTTTCTGTGCTTGTAGGGAGACCGCGGCCCACGAGGAGACAAGGTACTGTCAGATATGATGACTCTCATCGTTTTACAACATCCTGAGCATGCTCAGTTCTGATTCATGGTGTTTTTCTGCAGGGCGAAAGGGGGCACAAAGGCTTCAAGGTAAGCTCATCCTGAGCGTCTTACCTTTGATCTGACGATGTTTTCTAGCTGTAAAACTCATTCTGATTTCCATTTCTTTCATCTGTTCTTCCTTTTCAGGGTGACAAAGGCCAAAGAGGCCTGGATGGAATCGATGGGCGTAAGGTAGGAGTGGGCACAAGCCGCCTCTCGTCCTTTTCCTGTCTCTTTGATGATTGCGTTCCAGCACGTATTTCTGTTTTCATTGTTATCAGGGTGAAGCTGGTTTCCCCGGCCTCCCCGGCTGTAAAGGCGCTCCCGGATCAGATGTGAGTTTAACGACTTGACCCCAGAGTAATGGGTGTTGGCCAACACAGGTTTTGAAATCTCTGAAATCAAGATAAGCTCAAAATAGTTGTGATTGTGATTAATAATTAGGAATTGGAGGATAAATGATACAGAGACTGAGATATGAAAAGTATGGTGTGGGTTTGTATTCGGGTTATTTTACTCTAGTAGCCCAAAATATAATTTAGTGGAACCAAATACCTTCAGAAGTGGCCTAATTATTAAGTGCACTCCACCAAAAGAGTAATATGATGTCAATATAAATCCAGCTGTTCCCCAAAGGACTCGGGGAACATCTGTGTTGGTTTAGGAACACAGCAGATAAACAGGACCAAAGTTTAACCTTTAACCTTACATGGTAAGGTTTTTGAGGTGACAATAAAGGGGTTAAAGGAGGGCTAGGTCATAAAACAACAACTAAGATTTGAGTCTCTCATTGAGCTCTGTTTAATTTTTCATCTGAACATGGAGAGAGTATAACATTGGCAGTTACTCTCCTAATTGCACTGACCGAACAAATTACTGTTTTGTTTTTTTTTTTAGTTTTACATGTTTGACCAAGCTTGTGAAATTTAAGTTTGCTGTACTGGTGCAGAGTTATAAAATTAATTTATAATTCAGTACATTCATGTTTGTGTTTACAAAAAAAAAAGAAATACAAGAAACATTTTAAGTCAATTAGGCTCCGTTTTTCTGTATTGGATCGGTATCGGTCGATACTACACCTCCGATATCGGAAGTGGAAAAAGTGTTTCGGTGCGTCCCTAATATCAGTATTAAATTAAGCTGGAAAACTTCATTAGATCAGACCTCATTCTGAGAGATTTGAAGGACTGCATGTGCAGTAGATGCCTGGGACACAAATACATAAACGCATGCAAGCAAACCACTTCCGGATCCGCCCGAATCCCCTACTGCTCCTTTGTCTACCGATTAGCTACTAGCCACAGTTTCATGTTCAGGAATGTCCCTTGCGTCTGTCTCCCATACGGTCGACACGCGCAGAGGCCCTCGTCTCTTTGATCACGCCTCTGTTTACATTTTCTGCTGTCAGACTGAGTAAATGAAGCCATACGGTCTCGCTGTAAACAAACTTGCACGTGAGCTTATGTGATCATCCAAGTGCAGCGGACCACGACCTCGTTTTGGCTCTGTCTGCCGTTCCCTGAAACCGTCTCTGTTTTTGCATCTCCAGGGCCAGCAGGGAGAAACTGGACCGAAGGGGGACCCTGGTTCTTATGGAAGAAAGGGGGGAAAAGTGAGAGCTGGTTATTTCTCAATCATAAATGTCTCAGATTTCCTTTAGGTTGTCACTTTTAAGAATCTCGGGTTCCTCTTTTAGGGCGATCCAGGAAGAAACGGCGAACCGGGACGCCCCGGAAACTACGGATCTCAGGGACTTCCGGTGAGTCCAGAGAAACGCTGGAGCGTGACAAAACGCCGAGCTGCTGCTGTCACACTTATCCAAACGTATTCTCTGTGACAGGGCGAGCCGGGCGGCGCCGGACCTACAGGAGACAAAGGAGAGCGCGGTGACGACGTAGGTGACATCACTTCCTCCCAGGGCTATAATAGCTTTGGGTTTTAGTTTAGCAAAACTCGTTATAGTTTTGTCGTGACTTTTCGTTCAGTTGGCTTTTTTGAGTGTTAATTTCTTATTAGTTAAATAGCCTATTGTTTAGTTTTACTTTAGTGTTATTAGTTACAGTAGTCGTTTTAGTTTTCTCATAATTGGTTAATTTTTAGATGGAGTATTGTATTGTGATCATGTATACATCGATCAACAGAAGACACGATTTTCAAAAAATGTATTCAGTTGTTGAACAACCAACAGACTCTGGTGTTTTCTCCCAACTTTTGCCTTCGCCATTTTATGGACTAGCGTAGCGTAGCATAGTCCAAAAAATGGTGTGGCCACTCCTTACTCCCCCTTACTCCAGGAGGAGTAAGGAGTGTCGTAATTTGCCGACAGCTGACGTAAACTGCTTGTGTGAGAGGGCAAGGGGAAGAATAGATTTATATCTATAATTTCAGTTTATTTTAGTTAGTTTTATAAACTCATGACGTAGTTCCAGTTAGTTATAATTTTCCTCCATTAACTGTCGTTTTTATTTATTTCAGTTAATGAAAAATGTTTTCTCAATTCCAGTTTTAGTTATTTCATTAGTTACCCACGACAGCCTTGCTTCTAACACAGCCTTCAAATTCAGTTAGTTTCCTGTATCTCTGTGTTTTTCAGGGACCACCCGGATCGGACGGCGCTGATGGAGAAGGCGTTAGTAGAATTCATATCATCGTGAACTCGTGAGTTTTTGCGTTCCAGAGGACTCTGAAGTTTACCCAACCGTCTTTGAAATCCTCCACAGGGACAAATCGGAGAGAAGGGGGAGGAAGGTTCTCGAGGAAAACGAGGCCCGAGAGGAGAACCCGTAAGTTACTATGGCGACTGTAACGAGGCGGGTAAAGTAGCATCCTCGTTCCGGATCAATTTTTGTAATTTCTGAGAGATTCCTGCGAAACGCGGTTCGGCCACTGAGCCGAATCAACAGCGAGCGCGGCCGACCTCTACCGAACCGGTGTTTGTAGAGTTCCCTGCTGATGCATCTTGTGGAGATCGGATCTATGTGTTTTGTTTGCATTCAGTTCTTTTAAGGTTGTTCTCTTTCCTGCCAGGGGGAGCCGGGACCACGTGGAGAGCAGGGGAGAGAGGGCTCAACCGGTGCCAACGGAGAGCCTGTAAGACACAAAAATAAGCACAAACAGAAGTCACATGCATCCTAGATGGGGCCACCCTCTAGTTCTTTGTTTTGTTAGAATTTTTTGCTCACTTAATGGAGGTGGTTGCCTTCCTTACTTTGTAGAGCTGGAGCTCACAAGTTTTATGCCCACTCCTCCCGTTTCCCGTCCTCAGCGTTCATCTCCTCGCTCACTCTTTCCCCTCTGACTCAGTTCTTCTCCACCTCCTGGAGCCAAACCCTCACTACGGTTTTCTTAATGAGGCACCAGGCAGAGCAATAATAATAAGACATTACCAGCATTAGCCGTGGTAACTACCGTGATGTAAGAAACTCTTCAATGGCTCTTTTCACTGGGCCTCCTTTCCTCATTGGAGCTTAGTAACTACTTGGCACCTGAATGGTCTTAAAACATGGAACATCTGAGTAGCAGGGGCCGGCCTCCTCCTTCTCCTCCGCTGTGAAAAAAAAGAAAAGAAAAACTGAAACCGCATTTATGTTCACACCCAAATTGATTTCTGCTCTGATTCAGGACATTCCTTGTGTTGAAGATACAAGGCGGGAGCTACTGAATGCTGACGCCTGTCGTAATAAATCATTGAATCCCACGATAGATTAAAACGAGCTCAATAATTTCCATTTGCATGATTTAGTGTTTTTCTCTTTTCTCTCTCTTTCTATCAAAAACTGGATGACAGACGTCTTCAGTCTGGTGCTTTGGTCTCAACTAGACCTTTTTTGAAGGGCAGTTAGTTTACATATACATCAGTGTCCATTTTATTTGTTGTTTTTATGTATTTATTTTGGATATTTAAAACATCTTCCAGTTCCAGTGTAAAACACTTGTTAGAATTTAAAGTCAATTAATTTTTGAGAGTTATTGCATTGTTATTTCATTATCATTATATTACTTGAAAATGGTCTCAAAACAACAACGTTGCTGTTTATCTCAATAATGTCTGGGACAATCTGTCGTCCAGCAAAGTTTGTTACCATGACAGCCAGATCATATATGGAGTATATGCACATTAAAAACACAAGTCGGAAGAAACAACATAAACAAAACGGTTTATTCCTAAAGTCACCTCCTGGAGACTTTAGGAATCAAAAGAGAACATAAGTTGTATGATTATTCCAACGTCTCTCTGCCCGGATTTCTAACCAAACGGCCAGACAGATGTTTAAAGAGGAATGGCAAAAGCGATTGATTTTAATTGAATTGAGTTGAGTAAAGTATATTAGCAGTGGTTGCCAGCAACTGCAGTCCATGCTACGGTGGAATATCAGCTCGGCTGCCAAGAGATTGAGCTGTTAGCATGCTATGAGTCATGGGGTTCTCATACAGCAAGCCAATGAGTCAGAGGCCTAAACAGATTTGTTGCAGGACTGGCTGCTTCTGGAGAGCCTCCATGAACCACAGCAGCACCATTCACGAGATACTTTGCATTATTTGAGCTGCGTTTAATTTCCCCTTTGTGTCAAATAAAGTATTTTTTTATTGAATTGAGTTGAATAAGGAGAGGAAAATGTACCAATTACTGAGCACCGCAGGCCAACCACAACTGATGATGCTAGACTAATTTACAGCATTGTGTTAATCCTGTATGTACTCTAACATTTTCAACAAAGATTCATTTCTTGTTGACGTCAAAAAGCTCAATCTTAGTCCTAACTAAGAAGTGTATGCTAGCAGGGCAGAAAATGCTTTGTCCTGCCATCACTACACACCAGTTGGGATCAAATCGTTGCTATGGGGACCCCAAGATGCCGCTCTCTGCTGCGGCTCTCTGGAGGTTTTTTTGTTTTACCTCCAGTTGTAAACACGACTTGTACTTAGAAGTTTTTCTATCTTGCTTAGAGTGCCAGATGAATATAGGTTAACTTCTCAGATCCGGTTGCCTCAAGACGTTTTCATTTCTCCCCCGGTTGCGCTGTAGTCGCGGGGAAGTTTAGATGAACAGCTAGTTTCTTGCAGCTATTTTTGGATTTATGAAAAGCACACATCTGTTCAGCATGAACAGGATGTTCTCCTGAGAAACGGGTCTGTGGGATCTTTATGTTAGCTCTCCTCGTTGTTGTACACAATTAAGCCGTTTTTCATTTGCTAAGTGTTTTCACTGTGGTTTCCAGGGTGAACCAGGAAGAGGCGGCCCTCCTGGCTACAGGGGAGACGAAGGTCCACCAGGACCAGAGGTGGGTCTCGTTTACGGTCGAATTCTTAAAAGACGCATCTTCTTCTTTCTCATGGCTGACCCTGCTTTAACCTATATTATTTTGTATATTATTTATTTTGAGTATAGTTTTAGAATCTGCAAATTTACTTCAGTAACTTTACTTAAAGAAAAGTTTAGATTTCAGAAGTGTCGTGTTGAAAGAAATTGATTTGGAAAAATGTTTCTTTTGCCTGATTTTACTTTGTAATTTATATGAATTATTTTCAGTTTGATCTTTTAAAATACCCAAATTTCTGTCAGATTATGTAATCTTTAAATATTAAATGATTGATATTTTGGTTAGTTACTCCATACTTCAGTAGCGTTTTTACTGTTATAGCACTTTATTCTTGTATTTCTTGTATATCTACTTTTACTTAAGTAAAAATATGTTTGAGTAGTTCTACTCTTACTTGACTCACCTCCCCACAATAACAAAATGAAATCTTGTTTTCCCAGATTTTTGTTCATTTATTTAAAAAAAAATGTAAAGACTTCCAAATATTAGATATATAAATATTCATACTTTGAGCTCTACTCTACTGATCAGCACTGAAACGCTTCTGCAGCTTGTTCACTACGGCAAATCTAGCCGCCTGAGGATGACTTGGAATTGAGCACTTTTGTCTATATAAGGTCTTGCAGCAGAGGGGGGTTAAAAGAGCGCAGAAATCAAGCAATATAGTCAAAGGAATTGTGTGCAGAGCCCCCAGATTGTTTCGAAGCTTAAATCTGTGGAAAAATACATAGAAAAATTGGCAGCATTGATTATCCCACAAAGCCATTTATTCCCCATTACTTGGAAATAAAAGTGTGGAACCACCAGGAACCTCCCAAGACCTGGCCGCCCAGACAGACTGAGTCATCGGGGAGGAAAGACCTTGATCAGAGAGATGACCAAGAATCCTCTGAAGCCTTAGGAAGGACTACAGTGGAGATAGGAAACCAATTAGAAGATCGATCATTACTAATGTCACGTCTTTATGGTAGAGTGGCCAGCTCTGAAGTAGCCAAGGGAGCATTCACACCAGCCCTGGTTAGTCCGCTTTAATAGAACTCTAGCTTTGTTAACGTCACAGTCTGGCATTAGCGGGAGAAATGGCTTGTGGTCTTTTACGAAATCCTATAACCTCTTAAATCTGACACCCCTCCATTTGTGTTTACATTTTGTGAAGAAGGATGTTGCGTTCAGTGTCTTCTTCTGAGGTTTTTGTGTCATTTCCTTCAGTGGATCTCGGTGCAACGCCCCCACAGGTGAGGAGGTGAACATGTTTATCAAAGGGTTTGGTTCGTTTGGCTCAGTGCAGTGTGAAAGCGAACCGCACCAGCTGAAAATGTAACAAATGTTGCAGCTTTGGTCCCCAACTGAACCGCGTCTCCCGGACTATCCGGTGAGAAAACACCATCAGGACAAGGAGAAACAAATTCCTCTGCTCTGATGAGACTAAAATAACATTTTTGTTCTGAGGTCCATTTCTTTAGAAAGTGAGTTCTCCGTTCCAAGAACATCTAAGATCTCTACCTATCTACGCTACCCGTCCAACCTGATTGAGCTTAGGGTGAGCCACAGAGCAGAGTGGGAGAAAACGGTTTGCCAAGCTTGTAGACACAAACCCTAGAAAACTTGCGGCTATTATCTTTAAAGTGGTAGTGTTGAGCTTTACATCATGTTATAACGTTATTCCTTACACCTGGAGTGTTGCTTTGATTTGTTCAAATCCTTTAACTTCCCGTGGCAACCATTCAGGGGTGTCTAAATACTTACTCCCACAAAGCGCCACAAAGCTCCTCCTAGAGCAGTCTCCAGTGTAGCTTGCGCCTTACCTGTGCCTTCCCTACTGTGCTCCTCCAGACTAGCAGCAGCAGCAATTAGCAAACACCTGCGAGTATGCTGAGCTCATTATACTAACTACATCTCGGTGAAATGCTCCTAAGAGCAATTTCAACGGCTTAATGGAGAACTGTTGTTGTGATGACGTTCTGAAGGCAGAGTGTCGGAAAGAGAAGAAGCTTCTTAAAGAAACAGAGACCCAATTTCAGGGCTCAGATTAGAAAATGAAATGTCTTCATTTTCGCTATATAGTAACCGAGGGTAACATAGTTACTGTTATAAAATGGCACCAAGTGCCTGGAAAATACATAATACCGCCCCTTTAAATGATATTAAAAGATGTTCTCTAAGTCAACATTCGTCTGAAAACAAGCTTTCACTTTCTCATTATGACCTAAACTAACTCATTTGTAAACTGCTAAACAGCTTAGTCATTTGCAATCTGACTCACTTTGACTGGAGTTTTAAAGAAAATTCCACTCAAACTGCTCTGAGGATCGGTCGGTCCGTAACGTCACAAAGTGTTGAAAAGTGAAAGAGTGTGAAAACCTTCTGAAGTGGCCAGAGCTCGGTTAATAAGGCTAACACATAAAAACTCCAATTAAGCTAAGTAACCTTGCTAATGTCGCTGCAAACTCTCAACACTCCTTATCCCACAGCCTTACATGCCAGGAAGTTTATCAGATTGCAGTTTCTGAATTTTGCAAAACGTTTCTCCACTTCCAAAACAGCATGCTAAAGATTAAAACAAGAAGAGCCCATCGGTGTTTGTGCTACGCTATTTTAAAAAGTGGTTAAAATAAAAGAAGTGGCTACAGGGTTTCCTTGTGTCACTTATGTGATGATTGTTGAGAAGACATTTCAAGAACTACTCAAGATTTTTAACATCTAGATTTCACTCTACCTTTGCTTTTATCTCGCAGGGGCCCAAAGGACCGAGAGGCATCAAAGGTTCAGCAGGGGACAGAGGCCCAATAGGGGAGAGGGTGAGTCGGGGGAGATTGAGGCAGAGATTAAACGTCAGCCATCCGTCGTGGATCGTGAAAATTTTCTGTTTGCTTTATTTCAGGGAGTGCCAGGTGAACGAGGAAATGGCACTAAAGGCTGTCATGGCTTCCAAGTAAAACTTTGATTTTGTGCAGCGCTCATCTGGTGTGTGCATGAGAACGTTATAAACATTTCTGATTCTCTGTATGTTTGCTGATAGGGCTACCCCGGGGCCCGTGGAGACGCTGGCGAGCCGGTGGGTCGACGTTTGCACTCGTGTTTTAGCTGAATATTTCAACAGTGTAATCCACACGGTGGTAGTTTGTGATTAAGTAAAGCATTTTAGCTGACCTCTGCAAAAATTCGCTTCAGGGTACCAAGGGAACTCCCGGACCCAAAGGGGATGATGGAGATCCTGGAGATTCAGGCCGAGATGTGAGTCAGCCTCATACTTTTTTTCCCTTTGTGGACTTTTTTCTTCACTCTGGCTCGCGTTTTATCTCGTTGGCCGCCGTTGCTGACAGAATGTGAGTCATGTTACTTGATTTATTAAGATAAATAATCCTTGTTAGCCTCCTTTATTACATATAGTGAAAATAAATAAATACTGGGGTTTTTTTTGTATTTAACTTGCCATCTGGCTTTCAGCTTTTTACTCATACTTTGCATACTTCATAGTTATTGTTATTTTCGGTGTCCATCCGTCTTGTTTCCACACGGCCCTTCTGTTCTGCAGCTGGGAATCCTTTTTTAGGAACAACTGGACACTTTTTGTGTGAATCTGTGCGCCATTAGGGCCGACGGCTATGAGCTGATGCAGCTGTGTATATGCCGTCGTCAAGGACACCAGGAAATGAGCGGCGGCGATGGAGCGTCTGCATTTCTTTCCGAGTGTGTGTGTGTGTGTGTGTGGGTGCAGATCACGCAGCTTACATGTTCCAACGCTTCAACCCCTCGTTCAACTCGAGTGGGTTTACAATAAAATTACTGCATATCCCGGGTTTCAATGTTGCGACATGTAAACACTTCCGCATGTCTGTGTTTTTCTGTCATCTGTACCTTAGTGCTCCGCCCTGTGATTTACAACAATCACACAAAGTCAGCTTTAGATTTACAGGACTTCATCAGTTTACATTTTTCCCGATTCGAGAGCTCTCCTTGTAAGTCACCTCTTCTTCCTTGTAAATACCAGTCCGCTGCTGATTTTTTTTTTTTTTTTTCATTTTCTTGTTTGTGAGACGGGAAAGCGTCCTCAGAACTTATAAGGAAATCTGTAAAGCTGTGGTTATGATTGTTGGTCTTTTCACACAGTGGAAGAACAAACTGTGTTGGCTTTTACGCTGACATTTTAGGCACCCTCTGCGGTCATTGCAGTTCACACTTTAAACAGTAGGTGTCACTGCGAAGAAAACCGGCCTGTGTTACAATTGGCAGCAGAACAAGAATCCAGCAAAGCTCTTTCCTCATATCCTTAGTATTCGTACAAATACATGAAATTATGCATAAAATTAAATTTGCAAAAAAATCTAGATAAAAACTTCTCAATTTTCAAATGGGGTATAATCGTTGTGGTTACTCTTTCATCTAAAATAAGGGTCTTTGTTTACAAATACTAACATATTTAAATATTTTGTCAGCTTTATTTCTATGGATGGAGAAACTGAGCAATCTTAAAAGTTACGGGGCGTATCAGTTCTTCCGATTTAATCAACTATTCATGAGACCATCAATAACAAATATCATGACTAGCATGATGATTAGCATGATTAGGTTTGTCTTTTACAAATGAAAAAGACAAAAAATTACAAAAGATTTTCACTTCTGAAATATTTTTTTAAAATGTTTTTCTTTTTTGCAGTGTTTCGTGTGGCCTGTAACAAATCTCAGATTTATGCTGCACAAAGTGTCCCTTTTTATACATGAGCATCCAGCCTCTGAAATGTCTGCACCCGCCCCTGCTACTCAGACTGAAACTCCCTAATGTGCAGAAGCATGTTTCATGCACTTTCACTCTCCGAGATTGTTTTTGTCATTTTTTTTGCAATCACAAAAAATGCTGTGGTGCTTCTTTACAAATTATTTATTTATTCATATATGTTCCTTATTAAACCCCTTCCAGAATCTAAATACAGAAGAAAAATATGAAAATTAACATAACAAGCAGACAGATTGCACGCACAAATATTAAATAGCTCGATTGTTGTTACTCGCCATATCACTCACGGTCTACGACTTAACATCAGGTAAGGCTGAGTCAGCAGTGTAGTAGAAGTAAGAAATACTGCCACCTGCAGGTGGGAGTTACCAGTCACTTGAAGCCAATGTGTTTGACCATTTTTGCAGAAAATTTGCAATAAACTCACAATTATGCATTGCCGCAAAAAAAATGCGAGGATCTGTTGATTTTCCATGAATTTCCACGATTGCAGAATCACACAAAATGGAAAGGACTGTACGTATTTTAAACCAGTAGCGAGCAGAAAAAAAAGAAAAAAGAACATGGCCTAAAGTTTAACCGATCTGTTTCCACATGTTAAGATATCTAGAAATGAAAAACAAAACAGGAAACTTGTAAAATGATATAAAGTGCATCATCTTAACAGAAGTTTAGCATTTTAACAGGTTGGTCTAAGAAAGTCAGGTGTTTCTGAAGTTGAGGTTTCGGTTTAATAGAAACAAAATGTACAGGACTCTCTAGTTAAAGTTAAATACAACCAATTTAAGGGAGGAGTCGACGTTTCCTGTCTTAACTCTTCGTCAGCCGTTTCATCTCTCTTGCCGGTTATCAACTTCCAAGCCGGTTCCTGACTGAGGAACCAGTTTGTTGCTTCAGGTCGTCCGAATGCTTTATGACATCTTGTAACTTTTGTTTTGATTTTCCAACCGCTGCGTAATCACTTTCTGCTTTCAGCTCTCCAAACATCGAGATGCTGAGTCTGGATTGTTGGGAGCAGATTTATTTTGAGGACATCTTGATCTTTATTCATGGCAAAGTTTACTTTGGGAATTCTAAGGAAACTCTTTGCTTTGCATCGGGAGCAACCTAACACATGGATCATATCAGGATTCACATTTACCACAGCGCGCAGGATCTCTTCTTCTCTCAACAGATGGTTTCCCAGATGTCCCAAACAATCAGAAGATTTTCTCAGATAAGAAAAACCTTTTCGAGAGCAGAAAGGGATTCTTTCCAAGGCTGATGCTGAATGCCTCTCTTTGGAGTTAGCTACTGAAACAAGAGGATGATGATTTCATCATATCTGCTCTTGTCTTATAGCAACCAGTCTACACCTGTTCTGATGATGTGCTGGAATGAGGTCGTCTCATTTTTGCCTTAAAAAAAAAAAAATATATATATATATATAAAAATACTTTTTGCTTTTACACTTCAATAATAGAATATTTCACACTGCGAAATATTCTAAAAGCAATGCTAATTGAACCACAAAAAAAAAATCAAAACCACGTATTCTTTGAAAACAATATTTGCCCCAATCAGCTGCGGTTTTTGCCCCCTTAGTTGGTTCCATTGCAGTGGCTCGTCTGTTTTAGCGCATCAAGGCTTAATTGCTGTATCTTTAATCCTCAAACACCAGAGCGCTGACAGTTTTTCTCTTTCAACAAAGGAAAAATAAAGTATAATTGCGACGATGATGAATAGGCCCCTTCAACTAGATACTTTGTTTCTTTGTCTGCTGCTGCAGATTTCCTAGTCGGCCTGCGAATGAGTTCTCAGTGGTGGCCATGTTTTCATCGTTTTCAAAGGAAAACTGTAACTGATTACATTCAGTCAATTGTTTTATTTTTCCAAAAGATATTCTACTATTCACAGCTGTGAACTCTACAATAAAGGGTCTCATGAAATAGTTTTAAGATATGCTTCTGCTGCTACTTTGTACAAAGCTTTACACAAGCAAACCCTTTTCTCTGAATTTTTCCACATTTCACCATGTTACCGCCACAAGCTTCCATGTTCCCACTGAAAAATATTCACTTGTTAAAATGGTCTAGTGAAAGTCCAGACATAAATCCGACTGAGAGTCGAAACTTAATGGATTAATGTTCTCCAGCCAGGCTTCCAGTGAAACGTGGTTTTATAAAGTGTTGTCTCAGAAAGGCTGAATTTAAATGTGTTAATTTTAAAAACCACGCACAATTTTACTTCCACACGACAATTTTACACTCGTCTGCGTTGGTCGGTCACAAAAAATTCAGAACACAAAATAAAATCTGAGGTCATGTGACAAAACATTATAAAAAATTAAACACTTTTACGAATTATAGTGAATTGAAAGGGCAGTATTATGTAAAATCAACTTCTCTTGCTTTTTGCTTTACATCTTGTTACAATGTTTTTACCAAATCAAACACATCTGGAGTGTTGCTTTGATACTTTCATGTAAGTTTGAGAAATTCTTTAATCTCCCATGGCAACCATTCTGGGGTGCCTAAACGCTTGCTCTCACAGAACACAGCCTATTTTCTGTGTACAAGCTTTCGCATTACAGAGTACCACTCAGCTCCTTCAGACTAGCCAGCAGCATTTAGCAATCATCTGGTGGGACTGCACATCTGCTGCATTATATGAGCTACTTCTCTGTGAAACTGGTAAAAAATATTGCAAAGGGTCAATAGAGGAGCAATGTTGTGCTGAAGGCGCAGTTTCAGAAAGAGTATGAACTTCTTAAAGAGACAGAGGTGTTAAAATGCGAAATCAAATGTCTTTTGTTATCTATTTATAACAACTGAAGGTAACATAGTTGTTTGATTGTGCTCTAAAATGCCACTATGTGCCTGGAAAATACACAATGCTGTCCATGTAAAGTACATTTGTTCTGCAAGAGTAGATCGATGTTAGCTTTCAGTTCGGGTACTTCGCTGCGAATCCGACCGCAGACACTTAGAGATGAAGGTCTGCCGGGCAGCCGATCATCCGGCTGTGAGTCAGCGAGCGTGACGTCATGAAAATCGAGGTCAGGAAGTGTGTGTGTGTGTTTGTAGCTGTGGATGATGTAGCCCATGTTCTTCACATCGCCGCGTTTGAAGTTCACAATCTGCAGCGATTGAAACCACGTGTGATGTGTGAAGACCTGCGTTTTACTGTTCAAAGCTCATGCGCATCACGGAGAGTGTGTGTGTGTGTGTGTGTGTGTGTGTGCGGTTTGGTCGCCAGGTGGTCGACATTACCTTCTCCGTCTCCTCTTTCTCGTATCTGTCTGCTGTAGTTGATGGTTGCAGTGTGGAGCAACAGATCTGCCCCCCTGTGGAGGGGGCGGTTGGAGGGGTTTAGCACAGATCAAAGAGCAGGAACGTCACATAAATATGTGACTTTGCAGAAATGGAACTGGGGGATTTGGTTAATTTGGTGGTCTTTAGTGCACAGACTCCCAGCCCTCATTTACCAAATCTCTAAATGAAAAGGCTGCATTCACCATCATGCGAAGTGAACCTTTCAAACAGACTACATCACTTTAAAGACGGCAAGCTGCGTTAACTCAGCAGATGTTTGGAGTCTTGGAAGCCATTTGAAATTCAACAGGGCGATATGTTTTCAATTAGCACTTGTGCCTCGCTGCATAATTCCCAGCTTCTTTTGTAAAACCATATAAACACCAACATTTCTTCTATAATGTTCGAATATGGGGGATAATGAAATTAAAGGATGATGTGTGTCTTCTTTCCGGAGCTTTTTATTCTGGTTGCAGTTTAGCAAAAAAAAAAAACAAAGAAAGATTAGCCGCTGCAGCAGCTGCAGATGATTTGACTAGTCCCTCCGCCTGCAGCTGTTCTATATGAAACGCTTTTGCAGTTTTCAGATTGGCAGAACAAACTAAAAATGTTATTATATTACTCTCTCCTTCAAGAGTAAAGCATTTTTAACAAATTTTCTGGACGGCCTGACCGGCTGCAATGCGATTTCAATTTGTTCCACTGAATGCTAAAGCAGCCAAATTGATGCATTATCCTCTGTGAAACAAGCGGGTCTTTATGCTGTTTGGCAACTTTTCTCATTGCAGCGCCTTGTAAAAGTTTTAACACAATGGGGAAATATTTTCCATATATTATCACGCTGCAGCCACATACTTTGTTGTATTTGGATGAGATTTTTTTTTTTATGCTGTATTTAGCCCATAACTTTGAAGGGAAAGGAAATTGATCAATTGGTTTTCTTTTTCTGGTTAGTGAGCCTGAACACAGCCAGAAGAATTAGAAACATTCTACATCCGATCTGATGGAGATTGAAGCTGTTTTTTTAAAGAAGATGATTCACAATTCAGTTTTTTTATTATAGTTCTATGAATGCATTTGCAAGGCACTTCTTTATATTTGTGGAAAACATGATGTTTTATTGGATCGTCCTCTCTTATAGGAGGATCTTCACAGTGGCACAAATACCCACAACTAATTCTTAGCCTGCATGATTAATTTCCTTTCAACAAATTTTCTTCAGAATCATATCCAGTGTTTTTTTTTTTTGTTTTTTTTTTTGTTAAACTCTTAGCAGAGTAGTCTTTAAATCCACTGGGTTTTATTCTGTGGCATTGACTATGTCAAAGTGAAACATGTTTTCATGCTGGCAGCAGAGGCCGAACTTTAAGACTGCAGTAAGGGGAACTTTGTATGATCCTGAAGATGATAAAATAATCCTGGTCAATCTTCTGCAAAAAGAAAAAATCTACGGAACAAAACTGTCATCCTGCGATGAAAACTGTTTCACATTACTGCAGACCGCAACTGTTTTTTTTAGCAACAGTTCATAACAAGACTGCATTCACTGGAGAAAAAAAAAAATCTGCTGCCAACTTTTGAATTGATGTCAAGTTTTTTTTTTTTTTTCTTTTCTCTCTTTCGTTACAGAACAACGAGCTAGGGCCTCCTGGACCCAAAGGGGCCAAAGGTCACCGAGGGTCTGAGGGCAATCCGGTAAGATTGCGCTGAACACTGTTCTGTG
The DNA here is from genome assembly GCF_002775205.1 of Xiphophorus maculatus. Lineage (NCBI taxonomy): Eukaryota > Metazoa > Chordata > Actinopteri > Cyprinodontiformes > Poeciliidae > Xiphophorus > Xiphophorus maculatus. The sequence goes on from NC_036448.1 coordinate 8,959,420, forward strand.
TGCGTGAGTGTTCGGGAACTTTTTTCTTGATTCATGCGTGGAAAAAATGGCAGTTTGTGTTTAGCATTAATACACGATATTAAAATGTAAAACAATATTTTTGATTCATGTGATTGACTGGAAACAGTCTGTCATGTTTTGCCGAAGTCTAATGAAAAATATTGTAAAATACAAAATTCAGTTTTTACATTCACAATACAAATACAAATTTTGATTCCTAACTTCAAAACTTTTGACTTTATGCATTTAATACTTAATAAAGCAGATGTTTCATCCCTCACAATAAGACCAAATAAATTCATCTTTTTCATTTGCCAGCTTAAAAATTCAGAGTCCAAACATGAATTAGTTCACTTCTTCATCTAAGTAAAGATCTTCTTAAAATGTTGACACTCATTAGAAAATATCACTATTCATCAGGGCCTGTTGAAAATTTGTAAATTTTGTTTACAAAATCACCAGAGATCCAAAACGATCAAATGGTGATGGGGAAAAGTAACCAGCACCATCATATTATTTTCATTAACAATGAATCGAGTTTATTTGTGTAGCTCATTTCAGCAACAAGGCAGATCATTATGAAAACATAAAATCATCATAAACACATCATACAGTCACCAATTGTCAAAACCAGGGACGTTTTGCAGCATTTTGTTAATCATCAAAATCATCAATATACCTCAAATAAGTCGGTCGATGTTCCAAAACCCAGTCCAAGCTGGTGGGATTTTAGGTTTTGATTCATAGGCCCTCAGTGTTTCAGCTGTTTTCCAGTTTTCTGGAAGTTTGTTCCAGATTTGAGGTACATAATGGCTCCGTCCTGTTGACTGCACTTACATATACAAAATGTTTCATTTGGCTGAATTTTAAATAGCCTTTTCTGCCTTAAATGTTCTTGTTCTCAACAGTTACGAACTTTTGATCTGAACTGCAACGTGAGCCGCCGTTTTTAACCGTAGTCTTTTTCAAGACAATACAAGCTGGGTGTTGTCCCTTAATAACATGGCTTCCTTTGAGCAAATTGTTACTTGGTAAAACCTCCTCTCGCAAAAATTAACAACACCGTCTCTGTTATTTTTGACTGTTCTTACATGGATGACGGTCAGACATGAATGCCACAAAGTTTCTTTCCTCATTTGCACCACCTGCATGCCAAGATTGTGGAGCTCAGTCCTGCGGGGTAAATATATCTGCATCACAGGTATCTTTAACTTAAGAACAGAATTTTTTATTTCTTTTCCCCTGCTCTTTCACAAACCTCTATCATCAAACGTAAAGAAAATCCTGCTGACTTAAAACCAATTTGTGCCAAAATAATAAAAACAAAAACCTTCATCTTCCGACTGCTTCCTGTCGTCTTCTTTGTGGTTTTCGCCAGCAGTAACGCCCAGCTGTTGATTGAGTGACTCGTGTGACGCAAAAAAAGTGTTTCCATTGCAGTTCAGCAAAGTCCGTCTATTTAGTTACGGCTGAAAAACCTCCACATCTTAACACAAAACTTTTTATCACAAAACAAGAGTTTTTTTTTCAAAATTGTTGCTTCCATTGAGAGAATTTATTTTTATAATTTCAATTTTATAACTAATGGAAACGCAGCAAGTAAGGAGAGAATATTTATGCAAGAGGCATTCAGACTAACATCAAAAACATAGTTTTGAAGGAGAGCAGGGCATATTTTGAAAATAACAAAAACATCTATTATGACATAAATTTGAGAAAGAGCAAAACGTTACATTTGAGTGAAATAAATGAATCCTCTTGAAGTGAAAATGTTTGCTCTCAAGTAAAGTCATAATTCATGTAGATAGGCAGTGTGCTGGATGTGGCTAGCATGACCAGCAAGGCCTGGAGTTTTAGCGGGGAAGGAATCAGCCTTAAAAATATTTACTTAGGCTTCAAAGTTTAGGCTTAAAGCCGAGCATGTATTGTGACAGAAACAGACGCACACAGCGGTAACAGTACCAACATGTGGCACACACACAGCAGACAACAAGATCCCGTCCCAGAAGACAAATTAGGGACGGGACTCCAATTTTCTGCATGGCGTATATAAAGCTGTTCCCTTTCTGAGCAGAACCCTGCTTTATGTTGCCAAAATGTGCTAAACTCACTTTAAATTAGTCATAAATATAAAATATTCACGCATAAAACTGTTAGCAATAGTGTTAATGGACCAACAGTCAAACAATTAAACTCTAGTTTTGTGGATGTATTAAACAAAATCACAATTTATACTCTGTTTCTAGCTGAACAATGAATAATTGCATAGAAACGGCTCCTAGAGTGGATCCTTGAGGGTGACTTCAAAATACTGAATATTTCTGTTTAATTGGCCTGATCTACTAGCAGACATTTTCGTCAGAGACAGTTTTATGAACTGAAAATGACTTTCTCAATCACGATAGTAAACACAGTGAATTCCCGAGGAGCTGCTTGTCTTAAATCACACACAGGGTTAGAGTTGTGCAGCATTCAAGGCGTGTCCATGAGTTATGGCTCAGTGTAGCCCCATGAATTTGGCAATGTCCAAATATGAGGCTTGAAAATAGTACATTACAAACCAAAGGGGACGTCGGTGGATATAAACCCAAATTTAAGTGCCGTGGATTCCCGTGACCTCGATAAATGACCTGCGTTGCATTCCTGCCCGTAGCCATGAACTCGGCAGCACCTGAAACGATGAGCTAACGTTAGCTAAAATAAGAATAATAACATCACATGGGATAGTACTGAAGGTTTATAAAATAAAAAGCACTTTCCCTGCTAGAGTTTTACTGTTCAGTGTAGCCCGACTAATCGACTTTTCTTTTACAGAAGAGAGAAGTTAGTAGTAAGTGGCATTTTAAACCCAATGTTTAAACTTACTGAAACTTAATGAGTTGAGTACAATATTTGGAAATGTATGTACAAAGCATATAATTTTTTTTTTTGTTCCAAACATTATGCAAAACAGATTAGTAAAAACAGAAATAAAATAGAACTTAAAAGCATTTCAATTAAAGGTGTCTTCACAGTTAGATAAAGCAATCTGAACATCTTTCTGCATTTAAAATACATTTTAAAATCCTTACGATGAAGCCGTCTGTCGTTGAATAAGCTGGTGTCTTTGAAAAAGCTCTTGAATTCAAGTTTTCTCAGTTGAATAGCTAATAGGTGGCAGATATTACAAGTTTATGCACCTTTCTGCTCCCTTGCATTTATGATTTCTTGTAGTTAAATGAAGTATTCATAAACTAATGAAATAAACTACAAAAAAAAATCTGTTAAGTAGGAGGAGAAAAGTTATCCAAACACCCTTGCTTGCAATAAATGCCATTTCGTGTTTGCAATAATTCTCTGTAAATATTTAAAATTCCTCTGGAGGAATATTTGCCCAGTCTTCTTAGAAGAGGGTTGTCTTTTGTAATTTTGCCAAATTCAGATGTAGACCTGTTTGCTGCTGCACCAGCAAACTGTGACGTTTCCCTTCAGGATTTTCTGGTACAGAACTGATTTTATGAATCCGTCCATTACATCATGTCGTGATTTAGCGAACCAGAATGAATCTGTAAGAGGGAAAATAGCAATTCACATCCTGATGATGTAAAACGCCAAACAACCCATAAGTGAACTCTACGCTTTCGCAATCCTCTCCCTCATTTTCCTGCCTCCTTTTTTCCTTCCTCCTCTCCGTTTAGTATCTATTCTACATGCTGCATCGGGCAGAAGTCTGCATCATGTCCTCTACAAACAGCTCTTTCGCTCTCTCCCTCGTTCTCACCCTCTCACGCGTCGTGTGTTTGTTCCTGCGCGATGCGCTGGCGTCAGAAACGAATGCCCTCAAACTGAGTTTTAATAGCTGCTAAAGCAAAAACACATGGCTTTCCCCTGCAGCTGAGTGGAAAAGAAGAAACGCTGCCTGCCGTCGTAAACTTTTGGGAGATTCAAAGGTTGTTGCAGGACGACGGCGAATGCGTGGGCGTGGATGTGGCTTCGGAGATGGTGGGAATCTGGTTCGCAGTCACATGGTGCGGCGGTTTTCCGAAGAAACCCCGAAAATAAAAAAGATTTCTTGCAAAACTTGCTCCGTCATCCTAAGTCAATCCAGACACTTTTTTTTTTCATTTGTTAAATAAACCCAGACATCTGTCGGGGGGTGTCTCTATCATTTTTCATTGCTCTTATTTTCTGTCTGTTTTTTATTTCCCAGGGTCCTCCTGGGCCGCCTGGACCACCAGGAACTGATGTGAGTATCAAAAAGAAAAAGCTCTGTTAACTTATTGTGAACTCTTGACCTCATTCTGGCCAGATGTGAGAGGACCTTTTGAATTAATTCCTCCTCCAGCCGGTGCTACTTTCGAATCAGAAGCTGATACGATACGTTCAGTCCAAGCTCCACATTCAATTTCCTGAGCTGTAAAACCCGTCCAGGTCTCAGTCCTCCCAGCACAGCATCGTCATTGTCATGTCCTGTTTTTCTTTCGGAGGGGTTTGAAACTCTCTGGGATCTCTGCCTGTGTTTTGAATTTGAATGCAATGTGACGTGATACGGCCGTAGCGTAACCCGCTCTCCGTCTCTCCCCACAGGAATGTGAAATTCTGGATATCATCATGAAGCTTTGCTGTAAGTTAGAGGCTCGGCCTTCACGTTCGCTCGTCTCGGGTTGCGTCCTGCTTTCTTCTTCTACGGTGAATAACGTTGACCTTGTTTCTCCTTTCTTCCCGCTTCCAATCGCTTCCCAGCTTGTTGCGGTGAGTTTGGAAGTTGTACCTTACGTCTTGTTCTCGGCGGGCACGTCGCAGCTTATTCTTTATGATTTTATGTGTGTGTGTTTTTCAGAGTGCAAGTGTGCCTCTGTGGACCTGGTGTTTGTCGTGGACAGTTCGGAGAGTATCGGTTCAACGAACTTTGCTCTTGCCAAAGATTTCATCATCGCAGTTATTGGCAGACTGATTAAAGACCATCAAGTGAAGGTAACACCTTTGACCACGCATTTGCAAATCCTCCGACATAAAGAAAAACAGCTTCTAAACCCCCCAAAAAATCAACTAGGCAGTGAAGCGGTGGCAGGTGTTAAATACTTTCAAAATAAAAGAACATCCCCTTTGATTCCATCCAAAAATTGTCCCATTTCTGTTGGCTTTGCTTTTCGCGTTAAGTAACATTTATGTTTTTAATGGGGTAAATATCCTTTATTAATACTTTTCTAAATGATGTACAGAATTTAGTAAAGTCTGTTTACATGTGGAATTGGATGATTTGGACCAGGACCTCAGAGATATCAGAATTAACTTGGACTTGCACTTCAAATACTTGACTTGTACTTGTCCTAAAGAGATTCAAGACTTCCCCCTCAGAGACTTTAAGACTTTTAAAGACATTTAAAGACTTTAAACTTGCCTTGGATTTGGCACTTAAATACTTCAGATTTTACTTAGATTCACTCCTTGACATGAGACTTGACATGGACTTACCCCAAGAGACTTTGAACGTTATTTGGATTTCCTCGTAAAAGACTCGAACCTGCCTATTAAACACTTGCGAGTTGATTTTCACTTTGAGACGGATTTGCCTTTTGAGAGAGTTGAGATTTCACTTTTACTCTGCCCTGAAAGACTCGAGGCTCGACTCGGACTTGGTAAAAATCACACATTTGTGGATTTGACTCACATGACGGCATTGTTTTCATATTTTCCGTTTCATGCCAAGCCTCAGTGGGACACCCTGCATCTGACCTTTGTGGAATAAGTTGCTTACATAAGCCTTTTCAATGACTGTTTTTCTGGGGTTTTAAGAAAAAAACAAAAACCTCTGAGGTCAGATGCTTAAAATAGAAAGTAAGAATGAAACATTGTGCTGTTGTGTTTCTTTTCTTTTGAGAACACACTCTTATGTCTCTCCAGTGACTCTCCGCTTCCACTTTGGATGCAATTAGTCAGGAAGGGTGTGACGCTGAAATGTTGACAGAGCAAAATGAATGCTTGCAGACACGACACACACACACACACACAGAGTAGATCAAAACACTCATTCACACTTCAGTGTTTTCCTTTCCAGTTCGCGCTGAACGAGTCCACCGTCAGTGTTGTCCAGTACAGCGGGTCAGATTTTCAAGAGATCATAAAGCTAACGACCAGCCTCCACGAGTTCAAACAGTGAGTTCACAAACACACAACCAGATGCTTCCCGCCTTTTCTTATCACTCAATTTGTGGCTTTCTGTTTGACTCCGCGGTTTTTTGACTATTTTAATTTCCTGGCGTCTTTCCTAATGTGAAAATGAGCAATTTTAGCATGTCACACTATGTTTGTTTTCTTTCTGAGAACGGGATGAGTTAAGGTCTATCCTCAGTTAGCTATGTTCTGCCTTGCTAAACATGCCTAGAAATTTGCGGAACTGGTCCTAGAGTATGGCTAGCTGTGCTGTGTGCGAACCTACATTCAAATCTTAGCATGTATATAATATACATCTGCAATGATCGAGCTACAATTTTTAACCTTCGAGGATTCACTGACGTTTTTTTCCATAACTTTGGATGCATATATGTAACTAGAATAAAAGCATTTTTGCTTCATATTTTGCTTTGGAATTAAATTTGACATAGTTTTGCTTTCTGAAAGTTTTTGACAGGCATTTTGAATGAAACGGAGCAAGTTGTGCCAGTTTGGTGTATTATTTTGTGCTACCAGCTGTGTTTCCATTGACCATAAAACTGCACAGATTGGAGTTACGATCTGGATGAGGTTGTTTTTCAGCCGTATTGAAATTACAGGATTTTGCTAAACTGCAATGGAAACACGTTTTTCTCATCACACGAGTCACATAATCTACAACGCCTTGTCTTATGAATCTTGTGTGCGGCTAAAATCAGGTCTCTTTCATGTCCTTGCCACAGTATCAGCTTGTCGTAAGCAGAAACCTGTAAAAGAGCAGTTTCGTGAGGACCGAACGTTACTTGAAACGGCTTCAAATAGCTTGACGTGTTTCGTCACGTCAAGCTGCCGTTGCTTTTGTGAAACGCCACTGGTCTTGCTGATGAAGCTTCCTGGCGGAAATGCGTGCGTTTCTGATTTTCAGGGAGGTGAGAGACATGCCCTGGAAGGCTGAGGCCACTTCCACAGGCAAGGCCCTGGAAGTTACTATGAACACCATGGTCAGAGAGATGAAGAAAGAGAACAAAGTGGTTCTCGTCCTCACTGATGGACGCTCTGATATCATCAGAGACACGAGTCGCCTCGATGTGCTCTGCGGGCACGGTATCATGGTGAGTGAAGTTAGGTGACATCTGCAAGGTGAATTTTGTACTTTCCTATGTTCTTATGTGCTTAACCGTATGTTTTCTTGCCTCAATGCTAGGTGGGCAGTTTAGGAATTAAGGACTACTCAGGCCGCGAGCCCAACCAGGAACAGCTTCAGTCTGTGAAGTGTGCCAACGACCCCCAACCAGACTTTCCCACTGTCCTGGATAATTTTGGTGTTCTGCTGGAGGACAGCTTCCTGCAGAATATCACGGCCAATATCTGTCAAAGTACAACACGGCTAAACATTTGCAGCCATTTATTTCATACGCTATATATATTCCGAAATGAGTTTTATTAAACGACTGTTGCTTTTTTGTGTGTTTGGTTTTTGCAGCTAAGAGATGCCCGGACTACAAATGTCCGAGTAAGTTTTTCTCATTTTTGTTATTTCCTTTGCAATACTTCCACAGTAGGGTTCAAAAGGCAAATTTATTTTTCTCCTCAAACTTAAAAGTATTAATGGAGATTTTATGATGCAACACCACAAATTATTGTTGTATTGTGAAGTGGAAGAAAAGGGGGCCTTTTAAACGCTTTAACAAGTTTTGTTCTAATAAAGTGTGGTGCGCTTTTTGTGTTCTGTGCTCTTATGCAAAAAAATAAAACTCATTGAAATCTTGGTTCTACTTCTGCCCCAAGCAAATATGTGGATGAAATCAAAATTCAATTTTCTAGCATTCAAAATACTGTGTGGTGGAGAAATTACTCTTATAATTACCCTTAACCTCTCATTCCGTAGCAGTTTCATGCTGTGGAAATACTTTTTCCTCAGCAGAGACAGGGATGCTGTCCGTTCAGTCAGTTATCTTTCTTTTCCGTAACGGCGCCACTGAAAACATCCATTATCAAATGTTTTCCTGATCGTTTCCTCTCTTGTTTGTTCTGTTTTTCACTGCAGTCAACTTCTCTCAGAGCACCAACATTTTGATGTTGATGGACAGCTCAGCCAGTGTGGGCCAGAAGAACTTTGAGATAAGCAAGGCCTTCGTCAAGCGCCTGGCCGAACGTTTCCTCACCGCAGAGAGAGAGCGAGGCGTCGTGGTCAGAGTGGCCGTGGGCCAGTACAGCCAAAGAAGCCCCCGCTTGGAGCAGCCTCTGACCAACAACTACACCCAGCTGGCGTCTAAAATCGAAGAAGCCCAGTTCCAAAACGAAGGCACCGACGTTCTGCAGGCCATGCAGTTCGCCATTAGCTCTCTGCCTAGCCGCGGTGACGCGTCCGGATCCAGGAGGAAGCTGGTGCTGTTCTCTGACGGCCGGTCTCAAAGAGTCACCGGGGCCGTCCTGGAGAAGCGAGTCCGCGAGGTCGCGGACGCCGGTATCGAGGTCTTCGTCATCTCGGTGGGAAGCCAGGTCAACGAGGCCAACCTCCTCACTCTGGTGAGCAGAGGGCAGCAGCAAGACATCAGCTACGGTCAGCGCCACCTGTTCCGCGTTACCGACTACCCGTCCCTCCTCCGCGGGGTCTTCCACCAAACCGTCAGCCGCAGGGTTTCTTTGCCCCAGAGGGTGAACTAAAAAGGACGTACACGCTTTAGATCTTTTAGACCAATTATGAATATTCAGTCTCACTCATTTACAGTACACTGTGTTCAAGTATGTTTGAAATCAAGAGAAGGTAGTGTCGGATAAATGTAAATATGTTTTGAGAATGACTCTTTTACTTTGAGTTGACCCTCCAAGGCAGACTATCTTAGTCTCTATACACCACTATTCGATGAATCTGACAGTACACGGATGAAATCTTTCTGCCTCGAGTTAGAACTCAAAGTAGAACGGTCCAAATCCAAAGGAGTGTACTGTGATCCTGGAGAGTCGTCAATGATAGCCACATTTTTGCTTACTCTACTCTACGTCTGGACCGGTTTCTCCTCAGGTACTCTGTACTTCTCTAGCACTCTTAGCTTTGACTTGATTCAACCAATGAAACTTCAAACAGAGAGGCTTAATTGAACCCTCGCTTTGCTCTCCAGGACCGGAGCTACGGCTGGTTATGGTAAATGTTGGAGCCTCGTTCAAATGTGTTGTGCCACCATAACACAAATTTAAAGAGAGCAGCCCTGGTTAGGTCTGGTTCCTGGCTGACGTATCGCTTTGTTTTTTAGTTTTAATTACATCTATTGGAAAGGTTCATAGGGAAAAATGATGAAACAGCACTGTGTTGGAAATTCAATCACCCACAAAACAGCAGGATGTGGCAGTAGACGGGCCCCTTTTTTTAACTGGTACTAGCGAAGACAGCTAGTACCAGCTAACACACTCAACATGTGTGTGTGCAAATTCTTGGCTGGTTGTTTCATCAACAGTTTTGCTGGAGTCGATGTGTTTTCTGGCCTTTTGGGACAAACAGCAGCATAAACACACACACAGACACACACACCAGTGAGATAGAAAACATCTGTCACACTTAAAAGTTGAGAAGAAACCTGAAGGGCCTCAAGAGGCCCCTGGAGGCCCGTCTCAGCCGGTCCTCATGCTTGCTGGTTTCATATGATTTACAGTGACCAGTGCTACTGAACTGTTGTTTTTATCCACGGTGCTATTACCCGCTGTGTATCAGCCTCTACACAAGCTGTCCAAAGAAGATATTTTTTAAACTGCAAACACAAAACCTCTGTGATGTTGCAAGATCTCTTCCAATAAAGGTTGTTTTACACCCAAGTCTTTCTGCTCGATTTGTTTCTGTGCCATTATCGAAGGAAAACTGTAATTTACGCAAAGCAGCTCTCTACCATCAAATCAGAAAAGGCAAGTAAAAAGCAGACTTTTAGTGCAATGTAGCACATTAGTTTAGCTCTTTCACATGGTGGTGATTTCTGCGAAGATTAGAAAATGCTGAAAAAGCTATGATGGTGACCTTATGTGTGACCATTTTTACATAATCTAAATAAATGTCTGCATACGGAATATAAACATTGACCTGCCTGCATCGCGGAGAACAGGATTTTCATCTTTAAATAAAACTTCTGTTCAAGTAATTTTGTTTATTTACAAAATAACTTATTTACACACAAATGATAACTTATGGGGTAAAAAGCACTGAAGTAAACTTAGAGATCATAAAAAAACCCATCTGTCCATTTTCCATCAAGAAAAGGACATGTAATTCCCACGTTATGATCATGGATGGATGGATGGATGGATGGATGGATGGATGGATGGATGGAGTGTGGGGGGTTAACATTTCTTCCATCATCTGATCCCAGTGGAGTAGTAATTTTCTACTTCTACAGATGCAGGTTAGCCACTTTTATAAGTCCACTCATCTCACTTTTCATTGTTGACCACCACATTATGATGATCGGAGTTTAGATTTGGTCAAGTTGTCTGCAATCTTTTTAAAAATGATGTCCACATCTTTCTTTCTAGAAGAACGCTTAGCATTTTGAGAGCTGAATCATGCAGTAAAAAACAGCTATGATGTGGTGGGTGATCCCCCAGGGTTCTGTCTTAGGGCCTGTTCTGTTCCTTGTGGGTGTATTTCCTTTGGGATGGATAATTATGCTTGTTAAAAAACATTTCCTACTTTGCTGTAGTGTGTGTGCGCTACCCACAGAATTTTATGAGTGTTTTTTCCCCTGATCAACTTCTTTACTAGCATAAAGCAGTGTGACAACCATCTACAACTCTAACAAGTAAAAGCCCCAAATCTTTGCCCTTCATAGGAGCTTCCTCTCTGTCAAGCTCTATATTGAGTCTTCATATGGTGTTGAAAATGTTCAGAACTCTGCTTTAAGGTTTTTATCTCACCCTCATAAAACGCATTCAGTGAACCAATTTTGGCATAACTGTACTGGTTAGTTTATTACAGTACAGGGAAGCTAATAAACTAACCATCCTAAATGCTTCATGTTGCATATATGAAGCAACATATGATAACTTAGCCCTGCTATAGTTGGTCTATCTTGGATATTAAACTTGGAGCTCATCCTTATTGGGTTTCCCACTGGGATATCAATGAATGTCTCCTTTAAGTAAAATGGAAAATCACGTCCACGTTTCACCTGCTGTCTTGGCCATTTTCAGCCTCGGACTCACAACAGCGGGTATCTGCCTGTTAATCTCCCGGCCTGCAGCGGCGTCTTAAAAGACCAATTTCAGGGTTTCTGCGTTGCATCACAGGTGACCTCTCTTAACTCTTGTACAAATGCAAAGAAGAAATTCCTCCCGCGGAGATAAAAGATGTTTTACAACACAATTAGTACTCCTGCATCATTGTTTTTGCCATTCAGATTCATGTAACTGCAAATATAAATACAACATTTGATTCTCGGCAGGACACATGCTTCATATTACACATCAGACTGGAACAATTCTCAACTGCAGCTCTCGACTTTTCTCCCTTTGATCTCGATTTCTCACTCACTGCTTAATCTGCTTAATCTGGACGCCGTGCAGATGGTTCGTCTGCACTCTCTTGATTCATGTCTTCCTGCGTCCGTGTTGTCCTTAAAAGCAGCTGACGGGCCCCCCAAATCCACTTACCGCATCGGCCTCTGCGTTATGTGTTTGCGTGACCGTGCACATACTCGCGCGCGGAGCTGTGTGTCCGCCTCGAGCGCCGCATGTTTTCTGTGCGTGATTTACGCGCGTATAAATATAAGGTCCGCGTGCATGCGGCTCGGTTTCCGAACCGTGTGAGTTTGTTCTTTTTCAAATTTGCTTTGGCTCCGCCGGAGCTTTTCCTCGTAATTTCTGTTGAACGAAGCGGTTGCGGCGAAACTAAAATCTCTGAAATCTTACTCGACGTCCCAAAGTGCAACCCTTTTCCTGCAAGATTCTCTGGAAATCACATAAGCTGGCCATATGGATTTGATTTTAAATTTGCACGTTGCTGCGCACAGACTGATGTGAGTGCGTGCGTGCGTGCGTGCGTGCGTGCGTGTGTGTGTGCGTGTGTGTGTGCGTGTGTGTGTGTGTGTGTGTGTGTGTGTGTGTGTGTGTGTGTGTGTGTGTGTGTGTGTGTGTGTGTGTGTGTGTGTGTGTGTGTGTGGTGCACTGGAGATAACTTCTCCCAGCTGTCTTGTCTGAGCAGCATCCACATCTGGAGAAAGAAGCAGCAGAAAAACAGGGTCAGTGTTAACCTAACCGAATGTTTCGTTCAGCCATCTCGATGTTTTTAGGCTAAACGCAGATTCTCCGATTCAAATTTCACCCATCGCGTCCGTACAAAGCAAGTATCAGATGTACAAAGAACCGCAAGGTCGCGTTCAAAAGTTGTTGCTTTGACTGGATCTGTGTGTTAATTCTCGTTTGCTTGTGCAATTTTCTTCCCGAATCAAGTCGAGCTTTTGAACATCTTCAGTACAAGGAGAAAAAAAAAGAAAGAAAAAAAAAGAACGTTGTTCTGGCAATATGTGCAGAAACGAGATGTTTATATTTCTGGAGCTGGTTCTGCAGAAATCCCCCTCCTCGTCCAACTCCTTCCCGTCCTTCCCTGGACTGAAACACTATTTAGCTCCATGTGGAAGAAATAAAAAAAAAAAAAAAAGAGAAAAATTAAATGAAAAAAAAAATAATAAAGAGGCTGTGTGTGAGAGAGACAGAGGGAAGCAGAAGCAGAAACTGCTTTGGGAGGAAGGTCATTCCTATTCCGTGAGTCACCGCTCCCGGAGAGACCAGAACACCCCCCTCTTCTCTTTGCCCCCATCTCTCCACCTCCGCCACATCTCTCCATCCCACAGCGCTCAACTCGTCTATCCTTCTCTTTTTAAGGAAAAGCCCTTCCGCAGCAGAGATAGAGAAAGGATCTTCACGGTAATAACTCTGGTTTGCATCTGGCCTTCTTCTTCTTATCCCCTTTCCTGTCTTAGCATTTCGTTCTTTCTTTCTTTTTTTCCCATCTCCACATTTGGCAAAAAAGCTCTCTGAAACTCAAGGCTGAGTCAACCTAGTTCACACAAAGTTTTTGTTTCTTCAAGCATTACGTACTATTTCCATTTGTATTTTAACCTTTGAGGCACACAAGTATTCACACCCCTTGAACTTTTTCAAATGCCATGCTGGGGAAAGCTGGTCATAGTTGCCCCTGGCCCCCAGCCCCATTCACCCACCTTCTTCAGATTAAGCAAAATTGTGTCAAACAGTTTTGCTGAGTTTGTGCAGCAACATTTTTTGTTTGCGCCGCCATTTCTTAAAGAAATTGATAAATGTTTCCAGAGGTCGTCAAAGGTCCACATTTACAAAATCAAACCATTTTGGTGTCAACAGACTGTGGGAAGCACAATAAGACATTTCTGAAAACAAAATTGTCTAAGGCTAAAAAGACATCAGTCCAATCAGATATTCAGCAAGATAGCGACTCTAAACCTATGGCCAGATCCACACAGCATGGTTTAGATCAGAATATCCTCATGTGGCCCAGTCAAAGTCCAGACTTGAAAATCTCTGAAGAGACTTGAAAATGATAATGTTCACAGATCATCTCTGTTCAGTCTGAGAAAATGCCAAACATTTCATTGTTTTTATTTATTTGTTGCTGCTGTGGAACCAAATCTGAAGATAGCTTGGTATAATCGAAAAGCTGTTTGAAGGAGCTCGTGTGTTTTCCAGCCACGTTGTCCTATTTTACAGTGCAATCAAGTAACTATGTTACCTTCAGTTGTTGTAAAAATGCTGTATATGTGTAAAATTTATTGAATTTGGGCCTCTGTCCCTTTAAAAAAAACTCTTGCTCTTTCTGAGACTTCGTCCTCAAGAAGTCATAACAACGTCGCTCCTCTATTAACCCTTTAACAACGTTTTCACCAGTGTCGCATTGAGAAGTAGCTCCTACAATGAGCTCAGCAGATGCGCAGTTCCTCCACCTGTTTGCTAATTGATGCTGGCTAGTCTGAAGGAGCTGACAGGGTACGGGCTGCTCTGTTGCTCTGTGAGGCGGAAGCTTGGAAACTGGAGCTTTGTGCCTGGTCTCATCAAGCAACAGCTGACTGGTTGCTATGGAGTTTAAAGAATCAAGGCGACAGTCCAAGTATGTGTTGGATGAGGGAACAACATTATAACATGATTTAAAGCTAAAAAAAAAAAAAAAAAAGTCAAATTTAGATATTACTGCCCCTTTAGCCTTTTTGCTCTCTGGGCCAGATGGTTACGACCTTCGCATACATAATTAGCAAAAGTCAAGCTAAATGAAAGTTCAGCTGTTAAACTGTTCATTCGTCTGTGCAAATTCGCCAAATTTCCCAACGCAAACAGGAATACCTCCCACTATGTGCACAATCATTCAAAGACATGGTGGGGGGAGAGAACTGGTGCACCTACGAATGTATAAACATGATGAGAAGGCTCATGGTCGGGCTGTAAGTGTTTACTCCGGCTGTAAACTCCCCTTACTCTGCCTACTAATCACAAACAGGCGTCCAGACCCTCCGGCATTCATGCGCATGTGTGTCTTTATGAGTATTGAGGGCGTTCAGTCTGTTCTCTATCCTGTTCTATACGACTTCGATCCCTCCACATGTTTGGGATTAAATCATAATAACAACAATAACAACAACAATAAGTCCATCCTAAGCATTCTGCATCTGTCCCCCAGGCTGGTCATGTGTCCACGCCGTCTGATGCCAAACGGGCATCGTAACCCGGTTTGAAGTCAAATCCGCCCACGAGCGCAGACTGCAGCGAGCGAGCGGCCCTTTAGGCGACGTTGATCTTTATCTTTAACTGACCATTGACGGTCCGCGTCCGCGCGTGCACGCGGGCTCCGACGGAGCCAGGGCGCCCCCGCGCGGACAGCGGCGCACACCGTCGTGTGTCGCGCGCGCTCCTCGGAGGAGGGATCGGGACTTTTTTTTTTTTTTCTGGCTGGGGCTGGGACCTGGACGGCAGGGCGAAAGGACGGCTCTCTGCTGCGGGAAGTAAGCGCACATCTCCGAGCTTTTCTTTCCCGCGTTGTCCTCCAGAATTCCTCCCCTTTTGGTTTTCCCTCCATCAGCTTTTCCCTTCTGTGGAGATGAGGACATAACCAGCTTTGTGGGCCCCCACTGCGTAAAAGTTTGAAGTGCCCAACAGTCCAGGTAAGCTGCGCTCTTTTACGCACAACAAGCCCTCCAGATGGTGGTTGTCCTTACTCTTGCTGTATCTGAACTAATGTATATCTCATCTTCTTTTAATGAAATGTAACCCAAAACTTATGCTTGATTAAAGTTTGATCTGAGCATCCGCGGCCTCTGAAAACTTCCAAACTTTCTTGAAGCTCAGTGTCACGCTAGTTTGCATATTTGTTTTTGCGTGATTTTCGCTTGCGCAGTGAGGTGACTGGATTAGGCTCCTTGGAGAAGAGGGAAAACATTTGCAGGAGCGACTCCTCTCCACTGCGTGGTTTTCTGTCCGCGCGAGGGCGCCACAGCAATGCGCGTGGCCCCCCTAATCCGTTAGTCGACAGTTAAAACACAGTTAAAGGAGAGCTAAGAATGATGAGTAAGAAAACGTCCTTTGGAAAACGTGTCTAAAGTGATTATTTCTTTCCATGTGGGCTCAAATGTTTAGGATTAGTTGTTAGGTTGTTTAATTGCAGATCCTCGAAGCCGGGTAGATAATTATCCTGTGTTTTCTCCCTCTAAAGTGGCAGACATTTTGTTTTTCGTGAGGGTTTTGAGGTTTTTGTAAATTGCATAAACTCAGTGACTGTCACTTACTTGCTGTAAGTTGCTCAGATTCGTGTATAGTGACAAATAACAGGGACACGGGAGGATAATTGTTTACATGTTATTTCTGCTCCCCATCTAGAGAGCAGCATTTAGTTTGGGCTTTTTGTGGCGTTAAAGGACACTGCATGCGACGTTTCAACCTTTGGGTCACAGATGGTTCAGGATTTGGTAGGAAGCTAAGATACAAACACCTAAAGACACATCCGTTCACTCTTTCAACCGATACAGACTTTATCCAAGTCCAGCTGTCCAGGAAACAACCATCTTTCCAAAGTGAATCATTGTGTGGCTGCACCGCCAA
Source organism: Xiphophorus maculatus (assembly GCF_002775205.1). Lineage (NCBI taxonomy): Eukaryota > Metazoa > Chordata > Actinopteri > Cyprinodontiformes > Poeciliidae > Xiphophorus > Xiphophorus maculatus. The sequence goes on from NC_036448.1 coordinate 8,975,650, forward strand.
GCTAACCAATTTGTAGTTTGTGCTCATTTGATTTTGTGTGATTATCTGTGCAACAAGGCGATATTTCTTACATCTACTGCAGGGGTGTCCAAAGTGCGGCCTGGGGGCCATTTTCGGCCCTCTGTGGGATTTTACTCGAGACGAGCAAATCTGACCTGCAGTTATAGGTGGTTGATGCAGATGGACATTTTTTAGGGCGACATTTTTCCTTTCATTTTAATTTTGAGGCAACTAGGATCAAAAACAGCCAGCCTACTTTTTCCCAAAAGTAAATTTTACTTCTTTTCAAATTAAGAAAACAATCAACCTGCCAAAAATGTTAAACTGTGGACGTTTTTTTATGTTTTATATCTGCAATGATTCACAGATGAATTTTCTACAAAATCCAACTATTTTCTTCTTTTTGATAAAACCGAAAGATTTTAGATTATTACCAAGCAGATAAGTACAAAAGGTTAGTTCTAAAAATCTTATGCAATATTTACAATCTTTAAGGCCCCAAGCGCCTTCAATTTAACGACTTTGGCCCTCATGGCAAAACGTTTGGACAGAAAACTTTTTGTTAATGGTCCAAACTGTTTTCCCCAGAGGCAGTGGAGGTTCCTTCAAGATTGTCACCTGGGAGAATAAAACTAACATCTAATCCAATGCAGGGCTCACGTTCCTCAGAGAAGGTCAGAGTTCATGATCCATGGTAGAGTTCCAAGAGCAAAACCACTTTTGTTTTTTGGCCACATTTGCCACAAACCTCTCGATGATCCTCAAGACATTTGTGGAAAATATTCTGACGACTGATGAGAAAAAAAAAAAACTGGACCCTTTTGGAAACTGTGTTCGGTTACATCTGTTCTAAAACGTATACAGAATTTCAGAATAAGGTCGTACCTACAGTCAAAACATGGTGACGGCAGTGTGATGGTCTGGTGCTCATTTGCTGCTTCTGGACCTGGATTACTGAGTTACTTCATGTAATTGTTGGAACTATGGATTGTACATGAATACCTTGATCAGACTCATGGTATTCATGAGTTAACAGTAAACCAAGCAACCCTATGTCCACCTCTGATTGGCTGAACAAAAGCAAAAATGAAGGTTTGAGTGGTCTTGCTGCTGCTGCACGGCCCACATTCCTTCCAAGCTCATCCCAATTGGGAATATTAAAACCATTCTACATAGAAGAGTGGCCTAAAATTTGTCCAGTGCATGAAAAACTAGTTGCTCGTTAGCACAACGCTACGTTTTGTTTAGCTACTTTCCTTTTAATAAATAAAATAATTTAAAAACTGCCTTTTTATATTTACTCCGGTTGTCTTTGTCTCATATTCCAATTAGTTTGATGATGTGAAATATTAAGAGTGGGGGGAATAAAAGTACAGATAGAATAAGTCTGTGGAGGGATAAATATTTTTTTTATATTACGGCTCTTTCTATCTATACAAACTGTGTTTAAAGGAATTTGTGATCAGGGTATACTCATCCAGTCCAGTGCGTGAGTCCGCTTTAGTTTTGTGCTTCTTCTCCTGGCTGCCTCAATGTAAAGCCAGGGTTCTGCAGGTTTCACCAACTCAAATTTAAGACTTTTTAAGACCACTATGAATGAAATTTAAGACCTGTATCTCCACAGAAATGAGCGAACTTCGCCGAGCCAACTGGCAATAGATTTGCATTTGCCCTTTTTGGCTACAGACACAAGGAAGCCAGCTAGCTAGATAGCTAGCAAGGCTATGTTAGCAGTGGATTATCGATAGCCTCGAGTCAAAGAATACAATGAAGATGTCTTCATGCGACTCAAACTTTTCCCAGACAGAAACGTCCCATGAGAAAAAAAATGAATATAGAATAGCTATATGAAGTTAAATAGTTTTGCCACGATGAAACTTAAAACCTGTGAATAACGTATTTAAGGCCAGCTTATTTGTTTTTCAAAATCAGATTGCTTTTATTGTTGTATAGAAGCTTAACAAAATGTATTTCAGTACAACCCATCCAAAGAAAAACAAACAAAGATAAGGAAGACAGGTGACAAGGGCTGCAGTGAGGGAGGCGCTTAAAAAAATGAATTTAAGGCATTTTAAGGCTTTACTTTTAGATACATGGATTTAAGACTTTAGAATGTTCTGAAATGTCCCTGATGTAAAAAAAAAAAAAAATGTCTCCAAATATATTGTAAATGTTTGAGTGATTTTAAAAATCTCAAAAACATCCAGCACACATTTTACCGGGTTACAGATTTTAGAGATTCATGGTCTTCCTTAAGAGAAATCCATGAAATAGATTTGGCAGAAACAAATTACATGCCAACTTCAATGTGTACTGACTGGATATGCAGATAAGTAATACAAACTCTTTCTTTCAGCACTTGAGTGTTCCCCCCAGTGTTTCCCAAGCCTGCTCCTCAAGGCATGTTGCCCTTAATGTTTTAGGCGTTTCCTTGATTCAGCACACGTGATTTCAATTGATGGCTGGTGAACAGGTTTTTACTGAACTACAATAATCTGAATCAGGTGCATTAGAGGAGGGATACATCTACAGTAAAGCGTGCAGAGCAGTGTGCCTTGAGGACCAGGGTTGGGAAAACGCTGTCCAAGACCGTAACGTACAGGTTAATCTGACTGTGACAGTGATGACATCCCCTAGGGGGCAGCAGACTTTAACTGACTAAAAACTAATTATGAGGCTGTTGGCTGCACACATGATCAAATTCATCAAAAATATGTAGCTGTAATTTTGTGTAAACAGCCTGAAAATAATATTTTCCTAAGCTGAAAGCAGGATGGCTGAGTGGATTTCTACAGTTTATAGCTGGAGTTTGGTAGTTGCTTCTCATTTTAGGCTTTAATTTAAACTCTGTTTTACTGGTGTGCAATGAAGTCATTAATATAACTAATTGTGTGACAGCCATTTTGTTCTCTCTGCCATTGTTTGCTGGATTTTTAATCTGAAACAGTTGACTCAGAGACTAGATGAAATCCTGTTCAGAATGTTATAGACAACAAACTAACGCTCCATGACTGAAACAAAGCAAGTTTCATTTGTATTTTAGCAGTTTGATCCTAACACTTTACATTTTAACAATCTGCCAGCCTGGATAGAGCAGCAACGTTTGTGTCAACTCATGTGTGCCTCGTTTCTTTTTTTCTTTCTTTCCTTCTTCTACGTTTTAGACAGCAGGACAAGAAGAAGAAGAAGAAGAAGATGCTGGCGTTCGAGACCGTCGTGCTCTGCCTTCTCCTCGGAGCCCTGACTCACGCCGAGAAAGTAGACTGCAACCGTGAGTGCCACCATCTCCGCGGCAGCAGCAACAGTGCAACACCAAGCACGTTTTAACCACATCCGCTGGTGTGTTTCTTTCAGAGAGGAGAGCATCTAGTCAGGTCGCAGATGAATGTCCCATACACCTGTACTTCACCATAGACACATCTGAGACCATCGCGCTGCAGGAGTCGCCCCCTGGCGCGCTGGTGAAAAGCATCCGGGTGCGTCTTTTATCCACTTGTCTTATAGAGCGACTGAGAGGGCACGGTTCTGATGGTTAATAAAGTTTAGTCACAGATATAAAACATAGGAAGATGTTGCTGCTGTGGACGCAGCACAGTTTAATATACTGCTTTATGCATAAGCTAATCCAGACTGTTATGTAGCTCAAACGGGGAGTTGGATCTTTGTGCAGAAATGTGGCATATTGATCATAGAATAGAATAGAATAGAATTCAACTTTATTGTCATTGCACTGTCACAAGTACAAGCAACGAGATGTAGTTTGCATCTATCCAGAAGTGCTCTACGAGATATAAATATTTATTTACAGATGTACAAGACTATGTATGTATGAACTATAAGGGGTTATAGCAAAGAGATATACTGTAGATATTGTGTATAAATATAAATATGGGAGCTGTATGCACAGATTATACAGAATATACAGATTATACAAGAGATAGAGATAACAAGGTTGCCATGGTAAATATTTGATTAGTAATTTGTGCTAATTTGTTGTCAAAATGATCTTAACTTTTTTTCTGCTGAAGAATTAATTAGACCTGGCATTGAAAAATGATGGGCATTATTAGATAAATGAACACGGAATGTCATCTATGAAACACACAGAGGTCAAACTCCCTCAGCAGTTCTTCAAAACGGCAAAGACAAGAAAACATGCCGTTCCTTAAAAAAAAAAAAAACGAACTGAAAATTCAAACTTGTCCATGTTTTCAGTCAGTGAAATGAAAAATCGTTTTCAAAAAATCTAAACTGTGACAAACAATCCTGAATGAGGAGCCAATTTTGCCATCAGGGAAAGTTAAGCAGGACCGTAAGGAAGGGAAAAAACTTCCCAAAACTGCCTTTCAGAGTGAAATTATGCAGCTGCAGTCCAAATTAATTTGAAGGCTTTTGATACGTCCTGCAGCAGTGAATGTGCTGCATAGGAGAAAAACGACATATAAAATTATAATACTGTAGAAAAGCATTAAGATACTATTGGATATTGACGTGGAATGAAATTAGATCCACAAAATAAGACTGATTTTATTTTATTGTGAATCAAATGATGTAATGCCTTCTTAGTTTAAATCACAAATAAAAGCTAAGTCAGTGAGAAAATTTAACTGCGATTTCAAAATCCTCATCAGAAGCAGTCGTGGTGATTTGATAAGTTGTTGAGAATCGGAATAAATTAAGTTGAGGAAATAAATTTTAAAAATGACAAAAATTGTTCGCAGGCTTTTTCTACTGTACCAGTGAGCAGTGCTGTCGACTCAAATCAAACGTGGATGTTTGGAAGCCAAATTCTTGTTTGCGTCCTTATCTCTAAGTAATTTCATCTTTTCATTCGTCTTTACAAAATCACAACTTTTAGTATCCTTGTTGATAAAGTGAAAGCCTCAGAGTAAATTCATCTTCCAGATGCAGTCCCGCACACTAAATATTGTCTCCAGATTTCTTAACAGTGAGTAATAAAGGTTTGTTTGACCTCTGTGTCCGTCCTCCTCACAGCTGGCATTCCACGTTGTTCGCCCGTTTTGCGATCTTTTTATGTATTACTCTCTCAGCAGACACAGCCGTGTGAACGTCATCAGACATACTTGACAGGCATTTTGAAGGCAGGGTTAGGAAATAGGACAGATTTTCCAGTATAAATGTACAGTATGTTGAAAAATAGACGCTGGAAAATGCCATCATGCCACAGTTGGTAGCATTGTTAGCTCGCAGCTTAATAATAGTTAACTAATTAATGATACACTTTCAGATTTCTGTTTTCAAGTGAGTAAATCCCCAACTGTTACATGTGAGTTTTCTGCTATATTGAACGCACTTGTTCCCAAAAGCAAGAAACTAAAATCCACATCGAGGCGGATCCTCGAAAGCCGCAGAAGTCGTGTTATGCGTTTCATTTTCACCCACTTTCTATGAGGCATGAAAAGAAACATTGTTTACTCTTTTCACCCTGTACTGCAGCATGATGTTCTGTCGCTCCTTCTCCGTAGTTGTTCACGGAGCAGTTTGTGCAGCGATTGAAAAATGAAGAGATCCGGGGCGGTGTTCGAATCAATTGGAGTATCGGTGGACTGCACTTCTCCCAGACTCAGGAGATTTTCAGCCCCATCCAAGGAAAGGACGGGTTCCTCTCCGTAAGACCCACATGCACACGAACTCACACAGGCCTGTTCCACAAGTCTCCATTCACATTTGTTTAAACGTTAGAAAGACATGTTGTGTTAATGTGGCCTATTGACTGCATCCATGTTGAAACTTCACGTAAACACAGATGTTGCTGATGTCAACATTAAAAGTTATCTCTAGCTGCTGTATGTCAATGCAGCAGTTTGCTTGTCGTGTGTTTTAAGTTTGAATATTTATGGTCACAAACGATAAATAATTTTGTTCATTAGCTTCGAGCCCTCTCGGACCTTATGTTCACATTCACGTTTGGGTGGTAAACACCTAAACATGATTTACATTTGTTTGATGTTCCATGTTCCAAAAGGCTCAAAGTTCTCAAACATCTGCACCGAGGTCAGGAACTTTTGAACATATTTGCGCACTACACTTACAACAACCTACAATTATATATACAGCTGGTGATTTAGAGCCAAACTCAGGAAAGGCTTCCTTTCACAAATCTGTGTATGGCCTAGCCAGGTTCTCCCTCGCGAAAGGTATTTTATTGTTTTTAAGCACTTTGTTGTTTAAGTAAAGGTTAAATAATAGTAATGCGAATAATTATTCACTGGTGGCTGTTAGGGCTGCGTGACATTAGAAAATGTAGCGATAATATTGGTAAATATTGCAGTGATCAAATTAATTGTTTGTGCTTCCGTCACTTTGTGACCTTTGGCATTTTGGGCACTAACACTGGTGCCCAGTGTGTGCATCTATTGCCATATTGTTCAACTAGCTAAATACTACATTATAATACATGTAAAATTTGAGTTTGGGATATATTAGCCAACAATTATTACAGTTCCAAGCAGTCCTGTGCTTTATGAAATTTGCACGCACTGGTATTGTGATGACGTGATATTTGCGATATATTGTGCAGCCTTAGAGATTGCATGTTTGAAAGACAGCTTTATTGTTGAGGCTTCCTTGATTGTGTTTAAAAAAGATATTTGAGATGAGTAGCATTAGCAGGAATGGAGGTTGTTGGAGTACGTTGAACTTATTATCATGTTCAATGAGATGATTTAATGACTTCAGATGGACATGCTCAGCAGCAACAACTGAATAGTTTATGCTAACCGACCCAAAGTGGCATAATCTTTCACATCCAGCTGATATAACCCAGGATGAACCCCTGCTGTCATCCTGTTTACTCCACAGTCTGACCCTTTCTACAGGAATGTTGCATTTAAAGCTAAGATTTTTAATTATTAGCTAATTTTAGTGAACCTGTGGACATTTTAACCCCAGTTTCCTGTTCTTAGCTGACAGGAAGGTCTCCTTTCAAGGCTTTCCGTTGCCATGCCTTTCCGCTTCAAGGTTCAATGTGTTTTGCATTCTGAATTGGTAGTGAAAACTTCTTAGCTATAATGATTGGCTATTTAAGCTCATTTTGAGCTCCAATCATTTGAAATCAGTCTGCCCATCCTTCTGCACCTCTGATATTTTCCTTTGCTTGTTCCATTCTCTGTCAACACGAAAATCCCAGTCGATTAGTAGTTTCTGAAATACTCATGGCACAACCTGTCTTGCACCAAGTATAACACTGAAAGTAGTTTTTAATAATGTTTTTCCACTTTGTGAGGATCCGCTTGTTTGTCTTACCAGGATCTCGTGAAAATTGAGAATTACCTTGGAGGAGGCACCTACATCGACTGCGCTCTCAAAAGAATGACCGAGGAGATGATGCGTGGATCCTCATCAAACGTCACACCCCTCCGGTTCGCCGTGGTCATCACTGACGGCCACGTGACCAGAAGCACGTGTCAAGGCATCAAGGTGAGGGCGGAAGAAGCGCGTGATAAGGGCATCAGGGTGTTTGCCGTGGCGTCATCGAATAAAATCGAGGAGACGGGACTGAAAGAGATTGCCAACTCCCCGGCGTCGGTCTTCAGGAGAGACTTTTTGGCTGTGAACCTTACCCAGGGCAGACCTATCATACATACCCCAACGATGGACCGCATTATCAAGACAATGGTAAAGCTCAAACATACGTAACACACAAACGTAATTGTTTGTAACTCTTGGGCTTACATTTTCTTCTTTTTCTTTACAGAGACATATGGCGTTCGTAGACGTAAGACTGGACTGTTACTAGTACTATCTTTGAAATATCTAAAGTAGACAGTTATGTCCTTACTCACCGCTTTATTTTTGCATCATTAGTGTTATAATGTATCCTGCCTGGAGACAGAAGGGCAAGCTGGTCCAAAAGGCAACAGAGGACAGAAAGTGAGTTTTCCATATACACACTCATGATCTCGGCATATTTCAGCCGCTTTCCTTCGCTAATCACGTTGGACCTTGTTGACCAGGGAGCTAAAGGAGACAATGGTGAAGCAGGACAAAAAGGCGAAAGAGGTCGCCCAGGAGACCCCGGCATTGAAGGTCCCATCGGTCAGCCTGGTACTAAGGTGGGAGGGTCTCACCAACTGGATTTTAACTGAGCTTTGACTAGTACTAAAATTTTATGAAGTGGTTTTACTTTTTCTTCTCTTCATAGGGTGAATCTGGTCCAAAAGGCGAGAAGGTGAGACTTCAACTTGGTTTTGTTGGGATTCAAAAGATCCTCTTGCTCTGATAAAGATTTTCAGGATTCAGTCTGTTGATGCTGATGACATTTAAGGTTTGGCAATAATAATTATTGGTAACCATTTTTTTTAAAAATCTGTCTCAATACAGGGAGAGATTGGAACTCAGGGCAAAAAGGTAAGTTTTGCTGATGATTTTAAACTCGTTACCTATTGGTACTGGTTTTCAACCAGTCTCAATTTCTCTAACTGGGTCTGTTTATTGCCAATAGGGTGTGGCTGGTATTGCAGGACGTAACGGAACCGATGGACAAAAGGCAAAGCTTTTATCATACGGCTTGTCATCTTTTAAAACTACCTCTAGAGTTCTTTGGTGACACACATATTTCGCAACCTTTTCCTACTTTCAGGGCAAAATTGGACGGATTGGTGCCCCGGGTTGTAAAGGAGACCCAGGCGACAGAGTATGACATTTTTCATCATCTAAGATCAATTTGAGCATCTTTATAGTAAAATTATGATCAGAATCAAATGGTTTCCAGGGTCCCGATGGTCATCCAGGAGATGTCGGCGAACGTGGTCCTCCAGGAACTGATGGGGAGAAGGTAACACATTTGGTTGTAAAAAAAAACAATAAAAAACTTTACCTCTCACTCTTGCAGGTCACTGTTAAAAACTGCCTCATTGTTTCCAGGGTGACCCTGGGCGCCCAGGAAGAGCTGGTCCCCCTGGCCAGTCTGGAGAAGGTGGACCAGAGGTAAACCAGAGAAGTACAGAGAAAGCAGATGTTTTCTGTTGCAACTAATAGCTTAAACTCTGATGTTTCATTTGCAGGGAGAAAGAGGAAGTAATGGATCACCTGGCCTTCCTGGAACTAAAGGAACCCCTGTAAGATGATTAGGACAGATGAGTCAATTCAAACCCAATTTGTCCAACACAATGAATGGTTGATCTGTATATGTTTTGTTTTCTAGGGACTCCCTGGAAGTCCTGGGAAACGAGGCGAGGAAGTAAGAGCATCCAGAATATTCTGATATTTTTGCGCATGTTCTGTCTTTGGAAAGCCTGATGGCCTTTCTTGGCTTTTGTTGTTTGTTTTTTTTTAGGGAAGAAGAGGAGACTATGGGCCCAAAGGCGAACCTGGACTAGATGGTACCAAGGGAGATAAGGTAGGTGTTCATGTGGCCATTTGTAAGAACTTTCTACAGAGTTTCTAAAGATTTTTGTAGAACTTTCCTCCCATATTGCAGCATCCAGATGAAGACCGATGTGATATCATTTCAGGGTGAAATGGGACCAGAGGGCTTGAGAGGAGTCCCCGGAGAATCAGGAAGCAAAGGTGCAAAGGTAGAAAGACCCATTTTATTAGATGAAGCATTGCCTGGTCAACGGTATATCCTCATTAATATACTTCAACTTTCAATGTAACTTCCATTGTGTTTTATCTAAACAGGGAGACACTGGCTTGCCAGGACCTAGAGGACCACCAGGAACTTCAGGGGAGCCTGGAAGAAACGTAGGTTAAAAGTCGCATTGACGAATCATCGCAAGAAATCCCGAGATGCCTTTTGACGCTGTTTGAACTTTAGGGCACCAGAGGAGACCCTGGTGATATGGGACCGAGAGGAGAGCCTGGGCAGCCTGGACCAAAGGTTACCAGCAGTAGATTTGTCTTCGTTCACAGTGATGTCATTCTCAGTTTACTTCATACGTGTTTTTACTTTCTTGGCAGGGAGATACTGGAAGACCTGGCTTTAGCTATCCTGGACCAAGAGGAGATCCAGTACGAGACATAGGCACTCAGAGATCTTCAGCCTTCCCTTTGTTGTCTGGTTGGTTCAGTTGACATGGATTGTCTCTGTTCATTTGTAGGGTGAAAGAGGGGACCCAGGCAAGCGTGGGCCCCCTGGCAGCAGAGGAGACTGTGGTCAAAAGGGAGAACCTGGAAATAAAGGAACTCCAGGAGAGTCGGTAAGTAGCTTCAAAGATGCAATTATAGATAATGTTGTACTTAACATCTCAGCTAAGTGAGTCCTCTGCCTTCATCAGGGTGAACCAGGGCCCACAGGGGAACCAGGGCCAAGAGGACCAAGAGGAGGTCCTGGTCGTGATGTAAGTCAACAAATAAAGTTAGGCACCTACAGTGGTATTCTTAACAAAACAGATTCCAAAGATAAATTTAAGTTGTCTTCCTCAACAGGGAGATCCAGGTCCAGAGGGAGATCCCGGGCTTAGTGTGAGAACACATCTAATCACAGTTTTATCAATGAATGAAACGCAAACTGAGCGGTTTTAAAAGTCATGATTGTATTTTCGCCTGCAGGAATGTGATGTCATGAACTACATCAGAGAGACGTGTGGCTGCTGTGGTGAGTTTAGTGACAAGGGTAGAAGCATCTAAAACCTCTGTTTTACGTATATTACTTATTGGTTGCGTTGTTTTTTAAATCTCCAGACTGCGAGAAACGCTGCGGAGCCGTGGACATTGTCTTTGTTATTGACAGCTCGGAGTCTGTGGGACTCTCCAACTTCACCTTGGAAAAGAACTTTGTCATCAACACCATCAACAGGCTGGGATCTTTCGCCACAGACCCGCAGTCTGAAACAGGTTCAAATGTCAAAGTGCAATGCCAAAACTTCCAAAAGTGATTGTGAATTGAAGCACTCTAACAAGAAGGTCCCCTATTTTCACAGGCACAAGGGTTGGTGTGGTACAGTACAGCCACAACGGGACCTTCCAAGCAATCCATCTCAATGACAGCAACATCAACTCTTTGACGGCGTTTAAGGTTTCACCGACACTGGAACAGAATAAACACTGACATACATTACAGAGAAGTTTATATTTAGCGTATAGAACAGATGGCTCTTCCATTCTGATGGCCATATGTTTGATTATTTAAAGCTGATCAGGTCTATTGTCACATGTAGCTGAAGGAAGTTCAACAGAGATCAGATCTGACACCAGATTCATGTATCTCTCTACTTTGTCTTCAAGGACGCCATGCGTTGCTTTTCTGCTTTCGTGTTACTTATTCTTGATGTATTACTGAAAGCTCCAACAACACTTGAGGAGAAAACATCAACTTCAATTCTCCAACGACTTAGACAATATAATTTAAAGTCTGTTTTTATGGATCTACATCTTAAGAAGGAACAAACTGAGGGTAGGCCATGGATGGATTCTACTGAATTTGGGCTTTTTATTGGACTAAAAACTGCTGAAAAGATTTTCACAAACCATCTAAAATATTACGTAACGTTTGGAGGAGATGTTGTCTTAAGTATCACCCAGTATTCCCAAACATCTGGAACTGGATTCTGCGCATCAAAACCTCTGAGGCCCCTTATGAGGCTGACAGGGATATAAGCACATGTTACTTTACTAAACAGCGTGTAGCTTTTTGTGTCCATTTTTAACAAATCCATTGTCATTGTCCTCTTCCCGCTTCCTGTCCAGGAAGCTGTGAAGCGGTTAGAGTGGATCGCAGGAGGAACCTGGACTCCATCTGCTCTCAAGTTCGCCTACGACCACCTGATCAGGGACAGCCGCCGAGCCAAAGCCAACGTCACGGTTGTCGTGATTACGGATGGACGCTTTGACCCAAGAGACGACGACAGGCTGCTGCCTTATCTGTGCAAGTGCGACTGCTGTTCTGTGTTTTAACATGTGGGGCTGTCACTTTGCATAAAAAGAGTCTTATCGCAGAGCTTGTTTCTGCTTTTGTTTGTATCGATCCGTGTGAGCAGTCACCCGGGTGTCGATGTGAGTGCCATCGGTATCGGAGACATGTTCGAGCAGGTCGAGGAGAACGAGAGTCTGCAGAGCATTGCCTGCCAGAAGGAAGGCAGAGTGATGGGAATGAGACGATTCGCAGACCTGGTGGCAGAGGAATTCATCGACAAGATCGAGACCGTGCTCTGCCCTGGTAAATCACACAGCAGATCAATACTACATGTACTGCATGTCTACTTAGTGGAGAGTTTATAGATTATATTGTCAATGGTAAACTATAAACTGTTTGTTATTAAATTTTTTTCTCAGATCCTGCCATCATATGCCCTGATCTTCCATGTAAATCAGGTAAGACCAGTTTTATTCAATGCTTCTAGGTACGGGGAACCTTGTGTTTTTTTTTTTTTTTCTTTTGTCAGGGTTGGACCAGTATTTCATTTGAAGGCTTGATTCCGGTTTGTTGCGTGGAATGCCAGTGTTTTAAAGATTGATTATGCAGAGCAATATATTACAAGTGTTTAATCGTAATGCATTATGGAAAACTCAATTTCTCAGAAATGTTAAATATTACACATAGCATAGAACTCTTGGCTTACTTAATCATAGGGAAGACTGCTTGTTTTCCTCTCTCCTCAAGGAAGGTAAACCAGAAAAGGCCATTGCTGAAGAGCCTACAGAGTGTTGTATCCAAGTACGGTAATGGAAAGTTAAGTGGAGGGAAAAGGCCTAGTAGAAAAAAAATAGTAAGCCAATAGGGACAATCACAGCCTTTTTGTGTAATATACATGTCATCTAAGAAAAAAGTTTTGCTTTAATTTAATATAAGCCATAATCATCTAAATTAAAACAAAAATATCACTCTGTTGTGTTTAATGAGTTAATATTTGTTAATTCTACGTTTTGAATTAATTTACAGGATTCTAATATGCACCTGCGCATGTGTATAGCTGTGTAGTTTGCCAATATGTCATTAAAGCTGCGGCTCGTAACTGTAATAAAGATATATGTTTTTTACATCTTTCTTAAAACTGTCATCATGTCATGACAGTATAATGTGAGACAGATAATCTGTGCAAAGATCCATCTCCTCCACCTCCTCGCAGTGCAGCTGTTGCTGTCTGAAAAAAATACACAGTTCCCGAATGAAAACAACCAATCAGAGCCAGGATGAAGGCCTTAGAGCAGTCAATCATCCACGTGAACACGCTGATGAATGTGCGAATGGTGGAGAAACAATTTATTGTTACAGAAAAATCGTTTGTCTGCCGTCATCGGTGGCTATGCTAATTAGCCTTAGCATTTGTGACATGCTATGTTGACAAGAAGAAGCTGTAGTGGTAGTAGAGAGCATGGGGAGATATGGGGAGGTGAGCGGCAGGCAAATGGGCATGATTGACAGCGATAAGACCGTCCTCCTGCCTCTGATTCCTTGTTTCTAATTAGCACCGGGAAAAGGCAGAGGAGCTAGATTTTTTTCATAGATTATCTGTTTCATACCGTAATGTCACGACATAGTGACAGTTTCAACAAATATGTAAAAAACATATATTTTTTATAAAAGTTATATACTGCAGCTTTAAGAATTGTAATCTCTTTAGGGTCATTCAGGCCAGCAGAGGGCACTAAACAGTCGCAAAGTTTGTTTATACCTCTGCCTTCTTAGGCCTCAAAAGGCATAGGATGAAATAAAAAGGGTTTATTGTCAGAATTTGAAGGTATTTTATGTTTCTCCACTTTAAAACAGAAAATTGAACTGCTGCAAACTTTTAACTTCTGTTTTTTCAGCGTAACATTTGGAACGATGCTCATGTCTGCTTTCATTGCTCACATTGGTGACTGTTGCATTGTTCAGATGTGATTAACTCGTTGAGCTGTGAGTCATTTTTAGACCAACTCGGTGTGCCTCCAGCGTCATAACTGGCTCTGTTGATGCATTCGTGGGACCCCCGCCCACAATGTTGTTCCACCCACTCGTTGCAGGAGGGGGCGTCACTCTGGGGGAAGCCCCGCCCCCCTGGAAGCCACTGGCCGAAGAAGGCAGCCCCTCTTTAGTCCCCACCTCACTGGAGAGTGTGGCCGGCCTGCTGAGCAACCTGAAGAAGCAGCAGTATGGGGTTGGCATAGCAACCATGGCGTACACAGCCCAGAGAGCCAAACTCTCCCAGGGAGTGGACAGGGAGCAGTGGACCAAGCTGTTCATCGACTCATTTAAATATGTCTATGGCGACCTTATGGGAGACCCCGAGAAAGCCCTGGGGCTTTGTTAGTGCTACAGTGCTAACCATGCTACCTCGCCTCAATGACCTTAACTAATAATAAGCTTGCTAAAATGACTTGATTTGTGTTTAAATCATTTTTTTTATTCTACAGGTGCAATATATGTACAGGCCAGTGAAATGAACTGCATGAAGCTTTGAGAGCAAACTTGTGTGTTTTTGTGCAAATGTGACGAAGGAAAATAATTCAAAATGTAGATTAGGCTCTCTCTCCTACGACGGCGTATTAGGGCCGTTGTAGATGGGGGGGGAAAGACATCAATTTCTAGCAAAAAAAAACAAAACTGTGACATTTTCTAATACTTTTTTTTTTAATCTAAACATTTCCTAAAGTAATTTTTTCCCCCTTTTGATACTCAGAAATTTCCAAGTTGTTTCTAGCAAAATTCTGAGATTAATCTCAAAATGTCTGATTTTTTCAGGGAGTGAGAGGAATTTTTCACGTCAAAATCGGAAATTTAGTCATTTTTTTCTAGAAGTTGTCTGTGTTTTTTACAGCAAATTTTCGACTTTAATCTCAGAACTTTGCACACTTGAGACTAATCTGAAAATTTCTGACTTTTTAGCGAAAATGTCCTCCTCCTCCTTTTTTTCTGTCTACAAAGACACTAATATGCAGTCACAATGCGTTTTTTGTCTCCCAGAGAAACGTGTTCATTTCGTGCACATAATATTTTTGTTTTTTGAGCATATTAGTCGAAAGCTTTTTTGAGTTAAAATGGAAAACAGATGTCATCCATTTGATGGTGTCGACTGTAGAGCCGTTCATGTTACTTTTGCACAGTGGCCCTGTGATGAAGCCTCATTTCCACTGTGAATCATGAGCTTTATGAATCACTCGAAATGTTTCCCTACTTTTTTTTTTTTTTTTTTGCTGTTTTGCACATATCCATAGTTACAGCCTTTACTTTTATTCCCTGTGAGTGTTTTATGGTGGCTACAAGTAATTACACCTGGAAAATATCAGATCTATAAATACATTTCACATTATTTTGTATATGAGTCAGAGGCTTTGTATGTGTATGTTTGGTTGATTTGCTTGGCTCGGACAGAGACGGAAATATTGTACATTATACTCCTGGCTGGTGCATGACTTTTACAGCATGTGGCTTGGTCTATGAAGTTTGATGACTAGAAAGAATTGACCACCTTGTAGCTTTAACCAAGTGTTACTTTACCAGCTCCGTGACTGCACCTATCAGATGTGAACTATGTTGTTTTGAATAAAATGGAATGTAATCAATCTTTATGTATTGGCAAGAAATAAAAAAAAATGGCAGAGCAAACTCAAACGGCACTGTTTTTGTTGAATGTTAATAGCCTTGATCGACGCTGGCATGTAAAGAGTCGTTGCATGTTATTGTATTTTCTCAGCCTCAGCTTTTTGAACATCTGCGCTCCAGCTGTTGCTGACTGAACACTATGCTGTGTGTGTGTGTGGGTCTGTTTCAGAGCCAGCTGTGGCTAGTTGTGTGCAGAGGCCGGTGGACGTGATCTTCATGTTGGACGGTTCGGAGAGGATGGGCCTGGAGAACCACCGCCGGGCCAAAGAGTTCATCGAGAACGTGGCCCGCCGCCTGACCCTGGCCGACGGCCCGACCGATGACACCAGGGCCCGTCTGGCTCTCTTGCAGTTCGGCAGCGCAGGAGACCACAAAGAAGAGTTCCCGCTCACGCATAATCTCACGGTCATCGCGGATTCGCTGGCATCTGTGAACTATTTGGATTCCTCATCCGCTTTGGGCAACGGCATCATCTATGCTGTAAACAATCTGGTGATCAGACAGGTACTGTACGATCTAACAGTAAATTTGGTCTAACAATCAATACTTTTCAGGAGAAATGTCTACCTACTAATGTCCACATTTATTGTCCTTGGTGATTCACTTACATGTTGCTTTCAAAAAAGTCCCCGGTTTCACCTAAGAATAGGGACTCTATGCGTGATTCCACAACATCCCCGTTTGGTCCGCTTTCATCAAACTCTGTTTTGCTTGCCTGGAAACTTTGGTTTGTTTGGGGAGGTGTAAATGCGCAATCCGACTCTGATGTGGATCAGAAAATTGAACTCTGGTCTGCCTACAAACCTGGGTCTCGGTTCGGTTGACCTAAACCAGGGGTGGGCACTCCTGGTCCTCGAGGGCCGGTGTCCTGCAACTCTTAGATGTCTCCCTGGTCCAACACACCTGAATCCAACAGCTGAATCTCCTCCTAAGTGCAGTCAAGTTCTCCAGAGTCCTGTTAACGACCTCATTATTTGACTCAGGTGTGTTGAAGTAGAGATGCATCTAAAAGTTGCAGGACACCGGCCCTCGAGGACCAGGAGTGCCCACCCCTGACCTAAACAGTAGCGTGGTACGAATGTGTGAATGCAAGTGGAACGGAGACCGCTCCAAAAGCAGGAGGAGGATGGTTGCGCAGGGCATTCTGGGTAAAAGCAATCAAAACAAACATGAGAGTCTCGCACTCGTGGAAGAAATGGCTTGTGGCCTTTCATCAAAGACAAACAAGAAATCCTACAACCACTAAAATTTGACTACATTTTTGTTTACGAGCTCAGAAAATGTCCATGTTTTCTGAGATTAATCTCTAAATTTCTTTGTATTTTTTAACAAATTCTTGATTTTCGGATCTCAGAAATTTCCTTGTTTTGTCTAGTAAATTTCTAAGATTAATCTCAAGTTTTTGGTAGAAACCTTCTACCACTGTAGACAGAAAAAAAACTATTTTCTGTCTACAATGGTACTAATAGGCCAAGAAACTTGACTTGGACTTTGAAAAAAAGAATTTGTTTCTGCTACCAGCTAAAGGATCAGGGCCGGCCCAAGGCATAAGCAAACTAAGCAGCCGCTTAGGGCCCTCAGTGGAGCTGATTTTTTTTTTTTTGTAATAATTTCTGTCATTATAATATCAAAAACACACAATTTCATCATGAATAATTTGTTTTTACAGTAATATATATTTGATAATGTATGTAGAAATTATTATTTTATTGAAACAAAGAAGAAAAAAAGCTCTTGGGGGCCCCTGGTGGTCGCAGTAGGTACCGCACGCTTCCCCGGTAACATGAGCTGCTGTCAGAGCGCATCCAAACGTCCAAAGCTTCGGTCAGAAGTTAAATAAGCGAAACAATGTCTCAAAAAAGGACTTATCCTTCAGGGAAGGAGAAAGGAAAGAAGAAGAATAGAAAAAAGCCAAGATAAAGATTTGTTTTAATGTGCCTTGGTAATGTAATGTAATGCAAATGTAAAGCTGCTAATAGAAAATTAGCTTGATAGCGACCTGGAACGGTTGAACGGCCAAACATTTATGCTCGGGTCTTTGTGTTGGTGTGATACTGAGTTTAAACTTTAAATGAGTTGATTCTCATGGTTGGCTCTGTATATTTCTGAGGTATTTTGACTTCAAAACGACGTGTTTGATAACGTTTGATAACAATTAAAACTTCTCAATGTCTGACATTGTCTAGCAAAATGTTTTTACTACATAGCTATAGGCTACATAGCTGCTACATGGATGAGCTGCTCTAGGCTGTAGTTGGGGACATGTTGTTTGCTGCTGAGGATAATCATTTTGTGGCTAAAAACATTATTTTTACATCAACTTCTAAATTTTGTGAAACTTCTGTTAAAATCATTTGAATGCACAGAACAGGCCAGTACCGGTACCGGTCCACATTCCAGGGGAGAAAGACTCACCTGGTATAAATTATATTTTTATCTATTAGAGTAATGCTTAATAGAAATTTATTTAATCAAAGAATGTCATGAATATGTGTGTAGGGCTGCACCGATTGCAGTTTTCTGGCCAGTCCCTGGTTACCGATTTTGGCTGATATGAATTTTTTTGTCTGAAATGTCGCTACATGTAAGAAAGTTGGTGAGTTGGCAACAGTGGGGTGAATGTTGTTAACTGCAAACATCCAGACCTGACCTGGTGGGCCGGTCTGTCAGTCACAGCTCTCACTGCAGAGCAGATGGGCTTCACATCTAAGTATCAGCCAATCACGATCCCCCAAAATTAAGGAAATCGGCGCCCAGAAATCAACTGGTTGATGAATAAGTTGGCCAATAAATGTACCCTATAATGTAAACAGCACTGCCTAAGAGGCAATAAGTTTATAGCAGGTGTGTGAATGATCTAATGATCGGACTGCTGATTGCAGCCAGTCCACATTGTTAGCAGAGATGGAGGGCCCCAAAACCACATTTCGCTTAGGGCCCCATGGAGGCTTGGGCCGGCCCTGTACAGGCTACATGATTTGCTAGCTGGTGAATCCTGTCATTGCTGCAGTAAATTGTCTTCTGTTTGGACCCAACATTTTTACAAATTGTGTGATCCAAGAAAAGAAGTTACATTTATTTTCACCTGTGTTATCCCTTGCGGTATCACTTTCTCTCAAACACCAACCACCCCCCCTTCCGCTTTTGCGTTTGCAGAGTCAACGGCTATCCCGACGCAATGCTGAGGTGGCCTTCGTCTTCATCACGGACGGAATAACCTCCACCGACCAGCTGGACGAGGGCGTGGATGCCATGAAGAGAGCGGAAGGCGTTCCCACGGTGATCGCTTTGGGAAGCGACACCGACGAAGAGGTGCTGCGCAAGGTGTCACTGGGAGACTCGTCTGCCGTCTTTAGGGGCGACGACTTCTCCGTGCTGGGCAAATCTGCTTTCTTTGAGCGCTTCATCCGCTGGATTTGCTAGTGAGGAACTGCAGTGCTCTGCACAATAGAGTTAGACGCCATTGAACGACAGAGGGACCAGCTCCTTCAGTGTACATGTAAAACCCACGCAGAGGCACCAGATGTAACTCTGTGACCATTATCATTCCTGGATAAAAAGCACTGAGGTGGCTCTATATTGTGTTGTGTTCGGGAAGAAAATTTGCTTGCAAAATTGAAAGGAGCCTATTCAGGTCCAACTCTTAACACACTTCCAGAACCAATGTGTCCATTTACATGTCTTGTCAGCACTGCTACAGTAGGTGTGCCACAGGAGAAATTTGTGATTATTGAGTAGTAACCAAGCACACTATAGGTTTTACACAGTTTTCTTTTTTCTTTTTGGTTTTGTTTTGTTTTTTTTGTATAATATTCAGCTTACAGGAACAAACTCTTATCTGTCATTTTCTCTTTGACCCGAACTTACACACACTATTTCTTTAAAAGGTTAGTATTTACATTAATGGTGCTATCTGGGATGTTCTGAAAACATTGTCTTTAATTCACATTGTACTGTTATTTGTATCATTTATTCTGGAGATAAAGAACAACAAAACAAAAAAAAAAAAACACTAAATGTTGCTCTGACTAAGAAATGTTCCAGATGAATGCCAAGCAGGTACAGACCGAGAAACAATAACATCTGTCTGCAGAAAGTTCAAATAAAGACCAAAGTGTGACCCCAACGCTGTGTTTTGTATTTGTAACATCATTATAATGTGTGATTTCACCATCGTTCCATTTCGTATTTCAGCCTGCCGAAGTGGTTCAGCGTATAAAAAACTTAACAGCTTTAAAGTACTACAATAATCAGCTGGTCAAATTACAGACCTCCATCTCAAAAGCTGAATTATTTTATAATTCTGAAATATAGCGGGCATTCATGCAGGATGCATTGTTGTACCATTGTATTATTTTAAATATATTTGGATTTGGTTCGAAAGTTGTTTTATCTGTTTTATTGCGCAGCCTTAATTAACCCATCTCAGAGATGTTTGATGATTATTTGTCCACACGGGGGCAGCAAAGAGCAGACTGTGAAAGCAACACTTTTTCTGTCGATGTAAGTAATATGCAGCGCTAAGCCTAAGAAAGAGTCATGCAAATAATAAAAAAATAAAGTACGAAAAGTATAATATATATATATATTTTTTTTTAATCTGTTTTAAAACTACATTTCAGTTACTTTATTATATACAATTATTCAAACAGAAAGTTATTTAAAATAGAATACCAGAATTTTTTTTTTTTTTTACTATTCAAAACATGCGGTCGTAATTATTTTTTATTTTATTCAATAACTGAAGTAACCTATAGGTGTATGGACACATGAACCCAAAATGAATGAACTACAAATGTTTCAGAGTCAAGTTAGCGCATTTTGGCCCCTAAAGGACGCCGTAGCCAAGTACACTTTCGTGACACAGCGGTGTAAAGAGATCTCTGCTTCTGAAAGGTAAATCTTTTGTTTTCTGCACAGTTATTGGTCAGCCTTTGTTTTCGTGGTCAGACGCATTTTGTTCAAGTGTAGAGTTACCTAATGCCCACTGGTCAGACTAATAAAAACTTCTGAAAATCATGAAAACAGAAGTTAGTTTCCAGGGAGCAAAGTTCTATATTACACAATCAAAGGCAGGAAAATGAGAACATAGAAAAATCTTAAAAGTCGCATGTCAGCATATTTCTTCTTGAAATACATAATTCATTTATTTTGTACCTAAACAAAGACACCTCTTCCAACGTTACTTGGAGCAGCCATGCGTAATAATTAAATTGCATGCAAAGTCTCCAATTCTTGCAGTATGGAGGGGGAGCCCCTTTCGGCCCTGTGCAGCCCCGCTTTGGTGGTGGATGTGGACAAAGTGAAGAGAAACTCGCAGAGGATGATGGAGCGCTGCCACCAGCTGGGAGTCCAACTCCGACCGCACATGAAGACCCACAAAACCCTGTATGGAAGCGCGCTCCCTGACACTGATGAAGCCGACGTTTCCATCAGGGATGCTATAATATGTGTGTGTGTGTGTGTGTGTGTGTGTGTGTGTGTGTGTGTGTGTGTGTGTGTGTGTGTGTGTGTGTGTGTGTGTGTGTGTGTGTGTGCGCGCGCGCGCGCGCGCCTTTCTGCAGTGAGTGTGCTGACATCATGACCGGTGGATCCCGGAGGTGCATTGTGGTTTCCACCCTGGCAGAGGCCACTTTCTATGCTGACCATGGCTTTGACGACATCCTCTATGCATACTCTCTTCCCTTTGACAAGGTACTCTCCAAAGAGGCGTCCACACGCCAATATACTGTAGTTATTATTGCAATATTTACACTCCCTTTCATTTTATTCCCTCTGTGGGTTTTAAACACACAGCGTCACTTTCTAAAAATGACTTGTGAATACTGTGAACATTTATAGGGTCAACAAATCAATCATTTCGTTAAAAATCTGATTATTTATGCTTTAAAAAAAATATTTGTTTGGGGATTTTTCTTCTTCTAAACGGCTGAAAATTCCTTATTATGTGCAAAAATCGTTAACCAGATGTTGAAAAGTCAAGTTTATCTACTTCGAAAAAGGGACCCGAACTCTCAGACTTTCATTTCCTGGTCATTTTACAGCCATAATACCAATATATGCCCAAATTGCAACTTTATGCTTGGCATAAAAAATGGTAATTTGCACATATCCCTGCTGAAAAATCAGATTCTGTGGCAAAAAATATTTTTCAAATTATTCTTGTTCAGTTGAGAGGGCTCAATAACTCTGGTTTAGATCAAAGAACATTTGTATTCTTTGATGAAGTTTTTAAAAATAAATCATTCATAATTTTCCGTCTTCTTCACAGTTAGACACTATTGACTGTTGATCTGTCACATATAATTTCAATGAAACACGTTACAATTTGTGCTTGTAAAGTGACAAAATGGGAAACGCTGTTTTGTCACAATAACAAATTTTGCGGGACGATAAATTGTCCTACAAGTCATTGCGATAAAAGGTAATAATATTGTTGTCTTGAGACCATTTCCAAGTAACGTAAAGCTTAATAATGCCAAGTACATGCTGTCAGTGGATCAGTAAACTTCAGTTTCTAACACATATTTAACTCTGGAAATGGAAAAACACTTTAAATGTCCAAAATAAAGAAATAAAACACCAAAAACTTCAAATAAAATTAATTATGAAGTCACTGTAAACAAAACTGTCCTTCAAAAAAAAGGAGGCTGGTTGAGACCAATGCACCTGACTGAAGACTTTTGTCATCTAGTCTTTGGTAGAAAGAGAGAGAGAGACACAAGAGAAACAAACAACCACGCAAATGGAAATGATCGAGCTTGTTTCAATTTATTATGCGACTAACTGATTTATTGCTTATTGCCACAGGTTTGGGTGTAAACACTTTTGCAAGTCCCTATGTTGCAGACACACTTTTGCTGCATGAACAACCCAATGCCATACAGAGCCTCTCCAAGAAACACCTGGCTAAACATCTGTGTTGGTAGGTAGAGCGCTGTGCCGCTCTGTCAGAGAGACTGGACCTTTTCCAAGTTCTGCTCGACCATCCCGACGCTCTGGAGCGGCTCAGGAAGAGGCCACTGAAGGGCGGCCGGCGGTGGCACGTGTGGCTGAAGCTCGACTGTGGCAATGGGAGAGGTAAGCATGCTGGGAACGCTGCCAAAACACAAAATCTTCTGAACTATTTTTACTCTGGTTTCTAGTGCAAATACCTTTGTACGCTCGAAATAAGACAACGCTATCTTACAAGTAACTTTTCAGCAAAACATAGTAAATAATTCCTTAATATTGATAGTAATAACTAGTTCCAGTGGGAGATTATTTCACTTATAACATGAGAAAAATGCCTCGTTAGACGTGTCATAATCTTCCGGTGGAACTAGCACTTGTTTTTAGTCAATATTAAGGAGTTATTTATGTAAAACAATCTCCTATATCTTGCTGAATAGTGACTTTTGTTTTATTTAAGATATTTGCACTATAAAGTAGACCAAAAATACCTCATAAAATTTAGTGATTGTTCAGTGAAACAACAACCCCAACGCTCCTGATCGTTCGGCGGCTGTGAGTTTGCTCTTTGCTGCAGCTGGCGTCCTGCACTCGGAGCCCGAGGCGCTCCAACTGGCCCGGGCCATCGCTGAGGCGGACGGCGTGGAGCTAACTGGGGTGTATGCCCACTGCGGGAACACGTACAACTGCGAAGGGGCGGAGCAAATACAGGCCGTCGCCCAGGAAACCACCAGCTTTACGCTGCAGTTCATGGAAAAGTAAGGCAAGAGTTTAAAACGGAGGTTAAGACTGATTTGAATTTAGGAAGACTTGAATCCCCAGAGTGACAGGGGTGTGTGTGAATGTGTGTGTGTGAGGCTGAATGTTAGAAAAAAAGAAAATATTGAATATTGATAAAAGATTGCTAGTTCCACTGGCAGAATCTTTGACTTATAGGAAAAACATCTTGCTACCAGCAAAATAATCACCCTGTGCAACTCGTACTTTTTAAAAATCATTATTAAGCAGTTATTGCCTTCAGTAAAGCTTCAATATGTTGCTGAAAAGTAGTTTGAAACTAGTTTTGTTTTATTCTAAGACATTAGAGCTGGAAACTCCCTTTAATTTTTATGTTTTTGCTGTTTGAATTTTCTTTCAAAACTTACCACCACCAAATTGCTGCGCTTACAGCAGCAGTTTGTTATTAAATGTATTTATAATGAAAGCTACTTTGACAAAATATTATTTTTCTTTTCTTTCTTTTTTCTTCACTTGGCAGATTGAAGGCTGTTGGCATCAGCTGCAAGTCCAGCATCGGCTCCACCCCCTCCTGCAGTCACCCCGTCCCGGACATGGGAAAACTGAGCGAGGTGCATCCTGGAAACTACGTCTTCTACGGTGGGTTACGTTCATGTCAGTGCATGGTGGCTGGAAAAACAAACAAACAAAAAAAAAATCATGGAGGATAAGTTGTTTTTGTTGGGTTTTAGACGTCCAGCAGTCTGTGATTGGCTCGTGCGCTCTGGAAGACGTGGCTGTGAGGGTTTTGACGAGGGTTGTAGGACACTGTCCCCATAGAAACCAGCTCCTGATCGACTGTGGATGGACGGGAATCAGGTGGCTTTACGAGATCCTATTCTGTGCTGCTTTCATTTGAAACTGCAAACTAGATCCCTTTTCTGGTGGAAACATGTCCTGTAACCTTCTGACATTGTTCCTCTCAGTTTGGACGGAGCTGGAAAGCTTCCCTCTGGATATGCTATGATCGAAGGCCATCCAGACCTCAAGTAAAACCTGTTTCCACTTTCTTTCTGGTCTCCAAACTAAACCAAAGTGTGACAGGTTAACTAATTAAATATGTTTTCTTTTAGGTTGTTGTCTATGACTCAAGAGCATGGGAGAGTGGAGCCCATCTCAGGTCCACTGGACTACAGCAAATACCCCATAGGCTCTCTGCTCACATTGATCCCCTATCATGTTAGTGTTGTTACTCCGTTGTGACTGATAATCAAAATGGTTTCTTGTGTCTGTAAAGTAAAACTTCCTCAAAGGTTCTACACACTTTAGCTTCTCCTTCTGCAGCACTCCGACTAACTTAAACGCAAGCAATTATCTGTTTTTTATTTCTTTGGTTGTTTTTTTGTAGCAGAAAGCAGGTATTATGTATTATTATGTCTCCCAGCACTCAGCAGCAACTAAGGAACATTTACTCCACTAGACATGCATACAAGAAGTAGCAAACTTGATCAGAGGGCAATTGACAGATAAAATATATTTTATTTTCTAGTTATTTGGTGCCCCGCCCCTTTCCGATGCCGCCCTGGGCAACTGCCCATTTAGCCCATATCAAAAACCACCACTGCACTTAGCATTTAGCAAAGATGCGTTAAAAAATAGCAATGTTTGCCTTCTTATACAGGACCACAAAACTTGTTTGACCCTTGAAAAACAGAGATTTTGTAATATTGTTAAAACCATTTACATAAAATGTTGTTTTATTGTACAAGTTGAAGAATCAAAATAATACATTTTATGGTTAGTGCTTATTTTTATTCAGGTCCATTTTTATGTTTATTTTGGTTATTGATTTTTTTTTCACTTTGATTTGTATTGTCAATTAGTTATTTTTGCTCTAGAATGCTTGATGATGCATTGTTTTTCTTATTAGTTGTTTTGCTGGGGACTTATTCAAGCATACTGACATTATTATGTTAATCAGTATGCATTTCGCCTTTTAATAAATACATTTTTGAAAATAAATTTCAACCACAAAACAGTTTTCACTTTGCACTATCTTCCTGTTTAATTGTCTTCTTCTCTCTTTGCAGTCGTGCGCAGCAGCCGCGATGCACCCCGTGTACCATGTGCACTCTGAGGGTCGCCTGATGGGAAAGTGGACACCCACCCGAGGGTGGTGAACATCTGTCCAGACTTTCATTCGAAGAAGCAGGAGATTAATCAACGTAAAGAAAACTACAATTATAAGAGAGGGAATATTGCATCATTCCTTATTACGTGGATAGATTGCACAAATAAAACTTGTGAGCTAACATAGTGAGCAGCAGTGGAAGCCCTGTTCACTACATGCTGCCTCTAAAAGAGCAGTGGAAATGTGGGGTTGAAGACTGTCTGATTTCTAATAAATCAAAATCAGAATGAGTTGTAAAAGTAAGTTGTTCTGTGATTATTTCATCAGTGCCATTACAAAAGCTGTTATAATATACAGCATTGTGGAGACTCTTCTACTATCTGGAGGAACACATTGATTTATTTGTTGCATTTCACTTGAAACGAGCATGACTTGCTGAATTTGTCAAACAAAAAATTGGATGAGAATTATTTTTAATTTGGTTATAAGTAAGCATAATTCTGTGAGATTTAAAGACTTTAAATTTTTGGACATATGTGATATTTTAAAAGAAGACCTTTCTCGTTTATACTGTATATCTCGTGTTTTAAATTCAATTTGTAAAATCTATTTAAAATTTAATTTGAAATAAATAACATTCCGCTTTTAAAGCAGAATCTTAAAATTAGCCGAGCGTTTTTAAGATGTTGCTTGAGAAAATAAAAATTATTATCTAATTACTAGATATTTGAAGAAAAATAAACTGTCGTGTCTCGTCATTTAGTGAGCATATTTTCGTTAAAGACAAAATAAATTGTGTTTATTGTTAAATTTTTAACTTGCAATAAAAAAACATATCGATTAGTATTCTAACGCTGTATACTTTAAAATCAACCGAAACCACATTTAGGAGCGAAATATAGATATACGAGCTTTACTTTGAAGTGCAACTTGGGAAATGTAGTTTTGAGTGAACCCAGCGTTCTAATTGGTTGCTGCCTGACCTTTCGCTTGTCACGTGGTTTAAAATCTTCAGCAGGATGGCGCGAGAACTTGTCGCACCGCAGCACAGCTAAAAATATTTATTTTCAGTTTAGTTTTTTTTTTTTTTTTTTGTCTTTAGTTCAAACCCGTTCGCGTCTGTTTAGCAAACTCAAGTAAGTCGCGTTCGGTTGTCCGTATTCTCTCTAGGAGTTTTATTTCTCCGTGACACAGCAGCCAGAGAAAATGTGACTTTTTACTTGAAAACCCTCGTTAACGGCTAAACATATCCAGGACAGCTGTTTATAGGAGCGTGTTGTTTTAAACAGTGAGCTGCGTGGCTGCCGACGCTCTCTTGGTGTGTTTTTTGTTTGGTTTTATCCTAAACAATGAGTGTCTTGGAAGTGAAGTTCATCGGGGATGGAGATGTTCTGGAGCACATCGTGGACAAACAGGAGGGTGAGGAGCTCTATGTTTTTTGCACTATAAGGAATATTTAATCAAACGCTTGAACGGTTTAAAAAACTTTTTGAATATGTTGTGGTGTTCCTCTAATAAAAAAAAAAGGCTAAAGAATATACATATACGCTCAGAAGTGTTGAATTATCTGCCCCTCAGCAACTTGCACTTTGATTCTGACATCATTTTTGGCCAATATTTAAACCAGTCTTCTTGGCACAACTGGTGCACTTTGTGTAAATGTTGTGCATTCAGTCCAATGTGTGTTTGTGATGATTATCCTCATGGAAACAGCCACCTCATCCACATGTTCGTGATGAAGCTAGAAAATGAGAAAAAAAGACGATTTGACAGGAAGTATCAAACTGGTACCACTGTTTTAGTGGTGGCAGCATTATACTGTGGAGATGTTTTGCTACCAGTGGCGAATGAAATGATGAATTTCCATAACTTGAACTCAAATCAACAGTTGGGCTGGGTGATACGGCTTAAAATTAAAATCTCAGAGTTTTTCTTTTCATGCCGGATTTTATTTCAATCTTCTTCTTTTTTTCATTTTCTCCCTTTCTTTTCTATAAAAGAAATAAATTACAGAAAGTATTTTCAAAAAGTAGCTTTTATTTCAATCAACTCTTCTTTGAGTTGCATGATGATATATTAGGGGCAAGCTACAATAATGTTTTAGTCATATTATCAGAAATAAATTCAATTTTATCACAGAAAACGTATTAAAACTGTGCTTTAACGAGAAAAAAGCTCAAATTTATTTATCAGGATCTGACGTGAACAACTAAGTTTGTGTTCTTTCTTCAAAATGGGCATTTTAAAATATTAAGTATTATGTGTAAAACTTCTACCAAAGAACGACTTTACAAGGTGCTCAACATTCCTTCTTTTAATTTTTTTATTTTTCTCATAGAAATCTCATAAAATTTGTAATTCTTCTAACATTACGGCTTTATTCTCATAGCACTTTGTCGTACAACTTACAGAGAAAGTTATTGAAATAAAAGCCACTTTTTGAAAATATTTTCTGTCATTTGTAACTTCTTACTTATCAAAGAAAGCGAGAAAAATTGTGGAGTTGAGCCGAATTCAAAGTCCATATCAATAGAAGCTGTAAAACAAGCTTGTTGAACAAGATGGCCGCCCTGGGCGTGTTGACATCACTTAAGTACGGAAACCCAAGGAGTGCATTGGTGGGGGAGATAAATCCAGATTTTTCCAAATACAAAATTTTCCAAAATTCAATTAATTTTGGTTGACCTGTCAGGAAAATGAACCCAAACAGACTTCTGAACTCGGTTCAAAATCAACAAAGCTTCTGGAACAACCCATATTCAACCCAATTGAGAACTTGGGGGACTGTGTTCAAAGAGCCTTGAAAAGCCACCAATTCAAACGGGCTGCACCAGTTTTTGCCTCTGACCTTTTGTCTGTGTGCGCTGTGCCTCAACAAGGCGTGCAGAGCAGCGCCGGCGCCGTCCAGAGGATGGTGAAGTTTAAGAGCCCAGCTGGACGGAAGGGACACCTAAAGGATGAGCAACTGGATCAGGAGGAAAACGGAGTCTACGATCAGCAGGGCTACATCCGATCTCTGGGAACAGAGAATAATGAAGGTATCGCACTCGGCTTCTTTATCCAGACTTAACTGGCTCGTCTGATGACGACAGAGGCGTAACTAGCTTTGTGTGCACAGAATTATTACTTTTAGGAATAATTACTAGGGCTCATACGATTAATCAGATAATTAATACGTCATTAATCATTCTGAATCAATTATTTAAATAATTTAATAACCGATTATTCGAACCAGAGTACACAGACTCCAGAAAAGGTGACTTGCTGAAAGAACAACACAGTTAGAGCAGTAATTAAGCCAAAACTGTACAACATCTTTTTAGTACCTTTTGCTAACTATTATTAATCAGTTTGTCCAAAAATAATCAGCAGATAATTTCTGCACTGTATTGATGAGTCAAGTTTGAAACAGCTGAGCTTTTCACATGTTAGAAGTATTCTTTTAGCTGTAGACGCATTCCTTGCTACAAATGATCAAGCATTCACTAAAGAAATGTTATTGTTGCATCTTAGGCAACTTGTTTATTTTCTGATTTAAATCAGGAATTGAATTATTTGTTTGTATTAATATTGTATAAAAAAGGCTTAAGTTAAAATCTGCAGAATGTGCTAGTTTTGTTTGTTTGTTTTTGTTCAATTACTCACGAGAGTAATCCATAGATTAATTGATTACTAAAATAATAATTAGTTGCATCCCTAATAAAAAGAGAAATTCTTACGTAATGCAGTTCTGTTATTGTTTTTTGGTTCTGCTGAAGATGAGGATAGCCTCTCCAGAGTGACGGGAGCCTCCATTTTTACCTTCCAGAAAATCAGACGTGGCAACAGCATGGCCAACACTGGTGAGATCTGCTGCTGGTTTCCAGTAAAAGTGATTATATTTTTATTCTAATGTTTTTGTTGAGCTGGATTTATCACGTTTCATAACGGACGCTTTGGGTTATACGTCTCATTGGTGAACGCAGCAAGCGAGCTCGCTCAGACTCCGGGGAAAAGTGTGAGCTTCAATCCGGCTGAACCCGGCACCCCCAAGCGGACGGGCCGACGTGAGTCCAGTACATCGTCCCATCACATTTGATCGACCAGATCCTGTGTTTATTTTAAGATGATGCTTTTTTTCTCTCTCGCTCTTTGACTAGACCGCAAAGGCGAAGCCAGGACACCACAGAGGGTAGGGCCCCAAACTCAAGTCTTAATTTAACATACGCTTTGAGATTTGTCTGGTCTCTTAACCAGCTCTGGTTTATGGTTCTGAAAGCAGATCAAGAAGGTCCAGTTTGTCTCCACAACGCCACACAGGCTCAGAAAGAGACTAACAAGTAAGCACAGCATGTTTTATTGAACTATATAATGGTGCCTTCCGAAGGTTTTCGCACAAAAACTGACATCTTTCATAATTGCCACGTGAAATTCAGACTTCAATTTGTTTCATTGATAATTTCATGTGATCAACCAGCACTAAGTAAGGTATAAATGGGACATTGAACAGAAAATAAAAGCTTATTTTTCCCTTCTGAACCACCACCACACACCCTTAAAAAGTCTTAAATTCATGTATATAAAATTAAATTCGTCTTTTAAAAACGTAAATTGACCTTAAGTACGTTACTCACAGGTCATTCATAATGTTTCTTCAACTTCCCACTTGTACTCTGTGTTGTGTTGTTCTGTCTCATCAAATCCCAATAAAATACATTTAAGTTTGCAATTTGACAAAACCGTGAAAAAGTAAAAGGATGTGAATTATTTTTGCAAGCATAATATGTAAATGTGCCACCATTTGGATGTTTTCAGCGCCGAGCCTTCAGTCGGACAGCGACAGCGAGCTCTCGCCGTCTGACTCTGAGGAGGATGGAGAGGAGGACGAGGAAGAGGATATTCTAAAGGAGAAACAGAAAATAAATAAAGAGGAAAAAGAGATCCAGAAAAACCACAGAACTCCTAGGAAAGGTTCATCTGCAGCTCTCTATAAGACTCCTGCCAAGAAGAACAAGAACACACCCGAACCCATTAACCAGCCCGCCATGACCGAGGAGTACTTTGAGGCTCACGGCAGCTCCAAAGTTCTGACGTCAGACCGGACCCTCGAGCGCCTGCACACCCCTAAACTAGACAGGGTAGGTTGATCACATTCAGGGTTTTAAAACCTAAAAAAGGTTTGTTATGGCTAACGTGCAAACTGATTTTCTGTTTGTATTTTTCTCCAGGAGACTTTGGCTCGTCTTTTAGAAGGTAAACCGTCCTGTTACTCAAAGGAGATCCAGGAGCTGCACAACAAACACAGACAGCACTTTACCAAATGGATGTTCCAGTTACAGTGAGTGTGGCTCTCATTTCTGATGTTTTTCCTCAAGGTCTGAGGGTTATCAATTTTTTATTTTATTTACTGTTATTGTTGATCTTGTTTTATATATATTGTTTTTAAAACTTTAAGAACAACTTTTGTGTTGAACCTTATTCTGTGTGCAGGTTGGGGTTCAGTGTGCTGGTTTACGGTTTGGGAAGCAAAAAGACTTTGTTGGAAGACTTCCGGGTGTCTCATCTGTCTCAGGAGATCCACCTTGTCGTCAACGGCTTCTTCCCCTCCATCACTCTCAAATCGGTCCGTATTCGAAAGAGGAAGAAAACACCTTATGACTTGTTTAAAAGTTTTAATTGCAACATGATCTCTTTTAGATATTAAACGCTTTGACCTGCGAGGTTCTGGAGCACCAGGGAACTTTCTGTACGCCCTCAGATCAGATCCACTTCATCGCTCAGACACTCAAAGACAGTAAGCGTGCTTGTTAAAGTGCTTTCCTCTCAAGTCGGACTCAACTCACATTTCCTCCCATGTCACCACAGGCCCGGATCTCCACATTTACCTGCTGATCCACAACATTGACGGGCCGATGCTGCGCGGAGAGAAGACCCAGAGTGCACTGGGGCAGCTGGCGGCGCTGCCAAACCTGCACTTAGTCGCCTCTATAGACCACATCAACGCTCCATTAGGTGGCTCTTAGGAGGAGTTTAGCTAGTAGCATTGATAAATGGGGTTTTCTTGTGGCTAAGTGGTTCCTGTAATGTTTCCAGTGTGGGACCAGTTCAAGCAGAGCCAGTTTAACTGGCTGTGGTGGGAGTGTGTGACGTTCCAGCACTACACCGAGGAGACGTCATATGAGAACTCTCTCCTGGTGCAGCAGACGGGCGCGCTGGCTCTGTCCTCCCTCACACACGTGCTGCGCAGCTTGACGCCCAACGCGAGGTAAACTGTTTTAAAGACCTGATAAGTTACTTATTTATTGAATGTTTCCTGTGAAGTAGTGAACGGGGAATTTATCAGCAAGAATGTGAGGTTCAACTCAGTTTTGTGCCCCTAAATGTGCATTTGACCTGTTGTTCCAAATTCAAGTTTGGGTTTGCTTCAGATTTCTTCTTATTCAGTAAAGTTTGCCACCATGCTTACAGCCGCAAATATAGAAAAAGACAATATTTGTTTAAAAACTCCTGAGAAAGTAGAAAAACTATAGAAACTATTCACCTTTTTATTTATTTTTTGGTTGAGGCATTGGATGTTTGGACAATTATTCACTCTGGTTTTAGATGCTGTGAAGCTAAAAACAGTTTTGCTCATACTTTATTACTTTTGGACAGTTCTTGTCTGAAATTGTGTGCCATTGTGTGTAACCATGGCAACAAGTCGTTGATTTTACAACTTCTTTTTTAACTTTTGATAAAACATCAAGGTCATAAATTCTATCAAATTTGGGAGCTTTTATTGTTTATGTAAAACAATACATAAACATAAACAATACGTAAAAGGAATTGACTTATCATATATGATGGAAATCCCAACTAAAGGACAGTAACATTGATAATGTTACTAGAGAAAAATTAATTAATGAATTAAGACTAAAGTCATGTAGTGAATTCCCAACATAGGGTGCAAAATAATTGCAAAGGTTAGGTAGAGAGGTTGGGGTGGAACTTTAGGTTTTTCTTGTTTATGTTTTAATACATAAGGTTTGAGGTTTTAGTTTTGTTCCATTTTGTTGTGAAAAACTTTAAGTTATGGGAGGAAAATATATATATATATATATATATTTTTTTTTTTTTAAATCAATACTTTTATTAGAGTTCATCCACTCGTTCCTTCTCTTTTTGCAGAGGAATCTTCAAGCTGTTGGCGAAATTCCAGCTGGAAAACAAAGACAATCCTTCCTACTCAGGTACGCACTCTGGTTCAAAAGCTCAAACTTGTGAGCAGTTATTTTTTTGGGGGGATGTAATTTTCACCTCACCATTTTGATGATTTAAACATTTCATTATGCCAAATGCAGGCTTGTCATTCCAAGACTTCTACCAGTGCTGTCGAGAGGCCTTCCTGGTGAACTCTGACCTCACGTTGAGGACTCAGCTGACAGAGTTCAGAGACCACAAGCTGATCCGGACACGCAAGGTTACTTTCCCCAACTTTACTCCTTGGAAAAACTCTGTTTTGTATTCCGTCTTTAATGTATTCTTTGTTTGCTTTCCACCAGGGCGGAGATGGAGTAGAATACCTGATCGTTGCTGTGGAAACGAACACGCTGATTGATTTCTTAGAAAATGAGGATGATGACTGAAAGGACAAGACTTCCAAATCATGATCTGCAATTTTCCTGCAGTTGACATGAACTCATTCTGATAAATGGCACTAGTTTAATAGTTGTAGCGTTAGCTCTGAATGCACCACTGCACTGTTACATTCACATTATGGTTAGATGTGCAAATTTTTTTCAGTGTTAATCTGAATCAATAAAAGCCACCGTGACTTGATTTATTGCTGAGCATTATTTTTAATTTCAAAATAGATATGCGCATTAAACAAAAAATACATTCTTATGTTCTTGCGAGGCGTGTAGTCATGCAGTGGAACAATAGAATTCCTTAATAATTTGGAAAACCAGGGCCACAAAAATGCGACGTGGCAGTGAAATGAAATCAGAAACTGTACACGTAAACGAGCAGAAGGTACCGGGAGGCGACGTGTGTGGGTTTAGAATCCTGAGATTGGTGCTGGATGTGGGAAAAGAGGGGAGTGGGATATCGTTCTGAGTGCATGCTGTGGATATAGTTAGTGCTGGATCTCTGCAGTTTTCTGAGATGACGATCTCTGACCATCTCCTGAATCCAGTGTGTAGGTCTGCAGCCGGTTCTGCGTGGCGGTGTGCACCACGTGGAGCTCCTCTTCATCCAGGTCCCTCAGCAGAAGCAGGACCGCATCGAGGATGTGGGTCTGAAAAAAAAAAAAAAAGCACAGTACCTCACTTTAACGGTGGCTTAATAAGCTTCCCTGATCGGGTTAGAATAGGACTATATGTTATACAAAACATGTACATTTTTTTTGCACAAAATTATTCTCAAGTAACAAGACTTTAGTCAGGTCAGTTCTGCCTATTTTGAGCTTTCATAATGAGTTGTTTTAGGGCCTCTTGTCACTTTAAATCGAAGTAAGCTGTTGCTTAACTCAAAGTTTACACTCGAACATGAAAATGTTCGAGTGTAAAACAGACATGCAATTATACAACTGTACATCTTTGGAAAGCAGAAGTGGAGCCTCCTTCACAACCAACAAGAATGCAAATAGTTTCTGGACGGTAAGTCAACAACAAAACACTTGTCTTTTCTAGCAGAAGTTACAATCCAGAGATTTTTAAAATAGCTTGTTTTCCAGACACCAAAAGTCGTTGACTTATTACCAAAAACAGGCTGGGTGTTTTTTTTAGAAGCAGTAGGAACCCAAATGGAAGTAAAAGAAATGTGCAAAGTGTGAATTTTGCGCTGTACGTCCTCTTTAATCTCCCGGGCTTTTAGGGTGTCTACGCATCCTTATAAAGTCTTAAATTCGTGTATCTAAAATTAAGCCCTTACAATGTCTTAAATGGACTTTTAAATAAGCAAGTTGGCTTTAAATATGTTACTCGCAACTCTTAAAATTTGCTGTGGTGTGACTCGCACATTCTATGTAGTCTTGGTTTGAGTCTGTGTCTCAAAGCGGTTGAGGCTACTGGTAACTAGCTGCTAATATACTCCTACTAGCTAGCAAACCACCTATATTAGGAGGAACCATTGGCCTGGTTCCTGCAGTGGAGACAGAGAAGGAGAAAAAAATTAGCTAGCTAAAAAATGGAAGCTGGTGTTAAGTGCAAATTTATTGCCAGTTTGGTGGACATCCTTCATCTTTGCTATTAGATCACTTCCATATTGGACTACTTTCATTCTGTGCAAAAAAGCTTGGCACTGCAGTGGTTAAGGCTGTTTCTTTTGTACATTTCTGGTGTGATACAAGTCTTAAATTTAATTCATAATGGTCTTAAAATGTCTTAAATTTGAATTGGTGAAACGTACAGAAACCCTGGCTTCAGTCAACAGGTACTAGTGGGGTGATGCTTGCAGATGCTACCTTTTTCATCGTTGGTTTCTCCATGGTGGATGGAGAGGAAAGAGAGGAGAATTTGTCTCTGGAGAGAGGCTTCATTCCCAGCTCTTCTCTGATTTTGCTGACAGAAGAAAAAAGAATTTCAGAAACGTCTTCATTCGTAAAGGTAAACACGGTTGTGAAAAGTCACAGAAACCTACTTGGTCTCCTCCATGTTGTAGTTGAGTGCATCGTTCTCCGTCTCTGCATCTGGAAGGCCGTTGTTGGGAAGCTGGTTGTGGATGTTGCCGGTGGGCGTGCTGACCTCGTCACCTTCCATTAGAGCGAGCGCAATCTCTTCCTCGGTTACCACTGAACACACAAAAGGTCAGACAAGGAAAGTGCCCCGCACAAGTGTTCGCAACCTTTGAAACTTTTTTTTTTTTTACCTCCATTTTGTCACATTACAGATGCAGGTTAAGCAAAAATCTGAAAAGTGTGGCAGTTCAATTTCTGAACTGCCTTCAGAAATTGTTTCGCCCAACTGTGTGTAATTTACACATTTACTCCTATTAGCTAGGAGCATACAAACAATTTTAAACAATAACTGCAGAGAAAGGTCGATACAAAACTTTGATTTTGTCTTGTTTACAATGAAAAACCTTGAAGTTTTCTGTTGTAACCTAACAAAATGTTGAAAAGTTCAATGACTATTTTTACTTTTGCGAGAACTGTGCGCGACCCAGCTACTCATGTTTCTGTGCGCAGGAACATGACAGAAATCACCTTGATTGTCGAGCTTCTGGAGTCGAGGAAGGCAACGCAGCACGGTGAGCCGATACCGACTCGGATCGGTACCGCAACAGGGGTTCTCGGCCAACCACAGAACTCGGAGGCGCGTCAGCGGACGCAGATGACAGAGCTCTGACAGTGTAGGAATCATGTTCCTCCTCAGGTACAGTTCACTCAGAGACAGACAGCCAGCCAAAGCGGATAGAGACGAGATGTTGTTCACACTGCAGCGAGAGAAAACACTGTAGTAAGCGGATTATAATAAATGGTTCTGGACATGTGATGGAAAGAAAATGAAAACCGAGGTGTTCAAAAAGAACTGATCTGTCCCTCTATGTCTTATGTTACCTTGAATAACTAACAATTTACAACAAAACAGTAAAACAAACTTAAAAAATTACCATGATGTGTTGTTTTAAGATATTTAAAGTGACTTTGGTTGATTTAACAGAAAGGCCTGGTTCATAACTTTAACAAGAAGGTTGTGGAGAAAGAAAGCAAAGAGTTAACTTGACCAACCTGAGAGTCAACACTTCAATGCTGGGCATCTGAGAGAATATGGAAATCTGAAACGAGATACAATTCGATGGAGATGATTGTGTTTTTTTTTATTACGTAAAGATCAACATAATTTACTGAGGTATCCACACAACTTTGCCTACTCACGTCAGTCAGGTTGCATCCCCTGCAAAGCAACACAATGTTAGCACAGACTCAACACATGGCGCTAGTACATCTTAACCAACACGGGTGTTAACATGTAAAGAAGGTGTAAATTAAAGATGCGATCAGTTCAAGCTCCTACCAGCAGTTTAGTTTCTTCACGCTTTCCAAGTCTGAGGCCTTAGCCTTAGCAAGAACAAGTTTCCGTGTTAGCTTCATTGCCTATCGCCTAAACGCCTTAGAAATTCGGAATATTGTCAATGAAATGTATATTAACAAGCAACACAGGTTGCTTCATGACAGCGTCAGCGAAACATCTCAACTCCGCTGCACAGGGAAAAGCTGGCGTCTTTAACATTAATGCGCATGCGCGTTACCAACAACGCGTCCTTGGTTACTACGGCTTAAAAGAAAAGAAAACTTTAGCAATTTTTTTTTGTCTCTTTTGTGAACCCCGCGTGCTATTAAGTTCCGAAGTAAATTATTTTAAATAACCCTAGTTTTGTAAATATTAAAAGCGTAAAATTAGTATTTGTCTTGACTAAACACTCAAAATCCCACAATGCCGTTCGAGCAACTGCAGTAAATCGCGCTTGCGCATTAACCTCTCCCTCTTTGGACCTACGTCTCCGCTGAAACGATGGTGAGCCTAGCCTGCTCCTTTCATAATCTGAATCAATCTCATGATTCTAGTGGTGTAATCAACATTTTTGCCACTGCTGAAGTTTTGTGGGGATCATGATTGCCCGTCCAGGATATTATTTGTGTTTGTTTGGTGGTTGTATCAACTTTAAACGCGATGTTTTTCGGAGCCATTGATACAGAAATGGCTGCCGCCTTAGCTTTGCTCATCAAACCAGGCCGGCTAGTTACATTCTATTTAGCGACAGCTTAACGTCAGTCCCTAGAAGATAGCTTCCTCGTCTTTTCAGAGGTACAATAACACAATAAATTACGCGTCACTGTTTAAAAAACGGTCTGAAATGTCCGAGTTTAAGTGAGTGGGTTAGCCCAGTTATGAGAGGCTTCTAACCTGTATGAATAACTACTGCAGCCCGTTTAGTCCAGTTTCAGGGTGCTTTGACTTTTCTAGTCCTCGTATTAAGCTAATATGTTGTATATTGCATTGTATCGAACTTGCATAGGATGAACTGAAAACGCGCGTTACCTAATAATCGCAGAAGTTGCATGAACCCTGCTTATCATATTGAAGATGGTACATTTCTCCCCACCAATCTTTTTGTTTCGTTGTCTCTTCCCCCCAGGCCAAGCGCACCAAGAAGGTGGGGATTGTTGGTAAATATGGCACGCGTTACGGCGCGTCGCTGAGGAAGATGGTGAAGAAGATTGAAATCTCTCAGCATGCTAAATACACTTGCTCTTTCTGCGGCAAGGTGAGTGTGTGGAATCACCGAAAGTCGGGGTTGTCAACAGAGTAAACGCCTCTGGGATGGCATCAGTATAAATTGTCCAAAGTGGGGATGGTGCACTTGGAGGACTTGAAAGCATTCTTGTGCTCTTTATTCACAGACCAAGATGAAGAGGAGGGCCGTTGGCATCTGGCACTGTGGGTCCTGCAGGAAGACTGTGGCTGGTGGTGCCTGGACGTACAAGTATGTAGTTTCTCTCTCCCGGCTCTTTGCACGTTTTAACTCAAGTGTCATTTGTTGGAACCTCACAGCCACGATCTGATTCTTTAAGATGGTTATTAAAAGAGATAGCTTTTGGGTTTATTGGCATCAAGGATGGAAGGGAACATTTTTTTTTTATTATTAATAAAGAAGTGAATGCATTTGAACTTTAAAGCCATGACAATATCACACATGTTGTTCATATTCCTCATATGAAGGGCGCTTAAATTGTTATTCACGCGCTGTCCTCAATTCTGACCGCATGCGCAGATTTAGCTGGATGGACTTGTGTGATGTAAATGACAAAATTATCTTTATAGAGTGATTATGTTTATTGTAAAAAAACAAACGGGTGATTGTAGGGCCGGGCGATGAATCGATTTTTGATTGATTACATTTTACATATTAGGGCCAGAATGATATTTTGCTATTTTTAATTTAATGACGAGAATAAAGTCATACTAGTGCAAGAATGCCGTCGTTCAACGATAGTCAAAATAACACAAGAAATCCAACACAAAATTAACATGAGAAATGTTGAGCATCTTATGAAGTTATACTTTGGTATACGTTTCCCATATACCATAGATAAATACTTAATCTTAATCAGCATCAAATGAATATCAGAACAGGGCATTATTTTGTAAATGAGTGTATTTCTAAGAAAACTACACGGACTGAGTTGCTCACATAAATCCTAATAATTCTAAGGATTTTTTTTTTGTCATTAAGACAACTCTTTTTTTGTTTTGTAAAACTTTTTCTGCTTTTATTCTCGTAGTTAAAAATTCTCACAGAAGGAATGATGGTAATAAAAGCTAGTTTTTGAAAGTTTTCATTTTTATATTTCATATTCTTTTGGGAAAAAAGTGAGAAAAAAAATGAATTACAATCAGATCTGGTGTGAGAAAAGTGTAAAATTTTTCCTCTTTTTTTGTTTTTTATCCATAATGCCCAGCTTTAGTTGATTGGTTTTGTTTTTGCTGTTTGACATCTTAATTGTTGAAAAGTCAGCCATTTGTTTGCAGAGCTCTCAGTTCGTACCCTTATGTGACCATTTCATGCCAATTTACCTCCATGTTGCCCCTTTAACCAGTTTTATACCAATAGGATTGAGCATTGCCTTTGTTATGGACATAACTATTGAAATGTTAGGTTTTTTAAAGATTTGATATTGACCTCAAGTTGTGTTTCTTATGTCACCCTTTTTTATTATTTGTTTGTGTCACACATAATTTCAACTCCTTGGAGATTAATTTTAAATCAGTTTAAAATATTCAAAACTTGGTATAAATAAAATTGTGGTTGGTACAAAATGTCCAAAATATAACCGTTTTAACAGCGAAACTGTAAAAATATCAGCAACAGTCACATCAGCGTTTCTTTACGCTGATGGACAATAACTGAATAACATTCATAACCTGGATGCTGAAGGTGTTCAGCGTTTTTAATATTCGTCTTTTCTGTTTCTCGCAGCACAACGTCCGCTGTCACAGTCAAGTCTGCAATCAGGAGACTGAAGGAACTGAAGGACCAGTAAACCAGAGCACAGCTGCTGGATTTGGGACTTTGTTTTCTATTATTTCAGCCGAACTAGACGTGGCCTCAACATCAAAAAATAAAAGTCTGGAGCGGAGATCCTTGTGTCTTTGTAATGTTTGTGTTCTAATGAAAAACTTGTGATGGCTCTTCTTCATAAACGATGCTTCACTGATTAAGTAGAAGTGTGTTAAGCACAGCAGATTTTAAATTGAAAAGTTGCCATTTGAATTTTCAGGATTGAAATGATAGATGGTTTTGTCTTCAGTAGTCTTTTTTTTTTTTAGCCAATAATGTTGGAGTAATTAAGACCCTAGTAGATGAACTGCTCAGGCTGCTGGATCAATTTAAAATCTGTCAAATGTAAATGGTAAAGTTGGTAAAGACAATCTGTGGTTCAGTTGTATTTTTTCCCCAGAGATTATCTCTTGTAATATCACGACAAAGTGTCAGTTTTAACAAATATGTAAAAAAAAAATCATTTCTTTAAAAGTTAGATTCTGCAGCTTTAAGGGATTTCAAGTGTACGGAATTAGTTTTTATATGATGAAGTTTGGAGGGATCGATCAGCAGTATACTAAAGAGAAATTTAACTAATTTGATATTAGTGGGAAAGATCAATGTTAGTGAAGTCTGGCAGAACAAGTTAACCCTAAAACGTCCTAGTGAAATTCACTTTTTAGTGATCTCGTCCCGGTTTTTCTTTTTGTTCAACTGACCAGCAGGTCTGTCAGGTTTACCGATTCTGATGTTGGAAAAATGTTAATTGTGCTATTTTACTCTTTCACACACTTTGGTGAACTGCTTGCAAAACAATATTTAAATCGTGACACTATTAGCTTGCGGTGCTTCATTTAGTATGAAAAAAATAATGTTCATTCAATTTAAAACCCTTTGAAAAGTTCATCCGCAGCCATAAATGTCTTCAAAACGAAATGGATGGTTACGGAGTGTGTCCGGATGGGGGCGCTGTTACTCGCCCCTATCCGGGCGAGAGCTGCCACTCCAGCTGAGTCTTAGTAGAAACCAGCATGGCGGCCTCCAGTGTTTTCCGACCGGGCTTGTTCAACCACAAAGTAGCGATAGTGACCGGCGGAGGAACCGGGATCGGTAAAGCCATCTCTGCGGAGCTGCTGGAGCTGGGTGAGACTAGTTCTGTTAAAAAAAAAAAAGTTAATTTTCTTTACTTTTAATAAACTCAGCTGATATTTCAACACCCATCTAGCGACCACCTCCAAATGAACTACACTACAGATACATGTTTTTAGGTAATAATTAACCTTGAATGTACCCTATCACTCTAAGTACGCACGTGCAGTGCCGTTGTTACGTAACACCTTGTTTTAGTCATATTTAACAGAAGAAGAGCACATTAATTTTAGATTCAGAGGCATATTTACATAAACATAAGGACTTCTCGTGACCTCGCGGTCACTTGCTGATCATCAGCTTCATATCGTCATGTCCCTGGTGACCCCTCTGACCCCCTGCTGCTGCTCTGTCTGCAGGCTGCAGCGTGGTGATCTCCAGCAGGAAGGCAGAAAGGCTGGAGGCAGCGGCTCAGCAGATGAGGCAGAAGATCCCCCCCAGTAGCCCTGCTAGTGTCACCACGGTTCCCTGTAACATCCGCAGTGAGGACGAGGCGAGAGAACATGTTCAGACCTCTCTGCTTGCTCATCTGCTTAGCAGCACGAGTGACTGCTTTAACTGGACTGTTGCATCTTGGTTTGTTTTTTTTGTGTGACAGGTGAAGGCTCTTGTGTCTTCGGTGCTGAAGCGGTATGGTAGGATAGACTACCTGGTGAACAACGGAGGGGGTCAGTTCAGCAGCCCGGTGGAGAAGATAGCCTCCAAAGGCTGGAAGGCTGTGATAGACACCAACCTGACTGGAACCTTTTACTGCTGCAAGGAGGGTAAGTTCAAGTCAGGCACCTACAGGATAAATATTATTGGGATTGAATGCCATTGGGGTGCACTGATGAATCGGCTCGACTTCCTTAATTTTGGAAGATCAGTGAACAGCCGAAACTTACGTGTGAAGAAGATCTAAAACACACATTTTATCTACTACCTCGGTAAATGTCTAAAAGTCAGCCAGTGTCCTCTTTTACTCTCCCATTAGAGAGGTTCGATTGACAGTCTGCAAGTTTGCAGTTGTCAGTAGGCGCCTCACTGTTGCCAACTCATCAACTTACTTGCTATATTTAGCAACATTCGAGACAAAAAAAATCAGTATCGATCAAAATCAGAATCACAGGTCAGGCTTTTTAAAGATCTGTAATTGGCGATCGTCCCAAAAACTGCAATTGGTGCACCCCTAGCTGCAATTATCAGTCTAATCAGATCAAATAAAATGTAACATTTTGCAGATTTTCCATCTCGTCACTTAAGTAATTTTTATACAATATTAGAATTCCATTAATAGATGCAAATAAACGAACAATTCAGTTCCTGTTGATTATTTTTTGGATTACCCAATTAATAATTGGTTAGCAAAAGGTGCTTAATATGAGATTTTTGTTTTATGTACAGAATTTGAACTAAGTGAAGAAAATTATGCCACTTGAAGAGTTCTATGTAGCACATTTAGACAAAGCTGAATTTTTTTTAATCTTAAATGCAAAATCTATATATTTTTTGTACAGTTTTAGTTTAATCTTGCTCTTTTTTTATAGTTTTTATACTCCATTTAACAATTGATTATTTACTAAATTAGGTGACGCTTATTTCAAAAATCTATTTATCCCGATTAATTCGATTAATCGTTCCTGCTCTTAATGTGACGGACCATGATAGAGTAGAGTGCAATTGCAAAGTAGATGAATAATTACAGATTTTTGAAATCTGACAGGCATGACAAACATTTGTTTTATTGCGAAAATGTGCAAGGCTCACAAATACTTGTGTCAAGACTCTTAAGTTCTCTACATGACCACCCCATGTCCTTTCTCTCAGTCTACACAGCCTGGATGAAGCAGCATGGAGGAGTGATCGTCAACATCATCGCTGACATGTGGAAAGGCTTCCCAGGCATGGCGTAAGACGCGTTCCACCAACAAACTGACTAACGATGTGAAAAGTTTCTGCACGCTTCCTGTTACGTCCTGCCGTTGCCTCTCGCTGACAGGCACACGGGAGCAGCGAGGTCAGCTGTGGATAACCTAACCAAGACGATGGCCGTCGAGTGGGCATCCTCAGGAGTCCGAGTCAACGCTGTGGCACCTGTACGTGAAGCGACGAGCTGAGCAGAGTCTATGTTTCAGTGCTGCAGTAACTGGGGTATTTGTTTGGCTTAAGGGAACAATCTTCTCCAAAACTGCGATGGAGAACTATAAGGAGCTTGGACCTCACCTCTTTAAGATGTCCGTCCCTTTCAGCCCTGCAAAGAGACTAGGGGTGCCAGAAGAGGTGTGTACTCTTTAAAATACAACCACAATCGTCAACAGCTATTGCTTAGGGTAAAGACATGTATCAAAGATTGTATTATAATGCACAAATAGTCCAATAAAACTGCTAATTGAAGACAGAAATCTTTATCAGCCCAGAAAGCTTGTATTATGACTCATGTTATAAAAACATCCATCCTACAATGTGTAACCAGGATCATTTTCTATA
This sequence comes from Xiphophorus maculatus, assembly GCF_002775205.1. Classification (NCBI taxonomy): domain Eukaryota; kingdom Metazoa; phylum Chordata; class Actinopteri; order Cyprinodontiformes; family Poeciliidae; genus Xiphophorus; species Xiphophorus maculatus. The sequence continues at coordinate 9,018,555 of NC_036448.1, forward strand.
TTAGATTTAGTTTATTTATTTTATTTTCCATTTTGTTAGATTTATTTTTTAAAGGGTTACTTAAACATTTTTTCCTCTTCCCCTTAATTTATTTAACACCAACCAGGCGAGAACAATAGTGTTCTCGCGTGGCTCTGACGTCATGTGACAGCTGCACATCAGCGTCCTAAATTGGCAGCACAGTTTATATGGCTGCAAATCGCAGCTTAGGCAGGAAACGCTGCGGGACTCTGATGTGCAGGTAGGCTTCTGGTCTGTTCCCGACGAGGTTTTCAGATCTCTATTGTCTGTTTTTCAATCGTGTGTGTCTGTTAACTTGCAGCCGGGTGATTACTCAACCAAACGTTGCAAGAATCACGGTTAGTCAAGAGGGAACTGGTGAGTGTTTGGTAGGGAGCTAGTATGCTAGCACTAGTCTTCCAGCCTGTTGTGATTGTATATTGATTTGTTGCGTAACAATATTGGTTGCATAAGTTATATTTACTTATGAAACGTCTGCACATGTAACTGATTAATTAGGTCTGTTTATACAGGCCAGGTGCGTTGCAGATCCCTCGCGCAAGGAGTGGCTGGAGGGATCTTGACAATAGCAAGGATTGTCTGGTTTCACCGACCAGACTGGCAAGCTAAAATAAGCAGGATACCGAAACACAAGACTTATCATCTGGGAACATTCTTCCGACCCAATTGGAGGATCAGCTCAAGTCCCCATTGAAGGAAGTGGATTATTTTGGTTTTTTTTCATCATCAACAAAGACTGGTGGACGTCCTTGGTATAAGGAACTTTAACTTGTTTTTCCTTTACACTATGGACTAATGTGTATATATATTGTAAATACTAAATACAACTCACCAATTTGCACCATCTTACTGTCTCTGTGCTTTACAAATTGCCATCTCCTCCAGTAGCCGAACCTAGCTAGACTTTAAGAACTGTTTGGATAAATTTTAATTCGGATTATTTAAAATCTTGTTAATCCTTGAACGCAATGTGGGTTACATAACTTGGCGAGCTAGCCAGGAGGTTGTTGGCATTTTGTAAACACAAATCATTGTTTTTTTTGTCATCAACAATATGGATGAATTTCAAAAACTCGACGTAAAAATTCCCAACTCTGTTTTGGTTGAAGGCATTTCAGATGAAGATGGTAAAGAGGAAGTATTTGACTTTTTGAAACAATATGGGAAGATAACAAAGACTGAAATCATTTCTGAAGCTGACTCTGAGTTTGAGGGCCAGTTTGTGGTTGAATTTAGCAGTGGTACAGCAGTAGCTGAATTGCGTTCCATTTTACCATATTCATTCAAATCATCTGAAAAGTCAGACACATTTTTCATCTCTGAATTAGCTGTTGTATATGCAGAACATGTTTCACAGAGTAAAACTCATTCTTATTTATTTGAGTTACAGAAACTTGCAAAGCTTTCTGGCATGGATTTTGCAGAGGTGTTAAAATCCACGATGACTCAGATTGGACAATCAGTTGCTGAACTTCACTCAGCTGCTAAGATGGAGGATCCTGATGAGAAGTCTGAGGTTATGGCAGCAGCTGCAGATCCAACAATGAAGGAAGAGCCAACGTTGTCAACCGCCACTGATCCTACAGTTTCCAGACAGAGACTTGAGCAGCAACCTACCTCACGACAGAGACCTTCTCTTCATGATGATGACATCCAACCACCCGAAGTCCAGCGCTACGTGGTGGAACACATTATGAAAACTGAGGAAAGTGCTTACCATCTACAAAGGCTCCGAGTGTTTTCTGGACGGCTGCCTAGACCAGCACATGAAGCAGACTACGAGACCTGGCATTCAGGAGTGGATCTGCTACTAAAAGACCCATCAGTTTCTGAGCTGCAGCGATCAAGGAGGATCGTGGAGAGTTTACTTCCCCCAGCCGCTGATATGCTGAAGCATCTAAGTTCAGATACTCCACCTACTGTATATCTGAACATATTGGATTCGGCATATGGCACAGTGCAAGATGGAGAAGAACTCTTTGCAAAATTCATGGACACTTTCCAAGATGCAGGGGAGAAGCCATCTTCATACCTCCAGCGGCTGCAGGTAGCATTAAACTTAGCCCTGAAACGAGGTGGTGTGTTAGCCAAGGATGTAAACCGGCATCTCATAAGCCAGTTTTGTAGGGGTTGTTGGGACAATACTTTGATTGCTGAACTCCAATTAAAACAAAAGAAATTGGTCCCACCTAGTTTCTCTGAATTGCTACTACTTCTACGTACTGAAGAGGACAGGGAGGCAGCTAAAACTTCCCGGATGAGACAATATTTGGGGTCCAACAAACAAAAAGTAGTCAATCATGCACAATTGGTTTCTGTTGATGCAGGTGATGGTGGAGCAGTTGCTGCTTTAACCAAATTGACTCAGCAGTTGGCAGAACAACTGGCAGATATACAGCGGCAGCTGGCTAAGCTAACATCCACAACCACCCAGCCCAGGACTACATCACAACCTAAAGTAACACACAGTAAGCCGGGTGAAAAAGGGGGCAATACAGTGACATCCAAACAGTTCCCACCAGTCCATGTTAAACCTGGTTATTGTTTCAGGTGTGGTGAAAATGGTCATATTAAGCCACAATGTAATAATGAACCAAACCCTGCTCTTGTTGCCAGAAAAAGGAAACAGTTTGCTCAGCGACAGCAGAACATCTTTCAGAAGAAGTTAAACTAGGCATGGTTCCTGTTGCGGGACAAACCGGAACCAGTCCCAGCCAAACCGGTCCCCTTATTAAAGAAAAGACTGTTAAATGTACAAAACTGCAAGCCCAAGCTAATAAACTACCCACTCAGCTACCCAAAGGTTTGATTGGATCAAAGTGTGCTGCTGTTGTTGACATTTCTGGTCATGTGTGTAACTGCCTTTTAGACACTGGTTCACAGGTGACAACGATCCCAGTTTCTTTCTATAATGATAAGTTAAGCAACCAACCTGTACTGCCTCTGGATAATTTGTTACAGGTTGAAGGTGCTGCTGGACAGTCTGTTCCGTATCTGGGGTACGTGGAGCTGGTCATCACATTCCCTGAAGACTTCATAGGAGTAAACACAGAGGTACCAACTCTCGCTCTTGTGGTCCCAGATACTAGTCCTGACAGGCCATCTAATGTACTTATTGGCATGAACACACTGGAGCCACTGTATGAACAACATCTTAGCAGTAACCATGTACAATTTCAATCCATGGCCCAAGGATATCGAGCGGTCCTGAAACTGCTACAGTTAAGGCACCAGCAAAATCAATTAGGAAATGCAGGGACTGTCAGGCTGTTAAGCACCACTCCAGTCCTTATTTCACCTGGACAAACCATTGTCTTGGAGGGTTCTGTTAAAAACGCCTCTCCATCTGCCAATAAGTGGGCCATTGTTGAACACCCTAGCTCGCCTTTACCAGGGGGTTTATGTGTTCAGAGTTGTCTAATTACACTGCCACAGCATCCACCATATAAAGTCCCAGTGATCATGAAGAATGAATCAGAGCAAGAGGTGTTCATATCACCATTAACCATTATTGCAGACATTGGGTCAGCACCTACTGTTTTGTCACAACAAATCACATCTCAAACCTCACAACGAACCATTTTGGAGTTTAATTTTGGAGACTCTCCTATTCCACCTGAGTGGAAGGAACATATTATCAACAAAATGAACAGCATGCCTGAAGTATTTTCTCATCATGATATGGATTTTGGCTGTACAGATGCAGTTAAACATACCATTAAACTTAATGATGAAACGCCTTTTAAACACAGAGCAAGGCCAATCCATCCCCAAGATCTGGAGGCAGTCCGTGAACATCTTAGAGACCTGTTTGGAGCTGGCATTATAAGAGAGTCTAAATCACCATTTTCCTCTCCAATAGTTGTGGTTCGGAAACGTAATGGTTCCGTCCGGCTATGCATAGATTACAGGAAACTGAATCTTCAAACTATCAAAGACGCATATGCCCTTCCTAATTTGGAAGAATCTTTTTGTGCTTTGACAGGGTCCAAATGGTTCACTGTGTTGGATTTAAAATCTGGCTATTATCAAATAGAGATGGCAGAAGAAGATAAGGCTAAAACAGCTTTTGTAACTCCCCTTGGATTTTGGGAGTGGAACAGGATGCCGCAAGGAATTACAAATGCACCTAGCACGTTTCAGCGGCTAATGGAGAGATGCATGGGAGATCTGCATCTTAAAGAGGTCCTTGTCTTCCTCGATGACATCATCATCTTCTCTGCCACTTTGGAAGAACATGAGGAACGGTTGCTGCGTGTGCTCTCCCGGTTGAAGCAGTTTGGACTAAAGCTCTCTCCAGAGAAATGTAAGTTTTTTCAGTCATCTGTACGTTATTTGGGACACATTGTCTCTGACAAAGGAGTTGAAACTGATCCAGAAAAGATTGATTCTTTAAAATCCTGGCCAGTCCCCCGCAACCTTAAAGAGTTGCGATCTTTTCTGGGTTTTGCTGGATATTACCGAAGATTTATTAAAGACTATGCTGCTATTGTCAAACCACTTAATGAGTTAACCCGTGGTTATCCTCCTGCCCGCAGCCCTGCAAAACTGAAGAAACCAGAAGGAAAGTACTCGGATCCAAAGCAATCCTTTGGAGATAAATGGACTAGCCATCAGCAGATTGCTTTTGAAACAGTCATTTCCAAATTGACTACAGCACCTGTTCTTGGGTTTGCAAATCCACAGCTGCCATACATTTTACATACTGATGCCAGTACAAATGGGTTGGGAGCAGTATTGTACCAAGAGCAGGAGGGCAAGCTGCGTGTTATTGCTTATGCTAGTCGAGGCCTGTCTGTCAGTGAGTCAAAATATCCTGCGCATAAACTGGAGTTTTTGGCCCTGAAGTGGAGTGTTACTGAGAAGTTTCATGATTACCTCTATGGGACTAACTTTACAGTTGTCACAGATAGCAACCCTCTCACTTATGTTCTTTCTTCAGCCAAGCTGGATGCTACAGGTCACCGGTGGTTAGCAGCACTGTCTACCTACTCATTCCAATTGCAGTACCGTGCTGGAAAACAGAATTTGGATGCTGATGCTCTGTCCCGACGCTCACATGAAGATATTTCTAGTGACCAGCACTGCCGAGAGAGGGAGCTCATTCAACATCTGACCAGTCAGTTGGGTAATGGTAAAAACACCCATGACATTTCCCCTGAAATTGTGGACGCCATCTGTCAGAGTTGTATAATCCGAACACAGAACCAAACTGAACTAAGTCGATCTGTCGCACTGGTTGAGTCTCTATCTGTCTCTGTTAACTCCATCCCTGATGGGTTCAGCAATGAAGAGTTGCATGGCTTGCCTCTAATCCCCTCTCTATCTCAGGTCGATCTCCAAGAACAACAACAAGCTGACCCTGCTATTCGTGAGGTCATTCATCAGCTGGAGACTGGGGAGAAGGTCCTTCCATCGGTTCGAGAGGAGCTATCTGACCTTCCTTTGCTCCTGAGAGAGTGGAACAGGTTAGAGTTGGTGGATGGAATCCTATATCGGAGAAGACATGATGGAGATAAACTTATCTACCAGTTAATCCTACCGCCCAAGTTACGACCAACTGTTTTAAAGAGCTTGCACCATGATATGGGGCATATGGGCATCGAAAGAACAATTGATCTGGTGCGCCAACGCTTCTTTTGGCCCAAAATGACATTAGAGGTGGAGACTTTTGTCAGAACCTGTGGTCGTTGCATAAGGCGTAAAGCTCAAATAGAAAGAGCAGCTCCATTAATAAATATTCAAACAAGCCGACCACTTGAACTGCTATGTATGGACTTTTTAACCATTGAACCTGACAGTAGTAATACTAAAGACATTCTTGTTCTTACTGATCACTTCACCAAATTTGCAGTTGCCATTCCTACCCCCAACCAGAAGGCAAAGACGGTTGCAAAGTACCTCTGGAATGAATTTATGGTTTATTATGGAATTCCAGAGCGTATACATTCAGACCAGGGTACAGATTTCGAGTCCAAGCTCATTAAAGAGCTCTGTGAAGTTGTAGGCATGAAGAAAAGCCGTACTACCCCGTACCACCCACGAGGGAATCCAGTCGAGCGCTTCAACCGCACTCTGCTCAATATGCTTGGAACCCTGGAAATGAAACAAAAGTCAAAATGGCGAGAGTATGTCAAACCTTTAGTACATGCATATAACTGTACAAGAAATGTGGTAACAGGGTTCACACCTTATGAACTCATGTTTGGTCGTTGTCCTCGTCTTCCTGTGGATTTGGCTTTTGGTTTACCCGTCAGAGAACAATCATCCATCTCTCATTCAGAGTATGTTAAGAATCTGCAATCCAGCCTGAAAGAAAGCTACAAACTAGCTTCTGAGAATGCCCTCAAATCAGCTGCAAAAAACAAGACCCGTTTTGATCAGAAAATTACACCATGCAGTTTGGAGATAGGAGATCGAGTACTGGTTCGCAACATCCGTCTGAGGGGTAAGCACAAGCTGGCAGATAGATGGGAACCAGGGGTGTACAAAGTTGTTAACAGAGCTGAAAATGTACCAGTTTACACTGTACAACCTGAACACAAAGAGGGACCAACTCGTACTTTACATAGAGACCTGTTGCTTCCTTGTGGTTTCCTGCCAGTTTGCTCCACAGAAGACCCTTCCATCTCCATGCCTGCCTCACAACGAAAGACTCGCAGCCAGGATGGTTGCCATCCAGATGTTCCTGATGCGATGCAGGAGGATGAGGATGCTGAGCCATATGTGCCAGAAGTTTCCATCCCATCCCCAACCAGATTCAGTGTGAAGGTGAGAAAATTCGAGTCATCACCCGAATCCATTACTTTGCAGCCTATTTCACCTTTGGCTCAAAGTGATGCTGAAGCACCAGAGCATCCTGTACCTCTAATTCAGAGTACAGACCTTGAGACTGCTAGTCCATCTGAAAATGAAAAATCCTGTTTAACAACTGATTCATCACTGTCTCACTATGAAGACAAGCTACCTGTGGAACAGATTGAGGCAGAGGAACTTTCTGAACCACATGTAGCTGAGCCTGTGAAAGTACACATGGAGGGAGAAGTACCTGACGAACACTTACCTGAAGTTCAAGAACCTGACGCTGAGGGTCATCTGGTCGTTCAATCTGAGTCATCTATAGGTCCTGCAAGTGTCAGCTCACCCTATAACTCAATTGAGTCTGAAACATTGCCCAGGCGATCAGATCGACAGCGTCAACCTCCTAGTCGTCTAACATATCCTGTGTTGGGTAAGCCACTCATTTCAGTAGTTCAGGCTCTATTGCATGGTTTGGCAAATGTGTACGCTGAGGCTCTTAGTCAAGTTTCTAATGTGAATATCCAGAAAAAAAAATTAATTTAAATAACCCTGCAACGGGACGTGCAGGAATTAAAGAGGGGAGGATGTAACCAGGATCATTTTCTATATTAGATTTAGTTTATTAGGCCCGAGCAGCAAAGCGCTGCGAAGGCCTATTGTTTCTGTACTGTTTCTTATTAGGCCCGAGCAGCAAAGCGCTGCGAAGGCCTATTGTTTCTGTACTGTTTCTTATTATTATTATTATTATTACGATTCTGCCCCCCCAAAGAGGCGCCTTTTTGGGGGCTTTATCATATTCAAAAACTCACCAAACTTGGCGGTCGCGACTAGAAAATTTAAAAATTTTGAATTTTAAGGTTGTCGCAAAAATCGCAAAAAAAATTGCTCAACGGCGGCAACTAGCAATTTTCTGTTGACACAATGGTATGAACGTATTTCATCGTAGAGACATGAAATTTGGTACACTTGTAGAGCTCACCAAAAGACTCAGAACTTACATTTAATGTTATTAGCCAACTATCACAGGAAGTCGGCCATTTTGTCTTGAACGTCCATTTTTTTCCTCGATTTTGACGTTTACAGCCTTCGTATTTGATCGAACTCCTCCTAGGAATTTCGATTGATCGACTTCAAACTCGGTCAGTCTGATCATAAGGCATGTTTGATTTAAAGTTATCAAATTGGTGAGTTTTGGAGTATGTTGAAGGGGGGTTAGCAGGGGTCAAAGTTCACCTACTCGCCATGAAACACGAAACTCTTATATTTCCTATAAAAAAACACATAGAGGGACCAAACTTTCAGTGATTGATCGGCATCGGATGTCCTAAAATACCCTGTGGTGAAATGATGACATCACTTAAGCCACGCCCCCTGAGAACAGGAAGTGTCATGTTTTACGGTGAGCGGTCGCTCTCTTAGCCCTTTGACCTAATCAACATGAAACTGTGTCCAGACACAGAAGACATGTTGGTGTGTTGAGGATTCCAACCCTGACCGGCTTTGAGATAGCAGCTGGGCGTGGCGGCGTGGCGAAGTGACCTGTAACGCCGATGCCATACGTTTGCTTCTAGATTCCACATGTTTCGACCGAGCTGCACCAAACTTGGCTTGAGTGATGCTGGTGTGATACCTGAAAATTCTATGTCATCAGATTATGACGTCATCTAAGCCCCGCCCCCTCAGAACAGGAAGTGCTATTTTTTTCCTTGGAAACTTTCATCTATGGCTCTCTTGACCTAATCAAGGTGATTCTGTGTTGGATGACAGATAGGAAGTTGGTCTCGCTTGCTTTAAAGTGCCAAGAGTTTTCAATGGCGGCAACGCCGTTCGTATACGTTTGCCTCTACATTCCACATATTTTGACCGAGCTGCATCAAACTTGGCCTGAGTGATCCTGGAGGCTTGCCCGTCAATCCTACGTCATCACATTATGACGTCATCTAAGCCCCGCCCCCTCGGAACCGGAAGTGCCGTTTTTTTTCCTTGGAAAGCTCTGTTTATGGCTCTCTTGACCTAATCAAGGTGATTCTGTGTTGGATGACAGATAGGAAGTTGGTCTCGCTTGCTTTAAAGTGCCAAGAGTTTTCAATGGCGGCAACGCCGTTCGTATACGTTTGCCTCTACATTCCACATATTTTGACCGAGCTGCATCAAACTTGGCCTGAGTGATCCTGGAGGCTTGCCCGTCGATCCTACGTCATCACATTGTGACGTCATCTAAGCCCCGCCCCCTCGGAACCGGAAGTGCCGTTTTTTTCCTTGGAAAGCTCCGTTTATGGCTCTCTTGACCTAATCAAGATGATTCGGATGATGAGCTCTGTCATTGCTCGCTGCTGGCTGAACCGTGTGGGCGTGGCCAAATGGCGAATATCAGTCCCTCGCCATATTCATACGTTTGGCTCTAATTCAAGCATGGATCATCCGATTGGCTCCAAACTGGATATGTATGACCTTTGTTCACCTCTAAAGAGCACAACGGGATTGAGATGTAATTTGGCTCCACTGCGCCCCCTAAGTTAATACATCGGCCGTATCTCCTCGACGCATCGACCGATCTGCACCAGATTTTTCGACAGTCGTCGGGGAGCGCCGCCAAACGCATTCACGCGTGTCGCCCGGTGGACGGGCGTGGAAAATGCGCGACAGCTTCTGCGGCGGCTAGCGGGCGGCGGTGCTGGAAACTGCGGCAGAGCTTCTGCGGTGGGGAGTTGGCTGCGGCTCTGGAAATCGTGCGAGAGCTTCTGCGGTGGCTGGAGCCCCCGCGGTGGCCAATAGGCCGGAGCGGCGCTTGCTGCGAGGGCCGCCCGAGGCTGCTTGCAGCTTTAATTATTATTATTATTATTCTTACCCCCTCTTCGTGCGCCTTTTTGGGGGCTTTATCATATTCAAAAACTCACCAAACTTGGCGGAAGCGACTAGGCGGTTTAAAAATTTTGAATTTTAAGGTCGCCGCAAAAATCGCAAAAAAAATTGCTCAACGGCAGCAACTAGCAATTTTCAACAGACCCATTGCTATTCACTTACTTCATCGTAGAGACTTGAAATTCGGTACAGTTGTAGAGCTCACTAAGACGCTCAGAATTTACAAGTAATGTCATAGTGCAACTATCACAGAAAGTCGGCCATTTTGTATTGAACGTCCATTTTTTTCCTCGATTTTGACGTTTACAGCCTTCGTATTTGATCGAACTCCTCCTAGGGATTTCGATTGATCGGCTTCAAACTCGGTCAGTCTGATCATAAGGCATGTCTGATTTAAAGTTATCAAATTGGTGAGTTTTGGAGCATGTTGAAGGGGGGTTACCAGGGGTCAAAGTTCACCTACACGCCATGAAACAAAAACCTCTTATATTTCCTATACAAAAACACATAGAGGGACCAAACTTTCAGTGATTGATCGGCATCGGGTGTCCTATAATACCCTGCAGTGAAATTTTTTTTTTACATAGGCCACGCCCCCTGAGAGCAGGAAGTGTAATGTTTTACTGTGAACGGTCGCTATCTTAGCCCTTTTACCTAATCAACATGAAACTGTGTCCAGAGGCAGAAGACATGTTGGTGTGTTGTGGATTCCAACCCCGACTGGCTGCGATGAAGCAGGTGGGCGTGGCGGCGTTGCGAACGCCGTCGAATTTCGTTTGGCTCTGAATTCCACAGTTTCGGGGTGAGCTGCTCCAAACTCACTAGGATGGATCCTTATCCATCCCCGAACAGGAATCCATAGCGATATTTGGTGGGCGTGGCCTAATTTCTCTATAGCGACCCCTAGAGTATTTTAAATGAACAGCCCCAAGCCATGCTTTAACTTAGAATTACGAAACTTGGTACATATGTGTATCTTGTCAGGACGTACAAAAAAGTCTATTAGAGCCATGGTCGAAACCCAACAGGAAGTCGGCCATTTTCTATTGAAGGTCCATTTTGGACCTCGAGTTTGACGTTTACAGCCTTCGTATTTGATCGAACTCCTCCTAGGGATTTCGATTGATCGGCTTCAAACTCGGTCAGTCTGATCATAAGGCATGTTTGATTTAAAGTTATCAAATTGGTGACTGTATGAGCTTGCTGAAGGGGGGTTACCAGGGGTCAAAGTTCACCTACTCGCCATGAAACACCAAACTCTTATATATCCTGCACAGAAACTCACAGAGACACCAAACTTTCAGTGATTGGCCGTCATCGGGTGTCCTAAAATACCCTGTGGTGAAATGATGACATCACTTAGGCCACGCCCCCTGAGAACAGGAAGTGTCATGTTTTACTGTGAACGGTCGCTATCTTAGCCCTTTGACCTAATCAACATGAAACTGTGTCCAGAGACAGAAAACATGTTGGTGTGTTGTGGATTCCAACCCCGGCCGGCTTTGACATAGCAGGTGGGCGTGGCGGCGAGGCGAAGTGACCTGTAACGCCGATGCCATACGTTTGCTTCTAGATTCCACATGTTTCGACCGAGCTGCACCAAACTTGGCCTGACTCATCCTGGTCTGATGCCTGACAATGCTATGTCATCATATTATGACGTCATCTAAGCCCCGCCCCCTCAGAATGAATTAGAGAGATCTTCTGTGTAATTACATAATAAACAGTCCATGTTCGTTGTTTGTAGGGCAATGCTGCCCTCTGCTGCCCACTGAAATAGTTTCATTATTTCAGTAATTCGACACCAGAGGGCAGCATTGCCCTACGGAATGAAAGTTCAATGTTGTAATGGAGGAAAAAATTAAATAATTAGTAATTCTAACACAAAAACTCACAGAGACACCAAACGTTCAGTGATTGATCATAATCGAGTGTCCAATAATATCCAATGGTCAAATGATGACATCACTTAGGCCCCGCCCCCTCGGAACAGGAAGTGCTATTTTTTTACTTGGAAAGCTCTGTTTATGGCTCTCTTGACCTAATCAAGATGATTCGGATGATAAACTCTGTCAATGCTCGCTGCTGGCTGAACCGTGTGGGCGTGGCCAAATGGCGAATATCAGTCCCTCGCCATATACATACGTTTGGCTCTTATTCAGGCATAGATCATCCGATTGGCGCCAAACTGGATATGTATGACCTTTGTTCACCTCTAAAGAGCCCGACGGGTTTGAAATGTAATTTGGCTCCACTGCGCCCCCTAAGTTAATACATGGGCTGTATCTCCTCGACGCATCGACCGATCTGCGCCAGATTTTTTGACAGTCGTCGGGGAGCGCTGCCGAACGCATTCACGCGTGTCGCCTGGTGGACGGGCGGGGAAAATGCGCGACAGCTTCTGCGGTGGCTGGCGGGCGGCGGTGCTGAAAACTGCGGCGGAGCTTCTGCGGTGGGGAGTTGGCTGCGGCTCTGGAAATTGTGCGAGACCTTCTGCGGTGGCTGGAACCCCCGCGGTGGCCAATAGGCCGGAGCGGCGCTTGCTGCGAGGGCCGCCCGAGGCTGCTTGCAGCTTTAATTATTATTACGATTCTGCCCCCCTAAAGAGGAGCCTTTTTGGGGGCTTTATCATATTCAAAAACTCACCAAACTTGGCGGTGGCGACTAGAAAATTTAAAAATTTTGAATTTTAAGGTTGTCGCAAAAATCGCAAAAAAAATTGCTGAACGGCAGCAACTAGCAATTTTCTGTTGACACAATGGTATGAACGTACTTCATCGTAGAGACATGAAATTTGGTACACATGTAGAGCTCACCAAAAGACTCAGAACTTACATTTAATGTTATAAGCCAACTATCACAGGAAGTCGGCCATTTTGTATTGAACGTCCATTTTTTACCTCGATTTTGACGTTTACAGCCTTCGTATTTGATCGAACTCCTCCTAGGGATTTCGATTGATCGACTTCAAACTTGGTCAGTCTGATCATAAGGCATGTTTGATTTAAAGTTATCAAATTGGTGAGTTTTGGAGCATGTTGAAGGGGGGTTAGCAGGGGTCAAAGTTCACCTACTCGCCATGAAACACGAAACTCTTATATTTCCTATACAAAAGCACATAGAGGGACCAAACTTTCAGTGATTGATCGACATCAGGTGGCTTACAATACCATATGGTCAAATGATGACATCACTTAGGCCACGCCCCCTGAGAACAGGAAGTGTCATGTTTTACTGTGAACGGTCGCTCTCTTAGCCCTTTGACCTAATCAACATGAAACTGTGTCCAGACACAGAAGACATGTTGGTGTGTTGAGGATTCCAACCCCGACCGGCTTTGAGATAGCAGCTGGGCGTGGCGGCGTGGCGAAGTGACCTGTAACGCCGATGCCATACGTTTGCTTCTAGATTCCACATGTTTCGACCGAGCTGCATCAAACTTGGCCTGAGTGATCCTGGAGGCTTGCCCGTCAATCCTAAGTCATCACATTATGACGTCATCTAAGCCCCGCCCCCTGGGAACCGGAAGTGCCGTTTTTTTCCTTGGAAAGCTCTGTTTATGGCTCTCTTGACCTAATCAAGTTGATTCTGTGTTGGATGACAGATAGGAAGTTGATCTCGCTTGCTTTAAAGTGCCAAGAGTTTTCAATGGCGGCAACGCCGTTCGTATACGTTTGCCTCTACATTCCACATATTTTGACCGAGCTGCATCAAACTTGGCCTGAGTGATCCTGGAGGCTTGCCCGTCAATCCTACGTCATCACATTATGACGTCATCTAAGCCCCGCCCCCTCGGAACCGGAAGTGCCGTTTTTTTCCTTGGAAAGCTCTGTTTATGGCTCTCTTGACCTAATCAAGTTGATTCTGTGTTGGATGACAGATAGGAAGTTGGTCTCGCTTGCTTTAAAGTCCCAAGTGTTTTCAATGGCGGCAACGCCGTTCGTATACGTTTGCCTCTACATTCCACATATTTTGACCGAGCTGCATCAAACTTTGCCTGAGTAATCCTGGTGGTATGCCCGTCGATCCTACGTCATCACATTATGACGTCATCTAAGCCCCGCCCCCTCACAACAGGAAGTGCCATTTTTTTCCTTGGAAAGCTCTGTTTATGGCTCTCTTGACCTAATCACGATGATTCGGATGATAAACTCTGTCAATGCTCGCTGCTGGCTGAACCGTGTGGGCGTGGCCAAATGGCGAATATCAGTCCCTCGCCATATGCATACGTTTGGCTCTTATTCAGGCATAGATCATCCGATTGGCTCCAAACTGGATCTGTATGACCTTTGTTCACCTCTAAAGAGCCCAACGGGTTTGAAATGTAATTTGGCTCCACTGCGCCCCCTAAGTTAATACATGGGTTGTATCTCCTCGACGCATCGACCGATCTGCGCCACATTTTTTGACAGTCGTCGGGGAGCGCTGCCGAACGCATTCACGCGTGTCGCCTGGTGGACGGGCGGGGAAAATGCGCGACAGCTTCTGCGGTGGCTAGCGGGCGGCGGTGCTGAAAACTGCGGCGGAGCTTCTGCGGTCGGGAGTTGGCTGCGGCTCTGGAAATCGTGCGAGACCTTCTGCGGTGGCTGGAACCCCCGCGGTGGCCAATAGGCCGGAGCGGCGCTTGCTGCGAGGGCCGCCCGAGGCTGCTTGCAGCTTTAATTTATTTTATTTTCCATTTTGTTAGATTTATTTTTTAAAGGGTTACTTAAACATTTTTTCCTCTTCCCCTTAATTTATTTAACACCAACCAGGCGAGAACAATAGTGTTCTCGCGTGGCTCTGACGTCATGTGACAGCTGCACATCAGCGTCCTAAATTGGCAGCACAGTTTATATGGCTGCAAATCGCAGCTTAGGCAGGAAACGCTGCGGGACTCTGATGTGCAGGTAGGCTTCTGGTCTGTTCCCGACGAGGTTTTCAGATCTCTATTGTCTGTTTTTCAATCGTGTGTGTCTGTTAACTTGCAGCCGGGTGATTACTCAACCAAACGTTGCAAGAATCACGGTTAGTCAAGAGGGAACTGGTGAGTGTTTGGTAGGGAGCTAGTATGCTAGCACTAGTCTTCCAGCCTGTTGTGATTGTATATTGATTTGTTGCGTAACAATATTGGTTGCATAAGTTATATTTACTTATGAAACGTCTGCACATGTAACTGATTAATTAGGTCTGTTTATACAGGCCAGGTGCGTTGCAGATCCCTCGCGCAAGGAGTGGCTGGAGGGATCTTGACAATAGCAAGGATTGTCTGGTTTCACCGACCAGACTGGCAAGCTAAAATAAGCAGGATACCGAAACACAAGACTTATCATCTGGGAACATTCTTCCGACCCAATTGGAGGATCAGCTCAAGTCCCCATTGAAGGAAGTGGATTATTTTGGTTTTTTTTCATCATCAACAAAGACTGGTGGACGTCCTTGGTATAAGGAACTTTAACTTGTTTTTCCTTTACACTATGGACTAATGTGTATATATATTGTAAATACTAAATACAACTCACCAATTTGCACCATCTTACTGTCTCTGTGCTTTACAAATTGCCATCTCCTCCAGTAGCCGAACCTAGCTAGACTTTAAGAACTGTTTGGATAAATTTTAATTCGGATTATTTAAAATCTTGTTAATCCTTGAACGCAATGTGGGTTACAAATGTATTTAAATTAATTTACAGAGATATTTAATTACAAAACCTTTAAAGCCATAAAACCCCCCCTTTTCTCCATTCAGATCTCCTCTGCTGTTTGCTTCCTGCTGTCTCCTGGTGCCTCGTACATCTCTGGGGCTACCCTGAAAGTGGATGCAGGACAGAGTCTTTATCACTCCCTGTGGGAGGTACCTGGTAAGTGCAGCTCGTTATCGCAGCCACACTTAGATTGTCAACCTTCTAAGATCGTTTTTCTACGATTCTCTTTACAGTGAGCTGATTGTTTCTGTGTGTTTTTTTTGTGCAGAGCACAGCTCGTGGCCCGAAGCTCCACAGGGGGAAAACCTGGACGCTCTGAAGGAACTGCTCAAGACACAAAGCAAACTTTAATACATTCCAGAACATGCAAAGAGCAAATGTTTAGATGCCAATTACCACAGATGTACAGCCACAGCGGTAAAACACCAGACCCTTAAGGACTGAACCTAATTTTTTATATGTGGAATGTGAAAATTGTGTGCAAATTTGTATATAATTAAGTAGCAGCATGAGTGTAACTTTTTGTTGGGAAAGATATAGCAATAAGATTTGAAATGTGCTTAAAAATATTTTAATTACCATTTTCAGCTATTTTAAAGGTAATGCCATACTTCTTTTTACTTAACACACAAGTGCTTTACAAATGGACGTTTTGTCACTAAACACTAAGAGATTGAAAAATGTAAACCATAAAATATGGGCAGTCTGCCGTTTTACCTGACACTAAAAATTAGTGATGTAATCTGTAATGTAAGTATTTTCATGACCTAGATAAGGATGGGAAGAGGAAGGAAAAATGTAATTTCCTGATTTACTTGCTTATTCAGTTTTCTAAGCTGTGACCATACATCCATCAATAATATAAATTTCATCCATATTTCAGCTTGACTTCATTATCAATTTTTGTTAGTTGGATTGTTATGGTTTATTTACACATGGTAGTGAGAGCTAACTATATGGAGGGGATTTTTTATATGTGTAATATAGTCACAGTATACAACAAAATCTACATTTATGTGTTAAATCATGAATGGTAAGAATTTTACCTCTCATTTTATCCTAAACAAGAATAGTGGATATGTGGACATAAGTCTCTGTACAGATGCTACGTTGGTAACCAAGTAACATCGATATATTTTTGGTGGAGTATACTCTAATGAAGGTCAAATTAATTTTTCATAAGCAAAGTATTTATTATTCCAGTAAATATATGTAAACCTAATCACATATTGCGTTATACGTATGCTCGCGCTTTATGGGTTTTTTGTCCCCAACACTTCGCCGTAATTCTGCCGTCAAGTGTCGCTGATTGTCGCAGTGTTCACTTCAGCAGCAGAGGTCACAACAAACCGTTCAGGTACACCTATTTATCTTTTTTAAACTTGACATTATACAGAGTTTTCTGTTGCCATATCTCGAGTTGTGGTTCCACATTATTATCGCAAACGAAGCAGTGAGCTAAAACAGGCCTCAGAGTGAATTTGTAATGTCATAGACTAATCTAGCTAGCGTGCTAGCTGAGAAAACACCGACTTCTATCAGAAAGAGTCCAGCTATTATGTTATCTAAAGACATATTAACGTAAATAAGTGTGTTGTATGCTGACATCGTTGTACTTTGATGCATTACAGTTATGATTCCTGTTGCATCTCATTAAAATGGCCTCTTTTCAACTTTTCTGCTAAAAACCTGTAGCATCAATAATATGGCCAGATTAACACTGGTGTAATAAAACATAATTAAGTGGAAAGGAAAAATGATTCAAACTGTAATTTAATTAGTTTTATTGACGTACATTTTAAGCTTCACTAAAACAGATTAAAAAGCATCTTCATAAATCATACGTCACCATACGAAGAGTTTCTAATGAACGTAATGAAATTTGTGAATGTTATACAGCTGCGGTCATAGAAGAGCACAAAACATGTATAAACCCAGCATTTTAACCATGTCTGTGAAGCTTTCTTCTCCTCGTTTTCATTATGTATCTTAGTTACAGTGAGTTGTACTAAACATTTACAACCGCAGATTTGATTTATTTTCTGAAAGAAAACACAAAGAGCATTTGAAGCACCAACAAGATGAGGACTGAGAAACATTTTCGCTTTCAGCATGGGAGGTGATCACGGCCACAGCAAGATGTCCATGCCGGACTGGCGGCAGTGGAAGGTGGAAGGAACCCCGCTGGAGTTCACGCAGCAGCGACTGGCAGCCAGGGGCCTCAAAGACCCGTGGGCACGGTCAGTATTTTTACACACATGCACAAATATCTGAGGGAAGTAAGTAAATTAATTACGGAGCAACAACTAAAGCAACAAATATGAAAAATAAAAAGTTTAAACAGCCCAGTGAACCTTTAAACTAATATTTTAAGGCTTTTGATTCAGTTTCAGCATTAAGTTGTCTTGTGTTTACACCTGCCATTGATTGCGCTGACTGTGATTAAACAGAATTGACAGGGTGTCTGTGCATCCTTAGAAAGTCTTAAATTAATGTTTCTAAATTAAGGCCTTACATGTCTTAAATTAATTTAATATATTACAGTTAGCCTGTAATATGGGCAGAGTTTCCAATCAATTTATCAAAGTCTGATTTTTATGCTGGATGAATCTGCCATATTAACAAGGTTGCGTTTGTATCCAAGGTGATGTCTGACTGTCTTCTCCCCTCTGTCTCTGTCTGCCTGCAGCAACGAGGCATGGAGGTATTCAGGCGGATTCGCGCGCGCGGTCACTCTGTCGGAAGTTCTGTTCCGAGGATTTAAATGGGGCTTCGCTGCGTTCACTGTCGCTCTGGCAATAGAGTACACCATGTTTCCTCCAAAGAAAGGAGGACACTGATTCTCCTCCCTGGAGCCAGCGTTATGTAATTTGATCTTATGATATTCTGCATTTTCAGTTTAATAAAGCTTCTTTTGATCACCTTCATGGATTTATTTTTATTCTTTACGGTGTTTAAAATCAAGATTTTACCACGATTTTAAAACTTCCTTTCCCCACACTGATAAGGATGGAAACGGAGAATTTGCAGCTCCACCTACTCTTGCTTCCTCTTCCTGCTCAGTTTCCTGAGGCAGAGCTTCAGACATTTATACGTCAGTGCCACAAAAACCAACAGCACAGTAGCTAGTACGGCCATGACGTCCAGGCTGTGGTACTGGAACCAGTACAGGTCATGGAAAGCAGGTCTGAGGTGTTTCGCTCCTTTATGTTGCATCACAAATTCAGTCCAGAACACTGACAGATCCAGAGGGTCGATCGGCCGGTCGTTATGAAGAGCCGAAAGCTTCCCGATGTTCTCCTTGTACCTGAGCGCACACACAGGGATGGAACAGGTTGAACTCACAGCTGAGGTGAGGAATGTTTCAGCTGCGCCGCCTCCTACCTGGTGTCATTGATGACCTCGTTCAGCCCCTGCAGCAGGGATTCCGTGGTGAGAGCGGTGATATCCAGCACGACTCCGGCTTCTCTGCTCACTATCTTGTGTGCGTTGTCGGGCTGCTCTGCGCTCAGTGGTACCATCACCATGGGGACGGCGTGACACAAGCCCTCAAATGTCCCGTGTGAGCCGGCGTGAGTGATGAAAGCTCGAACTCCAGGGTGGGCTTGGAAAAGATATCAAATTTTTTACGAAATTAGATGTTTTATATGCCTGAGCAGTGATATGTCCTCCTTACAGATGTTTTAGATAGATTTCCTACCTAACAGGTCGTTCTGAGGCACCCATTTCATCATCTTCACGTTGTCTGGGATTCTGTTTGGAACCTTGCCGGTGTACCTCCATATCACCTATCAAAAGTGTTAATAGAGCTTTTAGTTTGGAAACCTTGAAATCACATGCAGAAGTATTCACACCTACTGAACGTTTTCAAAATCAGTATTGCATGATTCTGAAATGAAAGGAAAATTCTGAAAAGTGTGGCATGCATTTGCTTTTCAGTACAACTTGTTATCGTACCAGAGAACAGCTGGTATTAAATTACATTGAGTTGGACTCAAATAGATCATTGTAAAGTATGTGTAATGTTGTAAATAATGTTTCCTTTTCCATTTACTTCACGGTTTTGCATTTTGTGTTGGTCTGTCTCTTTAAATTACAACGTGACAAAATGCAAGCATATTTAAGGAGCATGAATGGTTTTACAAGGCACTGGATGGCTTCATATTGTTATCCACTAGTGTCCTTGTACCTTCTGAGGAATCTGGCTGAAGGCATCCAGGAAGGTGGAAGTGATGTCATCTGGCAGCTCTGAAACCATGGTGCCCAAAGTGAACACCACAAACCCATGCTCGCCTGATAACCATGACGCCAAATCCTGAAAACACACACATCAGAGCTTCTTAAGGTTTCTTCTCACCCAGAGGCGTTAAGTTAAGGAGGAATGTCTGAAAAGGTTTGAGATTTGGTAAAAATGTCTCACTTCAGGAAGAGGGTTCCTCACTTTGCAATTGATCCCACCGACCAGGACGACGTTAGGCATGAGAGGACGGGGAAACTCCAGCGTAAAGTCAATCCTTGTGTGAATAGAATTACAAGAAAATTCACACACATTTCTTCATTGTTGTCTAAGCCTTGAGGCCTCAGGGAAGGATGACATTATGCATTTTGGCTCAAAAAAACAAATAGCTTATCTTTGTTTTCTGAACAAATTATTGTTGTGAGCTCTAATAAGATGAAAGGAGACATCCAGATTTTTATGAGGTATAAGTCTGTTGAGGCGCTTATCAAGCTCAAATACATTCACACACTACACTCTCATATTCTCACACAAAGGGCCTTTGTAATTGTAACATCTACAGAAACTCCTCAGACTCCCGTCTCCCAGGAAATAGAAACTTAGTTGATAAAATGACGTAAGACATCAGATGACCACCAGGTGCATCCGTAGTATAGTAAACGAATCTTCCCGTTTTTGATGAGATGCTGTATAGACTCGGTCACATTCACACCTAGTCTGTAAGGGTAAGCGTCTCCTTTTTTAGCGCTAAAAAAGAATAAAATAAGTAAAGTCTGATTACTTGTACTGGCTGAGCGCTAAAAAAGGAGACGCTTACCCTTACAGACTAGGTGTGAATGTGACCGAGTCTATACAGCATCTCATCAAAAACGGGAAGATTCGTTTACTATACTACGGATGCACCTGGTGGTCATCTGATGTCTTACGTCATTTTATCAACTAAGTTTCTATTTCCTGGGAGACGGGAGTCTGAGGAGTTTCTGTAGATGTTACAATTACAAAGGCCCTTTGTGTGAGAATATGAGAGTGTAGTGTGTGAATGTATTTGAGCTTGATAAGCGCCTCAACAAGTCCTAAAGTCAAGTTTATAGGAGAACCGGCCCAAAGGATGTGCAAGTTAAGCAGCTACATTTATGGCCTCAACACCACCAGAGGGCCTCCAAGAGCAACAAGCTAGCATGATAAATATATATGTTTAAAATAGCATTGAACAATACACACTAAATGCTGTTACACATGAAAACACAATTTCCATATAATTTTTCTAGATGTTACTCAAAAAATAGATTAATCTCTTCCTGCTATTGGCTGCTGCCACTGTTGGAGAAATATAAGATATTAAACTTGATGATTTGTTTACTGTAAATTTGGTGTTTATCCGCTGATGTTACTTTCAAATAGTTCAAATAATATGGCAATCCGTATATCAATATATATATATATATATTTAGTTTGCTACTCCTGTAAGATTAAAATCAACAGTTGTAATAACACTGGTATGATGTAAGCTAATTACAAATGAGGCTAATAATAGTAGAGATGTTACAGATGTAGAGTGGCTTATGAAGAATAGACCACCTGGTGTCGACAGATGCTCAACATCAGAGCATCTGTATCCCCCTATACCATCACAACCATAGTAGTTGTGATGATGAAAACAAAGTAGAGGAAAAAATAAGATGTAAAAATAATCTTATGACATCCTACCTGAGCAGCCAGATAGCGGACTCAGCAAAAAGCTCTGCCACGCTCACCTTCTCTTCCAGGAAGTCATAGGCTATTTGGTCAAAGTGCCAGTACATCAGCCGGCAAAACAACGGCTCCAGTAACGCCACCTGTGGGTCAGAAACGAAGCCGGACAATGGCTATGGTGTACAAACCCTGGCATCATAAAATCAAAATGAAAAATTGTGTTGTTTTTTGTTGTTGTTGTTGTTTTTTGATCACAGAGTTGACACAAAACTTTTCAACGGATACATTTTGGTCAATTATGAAATTGTGTCCAAACATTGCAAAACTACACAGCGTTAGCTTAAATTTGGAGGTCGTTCTTTTGCTTATACTAAACATTTTTGATTCAAAGCTGGAGGAGCCACCTTTTATTTTCCACTAGCTGTACTCGCCAAAGTGTTGATGAGTCGCTCCTTAAAGCTCATCCTGTCTGTGAATCCGGTGAAGAATCGAGGCACAAAGGAAGGTGGGGAGGGACAGCCTGAAGCCTTCATATCCAGAGAGCAGGGAACCCCCCGCAGTAAGTTAATGGTGGGGATACCTGGAAGTGATTTGGCACAGACTGATGAGAGGGTTCACACGATTCATTCACTGATCCCAGTGGTGGCTCACAGAAGAAAATGGCACTATTTCAATTCGATACTTTATTCATCCCAAAGGGAAATTAAATAAAATTATTAATAATAATATGTACGAAATTAGAGATTAAAGTACAGATTTGAAAGAGTACCTTTTGAAAATAGGTTCTCTAAAGTAAACATACTTTTCATTAAGCCTGGATTTATGTTTTTGACCATTTTTTGGGGTCTGGAGTAATATTCTAATCTTAAATGTGTTTTTATTAGCTGATAGCAGAAAATCATCATGCTTAAGAGAAATGAAGGAGCTAAAACATGAGGTTTTTATTTAACTAATCTATATATTGTGTTTCACTTGGTGACTGAGTGACTGAAACCAATGGACCTTTACATATTATTCTGATTTAAGTAATCTAATCCATTAATTATAAAGAAAATAATTTACTTTCATTAGGTACAGAAAGAAAGATGGAGGGTTATTGGGGATTGTTTGTTTTTTTTTTCAAAATGATTGAACCATGACTTGCATTCAAAAAGTTTAGGCGCTTGTTAGAATCCTCGGCTGCCTCTTTATGTTGGCTTGTAGTTTTGTGATTTCATGTTAGTTCAAGTGGCGTTTTATGAGGAACGCAGTTTTTTTCTGTGGTGGAACTTGTTAAAACGTGTGTGATCCATTGCATGGAAGAACAAATCCACCACCTAATCCAAAGAGGGGTAATTTACCTAGTTTGTGAGCAATTAGCAAGCCCGTTGGGACCACTGGGTCAGTCAGAACTGCATCGAAGTTCTATGAAGGAATTGAGACAGAAGGAGAGGAGAAAAATACTCAGTACTTTGTGTTGGATTTTCACATAAAATACCTTGACGTTTGTGGTTGCTGAGGCATCTGAGACACAATAAATTGATACGTCAATAAGCTTTGGGTGTTGTATGCTGATATTCATTTTTTTAGGAAATGCCTAAAAAATTTAATAGCAGAAAATAAATGGGTAAAAAAAAACAACTTGTTTTTTACTTGCCGTGAAAACAAGGAATCCCAAGCAACATACGGAAATATTCCTTGAAAAGCTTTGTTCTCGTGCGCCTGCACTGCATTTTCAGAGGGTAGTTCAGGCAACATACCAGATAAAACTTAAGCAAAAACCATATCTTTTGTGTATAATTGTAATGGAAAATTTAATAATGTGCTCCTCACCCCTCTTCTGCTGTAGGTATTTCTACATAGTCTTATCGTGAGATTGGTCAAGCTGCTCTCACATAGACCTCTGCAGTGTCATATAACAGCAGGGGAGACCTCCTTGATCCTGGAGACTATCTAAGTGTTACTTCCCCAATGTAGAACTTATCTGCCCTCTTTAGCATGAAAGCACAACCCCCTCTCCTTAACAATGGACAAATGGCAAGACCATCTGTGTTGAGCTCCACAGAATCCCTGGTACATCACTATCAGGGATTCACACCTCTAGTCCAATCAAGTCTCTCTTCTCTGACCAGAACCTATGAAAGGAAGCCAGATCCACTGTTAGTCAGAGCAGACTTGACAGACTCCTTTGTCTCTGTATTTCTGTTCTCACCTTGCAAGGTTTTAATAAATTTCTTATTTCTTCTCATCCAGACTCCTGTTCAAGTATTTTTTTTCCACAATAATCTAAAAATCTGTCCCCATGTTGTATATTCACTCACCTGCTGTGCCAGATGAGAAATGAGGCTGGAGTTGAACAGAAGACTCTCTGCTGTGGTGTGAATAAAGCTAATAATTTTCTGGATCTGACCGAATCGCTTCTTTATCTTCTCCATTAAAGGCTGTGCCGACTTCTCCAAGATGTCCTTGTGTGAGGCCATCACAAAATCCATGTAGTCCCGGTCATAGGGAACAGGATAGGTGATTGTATCATAGTACTTCCCTGGACCCATCCGTATGCTGAGCTCCGGAATCACCACAGTGACCCTGTGTCCACGCCGACCCATTTCTTGTGCGATGGCTTTTATGCCCACCCAGTGGCTCCCATCCATAGGCACCACCAGCAGGTTACCTAGAAATCCTGAAGAAGAGACGCTTTTTTCTAGAATGGTGTCGGTTTCTTTGACTTTGCTTGTCTTGACAAGCTTGGGAGTCTCTGCAGAGTCCTTTACTTTCCCTGCAGCACCTCTTCCCTCCACAGCCATGCTCAGGAGGAATAATACCAAAAAATATGCTTTCCTCATTCTTCGACCTTCCTTCTTCACGTATCGCCAATGAAAAAAAATAAAAAGATTAACCTTAAAACCCTTCTTTCCTCTCCTTTGAAAACAAGTGTGAACTTTTCACGCCCTTTGCTCCTCTTCCTACTGGAGCTCCTCTAGGAGTTACAGTTACAAGTGTTCAAAGTCCTTAACAAAAGAAAAACAATGATATCAGTTTACTGTAGTCAGAGGTCAGAGTGTTAGTTCTTTAGGATTTAGTTACTAAGTGATAACATTTCTCCTGTTGCTGATGTTTCCTCAGCCAAAGAACTGAGGTAAGGTTCAGTGGGCGTCAATAACGGGGTTCACGAGTGTTTACACAAACTTCAGTAATCTCAATCCGGAGAAAGTTGTGGAATTTGCACCATTGATACTGGGCCAAGCCAGCCTTTCCTCTCATTGTGGAACAAACAAACAAACATGCTGGTGACCATTTGAAAGAGCAACCTGAGCAATTTTCCCCTACTTTAATGTTGTTTCTATGGTGATAAGATCCAGGTGAAAGATCAAATCAAATGTATTTACTGTATATATAGAAATCTGTGAATGACTGAAAGATCTTCAAAATGTTGATTTTAGCTTTTCATTTAGCAAAGGTAATTAGAAATGTTGTTTTTGCACACTTTTGATAATGTTATAGTAAAAACAACTACAATACATTGTAGAGAAATGGATCTTAGAGAATTAGTACTGTGAGACTTTTTGTTGATTAGGTTGCAGATACTTTAATAAATAGAGTAATAGATTTCTCTATCAGATAAATAATACTGACTAAAGGTTGACTTGTACCACGTGGTTCTGTGTTAGATACCGAACTGTTTATGTATGACTTAGTTTTTGCTTCCATTTCAACAAATTTTGAAATCTAGATGTTTAGTAATATATGTTCAGTTGAGAAGGAAATCAGAAGATTGCACATTAATTGCTCAGTTCTGTTTAGTCACTCTTCTTTAAGTTTCTAGCCTCGTCAGTGACTATTTAGTAGAGATGTACACACCAAAAACACTTCCAAGGATACCTAGGCAAAACATGAGATAAACAATGCTATATTTGCCTATAGTGTGTAGTCAATTTATTATTCTATTGATCATTTACAAAACCAGTGCACAGCTACTACAACTACTACCAATGTAGGACAATTATTGAAGAATTTTCAATTAACCATGAAGTTAGAATATGGCCAAAAAGCTCTACATAGAAGCATGAGTAGGGGGGGAAGTCGACTTGACAGAAGGAACCTTAAAAGTCTAATATTAGAATAGACTTATTATAGAATAATCTATATTTTGGTCTCATGCAATATAGGTAGAGACAAAAATGTGGCGATTGACGAATGTGAAATATAAGATAGCTTAAAAAAACCAATGACCCAGTTAGGTGCAGAGAAATATGTTTAAAATCCTTAAATCCTTCTTAAAAATATGAAATTACTTCGCCGCTATCGCTCATGGCCAGCAGGTGGCGGTGTCGTGGAATTCTTCTCTGCCATAGAGGAAGTCTGGATAGAAGTGATGGCTCGTGATTGGCTCGTCGGAGTTCCTTGCATCGCCTCGCGCACCTTTTCTCCCGACTCCTAGTAGATGACGTCCGAGAGTTGCACATTCCAGCGCGAGCCGATGTGTAAGCGCGGTTATCTTCCTCTTAGTTTTAGCAGGTGAATGAAGCAGCTAGGAGCATGTCTGAAGATGACAGCTGTGAGGGAAGTGAGCCGACGTGAGTTTAAAATCCCAACACGGTTCAGTAGAGAGCGGCGAACCTGGCGCCCCGAATGTCCTGTTTGTTTTTAGCCTAGCCTGGTTTCCCCCTTGGTTCAAACTTTAGCTGGAACAAAAGTGTTAATTTTCGCCAGGAGTTGAACGTTTTCGATCAAGACACGGGAGACTTTGCGAGTCCCGCTTAGCTTTTTTGTCGTTTTGTTTTTCGTCGTTTTGTAATATAAGTTAACTTCACGCTGTTTAGCTACAGTTTCTAACCGTGATCCTCCTGCTAATCGTTCATTGGATACATTGATACATTTGCCTGACAAAAATGTATCCTAAAATCTGATGCAACTTAGACGTCGCAGGTTGTGAATTTTATTTTCATTCAGTATCATAACATATCAAGAATACATATTAAGTCAAGAAAATATTGATCTTTTCTGAAAACTAAATTTCACAGGCTGCCTATTATTGATGTGATGTCAACAATTAGGGAAAGGAACACCATGTTTTAGCTAATCTGCAGCTGTAATATTTCTATTTCTGTCATGATTATTATTATTTTTTGTCTCCAAACATTGCAGGTATGATACAACTGACTTTGACGTATCTCACTCACTGTCCATAAAAGTCGAATATTACAGGTAAGCTGGTAGGATTTTGAAAGGAAACGCATAAAAGTCCTTACTTTTGATTGCTCATCCACAGGGAACAGCGTAACATGTGACCGTGTGATTAATCGCTGTTGCTCTTTCACAGATCATTTGAGTACAAGCTGAATTGGACAACGGCCATGTCTCTCCGACGATCCTCCAGACTAAAGTTCCCCCAGAAAAGTCCTGCTCCGGACGAAGATGTTGCTCGGCTTCGCGGTAAGAGCCGGAGAGGAAGGACGCGGTTGGAGGAGACCCATGCAGATGAGAGCGAGGGGAGAGACATCGTCGACCTCATCCCCAGTAATCCTTTTGCCAAGGAAGGGGCCGCGAGGGAGGCTGTTGGCACGCTCAGTTATGGACTGGATCAGTCAAATGATGAAAGTGGCTCTGAAAGCAGCAACAACAGCATAGATTCCGGTCCGTCCAATCTGTGCTATGATTACAGAGGCGAGCTTTACAGTGACTTTTGCTCGGCTTGCCACAAGCTCTACGAGAAGGCTAAAAGGTTGAAGACGCCGATCAGAAGCAAACTTCTAGATAACGGTTAGTTTATTCGTGCAAGTCCTATGCTAAGAGAAATTAAAAAGTAAAATATGGTGTAAAAAGTTGTGGATGAGAAAATAGGAATGCATTCACGGTTTAATAGCATTACCAGGGTTTTCGACCTCCCCCCTGAAGTCCCGAAAGAGTCCAGACTGACGACTCTGATGGCTCAAATTAGCATCCCTTCTTCAATTGTAAATGTGGACATTGACCATCAGGCCAGAAGGTAGGAGTGTGAATAGTCCATGTTGGGGGGTGGGTGCGATCTATGATGGAGGCAGCTCTACAGTAGACTCTCCTGTAAGTAATGCTCTTCAGTTTAGTTTTGAAGCATACATGAAGTGTTTTTGGAGAGATGTGACCTTTTGCAGCTGATCCATGATGTTGTGCTGCATTATCCAGGTCATTTTGCCAAACGTACATAGAGTTTGCAAAACATACAATCTGTTTCAAGAAATATGCAAAGGTTTTTCTAAAAGAAATTAGTAACGTTTTTCTTTTAAATAAAGCTAAGTGGGTTTAAAATGACAGTTTAGAAATACACTAACCAAATTAATTGTGTTGATCCACCTCAAAAAAATCATGCAAAAAGTGTAAGCAAAAGAGATCTGGGAGACTTTGCACATGCAAATTTGCATGCAGCCTTTTGTGCTGTGGAGGATAAATAGGTGACTGCTTCACCTATTTAGTTCACAAGAACTAATGGCATTTATTTCAGTCATTATCTTGCGGGGGGTGACCAAGGTTCCATCACTATGTGACAGCTGGTCAGCAAACCTGGCAAACCCAAGGATCATTGCAACTATGGGCCGAAACCGCTTCCAAGACATCATGCGACACCTTCGCTTTGATGACATGCTTACACGCAGTGAGCGAGCGGAGACCGATAAGTTTGCTGCAATCTCCGATGTTTCGGGATCGTTTGTCACCAACTGCATCGCATCCTACAACCCTGGTCGACACATCACTATTGATGAACAGCTTTTTCCATCAAAGACTCGCTGCTGTTTCCTGCAATACATTGCAACAAAACCGGACAAGTTTGGCATCAAGTTTTGGGTGGCTTGCGACTTGAAATCAAAGTACATCTGTAATGTCTTCCCATATCTTGGCAAGGACCCCAGTCGTCCCAGCGGGGAGAGACTGTCCGAGACTGTAGTGATGAGGCTGATGGAACCGTTCATGGACAAGGGCAGAACTGTAACCACGGACAATTTCTTTACATCACTGTCACTTGCACAACGACTGCTTAGCCGGAAAACCACTATCCTCGGCACGGTCAACAAGAGACGCCGGGAAATTCCTCAATCCACTAGACAGATGGATCGCACTGAATTCACCACTCAGATGTTTTCAACCACTGGTGCCACGCTGACAGTGTATGCGCCCAAAAGGAAGAAGGCCGTTTACGTTCTCAGCAGCATGCACAGCGTGGTTGAGACTGAGGATACCACCAAAAGGAAGCCAAACACGGTCACACAATACAACAAAACAAAGTGCGATGTGGATGTGATGGACCAAATGGTGCGGGAGTACAGCGTGCGTTCAGGAACACGGAGATGGCCAGTTGCAGTGTTCTACAACATGATTGACATGGCAGCACTGAATGCACATGTGCTTTATCAGGCATGCATTGGGGTGCAGGAGAGACGGGTGGACTTCCTGGTTGAGCTCGCAAAAGAGTTGGGTAACTCTCATGTGAGTGAGAAGAAGGCACACAAGGAGAAACTGCTTCGGCAACAACCTTCCACACCCAGCTCAGGCAAAAGGGCGAAGTGTCAGGTCAACCATCGATGCAGGAACAATTGTTCAACTGTGAGATGCGTTGAGGCCATTACCATTAGTAATGGCCTTATTTACAGAACAAAAGCGCCTGCTCACACCTGCTTATAGGATGCTAGCTAAAATCCTTCAGGTCAGTCGACCCGTCTCTGGGCTCCAAAGGTAGAAATGTTAAATGACCCTTCTCTGGTAATGCTAGTTCAAACATAGGAACTCTAACACTGCTACAGAGTTTTTGGGGCGGTTTTTATGATTATCTGCTTACCGTCGGTGAAAACATGACATTTCAAATTTTAATATTACACCAGATAAATACAATTTTAAATACAGAAATCCTGGCTTAATGATCAGTATGTTTAATACTTTATCTTAGATTAGAGTAGAGAAGCGTGTCCTGAAATTAGGGAGGGAAACCGTTTCCGTGACGTGATTTACATAATCATAATCATTTACTGAAATGCGAATTTCCCCTCTGAGGATTAATAAAGTATTTTCGTTCATTCATAATCTCCAATAACTCCTGGAAAAAAACATCTCCAAGCAGAACAACATCCCCCCAAAGCGCCGCCTCCTTACACTCTTCCCACAATGCTTCAGGTTGTCTCGTCAGACTCGCTCACATCTTCAAGCTCGTCCAATTGCTATTTTTCTAATAAATTAACTTCCAGGTCAAAAAAGATCATCAGTATTAGTCATATTGTTGTGCCTACTCAATAGGGCTGCATTTAACAATTATTTTAGTTATTGATTAACTATATTAATTATGCTGGTAATTGATCCGATTTTTAAAAGTTGGCACATTCTAAAGTTTTTTAATTTAATCACTTGTGCCTTTTTTTTTTTTTACACAATATTAGAAATAAATCAAAAGATGAAAATAAACAAATAAGCCAATTTTAAAAAAATTAAAATTAAACAAAGCTAGGGTAACCCTAACCCTGTAGTGAATTAGAACCAGGTGAAGCCAACACTGCCACATATTTACAGACATGTATTTTTATCTTAAGTGCAAAATGTACATGTATGTTGTACAGTTCTGGCTTAATTATTGCTTGAATGTGTTGTTTCTTTCAGTAAATGGCCTTTTTTCTGAGTCTTTGTAGTCCAGTAAGCGATTTAATTGATTACTAAATTAGTTGACAATTATTACAATGATAAATTAATCACAATTAATCGTTTCAGCCCTAGTGCGCACCGCTATTTATCTGAATAGCTATGGTCCTGGTTCACCTCATCCTCTTTATTGTACATTTATTCACAAAAAAACTCTTATTCACCATAAACTTTTAAAGAAAGCCGCTGAAATAAGAAATATCTAATCCCCCATCTGACATGGACTCTTATGGTCAGGTTTCTCTTTCAGATCCCAAGTCTCTGACCTGTGACCAATGGGTTCTGATGAAAAGATGGAAGCCTAAAGGACAACCTGGTGCCAGACAGTAAGATACCTGTAGGTGTGTTTAATAATAGCTGCTGCTGTTCATATGCATGCTTATATTGCCTGTGTCCTGACAGGAAGTTGTTAAGTCACATTCAGCTGCATGATGGACTCGTTATGAGACGAGGAGACCAATCCTCACCCTGTTCGAGGCCGCACATTTTCCTCAAGAGGTAAACTGTGTGCTTACCTGTTTTCAGTTTTTGTCATTTTCATGTAAAACAACAGTGACGTATTAGGGTCATTGTATGTAGGGGGGGAAAAAGGAACAGTAAATTTTAGCCCCCCAAAATTCTTGAAAGAACAAGGATAATGTTTAAAAAGAAATTTAATTTTCTAGAAAAAAATTTTTCTTTAAAAAAGCGTGGAAGAATTTCAAAAGTTGAACAGAAATTTTTGTTTTTTTAGATATAGCAATTACACGCCGTCATATAAAACAGCTTCACATGTGATATTCCGTCCGTGCCAGGAACCTGAGACGGGCCAATTCCACGGCAGAAAATCAGAAGAAGAAAAAGAGGAGCAGGGGGAGGCGGGGTAGTTCTCAAGGTTCCCGCGTTGCTAAGCAGAAGCGTCTCCAAAACAACAGTCTGCACCAGCACACAAATACAAAAGGCAAACTCGGCAACCCGAACAGGTTGTCGACCATGCCGAGTTTTTGCAGCGACAGCGACCCCGGAGCTCAAATAAGTCCAGAAACGGAGGGTTGTTCTAAGAACGGTGTGACTGAACTCGTTCCGTCATCAGCGGCCCTGAAGGCCCCAGCATCAGCGGCGGTCCGAGCCCCGAGGAGAGCACCGAAGAAGACGTGCGAGTTCAGAGATCTTCTCGTTCAGCTGCGGGGGAACAGCAGCATGATCGTCAGAGAAACATCCTAACAACATGGAGGCATCTGTCTTTATTGAAGCAGAGGGCCTCTGATTATTTAAACTATTTTTTGAAGTGTTGGGTTTGCTACTCTTAATTCTGTTGGATTTGTTTTCGTTAAATTATTGTTGCAGTTTCATAAACTTTCACATTCATTTATTTCTTGTTTGCTTGTATTGAATTGAAATTAAACATTTTTACCAGTTTATCTTTTGCATCTGTCTCTGTAGTGCAACACCCACCACATTTATTGCCACCTGTGATAAAGATGTTTAAAAAGTCTTTATTTAGATTAATCGTTTATTACTTTTATTACTAATTTGAGCACAGTTGTGGAAGTGGATGGCTGTGGGCAGAACGGATCCTGTAGCAGTCAGTGTTGCTGTTGCTGCATAACAGTTCTCACAAGGAAGATGTTTGGCATTGTTGCTAATTTTCTTGATTTTTATGAAGAATCCTTCTTTGCACAGTCATCTCCGCAGGCTCCAGTCGTCTCAAGAACAGAATCAGCCTTTTCTTCTGCAAACCTTGAAGGTTAAGAAACAATCAATGGTATAAATATTGACACTTTGTCAATATTTTGTGTCATCTCTTTTTACTTTGGACGAATGAAGATTTTGTGTCTCGTGAATCTCAGTCAGACTTTTTTTTGTCTTTTTATTTAGCCTTTTTTTTAAATAATTTTCTATATCTACCTTTACCACCAGTAGATGTGGTACTTTTTTTTTTAAAGGAAACGTATTTGTTAAATCCAGCATAAGATTACTTGCTAATGCAATAGATCTTTCATTTGAAAACTTCACACATCTTTACAAGGTGTGACCTCAAAATTAGGGACACCAAAAACAAGGTGGTGGTTTTTTTTTGTTTGTGCAAAGTTATCTTGACAACAAAATTCAAGGAAATGCCAATCATAGAACAAACATGTTTATTGTGAATGCTTAAGAATAGCACAGTGAAGTATACTTGGATTTTGAAAGCATAAAGAGAAGTGTAAGATGTACATTAATACTAAAGCGTATACTTGTACTTTGGTATGGGCTGTTATTTTTTAACTTATTTCTGTCACAAAGTACTGATACTGTACTTAAAATATCTTGATCCACATACAACATAAGCTGATGCCATTGACTCATGTCAGAATAAGTTTTTCACTACACACTGATTCCTTCAATTTCTTCCATATGATGTTTTTTGTATCTAACTATATGTCTAATGTTTAAGCACTTTCAGCCATTTAAATATAAATATGTACCTTTTTTAGGACATGCAGGCCACAGCTTTTTTTTTTATAACTTTTTAAAAAGTGTCCTAACCATCACACTACCATCATGGTGTTATTGTTTTTTATTTTATTTTCTGAAATGCTATGTTAGTGTTACACCAGATGTAACATAAACCTCAACTTTCATAACTTTCACAATCAACTGCTTCTCAACGATACTATTTTCCTAATGCTATTAGATTCAACATATTGCATTACAGAGAATGCAACAGCTCTAATTTTTTTTTTTACTAAGCTTTTCTTTTATCACATCAAACGGTAGTCTTGCTAACAGCATTTCAGTCCACTAGGTGGCGCCACCTCCCAAATACTGATATGTTTAATTCTTTGTCTCACCAACACAGAGGTTCCCAAAGTGTGGGGCGCGTCCCCTGGGGGCCCCAGAAAATCTTTGGGAACCACTGCACTAACAGATAACAAGGAATTTGTTGTGTTGAAAGAAAACTGCAATTATTTTTTGGAAACTTCTGGGTTTAATCAAAACCAGCAATTTGCCCACTTCTCCAGTTGCTGTGATGGCCACAAAAACATAAAAATAAATCAATAAGATGTTCCAAATAGTAGAAATATCCTTTATCGTCCCAGATTAGGGGAATTCACAAGTTTATCTCCAAAAAGCAGTTTTTGTGGAAAAATAAGTAGGATCAAAAAAGTATATTTTTTTATTAATTTGCATGTTTTCCCCAAACAGCCAAGCAGTGGTGTGTTTAGGGAGATATTTTGGAGCAGGGAACATTGAGGAAGGGTGGGGGGAAAGTGAGAAGCAGATAAGAGGCCAGGGGGGAACGCTTATGACAGTTTTCTTAAAGTTTGTTTTGGAGTAGACTCACTGTTTACTTATGGGTTAAGTGAATTGTTAGAGGATGGAGATTTCCAGTCAAAGCAGAGTCAGGAAATGTGTCTGCAGAGACACTTGAGTCTACATCAGATGCAGATGGGAGATAGGAATGCAGTCCTTTATTCAAATAAGCCGTTTAAAGACACGATGTGGCTTCGGACATATCATTTAAAGGATGTTCTTTAAAATGCCTGTGATTTTTTTACATTTTTTTTTTTAGAGTTTGAACGTCTAAAAGATCCATCCTGACCACAGCATCACCATCCACAAGGACTGAAGATACTTGGATGATACACAGAGCATTCAGAAAGTATTCACAATGCTTTAGTTTCCCCACATTATTCCAAATGTCATTAAATTAATCTCTTTCCTCAAAATTGTACTCACTAATATCTCATTATGACAACAGAAAAACAGACAACCAAAAACAAATACACATTTGCATTCGTATTCACAGCCTTTGCTTAATACTTTGTTTATGAAGTTCAAGACTGAGCTGTTTTCACTGATCTTCCTTGAGATGTTTCTAAAAGATGGAGTGAACCTGTGGTAAATTCAGTTGATTGGATTTGATTTGATTTGTTAAGGTACACTCCTGTCCATATGAGCTCCCACGGTTAACAGTGCAGGTCACAGGTCAAACACCAACCATGAAATCAAAGGAATTGCCTCAAGACCTCTGAGACAGGATTCTCTTCAGGCACAAATCTGGGGAAGGATCTAGAGACATTTCTGCTGCTTTGAATGTTCCCATGAGCTCAGCTGCCTCCGTCTTTGGTCGATGTAAGAAGCATGGAACTAGCAGGACTCTTCCTAGAACTGGCCGTCTAAATTCAGCAGCCAGAGGGGGAAGAGCTTTAGTCAGAGAGGTGACCAAGAGCCCAATGGTCACTCTGTGAAAGCTCCAGCATTCCACTGTGGAGAGAGGAGAACCTTCCAGAAGGATAATCATCTCTGGAGCAACACACCAATCGGGTCTGGATGGGAGAAAGGCCAGATGAAAGCCACTCCTTAATAAAACAAAAATGGCTGCCCATTGGGAGTTTAACAAACAGGCACCTGAAGGAATCTCTGACCAGGAGAAACAAAACAACACAAACTTCTGTGGCCGATAAGAGAAAGACTCAACTCTTCGGTGTGAATGCCAGGCATCATGTTTGGAGGAAACCAATTCTTACAGTGAAGCATGGTGATGCCACCATCATGTTATGGGAACTGGCAGACCAGTCGAATGCAGTGATGTACAGAGCACATCCTGGACGAAAACCTGCTCCTTCTTGACCTCAGTCTGGGGAAACGGTTCAATGTCCCGCAGGACAACGACCCAAAGCACAAGGCCGAGACCTCAAAGACTTCAGAACCACTCTGGGAATGTTCTGGAGATGCCAAGCCAGCCCAGAGTCCAAACTTAATTAATTGAACATCTTTAGAGAGATCTGAAAATGCCTGCAAAGACGTCTCCATCCAGCCTGAAGAAGAATGAACCAAACTGGCTTCATATAGGTGAGCTAAGCTGGAGGCATTATATTAAAAAAAATGTTGAGGCTGTTTTTGATGTCCAAGCTGGATGAACAAAGTCTTAGGCAACAGCTGTGAATACTTGCATAAATGTGATTACTTGGCTTTCTATTTTTAATAAATTAGCAAAAGTCTCAAAAATCATTGTCATAATGAGGCTTTGGTGTGCAGAATTTTGAGGAAAGAGAATAATTTGATATGACTTAGAATGTGTGTGTGAATGCTCTTTGGA
This sequence comes from Xiphophorus maculatus, assembly GCF_002775205.1. Classification (NCBI taxonomy): domain Eukaryota; kingdom Metazoa; phylum Chordata; class Actinopteri; order Cyprinodontiformes; family Poeciliidae; genus Xiphophorus; species Xiphophorus maculatus. The sequence continues at coordinate 9,053,551 of NC_036448.1, forward strand.
TTGGACTGTATCTACCAAAACTTCATGGGAAAAGTGGTTAAGTGTTTTATACTTACAAATGTCAAATTAGATTAAATTGAACTGTTCCTCCTTAAGTGAATCGGTTGGCACAGTCCGTCTTCATGAAGTCGGAGCTTAAAATCAGAGCGCTCCTTCTCTTTTCTCTTGGAGAGGTGACAATCTGATGCCAGAGACACAGTCGTGATGCTTCACTGGCAAAGATCAGAGCAGGTCCTGCAGCCTGGTGTTTACCAGAACGGACCAGAGGAAGTCTGATAGTCATCTCACAGGATGTAACACTATTTTTTTCATCAGGGGTCTCAATATCTCTCTCCCTCTCATGCATGTTCATTTCTACATGCTTTCATGCATCGTGCAAGACAGTGACGCACGTAAGGTTGACTTGTCCTGCTGTAACCCAGCAACACACACACACACACACACACACACACACACACACACACACACATTTTGTCTGCTTCTCAGCAGTGGTCTTTCCTATTGCCAATTGACCCTGATGATTACAAGCCAGAGGTCTCAGGGGCTAAAACAATTCAGACACGCACATGGTATCCTGTGATAGATCCAGTATTAACACCTGACACCTCGAAAACAGGAAAAAAGCCAGCAGACAGATGCTTTGGGGTGTTTGGAGGTGGAGCATGAGCACGGCTATAAAAACCCTGAGAAGGAAGTCTTGGCTTCACTCTGATGAGAAGGGAGACCGCCTCCATCATGTCTTACTATGAGGTAAGCCTGGCTAAGCTGCACACCACAACTTTCAGAGAACTCTCACAAATCTGGGAATAAACCTTTCTTCATCTTTTATCGTGTGCCTTCAGCATGTCTACCTTGACTTCAACGACACAGGCTCTGGTTCTGGCTTCTGGGACGACGGAGAGAACCTGGAAGAGTCTTGCAATGTGGAGCACGGGATGACCGCCGAGCTTCACCGGGTCTTCTTGCCCGTGGTCTACGCCATAATCTTCGTCTTGGGCATAACCGGAAACGGTCTGGTGGTCGTGGTGTTGGGCTGTCAGCGCAGGTGAGGGAGGACAGGAAAGCGGGAGCAGGTGCACTGGGAGATAAAAATGAGTGCATTGATCAGATTCTCTCCATGCCTACAGGTCAAAGTGCAGCCTGACAGACTGGTATCGCCTCCATCTCTCTGCTGCCGACCTCCTCTTTGTTCTGGCTCTTCCCTTCTGGGCAGTGGATGCAGCTTTGGATGACTGGCGCTTTGGAGGGGCCGCTTGCATCGGCGTGCACGTGATCTACACCGTCAACCTGTACGGCAGCGTGCTCATCCTGGCGTTCATCAGTCTGGACCGCTACCTGGCAGTGGTCCGAGCGACCGGCACAAACACCGGTGGGCTGAGGCAGCTGCTGGCACACAAGGCGGTGTATGTAGGTGAGTACCAAGAAGCAGATCGGCATTCTCCGTTTCACCCTACCGAAACCAGAAGAGACATCTGAGGTCATCGTCCAAAAGATAAGACAAGACAGAACGACAGACATTCATAAAAAGATTCCTTGACAGATTTTCTGACATTTGACTTGTTAGATGAAAAAGTTTCTGTGGGATGCCATTTGTAAAGCTAAACTGTAAAAAAAAGAAAAAAAATTCACTTAAATTAACTAAATATTTAGTTAGCAAAATAAATATTCAATTTGGAGCAAAATTTTTAGTCTGAAAACTAAATGTTTAGTTTGAAAGTTAAATTAATATTTAAGTGTTTAAATATTTAATTTGTATGTAAATATTTAGTTAGCAAAACGAATATTTAATCTGGAGCTAAATATCTATTTTGAAAAATACACATTTTGCTCAGACTTTAACATTTAGTTGGAAGCTAAATGTCTAGCTTCCTAACTAAATATTTGATCTGAAAATATTTAGTTTGGAACTCCGACATTTATTAATGTAGGAAATGAATAATATGGTGAAAATACGACTTGGAAAAATAAACACACACAATTTTTGTTCGTATGACGAGCTAAATAAACCAAATTATTGCTGTTATTTTTTTTTTCACTGTGCAACTTTACAAACGGCACCCCTTAGTGAATAAGCATGTTCACCTCATAAGCTATTAAAAATCTTGGCAGACACTGATGTAAACAGTTACATGACATGAGCATATATTCATATTTTACACATGGCGCTAGCGCTCACCATCTACCAACTATCAGAGGAGTTGAAAACAAAACTAAACAATACGAAGCTAATCAACATCCTCCTCCTACTTCCTGTCGTCTCCTTCGTCGTTTTCGCAAGTAGTAACATTCGGCTGTTGATTAGGATGCCAAGAAAGTGTTTCCATTGCAGTTTTACGGAATACATCTATTTCGACATGACTGAAAAACCATCTCATCCTAGCGTGATTTTATTTTTTTATGGAAAAGCGTGAGATTTCTCGGAAATGCTTTTTTTCCATTAAGCAAATTAATTTGAGTAATTTCAATTTGCACACTTTCACGGTTAATGGAAACGCAGCTACTGATGAGAATAGTGCAATGATCCACAAACCCAAACGAGGTTCTGAAGCCTAATTTTGTCCTCCTCTGCTCTACAGGTGCTTGGTTGCCTGCTACCCTGCTGGCTGTCCCGGATATGGTATTTGCCCGGACTCAGGAAGGCGGAGAGGGCGCCACCGTGTGCCAGCGCTTCTACCCCGAAGAAAACGCTCCCGTCTGGGTGGCCGTCTTTCACCTTCAGCTGGTCCTGGTGGGCCTGGTGATCCCTGGTCTGGTCCTTCTTGTGTGCTACTGCGTCATCGTCTCCAGGCTGACCCGGCCAGGCCCGTTGGGGGGCCAGAGGCAGAAGCGGCGGGCGGTCAGGACCACGATCGCCTTGGTTCTGTGCTTCTTCATCTGCTGGCTCCCTTACGGAGCGGGAATCTCCGTGGACGCGCTGCTGCGTCTGGAGGTCCTGCCCCGGTGCTGCAGGCTGGAGGCGGCTTTGGGCGTGTGGTTGTCTGTGGCGGAGCCCATGGCGTTCGCGCACTGCTGCCTAAACCCGCTGCTTTACGCGTTTCTGGGGGCCGGGTTCAAGAGCTCGGCCCGCAGGGCCCTGACTCTGAGTCGGGCCTCCAGTTTGAAGATTTTACCCCGGAGACGCAACGGGACTTCAATGACACCCGAGACGGAATCCTCCAGTTTACATTCCAGCTAAGGTCTTTCCGAGCTGCGCTGTGTTCTGTACATATTATGTGATATATGTAAGAAAGTTTAAAGAAATTATGAGAATAATGAGGTGGAGTCTGCTGGTCCATGACTTCTCCTTCTCTGTAGAGTTTCACTTGTAAATATTATTCATATACCTGTGTTTAGTGGCGCAAAAAAAAAAAAATGGACATGCACCATATCCCTTATGTAAAATGATTTCTAGTCAGTGTAAAATGATTTCAGCTGTTGGTGCATGATGTGATCTATTGCACTTTCTACACTTCAGAAAGTGCAAAGTTGCGCCCCTGTCTGTGTACATACTGTAGCTTTGTACATGTTTCTAATAAAATATACAAAACCAAGTAATGAAAGCGTGTTTTTTTCTTGTGTTCCTTTTTTGTTTGCGCTTCCTGGTTGAAACTGATTGAATTCCCAGTTGCCCATTCAGTCTCTCACAGATAACAAAAATTCTCATAATACCCATAAAAAGAGTCCCTGTCCTTCCAGAGTCTGGTACAGATATGAGGAAACACATTTATAAGAAATACCAAAAAGTAACAGGAAATGTGGAAATCAAAACTAAGCTTTTTCCCTGCCTGATCTCCCATTGATAGCTGCTCTTATCTCAAAGCTTCAAATCCCTAATTGCTCTTTGGAAAAAACTTACGTTGTGCTTTACATAACCTGTGCTGTGAGGCAGAACTGGAGAGTCACAGCCGGACATGCTAAGCTGGATAAAAGCGTGTTGCATTGATGATGTTGGATCTCATTGACCATCGTCCATCCCTTTATGTTACTTGGTTAGCACTGAGCTGCATGGCATCTGGATTCACTGAAGCAAGGCTTCGAGAAATGAAACCGTCCCGAGAGCGGGTGTGTGATAACCAGGTGTGTTTCAATCGCAGTGTGTGAAACCGAGCTCGGTTTGTTTTGATGATATAAACAGTTTGCCTGTTCTACGTGGGAGAGGAGGAAAAACGAGCAGGTCAAAGAGGTTGGCTTTTTCCAACACCCCAATGCGCACACATCGACAGGAGAGCTTCCCACATTTCTTACTTCCACTTGGAAGTGACAGAAACAGAAGCTGGAAGTTCCTGTTTCCTGATGAGACGAGGAGGAGGTGATGAAGAAGAGAGTTGTGTGAGAGAGGAAAGGAAAATAAACCACATCGTGTGGAGATGCTGAAGAGTCGGCTGTGGGAGCCGAGCCATGAATCACCGTCTACATCCAGGTCTGAAGTGGATCGTATATCTACAGAGCTGTATGTGGAAAATACACTTACCTGGTTTTTGGTTTGCCATCCTTCCCAACCCCCCGTCTCCCATCCGTCATTGGACACATTCACGAATGCATAGGCAGAAGCAAAAACACACACAATTCCCTTCTATTCATAGTGTATTCAAAACAGGAAAGACTTCCTGCTGCTCATTTTAGGAAAAACAAGCAGTTAAAACAATTAAAACGCTCCGAGCAGCTCTGCTCTCACCAACACAGAGAGTTGCTTCACTAAACACCAGTGACTCTGAAAGGTCCGAGGCAGCTTCGCCAATAATCAATGTTATAGTAGAAAGTTTTAATAAGTTGGATTTTTGCTTTTTAACTTGACTAAGAGGTCATCAGTCACCTTCTCGTTTAAAGAAAAATGTTTGATTAAAAAAAGAAAAAGAAAACAAAGATGCTACACAGTTTGAAAAAAACAGCAACACAAAATACAGCAAATTATTAGTCAGTTTTACTATCACCTATTAGCTTTGGTCAACGAGCATCTGGAACAGGTTTCATTCAGCCTTACAGCCTTATTGCAAATTGTTCTCATTTCTTTGCTTCCTTACAAACTCCACACAATACTACATCATGACAAAGTAAACTTCTTTTTCTCATTTATTAAAACATGTTAAAACGACAAGAATAAGTGGCCTAATTGCCAACTTCCTACCAAAGAGAAACACTCACACAGAATGATGCTCCCACTTCCATGCTGTACACTAAGGATAGCGTTAGCCAGGTGATGGGCCGTGTTTGCTTTCCTCTAGAAATAAGGTCATTAAGATCAAATTTTTACATTTAGCTTCTTTTGGTCTGACAATCTTGTACGGTAAAATTCAAGTGGGTTGCTTGAAGAACCTGATTAGTGGATTAGCCGTGGAGCGTCTTCTGGAGGGTTCTTCAAACTTCATAAAGGAGCACTGCAACTCTGATTTGGTAATGATTCAGTTCTTGGTCAACATCTTTCACCAAAGTCCTTCTTCTTTAATGATGCAGTTTAACTAGGCAGCCAATTCATTTCTAATAAAGAAAGCAAAGTCCTTTTCAGGGCTGTTGGTAAAGCCAACGTTTTTCTTGCACCTTTTTTTGTGCTTTCATACAAAGTATGAGCTTATTGAATGTGTTTAACTTCGTGTTTAATTGATGCTTTAATCTACTGCTGCATTTTGCATTTACTTTATGTTTGTGGTTTTATAAACACACTATAAGATATGTTTTTAAATCTCCCCTCCCCTCTCTTTTTAAAGTTTTTTACATAAGCAAGACTGCTGTAACTAAAACAAACAGTTTTTAACGAGTTCCAAGAAAAGAGCAAATGTTAGTATATTGGATTATTTGACAAACTACATACAGTATTGCTCCATAATATATTCAAATTACTTTGCTGTTATTACTTGGAAGCTAAAGTTGTTTTTCTTTAATTAGCAGGTCAAAATGAGGCCAAATGGCATGATCGGGTTTCTCCCTCAAACATTTCCCTCTTTCCTCCCTTCTGTTTTTCTGCCTTTGCTTTCCTACACCAGATTTGATGAACATTTTTAACCACATACAAAAATTAAGAAAGAAACTACGCTACAAAGCACAGGAGTTTTCAGAGAAGTCCTCACAACTGTCCTATTTCAGGCAAGTAAACATGCTAACAAGCTAAGCTAGCAGTTTGGTAACACATAAACAGCAAGCTGAATAAGGAAAAAAAAAACAATGCTGAAAAGTTGACAACAAAAAGCAAGGAGATTTGACATGTTGTTTCATATTTACAGAGAAAAAAATGAATGTAAGGAAGCCAATACTTCCATTAGCATCATGTTAGCATCCTGTTCTTTCGTATTATTCAGCAAAAGTAACCCTGCTGACATGTTAAAGTACCATCATAATATATCACTGATACAATGGACAAATGATTTCCTTTCAGAAATTAATACAAATCACTCTTTTCGCATATTTAGAAAGAGGAACAAGAGTTTGTATGTATTTATCAAACTTAAAATCATTTATCTCAAATAAAAATTAATTACACATAATCAAGAATGAGTTTGATATAATGTTAAATATATAAATACGTCGTGAAGAATTCTCAGTGGCGTAAAATTGAGGACCAGAAAGACAGCGAAACAGTTCGTCTGTCGTCAATGTTACAACCCTTAATTTGACTGAGTTTGGTTTCAAATGTAGTGCAAAGAAGCACGTCACCAAAATAAAGACAATGTGTCACAGCCAGAACACAAACACATCAGGAAACAGCCTCCTTTAAACTTTTTTTCCCCACTTCTTGTTCATATCCTGCCTTTCGTGCAACAGTTTCTTCCCATTGTTTTATTTTTCACCTGCTTGATCTGGCCTGATGGCATCAAAAGTTCCATTTGTCTGGACAAGAAGGTTCAAGGTCTGTATAAGTAGTCCACTATTTTATCTGTGCCTAAGTCTTGAACGCTAAATGTTACACTTTATCAGTATTTAGCACCGGATATAACTAGCTGGCGCTGGGTTCGGTCTATTTTACAATGCACCTAAAGAACTCTCCAAAAACTTAGTGATAAAACTCTTTTTTGGTTTCTTGATTCTTCTCAAACATTCTTCTCCCCAGCACTGCAACAATCGTGGCAGTGCTGGGGAGTGTTTGTGGGCTTTTGTGTTTTGCCTTACAGATGGTCGGGTTCCCTCATATTCATATGAGCTGAGCTTCCTGTCGCTGAACAATTGTGGGAACACCAGAGGTCAAGACAAAAGAAGAAGTCAAAAAGGGGAGAGAGACTGGGCTGAATCCAAATGGTCCACAATAACTTCCTGCCTTGTTCCTGGCAGGTCCATACAATGTGACAGGTGAAACCAATAGCCTGGCAGGGGTGACTGAGTTGACCTCAGCAGGTGTAGGCGTGAGAATTGTGTGAACACTAAAATAGAGATCAATGAGTTTCAGAGAAGAACTCATGTGGTGCAGGGACAGAAGGCTGCAGAGAGTGAACAGAGGCCAAGTGGGATATTTTTTCTTGTCCCTGAAATCTGTGCAAATATTCTTGAGCAAGGCACTGGTAGCTGCCTTTTTGGGAGGCTGAAAAGAAACTTGACACAGGATTATTTTTCATCTTTCCATCCATTATCTACAGTATACCCCCTTATTTTTGCATAGGGGCTGTTGCCTATCACCAAGGGTCACTGGTTTTTGAGAAAGATTTGCCAGTCCTTCACAGAGCAACATAAAGACATGCAGGACAGACAACTATCCATTGACACAGTTACCCCCAGGGACAATTTAGAGGGGCCAATTATACTACCATGCATACTTTTGGACAGTGGGAAGAAACCAGAATACCCAGAGAGACTAATGTGTGCACAGGGAGAAGCAAACTCAATGCACAAAGGCTCTGATAGGAATTTATATCCAAAACCTTCTTGTTAACATTGTTGCTCTGCAACAATGTTAACATCTACACCAGTAAGATGCTTACATCTACACCAGTAAGCAACCAATTTGCTTTTTATTTGCAGTTAATAATTAGTTCACTAATGGAGCTGGAAGAGCTCCAAATTTTCTTACTTTTTTATCAACTAATTGTTCAAGAGCGCATTTCCTTTCTTATGTACTTCATGCCACGTTGTTGCCATAAATTTTTAAAGAAGCCTGTAGCGAAAAATTTTACAGTGAAAGGAGTTAAGGTCAGAAGGTATTTTATCTTAATGCAACTGACTATACTGTGTCTACACAGGCAGCTAACCATTATGTGGATACCAAAACGCTGCTTTGTGGGTTGTATTGCATCAAATACTCAAAAACTAACTAAAGTAACTTCATAAAGTTTATCGGGATTTTTTATTTTCAACTGTAGTGGTTGCCTTAATATCAAACAGTCAGGAATTAGCTTAAATATCTCGTCACTCGTAACATGAGCTATCGACGCCATCAAGCGGCCGTTTGAGGCAATTGCAACAACAATATTTTTACGGTCCCTCAAAAACAGACTAGATTAAATTGTTTTAAATTTTTGTCGTTTGTTTGCATAATAATGCACATAAAAGAGTACAGTCATGAAACTTCACATCATTTATTCTAGCTATATAAATTCTGTTGTGGTATATCATAATTATTCAAATCTCATAAGGTCCATTGTGCTATTGTTTGTTTGTGTGATTGTTGAGCAGCACCTTTCTTGTTTGCATCATGTCTAACTATTTTTACATGGGTGTGCACACCCACCCTGAACAGATTGGTAGGAAAAATATAAAGTGGGAAAATTAGTTTGTCAATTGGAGATTACAGGACAAGTTTTAAAGTTATTTTAGGACCAAACATTTCATGCTTCACAAGAAACTCAAGCATAGGGGCCTCCCACTGCAGCATGTCAGGCCCACATTTCTAACCAATCAATCACACGCAGTGCACATCACATGTGAAAAAAACAAATGGTAATGTTTTCAAAAAACAAGCAGCGAGAACTCCCTTAAGAGGGAAAAGATTTTTGGTCTTTTTATCGCTGCTGGAGAAACATCCATTTTCTCTAAAACGTTGGTGTCGTGCCATAGTTTCATAGTTTCTCAAAACTGCTGATGACTGTCTTCACTGTGCGACGGTGCAGTCCTGGCTGGTAGCTGCGTTTTTAAACTTGGCAACAATTCTGCAAGCCGTGGCTTCAGTCGAAATGTGTTTATATTAAATCAGTTTCTGTATAACTAATGGCAGCTTCTTGCACCCAAGAAGCTGGTGTGCCAAAATTTTAATCGGAAGGTTTTTCAATTAAAATACATTTCAAAAGCTAAAAGCAATGGCTTGATATGAGATCATTACTCTTTTTTTTTAAAGATGTGACATATTATTCATTTCAAGCATGTCTTAATGTTTTCAGATGGTTTCATATTACCACACGTTAGGTGAAAAAACAACATTTTAATTATTACAAAAGTTGCTATTGTGTGTGTGTGTGTGTGTGTTGTTCAAAATTCCTGACTACAAAGCAGATTTAATTTTATCTTCAGGGTCAGCAAAGTCTACTTTAAACATGCTCAATTTGTGAAACGCAGTTATTCACAGTAAATAGCATCACAATAGCTTTACTCTTGATCATTTAATGTTAATGCTGACATTTACTTTTTAATGGAAAATTAAAATAAATGGATGGATTTCCGTGTATTGCTTTTAAATGAATATTCTCCAAAGGCACTGGAAGCTAATTGCTAGTTTGATCCTAAGCCATTCTGAAAGCTATTGTGTTAAATAAATATAATAAAACTTTAACACTCATTTACTTATTTTTTGACAAGTTTTTTATTTTTTCACCATTGAACACCAGCAGGAAACGCGCCGCGCCGCGGTAGAAACGCAGAGGAACAACCCGTCATTTGACGTTTCCTCCTCTGTTTGGCTACAAACCGGGAAAAAAAAAAAATATTTACAAGGCGGCTCCGATTGGCCGAGAGTGGCGCGCCAAACGTCACGTGGTCTGATTTTTCGCGCGAAACAGTCCTCTGTTGTCCGCAGGGGAGCGTGCTGAAGGAACGGAGGAAGAGACGAACCGTCCGCTGCGGAAACTTCCTCACATTGTGCTTCTTAAAGCCTTTTTGCCTACAGTTTTGAAGGTGTTGCGTCATGGACGTTGCCACAGCAACCGCGGAGAATGCCGGGACGACCGTGAAGGACGAGCTGGCTGAAAAATGCCAGAAGTTGTTCCAGGCCTTCTTAGAGGAGTAAGTGGAGGATAAGATGAGGAGTAGGCGCTGCATTGTGTGTGGGGCTCTCGCTTGGTCATAATAACACGTGGTGTTCGCATTTGCGACGACGGAGGCCTGGACGGCTGCATTGATGAGAGTTTTATGTTCTGAGCAGGTTTCAGACCGGGGACGGGGAGGTGAAGTATGTGCGGGAGGCCGAGGAGCTGATCAGGCCCGAGAGGAACACCCTGCTGGTGAGCTTCTTAGACCTGGAGGGCTTCAACCAGGAGCTGGCCACCACTATCCAGGAGGAGTACTACAGGTGAGCCAACATGGTAAAGCCTACATTCATTCACATGCTACTGGATTGTAACACAACGGAAGCTGACGGAGCTGGAACCACCCACCCATCTGGAGCAGCGTCATCCACCATCACAACCCCAGACTGATCCAGGTCTTTAATTGCTTCCAGGGTGTATCCCTTCCTCTGCCGGGCTGTTCGCAACTTTGCCCGGGATCATGGGAATGTTCCTCTCAACAAAGAGTTCTACGTCGCTATTGAGGATCTGCCCACCAGACACAAGTGAGGCACCGTCCAGTCCTCAATCACCTGGTTTTGAGGTCAAAGCGTATTAATTAACTCTCTGTAATGTAGGATCCGTGAGCTGTCCTCCATGCGTATTGGCGCCCTGGTGAAGATCAGCGGTCAGGTGGTGAGGACGCACCCGGTCCACCCTGAGCTGGTAAGATGACTCGTATCACTTTGACATTTTTCACGCTTTGACCACTGACCTAAACGCATTTTCTGATTCCTGTGTGTGTTTTGGGGGGTTTTTTGCAGGTGAGCGGCACCTTCCTGTGCATGGACTGCCAGGCGGTGATCAAAGACGTCCCCCAGCAGTTCAAATACTCCCCGCCGACCATCTGCAGGAACCCCGTCTGCAACAACCGCTCCCGCTTCCACCTTGACACGCACAAATCCAAGTTCATCGACTTCCAGAAGGTAGCGTGAAGGAGGTTTCGCATTCCCAAAACGATTCCCAGCCCGCAGGCGTCTGACACGTTCTCGCGCGTGCAGGTGCGGATCCAGGAGACGCAGGCGGAGCTGCCTCGAGGCTCCATCCCGCGCTCGCTGGAGATCATCCTGAGGGCGGAGGCCGTGGAGACGGCTCAGGCCGGAGACCGCTGCGACTTCACGGGGACCCTCATCGTCGTGCCGGACGTCTCCCAGCTCAGCACTCCTGGTATGGGTTAAAACCCAGGTGCTGAAGCACTTCTAATATCACCGTGTGGACTTTAGTGACCGCTTTCTATGGGTTTAATCTCTTTAGGCGTGCGAGCGGAGACCAGCACCCGTGTTCCTGGACGTCCTCAGGGGTTGGAGTCGGAGGGACTGAGAGGACTGAAGGCTCTGGGAGTGAGAGAGTTGTCATACAGACTGGCCTTCCTGGCCTGTAATGTGGCCCCGACTAACCCACGAGTAAGAAACACTTCAACTAAAATCCTCACTAACAATGTATTGGTGTAGCTTCACCAGAGTGTCTGCACTTCCTTCAAAAAGTAGTTTTCAGTCTTAAATTTAGATATCTGAGCTATTAAAATAAAATAATAGATTTCATTATAAATAAAATCTATTACTATTATTATGTATCTAAAATGAAGGGCATAAGATGAGTTAAATTCATAAAAAAGAAAAAACAACTTGGCCTTAAATATGGTAATCACAGGTCTTAAATAAATGTTATCATTAAATAATTATTTAATCTTATATATGTAGTTTGTTTTTTTTTCCTCATTGGACTTTTGCCAGGCAAAAGTTTGTCTTGCTTAGACATCTTCAGGCTACTGGTAAAACTACCTGTTAGCATATCCATGCTAGCTAACTAGCTTTTATCTTTTTTAGGGGGGGGTCTTAAATTTCATTCAAGGTGACATTCAAGGTCTTACAAAGTCTTAAATTTGACTTGCGGAAACCTGCAGACACCCCGTTCACCTCTTCCTGTTGCAGTTCGGAGGGAAGGAGCTGCGTGACGAGGAGCAAACGGCCGAAAGTATCAAGAGCCAGATGACGGAGAAGGAGTGGGAGAAAGTGTTTGAGATGAGCCAGGACAAGAACCTGTACCACAACCTGTGCACCAGCCTCTTCCCCACCATCCACGGTCAGACCTCCAGCCTCCGCCGGGCCTTTTTTTTTTTTTCCCCCCCTTCCAGGCTTCTGACCTTTCAGCTGACTGCTTATGGTTGATGCTTAAGGGAACGACGAGGTGAAGCGCGGCATCCTGCTCATGCTGTTTGGAGGCGTTCCCAAGACGACCATGGAGGGAACCTCGCTGAGGGGAGATGTCAACGTCTGCGTCGTCGGAGACCCGAGTACCGCCAAGAGCCAGTTCCTCAAGTATGGAGCGTGCTCGGGGGAAAATACGTCGACTCGCCCTTATTCAGACTTTAACCGTCTTATGTGCGCGTTTGTGTGTTCGCTCAGGCACGTGGAGGAGTTCAGTCCCAGAGCGGTGTACACCAGCGGCAAGGCCAGCACCGCCGCAGGTCTGACCGCCGCGGTGGTCCGCGACGAGGAGTCGCACGAGTTTGTGATCGAGGCCGGAGCTCTGATGCTGGCCGACAACGTGAGGGTTCAGGAGTTGGCACGCATCTCATTGTCCTTGGGCGGGACTTTCTGTACTGTAACAACCCGTGTTTGCTCTCAGGGCGTGTGCTGCATCGACGAGTTTGACAAGATGGACCTGAAGGATCAGGTGGCCATCCACGAAGCCATGGAGCAGCAGACCATCAGCATCACCAAGGCTGGAGTCAAGGTGACCCACCCCTCAGACGGTTCCACATTTTCTTGCAGTAGGCGATGAATCGGTTATGATGAATTGAAATTAGATTGGTTTCCATTCTAATAAATATTTTATTGAAGGGTAATTTTGTTTATAATTTACCGTATTTATATAAAAAGTGTTTTAAAAAAAAATTTATTTCAGTTTTAGTTATTAATTTTGGTTGTGTTTTATTTTCCATATCTAAAATATCTTCCAGCTCCAGTTTTTTATTTTATTTTGTTCATTGAGAAGGTATACTTCCATTGTAGTGCCATTATCAATATATTACCTGAAAATGGCCTCAAAACAACAACATTATCATTTATCGCAATAATTTCCGGAACAACGTATCGTCCACAAAAAATTGTTTTCGTGACAAGCCAGGGCCCGGTACCACCGTTTGGCCAACATGTTTTCCTTCCATTTTCGAGTTTGCATTTTTAGTCTCTCACCTAAAATACTTTGTGAACTTTGTGGCTGAAATGTTAAAAAAGAAAAAAAAAACCTGACGTAGAGTAGAGGAGTTTGGCTGGAAGCGGTTTCAGACTCGTCCTCTTCCCGCCGCAGGCCACCCTGAACGCCCGCACCTCCATCCTGGCCGCCGCCAACCCCGTCAGCGGGCGCTACGACCGCAGCAAGAGCCTGAAGCAGAACGTCAACCTGACGGCCCCCATCATGAGCCGCTTTGACCTCTTCTTCATCCTGGTGGACGAATGCAACGAGGTGTGCCCTCTGCTTTTTGCCCTCTGTTTCATCCTGTCCATGTTTTTTTGTCTTCTGTTGTAAATTGCCTGTTTGTTTTTCAAGCTGCGGTGTTTATCCCGTCTCTCTTGCATCCTGTTTCTTCTGTAGAAGAAGAAGAAGAAAAAGAAGAAAAGAAAAAGTCGTCTGATCTAATTGACTTTTGTTTATTCCCAGGTCACGGATTACGCCATCGCCAGACGCATTGTGGACCTGCACTCCCGCGTGGAGGAGTCTGTGGACAGGCTCTACTCTCTGGACGAGATCCGCAGATACCTGCTCTTCGCCCGGCAGTTCAAGCCCAAGGTGGGCGGAGCCTAGCTCCTTCCGTCATCGTTTACTTCTTGGCCAATTGTAGAAACTATGCAAACTCCATGTATTGTGACGTCGAGTCTCTCTGTGTCTGGTAGAAGTTGCACTGCTAGCTTAATGGCGGTCTAAAAAAGAAAGTACTAAAATCTTACATTATGTAGGCTTGGGTCTATCGTTAAAGTCGGTCTAAACTCTACTAAAGATGCTCGTCGTCTCTGTGCCGCGTTCCAACGTAGATCTCCAGCGAATCGGAGGAGTTCATCGTGGAGCAGTACAAGCGTCTCCGTCAGCGCGACGGCTCCGGCAGCGTCTCCAAGTCCGCCTGGAGGATAACGGTGCGGCAGCTGGAGAGCATGATCCGCCTCTCGGAGGCCATGGCGCGCATGCACTGCTGCGACGAGGTAACGCGCGCAGACTCGCTCGAAATCTCTTCAGGAAACGTTCCCCCCCCCTTCTTTTTTTTCATGCGTTGTCTAATTTGCGTGAGCTCCGCGGTTGGCTCTGTCTCTTCGTGCAACCAGGTGCAGCCTAAACATGTGAAGGAAGCTTTCCGTCTTCTGAACAAGTCCATCATCAGGGTGGAGACGCCCGACATCAACCTGGAGCAGGAGGAAGACACGGAGGAAGAGCCCCAGCAGGAGGATGGTACGGTCAATAGTTCAATGTTTCTGTGGTGGGTACACGGTGCCCCCAATCTGCTGGTTGATTGAACAATTAGATTTGGGATTTTGTACTTTTTACCTCAGTTCAAAGCCTCTATACAGGCATTTTAATGCTGAAATATTTAGCCACACTGCAAAACGGTCTTTGCTAAACAAGTGCAGACTGTTAACAAGTTTAGTGGAAGGAAAAAGTGTGGTGTAAAAAAAAAAAAAACAACGTAGTATATTTAGGCCGATCACAATTCCAAATTTTACTGGACGATAAATTGTACCAGGAATTATTGCGATAAACGATAATATTGTTTTGAGACCATTTCAGTATGATATGTTTGAAATCTTTGAAAATGCTTGAATTTCACATTAAACCGATTTGTTCAAAGTGAGGAATATTTACTATTCCTAATAGTTCAATGACTTATTTAATATTATTAAAATTGGGGGATTTTTTTTCTTTGTTAAATTTGTGTTTGGTTCTCAGACCAGTCAGGTACAGGGTGTGTGTGAGAGAATTTTCAAAATACACAATTATTTATTTTTTTAGCTCATCTTGTTCCTGCTCTGTCGGAACAAGATGATATAATAGTAATAAATTATGTCATGTAGTAGTGAATTTAAACTCTTATCTCCAAAGCGTGGTGCTGAGAAAGTTTGAAATCTTACCCTGAAAATGAATTAACTAATAAACGTACATTTTCTACAGAGCACATCTCACTGCAGCTGGAAGATGTCTCCAAAATAAAACAAAGACGATAAATAGAAGAAATATAAACCCACACACAGATAAAATCCATTAAGAAGTCTAAACAAAATTGCTCTTGGAAAAATTTTAAAAATAAACAGAATCGAAAGTATTGAGCTGATTTTAATTTATCGCGCGGCCAACTGCTGGAGCATCGTAACGCGTTTCCCCTCTGTAGGCGACAACGTCCCAAACGGAGTCAACGGCCACGTGAACGGAGACGTCGACGGCGTGAACGGACACGCGGACCTCGGCGCTCAGCCCAGGGCGTCTCTTCGTCTGTCTTTCGCCGAGTACAAGCGCATCTCCAACCTGCTGGTGCTGCATCTGCGCAGAGCAGAGGACGGTGAGGAGCGCTCTGTCATATTTAGAATAAATGATTTATTCTACCACGTCTACCTCCAACACACACACACACACACACACACACACACACACTGCTCATCCCTATGTCTCTGCCATCTTTTAATTCATAATGTAGCTGAAGAAGAGGAGGAGCTGAAGAAGACTGCGGTGGTTAACTGGTACCTGAAGGAGATCGAGTCGGAGATCGACTCCGAGGAAGAACTCATCAACAGGAAGGGGCTGATAGAGAAGGTCATTCACCGGCTGGTCAACTACGTGAGTCAACTTCTTACTATTTTAAAAACATTTTTAAATCTTGTCTCAACTCTGAATTCTGGATGGATGACTTTTATTTTTGTTTTTTGTTTTTCTCCCCCTCATCAGGACCACATCCTGATCGAGTTGTCTCAGGCGGGGCTGAGGGGTTCAGAGTCCGAGAGCTCGGAAGGAGACGGGGTCCTGGTCGTCAACCCCAACTACATCCTGGAGGACTGAACGACGTCGGGCCTGTTTTGCTGACGCTCCTGGTCGGAGGCTTCCAGATGTTTGAGTTCGTCTCTGCTGTACAAAGATGAAGTTTTGACTCGTAGCAAAGTGAGATGTTGTAAATAAACGCTGCCCGTTGAGCTTTTCTGAACTTTGTAACGTCGTGTTGCGGAACTGTATGATAGACAAATACCGACACTTAAAACTTGTTTTCAAGCTGTATTATTATTATTATGATATGAAGAGTGAGGAATATTGGTTCAACTAATAAAATGTTCTTAAACTGATTCGTCTTGGTGCATTTGAGTTGTCATTGGAGAGTTTATTTGTAGTTGATTTGTGTTACTGCGTCAGTGCAGCGTGGCATGGACCGTTGTGGGTTTTGGTCAGATCAGTTCACTGGCAATAGTAGGAGACGCTAGTTTCATTATGCTGTGTTCTGGTTGAGCTCGGAACTGGAAAAATCAACTGGAACGCCCCCCTAATTTTTTAACTTAAACTTTTTTTTTCTTTTTTAAATAATTTTATGCAAATTTTGGACTTTTCAGACATTTATAAAGAAAAACTTTTCTAAAGAATTTTGACAATTTTTTTTTCGAGCAAGTTTTGGCCTGCTCACTTATTTTTTAGTTTTTTTGTCAAATTCTCAAATCTTTGTGAATTTTGTTTCTGAAAAAAACCCAGTCAAAAACCCATCTTGTCAAATTTCTTTTTCTGTAATAAGTTTGATTTCTCAAACATAAATGTTAAGGGTAGAAAAATATATACTTTGAAAAAACTAAATTTCTTTGAACACGTTTTCACTAATTTACTATTTAAGTCACTTAGAATTGACTTCTTAAAAAAATTGTTTTGGGAAAAATTTTTTCAGTGTTTGAGCAAACAAAACTCTTAAAATTTTCTTTTGTAATTTTTTTTCAATAAAAATGCCAAGCAATTTTTTTGACAACCTTTGAGAAACTTCATAATGTGTCTTGGTAAGTCCCACATGAAGATACCCATTCTGTTATCCTCTGTCCTCAGTTCCTCACCTTCAGCAGACTGAAGATCCTTCAGTCTAAATCAACAACTGACCTTTGAACTTATGGAATCAGACGAGAGCCTCAGTGATTAGACAACTTTAAAAACAACACCTAACAGGGAAGTCACATTAGGAGTTAACTTTTTTTTAATCAAACTGAGAATTTTCTACACTTAATTTTTTTCTTCCTCCATTTTCTTCAGATTTGAAAACCATTAGCAAATGAAATCACTCCTTAAAAATAATTTTTATTTTTTGGCCTTTATATGACACGACAAGGCCTGACGTTGCAATCTAGTCGTGCTGTCTTTAATTTATTGTGTTTCATTCGTATGTGCATTTTGGTGCAGTTAATAGCTGTTTATAAAGTGCTTTATAAGTAGATGTTGACTCAATTGACTTCATGATATCCACAGAAAATTTAATTATTTACAAAAAGAACATACAAACAAGCCATATTCTAACAAAAGTTTTGTTTTTATTAAATGGATATGTACAGCACATCTTAATCATGAGAATTCTCTACTTTGTTCCAAATCTGAAAGCCCCCCCCCACAAACACATAAACACAGGGTGTGCTTTCAGTTCCCAAAAAGTTTCCAACGTCCACTTATTGCACCAGAACCTAAAGACTTCAGTCCCACGTTTGACGTTCAAACGTTACGAGAAAAAACGGGCAGAGAAAAACGAAGGGAAAACCTGGACCAACATCTCTGAACAAAGGCAACCCAAAACGAAGTTGCTCCACAAACGCTTTCGTCACAAACAACCCAAAGGCGGACTCTTAAAAATCCTAATAAAATCCATGATTTAGAAAGGAAAAATCTTTAAAAACAGACTAAAGATTTTATTACGACTGCGTGACGTTTGATGTGCACCAGAGGGATAAAGCAGGAACTTCAACACGGCGTTACAGAAGCACAAGACCCTTGGGGGCGGGGGGTTCGGTTACTGACGCGGTAAGCGGTGAGGCTCCATTGAAACCCATTCAACTTTACGTCCGGGTCAATTCCAATACCTGATCAGCAGAGCGGGTTCTTTTCCCCTGATCCACTCAAATGTCAACCCCCCCCCAAAAACAAACAAAAAAAACAAAATAGCAATTAAAGTGAAATTAAAACCTCTAGGGAAACAGATACTGTGTTCAGAAATGTTTCCTGTAAGAAGAATAAAATCCTTATGGAGCGATTCCTTAACAAATGTTGAAATGTAAAGAAAAAAATTCTAACAAAGTTTGATTCTTTATCCATATGTTTTTTTTTTATGTTAACCCAATGCAGGGATAAAACCATCCTAAAGTGCACACCTTGATAAAAATAAATCGTCACTAGGCGACAATGCATGAACTGATCCATTTCAACAGGTTTTAGTTTGCAGCTGAGTAAAGCCAGATTAATAGTGAAACAATATTTTTGGTTTTAGGTTTAGTAAACAATTCCAAAGGTTTAGTAAACAATTCCAACAAAGGCAAAAATGAAATGCCGAAAATTATTTTCAGTGCGACTCCTGATGGGAGCCTGTACTCGGAGGATTCAGGTTTTTCTTAGATTTTCTTTTTTTTTCATATTTAGTTTTATTATTTGGCAGTGTTAAAATCATTTTTAAACCTCATAGTTTAAGAAACAGAAGAGTGTGGGACAGCAAAGCTTAAAAAAAAAAACCAACCTTAAGACAAATTTTGAAACATCTCCGTATGAAAGATCTAGAATGCTTATCCGAACCTTAAGCTCCTCTACAGCCAGAAAGGAAAGAAAGAAAGAAAAAAAGAAAGCGAAGATCTCTGCAAAAATCAGGAAACCTAAACGACAGACGAGCAGACAGTGACGGGGAAAATTGCCGGAAAAAGCAAGCGACGGAGGCCGCAGCGGAGAAAATCTGAGCCAAGATTTGAGGTCCCTGAGAAAAACGATCCGGGTTTGTTTGCTGGAGATTTCCCTGAACCGACGGGATTAAAAGCGCGCTGTGACCTGCGGCAGGGCTAATGCGAATGACCCCTGACCCCCAACAATGCAGTATGGTGAGGAGGACCGAATGGAAAAACCCTCGCTTCACTGCAGCACATTTAAGTCAGGCTCTCCCTATGGAAGCCCAAATGTGTCACAATTTCCAATCTAGATAAATCCTTAAATAATAGCATGTCCTTTAAAATTGAAATCATCTATAGAAATAACTTAATGAATGTAAATCCAACATGCCGTTAGTAAGAATATTTACAAAAAGGACGTAATATTGAATAATTATTTCTGGTTGCAAACTTCAACATTATGACTTTAAGGGCAGATGTGGAGCAACCACTGCTTTTCACAATATAATCTGACATGCTGTGAAGATGAACCAATCAAATGTTACATTAGCATTATATCAGATTGGAACAATTAACTAAAGAAATATTATAACTTTAAAATGAATTTCACATTTAAATATGCATTTTTCTTTACACATTTAAATAATTAGGAGCATATTTATTTGTTGATGAAATGCAACTTATTTCCCCAGACCTCCAATTATAAAACAAAATAAAAAATTATTTAAAGATTTATTTATTTAGTGTATTAAATTGTGGTGCTGGCTGATCAAAGCAGGTCGAATAAAATTCAGTGTCCTGCTAAAGAAATACGAAATTACAAAATGCCCAAATCTCAACAGGAAGAAAAAACTAGGAAAAATGACTTGTGTTGACTAAAATGCATATTTTTTTTGTTTTACGTTTTCAAGGCAGTGTTTTACCTTAGAGATCTTTCTGTAAATTTTCCCCCTGAGGGAAATTAATTAATTAATTAATTGCAGTTACAGTGACAAAATTAAATGGGTTTTGTCACTTTAAAAATGCTTTAAAAAAAAGAAAAAACAATAAAGTGCACCTCTCCTTGAAAGAGCAAAACAAAAGATTTTAATGCCCTTTTAAAAACCTACAACTAGATCTCCAGGATGCTTTTTTAGACGAACCTCAAGTTTAAATGTCCCGTCAGATGTTTGCATGTGTATTTTGATAAACCCAAATCTGTTTGAAATATTTGTAATTTACTTAAAAAAATCCTGTCTAATGATTCTTTCCTCTATAGTTGTGCCGTACATTCCTAATATGTTAATGAAAACAAATTCTGCCTGCTCAGTCCAATAGGTGAGGTAAAACTGATCCTCAATGCTATGTTACTTTAGCAAAGATATACATATAAAAAGAAATCATACAATTGCAATAAAAGATCTGCTCAGCTGCCTGTTAGCTTAAGACACGCTGGGCATATCTAAGCTTAAAAAGGCATCTCAGGGAGATTTGCTGATTTCATCTGGATCGAATTTTAAAAGGGAAAAAAAAATGTAATTCCATCACCCGCTTTCTGTTCTAAAATGGCAGAGAGATGATGATGAGTTTTTGATTCAAAGAAACTTAAGAAAAAAAAAAGATACATTTTTTTCCTCCCCCCTCCAGCATACAGAAACACAGACCCAGCTCACTCTGATACTTTAGTCGCCTCAAAGTTAACAGCTAACTTCCTGTGCTTCCTCTTGGAGGCGGAGCTAGGGGCATGGCCTGCAGCGGGCCCGCTCTGTCTGGGAGGCGCGTGTTGGACCGCCGTCTTCGTGGAGACGGCGTCTGCCGGGCCGGGGCTGGACGAGGCAGGGTCGCTGTTGGCCTGGTGTGTGTGTGGCTGGTGTGGTTTGCTGCTCTGTGATTGCGACTGAGCAAAGCTCTGGGCCTTCTGGGATTGGTTCTTGGCAACGGTTTGGGCGGCGCTGTAAAACTCTCTGGTTTCCTGGTTCTTCTTGTTGGCCGATGCTCGTTTTTTAGTCACCTGTATCAGTTTGGAGTAATGGAGGGAATGAACCGAGGATGAGGGTTATACTTAAACGACACAGAAATACTGAAGCTTTTCTTCCAGCTCACCTGTAAGGGGATGAACTGGTTGTGTGACCCAACGTGTAGAGGGTTGGGAGACGGTGTGTGGACGGCGCCGGGGAAGGTTCCGGGTGCTGCGTAGAACGGCTGGGTGGGGTGGCGGTGAGGAGGCAGGGTCATCCCCCACAGAGGGGAGGGGCCGAAGCCCTGAGAGGACAGCAGCAAACCACCTGGACAGAAACTACATTTCTCACTTACGTCTTAAGAGTTTTTTGTTTTTTTTATAAACTGAGATTTTAAATGGCAGACCCACACAATGCTAGAAAGCACAAGACTCTCACAAAGACCAAGTAGCACAGCAGACAGTTCAGGGAGAAAGTTATGGATTCGTTATTTGACAGCATTTTTCAATAGGTTATTTGGAAGTCAGAGCTGTCTGAGCATTCTTTCAGCCCAGGATGCAGACATGGACCGAGCCATGGTCCCGGTCCCGGTTCTAGGCTTGGTCCCAGGCCTGGACCAAGCCCTGGTTCCAGACATGGACCAGGCCCTGCTTTGAGCCCTGGTCCCGGCCCCCAAAGAGCCCCTTCAGAAATTAAAAAATCCAACTTGGCAACCAGTTTCACAACCTTGTTCTGGTTCTATGCCTGGTTCTAGGCATGGACCCAGGCCTGGTTCCAGACATGGACCCAGACCTGCTTCCAGCCTTGATCCTGATCCCCAAATAGCCACATCAGAAATTAAAAAATCCAAGATGGCAACCAGTTTTGCAACTTGGTCCCGGCCCCGGTTCTTGGCGTGGACCCAGCCCTGGTTCCAGACATGGACCCAGCCCTGTTTCTAGTCCTGCTTCCAGCCCTCTTCCCAGACATGGACCCAGCCCTGGTTCTAGGCCTGGTCCCAGACCTGGTTCCAGACATGGACCCCGCCCTGGTCCCGGGCCTGGGCCCAACCCTGGTTCCAGACATTTACCCAGGCCTGGTTCCAGTCACGGACACAGCCCTGGTTACAGGCCTGTTCTCAGCCCTGGTTATAGTCCTGCTTCCAGCCCTGGTCCCGGCCATGGACTCATCCCTGGTTCCGGAGATGGACCCAGCCCTGGTTCCGGAGATGGACCCAGCCCTGGTTCCCCAGCCCTGGTCCCAGACATGGACCCAGCCCTGGTCCCTGGAGATGGACCCAGCCCTGGTTTCCGGAGATGGACCCAGCCCTGCATCCGGCCCTGGTTCCAGACATGGACCCAGCCCAGGTTTCAAGCCTGGTCCCAGACATGGACCCCACCCTGGTTCCAGTCCTGGTTCCAGCCCTGGTCTCGGACATGGACCCAGCCCTGGTTCCAGTCCTGGTTCCAGCCCTGGTCCCGGACATGGACCCAGCCCTGGTTCCAGTCCTGGTTCCAGCCCTGGTTCCAGAGATGGACCCAGCCCTGGTTCCAAACATGGACCCAGCCCTGGTTTCCGGAGATGGACCCAGCCCTGGTTCCGGAGATGGACCCAGCCCTGGTTCCAGGCATGGACCCAGCCCTGGTTCCAAGCCTGGTCCCAGACATGGACCCCACCCTGGTTCCAGCCCTGGTTCCAAACCTGGTCCCGGACATGGACCCCGCCCTGGTTCCAGTCCTGGTTCCAGCCCTGGTCCCGGACATGGACCCAGCCCTGGTTCCAGTCCTGGTTCCGGAGATGGACCCAGCCCTGGTTCCAAACATGGACCCAGCTCTGGTTCCAGACATGGACCCAGCCCTGGTTCCAGACATGGACCCAGCTCTGGTTCCAGACATGGACCCAGCCCTGGTTCAAGTCCTGGTCCTGGCCCTCTTTCAGCCCTGGTCCCGGCCCTCTTCCAGCTCTGGTCCCGGCCATTCTTCCAGCAATGGTCCCGGCCCTCTTCCAGTCCTGGTCCCCGCAATTCTTCCAGCCCTGGTCCCGGCCCCCAAAGAGCCCCTTCAGAACTTAAAAAATTGACAAAATGCAACAAGTTTCGCAACTTGGTCCCGGCCCTGGTTCCAAACATGGATTCAGCCCTGGTTCAAGGCCTGGTCGCAGCCCTTATTACAGACATGGACCCAACCCTGGTTCCAGTCTTGGTCCCAGCCCTGGTCCCGGACATGGACCCAGTCCTGGTTCCCCAGCCCTGGTTTCCGGAGATGAACCCAGCCCTGGATCCGGCCCTGGTTCCAGACATGGACCCAGCCCAGGTTCCAAGCCTGGTCCCAGACATGGACCCCGCCCTGGTTCCAGTCCTGGTCCCGGACATGGACCCAGCCCTGGTTCCAGTCCTGGTTCCAGCCCTGGTTCCGGAGATGGACCCAGCCCTGGTCCCGGAGATGGACCCAGCCCTGGTCCCGGAGATGGACCCAGCCCTGGTTCCAGACATGGACCCAGCCCTGGTTCCGGAGATGTACCCAGCCCTGGTTCCGGAGATGCACCCAGCCCTGGATCCGGAGATGGACCCAGCCCTGGATCCGGAGATGGACCCAGCCCTGTTCTCGGAGATGGACCCAGCCCTGTTCTCGGACATGGATCCAGCTCTGGTTCCAGACATGGACCCAGCTCTGGGTCCCAGACATGGACCCAGCCCTGGTTCAAGTCCTGGTCCCGGCTCTCTTCCAGCCCTGGTCCCGGCCGTCTTCCAGTCCTGGTCCTCGCAATTCTTCCAGCCCTGATCCCGGCCCCCAAAGAGCCCCTTCAGAAATTAAAAAACTGAAAAAATGCAACAAGTTTCGCAAGTTGGTCCCGGCTCTGGTCCCGGAGATGGACCAAGCCCTGGTTCAAGGCCTGGTCCCAGACATGGAAGAAGTCCCGGTTCCAGATATGGACCCAGCCCTAGTTCCAGCCCTGGTCAAAGAGATGGACCCAGCCCTGGTGCCCGGAGATGTACCCAGCCCTGGATCCAGAGATGGACCCAGCACTATTCTCGGACATGGACCCAGGCCTGGTTCCAGACATGGACCCAGCCCCGGTTCAAGTCCTGGTCCCGGCCGTCTTCCAGTCCTGGTCCTTGCAATTCTTCCAGCCCTGGTTCCGGCCGTCTTCCAGTCCTGGTCCTTGCAATTCTTCCAGCCCTGGTTCCGGCCCCCAATGAGCCCCTTTCAGAAATTAAAAATTTTTTTTCTGCCTTCTCTCTCAACAAATTCATTGCCTTTTGTTTTGAAAGGTCGTACGTCCGAAGAAGGAGCACATTATTTCTCTCCATGGCCTCATGTTTGGTTTTCCATTGCTCTACTTTTTCTGTGGCTGCATCCAAGTCCAGATCGAGACACCTGAATTGTTTTTTATAATGCTCGTTGCTGTTCAAAAGCATCTCGTTCACCGCCTGCCAGCTTGTGGCATTGTTGTCCTTGCTAGCTTTTATCCTCTGGATTTTTACCCTTAATGTTTCCACCATCTGTTTAAGCTGCTCGTTCTCTTTCTGGAACTTCCCACAGCTATTCTCTAAAATATCAATTTTTTCCATCAAGAAACGCTTTTCCTCCATTGTACTTGTATTCATCTCTCTGTGTCGAACCTAAAACTCTAAAACTGCAAATGAATTTCTCTGTGGAATCTGGGAATACAGAGACAGTGACCAGTGATGTCACAGAGAGGATGAGTGACATCACTGCTTCACATCAAAGCTACAAGAAGTCTGTTGGATGTGGGGGGGGGGCTGACGGCTGTTTTTTTTTTTTTTTTTTAAACTTTATTTGCAGAAACATTTGTTATGCCTCAAGAAAAACAAATATAGATAAACAGTATTCAAGAAAAAGCTAAGGGGCTTCGGTTCCCAACTGTACATTGAAAGCAATACAGATTTCAATTGTTTTAGTGTATATTTTTTGTCAGAGTCTTTGATAGTCGGGATATAAAACTTAACTTCATTGTAAAATGCAGCAAGGCATGGCTTTCTCTACCTGGAACAATGAATATGATATTTAGCTAGTGACACCACAATTTCAGCATTTTTCAAGACATTATTTGGAAGTCAGAGCTGTCTGAAAATTTTTCCAGGTGGGTCAAAATTGTCAAATTGAAAATACTCCAAGGAACACAATTAAAACTAAAAATATAAATGTTTTTTTTTGTTTGTTTTACTTACAACTAACAATTATAAGTGTTTTATCGAGTATTCTGATTATTTAATCATTAGATTTTTTTTTAAATGCCACATTCTGCACATTTTTCACTTAACAGTTAAAGGCTATTTTGTGCAACATTAAAAATGCAAATTGGGGCGTGCCATGGTGGCGCAGGGGATAGCGCAACCCACGTTTGGAGGCCTTGAGTCCTCGACGTGGCCATCGCGGGTTTGATTCCCGGACCCGGAAATATTTGCCACATGTCTTCCCCCCTCTCTGTCCCCCTTTCCTGTCAGCCTACTTTCATATAAGGGACACTAGAGCCCACAAAAGACCCCCTGGAGGGGAGAAAATAAATTGCAAATAAACGAATTAATTCTCTTTACAAATGATAAAATAAACATTTTATTGCTAAAATGCACTACCAGCATCCCTTTAGTGTGCAAAGAATGAATATGCGCAACAAAATACTTCAGCTTTATTATGTGACAAGCTCAATGCTTTCTGCTCGACTTAGCTTCTATACAGTGTATGGCTGATTACTTTTGTGGATTAACCAATTAATAATCGGATAGAAAAAGGTGCTTAAAAGGAGATTTGTGTTTACAGAATTAGAATCAGTTCTCTTCGTTAGTACAGTGGTGAGTATCCCCGCCTGTCACGCGGGAGACCGGGGTTCGATTCCCCGACCGGGAGTGAAGTTTGTTTCAGGTCCCTCTTGAAAATGAGATCTAGATCTCAACGGGGTTTACCTGATTAAATAAATAAAAAATAAAGGAATCAGGAAAAGTTAAAACAATGCCATTTGAGGAGTTCTGGGTAAAACATTTTACAGACAAAGTTTTTTTTAATTTTTTATCTTGAATGCAAAATGGATATTTTTTTGTACTGTTTGGCTTTTTGATGCTTTGAGGTGCTGTTCTTCCAGAGAACGGCCTCTTTATGAGATGACAATTATTCGATTACTACAATAGTTGACGATTATTTCAATAATCGGTTAATCCGATTAACTGGTTAAGCCCTAAGAAAAACAAAAACAAAAACATGCAGAACTTCAATTAAGTTCTCTGACTGTGGATAAAATTTGATTTCTAAATCATACTGACCTGAAAAAAAGCATAGGAGTTCCCTCAATTCCTTTGTTGGGCTGATTTATTTATTTATTTTTAACTTTTGTCCAGATTAAAAAAAAAAAAAAAATTTGTGGCAAAGCAACAACTGGATATGGGTAATTCTTTCTTCAAAAAATTGCTAAATTTAGCCAAGTTTGCCCAAGTGTGGCTGTGAGGATTTTCCTAGTATATCAGAATCTCTAACATTTAAACACATAAGCAGCTGTCTGTACCGAGGCTCCCTGCCTCGCACTCTAAGATGCAGATGATAAGAGCAACACACTGACCTTGCTGGCTGAAGACTGGCGGCATGGCTCCCATTGGCGGCGGCTGCATCTGAGCTATCCCCGGATATAGGTGAGGAGGGAGTGGGAACCCAGAGCCCAGAGAGTTCTACATGTAAACATGAAGTCAGACATATTGTATGTTAAGAGTATTAAAACATCCCGGCGCGTAAAACACTGAAGTCTGAGATCTTCTTCAGTAAATTGTGAAGCATTTACCAGTCTTTGGAGGGCAAAGAAGGCAGCTTTCTCCTTGGCTTCATTTTCTGACTGACACTGAGGTCCGTGAATCATTAACCCATTGGACAGCTTCACCTGACACACTACCGGACCCTTTGGGGGACAAACAGTGAAGCACAACAAGTTAGATCCCAAAGTGAAACGAGTGCCGGATCTAAGGTGGGGAGCTGTGAAACGGTGTTACCTGTCGGTTGCGGATAAAACTGAAGTCGGGCGGGGCCATGCCCACGCCCACGCAGAAACAAGCCAGCTCCGACACCTTCCCGCCCAGGGCAGCGTGAGCAGAGGCAGCCGGCGCTGGAGAGGCCAGCGTGACTGATTCCCCAGGAGGGTTGTTTATTGTTGCAGCTGGAGGGGAGAAGCGTACGACGAGAAACGTGTCAACGTGGATTCCCCACTGCGCTGCCGTGGAGACGTGCAGCTACATACCCAGCTTCTTGCTTGATCGCCTTCTGTTCTGCTGCTGGCCAGCAGAGGGAGCTGTGTCTACAGACTCCTGGGATGTTGGACTTCCTTTTCCAGCGCCATCAATCTTCAGCATCTCCTTCAGAACCAGGGTTCCTTTCTACAAAACCCCACCCCAAAAAAAAAAAAACTTATTCAAACTCAGGCTTTTTAGTAAACTGCAAAAACAAAATCTTAAGTATTTTTTGTCTACTTTCTCATGCCAATGTCTTAGCAAACGTGACATAAGACAAAACTGAAGCAAGATACAGAAGCTTGATTTAAGTAACTAATTCCTTAATATTGATTATATTGATTAATTTATAACAAAACATTTTCCCCACGGTCTAAGTTAATTTGTCTACCAATAGAAGATGCACTTTTTCTTCAATTTTAAGGAATTAAAGGAATTATTTAATTAAAGCAAGCCTCTATACCTTGCTGAAAAGTTACTTTAAATTAGTTTGTCTTACTTGAAGTATAATAAGATATTTGCACTGGAAACTAGACTAAAATTACTAGGTATGATTTTGTGTTTTTGCAGTATATGACTATTTTTATCATAAGGTCATGCAATCACAACCTTCTGCACATACCATGGCGAAGGACTGGGGGGACAACGGACCATCTGACTGGTTGCTGGGTTCCTCCGGAGGGGCAGGAGGCGGTGGCGTTTGCTGGTTGCCCTGGGAGATCTTTAGGTTTGCAATGAGATCCTCAAACTCAGTGGTACCCTGTCGGAGCCAAACAGGAGAACGGTTAAGCAGAACGGATCGTTTTGGGTTTTTTAGTTGTTTTTTTTTTAAACATAATGGAAAATAAAGAT
The DNA here is from genome assembly GCF_002775205.1 of Xiphophorus maculatus. NCBI lineage: Eukaryota > Metazoa > Chordata > Actinopteri > Cyprinodontiformes > Poeciliidae > Xiphophorus > Xiphophorus maculatus. The sequence goes on from NC_036448.1 coordinate 9,081,551, forward strand.
GTCAATAGTAGTTTGTGTTCGTTTGAACCTTATTAGCTGTGTTCTTTGGAGGGAAGAAGGAGTTGAGGTCTTCATTTTTCTTTAATAGTCTGATGCCACCGGCTGGAATCTGCATAAATAAACAACAGAGTGTGTTTCCTTCTTATAGAGCATGTGTGTCAAACTCAAGGCCTGAGGGCCCAAATCCAACCCACCATAACTTTGTATGTGGTACTAAAGCTCCTAAACAGAACAGTTGTGTGCTTAAGTATAATTTTATCCATCAAATCAAAGCAGTTTTATCTGTATTCTGGCAAAACAAAGGCACTAACATCATTGTGCCAGTGAGCTGGAGGTTGGCTGGGACGGCCGGTCTTCTGGAGCGATTGCCACACGTTGCTGTACTCCTCTTTAGACTGGATGGAGACACAAACACAAGGCTTTATACTGTTTTAATCAAGCTGACGTACACGAAGCAACATGTGGTACTTACCTTAGCTTGTTGGCTCTGGTTGGGACCTTTAGATGGGGTTTTGTTACCCTGAGACGCCACGGGGTTCTTGTGCTGCAGACGAGGATGTGCAGCGGTTAAAATTGAGAATTACTTCATCTCGCATAATGTCTCCAGTCGTTCCCTCTCTCACCTGTGTGGGTACAAAGGGCGAGCGAGGCGAGTGATTCAGGCCCGCCAGGCGCTGCATGCTGAAGTTGGCGCTGGTGGCCGGTTGCGGTTTGACGATGGCGGTGAGTTTGTGAGAGCCGTGGTCCAGCCGGGTGCCGTGGGACAGGTTGATGAGAGCGCAGGGAGGGAGGCGGTAACCGCGGGGGGAGACACACCTGAGCAGAGAGACGGGACGCGTTTTGGTCTCATCTGACCAGAGCAACGCCTGCCTGCACAAGCCTGCTGGGAAACTTTATCACGTCTGGCTGCGAGTTTAAATGGCGTTCATTGAGACGCTCAAAACTTCACATTCTGTTTGAAATGCCTCCACGTCTTTATTCCTGAACACGGTGCTTCGATTCTTGGTCTTCATGATGTTTCCTCACTAATTTCACTGGAAAATTAAACTAAACTAGGCACAGGTGTGCAAAAGAGTATTAGGGCCACACTAAGAAAATACAAAAATAATTTATGACAATAAGGTCATAATATTACAACTTTTGTTTTTATTCTTGTAATATTTAAACTTTTTTCTCATAATTTTATTTTGTACAATTTTTTCCTAGTATGACTAATACTCGTACAGTTGGACTTAATTTACTCATTATGATAGACGCATTATTAATAGACTTCATGAATTTGTGATCTCTGGTTTTCTCCTGCCTTTCATCTCTGCTGAGAAAAATTTTAGAGACCTGAACCAACTTGTTTTTTCTTAGCTTTACCAACATCTCTTGAAACAAAAAACCCCCCAAACAACCTAAAAGCACACCAACTCACCTGATGTTAAGACCTCCAGCAAATTCCTCATCAAACAGAACCTCATAGAGAACCTCAGCCTCACGGTCCGCTGAAAACACAATGATTGATGTTCTTGAAGTAATATCCTTTTTTTTGTCTATATCTAGATTATATGTAAAGTTGAGTGCTTCTACCTCCTTTAATGCCGATGATCGTCCCTCTGTGTCCCAGTGGGACGGTGAAGCTCTCCCTGATGTTGACGACTCTGTCAAACAGTCGGTACTCGGCGTCGGGGTCCGGGACCACGCCCTGCTGCTGCTCCAGGGGCTACACACAAGCAGCATCGCATTTTATTCACCGCATAACAACCAGCGACGCAACAAACTAGCAAGAGGCATCACTGACCCGAAACAGGAGATGAGGCTTGACCGTCACACGGACTTTCTTGGTGCTCTTCTTCATCTGAGGGAGGAGAAGTTACCGCGAGACAGATCCAGCCAGGACAAAGACAACGCTTTGTGATTAGAAGGAGCAAGTCACAGGATGAGACTCTCACCTTGGTCTTTTCCACGGCTTCCTCGATCTTCTCCACAATGGCGGAGTCCAGAACCTGGAGGTCACATGATGCCCTGCTGGTGGAGCTGACTGGATGACTTTTCAACCAGGAGGTGATTTCAGCCACCTTCTCCGCCCTGTAAAAGGAAAGCAAATAATGAATACCCTTACACACGTGAAGGAGTTAAGCAAGAAATGTTATTTATGGCGTGCATCAAGCGTTGAAAAGGAAAACACCTTGGGGAAAACAGATATTTCTACAGTGAAATCTCTACACATCCTGCTGCAAAATGAAGACAAGAGACCAAGAACCAATGTAGAAACGTTCCCAACAAAGTGACATCTAAGCCCTAGAATGAAAAATCTGAATCCATTTAAGACTTGTTCAAATGTATGTTTTCAGCAACCAGTGGGAATGCTGGTAAATTTCCTCAACAGAATTCCATTGTCTCTCTGTGGAGGCATCAGCTATTTGGACTTCAGAAACTGTTTGGTTACTGTGTGGTTGTTGGGTTTTGTTTTTGGCAGCAGGATATAAGAAAAACAAACCACATGCAATAACTCAGGTGAATTAGTACAAGTAAGTAAACAAAGACTTGAGTCTACAATGTTGTTGAGCTTTGGGGAAAAATTGAAACAAGTTGAATCCTTTCCATTCCGACGTTGTTTTATTGTAAAAACTTGAATCTGGATGAAAAACCTGTCTGCACGCAACTGTTTCTGTTCCACAACTTTAAACAAAAAATATATAAAATATATTAATGGCAAGTGGAGAATGAATGTGATGTATTTTTATTCACGGCTTATATTTTCTACTGTCCAAGAAATTCTTTGCGTTACTGATTTTGCTCACATTTTGAGATATCTGATCTAACATTCATTACAATGCATTGATCCAAACATGTAGCCTGGAGCTTAATTTAGCTCCTGGCTTCGTTGGAAAGAGAAGGGGGAAGTTCGACTCTCTAAACATCTGGTTTGTTAGGTCTGAATGTTTTCTTTGTCCTCACCCGTTCTGATCCGCTGCCGGCCAGATGTCGTCTTCGTAGAACACGTCGTCGTGACTGTTTCTGGACACTGCATCAAAAACTTCAGAAAATCTATGAAAATACAAAAAAAAAAGTCAAGAATGGGTATCTGTTCGCTTTTTGACACAATGAAAACAGATGCTTTATCCAGCATGACGGCACAGAATGGAGCTGGCCGATAAGTGGAGCCAATCTAAATGCGCCATAGAGTCAAAATCTGCAGCCAGAAGTTTGACAAAAGAAAACTTAGCAGCAGATTTAGCGTAGCAAAGAAAGATTGTACCTGTCCAGGTATTCAGCAAGCAGCTCCTCCACAGCAGCAGAGTACAGCCACTCTTTCTCAGTTCTCTTGGTGTACCCAGGAACCTCCTCGTTCTTCTTGTTGAACTTCAGGTTAAGCCCAACGTTAGCTCTTTGCTCCCCGCATGGACTGTACACAGTGAAGACGTATAAAGTACGCTCAGCACAAGAACAAAGATCTGTGTTTGAAGCAAACCAACAAACATTCAGACACAAACTTCTTCTTGGAGCCCCGGCCGATGAAGATGCTTCCCGAGAAGCGGGAGACGAGGTAGCTGCTGACGCTGAGGCGGGAAGCCAGGACGTAGCCTGGGCAGTACTTGACCGAGTATTTCTGGAAAAATTCACATAAACAAATAAGGACAGACGCCCGTTCCGTGATTTAAAGCGACACGTCTTCACAGGGTCTTACATGCTGATTCTGGATTAAGTGTTCCAGCTGCGGCTCATGAGGCACGCTGAAAACCACCCGTATCCGACCGTCTTTGATTACATCTTGAGAGTCTTGAACCTGAAAGAAAAGTTTAAAGAGCGGCTGGTGTTAATTCGACTAATACAACCCAACTAGCATCATTAAAGGGAGTCTTAGAGATTAGAGAGATTGTGATTTAAACAAGCTGAACTTCAGTTTACAACAAAAATCTAAAGTAATGGAAAAAAAAATAGTAATTGGATTTTATGGTTTGTTTTTTAAAGGCTATTAGCTTTTTTTTCTTCCTTTTTTGTGGGCCAAGTACAGAAGCAGAACTTAGGGCAGATCAATGATCCAATCCCTTAGAAGTTGATGACTCACCTCTCCCATGGCACCATAGTAAGGGCTTCCCACCATGAAGACTGTCGTTGATGGAGGAAAAAGTTCATCCAAACTCTTAAAGCAGGTCAGATACGAATAAAAGGCCTCGATATCCTGAGAATGAGGGGAGAATTAACGTTATTTACAGGCTACATGAATTTGACGTCCATGTTCTATTCGAAAACTGAACAAAGAGTAACCCTAAATGATTGCTATCAAGAGCAAGAAGTCCTGAAAAGGATATCTCAACTTCTTATACGTAGAAAAGATATTTGTGGGGAGTTTAACATACGACGCCTTGCAGCATCGTCTGCTGAACAACTTTGGTCTGAACTAAATTCTTGCACAAGTAGGATAAAAAAATGTAAGTCGTGCTTTTGACTAGAACTGCTGCCTCAGTTCTGACTGGCGCGTTATTTCACTGTGTTTGTATGCAGGTACCTTAACCACAGTCTGGTAGGCGAATGGGAGAACCTGTTTGGCCCACTGTTTCTCCAGCTCCACCACTCCACTGGCTTTAGGGACATACTTCCTTCCTGTCAGCATCTGACCGTACAAAAGCACGGTTGTCTCGTTCACTGCGATGCCTTTCCTTTTGAAGAAACTGAGGAAAAAAAAGCAACTTTAATCTAAGACAGACAAAATGAATCAAAATGAATTGTTCTGCTTTATTGGTAAGCACGAATTACTGTTCAGTGATTCCCTGGACATCCTTCACCCAGTCCTTCTGCTCTTTGTCAGACAGATAAGATACTTTAGTGGGTGGAGGACTGGACGGCCTGTCATACACTTGTTGGACTCCAGGAGGCTCCTCTAGAGCAAATCTGAAAGATGGGTTGCAAAGTTTTGGTTGCTTTTACTAATTTTAATTTTAGATTTAACAAAAGATAAATGAGGAGGGGAGGCATCTAAAAATGCATTTTCAGAATGTCAATATTCTCACTTGGTTTCTCCATCCGATACTGCAATAACACGAGCTTCCTCTAGATGGGGCCAGTTGACAAACACAGGCTTCCCCAAAAGGTCTGCAGCAACATGATCACATATCTGCAGATATAGAGAAGGAAAAAATAAAATAAAACAGTGGTTGGATATGAAAACAAAGATCGTTGCACAATTCTCTAACACAGAGGATTTCTGTTCTTAGTAGTGACCAGTTTGGGATTTTTCAGACACAAAAACAAATGCTCACCGTTTCCCCATCCTGACTGGGAAGGATGTCCAGAATCATGTTTTCTCCTCTGCTGCTCTGCTGGAACACGACCACTCCGCTCTTCTTCTTATAAAACTACAGGCAGTGAATGAGAAAATATCAGAAATAACAGGAAAGCGAAAGAAAAAGGATTCGAAACCTGGATCAAACATGTCATACTTGCAGAGTTTAAATATTTCTTTCAGAGCTGAGAGAAACTGAAACAAACCCTTCTTTATGGACCTCAGATAAATGCCAAATTTGAGCTGAAGTAACTCTAGATTGTGCTAAACGTCAACAGGCTCCCCCACCTTGTGCTTGATGTGGTGCAGAGTGGGGAAACCGCAGAAGTATAAAGTCGATCGGTCGACGCGCTTGCTGACGTGGTCTGATGGCACATGCCAGGCATCCAGGGGGATCAGGACTTCCCTGGAACAGTCGAAGAAACTCCAAGTCACAGGGTAGACATTTTCTGAACACCCTCAAAAGGTATTCAGCTCTGGCCTTTTCAGAAACTGCAAGGATAAAATGTGTAAATGTACCTGGCATGACAATGGACGATGTTTGGGAAGAGCTGCGGCAGGGAGGAGGCGTATGTGAAGTCCATGTCTGGGTCGTAGGAGTACATGGCACACTCTGAGTGTCGGTTCCTGGCCTTCTCTTCCCTCGTCAGTTCGGAACTGAAAGGCTCCATAGCTGCTAAAAGGCACGTCTTTTTCACAAACGGACAGACAAGTTAATAAGTTTGACTTATGGCCTCAAGTTCCCTGTGTGTGCGTGTGTGTGTATGTGTGTGTGCATACCTCGTCTATGAATGGAATGAGCACCACAGCTTCCCACTCCTGCTGCTTTCCATTGAGGTCAGTTTTGAAGTCAAGAGGATAGTATTCGATAATGGGAGAGTTTGGACTGGTCATCAAGTCCTAAAAAAATAAATAATAAGAACAGATTAACATCTGAATTTACTATTTTACTGTTCCATACTTTCTTTTGCCCATTTTTATACTGTAATTACAAAACAACACTTGAACTGCAAGCAGTTATCAACAGATTCTAAGCCCTTCCCAGCAAAATATTAGGCATTTCCTACAGGGTTCAGACTTCAAGCAACAAAGAACAACATCTGTAAAAGGCTTTCAGTAAGACAAAATTTCAAAAATTAAAAATACGTTTTAAACGTTATTAATTGCTGAACCTGTAAATCCATCAAATGGGAGACATCTTCAAAGGACATAAAAACCTCTGTAAATCCACAATAATTTCAGTTCAGTTCTCTCCGTTACTGAGTGACATATGTTAAAATAATCGGTGTGAAACTGTAATAAATGAACAAGTAAATAAACAAACATAGCAAATAAAATGTTTTGTTCACATATTTTTTGATATATGATCCACTCAGCTAATTATTTGGAACACAAACGATCCTGGACTAAAAAAAAAAAAAGGCTGAGCCGTCTCTAAGCGAAACTTCAAAGTTTCCCGCAAGACGTTTCATTTATAGGCTGCATGAGAAAGTTTTGTGTTTCAGCCGTAACGAGAATGAGGACAAGGATTTCTCTGTGATTCATCGCCACACGCTGACAGGAGCATTTCTAGTGGAATATGCACCAGACCTGGGGGAGAATATGATGTAATATCCTGTTCTCTTGTTTCAGTATATACCAAGGCTGCATTATTTTGGGTCCAATGTTATTTCAAAGCACTTGTGAAGGAACTTTAAAGTGAAAAACCTCAAAAGGAAAACTTATGTCAGGGAGCTCTTTTTTTTCTATAAGGACTATTGCATGAGGCACTTCATGGGTGTGATGTTCTGTAAGTTTTGGGGGAAATGTTTGTGTCTGAACAGCTGACACTTATTAATTATAGCATGCCCATCTGTGTCTAATTCAGAAAGCCGAGTTGTAAATGTTAGAATTATATTCTAAATATTATTATAGTCTCGCTTCAGTTTTATTAATGTTTCCCTGTGTCAACTCTGTGAAAACCTTTGTACTTCTCCTTGCCCCATAGCCAATCAGTGGGTGGAAAAGGCAAATAAGTGTAGTTCCTTTATACGTCCACACGGCACGCCTCTGAGCATGTTGATAGACTTTGTGATGGTGTTTGAGTAGTTACCCTGTAGCCCTCTGGGAGCAGCTCCTTGCTGGCAGCAGGCAGGACAGCCAACAGCTGTTGGAAAGGCATGAAGGGTTTCCCAAGGTCAAAGGTCAGCTTCAACTCTGATATGTTTCGGATGTCAGAAAGAAACGGGGCGTAGTGGAAAGGATAGTACCTGCAGAGGTGTGCACATACATTTAAACCTTGATTTCAAAATGAATGTGAGATCTGTTTCCAAAAGGTGAAAGAATGTCAGTGAAACTCAAACTCAGATTAGAAATAGTTGCTGTAGCAACCCTCACTGGATGGGAGATGCACTCACCAGCTCCACGACTGAACACCATGGTAGTAGTAGTGAAGAATCCACTGGATGCCTTCCACATAGCATTTGGCTTGCTTGGCGAGAAATTCACTGCAAATAATTGGAATCAAAACGTAGCTCTACGTTACCAAAAGGTGAGAACTGGTGATCAGTGATTGACGTTGGGTTTGTCTGGTAACTATTGTTCTCTGAGCTTGGTTCATTCAGTTCTGTGCCAGTCAGAGATGGCATGCTGTGCTAGTTTAAGGTAGCACGCAGGTGGGCACGCATTTTGCCACGCTCAGGTGGGCAAATATAATCTGAACAAAGAAGAACTGCTGACAATCACCTATGCTCATGGTGTCACTGAACTGTCTTTGGTTAAATAGCACCTCGTAATTTTTTTTGTCAATAAGAGGAAACACAAAGCTGTTTGCTCCATTTAAAGGAAGCTGCCACACAGGAAGCTGTTGTATTTGGGTTTTATTACCCGTCTATTCCGCAAATCGTGAAAAAGCACAATGATGAAGGTGGCTTTCAATTCAGAATTAGTTTAAGATATTTTTTTTAGTACAACTCAAATGTAAGACTTTGTAAGACCTCTTTAAGACCATTATCGACAGAATTTAAGACCTGCGATCAACATATTAATCACAGGTCTAAATTCAGGGCATATTAAAATGTCTAATTTATTTTTAAAACATTTCAAAGCCTTAATTTTGGATACATAAATTTAAGACTTATTAAGGATGTATGGGCACCCTGATTTTAGATCTGATTGATGTGCCACAAAGCTTTAAAATAGTCTGAAAAAGCCTGATGTATTCAACAATGAACAATTCTTTAATGCCATTTAGCATTTAAACCACACTCAACTAAAACCCTGGAGTAAGAAAGTCTCATTCACAAACAAGTAGTGAAATAGAACAAAGTTCAATTTGTATGTTTTTGTCATGAGAAACTAAAAAAAAATAGTTTCTCATGACAAAACTCGTAAGAACTCAATAATTTGAAACTCAATAATTTGCCCAAATTCTTGTTTTTATATCCATAATTAAGAATAATCTGTTTTAACTGGTCGCACAACCTTTCCTCCAAAACATTAGAGTGTCGGTCATGTGACTGGATACAGTTATCAAACGCTGCCACCTCTGATACATATTTTCACTCTGCTCAACCCTCTGGCACTTTGTACTGCTGCGCCAGCATAAAAAAACAAAACAATAGCAGGTGTGTTTGGAGACACCTACCCAAGACAAACCACTCTGTAATTTAGCTACAACCAACAAGCTCCTAAAGGTAAATAAACTGAAAGCTAAAACCAGGCAGAGGCCATTCGAATCCATTCTCACACTACTTTTAGAAGTAGGAAACATAACTATCATGTATCAGAACAAACACAGTTCTGATACATGATAACTATCAGTATCAGAAGTATGTTTCCAAAAAGAAAAATTGTGCTTGCCAACTATTAAATTGTGAATTATTTGAATGACACTCACTCAGACACCACATCCACGCCCATCTTGGTCATATAGTATGTCCGTTTGTATTGTCTGAACTCTGTTTCAAACATCTCATCTTTTTCTTCCTCCTCCTCTTCCTCATCATCATCTGCCATGTCTTCTTTTTCTTGTTCAGTCACTTTTTCCGATGAGGTCAAGGTGGTGAGATGAATAGAAGAGTCCTTTAATTTATTAGAAACAACAATTTGGAGTGAATATTACAAGACATTTTTTTTTTAATTACCCAAGCTAAGAATCAAACATGGCAGTTTCTTTAAATTGCTGCTTTCCTACCTTCGTCTTTCTCCCAGCTCGGATCGCCGCTTCCTGCTCGGCTGCCAGACCGGCCGACTCGTTCAGGTATTTGTTGCCGACTTTACTCTCGAACCACTTCAAGTCTACAAACACCTCGCTAAAGTGTTCCCGGTCAAACTAGAAAGATACAGAGGAGTGACGGGAAAAAAAACTAACTTTTTACTCAAGATTCCTTCACATTTTTCATGAATAAAAAGGGAAAAAAGGACATGGAAAGAAAGGAAAGAAAGGGAGGAAGAATAGAACGAAGGAAGGACGGAAGCAAAAATGGAGAAATAATTGAGGGGGAAGGAATAGAGAAAATGGGAGGAAGTTAGGACAAAGCAAGGATGGAATGAAAACACGATGGAAGGACATTAAGAAAGACACAAATGCGCAACAAAATAAGGGCACAAAAAATTTAAAGGTATGAGGGAGGAAAGAAGGACATAAGGGTAGGACTTAAGGAAGGAAGGAGAAAAAAAAAATCAAGATACGAGGAAGAAAAAAAAAGGAAAAAAGGAATTAAAGGCAACTTTTTGATGATTGCTTACCTCAGAAAGTTTCTCCAGGTATTTCTCAAAATTTCTGAGGTTTAAGTAGCCATTCTCATTCAGGTAACCTGCAATTACGAACAGATTTCTGTTTTAATCAATGAACAGTCATGACGTACGAGATAAAGAAAGCATATTGCTACATTCTGATGTCAGTGTGAATGGAACATTCAGAAATTAAAGCTACACACACGTGAAGGGCAATATCAACAACCGGACAGACTCTGGCACATGCAATCAAACATATACTATGTAATATAATTATCTGAGTGTGTGTGTTTGTGTGTTAGTGCCTCACCCCCCAGGCTGGGTAGTACACTGACGTAAGTTTTGTACAGCAACGGCAAAGCATCATGATTAATGTGAAGATGAGGGAGGTGAGGAATGAAATCATTTCCTACAAGGAACCCCATTAAAATCCAGTCGTCTATTATTCGCTCCAGATCATAATCAGAACCCATATGATGCTGAAAAACAGTCACAGACACAAGAGTATAGATTACAACGAGTATAAAGTGTACTTCAATAGATGACTTGGCCATCTTCCTCTCTATGAAGCACGGTTTGTAGCTCTGGAACATTTTTTACACTTAAATCATCTCTCAATGGTTTTCTAAAAGTTTTTTTTCCCCTTCAAATAAAAATCAAAAATTGAAATGTGTCAAAGCATAATCATGTGACAAAATGGCCCAGTCAAAGTCAAGATTAGAAAGTCACTGTCCATCCAACCTGACTGAACATGAGCTATTTTCCCAATGGAAAATGTGCAAAAAATAAATGTCTACATGAAGAAATAAATATATTTGAAAACTAATTATCCATCTCCTTTCTACTTTGTGTCAATCTATCACATGAAATTTAAAGAAAATATTATTTGTGGTTGTAACAGAACAACAGAAAAAAGGTTGTCCTCTAAATAAATAACTTTATTTAGAGTCATTTATTTTAACTCTAAATAAAATGTTTCTTCTGTCACTGAGGGTACATAAGCTGTTTGCATTGCATTTGGGGTTAACCTCAGAATGTCACTTTTCATGTAAATGTACCATTTGAACAGCTTTGTGTTTAAGTGCATAACACCTTTAGCTCTGAGAACTCGTAGTCGATGTACTCCCTCATCAGAGACAGATGCAGCAGGTGAAAAGTCGTCTCCTCTGGAGCCGTTATTCTGGAAGAGAAGAGAAGAAACAAGCTGGGCTTAAAACACTCGATCAAAACAGCCCAAAAGAACAGAAAATGAATACAGAAAGGAGAGAGAGAAAGAGAGGAAAAAAAGGAACCTTTTCTGGGATTTTTTTCCTCCAAAGCGGACTTCCTCTCTGAGCAGGGAGAAATTATGCTCATGACTGGTTAAACCCAACATGATCTACAAAGAAAGAAAAAAAAGGACAAGATGAGCTTCAAAAGGGTTTGAGAAGCAAAAGAGTTTGAGAAGCTACATCCTTGCTTTTACACCAATTGAAAGCGTACCAGGTCAGCATCCAGCCCATACAGGCAGTGTCGGGTGTTGGGATCATGATTCGGTTTGGCGTTCTCAGAACGGATAAACTCCATGATCTTATGTTCTCCTTCACCCGGTGTCTAGAAAAAACCCCCAGAAACTTTGACGTCAACTCAAGCCATTGCGAAGCCTTACATTTAAGCAGCAGCCAAAACGTACCTCATGACCCGACAAGAAGACTTTGACGTTTTGCCACAGCTTGTCTGTAGACACCTTGTTGTGGACAAAGTACTTGAGCTGTTCCTGTAGTCTCGCCATAAAATCGGTGCCTGGAAAAAGTTCAGAAGAAAAACTGTGTGAAAATTGTTCCGCTACGGGAGATTGGTAAGAATCACACAAGACAAAAGTGTTTAAAAAAAGTCAAAATTAAGACAACGAGTCAGAAAATGACTTTTGTTTTTTAAATAAGTAATGTTTACAGTGAGGAGAGCTTTAGGCCAACCCTACCAGGAGTGATACAGTTGGAGTCGAAGCGAGCTTCTGTTGGAAGAACCTCTCCTTTGTCCAGAGCCTTTTTAATCTTCTCCTCTGCTTCTTTGGCGGACCTGGACGCAAACAAAAAAAAAAGAGGGAGTGGTCAGACTAACAATAACAGGCTGAGTCTCTGCTTGTATTTAGATGGATTTCATCTTTAAAGTACAAGCGGTAATTGTTCTATTTAGGCTACTGTAGTTCATTTTTAATCTTATTCAGGTGAGATGAACTGAAAATAATCTATATTTGTATCAAAATAAAAAAAATGCAAACAAAACAAAAAAAAAAAGAGAAAAACTACAAAAATATACAGATTACATGCATTGACCTCGTCCATTTCTACCTGAATCTGCGTCCTCTCTGCTGGTTCATCTTTGCCCTTGGTGCCACACCATCCACAGCCATGAAGAAGACCTTGCGTGGCTTGATGATCCGAAACAGTACCTCCAGGTAATGGAAAATGTCCGCAAAGATCTTCTCCTCGGAGATGCGAAAATGGACATCTTCGTCATTTGGGTGAGAGCACTGGTGGATGATGCCATTCATGTCCAGATAAAGGTTGTCGAATTCTGGAATCTGCAGGTAGAAAGAAAATATGAAGTCAGTAGCTCATGGATTTTTAAAAACACTGTCAAAGTAAGTTGTATGAATATGTATTTTACTGGTGACATAATATCACACTGACATTTTTTTGAAAAATCCAGCTTTTTCAGTACATGTCTTTAAAATGAGAAATTATATATGTTTGGAATTGGTCATTTAGTTTTATTTTTTTCCAAGTTGATCAAAAATGCCTAAGAGTTTTCATGCAGTAATTTATAACATCGTATTTCCATTGGATGTGAATATAATCCTAACCCAAACAGTCGCTCTTCAATACTGCAAAAACAAGAGAACATGCAATTTAAGTAAAACTGACCTAAACTTGCTCATATCTACAGGAGCAATTCAAAGAAAGATAATCGAGGACCCAAAGTTATTCCATTTAATTAAAGGAATGTGAATTTGGGGAATGCCAATAAATAAAAAAAATAAAAAAGACAAAATCTCCAACATTTATTCTTATAGAAATCCACAAAGACTGGAATGTTGAGGAAGACAAGTCAACCTTTTGGAGCTTTCTGTATGGTTTTATATTTTCAGTCTATTGAACACTACTGGAATTTTAACCTAGACTGGATTTAATGTTGACATTTTTCGTGGGGGAAAATTCAATGGAATAATAAAACAATTTAAGTGCTTTTTGCACATCATTTAATGGAGCGTTTATACGTGCAATACCCTGTCGGTGTGTGTTATTTTTCCACACTGTGTCCACTTTCTAACTATTTCATTTTCATTTTAGAGTAGATGTTTTTCTTCAAGGCTCACCAGACAAATCATCATCCATAACAATCAGCAAAATTAGCGGGAAATGCTTTAAAGTATAAAATAAAGCTGTCAAGGTTTTTCTTTTTTACTTGCAGAAGACTATCTGATGCAATAAGAACAACACTGATGAAACGACAGTAGAAAAACTGAAATACTACGCTGAGTCACTGATGTGGAGCGATTTAAGTAGCCCCACTTCACCACGAAATGCGAGCTAAAACAATCAGTGCTGTTTACACAAATGCAACACAGCGCAGTGTTTCACTAAAAACTAAAGTTATTATTATGCTCTGCCCCTTGCCACAACTTTATGTTGCCCGCTGCTATCGCGATACTACGGTCAGACACGTCAAATGACTGAGTTGTTGTTTGGAATTGTCTTGCTCAACAATCATCCGAATTACAAGTTTTAAAATATTAATTTTAACATTAAGTCAAACCGTGCGAGGAAATAAACCAAACCAGCTCACAATTAGTGAAGGAATATGGCTAATGACCTTGTGTCTGTAATGTGTTCAGATAATACATAAACTATGGATTGTTTGGAGAAATAAGAGCCGTTTAGTGATAAAGAAAACACAGAGGAGCTACGTGGGTTAAAAAGTTTCGGGCCGCCGCAAACAGCTAAAAGCTTGCCTACCTTGTGTTCTTTGACAACTTCACTGAGACAAGGATAGCGTTCAGAAATCCAGCGGTAAAATTTCGGCACCCCCATCTTTACTAGCAAACTTTGAGCTTTTGTATGAGCACGGCAAACAGTCGAAACTGGAAAACGAGCCGTTTAGGCACGAACCCGACCAAACAGAGTGAAGGTTTGATAAAGAATCGGTAAAACTCGCTCTGTTTTGTTTCCAACGGCCGCTAACTAGCTTGTTGTCCGTAGTCCGACAGCTAAACTATTCCGACTGTGCTCGGGAAACGAAAGTTCCGGGATCATTCGTCCTTACCTCGATTACAGAGAAATGAAACTTAAAATACAGCTTTAAAAAAATAGTCTTGCAAAAAAACCTTGCAATTACAATCACATGTTGATGTCGTCTTCTATGTTTTTCGTTGGATCCAACTTATATACTTTGTCTTGAAGTCACCTCTTTTATCATTATATTCTAGGTTGTTTAAATCCGTTTTTAACTTCTTGGAGTTTAATAATGCAAACATTTCCTGAAGATGTTAAGTTAATCATTTCATTAATTTACAATTTTTTATTAACAATAACCAGAAAAATTATTTACCCGCTTCCAGTGTTTTTTTTAAATCTAGTAAAAAAAAAAAAAAAAACATTCTCAAAATAATCTAAAAATAAATCCTATCTAATGTCAAAGTGAAAGGTTATGTTTAGACCCACTGTCACTTATTTAAAATGAGGTCAAATAAAAGATGAAGTTAATCATTGCATAAATACTCACTCCTTTCAAAGTGAGTAACTTAATTTAACAGAAATCCAGCTAATTGATATCAGTAGTGTAACAGTTAAGGAGATTGTCATTGCCTGAGATCAGCTGTTATGATTGTTGTATAAACCCACATCTGTATGGAAGGTCTGCTGCAATTACAATATAACTCTTGGTGGAAAGAACATTATATGGAGATGGCCACAAAAGATTTCCTACACACTGAGCATCCATAATGTTAATTTAATTAAAGGAACATGAATTTGCTTATAAGCACATATTAATGGGAAAAAAACCAATTCTGGTGCATGTGGAAAAAAAAATCATTTCCCAAAACAAAGAGCAATCTATCTGATTAAACTTACTTACCTATATAGATTTTAGATTAGAAAGCTTTTAAAGGGCAACTGAAGAGAAAGTCAAAATCTAATTCTCTGCTCATTTTCAAGCTACTTTCCAAGTTATGTGTGAAATTGGCTTAGAGAAACATCCAACAGCTGGCACAAAATAAATTTCTTCCCAGCAGGTAACGAAAGCCCTGATCTCTGTGTGAAATGCCAAGGAGTACAGATAGAGGTGAAACTATTTTGGGGGTATTGCATAGAAATCTTCATTTGGGTAGTTATAGATCCAATATCTCAGCAGACCCTCCTCGTAATTACAAAAGCTAATGTTTGGATTAGAGAACTAGATTAGTCCATTCAGAAGCCACACATTAACTCTCAGTGTTTACTCACTATTATCACAGGAATCTTAAGAAATCTTTCTACAAACCCAGTGTGTACTTCAGATGTTTAGCCAATGCTCTCCCTTTGCAAGACATCTGCCGCGCTCTTCTTGACAGAGAGTTGCGCCAGGACTATGGTTAAGTCACAAACTGGGTGAAGGACCAGCTCCAGGGTGATCACTCACCATTAAAATAAAAATAAGCAAAGGAATTAAAGAAGAGGTTGTTCTGAAATAATTTATTCAGTTATACAAATACAAAAACACCTCTCATTCAGTCATAAAATAGGTCTTGGTGGTGCTTCTTCAATCCCCTCCATGTGACTTAATGGATTATCACACCACAAAAACCGACAGCAGTTCTCAAGTTACAGTGCCGCTCAGTTCAGGTGATAGGTTGTAAGCCTACAGTACGTGAAGAAAGTTTCTGTTGCTACTTTAAAAGAACTAAAACCGATTCTGCGAGGTTATGATTTTTTTTTTTTTTTTAAAAAAGCAACAAACAGCCCGAACACAACAAATATTCCAGTTCCACGTAGCCAAGCCGCCTTAGATAAAGGGGAGGCTTGCTGTGATTCTTGACAAACATGTGAATGAAATTCAAGTTATATTTATTAAAACTGCTTTTTCACCAATTTGGCAAACAGAAAAACTACATAAAACAAGAGACACAAAAAGTTAAACAATGATGGGTAATAGGGTAAAAGTTTTCTCTGAAGACATTTCTGCATGCCGTTCTGTTTTGTGCTTTGGCCTTAAAAGAAAATGCACCAAACGGGTAACATTTAGCTGGATGTGCTGCTGAACAAAGAAGCTCAATTAAAAAGCAAAATAGAAAGTTGGATTTGACCTAAAACAATAGAGGCGTTTTACTTAAGTAAATATAATGCTGATAAACGGGAAAAAAAAAAAACCTTTCTTCAAAGTCTCCTTTGGCTTTGTGCCTCATATTCGGTCCCTGTTTTATTGCAAAAAAAAGGAATCACCCGCTTTACTGACGAACTGGTCCCGAGTTTGTCCTGCTGCCCGAGAAAAATAAACCAAACTAAAATTTAAAATTAAAATAAGAGCAGATCAGTTCACTGCTTTAGCTTGGCAGGCAGCCTGAGATCTTCCTACATCCATCTGGTCCTTCCGCCACACAGGGAAGCAGTTCTGAAGTCCATAGAGATGGTCAGATTTTCAGACGAGCTCAAGCACCTATGGGAAGAAAAGCAGTGCAGAGTTACTTATTTTATTTGTTACATAACATTTGTGAAAGTTGTACAATGCTAATACAGAGTAAAGACAGGAAATAAGTCAAGTTTTTATTAATTATTTTATATTAAAAATACAACAAAACACTTCAGATGGGGCAAATAGATCTCCAATTACACAAAACTAAAACAAATGCAATGTGAGAATGAGGATACATTCAATTTTGGTCAACGTCTGGTTTGCTTTGCACTTTTATTTGGGAATTATAGGCAAATATATGAAACTTTGTCTACAAACACAATTAAATGCTAAATCCTTGTACCCAGCTCCACTGAACTTCTCAAATTTCCCCAAGGTTGTAAAAAAGCAGGGCATGAAAACGCTCTGAACACAAACCTTGATTGTTCCTTGGCTGTTTGCAGCAATTAGAACATTTGACTCCTGTAAAAACAAACAAACAAAAGAAAAACTATTAGAGACAAGTTCGGTACGTTTCGAAAACATTTTCACTAAGAGATTAAATAGTACAACAAGTTTCACAAAAATCCCTGCAACTAAAAGATTCTTCCATGTTGTCAGTCACTCACTCCATCTGGCAGCGCCCTCCAGCAGACGGCACTGACAAACTCATTGGTGTCGTCTTCCTTCTTGTCCTTGTCCAGGACGCTCTTAACTGTGTCAAACTTGAATGTTAACAGCGTCTTGGAAAGTCCTTTGTAGTACAGATACAAAGAGTTGTTTTCGCTGCCTAGTAACGGAAACAAAACCACAAAAAGAAAATGTGATACTTAAATTTACATATTTTGCTCCGTAGAGAAATAGTCAATCGCTGAATCATTACCACAGGCAACATAGTCTCCATTGGATGCCAAGCCAACAAAGTTCTTCTCGTTGATGTGACCCTTGAAGGAGCGCAGGCAGTGAGGTTTGTTGACATTCCATAACTTCAGCTGACTGTCTGTCGACCTGCAGATCACAACAAAATAATATGTGAAACGAGTCTAAACTGGAAAATTTTTGGTAGTTAAAACACGTCAATTTGTGTTTTCTAAAATATTTTACTACTGGCTTGATTCTCATTCTACAACTGGTAACTCAATAGATTTCACTGTTCCCAGGTGATTTGTAATTGACTCACCGGGTACAACGAGCGACAAAATGGAGCTTAAAGTTAGTAAACTAAAGCCAAAATCGGCAGAAGTTACACTGCTTGCTCAAACTGTGGTCCAAAAACAAAAGCGGTAATATCTTAATTAAAATATGTCGGGTTTACTTTGGGCTCGGCCCTATAATTAAAGCTGATTAGTCGGGTCCGATCGGGCTCAGACACAATGTGTGCTGGTTTTTATAGGCTTGATCTAAACTAATGACGCCAACAGATGGAACTCAAATTAACTTGGGCTGTAAATGTTCAAATGTACGACATTTGTAGGCTAATAATTAACTGAAAATACATCATTAAAGAAATTAGCAGCCTTTCCAGTGTTTTGGGTTGATGTCATCAGTGAAGAAACCAAAATGTGAGCCATAAATATATATGCCAGCAAAAGAATCTTAATTATGTCTACTTAAAAACATACTAGAAGCATGACCACAGTCTCTAATTTGTGAATAGTGTTGGAGGAATTAGCAGCACCAAAAACACCAAGGTACCAAACATTGAGTAAAACATTTATCTTAGACATTACTGTAAAAATAAAATAAACATAATATATATATATATATATATATACATATATATGTATCTGAAGATAATTCCAACTTACGCAGAAACTATCTCCTCTCCATTTACAAACTTGGCATAGGACACTGCTTTCCTGTGGCCTTTAAACACCATGATTGGCTGCTTAGTGTTGCGTAGATCATAGTAATGCACACAGTGATCTGTTGGGGAGAATAACATGAGGAGGGTAAAAAAAAGAAACATCCATGAGGCAGCGAGTGGTGTGTTGTTAAGTTCTATTCAAAAACCTCAGAGGTTTGTAGTCATAGTAAAGACGTGGTGCAATGTCCCGGTGGACCTGAATTGTAACAAGAAATGTTTTTCATCATTGAAATATGTTTCTTTTAATTGATTGGAGTTCAACTCCTGCTTGGGCAAGGTCAAGATTTTCTTCTTTTTTCTTAGTGGACCTCAGAGGCACATTTTCCATGCCGGTTGTTTTTGTTCTTTAATGCTAGTGAAAGCAAAGACACTCAATAAAAAACTGGATATTTATTATGATTTCTACTCTCATTTGAGGCTGGTATAAATGTTTGTCTGGACCACCAAGGAGTGTGTGACCACAGAAGAAATGTATCATTCTTACAGAGGAATTAATGTAGTGGGAGGTGAGAACCACAAAAAATAATACATCAAATCGAAAGAGAAACAAGTTTAAACTTGACAGCACAGAACAAACATGTGAAAGCAGAAAATTAACTGAATAAAAATTCATTCTGGTCCACAGCCGGCGCAGGATTCACTTACCTGCACAGCCGAAGGCCAGGTGATATCGGGAGGTTGGACTGAATTTAACACAGCACACGTTAGCTTTAGCCTCGATGCTAGCCACAGAGTTGTCAAGATTGGTTGACCACAACTTTACTGCAGAGGAAAATCAAAACATTACAAAACTCTTGAGGAATTCCTTTTTCCTGGAAGTCCAAATATTTGTTCCAACACAAAAATGAGTTTGAAAGGTGTGCCATTTTAATTCAATTCACCCATTTGTCATCTAAAATATGGATGGACTGGCAACCTGCGGGTGTACCCCGCCTCTCGCCCAATGACCACCTGAGATGGTCTGCGTGCCTGGAACCCCTCCAGGCACTGATTGAGCAGATCATTTCTGGGGCGTTTTCAAGGTCGCCATATTAAAAATTCACAATTTTGGCCACTCGATTGTGCTCAATTAAGACTCCAGGTTTGAAACTTATGCAGGAGAAGATGTAAATCAAACAGATGGCCACCTTACTATTATTATTAATGTTTTTTTTTTACCTTTAGCGTCATCAGAACCGGAGGCTAAAAGCTTGGGGTCCATCAGATTGAAGTCGACACTCCAGCATCTTTTTTCATGTTCCTGAGAAAATAAAACATTAAACTTTATAAGATTGGCAAAAAGTGCATATTTACCATTCTAATGACGTGTAGAAATAAAAGTATGACGCCCACAGCTTGGCATAAGCAAGCAGTGGAGGTTTCACACCTGGTAGACTTTGGACCGCTGGCCGGTGAATCCGTCCCACAAAATGACGGTGCCCTCATAGTCGCTGCTGGCCAGAAGGTTCTTGTGATAACTGCTCCAGCTGATACAGCTGCAAAAATAAGAATAATATTAATAAAAATAATAATAATAACGCATCAAATTTAAATAGCGCTTTTTAGGACCCTCAAACGATTTACAAGAAAAACACAAACACAGAACAACACAAACATGATTGAGAGCACCTTTCACATTGATATTCAGTTAATTGCTGATATGCTATTTGGTACTGGGGCCTTTTGTTTTGTTGTTTTTAGAACAAATTAAATCTGCTTTTAGTTTTGGCTCTTACTAGTAAACATGACAGCTCACAATTGGGCTTAAAATTAGGTTACAATACTGTTTGATTAGTAATTACGTCTAAAAAAAAAAAAAAAGAAAAAAAAAGGGGCATCATGTGATAGCCAGTTATTTTTATTACAGAAACAATACCTACAGCATGCATTTATATCCTAATCACATTTCTCACTTTAACTTGTGCATTTTATTGGGACTTGTAATTGATAGTAATTGATTAATCAATTTTATCAGTTAATCAAATTTTAGGGTTTGAAAATTAAATCTTTGGAACGTTTTGGATTTTTTCCACCATTAATACATTCCTTGTGTTTCCATAGTACAGAGGGATGTCAAGGCGGCCATCTTGTTTGACAAGCATGTTTTACAGCTTCTATCCATCTGGACTTTGAATTCAGGTCAACTCCACGACAGAGTATTAGAGTCGCATAAATTAAAATATATTTACATCAATTTAAGATAAAACCTGTGTGCCACTCACCTGATTTTGGAATTGCAGGTCATTTCATTGACGGGATAGTGGATGTCCACTGCATCCTGGATCACAGTTCCATACTCAAAAACCTTGATCTTTTTGGTCACACCAGCGATGGCGAAATAGTCACAGTCACGGTCAAACTCAATACTGAAACACACAGCATGCAGTCAGTGACAGCCAAGTTCGATTTGGTCAAATTTCTTTATGAAATCAGATCATTTTGGTGCAGAGTAAAAATTGAAATATTGAGAGATTCACTACAAAAATCATGAAAAAGTGTAGTAAAGGTTTTGTTTTCTGTACCTAGAGACAATACTGGAGCCGTTATAGAGGTCACTGGCGTAGGAGAGGGTGGCCAGCGGCCGCACAGTGTTGTAGCGAGTGAATTTGGACAAACACTCCATAAAATCCTCCAGCTGATTCAGGTTTCTGCCCTCATCTGAAGAAACCGACACCCAACTTCATATTATATTGCACTTATACATTGCATGTATTTATACATAATCCACTCGTGTATTAAGTATTAAGCAATTACACTGTGGCCGCCTAATCACTAAATGTGGTAAATTTTTAAAATGACATTTCCAAGATATGGAAAAAAAATGGATGTTTTGTTTTTAATTAAAAATGTGAATGATTTCTTCATAGATATAAATTCCATTGACGTCTCATTTTGTTTATGGCCTTTATATAATACACACAGACTGGATATTAGTTATATTTCTGGCGGATTTAAAGTAAATATTTGACCAGACATGTTTCTTCTGAATGCAAGCTAAAGAATCTGTGGCAGAATCTTAAGATTAGGGTGATGGTAAAGAGGTTTTTCAACCTGGAAGGCTTGAAGCTCATCCCAAAAGATGAATTGTCAAGAACCAGAATGGAAACATGAAAAAAAGGTTGGCACCAACTGTCAGAAGAGCTTGATTACTGTCATGCTAAAAACAACTTTTCGATTGTTAAGTGCAACGCCCTGAATGGTAGTCTGGACCAGTCTTCCCTCCACTGTCTACAAACTACCCAGAATGCCCCAGTCCAGGCTTCTCTCCATTCTGTTTTTAGAATCAGCTTTAAGCTTTTTGTAGTTTTATATGGTCTCACTTCACCATATTTATTTTACCTACAAATCTTTAACCAACTAGGCTCCATGAAATGCTATAGGATCTAAACTAAAACATTAAAGGCAATCTAGCCTTTGTGGTGTCTGTGGAACACTATAGCACCACAATCAATGCTGAAAAGTTATATTTGTTATTTGAAAATGTATAAAATATTAACTTAGCAACAGATGTGGCATTAAAATGACCCCATGGATGTAGTTTGCTCTTCAGTGTCAGGAATGAGGCACAACCCTTAAGCATTTTATAGCTAACTGTAAGTATTTAACCTCTTTAGCTGCAACCTGCTGATTTTTCCCATACCTGTGATGCGTGACATTTTGTTGGAGAAGTAGCACTGCTCCAGATCCTCAAAATGAGCAGTCAGCCTCTTTCTTCTAGATGCCAGGGTGCTGTTATACCAAGTCTGTCGCTTCACCTAAACACATCAGTCCAGCAGTTAGAGGTTACGCAGGAGGAAACTTGGGGTTATAAAAAGACTCTGGCACAGCTTCCACTCACAACTCAGTGCTAATTAACAGAATGAGCATGTGCTACATACTGGAGTTGTTGCACCAAATCCTGGCGTTTGGTTGTAATCTGGAGGTTCAATGATACTGCTACATAAGAAAAAGGAAAATCAAGGCTATAACACAGATACAAAAAACTCAATTTCATGATTATACCAAGAGAGTTTTAGTTATGATAAAACCAACATTTTATAGTAAAATAATTTCATTTTCTGTACGTATATTGTCAGAATCCATATATCCGCAGTACCTGGGGGCTGGAGAAGGAGCCTCAACATTAGGCACTGTGCACTCTGCCTCCATCGTCGGGGAGGAAATCCCACTTACATCCTAAATTAACAAAAAATAATTATTTATCTCAAGTTTTTTAGTGATTTTGACAAGAGGGCTGTTTCTGAAAAACAATAAGGATGATTATTGATTGTAGAGAAGCTCTGTTTATTTACCTCAACACGCTTAATGTCTTCTTCAAGGAAGTTTAGCTCTTTCTGTAGCTGATCTAGTTGCTGTTGATGAAACCGAAAACACTAAACTATTCAGACTTTTTATATTTCGTGACATCTTTTTTTTTTTATTGGTAGACATGTAAGCTTTAATATATGTATATATTTTACAGAGCAGTCATACCTCTCTCTTGTTTCTTCTTGCTTCCTTAAGAAACTCCATGAGGATCTGCCTCTGAGCTGCTTGGGATTCCTAAAGCAGGTAAAGACATAAAGCACAATCAAGTAAAAGCAGAAACACATCAGTTGATGCATAAACAAATTTTGACCTTTTCTTGTCAGAGTGGCAAATGGCGTAGAAAGTTAGATTAATATTTATAGCAAAGCAAATATTTTGGAAAAGTTCAAACTAGACATTACATGGTTTGTCATTGCCTGACAAGTTATTTTTACATTTGTGGACGGTTTTTAAGTGTGAAACGAATCATATTTGTAATATAATTGTTTTTGTTTAAATTTTAACTAATGAGCAAAATAGGACAACAAAAAACAAACACACCATATATTATGTGACATATTAGACATTAATGCTATTTAACATTTCTTGGGGTTTTTAAGCGCCTTGTAATTTCAAACTATCCCATGCAGCCATCAGAGCTTCATTATGTTGCACAGCTATTTGTCTGAAGTGATTGTGGTGACTTGTTTGCTCTCAAAGTGTCTCTTTGAAACCAAACATCTCCATGTTGATTTCATGTGAGGGACATCTATCCAGCCCCATTGTGACTAGTTCAGATTCAGGCTTGCAACAATAAAAAATCAACTACAATGTTTTCACGGAAATGAGTCTTTTGTAAGAAGATCCTCCCAAACAAGCAATGTTTTTCAGACTCTAATTTTAAACACCGAATGTTCATAATTATTTACGGTCTGATGGAAGAAGAAAAGCCCACTTCAAAACAACAACAGTAACAATCCCAACAATGATGTCAGTGTTTGGGGTTTGAAAACATCATCAATTAGAGGTTATCATCACAAGGTTAAATTATAATTCTTATGATCATCTAAACAAAATCCCAGTAATGCTAGAAAACCTGCTTACACAACATAGTTTGTGTAAATCAAACTTACTGATTGTGAGACAGTGATGATGTGACCAAATATAAATCAACAGGATGCACTGCAACTCCTACTTTCCTTTTTTCCCCCTCACACAGATTGAGAAAAAAAAAAATAGAAGGGGATGTAAAAGAGCTTTGGACCAAGGTTTAGTGGCACCACTAAGAATCAACCTCTGACCTTTTGATAAAACCACCATGTTGAACATTACACAGTAAAGAACTCACATGATTGAAAAACTCCTGACTTTTGACAACACAGCCTAACAATATTATAACTTTGAAGCAACTAAGAGCTTTTCATCTTTGGCTGGAATTGTTACTCGCCTCGATTCACCATCTGGATAAAAGTGAATAAAAACATGGCTGCATCTCCGCTTTTCGACAGAAACCCCTAAACAACTTTAAAAGGCAAGATCTGGACAAATTACACAAAAACTGACTCCTGTTCATGAATCTTCTTCCATCTCTTCTTATTAGTTACAGGGGCATCATGGTTAGCTGCAAGAAAGTTGGTCTTTGATCAAATGAGAACATTTTGATTGATTCCATCAAATTCTACTTTAAACATAATCTATGTTGAAGACATAAGGGGTTCTTCCAAAAATACATAAGAAAAAACATTTTGCCACTGAAGAACTAATTGGAAAAGGCTCTGAAAGTTAAATTTGGCTCAGTGCCGTTTTGAAAGGAAATGTACATAACTGTTTTAACTGTAATTTTTAACAACCTTTTCAACACAGAGCACCTAAAAGCTTTATTCATTTTTACTCAATGAATAAAGTGGCACCTTTACATGCCACTTTATTAGATATTATAGCAAACTACATAAAAAAAAACTAATACCAGTGCAGCAGTCGTCGGGACCAAGTAATATGGATCATGATCCATATTACTTAAACCGATTTCTTATCTCTGATTTTATAAAAAAAAATTATTTCGATGGTTATTCTCTGGATCAGGGGTGTCCAAAGTGCAACCCGTGGTCCACTTTGTGTGGCCCACCGCCCCACTTCAAGATGAGATTTTATATGACAAATTTATGTGTTCTTGAATGAATAACATTAGGAACACCAAGTATTTTTAGTTTTTTAGCCATGGCTTTGGCTTTTATAGTAATATTACAACATTTATTGCCACACACATCCAGCAACTGTTTACACAAAAAGAGATTTGGCTAAATGCAGCAAAAGTTTCCAAGTAAATTTCTTGTTTTTGTTGCCAGGAAAAGACTAAAAACATTGTGTAGATCGAACTAGATCTGTACATCTTTCTTTCATTCTTTATTATTGAGCAGGCAAAAAAATTAAATAATTTTAATCAATAGAATAATTCTAAATGAAGGAGGGAAAAAATACTATGGCCCATGAAAACTTTCAATTTATTAATTTTGGCCTGTGAAAAGTTTGGACACCACTGTTTTAGATGGTGAGCAGTGCTTGGTAATTTTAGCAACTCCAGTAGCAATGCTGAATCATGTTAGTTACATAAGTTGCAATTTAAAATATTCTGTGTAACAATGATGTTTATGCCTGAATTTTATTGAGCAAACATAAGTCTCTCTCTCTGTGTGTTAAGATCCTTTAGAGTCAATTTAATAGTTTGAAGCAGAAGTCTACAAAGTAAGCTGCAGTACCGGGATCCTGTGTGCTTTAGGCATTTTCCTGGGTTAACACACCTGAATTAAATTAATGCTTTTTTAACAGGCTTCTGTAGAACTTTATGACACACTGAGTAGTGATTTGAATCAGCTGGATGGGACCTAGGACAGGAGACACCCCGGTTTAGACAATAAAAAAACAACACTTCTCTGCAGGTTTTATGTCTCTCAATAAAACTGAACATCCATTATGACACCATTATACATCAGATGGAGCTGTACCCATAAAGAACCACTCCTGGATTAATTTAGAGATTTTTAAGACTCACATATACCTTATACTTAATATTTCTACGAGTAGTCAACAAATATTCTCCTGCTATGGCCTTATAGCTACACCTATAACCCATTGATCTGTTTATGAATTCAGAAAGTCCTCCTCTTCAAAGATTTTACTTACTGCCTCCAGCTGCTTTTTCTTCTGAACCAAAAGCTCCAACATCAGATTGACATTTGCGAGGTCCAAGTTTTCTTGATCAGGACTCAGAATATCCTGGAAGACCTGCCACCGCGGCCAGTTCTGAGGACCAGAGGCGACGATCGGAAAAGAGAAAAGTGATATTTCAGAGGCAGTGAGAATTAAACTAACAAAAATAAAGACGGTATACTCACAGGATGATCTAACTTTAGTCTTTTTTCCTCAGACCTTTGTTTCTGTTTAAGGATCAGTTCATTTACTGAAAAACGTGGGATAAAATGATAAGAAGAAAGGGGGGTAAAAAGAGAAGAAATCAATTGTAAGAGCATTAAAAAAGAAAAAGTCATGATGTGAATTATCAATAATGCAAAGTAGGGCTGGTTAGTAGATGTAACATACTTCATCTAATTTGGTTATCATTTTTTTTAAAGTTTTAGTATGAAGGTGACCTTATACACAAAATGATAATTGAACAATTGCACAGACTCACCCCGTTATGCTTAAATTTTAAAACTACAATACAAATACACATTGTAACTTACAGCTTTTCCTAAAAATGGCAACTCAAAATACCTACCAAGAAAGTTAGGGTACAGCTGATCCACATTATCAACAATATAATTACACTTGGGACATCTGTTGCTGTCTTCCAAGCTCTGACGAATACATTTGAAACTGCAGACAAGAGAGAGAAAAAAAGGGAATTAAAACAAAACCAAACAAGAAAACAGTGATCTGTCAGGTAGGGATGTAGCACATTATAAATTTTGTTTCTGTTGAGTACAGAAAATGTCAACAAATTTAAAGATAATATCAGGGGATATATTTTTTTTCTACTAACAAAAGGAAACAGGCAATGAAAAACACAGTAATACAGTAAAACTCCCTCAAAACGTGCTTTAAAAGCATAACATTTCAAAAAACTGCACCAAGTAAAATAAATTGCCCATTCTGTTTTATGTACATCTGGGTTGATGACATCATAAAAGGCACAAAGAATCAAGAGGATCAGCTGGGAAGGTTGGCAAACATTATGATAAACAAGTGACTTTTGACAGATTTAAAAATAGATTCTGAAATGACTGAGTTTCATTTGTGTTGCAAGGGCTTCAACCTTAAATGAGTGAATCATAAGTTTGACTCATGTGATCCCAAAACCATAATGCATGCTGCTGTAGATGGCTGGAACATACTGTGGCATAACAGTGGCCATTTTTGAATGCATACCTCTTGGGAATAAGTTTATAGTCATAAGTTTATACTCCCAAGAGGAATATAAACTTACTCCAGATTGACTTTTTTTCAATCTGGCTGTTTTCAGTCTACATTTATCACTCAGAAATGTGAACTAATCCTCCTTTAGCTATCCCTGAACAAGTCCTAACTGCTCACCAATGTGACTTAAAACGTTTTCCTTCTGGTGTTGACTGGATTAACAGTGACGGTACAGGCTATTCTGCAGACGCCTGCTTGATGGGGCTAACAGGTAGCACTGAGCTCATTATACGTCTGCCTTACTGATGGTCATTTTTTTGATAGAAATACAAGATGATGCAGCAGTCCAGCAGCAAGCATTGTTGAGATGCTTTGCGCAGACCATATGGTTTTTCTAATAGCTTGGCTCAAAAGTGATGGCTGAAGATCTTTGGTAATAAAAACTTGATATTCCAGCCTGGAGTTTTTTCACAAACAGCTTCTATGAGTTTGACTGCAGCCAAATCTTCCTAAAACCCGCACCGTGCTCTCACATACACGTTACAGTGTAAAACTGCAGTTGTTACAATAAAATCGTGGACAGTCAAAACTTTTTGGATACAACATTTGGTAGATTTATGCATTTCAAGCACCACAAATTTTCATTGTGCATGCTAAGAATACATCCGGCCACTTGGACGGACTTTCACACCTCGAATGGATTTTAGTGAAAATGTTGGCAAATGATAATCATTTGCCAACATTTTGCCAATGCAATATTCCAGATATGCCTACTGAAATACTGCATTGAGCACAATGTAATATTGTCAATGCTTCTGTGCTAGCTGGAAAGAATACTAGTAAACATCTTTAAAGCGATTACTTGATAAAAAACATGCAAAAAAAATTTCAAAAAAAGTATCAAAAACTGCCACCAAATGGGATCCATCAATTTATCTGCCTAAGTATTAGGCACTGTGCTTTGGACGCACTGAGTTTAATAAAAAAAATTTAATAAACGATAGATACGTACTCTGATACACAGATTGGGATAATCTTGCATTTCTTCATTTAGTCTGAGTGAATTTGAAATGATTTTTAAAATGTTTGGAGAGTAGCTGAAAACCCTCCGACCTCAAATCAAACTTTAACACTTACCAAAAACTGTGTCCACACTTTGTCATGTGAGCCTCCTCTATCATTTCGAAGCAAATTGGACTGAAAAGAAGAAAAAAAAAACGGAGAAAAGTTTTATCAAAACTCAGATGTTAGACTTACTTTGGATGGCAGTCCCAAACAGAAGCTTCATGCTAACTTTTGAGATAAAAACTAACCACACAAAGTCGTTGCTTTTATCTTCGTATGAGTTCAAGAGGCCGTTGTATAGAGGTGCCTGATGGAGGGACTTCTTTCTGCTGCCTGAGGACGCTGAAGGTCTGCTTGTTAGGGAAGCGAAGCTGCCTGCCTCGTTTGTTGCACCCAGAGTCCGGGACGGCACAACATTCCCAGTAGCGGGCCCGTTGCTCGTAACGGCATTGCTTCCACTGCCTCCAGTGCTGCTGCTGCTGCTACTACTACTACTACTGCTGGTGCCAGGCACTGAACTTGCCCCACCACCGCTCTGCTGCGGCCGGCTGCCAGACATACTGCGAGGCCGTTTAAAGGAGAGAAAACAAACACTCCACCAAAATGCTCTGCGCTGCCGTTCAAAGCATTCGGACAGCGCTCCTTTTCGGTTGCTTTGGTAGGTCTGCAAGCTAGCTGGCTTGCTTCTTTGCTAGCATCCTGGGAAAAAGCAAACAGTGGCCAAACATGAAGCGCGTTTAATTCTTCTCCGCCTTTGTCTGGCTCCCGCTTTTCATTGACGACGTCTCACACAGTCAGTGGTTTATAAAAAAAAACACACACCAGTACTGGGACGGACATTAAAATAAGCTCAACTGCGTTGTCCAGGAGATTACCCGGCTAGCTACTGTTAGCTGCAGAAAGTGATCTCTTGAGTATTTTCGACTTACCTAGATGGCCGTTGTGAGTCTGAGTTTTTCATTACCGCCCCCTGGTGGCCAGGAAGACTGCAATAAGTTTTCTCTTTGTACAGTGGTTCTGCGTGTATTGCTACACGGACTTACGTTGTAAAATAATAATCAAACAAAACTTTTTCAATTTGGTGCGAACCTTTTTCCCCAGAAAGATAAAAATAAAATAATTGCCTCTTTATGTTTGCCTGAGGATCTTATTAACCTATATATTCCAAGGTGACATGGATTTTGCTCAGGCTTGACGGGGTGAAGTGGCACATATTGGTTCTCATGCATTAAACCTATGTAGATAAATTATATGGGGCGAATAAGGACAAACTCATATAAAGCCAGTTTTTCCAGCAGATTTTCTACCAGTTAACAGGGTTAAGTTGGGTTTGATTCTCAGATTTTCTAATGCCAAGAAATGAATGAAAAAGCTATTTGTTCTTGCTGATCTTCATTATCGTTGCTGCTGTTTTGCTAGTAATGCTTTTGAAAAAAATCTTTATGATTACTATTATCACTGTTACTCAACTCTATTAATCCCAGGCTAAAATAAATTGAGTATATGCTGGATTTATTTTAGCCTGGGCATTGCTACTACTGCTGCTGCTGCTACAACTGCTTTGTCTCTAAAGATTCAGTCCTGTCTGTAAGTTTCATACTTTTTGTGTTGTCCTTCGCTGTTGTTTTTGTGTGCATTTTCAAGTTCAGCAACTTTTATCTTCAAAGTTAACTTTGAGTTTTAAACAATGTCCACTCAGTGTAGAATTATGCAGGTAAGCTCTGAGCAATATGATAAAAATATCTCAACTGGATTCCTAAACAGGGATACTGAAATATAATCCCAACAAATTAGGCCTTTACATTAAGAATATGCTTCAAATCAGATACCAACTTCATCATCATCAGCAACATTTGGATGCTAATAGGAAACAATAAACTTTCATAACTTTTTTTTTTTTTTGCCTTGAGGCAGCCCTCAGCTATTGCTGCCCAGAGCACGATGCCATACAGACCATATCAAAAACAGCATTGGACTTGTTGGGATCAGTATCAAATGTATTTTTAAATTTCATACTTCTTTAATTGTCTGCATTTTTATAGTTTATTATAAAAAAAGTAAAAGAAATCTTAACAACAATGTAATAAAGCGAAGCCTAACTAATGACAAAATTTGAATAGGCCTAATGATTCTTTACAGATTGATGGCATTTGTTAAATTTGGTCATAAAGTCAACCAGTCATCTAAAGAATATGATTCCAGCAGAATATGCATGGAATCAGCTAATCTCTAACTACTCCCAAAATGCTCTGAAAAAACAATATTTATACTGTATTTCTAATCATCCAGGTTAAATGTTTGTTTTCTAATCCAGAATGGCATCTTTTTTTTTTACTGCTGTGAGATAAAGCACAAGGTGGTAGGTCTCCCTCTCAAAGTCCAGTGAGTCGTGCGCCAAGAAACACAGGGTTGTGTCTTTCAGGCATCCACCTGCAGCTCTGCAAATAAAACCTTAGAAGCGTGCAGTTTATCCCGCCCGCTTACTTGTTTTTCCATCATTACCTCCACTTGGACAAACAAGGGGGTACTCCACGACGGCCTGCGCAGCCTGGATTTTCCCATGTTTTTGTTTGTGGAAGAAGTTTATATGTATCAATATGGAGCTCAGTTGGGACATAAAATACAATTTTTTTTTTTTCATTAACAGGGAAAAAGCAAAGTGATTTTGTTGAAAAGGACCACCGTGCAAGACATTTTTCCTGATGCTTCTTTTTAAAAAATTTCAAAGGCAAGTCTTAGGAAGCAGGAAAAAACATAAAAAAGTGAAGTCTAAGTTCCATATAAATTCAAGCTTGTACAGCAAGTTATCCTTGTTATTTGTATCCCTTGAATGCCCCACACATTCAGGAAACTGCCTCTGATTCCCTTCAGTATAACACCTGCAGCTCTATATGTACGCCGCATTGCATTTGTCCACTCCCTCCCTTTTATTTAATAGTTATGGTAACTGAAAAGACTACCCTCTTGCACAATTTTTTTCTTCTATTTTCTCCCCCTCCTCATTTTTCCTGCACATCAGCCTGGATTTTCTGCCACCGGGTCCCCCCTCTCTTTTGTGTGGGAAACCAGGTTGCGCTTGTGTGTGTGCGTGTGTGTTTGATAAATTTGTGTGGCAATGTGAACATTGTGGAGCTGGAGGGTCAGCGGTCTCGGTGAGCTGGATATTACAGAGGTAAGAGAGAAATGTGTGTGTGTCTGTGTGTGTACGTGAAAAGGAAAGTGAGAGAAAAGGGGGAAGACAGAGAACAGGCCTCGGGGTTGTTGAGGTCATACGGACAAGCTGAGATGAAGGATAATCTGCGGAGGTCCCTTACAGTGGGTGGTGGGGCCCCATTGGAGTTCACCTATTCAGACTCTGCACCCCCTTCTATCTCTCTCCTTTTTTTTCTCTTCTAAACTTTCACCTTCAGCCCCCTATTTTTTTTTTTTTGTCACCATCTCTTATTTATCCGCCACCCGGCACAGTTGCAGCTGGATTTCAAAGCTACGTTTAGCAGACAGATCCCTCCGTCAGGCAGGCTGGAATTGAGGAATTCCTGCCTCCCAGTCTTTAGGAACTGTTTTGCCCCTTCAGGGGCCCCTGCCATAACTGCCAGCGGCCTCCTCCTCCATCTCCATCTCCAACCAGGGGCCTGTTTGCAAATTGAGCCTGACAAAAAAAAAAAAAAGAGAAGCAGGGTCTGCGGGGGGAGAAAGAAGTGGCAACATTACAGAGGGTGTACAACAACAACCACCTACACTCTAGGAGCTGTGTTTTTGTCATTTAGCTATCACTAGATAGAAGAAGGATAGAACAGAAAGTGAGTATTGGATCACCAGATGAACTTATTCACATGACCAGAGAAGGAATTTGCAAACAAATAGGGCTCATGGGCAGAAGTTTTAAAATAAAATCCAGAGCACAAAAGTCTTTTGTGATTTATCATACAGGAGCCAGCTGATAAAAAGTAATTCATCTATTCAAAAATAGTCAAAATCATTAGTTTGTGTTTGACTTAGCATGCTGTCAATCCAGAAGAATGGGTTAAATGGGCTACCAAAGAGTGTGTTAGAAAGAATAACCCGTCATCTGGTTGAGTAAGAAAGTAATAACTGCTTTGTCATTTTGTACCTTTGTTTTATGGTTGATTTCCTGCACTTTGTTTTTGGTGCAAAGTGGTGCTGTTTGTAACTTCATGCTCGTGTCAACCTTTTATTAATTCACACCCCTCAGGGGGATGTTTTGTACCCACTTGTACAACCAAAGTATTTTTCTATATTTAAGTTTAAGTAAATGTGGGAATCTGGAAAGGGAATGTGGCTATTTGACATTCGCACACAAGGCAGAGGTTATTTAGGTTTCATCAAGGATCATAATCCATTTGTAAGGGTCAAAATAAATTCCCAAAATAAATGTCAAAGGTGTAAACAACAGCCTTCTAGATCATCTAAAATTGAATTATTGAGACTTGAGGATATGTCTTATTGTCTATCTTCATGATTCATTTAGACATTTATAATGAAAGGTCAAATGCGCCATAATTTAAGTATGTTCAAAATTGGTGCATTTCTGTTCAAAAACAAAAACGTCAGCCCCAGTCAGGATTCAAACTCAGAACCCCAGACCTTGTTGATGACTTAACAGCTAATAACTGTGTACTGAGTTAAAAGAGTTAAGAGTTGAAAGTTTTAATTACAAACAATTAAACTTAATATTTGCTTGTTTATATCTAATACATGATTAATTCTTTGGTCATAGTACGAATGTTAGCTAGCAATAGTTAGCGTGAAACAACAGTAAACAATCATCTAAGGTAGGCCTAAGGAAATTTTTCTTATAGTTTTAACTAAACTCACTTACACAACTGATGTCATGAACACTGCTATAATAGCATCAGTGTTCATGACAATTTTATATTTGTTATGTCACGGTCTGTTAATTGTGTTCAAATGGAGCTATGTGAAAAATGAGAAACCTTCCAGTTTCTTCTTTTAGGCCACAGTGTCCCCCCTCAGTGTTTGGTTAAAACTGCCTAACTTCTGTCCCAACAACATAAACTCAGAAATACATCCAGCAGTCATTACTGGGTAAGTACACCTGTCTTTTGCGTTAGCATGTTGGAACTAGCAAGCTTATCTGTTTGCATTACTCAAAATACTGATAAATTGCAAACTGTCTGTCAGATGTTTTCCTCCTTAGTTCACGGTTTTCTTCAAGTATGAAAACTGCAGAAAAAAAGCCAATGATCAAAGGCTGTCATTTCATTCTTTTGTGAAACCCCATTAAACATCTAACATGGACAGACTCCATGTCATGTTCCCTTTAGATCCTTTTATTTGATAGTTTCAGTGAATTTTATTTTACTGTTAAAGCCGTTTATTCCTCCATCTCACCCTGTGCTACCACTCTCCGCTCAGCTGGGTTTATTTTCATCCTGGATCGTCCAAGAAAAAAAAAAAAAAGGTCTGCTTAACTGGGGTAGCATATTTTGGAAGAAAGCTTTTCATGTGCAGGACAGATGTTGTATCTGCCTGAGTTGTACCGCCACAGAGAGGCAAACCAGGAGAGAGGGATAGAGTTAGATTAAGAGAACAGACAAACAGGAAGAAAAGACAAAAGGTAGAAGAGGGTTTTGGGTGAAAGAAAATTGCAAGCCCCCTTCCATCTCTACTAGAGCCACCTCCAACAACATTCATCCATTACATGCTGACAGGGGAGCCTCGGATTACTCCACTCTGTGCTTAAATGCATTTTGAGAAGGTATTTTTCATTCCTTTCAAAGGTGTGTGACTTTATAAAACTAGGATCAATCATGGGAAACCTTTTGGGACCCCTAGAAGGTTTTGATCAAACAGCGAAACAGAATGCCAAGTATTTCAACCATCTGCACTTCGACTAACAACAGGAAAACAATGCGCACAGAAATAGAGTGATGCAAACAGGATGAAGTTCTACATAACTAAATGTCACAGATCTAAGAGTCAGGTTTTTGGATTCAAATCCTTCCTATTGACTTCGAGCGTAAGTGAGGGCAGTGTTAAACGGCTTTAACTCAGAAGGAGACAGGAACCTACGGAAAAGAATTACAAAAGACGTATGTTTTTGTTTATTATGTAACTCAGACGCCGGTGAAATAGCATGAAGACAGTGAAGGAAATCAGTTATCATTTTTCAAAATTAAAGCACTAATATTGAATTGAAAGACACTAAATCCTGGTATACGTTTATCATTCAGATCTTATTTTGCTCACTGAATGAATTTCTACTACTAGCTACAGACCACTTTCACTTAACTTGCCGGTATTTCAAAATCACCCTTTAAACAAAGTCATCCTATCAACCCGTGAGCATTACCATTATCAAGATGTATCATGTTAAATTGTCAAGTTTAAAAGCCACATACTTCTTTTCACTGTGTTGTTCCACTGGTTTAAAATCCTCTGAATGAGCAGTCAGAAGAAGTGACCCAAGATTTTCAGTTTTTATAAAGAATGGAGTAACATACCCTTGCCCCTGCCCCACTTGTTGCTGTGTGTTTCACTTTCCCTTCGGCTACAAGACAGACGAATTCGGAACCCACACATCACTCATCAAGCCGACAGACTGACTCATAAACCAGCTAAAATCAACTATTACACTGTATAAAAACAAAAGGTATTTTCTTTAAAAATTATTACAATTGCGCTTTTATCCCTATAGCGTCAATATAACCTATGCATCAAAATAACAATACATGTTTCATATGACATAATACTTAATATGTTATGCAATTTAAAGAATGTTGTATATTTTAGTTCAATATAATTATGTATTCACCCTAATTATGGGATATTATTACATTAAACTTAAACATCATATACTGGCCCATGTCTAGTCCTATGCTACATTAAATTGGTCTTGGAACAAGCAATTATTAACCAGTTATTAGAACTGTGGCTATAACATACAAACATGCCCCTCTTAGTTTGAAAGCATGAAATTGAGAAAAGTACATTGTTGCCTCTTGATATTGCAAATGGTAGTTAGGACCAAAACCATAAGCAAATTGTACTAATTTTGCATATTTCAACTAGAACACTCTACTAGACTAGAGTGACAAGACTTGCAGTTCCAAGGTCATCATTGCTTGTTGAAAACTGGGAAACCAATGGGATTTGCTGTGTGTGCCTTTTGATGAACTGTAGCGTAATAAGCAGATTATACTGGTAGAGTTTATACATCAGGAGGTGAAACTGGATTTGTTTATTCCTACTTATTCTGATTTGGGATCGAAACTCAGAGAAACTGCCTCCCGAGCATCCTGTCTCTTTTGGTGCTTGTTCAATTTTATTTTTTTAACCCTATTTTGAATCTTTTGTTGTTGTTGAAATAAACCCCATTTTAAACTTTCCTACCTTTGAGTCCAGGTCTGCTTGCTATCTCTAAAGGAAGAAAACAGTAGGTTTATGGGTGAATATACATTCAAGATCAGCTTCAGAGCAGGTCTCTTTCTTTTATAAGATCCTTTTATGATCATGCTTTATTTTCATGTCTTTATTCTGATTCCCTGTGAAGCACGTTGGTGTGACTTGTTTATGAATGGTGCTAAATAAATAAACTTCCCTGGTCTTATGGCTTGTTGCCTTCATCCCTTGCCTCATCAATTTAATTCTGTGTCCTAAACAAATCCAAGATGTTCAGCAAGTGTCAGAATCTCATTACATCACAAAAACAAAACAAAACCAAAAAAAACAAAAAAACACCCGGTGTACTGTGAAGGACTGCACGGTGGTGAAATCTGCGCTTCAACTGAGAGGTCTGGATACTTCTACCACCGGATGATGATGGACGGATGGGTGGATGGATAAGGTCAAAGACAAGAATGATAACTACATAAATAAACTTTACAACCTCTTTCCTGTCTCCGCTCTGGATCAGAGGGATGCAGAGGCGGTTTAGCGCCGCATGGGCAGAGGAGAAAAGGAGAGAAGAGGATTTCCCTTGTAAAACTTACGTGAGAAGGCGAGGGCAGAACCCCCCCCCCCCCCCGCCCCCCCGATCCCACCTCCACCACCTCCTCCTTCTCCACCACCACACTTCCCCTACTGGTGATGTCAGGACGGGTAGGGGCTCCCTGATAAAAACCTTTGGACTCGAATGAGGAAGGGTAAGTGAAAAAGAGAGAGAGGGAGAGAGAGAGATGGAGTGAATGAAGGAGGATATTACTACTACTGCATGGACCGGTGCAGCAGCACTTAGACGCTCTTTGGGTCGCACACAGACGCACAGCAAAACCAAAAGAGGAGCTGACGCGCAGAAACCGAACTGTGATTTATTGGACTAATAATTTTTTTTTTTTTGTTGGTATCCACTCTTTTAGAAATTAAATAGCGCTTTCTCAAAAAGTAGGGTGTCTATGATAGGGGCTGGCATTGCATCCCCCTCCCCCCTTTCGGAGTTTGTTACTCGGACTCACCTTGCAGGCATATTGTTGGAGCGGGACGCACAAAACGTTGGCATAATGGTCAGGTAAACGAGAAAGGGAGTAGCATATTTAAAAAGAAAAAAGAAAATAAAAGAGAGAGAGAGATCCAACTTTGAATGAAATAGAAATCAATCATTTGTCAGTGTAACTAGGATTAAAAAAAAAAAAAAAACAGCATCTGCAGCTACATTTTCCTCCGCAATAAAATTATCCTGTTGATTTTTTGGGACTCTAAATCAGCCCGGTGACGTCTTTATGGTGTGGTTTTGCTTGTGGGGCTCACTGAACTGTTAAGACGTTTATTTCCCCTGACTACTTGTAAACAAATAGAGAATTAGAGGCTTCACATATTTTGCAGAGCGGGCTTTACACGAATAGGAAGGAGGCAAAGTGCGGTCTTTTTTATGTAATGCAAAGTGCAGAATTGAGTTTCAGCATTTTACTTGGCTCACCTTACTGAACGATTTATTGTAAACTTGTAAACCTTAAACTTTCAAATTTCTAGTTTGCTGCTATTTGTAAGTATTTAGAGGACCTTTGATTTTTAAATCGTTTTAAATTAATTGGCAGCATTGGAATGCACTGATTCAATATACTTTATTTCTATATTTTTTTTTTATCGTAAATCTTTTTAAAGCAGATTAATTTTACTTACAAAAAAGAAAGAAAAAACCCCCGCAACTGTTTAATTCCTGAGGAAATGTGGACAAACGATCCACTGTGAGACCTCTTGGAAAGAGGTTTTAAACACTATTTCAAACAAATCCCTCTATAACCTCGAGGCAAAATGTTGTTGATCAGACTACTGCCTATTTTCCTCGTCGTCATCACAAACACGTGGCTGCTCAGCCCGGTTCGCTCCGATACTCTCAGCCGGCACAAGCGCTCCTTGGCCCGCCGGGCAGACAGCGAGCTGTCCAGGATAGCAGCAGGTGAACCCTGTTTCGTCTCACCGTCCCGACTGAAACCGCGCGTCCTCTTCCCGACGCAACACCGCCCTCCAGCGGCCCTACCGAGGACGTCCACGAGTCGAAGAGCGCCCTTCACCGTTAAAGGCGCTCGAGAGGTTTGTCCCGGTGGGTGCGGGCTTGACACCGAGCTGCGAGAGGTCGCTCCGGCGCGGAGAGCGCACGAAGGCAGGGGTGATACCGGTGACCTGGCAGAGAGAGTGGGCGGATATCCGACATTATTCGACCGGTTTTATGAAAATAATATTCGAAACGACGAAAGGGAGTCAAATTATGTCAGGGAAGATGCCCCACACCCTCCCGGGAGGTCCGGTGTTAAAGACACCGAGGAGAGAGTTTCTTCTCGCTTTAGGGTTTCCCGCAGCGTCGACGTGAAGAAGCTTCGCTACGAGAAAGAGGACAACGTCAGGTGGGAGAAAGTTCCTCCCGAGAGCTCCACAGTTCACAGGGGGCTCCAGGTCCCCCACAGACTGAGGCAAGATGACCGAGATGGAGACAATCAGTCGTCCACAATGACCGTGGCGGATGCTGTCGCTACGGAGGACTACTCTGGGGAGGTGGAGGAGGCGGATGCAGCCGCGGACTCCCCCAATAACAGCTGGGGAACCACATTGCCAAGAGTGCCCCCTTCCTGGATGACAGCTCTGTACTTTAACGGGCACCGGGAGCAGCTGAAGGTGAAACTGGCCGAGGGAGTCGAGCTGCCGCGGGACAAGTTCGGCTTGGAGCTGTGGGTGAAGCCAGAAGGCGGGCAGAGCAACCCGGCGGTCATAGCAGGTGGGTGTAAATGATAGCCATCACTGCATCACTGCTCATCAGCTGTGTAACACTGCAACGTTTTGAAAACGCTATGATTATTAATCTCCCCTCATCCAGCGTCTGGATGTTCAGTGACAGACGCATGTTACCAACAGTTTATAGAAACAATAAATATGTGGACTGATCCATTCAGATTGCTCCAGGAAAACAATCATGTGTTTGGTGTGCAAAATATTGATGAAATAATTAGACTGTTTTTTTTACTTTGTTAATCTTTTTAATATAGTGATAAGTTGCCAAACATTTTCAGACTCTTGAATCTGCTGTGGGAGCCTGCCCAGTTTTATATGGGCTCATCAACTAGAAGTGATGACACAGAGTTGAATTGCAAGAAATATGAATTTACAAGGAGGCAAATTAGAGCCGCACTGATGCTGTGGTTCACATTGGATTGGAAACACTGCTTTTTGTTTTGTCACATAGATGCTGTGACAAAACAGTTTAGAAATTCTTAATGAGTTTTGGAATATTTTAGAAGCAATTTGTATGTTAAAGTTTATCACAACTCTAAAGACTCAGCTAAGAAGACAGCATAAGCACTGTGTGGTGCCTATGCTCGTAAACTATGAAAACACATAAAATTTGGTCATCCCTGCACTCAATGATCACTGCTGAAGGTGCTGAGTAACTCTACTTTGGTTGCTCAGCCCCTTCTGGTATGTCATTCTCACTGTACGAATACCACATGTGAAAATATCCCAGTTTCACAGTATCTCTGTATTTATACAACATTAAAACATAAATGTGTAACATGATCCAAACAATAGCTAATTCTCCTCATGACAAATAATATAAAGTCATGATTTTACTGTCTCCTATTCATGTTAAGCAAATTTTTCCATTAACACCCTGCTAAATTTAACATTCAAATTAAAATAAACATACTAATTTAGTAAAATGTTTAACTTTTATGCTATTCTACTGTTGATTAAGTCGCATTGAAAATTTGGCATGTAACAGTATACAAAAATAGGTTCAATAGGTGCCTTGGCTCTTAAGTCATGATTGGTATGTTTTTCTTACACTTTAATCAAGGGAAATCATATTGTTCTATTTCCAAATGAAATGTTAAATGACTTGGTCCCATAAGCTCAAAAAATCAGTTTGTGTCTCACCTACACATCCTTTCCATACCTTCTTTTACTGAGCACATTAAAAGAATTTGACCAGCAGCTAGAAATACACTGATCCAATGATCGCATGACGACAAAATATCTGTTTTTTTCCCAGCATAAAGAATGTGCTGTATTTGAAAAGCTGCCCAGCTTGACAAACACATACATCAACCAAATTAAAAAGGATAAAAGCGCTAGGGTGCAACACCACAGCTGTCTTGATAGGGAGGGAGACCACAAACTGTTACGTCCGCTCACATTTACTCTGATCAAAGATGCTGTTGCATTACTCAACTATTTTCCCCTCATTGCTTCCTTATGTTAGAGCAACATTTTACTGTGGCACGGGCTTTTCTCTTTGTAGTGTCCTAAAGGAATATAACAAATACAGTGAAAAACAAAGTCCTATTGTTTCTGGCAGACATGGCACTGACACCAGTTTGACTTCTGGTGAGCCTTTAATGATGAGCTTGTTTCGTTATTTTACTCGACTCCCTAGTTTCTTTATTGATCTCTTCATAAGTTGTACACAGAGCAATTCACAGCAGAAACCTGGGTAAACACTGAATAATTAATAGAGGTGCTCTAATCAGAACTTGTTGGATGATGTCTGATCTCTGCTTTTTCTAAAGTTTTGTCAGATAATGGTTTTAGCAGTCTAATTTCTATTTAATAACAAAAAAAAACAATATTTAAAGAACAGCATCTATTTTTCTTTCATAAGAAGTCATTACTTACATGAAATAATACAAATGCCATGATAGATATTGCATATGTGAGAAAGCAGTAGTTTTAAAATAGGATTTTACTAATATTTTAAAACAAGGATTAAAAAGTTATAGTGTTGACACTACAGACCAGACAATCAGCCTGCTATGTTAGCAATACGAGGTGAGTGCAGCTAGCATAAGTACAACAGTGGTTCATATTTACAAGCAACTGTAGGGGTTTATTTCAGTGACTTCCAAAATCACGTTCAGCATTTTGAATGACAGAGATACAAAGCTCCAGAAGACAAAATGCAGTAACTTTGCTGTGCTCTCTTCAGCCTTCCTGTTATTTGCTGAAAGTCTTGCTCTCTCTTGCTTGCTCAAGTTCTAATTAAACCATAAAACTTGAACATGTCTTGCCATTCAATTTCCTTTGAAATACCTTTCTATATATTTGACTATATTTTATTCATTAAATGTATAATATACCAACATTTCCAATTAATTTTACCCATTACAATATTTTAGTATTGATATGTCAGTCTTTTTCAGCTGTTAAACCTAAATACTGCTGGTTGTCATATTTAAATGGATAAAGGTCACCTGTGACAGGTATAAAAAGACTAGTTTATTTTTATTTGAAGCACAATTACGTAAAAAATAAATATATTTCAAATCAAAACTTTAGACTTCACTTTACTATTAAGAAGCTTAAACAATTCTATGTGAGTAACTATTTTGAAACGAGCCAAAAACCGGCCAGAGCTGGCCTTCTCTGCACATCTTATTGGATGCCAAGGGTGAATTTCAGAGTATTGTTAAACTGCTAACAACGGCATATCATTGAGATAGTACAAACTAGATTAATATACCCAATACTGGAACTGAATATAAATATTACGAAACAATCCTTCTTAGCAAACATCTCAAACTGAACACTACAGACCTTGCAAGTAAACAGCTGTCAGACTCGGTTAGGATCAAGCTGGTGAACACAGCAGAACATTTAGCAGCAAAAGAACCTGGACTTCCTTTGAGAGTTGGAGCAAAGCTAATATTGGAGTTGCTACAAAAAAAATTAGCCCCAGCTGCAAAATGTGTAAATAGCCAACTGTTTTCTAACACGTTCGCCAGCGATTTGTGGCCCACATCCAAAATAAATACAGCTTTAAAACATCAGCATCTGATTTAGCTCAGTGTAATAATCATGATAATGCCTGGTAGTGCAAATGTCTCTCAAAATTAAGAACACATTTACCATAAACTCTGTTGTTTTTGCAAATAAAATGTTCTCATCTGGTGTTGCATGAACCACTTAAAAACAACACCCACTTCCTGTTGTGTGCTATTCGATATTACATCCACAACACTGTAAAACAGTTTAACGCATTTTTCCCAGGAGATGACCTAGATGTCTGGTCATGCAAGGCTAAAAGGGCTATTTGCTTAAAAGTGCCATTTGTGGCACTGACCACCACATAGCAGCACTCTTTGGTTGAGTACACTGTAATTTAATGGATTTTATACATCTAATTAATTAAATTTATGGCAGCTTTCTAAACTAGCTCAGATTCATTGGAATATTTTACTGCAGTTTCCCCACTTCATACAATCACACATGCATACATGTTTAAGTTTATACCCATGCGTGCACACGTACTGCACTGTGGAGGGTGAAGGGGTTCCCTGACCCTTCCCTGTCCCAGTTGTTTGACATCTGGGGAGCAGATGTGTGCCTGAGACTGTTGCAACAGCAGATGGAAACATCAAGGCCTTGGTTTGGCTTAGTTAGAAATCCCTGTCTTTCTCTCCCTTCCCTGCTGCCTTTGACTCTGTGTTTTCTATCTTTCCCTGTGACTATATCACTGCCACTGTGCAAGCGCACTTTCATTCCCTCAGTCCCTAAGTGTAATCCACTGGAAGATGGTTTGTTTGTGTTTACAGATTTTTCCTGTGGGAATGGTGCCATTTACTTTCTGAAGATTCTTATTAAGTCCGATGACTTTTCTCTGCATCTCAGGTGTATTTGACAACTGCTCACATTCACTGAGTGAGAAGGGCTGGTCCGTTGGCATTCGCACCATGGAGCCAGCTGGCACCAAAGACGCGCGGTTCTACTTCACGCTTCGCACAGACAGAGCTGTGAAATCCACCACCATCTCCAGCCACCACCGTTACCGAGCTAATGCTTGGACGCACCTGATGGCCACATACAATGGTCACAACATGACCCTGTATGTCGATGGGGCTAAGGTGTGTCACATATGGGTTTTGAGCATTTTGAAAGAATTATATAAATTTGATAATAAGTCCAAATTTGTGTTTTCAATTGTGAGTTTTACGCTTTACTAAATATTTCTCTAGTTCTTTATCAGGGACAAGGAAAAACATTTTTAAAGTTCTTTAAGCTTCTGATCCCTTAGAAATGTTCTTTTCTCTATTTGACCAATTATTTGTTTTTAGTCTTTGATGTAACAGTGAGTAGTTCTTTGCATAAACTATTGCAGTGTACAATGTTAAGTAGGGTTGAGCGATATGACTGAAAAACACAGCAAAATCATTTAATATCAGTTGATATCAACAATTATTGATTGGTGTTTTGTTTTAAATATTTGAAATCCAACCAAACTGCGGAAAGCCACAGGAAACTGTGACTTTCCTGTTTTAGTCACAGTTTTCATTCCACACTGTTGTTTATTTTTAAGCAGTTATGAGGCAAAGTGGAGAAACTATGCAAGTTACACAACACGTTGTTGTTAGGTAGCCAAACAGCAAGTGAGTTAGTTGATGCCACTCAAGAGAGGTTGAACAGCTAAAGTATTTCCTCTGTCCACATCCCCAGAATGCTGTGCAGTAACTAAAAGCCAAAAATTAGCACTTCCTTATGTATGATGAGTGTGCTTAATCTTCTGGCCAGAACTGTATGTAGCAAAGACAACAACATTTAATAAGTAAGATTATAGAGTGTAGTGCTAATGTGTTTCTCTAAAAATATGTAACCCAATGTTTCAGTATTTATGTGATGTGGAATTAAAAGATAATAATCCTCCACTTTTGGAATGTTTCCTTTTTCTTTATTTGTCTTAGATGGGAGAAAGCAGCCTCCAGTCTGGGGATCTCTACAGTCCGTTCATGCAGACCTGCAGAACTCTGTTTCTTGGGAGTAAACAATCTGATCTTGGTCAAAGCTTTAGAGGCCACATTGGAGGAGTGATCCTGTGGGGCTATGCTCGCTCTCATCAGGATCTACTAAAGCCACCACTTCAAATTGACTTGAATGAGCCAGTTTTGGCAATGTGGGCGGATTTTACCAATGTAAATAGCTTGTTTTGTTGTATTTCAGTTGCAAACGGTCAAGTCTTTTCAGCGATCTAAGAAGCTAAAGCTAAATTTGAATTTGTGTTGAATTGATTTGAGAATTGTCTCATACAAGCACTAAAGTTTTGGCAAAATGTTTACAATTGCATTTGTTTTCAAGGTGGAACGGCTTTGGAGCCCTTACAAAACTGCCCTGCATCCAACTGTCATCACTACTCCAGCACCAGAACAAGAACTTGTCTCATCCTTTCTCCCGCCAGCATGTGGCCAGACACAATGCGACAACACAGACATCATCTCTGGCTACAACAACAACTGGCAGCTCCGGACACCCAAACGCATTCGCTACCGGATTGTCAATCTCTCGGAAGATGACGGTGGGAATCCAACAGTGACACCAGAACAGATCCAAGTTCAGCATCAGGCTCTACGTGAGGCGTTTCAGCCTTACAACATCACCCTGGAGCTGAGCGTCCACACCGTGAAAAACTCCAGCCTTCGACAGAGATTCATCCTCAGCAACTGTCGAATTGGCAAGATTGGGAACCGGCAGTGCGATCCAGAGTGTGACCACCCAAGGACCGGCCACGATGGAGGCGACTGTCTCAGACTAGGGTACTGTTACAACTGGAAAAGGCAGGATGGGGTTTGTGACATGGAGTGCAACACCATAAAATTTGAATATGATGATGGAGACTGCTGTGATCCAGATGTCACGGACGTTTCTAAGACCTGCTTTGACCCTGAATCTCCTGACAGGTGAGGTTAATGAGCGCTTGATGGAACATAAGTATTGTAGGAAAGTGATCATTCCCTGTTTGTCACAAATAGGCAACAGACAAGTTAAAGCAAACCAAAGAAGAAACCTAAATCACTAAAAGCAACACAAGGATCATAAAATCCAACAGAATGTAAACTATTTTGGTGATATAGTTATACTCCTTAAACTTTACACATTTTGTCAAGACACATCAATATACTTACCTTGGAATTTATTTTGTAAAATGGTTTACAAAGGTTTTTAGAAATAAATAAAAAAATCACAAGTATTGTGTGCATTTGCATTCAGCCCCCTTTTCTCTAATGCTCCTAAAAAATCTAATGCTATTCTACTGTTTCTAGTAATCTAGTAAAAGTCACTATATCGACAAATAAAATCCTCCTATGTATAATTAAATCTCAGTACAAATAACTGCTGCACAATATTTTACAAGTGTATCA
Source organism: Xiphophorus maculatus (assembly GCF_002775205.1). NCBI lineage: Eukaryota > Metazoa > Chordata > Actinopteri > Cyprinodontiformes > Poeciliidae > Xiphophorus > Xiphophorus maculatus. The sequence goes on from NC_036448.1 coordinate 9,126,375, forward strand.
TTATTGTATTATAGCCAGTAGTATATTAGGTGATGGTTTTTGTTTAGTGATACAGAAAAGAGAGCATTAAAATGTTATGTTTAAGGTAATCACAAACTACAACTAATATGATTGACAGCAAAAAGATGCAACTTAAAAAAAGCACTGTTGAGATGGAAATACTGAATTTGATATTCCAAGGGTATTAATACTTTTGCCAGTAGATAGTATGAACGAGTGTTAGAACTAAACAGACAGACAATCTGGCAGAAAGGAGAGGAGAGGAAACAAAAAGCCTGTACACTTGGAGATGTAATCAGCTAAATGAAATCCAGCTGTAAACAATCAGTAAAATGAAACCTTGCAGAGTACTAGATTAAACAGAATGTGCAAACACTAGAGCTCCACAACATATAAAAACAGGAAATAAAGTTAAATACAATTCAGGACATGAACAAACTACAAAAACTGACAGAACACAGAACAGGAGTAAAATAAAAATAAAAAACACCCAAAAAGCCAGATTTGAAACCGGAACATATTGATTGAACATGACGACATCAGAATCCAAAACACAAAATTCAAACCAGAACACCAAGTCTATAGACCATGACAATCTCCCCCTCGCCTTATCAATTCATTCTGACAACAAGAACATTAAAATAAATATGCACTTTATGGTGGAATTACCTAGAGATAAAAAAAAAAATCCAACTCAGAAAAAAACATTTTTCGCAGAGGTTTTCTTGTGACGCTGTTTCTCCTCTTCTTCGTTAGCTTACTTACTGCCTGTGTCGTAAACAGCTCGACACGATACATTTACAAACTGGAACTTTCACCTTCTCAAGTGGTTGTAGAGAAAACCCTGTGGAGTGTGAATGGTGGATTAAGGTAGGCCAAAGTACACAGTTATTTTTGCTAAACAACTCCAGCAGCAGCCCTGCTGCCTTCCATTTGCTCTGACAGACAGACTCATGGAGAGATCCAAACAGCTTGCATGGAGTCTCAACATGAGGTCTCCAGCCTGGCGCTTTAAAGACCTTGATTCAGGTTCTTAATCCAAATTGTAACCACAGGTTTACTACGTGGCTCTGGGAACCAGCGACAGACTTTAAAAAGCGACATATTTACTCTTCAGTGTTTGAAGTTAACAGAAAGTGACATCCTTATGTACTGTTGGCTAATGTGTTTTGAATGAGGAAAAAATGAGTTATTTTCCTCAGTAAACTCTGGCTGAATTAACGTCCCAGTATCTACAAACAGTCATTATATACACTCATAAATTCTTTTAAACACTGAGCTGGTGTTGATTTACTACTTCAGGCTAATAAGTTAATATTATGCAAATATGATTTACAGACTCGCTGTCCAAATGGTTTAGGATGAACACAGTGGCTTTCAAAAGGATTCAATCACATAACTGTGTTACCTAAAGTTGTCTAAAAATGCTCTACATATCAAACATAACTTAAAAGAAATTTGTCTTTGCAATTTGACACCTTGAAATTGGCCAGGCTTTTTAAGAAGCTCCTGAACGGCTGCCATGTTTGAGGACATTCAAGGGTTCCTCAAACATGCATGAAATATCAAAGCAACAAAAACTCTAGTATCCAGTTATGTTTTTGATGAGAGAATAACATTATAATCTGATATAAGGCTTAGAAAAAATAGGTCCCTTTTAACATTTTCACATTCTGTCAAACAACAAGATTCAATGTATTTTATTGTGATTTTATTTGAGTAACCAACACAGAGTAGCACATAGGTGTAAAATGGAATGAAAAAAAAAACATGACTTTTAAAATTCTTAAGAAATAAACACAAGAGTGTGTTGTGCATTGTTTCAGTCCTTGTCAATACTACCATGTTAAATCGCTTAGGGTTAGTGAGATGGGATATATGGTCAATTGATTCCTACTTGGATATGTCTAGACATTGACTAGGCCATTTTAACACTTGAATTTACATCTCCACCTGTCTGCTGGGTTCTTAGTTTCTTTGGGATGCAATTTGTTCACTAATGTTCTCTAGAAAATCTTGAAGGCCTTCCCAGAACAATCTGGATTATTACTCAGATTAAATCACACAGACGAGGACTCTATATACTAATTACCTCATAAGATGGCTTTCTGTGTTGGATTTTATTTGTAGGTATCAGAAAAAAGGACGCAGAATAAATTTCAGCGAACCATATTTTTTAGATTCTTATTTGTAAAAAGAAATTAAACCATTTATCATTTTCCTTGCACTTTGCATTTATGCACTACTTTGTATTAGTGGGTCACATAAAATAAAAAACAAAACACACACAATAAAAGCTTTAGCTGCATGGCACTCTGTGGTCCATTCATATCTATTTTCTCGATGATTAACATCGATATAAGATGTTCTGGCTTCTTCTTCCCCTTTCTTTGTTTCTCTTGACAGCAGCAGGAAGTATCAGGGAATATCTTGTCCTTTTCCTCAAAAGAAACACAGCATGCTTCTTAGTAGTTTACCTAGCATTCAACTTTTTTAATTTCACCAATAGATAAATCTAAGTCTTAAGTGAGGAGAGCTACCTCTGGCCAACAGATGGAGACTGTGGCTGTACTGTGCAGTTTCCCAGGTTTGAATTTCTGTAGCTTTGTGAATGTAAAAAAAAAATCCTGGAAAAGAACACTGTGCTTACTTGTTCTGGAAGACCCAGGTTAAGGGTTTGGTGGAACTTGGATGTGTGTGGGCTCATTGCTTGGCCATATGCAGGAAGTTCTTTAGGCTTGTCCTAAGTAAATGTTAATTTATGTTTCTCTGTCATGCGTTTGGTGGATATAAGCAAAAGGACAGGGAAAGCACAGTTGGTAGTTGTAATGGTCAGATGTTCTCTATCGCAGCCTACGGTTTCTACCCTGTTAAGAGGACATGGACGCTAATAAAGTAAGTTGGACAGCAGACAATACTGTGCTCTGGTGTTATGCACAGACTTTCAAATGTTCCTTGGCTGCAAAATTCTGAAATGTTGATTCATTCTTATTTTAATTTGAAGGTTTTAGCAAAAAACCCTGATGTTAAAACAATAATAGGAAAAACACAAGATCTGGATTACCGGATTACTGCTTCTGCTGTTCAGATAAGAAACGCAAATGTCAGAAGTTCCAGTATGTGTGCACTTCAATGAAGCGGTGAAGCTCCAGCTGAGTTCCTGTCTATAAGTTCCCAAACCTCCATTAAAAACAACATAAATGACAAATACTCAGGAGACCAAAGTGTCGTAAACGCTGCAGGTTAGCGGTAGTGTAGGTCTCCTTGAAAGGTTCTGAACCCAGCCGGTTGGAAATGCTTGTATGTGCGAGTCCCTCGACATGCCGGTGCGCATGTGTGCATTTGTGCTCCTGGATCACAAATCGAACTTTCTCAGGCAGAGGGAGATTTAATGTGAGGATGACATTTTGCTGGCATTTGAAGAGCACTGCAAAGCATTTTTCATGTTTGGGATCTGCGTTTTTGATAACTCCCCTCCCTGCGTCCCCCCTGAGCTCCTAGCCGGCTGTTCTGATTGTGAGACCCAACTTGCTGTTGCTTCTGGAGGTGCCAGAGGTTTCAAAAGCCAGCTCCTGTCACAACACAGATTTGTTGTTGTGAGCCAGTTCTACGGTAATGGCCAGGTACGCTGCAGCTTCTGGCAGCACTGTAAAGGAAAGGTGGTGGTTGGGGAATGGGAAGGGAAGAGAAGAGAATAAGGCAAGAATGAAAAGGCAGGGCTGAGGATAAAGGGGTCATTGTGGTCATGTTTGTTAAAAACATGCCCAGGATTTACTAATATTGTTCAATCAGCAATTGAAGCGTCATTGAAGGCAACTCACTTGCAACAAGATTTCTATTCTATTGATTTATATATTAATTCTGTTTCTGCTTGCAGTCACATTTACATATTTCAAGTCATAAAACAATTCTTCAGACAAATACAACTTCATCAACGTCCGCACTTTTAAATATTTTTTCTATTTGAAAAATGCACAAACAATAAAAAACATACATCTTCATTACCTCATTTGTTTTTCCAATTTTTTAAAAAAGAAAACGAACTAAATTAAGTGTGGTGACGGGGATCATGCATGGTTCTGTGGATTTTAAACCCAGGAGGGGGCAACATAAGCAGAGCACAAACTGAATCAATGACTAAAAACAAAGACCAACATCCTCATCACAGATGCAATCAGATCAGATCAGATCTGACATTTTCAGTCCCTTTAGTCCAAATTGAATACATTTATCTACTTTCACCTTGAGTGAATAGGACAGGTTTTCCTTTATAAATATATAATTCACTGTGTGAATCCAGCCATCAATGCTGAGTAGCTCAGTTATTAAACACTTTTTTTTTTTTACTGTTCATTAACAAAATATAAAGTAATTTTTTATCATGTGCATCCCAGTGGTCCAGAGTCCAGTCTCCTATTTGATTTCCTACTTAAAGCACATGTTTTGGCCAAATATATTCATAATATGTTTAATGTAGTTTGATCCAGTGATCTTGAATAACTTGACAACTCCAAAAAACATGGTAGTGATTGGCTTTTGTGGTACTTTGGCAATTTTCAAATGAAAATCTTGTTTAGTAAAGAGAAAAAAGCCATCCAATCCAGAATATGCCCTTTTGTGAAAACACAGCATCCATCCATGCATCCATTTTCTAATGCCCTTGTCCCTCGTGGGGTCAGGAGGGGTGCTGGTGCCTACCTCCCATGAACGTTTCGGGCGAGAGGCGGGATTCACCCTGGACAGGTCGCCAGTCCATTGCAGGAAAACACAGCACTCCTTTTAAATTAAAATGATTGACTGTGATGAATTTGTACTTTTTTTCTTTTTAATCACCCCACAAGGGGTCTTTTTGTGGGCTCTAGTGTCCCTTTTTCAAAGTAGGCTGACAGGAAAAGGGGAAGGAGAGGGGCGAAGACATGCGGTAAACGTCGTCGGGTCCGGGAGTCGAACCCCTGACAGCCGCGTCGAGGCCACGTTGCCTCTGAATGTGGGTCGCGCTAACCCCTCCGCCACCACGGCACGCCCCCAGATGAATTAGTACTAAATCAGTTGAATAGTTGAATGAAGTAAGCCAAAACATCACATGACCCAGTCTAAAGAAATTCAGAGAATAGACGAGAAATAAAGTCATTGACATCTATCTACCATTTGTAATTGTTTCAGACTCCCTCAAATCACAGGGAGTTGGAGTCCCACAGCTATTATCCAAAAATGGAGATCATCTGAACTGTATTATGGCTCCTCCTAGGAATGGCCAGTCACATTTCAGCACAGCTCAGATCAAGGCTTTATTCATTATATGTAGAGTTTGAAGTGATTTTGGTATTGTTGTGCTGTTCCAACAACCAATTGCATCAAGTCTCATCCGATTTGGACGTAGCCTTGTTTATGATGCCATTCACTTAATTGGTGTCACAACTAAACTTAGCACTTTATTTAAATGACTCTTGGCATGTAAATGTAGACAGATTTGAGTAGACCTTGAATGTGTCGGTGTCAGAGCAAAAGCTGCTTCACTGGTGTTCCAGTAGCTTCCAGTTCAGGGTAGACTTTACCCTGTTGGGTCTCTGAATTATTCTTAAACATCCTGACAGATTTCCTTTCATCTGACAGACAGCTTAGGTTAGTGTGCACCAAGAATTTCAGAGTGGTCAGATATCCTGCCAATATTTATCTGGAAGCTTGTTGATTGCTACAACCACCACATTGTTATTCAAATCTCCAAAGGATATTTAACCAAATATTGGTAGATGTGTGGTGAACGGCTGCACTGTTGCCTTTCAGGAAGGAGACTGGGTTCGAATCCTGGCCAGACCTTTCTCCAAGCTCTTACAGATAAAAAAGTTAATCTTGTAGAACTTAAAATGAAGATTTGTTTTTGATGTTGGACTTTGCACAGGAGAAGAGGAATAAAAAATCATCTGGATGCAAATCAATCTTGGACATGTCATGACAGACAGAACAGCTTTTTAGTTTGTAGAAATATAGCGTTGAAATTTTTGTTGAAGCTTTTATACAAGTTTATTTAAACAATGTCTATTTCTTATTAATATTATGTTTTTGCCTTATTACAGCATTGTTTAAATGCAGATATAGTTAAACATTTAGGTATATAATATATAGTACAGTAGAAGGTACAACACGCTACATTTTTTCTTGTTTTTCTGCAATGAATGGATTTTGATGCTTAACTTAGTGGCTGTGCTTTGCTGACTTGTTTTTTATATTTATAGCTAGGGGTTTCACTTCACTCATGAAAACCTATTTATTTTTGTGACTTTGACAGTATTCTTCCTTTGAGACCGCCTTTCAGTCTCAGAAGCTGAGGAGTTGAGTCTTTAGTGGTCAACTTTCTGTCCTTTGTAATTGTGTGGCATGCAGTGATGGATTCTGCACACAGCCTCAGCTAAGATCTGCTTCAGTAGTACTGTGAGAGCAGAGGTTCCCTGAAGCATCCTAAATCTTAAACCTTATTTATATAGGCTAGGTGCCAGAGAAAGCACATTCTTATTTACTGTGCACCGTATACGCTGGAGGAAAGATAGCTTTAAAAGAAGGGCTACATGTGCAAAGGTCTTGGCTGCTGAGAAACACTTTTGGTCCAGTTTGGAGGCGATGCACCTCATATAGCATTAAATTGTCAGTGTTTGGGAAGAAGAGGATTGTTCCTTATTTCATTCATTTACCTCTTTTATATATAAACTAACATTTCCTGCTGAAAGATTAACAGAAAAACAATAAAAAAGACTTCAGAAGAGTTTTGAAATATTTTGGTTACTGTTTTGTTCCTTCCAGATTGATACCCATAAACAAACCATTATGTACAGAGATACTATTTCAATTTCAGCGTGATTCTTGCAGTATAACAACCTTGAATAAAAAAAAGGCCCAAGACGAACTCATTGAACCCAGGACAATCCCGTTGAGCACTTTTACCTCAGCCAGATGGTGCACATGTTCTACCAACTGAGCCACCCAGTGCTTTGATTTACAACAAAAATGTGAATGTAATTGTTTAAAATATATATCTATATTTTGATGCAGCAAAAATACACACATAATAAATATTTTAAGAAGGTGTAGAATATCTGAATTTTTGTCATTCTTTTCTTTATACGGCTGCAGAAGTCTAACAAGTTGATATTAGCTTGTTAAATAATCGGGCCATTCCCAGTGGGGGATGGCAATTTCTGGTAAACTTCATAGCGTCAAGCTAGAGAACTGCATGGATCACGGCCAAACGTTAGTCGCTGGGTAATATTTAAAACTGTAACAGAGCCTACGCCTCCAGCAAGCAATCAATTTTTTATGGCCAGGAGTTCAGACCCTCTTAAAAACGAAGCGTAGAACAGGAAGCTGGTTTTTGCCAGGCTAGCATTGCTGCATCACTCTAGGCTTTAAATACCAGTCAAAAACAGTCTTATATTTTCTGTGAAATGTCATTATACCTTTGAAATCCTTGATAGCAGTAACTTAATCATGCCTATTTCACACTAGTTTATTTTCTCTGCAGTAAAGTGTTCTCATGAATTATCTCATGAGTTATTAAAAGTCACCCATTATCAATACAGACAGTTTTCATGCAGATGGTAGGTCCATCTACACCTACATATTAAAAAAAGAACTCATACAAACATTCAGTCATGTTTTTTTTTCTCATATTTTTAAGCAATGTGACCTTGTGCCGCACCAACACATCAGCCATGTGCATTAACACCCCTCCATTAAGTCAAATAGTTGTGTTTTAGCATGTGGTACTCTCTCTAGACATCCATGGGAGACTCAGCTAAAAGCCTTATCTCTCAGGTATGCAGGAACTGGGTCATTGGTGAGACTTTCTGCATGACTCTCAGACCAATTTTAGAGCCTTCTGGTGAAAGGTGCAAAAGCTTTCCAGCTATGAAAGCAAAGAAGAAAAATGACATGTGACATCACTCAGCTGAGGATAAACAAATTCAGCCTCACACATCAAAGTGCCACTGGAGTAATTTATCACTGACATGAAGAGAAGGATGTGGGAACAGTGGGCGGTAGGGAGGAGATTGCAATGGTGTGAAATAAGCTGCCCAACTCAAAACATCTATAATTTGAAGTTATGCTGTGAAGAGAGATATATGCTGATGGATTGATGAAAACTATCATCTGCCATAAATCGCCCCTACATTAAGAGTACAACAAAAGTTTCTACATCCAAACTCAAAAGGCCAAATAACATCCCCTTGAGCAAAAATGTATTTCAAACACTTGTATTTTGTTTTATATTCATGTTTGCCTGTGGGTTTTAGTCAGTCTTTATACAGTGGAACTAAAATTTTTCTTATTTTTAGTTAGCACAATAATCAAAATGTTTTTTTTTTTTATGTTTTTGATTAAACCTGGGTTTAATCAGGTAAAAGGCCCTTTAAGATGAAGACCTGGGTCACAAGGGTGACACCATTTTTTATTTTTTATTTTACAATAACAAGTAATATCTAAATGTAGATGTGCTCCAAACTCAATTCAGATTTTTGATTTACAAAAACTACTGATTTTGTTTTCTGAAAATGACAACTCGACTTAACAAGATAGCAAAAATAACAAAAACACAGGAAAGGGTACAGAGTCTAAATCCACCACTACTGTCCTCAACATCAACATAAGCAGTGATTCTAGTCTAAGTACTTTTCCAAAACTTTGCCTCCCATATATTTTGTAGCCCAACATGTCTTTATTATTTATGTCTACAGAAAATGTACATATAATTGTCTTATTGTAGCTACAAAATATCTTTCTGTCACTCACCAAAATCCTTTAGTTGTGTTCTGATTATACGGGTTTTCTGATCTTTCCCTTTCTGCAGGGCTTATATGAGTGTGAAAGAACTGAAGGATGAGCTAAACCTGAGCGGTAGCGACACACTCAATGTGTTTTTTGCCAGCAACTCAATGCGAGAAGAGCTGGCAGGAGCAGCAACGTGGCCATGGGCGAAGGAGGCTCTTACACACCAAGGTCAGTTACATAAGTAAAACAAAATATCTTGAATGTGGCATTCATTTGCAGTTCTTCAGCTTTGCAGGTGTCTGTATTTGTTTTTCTCCTTCATAATTATGCTTTAGAAATGTTGTTTTTTATTTTGTTTGTTTCTTTTTTGTAATCGTTCATTAAACATGTTCATTACCCCTAACCCTTAATGTTGTTCTGACCATCTTTGAAAAAAGATGAGCACAATGAGCTTGAGTGGCATCATTTTCACTGAAGTGTTAATTCACTCACTTCTGCATAAATATGCACAACATATTTATGCAGAAATACTTCTTTGTCGTCATTGCCTGCCGTAACTATGCAGTACACGACACTCAATCGGGGGACCTTATAAAAATAGTTGGCCATTCAAGTTCAAATTAATCAAACAGTTTATATAATAAATTATTTCTGGCACGGCTGCAATCTCTATTCAAAACTTGTTGGTGAAATACAAAACAGGCCATCTGAGAAGGTTTTGTTGGCATGTTGGGAAAATCTGTGATTTCTGTGTTAATATAGGTATAAGAGGATTTGTTGATTTATTGATGGAATATATTTAGTTTCAGGTCTAATTCGAATCTTACTAAAACCTTTTTTGATTTATTGATTTTAGTACTCAGGTTTTGCATTATCCCCGATTGATCTAAAAACTCATTGTGTTAAGTGTTTTATGATGTGACACTCAGTTGAATGAAAGTTACAAAACATAGTTCACAATTGGAATCTGTACTCATCATAAATCAGCATTTCTGTGATCATTTTGCTTGTTTGGCTCTCCGGTTATGGCAATTTATGAGTATTTTCCCATCCTCAACAATTTCTAAATTCATGAAATGGTTTAATATATTTGTGGATTACCACAAAATTAAATTTATTCCATCTCCACAAATAGTTGATGTATATAATAAGATGTTGCACACTTGAAGCTTTAATTAGTCTTTTTTCTTGTAATTTTGTTGTATTTGAAATATGGAGTAGTTAGAAGGACTGGCTTTCCAAGAACTTTTTCAGTTCTACATTTCCTATCCCTTGCATAGGTGGGATGTTTCTCAACCCGTCCTACTTTGGTACAAAGGGCCACCAGAACACAATGATCCATGAGATGGGGCACATATTTGGGTTGTACCACGTTTTCAAGGGGGTGAGTGAGCGGGACTCCTGTGATGACCCATGTCAGGTAAGACAGATCAATCCTACTGTCTCTGATGACCCTAGATAGGCTATGCTATGCTGTAATTTGTTTTCATTTCATGTACTGTATAAGTCGATAATCAGCCTGCTTAATTTGTTCCTCCATTACTTTTTTACTTTCTTCACTCGTTCCTGTGTTCCTTCATTCCTTAATTTTGTACTTTCTTTGTTTGAAAAAATGAACTAACGAAGGAATTTTCCTCTTTCCTCCCTTAATTTGTGTATCCTGGAAAACATTGGGAATTTGACATAAAAAATATTTAAGAAGTAGGCATGCACCGATATGAACAATTGATTGGGATCAATATCTGATATTAATATTGCTGTTATTGCTGTTATGGCAGCACTGAAAAAAATACAAAACCACTGAAACTGCTTCTCTGCTTCAGCTAAACATCCCACTATGAGGGAACAAGATGGAAGTAAATATTGGTTATATATATGTCAGACTTATCGAACCGATACTGATATGTAAAAGATTGCTTAACACTTATACAGATGTTTCTACTAATATATTTAGTATGAACACTACAGTTTTTAAAAAAATCCTTAAAACTAGAGATGCACCGATCTGATAATATCTGTAACGGTCTTGACATTGAAAGAGATTCTGGATCAGGTATTGGTGACAATGTGCCTGATCCATAAAGGCAGATCTAGTCAGTGTAATTCTATACATTGTGCTCTGATTGACAAAAACAAAAGGTTGACTACCGTGATCAGACATGTGTGATGAATAATAAAGCATGACATCAGTTTCAGTTCCTTTATTATTTATTTTATGCAAATAAAAAAAAGAGTATTACTCTTATAACAGCACAGACTAAACAAATTGAAGTTGTTTTTACATGTCTGACTAAGCTTGTGAAGCTATTGGTGTATTTAAATGAGCTGTACTAGTGCAGCATTAACAAATGAAGTTGTAATTCAATAAATTGTCTGTTTAAAAAAAGAAAGATTTTAAGTCAATTCAGCACTGTTTCTCTGTATCAGATTGGTATGGACTGATACTAAGCCTCAAATATCTGTATCGGTATTGGAAGTGAAAAAAATGGATCGGTACTTCCCTAATTAAAACTGTAATTCTTATTTACCACAACTTGTTACACCCACTCTGTTGATAGTATCATTCTATAAATTCTTTGTTGCTTAAGTCTATGTTTTTCATTTATTGCCACCACATGTTCATATTAATCTTTTATGTGTTCTGGCAGGAGACAGCCCCGTCTATGGAGACAGGAGATCTGTGTGCCGACACTGCACCAACCACCAAATCCAAAACCTGCCATGACCCTGAAGCTGTCAACGATACATGTGGATTCACCATCTACCATAACACGCCTTACAGCAATTACATGAGTTACACAGGTAGATGGAAGGAACAAATGCGTATAACAAAAAGCGCCTTATACGTAAATAACATGTGGGTTATGCATTTTTGCGCAACATTTCCTGCAGTCCAAAGTAATTTTTGAGCCTATTACATCTAAATAGAACCTGTTGTCATTTAGACCTGTTGTCTTTTTAACAAAGATTTAAAAAAATGATAACATTTAGTTATTTGAAATGTGTGTTTGAATCCTATGTTGAATTTTATTCTTAAAAATGTACTAAGTCTCTTTCAATCTCCCCCCATCAGATGACAACTGCACCAACCACTTTACTCCCAATCAAGTGGCCAGAATGCATTGTTACCTTGATTTGATCTACCAAAAGTGGCTGATGGACAATCGCCCTGCTCCTGTCCCGCTTCCCCCCATGGTGACGGGCCAAAGCACCAACTCTGTGTCCATATACTGGCTCCCACCATTGAGAGGGTCACTTTTTCAAAGGTATGGAGACTTTATGTCATAGAATCATCATTTCTGAATCAAGCTTGTTGCTCACGTTCAGAAAGAATTTTTATGGATATGATAACTATGCATTTAAACAATTTGGGAAAGCTTAGATTGTATGGATATGTAATATTATGAGTGAATATTTGAGTTAAATAGAGGCCCACCTGTAGATGTATTTAAAGGCAACACCTCAAGCACACTTTTTTCCATATATGATATTGTTGAAAAAGCTAAAAGACTACATCTAAATATTTGATAGTCAAGATATTATAAAGGAAATTATAGACCTACACAAGTCTGAGTTATATTATGTTTATGATAAAGCAAGTTCATGATCCGTAAGATGATATCCATAACAGTTTGAAAGGCGATTCTATCATAAACAAAGAACATACAGTATACTTTAATATTTGAATTTTAAGAATGTCTCTCATTATATTTTCATTTAGCAAATAGAAGCAACTTTGCTAATTCTTAGTCACATAAGAGGCTTAGTTTGATTTAATATCAGTTTAATAAAACTTGTATTTTTTAATGTAGTGTATGTAAATATTACATTTTTACTAATCTGGGGCCAAGAGAGCCATTTTAACCCATGTCAGTTTTCAGCAAAGTATTACCCACCACAAACTATAAATGGATAATTTTTAAAAATATTTTAATTATAAAGGAGAAAATCTGTATACAATACTCTCAATTTGCCTTGTCAACTAGTAACTAAATTAATTCATTTTTTCATCTTCTACTCAAATGACTATTGTATGGCTCAGGTCACTCCAACTGTATTGTTGGCCCAATATTCATGTAACACGTAATCAAAAAGTGTATGTCCTCTTAGCTCCTCGTTTCGTGTGCCTGGCATCGACTGTGGAGACTGCGAGAAAGACGGCGTCTTCCACCAGTACGCCTTCCAGGCCTCGTCACCGCGCATCTGTGACACGTCAGGCTACTGGACACCTGAAGAGGCAGTGGGTCAGTCAAAATGATGTGTTTGGGTCATGAGTGTCTGAGCAGCGGAGCCGTGTCTTTTGAACGTGTTTCAAATTCACGGGCTGGTAGTTGTCATTAAAGGTTAATAGTCTTCACTTCACAGTAGGATTATAAACAATGCTGTAAATGAAAAATCACCAGAGCTTCTTCAAAACAGATTGTATTTCCATTTTTCCTCGTCCAAAACAATGCAGGGCTGAAAAGAAAGTTTATGTTGCTAATGAGGCTGATGGTTGTTTCTATTAATCTTTCCACTTCAAAACTACAGTTGACCAAGGTAAACACTTCCTCTGTTGTTTTTTTCACTGTAGGTAGGTATTAAAAAGCCAGGAATGTGATAACACCAGTTAAATTTCTGCTTCAGTCTCGTATTTCTGTAGAGCAGGTCAGTTTTTCCTCACATTCACACACTCTTACACAATCACACGCAGCCTTGTCCTTGTAAATTCTAGGTGCGTGCAAGGCTAATAGCTCCTGGAAGAGGAAAAAACATAAAATCATTAAATGATAATAACCCTCTGCTGCAGACCTCTTGCTCTATGTCTGTCTTGATTTGGCCAAAACGAGAACAAGGACTCTAAAAGGGCATTACCTTGCAAAAAGATTCAAATGTCTTGAACTTTTTCACATTTTACCACGTTAAAAACAGAAACTTAAAAAGTATTGTATTTCAGTTTTATGTGATAAAATTGACTCCGATTCCTCTAAATAGATCATAGTACAATCAATAATGTTTAGAAGTCATCTACTTATTAAAGACAGTCTATTTGTGTGTAATTTAATCTTAGAACTTGAACAGCTTTTCTGAGAAGGCCACAGAGGTCTGACAGAGAACATTAGTGTATAAGCAGCTCCCTGAAGACTGAGAAATACAGCCTACAGGTCAGAGACAACTGAAAATCTACCAAAACATGACTGCCCACAAAAAAAACTAACACACGGGGCAAGAAGAGGGATAATCAAAGAAGCAGCAGAGAGGCAATGATAATTCAGTAGGAGCTGCAGACATACATTCATGACCTGGATGTGGCCCGAAATGAAAATGAGTTTGACACCCCTGGTATAAAGCGTCCCAGTCAAAGTCCAGACCTAAAACATATTAAGAATTTGTAGCAAGACTTCAAATGCAACGTTTAAAGAGACTATTCCATTCCAGTTGGACTGAATCCATTAAAAAAGATGAATAGACAAAGCTCAAATTGCTAGAGTTGCAAAGCTGGTAGCGACATACCTCAAAAGGCTTGCAGGACGAGAGACCTCACGGAGTATGAATACTTTTGCAAGCCACTGTAAGCATCTAACTGGGATAATGTTTGCTTTTCAAACAAAAGGAGCTAATACAATGTGTCTGTACTTCTAACTATCACACATCTTGGATTTTATTGTCCCAATTATGATCTTTTCTTTTGAGGGGGTATGGTTTCTTTTAACATGACAAATAGGGTGAGAGAAAGGAAGGAAAAGGAAACACAATCAAATTAAAAAGACACAATAGGGAGATTGGAAAAATAAAATAAGCAGAGCAAAAAAGAAAAGAAATATAAAACCCAAAAAACTGAAAGTACAAACACAATAACACTTTTCTTCTCTTCCATGGAAACTCTACCCAAATGTATGGAAATCCTCTTCTGGAATTTATGCCTTGAAAACAATCGGCAAAGAGAAGCGGGGGATTACAGCTACCTCTTTTGCTGCAGGATCATAATGATGATAAAGAGTCAATTAAAGTCTTACACTAAACAGAGGCATGCAGGTAACTGGAGACAGCCAGTCTGTCAGGTTTCCTCACTTCCTTTCTACTGTGTCCCATAAAGACAATGTCGCTTAAAGTACCCACTGGGATGGCTAACATGATCTGCAGTTTCAACTGTAAGAAAAGAGAATAGTATAAATATAACCCCTACAAAGTGTTGTCTGTGTTCTTGGCTCATTTGAGTCCATTTTATGCCTTTTATTTTAATGCCTGGTGTCCTGTTGTGATGGAGCATTGTGGTTTATGAAGTAAGTCGAGTTCCTCAGGGCTCTCAATAAAAAAAAAAAAGAAAAAACGAAAAGCCCTAAAAGGACACATAGCAGGCTGAGCTCAGGAAAACTGTAGTTACATAAAAGCTCATTCAAACCCAAGATTGCTTATATATGTGTAATATAAATGTGGAAAAAAGCTGGGAAATTCATGTCTTCCAGTTTCTTGCCATTTTAGTAATGGTATGGATACTTTTGAGATTCATTGTAGCTTTTTTTGGAAATGGAAATACTGTTTTTAGTCATTCTTTGGCTTGATATTGTAATCTTTGCTTAGATCCAAACTTTTCTTTTGAATAAAGTTTTCAGGTTGTTCATTTTCACAAGAACTTGATCCTATTTCCAGTTTAGGTTAGATTCCTCTCAAACCGCATGTTTACCTATTCTGAATTTGGAAATTCTGCAGACCACGAAGGTAGCAGAAAGCTCATTTACTTCAAACCAGCCCCTTTTAGTGTGGTTATGGAATAGTGGGTTTTATTATTAGCTAATTACTTTAGGAATTTTATTTAACCCGCTTTGGTTGAACTTGGCTGCTTCCAAATCAAGAAAATGGATAAAAACCTCAAATGAACTTGACTTGACTTACATGCTGATATAGGAGTTTTGAAAAATAGGAGGTGTTAATTTGATCAATCAGTCAGACCAGCTTTATCACTGTTAGAATACAAGATAATAAATGCACAAAACCATAAACATCCAAAAAGTGTGTTTACAGATCCAACTACTGCAAATTCATGTCTTCTCACTTCAATTTGTACTATTTTTTTTTTTTACAAAATTTACATAGAAACTTGATTTTCTTTTTAATTTATTTTGATTTTACAATTTATGCTCCATGTTATCTGGCATTCAGGCTGGGAAAGGAAATGAGATTCTCAACTGGATAATCTTAACTAAGAACACCGTGATTAACCAGTCCGCAATATTTATTAAAACACTGTTAAGCTGTATAACTTCATCTGACTGCTTTCATGTAAACCAGAAAACACTTACAAGTACAACCTTTATGATTTTATGTGCATGAACATCTGTGTTTTTTGAAGAAAGCTTCATTGTTTTTCCTTGAAGTCAAAATATCTGTTGTTGTCTTGGGTTTACTGTGTTTGCAGTTCTGATGCTACAAATATGTAAATACGTTCAGACAGGATATAACTGAAAGACATATTGCCAGTAGCCTCATTTTATGTCAATATAGAAAGAATATTGGTCTATTTCCTGTATAATTTACTGTAGATCTTAATTTTGTGAAATAGTTTTATACTAGTACCTATTTCTAATGTCTTAGTATTTAAATTCCAATCACACGCTAGTCAGTTTTTATGGGGCAAAGAGAAATTCCAGTTACAAAACCCATAAACGAGTTCAGGTTAAAGTCTGACAAAGAAACTCTCTCTAAGCATTTTTGCATTTTAATGATGCAGAATGGACACAGTTATTGGAAATCTTCTTTGAGGTTGCATACACTATATTCATGTACCTTAAGCACTTCTTATACTTGTCACATCTACTTCAACTTGCTTGTCAAAGTTTTGACCTTTAACATTTTTGTGTTTTGGAAATGATGTGAAAACTTTCAGATTAATAGACCAACAAATAAAACATGAATCATCTGAAATCCAAATAAAACCAAGGGTTTTGCTTGCAACAAAACAAAACCTAGAAAAACATCAATTGATTTGAAGACTTTTTGGGAGTTATTGTGAGCTGCATCTGCTTGTTTCTACATTACAATGTTTCTGACCTCAGGGCCGCCAGATGTGGAACAAGCTTGTGAACCCAGTCTCCAGGCCTGGAGTCCTGAGCTCAGCCTCTACGATGCCAACGTAACGTCGCCATGCCCTGAAACAGAGGGCTGCACCCTAACTCTACGATTCCTGCACCCTGTCATTCCACACAGACTCACACTATGGGTAACCTATACATCCACGAGTAAGTGTTAGCGGATAACTAGCATGTTCAATTTCTGTGGTATGTTGGCTCCACGTCTAGTGACTAATGGTCAATGAATTATTAATACCAATGAATCAGAGTTGAAAAATATACGCTCAAAGACAAGTAGGTTAAATTTTCTGCAGTAAAGATTTTACATGAATACATGACATTTAAGAGTGATTTTACACAAACATGCTTGACGTTTTTTTCTGTGAAGTCAACAATCTTGACTTTACTTGCAAATCTGAATGTTTTTCAAAAACATGAACATAATGTGTGTAATTTCACTTATCTTTTAGTGTTTTTAGAAATTTCTTTTAGGATCTTGTAGTTTCCTTTCAGGGTGAACTTGCTTGTATAATGAGACCTAAGTATGCTGGTAGTTGGTTTGAATATTGACATTTTAAGTGTAATCCATTACCAGATTTAATTTATTGTAATTTTCTTTTCGTAGGAGATAGCAGTTTTATTCTTAACGTTTTTGTTCACTTGTACTTTAACAATCAGGAGCTCACCAAATTGTCTAAGATTTGAACAGGGCAAACCTTGCTTTTTTATTTCTTTACAGAAAATTTTATTTTATTCTTCAATATTTTATACTACTGGAAGTGGTCAGTCTTTTAAAAAATTCTCACACAAGCACATGGGTTTTCTAGTTTTACACATACCTGCAATAATAGTTTGTTGCTTAAGACAAATCAATGGCACCTAAATAGATGTGTTTGTCCCCTCTTCTCTTCATTCACCCCAGACAACCCTTCCATATCCAACATTGAGCTGATTTCAAATGCGGGGAATAGCATTCACCTCGGACCACAGCATGTCTTCTGTGACATGCCCCTAACATTGCGCCTCGACACCAACAACGCTGCAATATCGGCCGTCAAACTCTCCACGTTTGATGAGAAAATGGAAATCGATGCAGCCATGTTGTCTTCAGGCCCCAGCAGCTCTCTTTGCTCTGGCTGCCAGCCTGTGCAGTACCGAATTCAGCGCCAGCCGCCGTTTACCAGCAAATCCCCTCCGCCTCAGATGGGGCAAACATTCACAGACAGGTAACGGCTCAATGTTGGCTCATCCAGCAGGGTTTACCCAACCTGATTCACTAGAAATGTTTGTTATTTTATAATAAGTTCTATATTGGGTGTATCCAAAGATATGTGGAATAAAAAACGACGACCTGCTGAAATCAGAAATTAAATGCATGAGTATGTATTCCCCGTTTCTCACCTCTCATTCTAACCAAAGACTTCAGCATAATTTATTCGTCTGTTATGGGTGAGACCAGTCCAAAATAGTGTAATTTTGGAGCTGGAGCAGTTCTAGTATGATCCAGATGCAAAAAAGTGGTGAAATCAACCTTTATTGAAGTTTCACAAATCAGAAAAAGGTTTCACAAATCACAAACATGGTTATAAATATTCTTCTATTAGTTGAAAATAATCCAGTCCAGGTTTGAAGTGTCTAGGTGTTGTAGTTTTGGAATTACAGCAGATCTTGTGTGACCGACAGGAAAAAAAAGGGTGAAAATTGCCCTTTCTATGACCTTCTCTCTGACCTGTCTGCTGTGTCCCTGTTCTTTTCATGACACTATTAATTTGCTAATGTTCTCCAACAAACTTCTTGGGTCTTTTCAGAACAGCTGGTTTGATACTGAGATTAAATTACACCCAGCTTACTCTATTTAGGGACTATTGATTGAGTGTATGTGGAAGGGCAATTTCTTGCTTTGGATTTTATTTAGGAGTATCAAAGTAAAGGGATCTGATTTTTTATTTGATTAAAAATTTAAAATTAGATCTTTTTAGGTCTTTAGGACAGTTCACTACTTTTAATTTCTGTCCCATTAAAATCCCAATTGAAATAAATCGAAGTTTGTGGATACAATGTGTCAAAATGTGAAAGGGGTCAGGGAGGTTTGAATACTTTTGCAAGACAGCATATTTATAGAGTCTCGTGGATGAATGACTTGTTTTGCAAAAGATAGCCATGGTGCTTAACGGGAAATACCAAAATACTCTGTCTCCTGTTGCCAGTAATGACTAAGGTTATATGATTAGCTATGAAATATTGGCAAAAATGTGGAAGAAGTGCCAGCAGATAATCTCACGCACACATTATAGTCTGACATGTAAGTAGCTCACGGGAAAATATGAAGAGAAAGGAAAAAGATATGGCCGTAAGCAAATTCCAGTACGTATCTGAGTGTATGTGTCCTCAGATCTACTAATCTGTAGACATGTCTTTTAAAAGTGTTTGGGTCTGGTTCTGTTTAAAAAGCTCAGAACACAAATGTTTCCAACACGGGGATGCCGTGTGTAGCTGATCCAAATCTGTTTCAACAGCCATATACTTAATCAAAAGCTTGCTGGAGTTTCAGGCTGACTTGAATCAGTTTGTATCCTGTCTCATATTGCGGGGTGTCCAAACGATTACTGGAATCCAACTACAACCACCGCAAGCTTTGCTATTTTTTGTTTTTTCAGGAAATACCCTTCACCCAAAAATATCTGACGTCTCGGCTGCAATACTTTTCCATGCATTCAAAGCTGGTATAAGTGTGTGGATATGGCATCTGTGTCACATGATTGCAGATCTGTCGATTTCAAATGTGTGTTCTGAATTTCTGAGAAGCTGTCACCGTTTTAAAGGGCAGGCGAGATGTTAGATGCACATGGCTTCAAAAACAGCTTATTTTTCACAGAACACGTCTCCTATGTTACACAAGCTGCATCTAAGTGCAAAAAGATGCAAGGACCGGTGGGAATTGAGTTATGTGGGACTGAAGAGGGCAGAGAGAGGTTGATGTGAGGAGAAGGGAGAGCAACAAGCTTGAAAAATAATGAGAGTGTGGGATAGTGGAAAGAGAGGGGAGGAAAACAATGGCAATTAGAAACGATACAGGGAGAAAGGAAGTTGTTAAAGAGACCTGTCGACAGAGTGCTGGGTATTTTTCCTTTTTTAATTCCTGCTCTGAGATCACTTTTTTTTTTTTTTTTTTTTTTTACATGTATTGCAAATTAAAGCATCAGAGGTCACTGAAAGAGTCATGTCCCGAGTCCAGCTAAAATTTATGAAGGAGTTTTATCCTTTATTAATGCAGGCAGTTAGCTCGACGACACATTCAAAACATATTTTATTGCATATTCGAATCCAAGTTATTTAAATCTATGCTGTCTATATCTAGTCTTAATCCAATAATACATCAAGGTGGAAAAAAATCTCTGGTAAACACCCCATTAGAGTGCAGTAAAATAACACATTAAAATTGACCAGAATGACATGTTTTCTTAAGGGTTATTGCATCACATTTCTGACTTGGATAGATGGATAAAAGTGACTCTTGTGACTTATTTGCTAAGTTGTTGAATTTCTGTGTGTAACATAATTCAGTGCAGTTAGAGTTAATTGCAAAACTTGGTAAAAAAGTTGATTTCCTGCTTCAAAAACCTTGCTTTGAACTACTTATTTGTGATCACCTGCTTAGACAGCATTCTGGGAAGATCTGAGCACAGTTTGCAGATCATTTCACATGATTCAAATATGATGTCTGATTATATTTCAGAGTGTTTGTTTGCTACAAACACCCTCAGAGAAAATGTTTTTTAGTTTATGTGTATTTTTCCTACAACCTCAGCCTGGTAGTTTGTCCCAAATCAAAAGCAAATTTAAACAATCCGTCTTTATTTGTTGAATAAACTAAATAATCACAGTGACTGAGGGAAAGTGGCGTTAAAGAGAAGAAGAAAGATAAAATTCAGTGTAAAATAGTGTGAAGTAAATGTTTCAGTATTAGTCGTTTTGTTCTCATCCATTATTAATAAAGGAAACTTTTTAAAAGATGACAAACAGAACTCATCCTCAGATATTGGGGTTTGTGACTTCAAGTTGGTTTTAGATGCAGTGTATTTGTGTCAGACAAAACTCTCTTTATAGGCACTGCCCACCAAAACAGATCAATAACCATGAACTGGTGTCTCAGTACTGTTTGGCTTTAAGGACACTGTACACTGCAAGGTTACAGTAACTTTCACTTTTACTGCTGCGATACCAAAACCTTTTATAATCCAAATGACTCGGACAGACAGCATTCTTTGGGAATAGAAGAAAGTTTACTGCCTTCTCATACAAAAACAAAATCTGGCACTGAAACCCACACATTGACATTCATTTTATATATTGCTCTGTAGATATGATCAGTTCATGCCTCGGTGCAGTTACAAGTCTTACTTGTTTAAAGAAAATAGCAGGTGTACAAGTTTTGAAGATTAATCCAGCGCCATGCAAAAGTATTCACACCCCTAGAACTTAAATATTACAATCACAAACTGTAATGCGTTTTGCTGGGAATTTATGAGTATTTCAAAGTATTTCCTATTTGAAAAGGCTGGTGTCCTGCAACCTTTGGGTGCATCCTAACTCTTACTTCACCATTTAGCATTAAATATCATTGAAATTTGTGGTTGTCACATCACAAAATGAGGAAAAAGTTCAAGGAGGACTAAATTTTTCAACAGGAATGTGCAATATTTCAATAGATAGTTTATTTGCTCATTCCTATGTTTTTCAGCTCTGTTATGCAGGGAGTGAAGTACCAGTACACAATCCAGGTGGAAACCGGCCGTCTCCTCAGCTTCCCCTCTGCACCTCTTGTCTATACACCTGGACAGACCTACTGTGGGGACGGAGCCATACAGGGGTCTGTGCTGTTCACTTGCACGAACTTTGGTGACCGGTTGAGTATTTCCAATAGAGAAACAGTTGGAAATGTTGTTGATGGTGTTGCTTCTCCCTCTGCAGGACAGAGGAGTGTGACGACAGCAATCTGTTAGATGGTGATGGCTGCACTAAGAAATGCATCAAAGAGATGGGCTTCAATTGTGTCGGTGTGTACACAATTCAGAAAACACATTATGTTGTATTGCGTCTTTCAAAGAAAGTGTAGCCCTTTTACAATGTCCCACATTAAAATTGCCAACCTCGGTCGTACATATTAAACTTAAGCAGCATATAAACTTTCAGTGTGAAAGAGTAGTCACTAATCTGCCAAAAATCTCTCATTTGTGCACGCAGCAGCCTTTAGTAAAAGCTATCCTGCCAATCAAATTGCATTTACAAGACATAAAAGCTTCTGGCTTGAGTGGATTCCACAAACCATTAATGCAACATCACAGCAACATAAGGGAAAACAGATGAGGCAAGGGGTAAAATAAGCAAGATTTTGGTTTAACTTTCCATGGTTTTCTTTGAAAAGCAATCTGACATTAGGTTGGCTAAGATACATCAGAGAAAAACACTGGTTAGCTTGAAAACACACAGCTCTGTCTACAGTCAAACGTCATGTTTCTTTATTAATGTTGGTGTTGGTGTCTCTTTACTTCAGATAAATGAAACTTATGTTTTCAAAGATCAACTAGTGAGTTTTATCAGTTTGTTGCATAAAACAGCTAAAAATAATAACTTTGTTTTCAACTTTCATGTCTTATCTATAAAGAATATTTTTTACATTTTTGTAACTTATGCAACTTTTTTACCCTCACCAGGTTGCAACTGAAATAAAAACCGAGGCTTTTGTCTGACATTAAAGTCAGGGCATGTCTCTATCAGCTTTTCACATCTGCAGACGGAGCTTTCAGGTCATTCTTTGAAAAATAGCTGCAAATTCTGAGGCAGAATCATTTACAGGATATAAAAATGAAAAGTTTAAACCAAGTTTCGAGGAGGTTCTGTCACAAGATTTTTTTTACACTATCTTGTATTATGAATTTGTTAACAATAATTCTCTCTGGCAAACTAAGACAAACAAAAGACTCCATTCTTGATAAGATCAGACATTAGGCTGAGTGAAACAAGTCATCAGCCCCTCCGTCGTACCATTTTCCTTCTCAACAGATTTAAAATTTATCTTCCATATCAAGGTATGTCTGCCCAAATGCTCTCCTTTTGCCAGACGCTCCATCTCATAAATACTTCAAAATGTTACAGTCTATGCACAGATCAGCTGAGATCAAACAGCATATTGCTTTTATTTCAAGCTTTGTGTTTGTTCCACTGGCAACTGGGCGGTAGTTATTCATACATTTTGTAAGGCATTATTTTATGAGAGCTTGTTACAGGACTGAAAAAAGGAGTGAACAACACTGATCCGAGCTATTTTATTGCAGCTCTAGCTGAATGTTCAGAGCTGTTGTCATGTCGGAAGTTTAACCTCCTCCTACTGCATTGAGGGAAGTTTGCCGTATTACTGTCTTGCCACCCGTATTTTGCTTGTAGGTCAAAAAGTTCAATATTGAACTAATCTGGTCACAGCTTTGTAACCTACATGGTTTGTGACATACTCCAAATGTATCGTCTTTGTGACTGGAGAGAAAAATTTGAGATTTTTGGCAGATTCTGCAATTATCATTCGCACCGAAGGCAATATTCTTCTACATGTTTTAGCTGTATGACAGAAGGTGATGTCTTTAATACATAAATATTTATAAAAACCTATGATTTAGACTGACATTGATATTTTTGTAATGACCTCATAGTTAGGAAGTTGCTGATTGCAGGGATATTAATCAATAATCTTTCTATGTATATATTTCTTTAAGCAGTTTTTAGTTATTGAAAACATGAACAGTAAAGGTTTAGTATGCCTATCTTTAAACAGGTTTTTAAGCAATAATTCAATATCAAAATCTGGAACCCCTTATAAGTAGTTTGTTCTGGATTTGACTATATTATTGTCCAAAAACCAACTTGGTGCGTGTTCAAGATTGCATCTTATAAAGTTTGTTAACGACCACTTATTTTGTTGTTATATACGCAGAATAACAGTCTAATTTTAAGGGCTGTGTAAACCCCAGGTCAGGTGGTTGAAAAGCTGTAAAAAGTACCAAAAGCATGCAGCAAAACAAGTCAAAAGACAAACAAATATGCCACAAAGAGTGGTCCTGTCATCTGTGAATCCACCACAAGACAAAAATGCTTTGTCTCCACCCTCATGCATGCAAACAGACCACAACAGAAGCCTCACGACAAAACACAAAAGGGAATTTAGCCAGAATGCTTCGAAACCCCAAGGCCGAAAACGTTGTGTTTATTTTTTACATTAGGTCATATTTTGAGTTTGTCTGGAGTCATTGTTTCTGGCAAAGAAGCAGATATGAAAGATTACATTCCAGATAAGATCAGACATTAGGCTGAATGAAACAAGTCATCAACCCCTTCCTTGTATCATTTCCCTTCTCAACAGATTTAACATGTATCCTCCATATCAAGGTATGTTTGCCTAGACGCTCTCCTTTTGCCAGAAGCTCTTTCTCATAAATACTTCAAAATATTTCAAAGACTATGTACAGATCAGCTGAGATCAAAGAGCACATTGCTTTTATTTCAAGCCATGTATTGTTTCCACTGGCAGCTGGATGGTAGTTATTCATGTATTTTGTAAGGGCTTATGTTACGAGAGCTTGTTACAGGACTGAAATTTCCATCATCCAGTGAATTTATTTGTCAGGGGGAGAAAAAAAAAAGCTGAGGCAGACCCACCAAACCTCCCCTCCCGTCGACCACCGTCTCACAACAAGCCCTGCCATGCCGTGACTGAAACTATTACATCTCCTGTTATACAATAAAAGACATGACTAGGAAGGGAAAAAAATTGGCAACAACAGATTTTTGCAAATTGCAACTCTTAAAACCAATTATTCTGTTTAACATCTTAGTCATAGAAAGAATATTTGTTTGGGTTTTCCTTTACCACATTTGTTTGATGGCGTTAACTCTCACTATGCTATTATCCGTTCGTAGATTAGAGAGCTTTCTTTGACTTGTGTCAAAGTATCTTCTCTGTACTGCATGCCTACATATCCCGGGGTATTAAGAGACACATTAGTGTTTTTGTCTCACTGTCTGACATTAAATTGGACTAATCCTTTTGTGGTTTTAATTTCTGTCAATAGGGTTTAGAGAATCCTTTGTTTTTTCTTTTTTATTCTGAACTTTGCAAACATTTCTTTAATGTTTAGCAGCACTATCTACAGTTGCTAAACTATAAATGCTCAGCTATAAATGCTAACCTGTTTGACTTGGGCAAGATGTAAAATGGTAAATTGCCTGTACTTGTGTAAAACTTTATCTAGTACTTTTCACCACATTTAGTCATGCACAAATTCATCCCCTGATATTTTGAGTATTCCCCTTCTGACTGTAGTTTGGCCTACTCCCTCTGACATAGTTGGTGTAACTGAGTCAAGCTTGTTGGCCGCCTTGCTTGCCCACAAATGAAGAAAAGCTTTAAATAAAAATTATTTAATTAATCTTAGCTGACTTGTAACAGGAAAAGTTTAATCTGATTTAATGTGAGACATTAAGAAAAAACATGTTTAGTGACACACTGAAGTAAAATGTTTTAGCTTACAGCTTCTCTCATACCATTTGTCCATTTGGGCTACCTTTAAGCTCTTCATTTCATAGCACCTTGAAGGTGCCTAAGTTTCCAAGGGTTGAGCAGTATCTTAGCTGCTACAATTTTCTTTAAGACAGATCTCTGATCCCATTTCTGGGACTTCCTAGAATCGATTGTCTAGGAAACAACAGTTCCAGTGACCATTGGTAGCAATGAGACTTTTGTTTTTGTGTGCGTTTTCCCTAATATCTCTGTTGCTTAAGATTTCTAGATAGGTGTGTCTCCTATTTTCGGTGTCTAACAACACACAGTATTTTACTGGTTTTCCATCACGTGTTTATGTGTCTGAATTTGGAGGACCTGAAAATTGTATCTCCATAATTCTCCACCATTCTTGGTCTACTGTGGTTAGTATATATGTTGCTCAATATTCTAGCCACTGACACCTTGCCCAGATGTGGTACCCTCCAGACTCTTTTGCTCTTGCCCTAAGGTTCTGGTATTTTACTGTCTCAATTAGTGCCTCTTTTCTGTCCTTGGTCCAGTTTACTCTAGGGAATTCTCAAAAACTCTGTAAAGAAATCAGGTAGATTTCTGTTTTAGACACAGAGGAATGTAGTTTCTTGTGACTCATTTTGGTTGTGAGTCCTTTCAGAGTACAATGCGTTTCTTTTAGCATTAATGAGTAGTTTCATTTCTTTTCCCACAGACACCCAAGGTCAACTGAGGCGCCTTCAAGATTAAAATAACAGGCTAGGTCACCGATTAAGTTTCCTTTTATTAATATCACTGGTTACTGTAATCTCTGATAAAGAACTGAAGTCAAAGTTCATGTCTTGCCGTAATTTGCAGTCTGTTGATACCAGAGGCACAGTTTAGTTGGTGTGGCTATCATGTGGAGTTGCCAAAGAAAATACCAAATAGATTTGCTCAGATTTGGTTCACTGACAAACAGATTTGGATGATAGTCCGACAGTGGGAGAGAAGCATACACCTTGCCAGATGAAAAGAACAGGCTGTGTATTCTTCCATAAATTGTCTTCGCTTTCTTTTCTCTGTTCCCTAAGGTGAACCTAGTCAGTGTTATGTCTTTGACGGCGACGGCGTGTGTGAAGAATTTGAGCGGGGATCAAGTGTGCAAGACTGTGGTTACTTCACACCTTTGGGCTACACAGATCAGTGGGCTTCCAGTGCCTCTGCTTCCCACCAGGACCCCAAACGCTGCCCTGCAGTCACTGCCACAGGGGAGCCATCCCTTCCCAAGGTATAAAATAGAAGGCAGAAATTGTTCAATTTCTGATTTGTGCAAATCCTTATGCAATGGAGGAGCTGCAATCAGAAATAAATAATCCTGAGAGTATCCTTTTTTATAAAAAACAAAACAAACTTTTTGTTTAGATATCAGTTTTCAAGAGAAAACACAGTGGATTTGTAAAATAAAAGATATTTTACTGTAAAGGAGTTGTCCTCATGTAGAAATAAAATCTATATAGAACAGCTTGACATGTTTTTCATTGTTGCTATGGAGCAACTGTGTTATTGTGATTTGAAAGGAAAATGTGTTTGTCAATTTGTGAAGGCAATTTGCATTTACAATCTGCTGCAATGAGTCAATTTTCACAAATCCATCTTTACATGCAGAGCGTCAGTGCATAGCAATGTTCAAGTCTTACTACAGATTCCTAGTTGAACTTATGATGGAGCCATTGCAACACAGGAAATGTGTTTTGCTGTCCTCTATTCCATTCGAACTCTGGGTGTACTGTTATTATCCTGATGGAAGTTGAACCCCTGTCCACATTTAGACGTTTGTTGAAATAGTAACAGGTTTTCCTTCTGGCTAGCCCTATATTTAGCTAAATTCATATTTCTGTCAGCTCTGAATAATTTCCTTAGTGCTGCTGATGTAAAGCCTCCCAAAAGGATGATATTGCCACTACCATGTTTAATGTATCGACAGTTATGTAAATATTGAAAAAACATAGTTTTTATAAGAGTTACATACTGGCTTTAAGGCCAGTTTCTTTTTTTTTTTAACTTGCAGTTTTTTTGCCAAAATGTCACACATAAAACAATGCACCTCCAAAATATTATTGAGGTTAGGTAAGTTTAACAGAGGTTCTGTTGAAGTAGCACACAAAAACAACCTCCAAGGTAGTTTTATCACAAAAGGATTATTGACCTCAGAGTTGGCAAAGAGGCAACGTTTTTGTACCACAGCGTTTGTAAAAGAAAAGAAATGCAATAAAGAACAGGAATCCAAGAGTTACGAATAAAGTCAGCATGACCTATCAAATCCTACCTTATAATAAAATGCCAAACCCTACTGAACTGTGATTTCTGTAACTGAGACTACTGACATGACGAACATTATTCCATTAACAGCTGAATATGAAATATAAACAAACGTCATTTTGGGCCCGGTTTGGATGGCGGATCAAATCTAGTAATATGAGCTCTGCAGCTAAATATCTGGCCAAGAATGTGAAACAAAAGTAGGCCCGCAGTAATTAAGACGGTAACATTGTGAATGAAACCTGGTTTAGCTGTGTTTGATAAAAAGTATTTGCTTATTTACAGAGCCTTGCAAAATCCTTTATGCCATTGAACCTTTACACGTTTAATCACTTAATCAATGTATTTTATTGGGACTTTATGGGATAAAGTGACTAAAAATTAGCACAAAATGGTGAGGTAGAAGGAAAATGATGAATTATTTTCTAAATTTCTTAAAAATAAACCTGAAATGTAACCTTAATCAACCCTTAGTATAACCCAGGAGAGTCATTTCGCTTCAGACGTCACACAATCATGTAGAGCCACTGTATACAGTTGGACTCTACAGTGGTTTCATAGATTTGATAGAGGAAATGAGGGAACAAACTGTATCATGAAGATCAAGGAATATAGCGGACAGGCTATGGATAAAGTTGGGGAGAAGTTTAAATCTGGGTAAGAATAAATAACTCAAGCTTTGAACAACTTATAGAACTGGAGAAACTAGATATCCAAAGCTCAAATGAGAGAATGTGTCAGTAGGACAACAAACAAACAAACAATACTAAAGGGCCTTTTTCTGTTAAGATCAATCAAAGTCTAAACATTCATTTAAGATAGTTTTAATACTTCACTTCTGAGTGAAATACTTTAGTACAAATTTATATTTGTTAAAATGTGTGTCTATTTTCTCTCAATGTCACAATTCAAGAATACTTTGCTTAACATTGATGTTTTTGGTTGTAAAGTGGCAAAATGTGAAAACATTCTGCGGGTAATGAATATATATGTACAAAGATCCGGGCTTCCAGTTGCAGAGGTTTGCAAACATACTCATTGAGAATAAGGGCATTTTAAGGCGAGTGAATAATTTGCTTATTTTCTCTTGTGTCTTATTCTGTCTTTTGTGTGAAGCTTTGTAGTTTTCAGCACCTGGAGGTGAACGACAAACACGGTGATGCCTGGTTCCCATGCACCGCCCAGTCTGACACAAATAACGGCCTGGAGCACTCTTACTGGATAAAGGTATGAGCATGTTACATGATTACCCATCCACTGAATAACTGTGGGTGGCTAATCTACCTCTAACAGCTTTCCACTGTTACAATAGACTGAAGGAATTGTTGGCTCAAACTTCTGTGCACGCACATATTTTTACAGTTCTAACAATTACATGATTCATACCATGCCTTAGTAACAATAATTGCATATTTTTCAGGTCAATGGTAAATCGCGGGTTCTAATGATGTGTAGATAATTAGCAGTCATGACTAACTCCCTACTTATTCTCTATTTACATTGTGTCCTTGTATTTCTTTGCTCAGAGGACATTAATCATCTGAATCCCTTTAGTAGCAATCACTGGCTTTGTATTAATAGTAAAAAAAAACCAAGTGTTATATAATTAACTCATTCTTCTTAATTAGAGAACAAAAAGTTTCCTCTGTTTTTCCAATATGGACAGATGAAAGAATAATTGTTACAAAAAGGATCAGAACTGGATCTTTAATCATAATATAGTTCGTCTTTATAATTAGAATCCCTTTATTAAATGCTGGGGGATAATAAATACATTACTAATGAATATGAATACTTCAAATATAATACAGATTTTTTTCTCATTAAAAAGGCATTAATGAATAAAAGGTACTTGTTATATAGACAGAAACTGATTGAACATCATGCTCAAGGTTTTATTCAGACAGTCCAGACCCTTGCAGACGTATTCCAACTCCTTGAAATTAAATTCAACAAACCTTGTTTTTCACTGTGCTAATGAGTCCAAAGCTTATTTTCTAGATGAGCCTCTGGCGTTAGTGTAGCTGCTGAGCTATCAGTTAGCTTTATGACGAAGCAGCAACAGAAAAGATGGAAATTCAAGCTTGTGAAATTGGCTAAAGGGGTTTGCAGTGGCTCAGATGTTCGGTTTAAATAGTAGTCCTCAGAGCTAACTCAAAGCTTTCTGAAAGTCCAGCACCTTCTTAATCAACAGCCATATATCAGACTGACTGAGGAAATGAGGAAAACAAGAAGCTACATGACTTGCTGTGATTCTAAGTACATCACAGGCAGGAGGAAAGACTGCAATTTGTGAAGGAAGTCATAAGAAGTCCTGTTTGTAGTTTGCCACAAGCCATGAGGGGACAAAGCAAACAGTTGGACAGAGATGCAGTCGCTGGATATAATGTGGCATAATTGAGTTGGTTCATGTAGATGAAATCGTTTATGAAACTATTTTCTAAATGATGGGGTGGACATATTTATTTTTATAAAGATCTGACTATGAGTATACAAGGCCTAAATCTTAGTCAACTGTGAGAATGAAAAGTCACAGTCAATATCTAAATGCAATTAAGAATCTATTACAAAACTTGAAATTTTATGTTCTTTTATCCTCTCCATTTAATATGGTCTATTTTGCAAGGAATTAGCAAAAATATGAATTTGTAGTTGTCCAAATCTGACAGAGATACAAAGAGTTTAAGATGTTATTGCAGTAAAAGTTCCACAAATCTTTGATGCTGGGAGACTGAATGCAAATGAATGCAAAAACCTTTGAGATCTTATTTGTAAGGTAACAGTAAAATAAAACAAACAAACTGAAAACCATGTATCATGTTATCACTTTTCTTTCATTTCACAGTTTTGGATCACTGTGAACTCTCACGACTTTGTCTGCTCTTCTCTGGACTGCAGGGTCCAGAGAAGAGACTGTTTATCCATTGTCTCATCATTTCCACTACTTTGTTGAATGCCTCCTCTTTCCACCACTGCTCTTTTTTTATGGAGGCCCTCTTTATCAGACACTTCCCTGGAGGCTCAAGGCCATCTTGAAAATCCTTTATTAGAGCACCTGTGTCTGCCAGCAGCTCTCCATGAAATATCTCCTTTTCCTTTAAGTACCTTCTGTCTGAAGGAGCTCCCTCGTCTAAAATTTCGGGTCTGGCTGTCTGAAGAGCATCCCTCAGCCTTTCACTCTCATCTTTCTCCACCAGCTCTATAAAAAGAAGCTGTCTCAATTAGCTGCGTTTGTTTGGAAGAACCTTTGCTTTTCTATGAGGCTCTTAACATTTTCTGAAAGTAATACGCTTACTGAATTCCTTTGAGGATGGCACACGAAGTCTGTTGACTTCAAAAGGATGAAACTCCATGGTGTTTTCAGAAAGAGGAGGATTAAAGTCAGTTTTAAAGTATTTCTGCCATATTATCTTGTAACTCAAAGTAATCTACACAGCTAGGAAACTTGATTTTGTTTGGCAAACCTCATTGTGTTGAAAGATCCAGTGATAACCTGCTCACACCAAACTGTCACGGCATAGTGACAGTTTCAACATATATGTAAAGAAAATATGTATTTTTTTTGTAAAAGTTACATACTGTAGCTTTAAAGCGAATGCATATACAGATGCATTCACCATTCATAAACACTATACATACTGTATATGCTTGTGTCATATTTCTACTTCAGGAAAACAGATACTTAAAACATACTTATTCTTAGTGTCAAATTTTATCAACTTACATAAGTCAAGTATCAATGACAAACATCCCATATTTACATTTAATTTAAAGGTATTGCTAGTAGGGCTGCACAATATATCTGGACATTCCAGCTTAATATATGTTAAGAGTTTTGAAGTTGTATTTTTCTTTCTAAAGTGATATTTAGCCAGTTGGACATAATCTCACGGCAGCAAGAGCTCACACGGGACATAAATGACATTGCCAAAAAGTCTAGAGGACACATAGAGTAGGAAGCACAGATTAGAAGGAGAGGAAATAAAAAGACAAGCATACATCACCTGATATCGTCATTGACATATTTACCAATATTATCACCATCAGGATTTTCTAATATTGTGAATCCCTCATCGCCTTGCCAATAAGGCTTTACTCATCTTTACCAGCAGTGCCAATAAATACGTTAATTTCTGCATAAATAATGAACATTAGACCCACATCTGATATTTTAACCAACCAATCAATTGCTAATGACTTATCTCTACATGGTTTTCTCATCCTGTTGTGGTTGTACCATTGGACCAGGTGGGGTTCCTCCATCCTGGTGTGGCTGCTTCTGTTATGGTTTACTTGGCCTCGGATGGTTCGTGGTCTGGGGAGTCATGGAGGAGGACAGTCACCATTCTCCTATCTGATGCAAACGGCAAAAATCACTCATTAGGTGCAGATCTTTATTTTAATTTTTTTTTTTGCATGCTGCATGTTACAGTTGAGCTGTTGTGTAAGTCTCCAAAGAGAAACCTTAATTATATTGTCTTCCTGGGATTAAAATCAAACCGAAGCATAAACCGGCACATTCATCTGAAATCCCTCCGTCTACCCAGGCACGCACGTCCCCTCATGCTACCGAAACCCACTGGTGGTGAATGTGACTCACGATCTCTCTCAGCCATTCTTCCTCACATCCACTGTTATCCTCCTCTTCTCGTCGCCCTCTGTGGCAGTGAGAGCGGTGGCTCTGAGGACCTCCTGCCACTTCAGCACCTTCGCCCTCACCGGGTGCGCATCAGAGGGTGGGCTCTCCCACTACTACCTACTTAACACACAAACACACACACAAAGAGTTGTTTCGTACACCTATTTGGAAAAAAAAATCAAAACTGTTCTAAAATATTTCAAATGTACAAATCCAATAAATACAGATAATTTTGCTTTCTTATATGTGAAAGAAAGCAAGCATTAGATATGTGAATATGAATCCTGGCTACAAAAAAAATCCAAAGCAGAAAGGTTTATGTAATACAATGCATGTATATCACCCTGTAGATATACATATATCCTTTTTATAGACCTGTTGTCCAGAACCATGGAGTTTCTGACTGATCTAATTTAAAGAGACAGAAGCAGGGCTAGAATGTTTTGTGCTTTTTCTGCTTCTCATTTCTCCACTTCTCTCTATGTCTTCCCTTCACCTCTGCAACAGTTGTCTGCGGCAGCCTTGTCAGATTGACAGCTGCAGTCCTCCACAGATGAAGCATGCCTCCATCAGGTAAAACATTGAACCTTTAGCGAGCTAAAACAACAAACACAAGGACTACCAACATACCGGTGTTCGTCTCTGTAGGTGTACAGGTGGAGGGGAAGCCTCCAGTTGCTCGGTGAAGTGTCACCGTGGTTACAGCATCACTGTCCTCAGTGGCAGGGGCACTCCACCACATCAGGTAAAATCCTTTAAATGTCTCCAGACTTCCAACTTATATATTCAGTCATCCATTTTGATATCAGCGAGTATTAGCTAGACTTTATTTTGCATCTAAATGCTGAACTGACCTAAGCCTGAAGCAGATGACGAAGGTTTTTAATGATTAGTTTGCAATATTTTATTTCTTTTCAACAATTTATGGTGGATCATTTGTTACAAAGCAATTTTGTCACTGGAAATCTGTTCTGTATCATTCTTTACACCATTTTTTTTTTACTTGACATTAAAGCGGGAATTCTCAAGGAAACAATTTATAAGAAGAAAAATATTATTTCTTGCTACTTCACATTGATTCCTCCAAACATATTTCTTGTTACTTAGTCTCAAACTCAATCTTTGTCTGCTCTGAGCAGAAAACTTGTCAACAGAAATCACTCATGACAGACGGTGTGTATTTTGGAATAGGGGTTTCTTTCATCATCAGTCAATGTTGATGTTAAACTCACTTCACTGTGGATGGTCACACTGGTGTTCAAACATCTTCTGGTCCTCAGCCTTTGAGGGTCCTAGAATCTTCTGGAACGTCTTACCCAGTTTCCTTTTTTTTGAGTTGACAGCTTGAGTCAGATGAATTAAACTTTAGTACAGATTTATGTTCCAAACCGCAATGATACCAAACACATATCAGACCTGGAATAGATAAAGCAGACTACTACTATACCTCAACTACACAGACTTAAAAGTAGTCTGTGCCGGGAAACCAACACACTTTATGTAAAGACGAGTGGTCAATATTTTGATCTCTTCAAATGTATTTGAAATTTTTCTGCAACTTCATAAGAAACATTTATCAACATATTGATGGGGGTTTATTTATGTAATTGAGCCTGAATGTATAATCCCTAGTGTGCCTAATTCATCTTTTTTATAATTCATCGAAGCTATTTATTATATAATTATTCCAACCTTTAAAAAGGAAATGGGTTTTTAAAAGCCCAAGATAAACAATCATTTGAATGATGAGTGAATAAACTTCTGCCTGAGACTGTGTTGCTTTTTCTGTACTTGGTTACTCGTTAGTTGTTTTTTTTTTTGTTTCTGAAGAGCAATTTTCTTCTTTCTTCATCGTTTTCTTTCTCCACTTCCAGAGAACCACAGAGCTAGAGTGTTTTCAGGGTTCCTGGGATCGTGTTGTCAGCTGTGAGCCTGTGGACTGTGGCCTTCCTGATCAGTCTCATGTTTATCATGCTATATTCAGCTGTCCTTGGGGAACAACCTTTGCCAAACAATGTTCCTTCACCTGTGGACCCCCAGCCATATTACAAGGTGACAGCAGGGTTTATTGCATGAATTCATAAATAGCTCTGAAATAGTTATTTTTATGATATTACAAGACATTTATTGTGATATATTGTAGTTAAAATTATGTCTTGTATTACTAAAATTCAGGGTAACCCCTGACAGAAATATGTACACAAAAGAGTTGATGTTGCAGTTCATCATCATGCAAGTATGTCATATTTTTAGGTTGAAGACAACTGTTTGTTTGTCTACTTTGTACTGCAGCTTCCAAAAAGCTTGAGCATAATAAATATGCAAACCCAAACCTGTCTGCTGCAGGGAAAAAGGTGTCATTTACAAACACTTTTAATTTATGGCTGGAAAGTCACTAGAACATGTTGCTCTTCAGAGCCATTTCTTACGTCAACAGAAGAACTTTATATTGCAATCCATAAATATGTAAAAATACTTACAATTTTGGCTTTTGGTTCAAGTAAACACATTTAAAGGTCATCGTGCATCATTTAGCAGGAATGTTTTCCAGATCAGCTTCTTATCAACAAAACAACCGCATGACTTTTACGTAGTTTGTGAAGTATATGTTGCCATGTTAAAGATCGAGTACATTTTATAGAGCCCATAAAAAAATTTCAACTTTAGATGTGTTAAAACACTCATGATTAATAAGGGCGAGGAAACAGACCTGAGCAATTATAATTCTACACGAAGTTAGCACACTTTGTTGGGTCAGAAGTCAATGACTGATTTTATTTTCTGAACTTTATTGAGTTGTTAATGTATAGCGCAGGGTACGTATGGGGATTAATGTGCTACAAAGTGCCAATATTTTCAGCACACCTTGGATGGTTATGATGTTTTTCAGTTTTTCTAAGCAACAACATTATGCTTTTTTTTCAAATAATGTAATGAAAGTCTCTTATTTTCTGTAATCTTAGTTAAAATAGCTGCTCTGATAGTCGCAAAACATCCCAGAAAACATGCAACGACTGTAACGGTTAAGAAAATTCCTTGTACTTGTACTGTATTTACATTTATTTTTCAAGTATTAAGGTAGTTCTGCGTGTAATTTTCTAAACTAAAATCAGTGAAGTTCAGCCTGTGACAGAAAGCATCAGGCAGGAAATTATTTTTGTCTACTTTACAAACAGATACGGTCATAAAATAAGTGGGAAAATGAATATAATATGACTACACATATAAAAACCACAAAAAACTTTACCAACCTGTGACAAAGGTTTAGAGGGAAACGTAGAAATAATAATACGATCACGTCTTCTTCTTCTGAGATCTTCCTCCTTTGGACATCCCATTTTGTTGAAATTATCCTCTTCCTGCTCCTCCTTCTCTCCATCTTTTCTTCTCCCATCCCCAGGTGACAGTGATAGGTTGGTGTGTTTAGAAGATGGGCTGTGGTCTTTCCCAGAGGCCTACTGCAAGATTGAGTGTCCGGAAGCGCCTAACATTCCCAGTGCCAGACTTCTCACAGAGGACTGTCTGGCTTCAGGACACGATGTCGGGTCCTTCTGCCGATACCGATGCAGCCCGGGCTTCTACGTGGTTGGGAGTCTCAAAAAGAAGAAACCAAAGTAGGTAGCTTGAGATGGAAGTCGGTTCAGGGTTTGGGGAGAATGCACTTTCACTTACGTGTTTTTTTTTTTCTATACACTTCATAATTTGTCTGAGATATATTTATCAGTTTCAAAAGCTGTATATTTTGTTTCAGAATTTTGGTAAAATTAAATAGAGTTAAGGCTTAATGACACTAACATTATTTTTGCAATATTCATTGCACACTGCATATTACAGTTATTGTTTTTGATTTACTAGGAGCAAACTTAAAACAAACAGTTCAAGGTATGGTATCTTTTTGAAGGTACGGTACAATTTAGTATTCTGTACTTGCCTAATAAGAAACATCCAACCAGATGTGCTTGCATGAAATTGCCATAAAACTATACATTTTATAGATTTCTTTTCATCACAGTTCTATTTAGCAATGTCAAAAGCCATTTCTTTTATGTATCATTTAATTGGTTGGTGCTTTTATGAGTTACTCCTTGCGTAAACAATTTTACAACCCATGATGCTTTATTAATCCAACATGTAACACTGAACATGAGCAATCATTAAACAGCCCTAAATGGCATTTTACATTTTTACTTTAAAAGGTAAACCATTATTAACGGATATTATAACACATATTTTTGCTTTGACACAGTGCAGACAGGAGATCTATTTTGCTGCTAAATGGGAACAGCCATGTTTTTGTTGTTAAATCACCAAAACTTTAATCCAACAGTCTTGACTTTGTTAAAATAAACCTCAAGGAATCT
Organism: Xiphophorus maculatus; assembly: GCF_002775205.1. Lineage (NCBI taxonomy): Eukaryota > Metazoa > Chordata > Actinopteri > Cyprinodontiformes > Poeciliidae > Xiphophorus > Xiphophorus maculatus. The sequence continues at coordinate 9,163,044 of NC_036448.1, forward strand.
CAGCAGGCTTTTATTGCTGCATTTAATGGTGCGTTTCATATTCTATTTTGAACATGCGATGCAGCGTGGTGTTCATTCAGTCAACTTTTTCTCAGAATTTCACACACAACTTCAATTTATATTGAAAATTTAGAGCCTTGCAAAAATATTTAACCCTTTCAGCCTTGAATTCTTGTGTAATTTATTGGAATTTCATGTGACAGACCAATACAGCATGGGGCTTAGTGGGTATCACTGTTGCCTTGCAGCCTGTGTTCAAATCCTGGCCGGGGTTCTTTCACCCCATTCATGTGTGGGTTTTCTCTGAGTTCTTTGGCTTCCTCTCTAAGTCCAAAACCATGACTGTTTCTTTAACTGGTCTCTATAAATTGCCCTTATGTAAGAGAGTGTTTGTGCATATTTGGCAGTCATGTGTTGCCCTGTGATGAACTGGCAACCTGTTCAGGGCAGACCTGGGTGACAATGGTTCATGAGGTTCATCCTTTAACTGGTGGGTTGCCAGTTCGAGCCCCCACTTTGTCTGTCTCAGGCAAACGCAGTCAAAGCAGTAATTGAGCCAAAACTGTACTTAAATTATATACATTTTGCATTTAAGGTAAAAAAAAAAGCCCTCATTGTTTGTTAATATGTTCTACCCTGAACTTCTCTTGGGTCACCTAGTTCAAATTCTGTAAAGAAAATCTTCTATTAAGCACCTTTTGGTATCCAATTATTCATCAGTTAATCCAAAAAAAATTATCTACATTGTATTGATAAATCGAGCAGAAAAACCTGAGTGACAGTAAAGGAATGCTGCTATTGCATTTTAGGCAATAACATCGTCTATTTTCTTAACTTAAAAAAAAAATCAAATTATCTATTTGCATTTTTATGTATTTTTCATATTGTATAAAAAAAGGCTAAAATGTAAATCACAGTATGTGCCAACTTTTTATTTGATTGATCATCAAAATAATCGACAGAATAATTGATTACCAAATTAATCGTTAGTTACATCCCTACTCTGTACTTGATAAAGTGTTAATCACCTACTACCCAATTACCGCTGAAGTTAGGAACCAGTCCTTTGACGACAAGGATGGGTGGGTGGACCTTATTAATATTCACTAATTTGGAAGAGTGAATATAATCCAGCACTGATAATTTGAAGGTAATTAGTTGTGCTGGATTATAGTTAGAAATTGTGTGGTCAAAGCTGAAGAGGTTTATGTGAGCAAGTCGACCTACAAACCTGACACAGTTACAGAAGTTTGGTTACATGGAATAGCCCAAAATGTCAGCAGACTGGTGTCTTAAGCTTGTGCAAGAATATCCTGGGTTTATTTGACTCTAATGATAAAGTTTAAAAGTGAATTCTGGCAAATACAAAGGATATGTTTGTAAACTTCTGAATTGGAAAAAGGAAAAAAATAGCTAATGACTGATTCATTGGTCTGGCATTTAACTCCTAAAATAGCTTAGGTAATCCTAACTACCTAAGTGGTAGTTAAGTTTGTTGGTTGATGATGATATACATGGCATGGCAGATCTCCCAATCTGGTATAGACTAATTTTTAGATTTTCAGTGTATGTTTCCAAGTTATTTTGTCTACTCTTTTTTTCTTCTATACTTGCTATAACATTAATTACCCTTTGGAACCCAAATAAACCTGAACTGACCTAAAACAGGACAATTTTGGTTTGACTTCGAGTCAGACAGCAACAAAAATATATATGTGACTTTTTATAAAGTGCATGTAAATATTTAATTTCAAGAACATTTACTCTTGCTCTCTGTAGAAAGTACTTCAAATTGGAGTGCTTGGAGGACGGACAGTGGGAGGAAAATGCCTGTGAGCCAATATCCTGCCCAGCTCTTCCGGATGTCTTCCAGGGCATGTACACCTGCACCAATGGCCTGCGCTACAACACCCGCTGCACCCTGCAGTGCCCGGATGCCACAGAAATTGTAAACTACTTGTCTAGTCAGATGAAAAGCAAGTGTTGCTCTTTGTAGAGCATTAATTGTGTATTTTTGTGTCTTTGATTGTTCTAGAGTGAAATTCGCTGCACTAAGGATGGTAAGTGGACGGCAGAGTTTACTATGTGCTCCATGCTCCAGGGTTCATGCTCTGCTCCCCACAATCTCAACTATGTTGAGTACAGCTGTGACCAGGGGATGAATATTGGTGAGTCAAACCAGATCTTAAAGCTGCATGTGTTAATTATTACATAAATGCGCCTAAACAAATTAATTCCCTTCAAACAAATGGTTTCTTAAAAATCACTGTTTCCGGACTATATTTTTTGTTTTAGAACAGCATTTTGTCAATACTCAAGTACCTTTGTTCTGACACTTGAAGTACTTCCAGTTTCCTGAACAATTCCTGTTTCAGATTTTAAGTAATTATCCAGTACATGCTATAAAAACTTCGTCCAGATTCCATTATAAATATCAGGAGAAAGAAAAAGAAAATCCATGAAACATCTGGAAAGATAACTGTTTTGATAGACTGGGAGACAAGAAATTTTGTGCAGAATCATAAATCAGACCTGACAAAATCTGATATTTAAAATCAGGCTGGATTTAGAGTCTCATGGGCATCAAGAAGTCACTCCTCTTAGTGGGCCAGCAATAATAGTTGAGTTGAAGTTTGCTCTTTCAAGTGACCACAGAGTAAAACAAAAGGAAGGGCGATGGGGACGATGCCCCCTCCGGGTGGTAGGTCTTGTTGAGTTAAGTGAGATACTTAATTTTCTCTGAAGCATAGATTCATTGATATTTTTATTTAATTTATTTTTTACTCTATGAATTCTGATAATTTGTCAAGGTAACATACTTGGAGAATTACTAATTTTTTCGGCAGCATTATATGTTTTTGTACCTGAGGAGAACATGACCTGAAAAATGCTTTCCAGGCAATATGTGCTACCCTACATGTGTTGTTGCTCTGGACATGGTTCTGAATGACCCGGTGGTTCTGTCCAATGGTACTACACCTGGCACCTTGAAGCACTGGATGCAGCCTACCACAGTACAGGTGAGTCAGTTTTACTACTGAATCTAATTTTGTTAGCCTGTTAAAAACTGGCCTCTTGTTCTACGCTTTTCTTCGTACAGAGGGTCTGTGCGCTTTGCTATTGAGTAATTACAGCTTGGTGGAGGCGTGGTGTACATAAAGTGCAATTTTGATGCTATTGAAGCTAACTGGAAATCGCCTGCACTGTAAACAATCCTCCATTGTGAAGAGCAAAGTGCTGAGCTGAACAAATGTCTGGTAATGGTAATTCAATATGTTGGAAGCGTGACCAACACAAAACAAATGCTAACAATATCACTGTAACAATCAATACGAGCTAGGAATTGTTGCTCTTGATTTTCTTTTTTTGATATGTTAAACTTTTACATTTTTATTTTAAGCCTAAAAACACAAACTGTGTTGTTCTTACTCGGTTAATCTCCCATGGCCTCAGTAGCTCAAGCTAGAATTGGTCCATCTCCATATTGTGATATTTCTGACTTAGGCTATGCAGAATTTACATCCAGTGCATTTGGAAATAGATTTGTCCCAATGTTTACTTCATTCTATTTATCTTGAGGTTAATGATTTTGTTTTAAAGCAGAGGAGGAGAGGGAACAAAATGCTGTAAAAATCAGTAAACAAATCTGACCTAATTTGTGTCCAAGTATATTTTTCTTTATTTCCTAATGAAGCTGGAGATGGTAAAACAGCAGAGCTAGTAGCTTTTTACTGGTTTAAACAGCAATTATGGGATTGTGGTTTTGCTACCATTTGGAAACTTGTGATAATTATTACTAAACTGTGGTTGTTTTTGCCTGCTTGCTGCCAAGCAACTTATCCTGGATGCCATGAAAGTTGATCCACTGACAAACAGGTCTGACTTTCAAAACACTCATCAGAATGAATAATTCATGCAAACATCTGGTGCTCTGAACAACAGCAGCAGCGAGGAAACTGTGCTCAACCCTAACTTAACTTTACTGACAATTACCAAGTTTGTTCACAACATAGATAATGGAGGTGAGAGACAACAAACACAACATAAAATTATAAACTTTTTGTCCAACACAGAAAATGCATTTGATATCAACAACCACTGTGCATTTACGTTTAAGATGATTATTTTAATGTTGCAAGAGAAATCTATAAAGCCACTAGCAGATGTCTAACTAGTTCTCTCCCAGAATTAATTATTTAGCCCTGACTTCCTTATCTGTCCTTGTACCTGACCATACAGAGCTCTAGATGCTGCTTGAGGTCTACCCTCCTTCCACAACCCCCACTACTCCCAGGGCTAAAAAATTGGACGGGAACAAATGGATACATGCAAATATGTTTTATATCAGATATTAGATTTAATCCTAAAGAGTTTTCTTGAAAATACTTTAATTCCCCGGTGTGCCGGCTAATCACATCATAAAATCCATCTCGTGTGTGTAAATGCTTGTTTGATTTAGTTCAAGTGTTTTTGTATTACTGGAAATCATAGGGAGATAGCGTGGGTAAACGTTTCAGTTGACGTCAAGTCTTTTAGGAACTGCACACATCTCCAAAACATACAGTGTATACAAGTGTGCGAGAGAATGGAATGTCAGGTCCCGGGTCTGAGTTGCTGCGCTTGTTTTGCTCGAAAGGAGGATCGTGTTACCCAATATCATATCTGAGAAATCACTTCTGCGTTGATGTTGTTGCATACACTGCTTTGCTTTTGCCTCACTTTTGGGTGGTCAGTCAGCCAGCCAACCTGTTTGTCCTTCTGTGCCAAGGTTAAATACTTGCACTTGCACTTGAGGTCTGATTACTTACGCCATATCTTTGGCGCTGCTTAGCGATTTCAAGGCATTGTGTTATCTTGAAAACTTCAGAACCTGGTCTTTATTGCGATGTCAGGCTGCACAGGAAAGTCTCCGGGGAGGATCCAGTTTCCTTATCCATATTTACTAGTCAATCAATTGTCTACTAACCACCTTGTAATTTACTGGGGTCAAATAAATAACTCACATGACTGTATCCAGTCATGTGAGGTAAAATCTCTGCCTTACAAAAGTTCACAGCAAAAATGTGGGGTCTTTATTCAGTTGAATAATAACAACAATAATAATAAAAACATTGATCTTAATCAAGATTGTACCCAAGCTTTGTTAATTCCTCTGTGTTAAAGTCATATAACCAAGGCTGTGTTTGCTTACAGCACCTTGCAAAACTATTCAAACACTTTGTGCTGCCATCAAGACATTTATCTGAATACATAACTTCATAGGTTTGAATAAATAATTCTAAAAATGTTTCTATGTTATTAAAATGATCACAAGTTGTTTCGATAAACCAGCAATGCTTTATGTAAAATACTGAATATATGAAAAATGGATACTGGGAGTGGAGGTTCACATTCCAACAGAATAACCCTAAGCCTTTTGCCAGAGGGATTGTTTAGATCAAACCACATTCATGTGTTAGAACAGTCCAGTCCAAGTCAGGAATTTAACCCAATTTATAATTTTGCAGCAAAACTTCAAAATTGAATAAGGGGTGGTAAACGTATGCACTCTGCACTTTTCAGATTTCTAAAAAAGGTTTGTTCTATATCTTATTTATACAGTACTTTGTGTCAGTCAATCAAAATGCAACATATTATGAAAAATATTGCATTTTGTGGTAGGAACATGACAAAATGTCAAAAGTGTAAAGGAGCTTGCGAGGCACCATATCTACCAATAGCTATTCCAATACAGATATTATAGTACTGCTTGTACTGTAGTAAATCCTTGTTTTTAGCTGTATGTCATTCCCTATTAATGCCTCTGGTTGTAACTGTGAGCATCAACATGACAGAAAATTATGTGGACATGTGCTGGTGATTAAATGTTGTGTTGTTCTCCATAGCGAACCCTTTTAACAAATACATTTATACGCATGTGGATTTTTTTTTTTAGAGCATAATCTGCACCGGGATGATGAAGTGGTATCCTGACCCTGAAAACATCCACTGTATCCAGTCATGTGAGGTAAGAGCAACAATAGAGGAGGTTTTGGACGAACAAAATCCTTTTTTTTTCTTTTAAACTATTCATTTGCCCACAAAGGCCAACACTGACAGAAAACAATGTTCCATCCAAATTTCAGTCTCACCGAGGTTTTAAGCTCACAACAGTATCTGTTTTAGAATAGGCTGATATTGTTTTGCCAAACACAATGATTCACGGGAGTGAAGTGTGCCTGAATTAGCATTTTTATCTTCTCCTTGTCAGAGATGGGATATTTATAGAGACCCGAAAAGTGGAAAACGAAAATGCAATAAAAAAAGAGACTACTTTTCATTTTTCTTGCATCTATCCACAGTAATGTGGAATTTATTATTTAATAAGTTAGATTGTCAGTTTCTTTGTTTACCTTTTCCTGCTCTCTTCATACTGTTATGTAGAGTTTTTTCTCCTTTGTACAAATAAGCCACTTTTAGGAATAACCTCATTAGATGTTGTGGCTCAGCCAGGCTCTTCCAGTAATACCAAACATGAGGCAAAACACGCTCCATTCTTGTTGTCATCACTACTTAAAATACCGGAGCCAGTGTGCAACTTGGTTCATATTTCACAAAGAGAAATCTCATGCTGAAACCGATACCCTCGCACTGCACTTCGCAAAAATCCTTTTAAAATATATCCAAAGAGCCTTTCTTCCAGAGAGTCTAGCCTTTCCAAATGTTGCCTTTGCCTGCCAAGCCTAATGAGTTATCTGATAAAAGAAAATGAATCGATTACTGGATTAGGTTAGATTTAAATTAATCATTCATCATGACGCAATGTTTTTAAATCTCTATGTTTTGGTTTAGGTAGTGTCAGTGTTGTGTATGCTGGAGCTCCTCTATAGGGAAAAGGATAACCTCCTGTTGTGTGACTCTGGTTTCTAAGAAATGTTTGGATATTTCTAGGAAAATCATTTTTCAAAAGTCTGGGAAATGGGTGACAAAACTTGAGTACTTCGAGTAATCCAACTCTTTCTTTTGTTTGCCAATCTGTCCGTTCGTCCATCCACCCTTTTTTACATGTTCATTCGTCCTTCTACACGTCCACCTATCCGTCTCTATTTCAGTTCACCCAGCCTGTCCATCCATCCAGTTTACCTCCCCTCCATCAATCAATCCCTTTATTCATTAGTCCATCTGTCTATTAATCTGTTAATCTGCCCAGCTGTCCTTCCGTCTATCAGTCCTCACTATTTTGGGATTTTCTCCTAAAACTTGCACAGTAAAGTTGAAACTGGGTTTGAGAATAAATTAACTATTTGCTGGGGAAAAATAGTGTTACAGGAATATTTTTGTAAGAATAAAGGTACATAAAGCCAATTTGAATTCAGTATATCAAGTGACATCAGTGAACATTTGCCCAAGTTACTAAGCGAGGAAAGCACCTCCATCCACTCTACTGCTGAACAAGGAGCTCACCAGGCTGCTCACTTCCTGGAATGAAGCACCAATCTATGTATTACAGGTCATTTTAAATATAGATCAGTAATTTTATGCTGTTATTTTATTTGTACTATATTGTTAAAATAAACTTATCAATAAATCAAACTACTCAGCTTCTTGAGTTGGAAAACATTTTTTTATAGGTACTTTATTAAATATAAAAGTTTTTTTTTGGGTTAGAAGTGAAATGAATTTAATGACACATTATTTTTTTCCTCTCAATATTTTCATGAGCAGGATAGAAATCACGCTTATGCAACATACAGACGTATATCACTGTTAGCAGATCCTTCTGTAGAAACAGCAGGTGTATAAGTAGTATTCTGAGTTAAGCGCTGAAATTAAATAAGGACATTTGACCCTGAAATCTGAATCAAAGCCTAAAATCAGAACGGTATTAAAGAACAAAAATATTTTAATTTTGAATGTTCTGTTGCCCATAAGTTTCACGTGAAGCCTCTGACTTCTTTTTGACAGAATCTGTAACATTTGCTTATCACGCCTTTTAACAGTGACATTTTAGCAGTAAGTGTAAATCATCTGAAATCATAAATCCAGGTAGTTTTGATTTGACATTCATCGTCTGGGTTCAGAGAAGGCTGAAGCTACGAATGGAACACATAAACTGTTGATGTCTCACGGCATTAAAATATTCGTCATACCTGCCAGCTCTACATTTTCCCTTCAACCTTCCCATGAATGTTGCTAGGCAAAACAATTGCTTAAAACCCACTCCTCCTTTATAGCTCCGTAAATTATACCGGACCACATGTGTTGCATGCGATCTGTGCCAGATCTCATCCAGATGCCATTGCTCCCTCTCCTTCTCTTGCTGTGTGTCTGGATCCACGTTGATAGTGTGAGTCAGCTCAGACTTCTTATCGGTCTTTGTGCGGCAGCCAGAATTTGAAAAAGCTCGACCTCTTAGAAACGGGCGTATCAGAGAGAAAAACAACAAAAAAAAAAAACACAACAACATTTGTTTTGATCCAAGAAGTGTCTTTGAAAATGTGTCTCGACAATTGGAGCAAAACAGTGCAACACGAGAGTAACGGTGAGCCAATTAAATGCATCAGCTTCGGCATCATTTGACAAGAGGCATTTTGGCAGAGGAGGTGGATAGATGGTTGGTTGCCGCTCGGTTGATAGTCGCTGTGCTGACACCTTCATCACATCGTGGAGCCCTTTAAAGTGACACTGACATCTGAATTCAATTACAGCTAAGGAAATATTGAAGCACAGAGTGAAGCAGAATTACTCTGTCCGATTCACCTGGCAAACCTTGGCTCTGTATTTAAGTGTTTGTTTTAATTCTACTAATTTACTCAGATTCAAATAAGTTGCTATAAAAGGTTTTTAAAAAAGGCTTATCTCAAAGCAGTCAGAATAATACATTTAATAAATAGTAGTGCTGTGTTCAGAGCATTTATTACAATAGAAGAAGCCCAGTACTTTGCTGGCTACTTCTGGCCACATTTTTTCTTTGGACTACTATGATTATGTAAATACCTCACCAAAAGACTGCCAATGTGTGTTTTGTCCTGTTCCTCCCTGCGAAAAGAGATTTAACTGCAGTAACCACCATAAGTATAACACCAAAATGCTGCTGTTGTTTTTTTAAGTTGTGTTTCTTGAATAGGCTGTTTACGGATGGCACAGCATGTTTTAATACAAAGGTAGCAACTGCCAAAGGAGTAGTAGAGGGCAGTTACATACCTTTTTAAATTGTAACCACATATTTGCGTCATCTGTTTAACCAGATTTTTGTTCCAATATGTGGCACATTTTGGCAGTGTGATCTAGACTGTTTTCTTTTCCCGCCCAGAGCCTAATATCCCAAAATCGTCTATGTTAGTCTGTAGTGTGCATTTCAACTGTGGGCAACAACGCTGGGTTGTTTATATAAATCACATCTGCTGATGCTGAAAGGGGCTGTCCTACTGTAGGAGTGTTGCTGCTTCAGTAATAAAACAAAGTCCAACCTAGAAGTCCAATTATTTACAATACAACTTTCTAAATTGGTCTTGCATTCAGCTTCTGTCATCTGGATAGGAAGGTGACTAATCACAGCAACAGCAGAGACCAGGATCAAAACTGTGAAATCAGACTAAAACAACATTATTCTGTGATTATTTCGGTCCGATTATTTGAGTTATGGTTTGAAAGCAAAATAAAATCAGTCCAAGCTTTGTAAAATGTGCAGCTAGCATTGATTTTTATTGAACTCCACTAGTCCTGACCACCACGTGTCATAATGATTTTTTTTTTCCCATTGCAAAATGTATAAACTGTTACTCTGTCAGAGTGATTACACTTTTTAACATCTCTAGAGTAACTCCAAAAGAATTTGACTGACACAAACTTCCGTGTTTCTTTCCAGAGCGCAACAGTAATCGGAAATTACGTTGCTTTTTTCCAACCTAATATCCATTAATGATCCATGGAGATAATGGTGGATTTTATTTCCAAGCTCCAACTTAAAGAATTTAAAACCCTAAATTAATTCCTTTTAAGGATTTGTTCCACACCACAGATGTCCAAAAAAAAGTTGGCTGCTTAAAATCTACTAAAGTTAAATGAACAAAAAGTGTATGGAAGTTTAAAGTGATGACTGAAACAGGACACGGAGGAAAATTAAGCCATTCTGAAATGCTTATAGAGGGAAAACACTATAAAATTCCAACCCGATATCACAGCCTGAATAAAAAGGAAAAAAAGCTCTTCCTCCCTGCCAGAGCCTTTTTCTGGGTAAATTCCTACCTGAATAATCTGATTATACCTTGGTAGATGCAGCGGAAAAGAAGGGAGGCAAAGAGGGATTCAAGAAAGTTATCCTGGCTCCCAGAAAAGATTCCTCCAGTCAAAGCATGTCTATAGATCATAAAGATTTCTAATTAAAGCCACAGATCACAAGTGAGTGAATTAGGTTTATAAGCCCTGATTTATTGTGTTAACTAAGGTTAATCTGGAATGTTCCTGTGCACAGAAAAGAGTTAGTGTGCATTTTATAATAAAGTTTGTAATAAAAAAAACAATGCAGGTGTGGGATTACAACCAACAAAGAAAATAGGTTTAAGAGTGATCATCGTCATAGAGACAATCAACCATGCACACAGTGAATAACCTAAACATAAATCCCACTCAGCATTTTTCTTAAGTGGTTTCCATGAAGTCTAGCATTTAATTTGATGTTTAGTTCTGTAGTTGTGCTAACACTCAACAAGCTCCTCAAGTTTCGCCTTAATTGCGCTTATCAAGCTGAGCTGCATGGTTCAAGTCTCAACTCCCCCATTGAAAATTACTGATGCGTTGCAAAGGCGAGCAAAGCTTAATCTTTAACTTAAATGATATTTCTACATGTCTCTGTTCATTAAGTGTTTCATATATTTTAATCTTTTTAGCTTTCTTTCTATCCAGCAACCCAATGGGATCCTGTTTTGTTATAAATATCTAAGTTTAATAATGTGTAAGGTAGTTTGTTTAATATTTAATAAAAATTACACAAAAACTGTTAAAATATTATGATGTGCTTTTTTTTTTAAAGCCCTTTGTGTTGTAGAATGGCTCGCTGAGAAAACTCAGGGTGTTTTTTATTATCAATTAATTGTTAGGCGATCGATAAAATCTGTCAACTTTAGATTAACTTATTAACCGGTAACCTGCATCTCTAATTTCTACAAATATATAGAAACCTGGACTCATTGTCTTTGAAATGTGTTTAAGAGAAGTGAATACTTTTTCAAGATGGAAAATTCTCTCCGTCATAAGCGCACACACCTCTGCACACAGTTTGACAAAATAATAATAAAAAATAGGCTCTTTATCATGTAGGGAATAGCAAAAGGGAAAACTATTTATTATTATTATTATTATTATTATTATTATTATTATTATTATTATTATTATTATTATGACAATGACACGTGATGGCTTGATTCCATTGCTGGAAGCAACTTGACACAATGTCTGCTGCATAAAGAATGATAGCAATTCTTGGTAGGAAGAAACATATAGAATATATCACCGGTGGAGTGTTCAATAGAATTCCGATTAATGTTTTGCAATCTTTTGACAGGTGATGATGATAGAGCATATTCTTCTTGAAAGAAACGGCACTGAGAAGAGGACTGCTTATGAAAACTAGATGTGAGGTTGGCTGCTGCTTTTGTCTCTGGTTGGAGGGGAGTTATTGTGAAAAGATCGCACAGAAACCAGCTGGCCTGCTGCGTGCAGTTCCCTGTAGCGGCATCACTCTTCACAGTTCTGTGCTTGCCTGTGTGATATGGAGGGCTGGCGGTGGCAAAATTACAGAAGTAAAAATATCATAAAACACACACACACCTTAATTAATTAGCTAATCAATTAACTACATGTATAATAAAACGATTAGAAACATCATTGATTCACTACTAAATTCTTTACTACGGTACATTAAATGATCAAATACATCAATACATTACATTAAGAAAAATGCAATAAAACAATTAAATGAAATAATTAAATCCATCTTTTTAAATAATGAACTTAAACAATAAAATGTCCTTTTAAAGAAAACTTTTATTTTAAAATATATTTAATTATTTTGTCGTGTTTTCATTTATTTCATAGCTCCTGTGTGAGCGCAGTTATAAAGTAATTTAAATGATCAAACCTAGTCATCAGAGTCAGTGGACTTAAGTTGATCCTGTGAAATCGATTGCTTTGGTTTGGTGTCTGTTTCATGTTGCGTTCAAACGTGGCTTCTCTGACACTGCAGGACTTGAATGCTCTTTGTCCTGAACTGATGATGCGTTCTAGACCAAGCCATGGATTTAAAAGTTGGAGTTTGTAGTAGATGAATTAGAACAGTTTATCAAAGTCATTGGAATTATTTCTGCTCTCTGAAACCACCTTGAGCCCAGAGTGATTGCAAATTTACAAGAAGTACTTCAGCTGTTCTCCACCACACTACTTGAAACACTTTCCAGGTATTGCATCAAATTCTGTGACCAATCCTCTTCTGTGACCGCAGAGAGCGATTGCATGCATTTATTTGCATGTAAGTATTAAAGAGGTCTGACTTTGTGGAGTTCGCCTCAAAGCTTCGTCAATAAAATGCCCTGCCTCTCATAGCAACTCTGGACAACTTTTTGAAGTTCTTCCGTCTTTGACTTTGAGATTCAGAAGGCGCATATTCTTCTTGTTTGCTGGAGTTTAAAAAACAACTAGATGCATTACTGCCATCCAGTTTAAGGAAGGTGGAACAAATTTTACCCAGAAAAAAAAAGAGTAAAACTTCCTTTCAAACAAATAACTTTATGTCGAAAAAAAAAATCTAGTTTCTAGAATCTAATCTATTTAGTGAGAGATTATTTGAGGTAGTAACTTGGATAGTGCTTAGCTGCTAATGCTAGCATTTAGTCAGAAACAGGGCGATTAAGTAGATTTATTTATGCAGTAGATATTTACTTAGGAAATGTAGGGGATTTACATCAAATCAGGAAATCTGCAGAAATCTTTTCAGCAGCAGCTTCTTTCCATCTTCACCAGTTGCCTCTTTAAAATGTCCCCATCTGCTCACTAAACACAACCAAAAGTATATTTTTCCTTTATCTTCTGCATTTATTTTAAAATTATTGTAGAAAGAAAAGTTTTTAAAAGCCTTTCATCATCAAAATACATGCACTTTGGGGGTTCTGTGGTGGCGCAGGGGGCAGAGGGCAACTCGTGTATATAGGCCTTAGTCCTCGTGCCTGTAGTTGCAGATTCGATTCCCGGCCTGGCAATATTTGCCGCATGTCTTCCCCCTCTCTCATAACCCTCTTTCCTGTCAAACTACTTTCAAATAAAGGCCACTAAAGCCAACAAAACCTTAAAAAAAATACATGCACTTTAAATATGTGTGCAACTGACGACAAAGCCAAGCACAGCACATCTACGAACTGCCAGTCACCAGAAATCATTGACAAAATGTAACAGATATTGAATGTATCTCTGCTTATTTATAAAGTGCTAGTATCAGGTCAGCTAAATAAGATGTGAAAAGGCTCCTGTACTTAATATACTCTGAGTAAATTGATTTATGATATTGCTCACGCAGGCTGGCTAAAATCAGAAAATATTCTGCATCTTCCCAAACACACAGACTGCAGTTTGAAGGCACTCAAGGTCTCACGTCATTAATCAGTATACTCAATGTAATGTTTTCATGCACTTTAGATTTTTCATACATAACATCTCACTGTCTAAAGGACCACCACAGGAAGCATCGAGCTACATACTAATCAATCTTAAGCATCGCAGTTGGCAACTGTCTCCTCTTAAATACTCTGGGACCGCAGCTTTAGTTTATTCTTCCCTGCAGCAGCTTTAAGAGACCGGACAAAGTTAACAGTCTACCTGATTATTTGTTTCTGGAATTTCCTTCTGAAAAATGGGCCCTTGGACTATAAAGACAAAACATCAAGTTCTAACAGTTCTGTTTGAGAGCTTTACAGATACTTTATTCCAAGATAAACTCAACTCCTCTGAGGGAGTTTATAATATACATTTAATGAAATAATTTGCCCTAAAAGGTGGAAAAGACACAGTGCCTCTTAGTAGTCTTAGTGTTTACTTACACTAAGACTACTGCATTTAAACAATGTGGAAAAACCCAGATGATACAGTAAATACCTTTGTGTGGTTCTAATAGGTTAACTTCCAACTTTTTGAGTTAGATGGAGGCAAACGTGTTAGTCTAACACTTCAAACACGCTGCCGCCTTGAGTGACATCATAGGAAAATCTAAATAAATATGCCAAGGAATCATTAGAAGTCTGAGTCATCCGTAGGAACAATTCCCAGATGCCAGAAGGTGCCACATTCATCTGTTCAAATGTAAAATATGCAAGAACAAACACCACTGAAATGTCCACCGATCATGCCGCTCAGGGAGGAGACAAGTTCTGTGCCAAAGATGTGCATGAGTTTTGGTGTTGAATGTATATTATATCAACCAAATACCCAAGCAATTCACAATAGTCCGTTTCTTACCACCTTCCATTTAAGGCTTGGCTTTTACGAATCACACATTAATCTTCAACTATCCCTGAGCCCTTTTTCCTCTTCAATAAAACCCTCAAAGACGATTATTAGCTAAAAAATTTAGCGAAGAGCTTCTCCTTAATGGATTAAATCCGCTTTCCCCTCTGTCTCTATTATATTGATGATCTCAGCTCGACCCAAATGTGTCCTGCTCAAACATTAAAAATGAAAAATGATAAGATTTTCAAATAGTCAACAATTTACAATGCAGATATACAAAATAAATATGGCATTGGTGTTTTTACAGCTCAAAATATAAACCATCTGGCCTGGATATTGACTTTACAGGGTACACAGCGATCCACCAAGGTACTACACTACAATTCTGCTAACAAGCAGCCTTGACTGTTTTACTGAACGGCAAATAAGGCCAGGAGATATTGAAGGATGGCTGCAGAATATATGAGGAGGCCAAGCCAAAAATATCAACTCGAGATCCCGGCAGTTCTGCTGGAAGAATTTTATACAGACCTTTGTGGCCTGAAAGCTATAATTCATCCATGCTACCACTTTCCTTAAGATCTTCAGAGGACGGATAAATGTTGGAGATATACTTGGGATTTAAGGGGTGACTATATTTCCTTTTACAACATCCTCCACGGTTATTGGCATCCCGGCAGAGGCCGTACCAAAGGTAAGTGGCTATGCTGGGTCTGGACATGATAAAGCAGTAGATGACATAACCCAAAATATCACTGACTTTTCAAAACCTCTCACTAGCCCTCAAGCAACTTGGAATCTGTGCTTTTTCACTCTTCCTCTAGACTTTGGGACCTTGATTTCCAAGTTGACCTGAACGTTTGGTTTATGAAAGGCAAGAAAAGGATGTAAAGTACCAAACATAAACACTTATGTGACTCTGTGTAATCTGTATGCAGTAGGATCAAACCCAATATTACCGATCAAAGAAAAATAATTTTGTAGAGTAATGCAACTTCAACATGCAGCACTTCTTTATTGTTTGTGACTACATCTACTGTTGCAGTGAAAAAAATGATTTTTTTGTTTTACTGCCAGACTTAAAGCTACTTTTATTGGATTTACGTCAATCGCTGCAACTTGGTTTACTTTGCTTAGGAAATCAGATTTTTTGTTGAACAAACATCCAGGTCTGGACAGAGGTCACTGTTTGTTTTTCATTGGCCACCCTGTTAAAGCCACCGTTAAACTCACAACAGATTTTCAGATATTTCTAATTATGCAGCTTGGATCAGACTTGAAATACTCTGCGTTTATTTTGATCTGTCTTGCTGACATTTTGTCCCAAACAACTTAATTGTATGACGATGTGAGCAACTTTGAGAAAATCTGTTTCCTTGTAAAGTCTTGAGTCATGGTTTCATCTTCTGCCCTCCCAGCTTTTTGTGCTGTGTGAGGGGGGAATGACAGTTTGCAGGAAGATTGTCTCCTGATTCTTGTTTTTCTCCTGTTTAGCCTTTCGGAGGGGACGGCTGGTGCGACACCATCAACAACCGGGCCTACTGCCAGTACGACGGAGGAGACTGCTGCTCGTCCACGCTCTCCACCCGAAAGGTATCAATTTCCCTCCCTTTTAACGCTGTCAGATGTGTTTTCCATCAGATTCTTTGGACGCAGTTTAGTATTCTGGAATCATTCTGAAGCTTAGATGCTTAAGCTGCATTCAGACTCAGATTCTTCCTGTTTACAGTTGTAGAAAAGAGTTGGTTTTGGCAGGAGTGCTGTGCTGCGGTGCAGGAGACCTCTGCTAAGCAAATAAACACAGATTCATGTTAGTTTCCTTTCTCCTTTTAGTAGCTGTGGCTGTTTGGTCTGTTTAATGTGCTCAGAAACAACAGAGCAGACTTGCTCACATTGTAAAAACACAAGTTTGCACCTATATACAACTCCCTGCTTCTGATTTTTCTCTCATTAAAAGCTGCATAAGGAATCTAAGAGATATGAACTGACTGTAGAAGGTTTCCTTTATGGTTCTGGCATAATACGTTTTAGGAAATCACTGGATGTTTACTCACTAAAGAAAGTATCTCATTGCAGTAATTGTGCTAAATGGCTACTGCACCTATTGGGTGGCTAAGAGAAATGGTATGAATAATAATGAGTGAGTCCAGGTGAAGCAGCGCAGGAAACCACAAGCCATTTGTTCCCTCAGCTGCCCCTGGATAAACACATTTTTCTTCCTATTTTTCCATGCTTTCATGACAACGTCTCTCCCATGTGGACATTAGGGAAGTCCACCCTCCTCCCCCAATACTTCTTTTTAAATATACCCCCTCTTTGGCTACTGTACAACCACATATTCCCTTATTCGGGGGGCCCTGACCGTTAATTCGTACGGCCTACAGTTGGCCGAACCTCCGCTGTCTCCTTCATGTCCGCAGCACGCCATGACTCACTGGCAGCTCCTTCCTCAGCCGAGCAGGAGTTCACCGAGTCTGTAGCTGCCGTCATAATAAATGAGTTGCCAGACTGCCACTAACTGCTTTTATTTTACTGGAGTACAGAGCGGGAGGTGGTAGTATGAGGGGAGGAGGGTTCTAAGTGTGGGAGCAGCTAGAGGTGTCTGACGCTCTGCGGTTTTCTCGGCCACTGTTAAACAGCAGCTCAGCAAGCGGGGGTCGTATTTTGAGGAAGTAAGCTCAGTCGGCGGGAGAGTCAGCATCCTGACCATGACTGCAGCAGCGCTACAGAGCAGGGGTTGGGACCGGAGGGGGGGTTGGTGGGTGTCTTTGCAAAAATTCACCGTTTCTATGAAGTCATGCAGGTGTGATAAATTACTGGTTTCAACACAGGATGATCTTTTTTCCTCCGCTGGTACTCAAGAAAATTATGCACTGGGTTTCACTCCAGGTTGTTTCATTTTTGTTTCATATAAATCTCAAACACACAGATGAGGAATTAGAATTTCTACTACTGTGTCTTGGAAAATGATTCTGTCCATCAAACCCAAAAGAAAATTAAATGTACCTAAATGATGCAGTAAACCAACAAAGTGGTGAATGGATGCTTCAGTGGAATGAAATAACAGGGTGGTTTTGTGTACATATTTTAAATTCGTTCAAATCCATTTACTCTGATACCCCTGAATAAACACAAGTTTAATTATATGCGAATTAAGAAATAAAATCCAGCTTTTTGGTGATCAAACAAGATCACGAGACCAACAAACGAAGGATTTAAGTAAAAAATGTGGAGAATTTGAAAGCAGGGTTAGCTTATCAAAAATGTCCTGAACTCTAAGCATCCCATTGAGCTCTGTTCAGTTTGATCATCTATGAATGGAAAAAGTATGGCAAAAAAGACCTAGTTAAACATGGCCATAACCCTAAACTAAATGGGCGGACAAGGAGAGGAATAGTTAGAGGAACACTGAAGTTGCCCATGGAGGCTTTGGAGCTGCATAAATCCATAATTTGAAGGGGAAAATCTGCTGACAGTACGGTTATGAGTTGTGAAATCCACAAATCAGGCCTACAGATAACAGTATATGTGGAAAAAAACCTAGCATTGCACAAAATCTACACTGTGAAACTCAGTGATGATGGTAACGTGTGGTGGGAAGATTTCTCTTCAGCAGGGAACAATGAAGCTTAATACAGGACAGTCCTGAAAAATAGTTTGAAGATGGAAAACACGTCTCCCTAGACAAAGACGGTAAAAATATGGGCGGAGTTACAGGGTTAGATTAAAGTACTAAAACGGTATAATGGCCAGGCCTCAAAACACGTTTCAATCTGCAATAGGTGGTTCTACGAAATATCAAATCAGTGGAACTGAACAGAAATTTTTATCTGTAAAAACCTCCATAAAACACACTAAAGTTTGATGTTGAAATCTGAAATGATGTGTAAAAGTTCAAGAAGTACAGTTTTTTTTATTTTTCAAAAGGCATTGTGTGTGCTCCAAGTTCCATGTTCTTTGACTTGTTAATAGGAATCTGTGTGTGTGTGTGTGTGTGTGTCTACCAAAAGAGACAAAGCAGCAAGGCTTGTTTGGTTCTCATTGCATGCAAGGCCGACTTCTTCTTATTGAAGCGCTCTCGTCATGTGTGCTCTATTTTTCAGTGTGTTGCAGTAAACAGTGGGAGGTAACTTTTACATGCTCAGAAACACTCAAAGGACTTGGCTTTTGTTTGTGTGCATGAAGCAACAGAACCCCATCCAACGGTTGTTAGGAAGCTTCAAAAATGGAGTGCTCTTAGGCTCACTGCAAGTTGGCATCCCTGAATCAGAATGAAACCGTTAGAGAAATATTTAACAGGAGTGCCAACTCATCTTAGATGGCACTGCTGGTGCCTTCCTGCAGCTTGTTAAGAGCCCTCTGTGAAACCGCTCCCCACCCGACCATCAACTCTCTCGCACTCTGCAAAGCGGGCGCAATTAGCAGCGACGTTCATTACCCTCCACCTCGTACTGCGCGCCGTCGTCATCGTTTTTTTCCTTCCTCTGCCTCCCACTCCCCTTTCCTTTTTCCCAGTCTTCCTTCCACTCCTTTTCTCCAGGAGCAAATGTTTATATTTCTTGCAACAGACTGCTTCACGGGGCACCAGAGTTTATTTTGCAACCTGTGGTGATGGCTCGCTTCCTAGACGAGAGTGGGCAGCCTCTTGTTGTTGATTCCTAACATGTGTTCATCCGTTCATCTCCACGCCGGCGCACTCCTCCCTCCTCCTCTCCCTCCTGAACGACCGACAAGGCTCTCTCGCCGCTCAACGGCCAACGTCTGATCATTTGATGTGCTCTTTATCTGCCTTCTGAGGGCCGTTTGAGCTCTCTTTGAAGCCATGAGGAGAGGTGACGAGTGCTGAGGTCGCTCACCTTTCAGCACCAGCACAATGCTGCGCAGTTGGTCCAAGCAAACGCGGTTTTTATTGTCTGGTTTTGCCATTCAGAGTTTTGCTCCTTGCTCCTTGAAATGTAACAACTCAACTGGGAGGCCCTCTTAAAGGCTAATCTTATTCTCCGTATTTCACAACACTTTCACTTGTTTTGTTTTCTTTCCCCCTATTTACAGGGCGTCCATGCATTCTTAAAAAGCCTTAAATTCATTTATTTAAAATTACTGCCTTAAAATTTTTTAATTTCATTTAAGAAAATGTTGGTTGGCATTAAATATGTTAATCACAAGTCTTAAATTTTGTTGTGGTGGGACTATTTAATCTCATATTCTATGTTGGGTTTTGTTGTTCAGACGTCTGATCAGACATCTTCACTCACTGTGCCATGACTGAAGGTGATTAAGGCTACCTGTAACAAGCTGCTAATATTTGCTTGCTAGTATATGGCTCATTAGCAGCTAGCACATGGGTGTCTAGCTAGCTAAGTGGTTAGCTAGAGACCCATGTGCCAATTTCATTCTGAGAGAAGCACAAAGCTTTTGCCAAGAGCCATAAAAAGACCCCAGCAATTTCACAGATTTGGTCCCCTGCATTTCTTTTGTACATCACTGTTGTGGTCTGGAATTTTATTCATAATAGTCTTAAAAAGTCTTAAATTCCATAGGTGAAAACTACATAGACCTTGTACGTAGTTAAAAAAACAAGCATGGTGCTGTGTAAAGGTTTTTGCCCCCCATTTCTTAGCGATTTCAGTTCTTTTTAAAATCACATTTAATGCTCCATATCATCAGACAGGAATATACAGACAACCTGGGAAAATACAACAAGCAATTTTTAAATAATTTATTTATTACAGAAAAAAAATCTATTCAAAACTCATGATGGCACGCCTAATAATTTACTAGTTATAATAATTTAGTTAATAATTTATAGTGCCACTATGACATTTTCTTGGCAGAATTGTTTTAATTCTGCTCCACTGAAGCATGAATGGCCTATGCTTCAGTGACTGGCCTATTTTAAAGCTTTCAATTTTTATAAGTATTGAAATTTGGACTTGCCCTCTACTTCTCAGATTATCTGTTTTGCTGCATAACCCAATTTGAGCTGAACTAAAGATTGGTTTGGATAAAATTTTTCCCTTTGTGTAAACATTCAAAAACATCTATTTGGATTTAGTTGGGCTACCTTAGTCTGATATTTAAATCCGTTTGCTGATCTGAAACGCTCGAGTGTGACAAAAAGACAAAAAAACAGGAGACATCTGTAAGGAGGCACGCACCTTTCCAGAGAACAAGAGTTACAGATCTGAATCTCTGAACCAGGACTGGGAATTCGATTAGCAGTTCATTCTGTTTGTTTACCGACAGGTCATCCAGTTTGGAGCGGACTGCAGCGAGGACGAGTGCACTTGCCGTGATCCAGATGCCGAAGAAAACAAGAGCAAAGTAAAAACCTTGGACTGAAGAGGTGGAACCGGGGGAGGCATGCAATAAGATGCAGAGGTGAAAGGAAGCTGAAGTTGTCTTAAAAGTCGAACTGCATCACATTCACCACGAGTTAAAAAAATAAATCAGATGTGTAACATTTCTCAATACAAAGATTGTGACTAAATGCCATTTGTATTTCATTTTCTTGCTAAGCTGCATCCAATGAGTCATTACATCGAATGACATCCAGACATGATACGTTTCCTTGCTCCTAGCTAAGACGTAAGAGATTAGAAAAGGTTGTTTTGGAGATCAGAACCTAACACACTGCAGCCCTCCTCCAGAAATAAAGTCATCATAATTGGATCAAATCACTTATGAATGAGCTCAAGTACATTTCTGGATCTGATTAGAGTCGGGCCGCTCCTCACGGCTGAAGGCTACTGGAGAAACGCATGTAAAGACTAACGTGTATAGATCGTATATCTGCATCATCCAGTATATCCCACAAGGCCACCTATAAGCCAAACAGGTCATTGCTATATTTATATCACTGTTCACGTTATGTTATTGTGCTACTGTATTATGCAGCTGGGTTTCCCAAAGCAGCAGTGCATGGACGTGTCTAGTTGCTCAATTATGACAGTTATTAGGTCTAACTGAACATTGTGTAATTTCAGATATTGACTGTAAACACATTTATTATCCTCTCTATGCTCTTATCAGTACCACTGAAACAAATCTGCACATACGGTGAAGGTGAGATGAACTGAAGTGTAAGGCCGTCCATTCACTCAGCACAGACTTCATCCATATCCAGACACATTCTGGTCAGTCACCAACCAATACGAGGGAACACATCAGTACACAGGATCAATTAAAGTATATTGTGATATTTTACTGTACTTTGTACTCAATATAATAAATTCCAACTTTATACAGACCTGAATCATGTCCTGTTTGACTGATATCTCTGTTCATAAAGGGGTTTAGGTGATTCATGCAATCATATTAGAATACTTTACACTACTTATTAGAATACTTTGGGTTTCTTCTGACCCAAACAGTATGCATGTGAGCTGCTGAGAAATGTAATCTGCATAGAATGACAGTCTTTACATTCTTTTACATTTGTTTTGCTTGTACTTTAAAACATGCATAATTGTCTCAGGTGTATATATATATATATATTTGATAAAATTTACTAATTGCTCACAGAAGCCACTTAAATAGTAAAAAAAAAAAAGTTGACATGTGAAGGCCTCTGAAGTTTGTTACAACACATTGAACGAACAAACGGCATCATGAAGACACAGGAACACAACAAACAGGTGAGGGATGCAATTGCAGAAATTGAAGCAGGATTGCCTTTTAAACCAGTGTTCACTCTTTGAACATCTCACTCTGCACCACTTAATCCAGCATCTGGAAATGTAACAACTGCAAACCAACGAAAAAAGGCCGGTCGAGAATAGCGATCATCATCATCATCATATTTGAAATGCCATTTGGAAAGCTGACATGCTATTGGCTGGCATTTGATAAACAGCCAGACCAAGAGTGCTGATTGGCTGTTACCCAGTTTCCACTGGTTATATTAATGCATTTTATATCTGGTATGTAAACTATTAAAATAGGATGTCATCATAGTTTTTGGGATTTTAACTATGAACCCCAAAAACACGAGGGGTCCACTGTCTAAAATCTCTGCATTGCAAATTGGGGAGGGAGTAATGAATCATAAAATGCTTTGTAGAACCCAATCAAATTTGACATTAAATGTACAAAAATCTGGCAACAACGAACTCTCAGAACCTGGATAGCTATACATGACGCACACAAATCATACGCATTTTTCAGGGGTTATTTTATTTCAATGAAACATTTGAGCAGCAGTCTGAGCACTGAGATCAGAACTGCAACAACAATTAGCAACACCAGTCTCAATTCTGTCACAGAAAGCTGACAGTTAAACAGGAGCAGGAATATCTGCAGAGCACAAATTAAAGATTTGATAGACAAACCATTAGTGCTGTGAAAAACTTCATTGGTAAGTGTTGCGAAGCCTCTTTTGCTTAAAGTAGCAAAGGTCAACATGAAAACTCACTATGGGACACATATTATAAACAGGATTTCATGCAGATCAGAAACATTTTCAAAGATAAAAACAGATTTCTGATGTTTTTTATTTTCTTTTAATAGTCCTTAATTTCACCCCACACTGCTCCAAAAGTCAGTGTTCCCAAACTACAATCATATCACTCACAGGGACAAAATCAGTGCATTAATCTTGCAAAAACTACAATACACAGCTTATATGTAGGTTCGTTAAGATATCGACTAAAGCACACATCAATGCCGTAAAATATCACAATGAGAATATTGTATATACAGGAGTAAAAGATTAAATCGTGATGTAATTATGTATTGCTATCTATACAAAAATCTACAGGCATTTATTTTAGTATTCACACATTAGATTTGTTAAAAAGAAAAAAAAATCTTTTTCTGACATCAATCATCGACATGGCCCTCAGACGTATTATTAAAATGAGAAACAAAGTCAAAGAAAAGCTTCAGTGTAGTTTTACTGCTGGTTAAAATTGATGTTGTTTGAACATTAAAAGGATTAAGAAAATACAGTGTGAATTTTTTTTTAAAGTTATTACTGAAGTAAGTCAACGCGGCTTGGGTTTGAGTTATTTCAAACAAATGGTTTACAACGGTAAATAAGTATCAACACTACATTCAAGTTATATATATGTTGTTGCTAAAACTTCATGATAATGTTATGTACAGTGTAAACATTTTTTTTTTAATCTCTAAAATAGCTTCACACTTTTTCCATTTACTTTGTTTACCTTTCTACCAGCATAGTTCAATACAGAGGCCCACCAAAGAAAGAAAATTCTGCCCAGCGACAAATCAGGACAGTATCAGAAATACTGATGCACCTCAGTGGATTAAGTCGTCATTAGAATGCCTAATTATGCACCTATTACACAAATGCAAAGATATTTTAAGTATTTATTTCCAATAATTTTGATTAGTTTCATAGCTTGAAGCGGCAATATCTAACTTTTACAAAAGCTGCATGTACATCAGAGTGATTGACAGCACTAAGACCCTCCTCCTCCTGGCTCTGATTGGTTGTTTCTGACCGAGCGGTGTATATCTGCAGATAGCAGTACAACCACAGATTACCTGTCTTATACTGTCACAACATAGTGACAGTTTTAACAAACATATACAAAGCACATTTTTCATAAAAGTTACATACTGCGGCTTTAAAGCAAATGAAATCTGAAGACGGGAAAATCGAACTATTATTTCATTTAAAAAAAGTTATATTGTGTCTTACATAATAACAGGGAAAACTGCTGACTTGAAAATAACCCAGCAAGAAGCTGCTGGATACAGCGACAAATCAGGACAGCATCAGACATACTGATGCATACAAGAGGCCATATTATTGGAGTAATGAGTGGATGAAAAAAATATGGTGATTAAAAGTGTAGAAAACAACGGGGATAACAACAAGCGGATGATGAAGCAATGCCAAGCAGAAGCAGAAAGATGATGGGACAATTTAAAGACGCCCATTAGAGCAACCTGGACTTCCTTAACAGAGCCAAAGGCCGACTGCCTCCATGTCACACCTGACCAACTATTGAATGCATTCACTGTATGGTACATGGACATACATTTTTACATTTCGCTTTTAACACTCTGATTTTACTGCTCTTATGTCATTTTCGAATCTGCTAAGCAAACAAATTTGGGAATTTCATCAGCTGTAAGCTATAATCATAAAAATGAACATCGAATTCATTTGTTTCAATTTTCAAATTGAATTACTGAAATAAAGAAACTTTTTGATGATGTCCTAATGTATTAAGATGCACATGTATAATACTCTACTCTATATTAACTTCTCAAGTGTGATAGCTCTAAGAAAAATGAACTTGTCTGTTTTGCAGCTAAAAGGAATGCCATAATATAAATAAAAGTTATCTCATTGTTTGGTAGGTGCTAGCCAACAGCAACACTTTAATTTGGATCAAAACTGTTGTCTTAGGAGGATTTAATATAAACCACATATCACAGTGTGGATCTATCCAAGTTCAAACTTGTAGAGGAATCTGTTGCTATTCCTTTAATTTAATCATAATAGATTTCTTTAATTTTAACTCTTCATTAGAATAAAGAAGTAAAGTTTACAGACTGACCAAAAGCTCAGGGACTGGCAGGTGCTACAGAGCAGTGCTAATGACAGCTAATGTTATTAGTACTTTGTTTCTGAGTATCATTAAAGGTAAATGGACCAGATTTCATTTAAAATAATGTGCAGCACTTAGAAATAAGACATGAATCTCAGCAGCTTTTGTATGTAAAATCTGTGTTTTCTTGAGAAACTGTGTGGAAACTGTGCTGATCCTTTTGAAACCAAACCTCTAGAGCTCTTTGGGCTCTCCGTAGTCGTTGTACATGACAGTGAGTGTCTGTTCGTCACAGGCCTTGTGTACGTCCTGGCCCATCTCGGACCAGTTGAGCCCAAAGGCTTTGGTGTCGGTGTAACGGCAGGACAGGAACTTGAGGGACATCCGGCGAAGGCCGATCTTTGGCTCCTGCAGGAGGCCCTTACACCACAGAGAGAGCTCGTCCAGCTGGGAGAGGATGAGGCCCGCCTTCCTGTTGGGCCAAACAACATGGAGGCTTTAAAAGCACGTATGATTAAATACATGAAGATGATGCATGATAGTCTAAAAATACTTAAAAGTAAATGATTTAATCATTTCGTTCAACACAAACCAAAAGTTTTTGGTTTCACTAACCATTGATGTATTTACAGGAATTATGGGAAAGCTTGCAAATCTAAGCACACAATCCCAACTGGGAAAACGGGGACGGCAGCGTCCTGCTGTGTGGGTGTTCTCCACATGGCATCGTGACTAACGCAGGTTGTGTAGAAACATCCGAGCAAAATCTCCAGAAAGCAGCCAGGAAATTTTTCCTCGAGCGTAAATGAATCTTCCAAACGGACACTGACCTGAATCACAGCACCAGGTTAGTTACAAAGTGGCTTAATGACAACAAAGTCAATGTTTTTTGAAAGGCCTAAGTCTAAGTGTCATAGAAAATTACTGATCAGACTTTGAGCAGGTTTGCAGGCAACAACCAAGTTGACTTACAAACCTGTGGAAAGACAAAAACTGATTCAAACAAGTTCTGGTTTATAAAAGGAAATGTAAATGTCTGAGATTGAAAAGGAAAATTTAAAAACAATCTTATTTTTATTTATTCTGGCCTTCAGCTAATGGAATAAATGCAAATTTGAGGGCATTTGCCTTTTTATACAATGTAAGTACCTGATTTTATCTGTATATGCAAGTTTGACTTTTTAAGCTAAATTACTGAAATAAACTTTATGATCTACTGCATTGTGATAAAGCAGTAGAGTTTAATTAGACCTATGACTGGGCGTAACCTGGTACACACATTACTAACCCATTGGAAACACCAGATTGGATTTTATTTTCCATTTCTAGCCAAACGGCAATGACAAACGCAAAAACAAGTCAAACTGTCCCGGCAGGATATGGTGCCATAATTTGAATATGACAAACAGATACCACCATCGTCAAATTGTAAATTAAAAAAATAATAGCGGTTTCAAAAAAAGACAAATTGCTGAATTTTTGCTAGTGGTAAAGACATTAATAAGCGACTGGGACATACAAAAAAAAAAAAACAAAAGCCTTCTGGTTTCATGTGCTGCTAAGCTGCCGACAGGCTGAAACTCAAGTTGGTTCATCCATCATACTGCGTCCCTGATGCTGGTTTATAAAGACATGGCTGTCTTTGTACAACCTGAGACTAGCTTCCAACCACCGCTGCTTCCTCCCTGACGCCGCTCACTGGGCAAGCTGTACAGTCGGGGACACTTTCCAACTTCCACCCTAAGCTCACAGCGGCGGGCTCAAGCTCTGGGTGGGAGTAACTGCAGCTAAATAGTGGAAAATGAATGAAAAGCTACATTTCTAATGGTAAGCGAAGAGCTGGCCGTGTGAAACCAAACGGCTCTAATGCCGAGGGGACTCTATGAAATGCTTGAAATTGTCGTTTGGCCAAACCAGGCCAGCTGTAAAATCATCTCCTGTGGAAACATGATACACAGAGTTCACATAAAGACATCTCACAAGACTCTGGGCGCAATAAATAACCATTAAACCTGATGCAGTCTTTTTTGGCCCGCATGGCGAACTCTTGTCAGGTGTTTGTCTAAGGTCAGGAAATGGCAGCGAGAGAAGATTTCAATCATTCCATGCACAGTTTCTTCTTTTTGTACAGCCAAATTACTAATTCCACATTGCAACATTTCCACTCTGTCATGCCACAAGTCTGCGGGGCGCGCCAGAGCCACCAGACGTGCAACACATCAAGTTACTGAGCAACGCATGCAGCTCGCAATGTGAAGATATGCACTGCAGTCACCTACAACGCTTTGGAAAATAAAACACATTCTCTCCACTTAAGTGTTTTCACTTTTTCTCACATTACCACCAAAACTTAGTATTTTGTGATTACTTATAAAAAGGAAAGCGAAACATGGTTTATTCAGATATTTTAACTGAAAATAAAAGAAGGATGACATGCTGTGTGAAAGCTCTTTTGTTCATTCTTCCTTGCTACTCATCACATCATCAGTTAGATCAGATCACGTGTCCATGAACGTTTTAAGTCATGGCACAGATTCTGAAATGTACTTTCTTCTGGCCTTTGACTAGACAGTTCAATGATATAAATATTCTTTGACCCAAGTTGAAGGGTTAGGGTAACCCTAAACTTCTCTTCTTGCTGAAAAAAAAATCTCCACACCACCATATTGCCAAAAAAATCTTCTCCAAAACCTTTGACTGAAATGGAAGTTTAGACATTCATCTACAATTCTCTCTTTTTTTTTGCCAAGAGGTTGACCTGCAACCTAAAGGGAAGATGGAACATATTCTGAAGCAAGCCGCTTATTTCTTTTTTAGAGCAAACACAGCTGATTTATTGAAGACATCTTTCAGAAAATGAGCAGGAGCGAAATCTGAAGGGCGATTTGTTGGCTGTAGCTTTTTAACTACCTCTGTGAGGGAAGAAAAGGACACTGGCTAAAGCTGGTCAAAACCAGTGATGCTTTTGCAAAGAGCAAGACCTGTATTGGTGGAAACAGGAACAAGTGAGTTTGGTCCGAGAGAGGAAAATTGCATCAATGAGAAAGAAAAAACTTTACAGTGAAAGAGTGACGGTTATTTGCGGGGTTTCCTTTAGAGCTTTAAAAGCTAAACAGAACCTGAGGCTGGTGAATGTTATCAGAGACTAGAGAAGACATGAACTCCATTTTAGCAGCCTTAACAACTCTGATATGTAGAAAGGTATCAATGCTGGACTTCTTTAAGGTATGAAGCTCATCTTTTTTTCCCACCTTTACTCAACCAGCAGACGGTCGAGACGCAGGGCACGGATGGAGTCATTCAACCATGGTTCTGAGTGGGTTTTTACGTGCCTGGATCTGAAAGGTGTAACGGAGTCCCAAATACTAGCCCACAGCAAACTGAAAGGAGACGAAAACTCCTGGGCATTATAATCTCTAATGCTATCCACCGAGACACGACTGGAGGACGATGAACACAAACATCCAGACGAATGTGCGGTCGCATCAGTTCAAAACGAGCATTTGGTACTGCTGTATCCGCTTGCTGCTAATGTTCAAAGTGGGCAGCCTAAGCACAAAAAAAAAAAAAACCCCCGACAACCTCAAACTGCATCACTCCGTACAATAATACGTGAGATATGTTCTGGTTTGGATGAACGCTTGATCTGGATCTGAACTCTGTTGTGGAATAAAAGCAGACATCAGAAGTGAGCGAGAAAAGATGGCTTTTATTTGTAACCGGTGTCTGCCAGTCACTGTGGCAAGCTAATATCCGCTTGTCAAACTCACACTCGCATGATAACCCGCAAATTTTTTTATTTTCTCCCTCCACTTTTGCATTTTGCTGAGGACTGCATGGTGGCGTGTTGGGTAACAGTGTTAAAAAAAAAACAGTTTAGATCTCAGCTGGAGACTTTCTTTAAGTTTCTACAGGTACTCCAGCTTCCTCTTGCAGCACAAAACCATGATTAGTGACTGAATCTAAGCTGGATTTGTGTGAACAGCTATTTGCCTCGGTATGCCTGCGTTGACGTGGTGCTCTATCCACGTGGTCAACTGTCTCTCTTGACTGCCGGGTGGAGTCTTCACTTCTGCTATTAAAACCTCACAATGTGTTATCGCTGCAAAAAAAGTGCAACCTTTCCATCACTGTTTCAGTCACACAGGTAGCTTCAATCAAACCTACCAAGTTTCATTGTATCTGTTAGAAAACTGCAATTCATATTTGATCCAGTGAGTCACTTGAAGTAACAACAGCAGATTATATTATGCTTTCGTAGCTGATTTTGCAGAATAAACAACTTTAAGTGTTGAAGTTTAATAATGTTCAAATACATCTTTAGGTTTAGATGAGCTTTATGTCCCGGCAGATAAAGAAGTTGACGATGCCGTCCGGTTAGACGGCTTGCCAGCAGAAAAGAGCCCACGTTGAAACTGTCGTTCGTATCATTTTCCCTTCTTATAATCCCAATACTATACCACAGATTTCAGCGGTCTGAGGAAACTGAGATAATTATTTGCTTTAAATGAACAAAAAAAAAAATTGTGGTTTGTTATGCTTTCATTTGTCAGGAAATCACAGAAACATTCAAAAATAGCAACGGTTGTCATCATAAATCCTGGTGCATGTATAGAAGCGGAAAATATTTGTGTGGCTGATAAAGCACGGACCTAAAAAGAAAAAAATGTAACCAGGCCTAAAATTTCATGCAATTTTGACTCCAGAAAATAATAGAGTAGGGATCTGTCCTCTGTGCAGTCCTCTCTGTACAAACAGCACGAATCTCCCGTTCCACCACATCCTAAAGGTGCTTGATTGCATAACGGTGGAGGTCGTCGGAGTACAAGCAACTCATTGTCGCGTTCAAGAAACCCGCTGGAGATCATGTCAGCTTTGCGACATGCTGCATTAATCTTCTGGAAGTAGCTGTCAGACTTATGAGCTGCTGCCATGAGATCGGTTCATTTATCATTTCTGTTAACAACCAATTGGACAAATGCAACGTTGACGCCGAGCGCGTTTCATGGATGCTGGACCTCCCGTCTGGATGCAGTACTGGTGGAGTAACCTCAACAGTATTCCTCGATATGAACGATGGGATATTTTTATTAGGCAGTCGAGTATATAAATAATTCTACATTCTCATCGACTCTCTTGTATCGTAGAAAACAATCAATCACAGCTGAACTAACAGCTAGGAGGCACTTGCACATTGACTATGTGGGCGTTTCTGTCCTTCATTTGGCTTTAAAAAGTCTAAAGGCAAAGCAAACAGTCCGCTGTGATTATGATTGGGATTTTTTTTTAAATCGTTTCCAACCATAACAACATTTATTAACACAAGTTTAGCTGATTAGAGAGATTGTAAACCAACAACAGAAAGAAAATAAGCAATAAAATATCAAGTATGTTTCAATTTATCAAGGCCAAAGAGTCCAACCAAGGACCTGGTCCGAGCTGAAACAACCAGGGTTGAGGATTTTCTTTCAGCCCTCCCAAAAACATCTCGTATTTCTAAGTCAACAGCCAACTATAAAATGATACATGCTCCCTTGGCGATGACAAGCTCTGGCCCTCAGAGGAGCTTCAGAGATGCTATGGTTTGGGTTAAAAACACGTCTGGAAAGAAAAAAAAAAGAAGCAGCAAAATTGTCCTGTGCAAAATGCCAAACAGTCTTGTCAGTGAAATTTGATTAGATTTTTCTTTTGGCATATTTAAATATCTGAAACAACAATGAAACAGCCCACATTTTTTATTCCTTTGTAAATAATTCTCAGTTTGTTTATAGCAATGTACATTGAGTCAGTCTGTGCTAAATCTCTGCTATCTATATTTGGACTTGCTGATGCAAAATCTGTTTTCCTTATCATTGTTCCTGACAGAAAACTTAGGATTTCTTTGAATAACACAGCGGTATTATTCAAATACCTTTGTGCATGAGGTCGTATTCCTGTTTACTCTCTGTAATACGTCAAATATTTGCTGGTTGAAAAAAAGTGGCAATTTAAGAACTAAGCAAAAAGAAGTAGCTGAAGAAGATCTTCAGGAAAACATCCACTAATAATTAACAAAATTTGACATTTTTAAAAGTCAGATTCAACATAAAAATGATGACAAACCAGGATGAAAACAAATTACAAATATTTGCATTCTATACATATGTCCAGTACATCATGATTCACATCCTACTGAACTCAAACGATAAGTTTCCTAATGCACTTAGGAAAACCGTTGCTTTACTCACATGTCTTAATCATTATTGAGTGCAAATGTGTTTAAGATAACAGCCAATATTTTCTTTTTTTTGCCAGATATGCAAACATTTTGAAACTAGCACGTTATAATCTCATTTGGTAAACTATTCCACTGACTCCGGACAACAAAAGAGAAGGCAGTTTTATCAACTAAGCTGACTATTTATCCCCCTTCCCTCCAAGTATGTAACTCTGCTTTGGTCAGTGGGTGTTATGTGCGGCGTACTGGGACTGCGAGGCGGTTTCAAAAAATACAAACTACTGTACGTACAAAGTTACGACAAGTTAAGCCTGTTATTAGTGCAGGCCTCATCTCCCTTTATATGGACAGCAATCAAATTAGATTTTGAGGTCAGTTGGAGTTGAAACAGATTTTTCAAGTAGTAATTCACGTTATATTTAAGTTTCTGGACTTATTATAAGATCTAAGGATCATTAAAGCTCCTCAGATCTTATAATTTGGCTGTCTGGTGGCTCCTTTAGTACCTGTGTAACTTCCTCCTTCTCTACGCCTTCATGAAATCTTCAGTTTTTTATATCACTTTTTAATACCTGCTGCTACGTTGTTTATTCACTTTTCACTGAATCCACTTGACTTGTTTGAAATTTATCATACGTGGTGAGGTTTGCATTTGCGAACCTATGATGCTGAAAGGCGTGTTTTTTTTTTATGATGACTGATAACAGAGCGCTGGAACCCCAGCGTGTCATCAATCTCCTCCCTTACGTGTCTGCCGTCAAACCGTGAGTTGTTTTCCTTCGTCTTCTTGGCAATCATACTTGGTGTTTGAGCATTCAGTTTATTAGTAATCTTCTCCTCTTTCCCCTGTAAGCAGACATGACCTAAAAATGAATAAGCAATGAGTCTACAGAGGAAACATCTTAGTCTACTGAGGAAAAAGAAGCTATTTTGTCTTAGCCTTCTCATCCTTTCCAGGTAAAAATGGTTGCCACGCTATCACTAAGGCGCTTTGCTGGGGAAAATGATGATGGGGTGTCGAAAGAATTTCTGAGGATTTACATCAGTTTGCCTTTCTTAACAATTGCTGTAAACAAGATAAGATAAAGTAAGATGGTAACTGCCTCGGAAATTTTTAAATATCTGCACCTTTCTCTTCCACTTTATATTTTATTTTCCACACACATTTATTTCTAAAAAAAACACAAAATACTAAAGGAAATAAACAGATTATTAGATCTTACGACAAAAAAAAAAAAACAACAACATTTGGAAATCAGATAAATTTCTGTTTCTAGACAGGTCAGATCTGTAGGATGTGGTGGCGTAGATTTGGACCATATCCATCTAAAAAAAAATCTTGACACAGCTTCATCAAAGGTTGGGAAATTGATTTGTTTCGTATTGCATGAGGCGAAATGTTGCTAATTTAGGAATCTAGGTCCTTCGATGTTTGCAGTAAGATGTTGTGCATGTTTTATAACCTTGTCGTGGCGAACGTAATCTCTTCTGCCATCATCTGTTCGGGTAGCGGCATCAGAACCAAGGGCACAAAATGGCTAAACAAGCTATTAAATAAGGTTGATTCTGATGTGGAGCCGCAGGAGATTAGTGTGCAAAGAAGGAACCTTCATAAAAATCAAGAAAATTATGGACAACCCTGCATCTGATCAGAGGCTTTTTCAGAACCGCTGTAATACAGACCACTACAGGAGACCCTTCCACAGCCATCACCATCTGCAATAACTCTTTGAAGTGGTTTGGACAACACGAGTTTAATATGGGATTAATAAAGTTTTTATATTTTTTATTTTAATGTCTGAATTGAAGTTGCATAGCTTCACTTCCAGAGTTCAAGCTGATCTCAGGATTTCTTTTTTTTTTCAGAATGGGGCACGCATCAGTTGCGGATGCTTTAGAAGCCAGAAACATTGCATGACTAATAAATTTGCTAAAAATGCTCTTGGCAGTATTTTGGTCCTGACTCGAGTCCAAACATTTATCTGCTGCATTTGTTTTTCACAGCAGTGAAATAATGTCAGAGTCATTAAGAGACTGACACCGTGGGGTGCTTGTACGCAGTGAAACTGTGAGGCCATTAACCTCTCATCTGGCCTGCCTGCTTGTTAAAAAATAACCATGTGTAGCATTAAGTCGTTTCTCCCAGCGAATAGGGAAAGTCTAATGCACATTTGATGACTTGGCTGAGCTGAAACATGTTTATGCTTCCTTAGTTTGTTGTCAGGCCTTACCTTGAATGCACTCCTCCGGGGTGCTTGTATTAACATTAATCACTGCTCCCTTTAACCAAATTGTGGGGTTGTTAATCTAAGTGCATTTTAATGGAACACATCAGAGGAAACTCCCTCTGCTACATTAACCTTTTCCAACATGGTTCCTATTAAAAAAACAAGCTTTCATTTTAGAGTGAGGGAACCCACAGAAGCAGAGAGAAACAAAGAATTAGGGGAGCTTTCGCTAATCAGATTCACCTGCCAAAGTCTGTTTATTAGTGGATTTTATGTCCAACACATGACTCTGTTTAGGAAGCATAACGCGGCGCTTTCACGTTCGCAGTGTTTGTTTGTGCTTTATGACCGAGGCGCTCTGAGGCTTGTCCTGGCTGGATGCTGCTTCGGTAAAAACGGTGATGTCACAGAATCTGTTTTCCAGCCCGTTTGACAGAGTTTCCTCCTTAAACGTCAATTTACACAGACAGCGGTCATGAAGACGCAGAGATATCTGCACAGTGTCGAGGATCAAAACAAAGTCGGACACAGCACGGCTTAGAATGAGCTGACGTAATGGAGATCTGACCGTCGGTGGGGTATGTTTGTAATAACGCTGGAACGAATTACAGCTTGCTTTGAAAAATGAAAGGGAAATGCTTCGGTTCAGATAGGATTACCTCTGTTTTTGCTCTGTTTGGATCTTGTTCTTGATTTTGAAAAAAAAAGGCAAAAAAAAAAAAAAAAGCAAAGAAATCAGATTTTTGTTTGATACACACACTGGAGCTCGTGCAAGCTGATATTTAGCATTATGACACTTCTTAAAGTCCCTGATGAGTGTTCAGACGTAATGAACAAAAACAAAGTTGTGTACAACCGGGTTCCAGTAACCCTTAAACTCATTCCTGCTGTTAGGATCAGTCTTTTCTCGGCATTTTATTGGGAATTTATGTGGTAGACCAACAGAGAGTAGCACACAGTTGTGTGGCAGAAGAAAAAGGATAATTTTCTTTTTTTTACAAATGAGAAATCTGAAAAATGTGGCAAGGATTGGTATCCAGCCCCTTATGGTCAAATGTCAAATCGTTTTCTGGCATTATCAGGTTTTCCCTCCAATCATTGTCTCATAAACTCAGCTTCCTTGGCGATGGTGTGTTCAGATATTAATTTCACATGTAAGACAGAAAGTTCATTTTTGGTCTCATCTGTCAAATTACCTTCTTCTTGTACACATGGCTTGTGTCAAACTACAAACAGGAATTTATTCTTGCCAGGATGAGGATGTCTTGATTAATTTGCGGTTGTACTTACATTTCTTAACAACGGGGTGAATGTGAGATATTAAACATTTGGGATATTGTTTTAGAACGTAAACCCTACATTAGCCTCTCCACAACATCCCTGGTTTGTCTTGTGTGTTGCTTGGTTTATATGATGCCTTTTGTCCATTTATGACTTGGGTGAGTTCGGGAAGGATTTGTTTTTATTTATGGGCATCAGGGAATTGAGGTTTGAGTACAAATCCATGCAAGACTTACTGTATTTTTGTGGAAATGAAAACTCTTAAATACCACAAGTAGTTTTTCTTCTGCTATTTAGATTGGTCATATCTCATAAAATCTCAATATAATATTTTGAAGTCAGTGATTCTAATGTGACACCACATTGTGACAATTCATTATTTAGGAGAACCTACTTCATGTATTAGCAGGACTTGTCATCCAGATTACATTGGAAAGCGCCCTTCAGCATCTGAACGTTACACTTAAAATAACTTTATTGTGTGACCAAGAGGCCTGGTGTTGTCCTGACCTTCCCCCAGATATCCAGAAGATGTTCTACCTGAATTGTGAGTTAGCTCAGTTAACTACTGTCAGGATAAAAAAAATTAAATAAATATTTGTGGTGGGCAGAGTAGTTAGACTTAGATCAGATCTGCCAATGGCAGATGTCAAATCTGAGAAAAGTTAATCAAAATCAATCGGTTGTTTAACTTCTGGAATCAGGTGATTCAGGGTTTAAGGTTTACACAGTTCTAGGATTCAATGGCTCATTACATTGTTTAAGGATTAGCGGCACTGAAACCTCACTTCAGAGCAGTGCTTTCACCAAACTGTGATCCAGCACAGACGCTTGTCAAGTTGCCACATTTCTTGGCCAATCTCCTTGGCGAGTTATGCTGTTACTGTTCAAGGCATCGTTAGTGTCAACTGCACCACTCAGTGTGACAGTTTTGTTTGTGGGAGGGAAACTCATGGCTGAAAAAAACAACAAAACAGATTTTTCAACTATAATCTACTCATTAATACAATGGCTCAGTCTTTAGGTATTCTTCAAAAGTCTGGCTCAAGACAGATCCACACCACTTTGTATGGTTTCTGTTCTACTCGCATATCAGCGATCAAGTTGAAGTTGATGACCAATTTACTGGTGGGAATGCAGTATGTCTGATCTGTTTTGTGTCAGAGAAGAGGGCATTTAAGAAACGTAACATGGGGGCCCCACAATGGGCTGCCACCTTATTGTAGTGGAAAGGTTTGAGTGTCTTGATGATCCTAGAAGCTAAGTTGTCAGGTGGGTGGGTGGATGGATGGATGGAACAATGGGCTTTGTTTTTCAGTTACTTTTCCTATACATGTACAATAGCTATCCAGCATGAAAAGAAACAAAACAAATGAATGGGTTACTTCTTTATAAAAAACTTCTTAAGTTTTTGTACAGCAGGCAAATAAAGAGAATCATGACTCAGGAAAAAAGGTAAGAAGAGAGCAGCAGTACCTCGGTCCCAGCTCATCCTCACACCTCCAGGTGAATTCTCCAAAGCTCTCGTAGCGCTGGTTGTAGTGGTAAAGCACGCGGTGGAGTGTGGGAGCGCCCAGGTCCATGAGAGTGTTGTAGGCGGTCTGCTGCTCTTTCCCGCTTGTGTAGCCGTTGAACAGATTGTAGATCTTGTCCGCAATTTCTAAAGGAACACATACAATCTGAAGTCAAAACGAACTCTAACTTACTTTGTCATCAACATGTGGGATGTCTAATCAAGACTTTAAACTGTCAGTATTAGATTCAAATGAATGAAATCAAATGATTTATTTTCCCCTAAACATTAAAATGATGAGAGAACATTCTAAATAGTTTACCTAAGCTAAGATTACTATACTTATAAACAATTATGGATAGGCAAGACGAAGATGTCATGGTAATGTTAAAACACAATATTTCAATCAAACGGAGGCACACCTGTGGATCTGCTTTAAGGCAACCCCTCAAAACTAGTCGTTTTTTGTCTATCTGATCATGTATCCAAACACAAAGAGCATAGCACAACTGCAAATCTACCAAAATATGGCTTCCCACTTAAACTAACCAGCTGAGTCAAATACCACCTTAATTAGAGAAGCAGCCAAGACTTTATAGAAGAGTTGCAAAAAGAAAGTCATAGCTGTAAGAAAGTCTTAAGCGGATCCCTTTAAAGTCTGCAACAAGTGACGAGAAAAGCAAAAAACAAATCACCCAACATGTCAAGAAGAGAGTCATGCTTGTCAGATTATCCCAAAGCCCTAACCTCAGACTCATAAGCAAATTGCAGGCAGAGTTGAAAAACTGTGCAAAGCAACCAACAGTGTATTGAACCATTTGGTTTCAACTGTATAAAACACATCATCTTTGATAATAATGTGTTTGTATCAGGGGTGAGTCTCAGTATAGGCAAATGTCTATACTGAACAATGTAAAAAAGAGTTATAGAGTTTGTACGTTTTCTTTTATTAAATTAATGATGACAGTAATAACATCGACAGAGTTTCCCTCTGTGTATTATAAGCCTGGTGGGCCACCAGGATGTACTTGCGTCCCCACCAGGCTTAGCATTGCTTGTTTATTTATTTGAGGATTTTTAAATGTTTAAGAATGTTTAGTTAGTGTTTAGATATTACTAATGTCTTCTAATTACACATAATAAACTAGTGATATTTTAAAATTTCCTGTCAACTTTAAACAGTTATCTCAAAAACATGGTGGACCACTGGATGACTGCCCTAGCGCCCCCACCACTGGGGTTAGCAAGATTTCTGGGGGAAACCCGGCATAGGGGCTGATTATAAAACAACTTTAGACTTGTTTCCATTTAGCCTTAAAGGAATGTAGTCTTTGGAAGTTTTGAGTAGTTTTGTAGCTCTGGGTCACTCAATATGTTGCATTACAAGTCATGCAATATTTTAGACAGCAATCAGAGTCTTCAAGAAAACCCAAAGACAGGTAAAATCTTTACTCTGTTTTGGTGTTTTGAGTAACAGCCCTTCGAAATGCTGAAATATTCACATACTTGTCCTATTGTCACATCCTAATCTTTATCTTTCTTGTCATATGTCAACACATTTTCTGAACCATTGCAGACAACTGCAAGACCATTGCCATTGGCCTTGTAGCCTATTCTCAGCAATCTGTTTTTTCATAACAGAAACTACTATGCTTCTAATTAGTTTATTTTCCTTAAAGCAGTAATGAAGGTACTTTTAGACACTTAAACACTGAAAATGGACTAAGATGAGTAATATTCATCCCCCATTTTCCAGACTTTGAAAACACCATATGTGGAAGGAAACTTGGTTTCTGATTACATGACTTTGATGTAAACTTTAAAGATTTAGTAATGTTTTGTTCTGTTTTAAACAGTTAATGTTAAGCATTGTTAGCAACTCAATGGCAAAAAGAAAAAACAATAAAGTTTAAGTTCTCAAATAGTGTTTATTCCAGTTTGTGATCCCTGGAGTAGCAGAGATCATTGCGAACACCCACAATTATGTTTAGTTTTCAAAAGCCTGTCTGGATTTTGTTTCTGTGTTTCATTAGTGTTGCTGTGAAGCTCTTTCCTTTTCATACTTCAAGCCAACTTTTAGATCTTCAGATATGCAGCAGACTATTTTAACGTGCAACTTCCACTAAGAACACCATTTGAAAAAGCATAAATCATTGTTCAAGTTGAAGTTGGAAAGGCTTTTTGCAACTCGAACAGATTTTTGAGCTTTTCATGGCCTGTCAGGCTAGCAACTTATCCCCTCTTCTGGATGGCAATAAAGTCACCCAGTACACTGGAAGTATTACGTTTCACACCATTTATACTTCTCCAGGCATTAAAATTAACAGCGTAAGCCCAGTAGGATCACACTTCAATGAGTAGCGCATTTTTGTAATAGCTGATTAAAATCAGCAGCCGGATCCACAAAAACATCTTCGCTATGAAGCCGTTATTGCTGCAGAGGGCAGGCAAGGATTCCAGCTCTTTAATTTCTAAGATGGGATGATATATATATATTTTTTTACAGTCAATATCCTCACGGAATTGTAGGATACGGTGACCATAAACAGTCTTGATCCAGAGAGGAAAAACTATCTGCCTGTGACTTTATGACTCACTCTATGAACTCACATGACATCTACTTTGTGAGACACTGAGAAATAGCTCCAAACAGGCAGGAATTAATTCATCTAATAACATAACTTTTTAGAACTATTTAGTGATCCATTTGGTCACACTATTTTCATGCTCATTACAATAAAGGTTGAAGAGCCCTGGATAAGGGTTCATGCACCTTAAAGATGGACAAAATTATGTCCCATTGCAGCTTTAAACTTAAATATGTCTTACTGGACATTTATGTGATATGTCAACTGAATGTAGAACATATTTGTGAGATCGGGGTTTATATGTGTGCAATTTAATCTAGAAACAAAGCTGCTATGAGATATGAATATAAGAGAACAACCAGTATTGAAAAGACACACTAGGGAGGGAGGCAGTCTGAAGCGGCTTTATTCTGTAATGCATAAAGCCACAGAGCGTTGTTCAATCATCTATCCACACACACAAAGAGCATAGCACAACTACAAATCTACCAAAGCATGACTTCCCACTTAAACTAACCAGCTGAGTCAAATACCACCTCAATTAGAGAAGCAGCCAAGACTTTATAGAAGAGTTGCGAAAAGAAAGTCATAGCTGTAAGGCAGTCTTAAGTGGATCCCTTTAAAGTCTGCAACAAGTGGTGTAGGAGAACAGCAACCATTGGTTGAAGAAGGTAAAAAAGTCAGCCTTAGTGTCGGCTGTGCTGAAGAGGTTCGTTTTCCAGAAGAAAAATTAACATTGAGCTCTCAATCGGTGGCCCCTAAGCACTGATTCTTTC
The DNA here is from genome assembly GCF_002775205.1 of Xiphophorus maculatus. Taxonomy (NCBI): domain Eukaryota; kingdom Metazoa; phylum Chordata; class Actinopteri; order Cyprinodontiformes; family Poeciliidae; genus Xiphophorus; species Xiphophorus maculatus. The sequence goes on from NC_036448.1 coordinate 9,202,645, forward strand.
ATTATCCATACCGCTTTCTCATAATCACAAGAATACCACCAGATGTCTGTTTAAAAAAAAACAAAAATCACCACTTCTGGAAACTTTCTGCTTTCACTTTCGGAACAGCTTGCTAATTGTTACTTCCTCTACATTCAAAGCTTAGGTGAAAAGAAAATAACCCCTCCATACTGCAGCAGGGCAGAGCTCAAATCATGGTACCGGTAGCTACCGTAGCACTTTCGGTGACAGCTGCCATGGGTGCCACTGGCTGCCGAGACCTCATACTGGCACCTGCCACGGGCTGCCACGCCACTTCCGGTGACCGCTGCCTTAGGTGCCGCGACCTCATACTGGATGTTGTGGATAGCCGTAGGGCTGGATCACATGGTGTTGGTAATGATTGTAGATCACCTGTTGCTCAGGCCCGGCGGCATGGGTGAGCATTGGGGGGCTGCTCAGCGACCTTGTTTGACAGTCGCTAATACTGGCACCTGCCAAGGGTTGCCGCAGCACTTCCGGTGACCGCTGCCTTAGGTGACACAGGCTGCAGCGATCTGCTACTGGCACCTGGGACGGGTGCCACGCCCCAGCAGCACACGGTGCCAGACCAGCCAGTGGTCTGCCGCAACCCGGCACGGGGTGCCACGACCAGCTACAGCTTAATAAAGGCAACTTCTTGCTTCCTTGACGTATGCCACGACTTTTGTGTTAGACTGAAAATTAATTATTTTGTTTTGAACCAAAAAAAGCCAAATGCATGCATCCATCACGGATTCGGTGACATGTACCGCAGCTTCTGTGTCACATTGAATATGAATGAATTAATAAAAAAAAAAAAAAAAGAAAAAGAAAAGAAAGAAAACATCGATTTTTCCTCACAAAAGTATCGCATTTCCTTTTAATTTTTGCATCCCCTCGCAGTAAACAAATATGCCCTTGGTCTATTTTGGATACAGTCACAAATGTCAGTTTAAAATTTCTAATATACACATTTAAAGAGCCTCAGTGAAAACATGTTTATACGTATATTAACTCTGTGGTGCAAAAGAAACTAATTGAAAATCATTTTATTTACTATGGAAGTGTATTGTACAAACATGACTGCATAAACATAATACTCATATTGTATGAACTTTTATGGACTTTATGGACCCGCAACTTTATCTCTATTATTTGGTTAAACACACACGCTGCAGCTTACAACCATGCTTGTGTGTGTCTGTCGCCAGTTATTCGTAAACAGACTGAAACTGATTAGACTACTCTTTGGGGTTGCGGAGAAAAGCTAAATTCGCGCTACAATCTCCTTCACTTGGTTCCTAAGGTTTGCTAAGTGTAGCCCAGCGCTAGACGGTGAATGTAACTCCGTGTCTGTTCCATTTGTGTGACATGTATGGCTTGTAACATTTCATGATTTTCGACATTAAAAAAAGTGTTTGTACACTTAACCAAATCTAATCGATTAGGTTAAGTGTAAAGCCAAGTGTACACTCGTCCCAAACTCAGGTTTTGGTCGCGTCCCAGAAACTTGTAAAAAGACGTGGGTCATGCACAGAGATAAAAATGATTGAGCTACAACAGAACGTAATAGTCTGCGCATTCTGAGCATCCCCATCCTAAACAGGATGGGACTGCACAGAAGGAAACGTCTGTGCAGATGCGTGGGCGTCTCTAGATGTGTGTGACTGATCGTCTGGCACCCTGTGCTGCTGGGCCGTGGCACCCGTCCCAGGTGCCAGTAGCAGATCTCTGCAGCCTGAGTCAGGTCGCGGCAGCCCGTGGCACCTTATGGCAGCTGTCACCGGTAGTGCTGTGATAGCTGCTAGTGCCACGACTCGAGCCTGCTGTCTCTCTCAAACTGTGCTACAAAAGGGAAAGCGGGCAGTGAAAATCGGTAATTCAAAGATAAATGGACATAATTTGTCTTCATTCGCCCTTCGCCCTGTACAAGAACAAAGTGTTTAATTTGCCAGGGGACTGCAGCTCTGATGGTTTCCAATTAGAAACTGCATTATGAAAGCAAGCATAAGCATTTTGAACAACAAAAATAATTGCACTAAGATCGTCTTACCAAGCTGCGAGCGGGATTCTTGATATGTCTATGACACAACAAAAAGCAACAGAGTGCTCACTCAGAGCCACATGAAATGTAAAAAAAAATGTCCATGGCTGAGCTCTTGATATTTTTGTTTACCAAATAATTCTGTGGCGAGATTGATTATTTTTGTTACACATACAGACTTTCGACTCATCCAAAAAATTCTTTAAGATATCCATTGGAGCCTCTCTGGTTTATATCAAATTATATTCCGATGTTACAATGACTCAATTAAAGGCCAGACCTCTATGGAATTGAGAACATTGGCAAGATTTGAAAACTGATGAATCTAAATTGTCTGAGCTAGATTTATTTTTCATAGTTAGGTGTGCAATGCTGGTAAATTTATGCCCCAAATATATTTTGCATCTTTACCTGCAGTAGATCTTGATATTTTACTGCATTACCTTTAGTAAGCTCTTCTGTGTTCTGTGAAGTATTGACTCAAGTGGGATTGAAGACAAATATATATCACACTGCCTGAGATTTATATTGTAAAAGCTGTGAAAACCAGAAAAGTCCTTTCCTTCCGTTTTACAACCACAGGCTTCTTTTTGCTTCATCATGTAAAATTAAGATAAGGTAAATAAAATTTTGACGATTCGAGTCAAAATGTGAAAAAGCCCCAGAGGTGAGAATATTTTTTTTTTTTTACAAAGCACTGGATATTCTGGATAAACAATATGTTACACAGATCCTAACTTTGACACACTGTAAAAAAGAAAATAAAAAAAAGCTTAATTGCACAATAATTCACATGAAAAACAAATTAGTCTCGGCGAGCTGGTGGTGAACCCATTCGGCCTCATTTCTCACCCTGCGCTTTGACATCATCCACAGTCGGACACGGAGTCTTGATGGTGACCTCACTTGGACTGGAACGCCGTCCTGTGTTGTCTACAGCCCACAGACGGAACCTGAAGACATACAAACAAAATAGGTGCACGGAGATACGGAAGTACGCGTGCAATCATCTGTTTTGCTTTATGGGTTTGGACGTTTTCTACAGAACAAATCCTGTCTTACGGGATTTACAGTGTAGACTTCTCTTGTTCTTTTCATTTTATTCTGTTAACAACAACAACAACATGGTTTCTTGGGGTTCACTGACAGACAGTGCCAGCTGGTAATCTAATAAGAGCCACATTTTGAGGATAGCAGCCTGTATGGTTCCGTCGCAGCTTGCTCTTTCACTGGAGTGTTTCCTGATTGAATATCGCCACCTTGTGGTAAAAACGTAACTTGCACAGTAGAAGACTGAAAACAAAAACTACACATTTCTTTTATAATTTGACTGATTAAACATCCGTTCAACAAAGACAGAGGATCTTCTCTTGAAGCTTTCAGCTTTCATAAAAGCATTGCACGTATTTCTCTTCACGTTATAATTTTGTTGAACCAGGCACCAGCTTGGTTCAAGCTTTTTTCAGGTTCCGTTTGTATAAGAAATATAAAGAGTCTGCAGCAGCCTGAGAGGGATAAGAGTAATAGTCTTGGAGAGATGAATGAGCTGTCAGCCAGGATAAAAGAGCAGGATACTTGCGGATGTTGAAAATAAGAGCATGTGTAGCGGCTAATTCAGCCCATATACATCCAAACTGTGTGCTCTCCCTGTTGGCCTCTTGCCCCTTCTCTTCGAATTACTTTTCATGTTCAAAATGTTTCTCTCCGTGTTTCACCTTTGTGCTTTTTTTTTTCTCCCCTGTTTTCTTTCGTAACCTCAAAGTTTGATTTAAGATCTTTTGGCTAAACCTCTTATCCCCTTTTGCTATTCCCCAGTGTGTATTGCTCCCCTTTGCTGCAGTGTGTGTGGCTTCCTTTCTGGCAAGGATTGTGTGAGATAAGTGTGAACATACTTGAGAGAGAATCTAAGTATCCGGTCTTGATCACGGCATCACATGTTAAAGCTTTTTTTTACTCTGCTGACAAACATATGTAGGAAGAATAAAGAGCCATTTGGGAAAAAAAATAGTAGTTTTCAGAACTTTTTCCTCAAGTTCCCCTTTCTTGTACTTTTATTATCTTGTTAAATAGTTAAAAACCAAAAATAAAGTCAATGCTAACGTATCTTACATCGCAATTAACGTAATATTTCAGATGCAAATCTTCATTTATTACATAGTGGATTGCGCTGAGAACAAAACAACATAAAAATGACCAATATAAATCTGAATTGTTATTCCAATAATGATCTGGATTTAGAATCGTACTCAAAAGTGGAAAAATCACATCACTGACTGATTCAGCGTCAATGGAAATTCCTCAAGACAAGTCAGAATGGGGCTCAGTAGCGTGTGTGGCCTTTATGACTTCCCTACAACAACTGGACATGGTCCTGATGAGGCAACGGACAAAGTGGAGTTGTTGGATGGAAGAAAACATTACGTCCCAGAAGCACTCTATTGGGTTAATGTCTCTGGGAATGAGCAGGCCAGTCTACAGCATCAATGCCTTCATCATGTAGGACCTGCTGACACTTCAGCCAAATGAAACCCAGCATTGTCCTGCAGCAGAAGGAATCCACGGCTCACTCCACTACATTATGGGTCTCACAAAAAGGTCTGAGGATCTCAGCCCGGTACCTAATGTCAGTCAGGGCATCTCTGGGTAGCACGTGGAGGGCCATGGGGCCTTCCAAAGAAAAGCCTCCCCACACCATTACTGGACCACCGCCAAACCAGTCATGCTGAAGGATGTTGCAGGCAGCATAACGTTCTCCACAACGTCTCCAGACTGTCACGTCTGTCACATGAGCTCAGTGTGAACCTACTCTCTTCTGTGAAGAGAAAGAGCCACCAGTGGTGAATTGGCCAATCTTGGGGTTCTCTGACAAATGCCAGTCGTTCCGCACAGCGTTGGCTTGTAAGCACAGGCCCCGCTCATTGACGTAGGGCCGTCGTGCCACCCTCATGGAGTCTGTTTCTGACTATTTGAGCAGAAACGCACACATTAGTGGCCTGTTGGAGGTCATATTGCAGGGCTCTGGCAGTGCTCCCCCTGTTCCTCCTTGGACAAAGAAAGAAGAGGTGGTCCTGCTGGGTTGTTCCCCTCCTACTGCGGCCTCTACATCTCCTGGTATACTGGCCTGTCTGCTGGTGTCTCTGTGCTCCGGACCCTGTGCTGACTGACAGCAAACCTTGTTACAACTTGCAATGATGTGTAATGCTGGCTGAGCTCCACTGCCTGAGCAACTTTTGTGGGTTGTAGACTTCGTCTCATGCCATTTCTAGGTCAGAGAGTACTGATAACATGCAACAGTGACCAAGATGTCAGCCAGAAATGATGAGGACAGAGAAATGGTCTGGGTTCACCATCTGTAGTGCATGTTTGAGGAATCCTTTGATTTTCCCTAGCAGCCATTCAGGGGTGCTTAAACACGTGCACTCACAAAGGGCCACCTATTTCCAAAATAAATAAATAAATAAAAATAAATAGATAAAAAAAATCTGCTTCTCAGTGCAATGCTCCTAAGAAACGTTGTAAACAACATATTGGAGAAGCATTGCTGTGTCAGAAAGAGCAAGAGCTTCTTAAAAAGACAGGAGGTCCAATTTCAAGGCGTCAAATTGCGAAGAGAAACATAACAAAGCAGTCAAACTGCTGCAATTAATGAGCCAGCATTTTTGACTTCTTCACATACAAATGGTACTTTTTCTGCAACCTTTAGTGAGTCATCATCTCTACAGTCAATGTATAGGCTGATCTATGGAGGGCATTAAAGAAGCTAGAGTGGTGACACACATGCTTTTCTGGCAAGTTACATGAAAGATGCTGAAGTTTCCTAGAAATGATGTGTCATAATGTGGAACTTTTTATTAAGAAACCTCTAGATATTCAGTGGTGCTGTATTGACATAGAGTCTCCTCTGCAACTGTTGACACCACTGATAAAGGTGTGTTAAAAATTAGACAAATTTGTCTTTTAAAGCAGATTCATCATCTCACTCAAATTTCACCTCCTATCTAATCAAATGTTTTTATTTTTTATAAATAAACAATTCAGTTTATTTTGTCACCCACACAATAACCACAATGGGATGGAAGGGAATAAAAAGGTTCAAAGGTCACTGCAGTCAGGAGGGGCAACATTAGGTCACCAAGTCTGCACCACAACCTTTTAAATTGCATCTGCATCTACGTGTCATGTCAGAACCATTTCTGTCCTACCATTACAAACGTAAACATGGAACAAATATTGAAGTGCACCTTATGCTTATTTTTGAGCATGAGGAAGAAAATGTGATGATGTGCTTCTGTTTCTCCTCTGAAACAAACCTTATTGGACAGCTTTAGCAGCAATAATTCTTTGAAATGTTACATTAATATCTACTGAGCTAACCAAACCCTGGGAAAACTTAACAAGGTAATGATGAAAACATAGTGATCAAGTCAAGGCAAAGATAGTTTACCAGATATAAAATAAATCTTTCTTCCCTGGTTATCTCAGTCCCCAGACCTAAATTTCATAAAGAAACTCTGTAGGATAAACTATAGAGATGAAAGTATAAAAGCAGATGCAGGACTCATGGTGAGCTAGAGAGATTGTGGAAGCAAGAATGGTCAATAAATTGCCTCTCTCAAATCTAGTAAAAAGTTATGGAAGACCAAACGATGTCTTATTGGCTTAAAGAGGATGCTAATAATTGTGGAACCAGTGATTTTTAGAGGAAAATGTTTTAAATGTTAGACTGCTTCCCTGTGTTTCATGGGTTCCTGTGCCAACATAGCTGACTCAAATGGCTGAATTACCTTCTCAGCATGTCATCAAGTTTTCCAAAGTCCATTTACTTCAAGTGTGCTGAAACAGGGAATGATCTAAAACATGCGAGATGGCATCCCTTGAGGACTAACTGAGGACTCTACTGGGCACTAAGTAAATGGTTGAGGCTACAATCTGCTTCTATTTCCATTTTTCAGAATTAGATTATCATAATGCAGTTAAAGAGGCTTTACAATACAATACTGGGGATACTGTGTCACCTGGATTTGCTTCAATATAGCCAGCCTCTAACAAAAAGCAATCTTCACTTTTTCTCATGTGGACCAATTCAAAAATTAATTATTTAAATTTTATACTGTTAATTAAGATGGGAACTTTTCTTTTTTTAGTAAATGATACTTTTTAAAAAGCGAAGACTTTTCAAAACTCCCCATTTTACATTTTTCACATATTAAAGAAACCAAGCTGGTAAATAAGGCAAAGTGAAAGTATTTAAATATCTGTACTTCCTTTCTTACTTAAAGCTAAGATTAGTGGCAAACACAGAGAAACAAGTTCATTTATTGTACTGGCTAAAGCTAACTTCTGTCTGCTAAAGCAATTTTGTAGTCAAAATTGTTTTTATTACCAAATGAAATGATTTTTGTAGTCCTGTGGGTTTATATCCACAGCAAATAATGGCAATAAAGACATCAGTAAGGCCTGATCAACTTAACCAGAGCATTTCTGAGACACTGCAGCACTTCATTTGTGAATTGCACTTTAAGCTTCCATCAATGGCAATTTATGACACTTTGAAAAGCAAGTGTGTACTTTTCTTCAGGCGTTGAGCATGGAGTGTCAACTCACATGTATGTTGCATCAGGTTCCAGGCAGCGAATGATCAGACTGATGGAGGAAGACAGCAGGTTTGGGATGTCCCCCAGCATCACACACGGAGACCTGGCCCCAGACAGGATGTCATCCACAAAGCTCAAGAGGGTTTCTGTAGAACAGAGAATGAATGGGTTAATGCCTTTTTGGAAAGACTGCTGCTTAGACTGTGGTTTAGCACCTTTTGCTACAATATTAATAAACAATGTTGTGAAAAGCTTTTTTACCTGCTCTGATTCTACTTTTTGTGGCGAGTCAGTGTTTCAGATCATTAGACAAAGATAATTGAAGTAAATACAAAAGACAGTTTAATTTACTACGGAAAACATAGCTTTTCAAATCAACCTGTCTATGAGACGAAGTTATAGCCCCACCACCTTAGACAGCAACTACTGACACCAGACATTTGCAATTACCCGCAATTAGTTTTTATTTTCCATTTCCTATGGAGGAATTACGTATGTCCTACTTTTCTTTTTAGATTTTGAATAATGGCTCAGTGTGGCTGGAAATAGAGGAATAATCATTTGAAAACTGCTGTGCATCTACACAGGCTATCTTTATTCATTTTGTTTGATGAGCTAAAATATTTGAGGGTGACAAAAATATTTTAAAAAGTAGGAAGAAATATGTAGTGAGGAAAATACTTTCTCTTAACATCTTATAGTGCAGCTATGTTGGATTTTCGTGGTCCAGATTTAAAGACTAAAAAACGTGTTCATGTTCAGGCAGAATCATAGTTATAGTCATAGTTAAAGACATTGTAAAGACAGGGGAACCATGCTTTGATATTGACAATTAAACAGGAAAGGCATTCATCCCAATCTAAATCCTTTCATTTTTTGTCAAAACGACAACATTTTCTTACACTCCTCTAATCTCTTACCGTTCAATTATGTCATAACTGGACATGTCACATACCAAGTGAACAAATAAAGAATATAAATACTCTGTGGATTTTGCAACCTCAATAATCTCAAAATGGAAATATGGATATTATGAAAAATACACACAAAAATTAGCATTATATAAGCCCTTCATGTGCAGTGTGTACCAGTAAGGCATATTCCTGGAAAGCATAACACTGTTTCATTGTGTAAAGGTGTAGATGACCAAGGTGACTGACTTTGATTTATTTTATGAGGGGAGAAGAAGTCCACTGTTACTGCAGCTTCTTTCTTCAAAGGAACTCAGGCCCGCTTTACATGAAGACTTTATGCACCAAATAACCCGATCCAGACACGGTCATTGTAAATCTGAGATCTGCAATGATCTGTGTCCCAGAAAAAAACCCCCAAAAGGAACATGGCGTTGAGGATCTCTCTTTATTGGGTTTAACTCGTACCTCCCATTCACACACTTTCAGTTTATTGTTGCACACTGGTGTCCAAGCAGATGGTGGATCCCACTTCCACTGACCCATTCAGGAGTTAAAAATAAAATCTCTGCTTCTGCTATGGCTACTACTCCTGTAGTCATGTAACTATGTGTGGGGAAAAATATAAAATATTTCAATATTTTACTGAAAGTTTCTGCCATTTATTTCTATATCCAGACATGTTCAACCTATCTCTGTCCACAAAATGCAGTCACTGCATTTTAGTGCTAATGTGTTTTTAAATGCTCTATTTTTCCTAAAACCTCACCCGCCACTCTGAATGCTATGCAATTAACAAAAAGGCAGTTTCATGCTCCGCAGACACTCCCCGACTTCAGATTTGAAAGTCGGGGAGTTTTGAGGTTAAACATCTGCGACGTTTAACCTCAAAAGCACAGCTGAGCTTTACTTACACTCTGTCCAGCACTGTGTAATCGTATTACAGCCACTGCTGTAACCAAATACCTTTCCTGCTGATCTGTTATAGCACTGTACTGCAAAATGTTGTTTCCCTCCACGCTTAACAGCAGCTTTCCAACACTGTTTAACCAGTGTTGGAAAGCTAGGAAGGGGGATTGCTGCAGAGCTCAGCTCTTCCTGTGCTCTCATTTACTTGGACTTGAATAGCTGTTATTTACAAATTAAAATACTACTTCACTCTGCATACCTGTTTATATTCCCCCTATGAATAAATGCATAAATCGTTCTAATCCTCAATTTGTCATTAATTAATTGACATTTATGTATTTATTTTGGTGTTTTAAACACTAAATAATATTAAACACTAATACACAGTGGAAATATTTATACTCCTTTAACTAATTTTGAACTCATATTACAACTACAAGGTTCATGTTGGGGCTGCACAGTGGGCGCAGCAGTGAGAAGGTCCTGGGTTCGATTCCCGGCCCGGGGTCTTTCTGCACGGAGTTTGCATGTTCTCCCTGTGCATGCGTGGGTTCTCTCCGGGTACTCCGGCTTCCTCCCACAGTTCAAAAACATGACTGTTAGGTAAATTGGTCTTTCTAAATTCTCCCTATGGGTGAGTGTGTGTGTGTGTGGTTGTGTGTCCTGTCTGTCTCTGTGTTGCCCTGACTGGCGACCTGTCCAGGGTGACCCCGCCTCTCGCCCGGAACGTTAGCTGGAGGTAGGCACCAGTACCTCCCGACCCCACTAGGGACAAGGGTATTACAAAATGGATGGATGGATGGTTTATGTTGGTATTTTCTGAGATAAAGATTAAAAAGCGCATCATTTTTAAGTGGAAGAAAAACAAAAAAAATTACAATACTTTAGAGATCCACCAAAACAGAAGTGTGTCTGCTGGGTTTGGACAGCTAGAGACTGAAATATGTGTCACTTTTTTCTTTGCCAAATACTCAGTTTCACTCATACTGTATGGACAGTAATGATCACCACCAAGCTTCACCATGTGGATAAAGTGTTTAGGTCTATGTGTAGTGTTTTTCCCGAGATACTGTGTTTTGCATGTAGGCAAAAGATTTTCATGTATTTTCTGTGCTTTCTACATGGCTTGGGGTACACAAGATTTCTTGTGACCTTTTTTTATAATTTCTTTCTTGCCCTAATTCTATAGAGACTAGACTTGAAGTTTGTGGTTGAAATGTAACAAAATGTAAAAAAAAGAAGTTAGAAGTTCAAGGTGTAAGATAATTTTTATCGCACACTATTATCTTAAAAATTGAAGATAAAAGAAACAATTTTTTGAATAACTGCTGCATTTAAAAAAAAGATTTTGCATCACTACATATCAATCTCAACAGAGACTCATAAAGTTGCACGGATTCAGGGGAAATACTCTTAGAAACAGTGAAGTTTGTACTAAAACAATTGTACTAAAATTGTTTTAGTACAATTTTGTCAACGACCCAAAGGAAATTGCTCAAATCTAGTTCTATCAATAAAAATCAGGTAAATGCTTCTATGCAGTGTTGTAGACCATATATTTTCTCGGTCTTGACCGCATTTGGTCTCGGTCATAAAAATAGATTAATAGTAAATAAATAAATATTGTGAAGAAAAACCGTTTACTTTTTCAACATTAAAAACGTTTGTTAGGATTGTGTAGAAAAAATGTTGATATCTTTTATAAATACAGTGTTTTGTGGTCAATATTATTTCACCATTTTATTAACGTAGGTTATCAGTTTTCATAAGGCTTCCTATCAAGCTATAAGAATGATAGAAAATATGCTAACAAAATGCCTCAGACCTGCAGCCTACAGGCGGTTCTAGACACAGGCTAACAGAAGTGGCTCTCTGGCTCAAATATATTAAATTATGAAATATTGCAGTTTTTTGTTTCATTCTTTTTAATTGTCCTGTAGGCAGCAATTTATTCACATATATGTACATTTATTATTATTGATACTTTAATTATAGATGAGTTGTACAAGTTTACGTCATTGGGTGGGGTCGGGGACATGTTCGCATACACCTCAGAAAGGATGTATGTAGTTGTGCCCCTGCTACAGTAGCTATTATTATTTTATTATATACATTGACATAGCAAATAAATGTGACAAGTGACATTTGTCTTTGCCATGGGCTAACCTCTGTTGCCAACCCCCAATCCGTGCTAAAAAGCTTCTTTCTACTGCTACATGAAATATACAATGTTATTTTGTACATTTCTGTTGTTATACAAGACTTAAATTTAATTAATAACGGTCTTAAAGAATTCTTTAAAAGCCATTTGTGAAACCACTTGTGCTAAAAATCTACATTTGCCAGCATCTCTATTACCTTCTTTTCAGGGGTTTATAGATGCTGCTTTTGACACACACAGCTAGCTTTGTATCCCTTGCTGACACCCGTACATACATCAGAAGGCCAACTGGCCCCCACGGAGTGGATTTCACTGCATAGAGGAAAAACCAAACCTACGAGTATGAAAGGTGTGCAAAGTGAAGGTGGTTCTGAGGTGGCCATCCCTGAGTATGCTCTGCACAAGCAATGCTTGTCTCTGTGTATTTATACATCTCTGCGGTGTATGTGTGTGTGTGTGTGTATGGACTGAGGTGGTCGGTTTTTCTTAAACAGGATATGCATACAAGCATCCGAGGGTTCAAGCAGTCATGTAGTATATGCGGTGAGTGATGGGCGCTTCGCGGTGGTCATCCTCTCGTGTCACCATCTGGTTAACAAGAGCCATGGAAACATAAAGAGTGGGAGAGTCGGTTAATAAAAAAAGTGTGTCCAAGCTGCCAGAGGAGGGTGTTTACTCAGTACGGAGGACTGTCAGAGGAGTGAAAGCCATAAACATGGCTGGAGATTTATTTAAATGAAAAGTGGCATTGTGAAGCTTTGAACCACTTAGTATATTAATTGGAAAGCCTGATGGAATATCCTCTCTGTGGGTATGAAGGTGTATTTTAACCCTCATTGGAATATACCAATGTGGAAACATGCTAAGAATTTATTTCAGTGTCTGAGTGAGAGCAGCTTGCGATGGACAAACATGGCCAACAGAATGCTGTTATGGTAGAGAAAATGCAACATCAGCAGGTGAGCTGTGATTTATTACTGTGTCACATATTGGCATTTATGGGGCAGAAATTAGTACACTTTTAACTCTAACATGAACAGGAGTTGATCTTAATTCTTCTGGTTATATTTTGTTGGTGGTTGCCCTTCTGAAAAGTAAACTGCCTTTCAGGTCTTAAATTGGACATATTATGTAAAATTGAGATTTAGTACATTTTTATATTTCTATTTGGGACTCAACTGCTTGTAAAAGCAGCCCAAGAACTTAAAAAAACAGTCATTTTGAGGCAACAAGTTATTTTTTTGTGTGTCTGGAAAACAAGTAGCTTCAAAAACCTCCTGATTGTCACAGGCAGTGCACTGTTACCTAGCAACCCCAGCAAAGATAAAGTGTATTTTCTTCCGTACGTGGTGTTTGGGATATACGCAATAAAAGTCAAATTTTTATATAAATGAGTTTCATTCATTTGGATATGTCTCAAGACATGGGCTTTACTACAGTTTTCATTGTGCAAAAGCTTTCCCTAAGCAAGCATGTTTGACTTGTGTGATTTTACGACACTGGCTGTTAACCAGTGATAGCTAGGAAAGGTTCATGCCTCCCTGTAAATGTATATATTTTAAATGCTCAGTTGTATAAACTTTGACCAAAATGGTAGAATCCCTTCATTGGGGGTTAGATTTACTCCCAGCAGCTGCAAAGAGCAATAAAGATGCAGCATAGGGCGGGGTTAGTGATTTGATTTTTTATGCACTTAGTTGTTTCCTACTGTATGATCACTGTGTTGACAGAAAGGAAAACTAATATTGGCTGGCTATCAATAACTTTAATCAATGCCCTTTCTCTTAAAAGAGCACCAAACAGTTACCGCTCATTGTTGCCATGTGTCCACTAAATGATAACTCATGATAACATCTAGGCAATCTAGTGAATACATTGTTTTTGTCCAATTTATGGGATTTATTAAAAATATTTCACCAGACTTTTCTGTAAAAACCCAAAGTAACTTTAGACATATTTTTGTTGTCCATAGAATTATGTATTTTGTTGTAAATCATTATTTAATAACAATAAAATGGACACCCCCAAAACAAAAGTGTCTACATTCACATGCTTCTGGGGAAACCACAAATGGCCGTTTTTCACTGGTACAAACTCGGTGTGGATGGACTTGGTTATGGGCTTCCTCCTTTAGTGACGTTGACATAGTACCAGCCCCTTTTTCTGTCCCAACTCAACTGGGATTCCAAGTGTACCAATCAGGCTGAAAATACGATGTCAGAAGACTGCCGGCCACTGATTGACTGGGGGGAGTCAATGATTGTGTCACAGAAACGACTCCCTTACAAGAATCAGTCCTGGCATTTGTAAAAATTCCCTAAGACGACAGAGTGCATTTGGCGTTTTATTGAAAATGACAACATTGAAAACGACACAACGTCCAGATTATATGACTTTACTTTTCAGACTCTGAAGCTGCCCTGGTAGGACGAACCAAACACATAGAGGTGGTACTTAGCTGTGAGGGAAAATGACTGGAACCATGTAGAGTCGAGTAAAACTAAGTTGAACAGTGCTGGGACAGTACAAGTGGAAAAGGGGCAATAAAGGAAACAACTGATCGTGTCTTTGGTGTATGTTTGTTTGAATTTTCTTGGTTTTTTTTACATTTCTTTTCCTCCTTGAAAGGGGTTTACTTGTATTCTGTACATCTGCAGCAAAACATTTGAGTCATATATTAGAGGACTTCATGGCAGAACATTTGGAAGAAATAAAACTCATAGAAGTTTGTTTAAAGAACCAGATAGACCTGTAATGACCAGATTTTATTATAAATGAGAGTCAAACGAGACTAATAACACTGTGAACACTGTGTGCTGCCATGGCATTTATGGACATGACTCACCCCAAGCGGGAGAAAAAATGGACACGGACTGCATTGATTGTTGACAGACGAAGATGAAATCGATCCTGGAGGTAAATCAGAGCAAACCTTTCTCTCCCAAATTCTTGTCGACTAGACCAGCTTGAGATGGTTACTACGAATCTCAAAAGGGAGCGCTCCTTTTATTGTATTTTCCTCCCTAGGGTGGTGAGGTTCTCACAATCAGTCAGAGTTTTACTTGCAGTAGACAGTGGTCACAGCAACCTTAGTCTGGGAAGGCAGGGAGGAATTGTGTTTCAGGCATATAGAATGGCTCTTGATCAATTCTACAATCCATCCTCCCATTTTGTCCCCATGTGTTGCCATCTTGTGTCTCTTTTCTACTGCCATTTTGTTATTGTAAATATACCATTTTGTACCCACGTACCACTGAATTTGTTTATTTCCTTTAATAATTAAGTATTCTTAATGAAATAGGGAGATAGTCATTACATTTTCAAATTACTTGTATAATTTAATTCAATTTAAAATGATTTTCAAAAGACGTCATATTAAGTCCTACTTGCATCATTCTTATTCCCTTAATGGACCAGTTAATTCTCATGGATAATAACAGATTATGACCTCTTATCTAACCAAACAAAGTCAGACCTATTAGAGTTACCAGCAGAAACATAAATCCGCACCCATGCCTCTGCCAGTTTTCCTTTACAGTTGTTTTATATCCAATTTCCATGTGTTCCCCCAACCCTCAACATGATGAAAACACCAAGATTCCTCAGATTAGGCTACCTTCCTTCATTCCTCCATGGCCCACTTCTGATGCTAATGTTCCCAAAGCTGCTACTTCCAGTAGTAGATGGGGGTCACCTTTCGAACCCTGACTGGTCTGCAGCCCCATATGCAACAAACTGTGATGCTCTGTGCACTCTGACACATATTTATCTTAACAAGCATTAGCTTAACCTAACTTTAGCAAATAAAGTGTAAGAACAATCAAAATTTAGATAGTTTTTTAATGCCATTACACATCTCCTGAATACTTAATAAATAAGCTTGTTGCGAACTATTCCACAAGAGTTATGGATTTATCCCTTCAGATATTGTGCATCTTCTACCAAAAATGTAAGACGGAAAGAAAATTCTAGATTTATTGTCAGCCGAAGTGTAGAAAAAAAATATCAGTTTCAATATGTAAAATGAAATTCTCTTTCTGCAGGGTTTAGATTTTATGAAGATAGATATGAAATGACAGCAGGAGACTAACTTAGTGAACAGATGGCTTATATTCCCAAAACAGTTTCTGAGGCATAATTTAAATTAAAAAAACAAAACAAAAATACTTGGTTATGAAATTTTACTAATGTACACTATCAGACAGCTGAGCAGCTGGCAGAAAATGCCCATTCGATAAGAAAATGTAGCGAAACATTTTTGTGTAAAAGCATGCATTTCCCAGGTTCTGAAGCAAAAAGAAAAAAATGCATTTGATTTCTGGATTGCAAGCCAGCCAGCTTTCCTATGATGACACTGGTAGGATGCTAAAGGTTCAGCTGGGAAATGTTGTAAATCTGTCTATTTAGCAAAATCAGTAAATCTGCCTAAGGCAGGAAATTCTGTCTTGATACTTCCTGAGTGAGGAGAAAATACTTTAAGTAGCCGCTGTAGGAGACATGGAGACTGTTGAATGTTATGGACACAAACAGGCACCAGGCAGCTTGTTTTGGACAAGAATTGTGATGGCAAGAAATATTCCATGTGCTGGATGTATTTTACAAAACTACTAATGTGTCATAATTTTTTTTACTGCTTACATGTACAGTGCTGAGTAAAAGCATCTACCCTGTTATGGACATCCTCTGTTTTTTGTTACGCTAGAATGTTTTCATGAATAATACTTTACAATCATAAAAAAAAAGATAATTTGAAGAATATTCATGATGCAGTTTTGAGGGGATTTCAACTAAGGGGAAAAAGTAATCCAAAAAAGTAATGGGGCCCTGTGTAAAAAAGTAATTGGCCAATTGGCTATTGGTTTTGCCAATAACTGGTGGACAATTGGAGGGATTTTTGATATGAAAGTCAAAAGATAAGGATATGATTTTCTTTTCCTGAAACACTGTGTAAGTGTTACATTGGAATAAGACTTAGATCTTCCAGAAAGTTAAACTTTGTACGTGTTAGTCCACAAACTGTTTCCAGCGCCTCCTGTTTGGTTAGAGTCTTGCTGTGATTCATTAAAGTCCCAAAACTTGAGCTGTTCCTGAATTTTTTTAAATTCAGATTATGCCGTGTAGCTTTTTAATATCTTTTAGCTTTTTTTTATGTTGTTGCAACTGGGTGTAGTAAAAGAAATTCATGAGGGCTATTAACTTTTCCTATCGGGTCAAGTCAGTTTGAAAAGCTTCTTTCCCTCAATAAACAAAATCCTATTTTTAACATAAATGTGGTATTTACTCAGGCTATGTTTATTAATTAAAATATATTTTATGATCTGAGATGTTTAAGTGTGATAAAAAGCAAAACATCTAAGAAATCTGTTTCTCACAGGATTGTATCTCTTGCTTCCTTGTACACCACTATAATCATGTCCATAGATTTCAAACAATGCATAATTTAGGTTATAATAGGACTGTTTGGAGTGGAACATTTGTCAAATTCTGTTATTTAGGGCTGCCAATGATGCAAGTCAAAAACATTAACACAATAATCAATTTGTACCACATTTTATAAAAATATTTTTTTCTGATCACAGGAAGGAATATTTTAAAGCCACACACAGCCTGTGAAGATCCAGTTTTACAGATGCTCAAGAACCATAACTCTCAGGAACTTGTCATTCAGCTGGAGTTGTTTACCCTTGGCATTCTTAAAGTATGATTGGCTGGAAAGAATCAACAACTGCCAGGAGACTGATTTGAGTTATGGAATAACTTTTGAAGTCGTCCCTGCTTTCGTCAGTTGCGTGTGTGTGCGTGTGTCCTAGACACTGCTGTTTTTCTCTACTCCTTAATGGAAAGGACAGGTGCTTTAAAGATGATCATGTTTGCATTGTGAAATCTCGACTTGTATTAGACATCAGGTTCTTTTATATGGAAATAAATTCACAGTGCACCGAGTCTCTTTCTTGCATGGTTTTGATTAAAGATTGTTTGTTTATGACGCAAGCAGTTATATATCCTACAAAAAGGGCCACACCACTTTCTTATAAAAAAAGAAAAAAAGAAACACCCAGTTGATGTTGACCTGCGAAGAAAAACATACATCCATGCCAAAAATGGTAACACAATGTTCCCCAAAAATGTTGCGCTTATATTTCAAAATTTGTTGATCGAATTTGAGAACATTCGCTTGGGGGGAGCTACACTAACAGTATGGTAAATTTGATTAGTTCACTGTGTCAGAGCAGACATGCTCTACAACAGGAGGAGAATTGGATATTCCCCTCTTGCCATCATTGACGTCACAAAAAGGACCAAACATGCATATACGTATCCTTTGTCTCTGAGCAAGCTGTCCGTGTGAGCAATTTGGAGGTGTGTGCGCTTCACCTGGTGGGGCTCTGTTGCACAACGAGCGAATTAAGAGGCATTAGAAAAGTGTATTTTTTTTGGAGCATGTGGGTTGTTGGTTTTAGGCATTGAATGAAATCTTGCATGTTGCAGTCAGGGATGACAGGAACCGATGACCACAACAGTTACTGTTCCAAAAGTGTTGCAATAAATCAAGTAACTCAAAAACTATCAGCTCTGTGTGTTTGTGAGTGGCTAAAGGATTAGCATAAGGTCAGTTCACCCACTCCTTCAAATTATTCATGGAGGTCCAAACCTGTACACAGCTGTACCTTTATCACCGCTACCAGGCTCCATCTTGGAGCAACCAGGACTCAGATATGCTGATATCATTAATATTAAACCCAGATGGAGATCTCCCATGCTCGATTGTTCATAGTTGAGTAAATGTAAGTGAGCAAAGTTTATTTATAAAGTGCTTTTTACAGACATAAAATCACAAAGCGCCGTACAATAAAAATCAACGTTAAATTATAGAGAGAATAAAACAACCAATAGGAGAACAATAAAATCATTTGTATCCAGTGGGAGCACATTGCACCCGAGAAGATCTCTTTATGTTCTGTCTACCTTTTTAATGTTTTCTTTTTGTTGCTAGGCTAGTAACCACCCCAATTTTCTGGATGCACTGCTGTAATATATAAATTTTTGAAAAATAAAAGAAAATGAGTGATGCCTCCTGAAAGAGGAGGCTTCATCTACAAACCACAACAGGTCCTTTGCTTTATGGCAGATGGTTATTGAGGACTGGAAGTGATTCAAACTGGAATAAAATATATATTTATTATCTCTGAAATATATCCAGTTAACACTTTATTGGCAACGAACATTCAAAGCAAACAGGGGAGTGTTGTGAACCTGATGAACTGAGTGGGATGAGCGGGTGGAGCGGGGAGAAAAAGAGCAACTGAGAAGTTTACGGACCGCACACACAAATGAACACATGGTTTATGCAGCAACACACATGTTTTGTCCATAAAAGTAAATGCCAACGCTTAAACTCTCGTTTGATTCTCCTTTTGTTTTTCTTCCAACAACAGGTTTCACAAAAGACAACCTGAGAATTTAACCACTTCTGCTGCAGCTAGTCCCAAGGAAACTGCTCACTTGATTAAAAGCCCCCTCAACCCATACACACCACGATATGCCCAACTGGCAGCAAAGCTTTAACAAAACCCATCTGGACTTGTTGATCTTTATTTCACAGCGTCACAACATTCAATCATGGATAAAGTCTTGAATGCTACTTCTTGGCACGGCAGTACTGGTTATAACCACTAGCAGTCAATCATAATTGCCCACATGGGCAGGAGCGCTGGATACAAATAAGTCATTTTTGGATAGAGAGAAAAGAGGAAACAAAACAAACTGTCTTGTATTTTCTCTCGATGTCACATTTAACACGCAGGTTTCTGAGCTGTATTTGCGTCACCGCCGGGTGAGCCGCATCTTAGGAGGGCCGCTCAATTATTTCAGACTTTGACCAAAGCGCGTCTGATCGGTGGACAGGGTTACCATGAGAAACATTGCACGCTAAGCGCTCATGTAGCCAGATACATCAAAGCGCCTTGGAGCTAGCTGGATGCAATATTTGAGAGCAGAATGTCTAACTTAGCAGTCATACGCTGTAAACAATAACATAGTAACAAATACATTATTTTCTAATTAATCAACTGACCTCTGCTCCCAAAAGGACAATTCACCCAAACAACTTCCTTAAATGCTTCTGGAGAGATGGAGATGTCAGTCAGCTGCTTTTCTCATATAAAAGATATGCTTACATGTCTACAAACGTGTCCACTTTACGCCGACCTGCTGCAGATGTATTATTTCCTTGTGTCAAACAAAATCTTGGAATCACTTCATTCAAATCACCTCATCTTTTTTCATTCTTTAGCAAACCTAAAATGACTCCTCACACGAACAATATCTTTGGAACAAAAAGCCTGTAACCTCTGTAAACTCCCTTCGTCTGTCTATGTAACAGTTTTGATTGTGTTCTTCGTGTTGGAGCAATGGTAAAGTCTTACGGTGCCCCCATCTTTTCAGCCCTAGCAATGCAAGTGCTCTTTACAAAAGGCACGTTTTTGCTTTTCTACAATTAGTTTTCTCAGTCAATTAAAAAATAATTGCGGACTTTAAATCTGAAGAGGTTAGAAAGTAAAACGGAGATTTCGGTTTTCTGCGGAGAAAAATTGAGTGTGAAAAATTGTCCGTCAAATGATAGTGTGCAGCTTTTAGAAAATGAACAATCGCCTATCGGACCGGATTATTTTTACCTGTGAGAGCGAAAATTGTCAAGAAGCAAAGTTTACAAATAAATGTTTGTCAGCAGCAACCACAGAATCCTGGATACTCTTCAGACAGGTGATCTTTCTTCCTTCTTTATAAGCCTCTGGTATAAGAAGGGTGCAGAAGTCACATAAAACAAACCGTTTTGATGCTCTCTAGGAGGTTGTCGCATTGGAAAAAAAATCTTGCTCATAATGCAGACTATTAGAACTGAACCAGACACAAGCTGCTTTAATGTAAAGGGTTTTAATTAGTTTAAAGAAACAGTGCAAGAGGGTTTGATTTATCAAAGCGGGTTTGCTTCTGAATCATACATTTTATCCTTGAAAATGCCTCACCGTTTTTTAATAAAGTTTTCAGCAAACATAAAACAAAAATATTTCTCCTCTCTTGAATTCACAGTGATATTTAAAACAGAGATGATCTGTGCCGGCTGCATCGTGTCAGTCAGCAGAGGTATTATAAGGACAAGAAAGGAGTACATTCACATATCTGTGCATTAGGTCATTCATGAGTCTCTAATGGAAAAAGCATTCTTTAAGAATGAAGCATCAAGTTTTTACCATGATAAACATCTGTCATGGAAACAATACTGAACATAATTGTGGTTGTTTTAGACAATTAAGATGCTATCTCTGTTTTGCAACAGAATTGCAATTTTAGCACCAGAGTGATTATATCCTTTGCTCTCTGCATAAACTATACACAGTTCTCCTAATCAGAAACTGGGTTATATAAAATAAAAGTCCTCCTGGAAGCTAAACTGATTTGGCAATTTTGTTAACAACACAGTAATAAAACAATGTTGTCTCTTTAGCTAATGAAATAAATAAGTAGCTACCTCTTATTACCAGATGCTTACATCAGAGGAAAGCATCTTAAGAAGAACATGCTTGTGTATAAAAAAAACATTATACTGTAAAATCTCTGCATTCTCTGGCTGCCCACGACTTCTAGTCCCTACATGAACTAGAAATATTTGCCTGGGAGCAGCGGCACACAGGATTTTCAACAAGCAATGCCCGCTGTAGAGAAGGGATCTGTCAGCCATCTGCTTAGGTTTTTACCGTGAGGTTTGGGAGTCCGGTTACTTGGAATCTCTACATGAAGCTCAATAAGATGAATGAATCCAAGAAAAAAATAAAATAAAATCACAATCTGTGACCAACTTTATAGGTCAGTGCACCGTTTTTCTTTTCTAAGCCAAAGATGTCACACTGACACGGAAATAGCCACACGCGGGCCAATGGTCGACGAGGGCCAGCGGTAAACAGTAGAATGATGGCTTCCTGGGATCAAGCTAGTGGGGATGAGAACTGGAGGAATTAACTGAGGAAAACACAAGGATTTATATAGAGACAGACATGCAGTGAACTGTTGTGATGACGGGCAGCAAACGTACATGTATTAGCCACAACATAAGACAACTGGTTTGCTTACTGAGGTGCTGATTTGTTCATTTATATTTGTCTTAAGATGAAGGGCGATTTTGTTATCGACTGCAGGCATGGGATGGACCAATGAAATTTCAGGAAGCAATGGTAAAGGTATGCTTTAGCTGTTTGGTTGGCTAAAACATGATTTATGTTTAAAACAAACTGCTGAGAAACAATTAAGTTAAAATGATGAAAATCATCAACCTGCCCTGGTCAATGGGAAAACCTGTCGTATTGGTGTCTCATCCTGAAATCAACTCCATTTCAAAACATAATACACACAGTGCACATTTCACATTCAACTTAGGGTTGTTCCCTAAAAATACAAAGGTCAAATGCACAAAGCTGTTATAGGTGCTACATGTTTGCTAAGAGTTTTTGGCGCCTCAAATTCTGAAAATAGACGCAGAAGCAGTGTACTTAGCTTTAACAAGTAAACAGTGTCTTTTGGTGCCAACACAGTTTGACAACCTGTAGTTCTGTAAATTTAAATAAGCCAAAGCAAACACAGGCCAAGTCTTTAGCTAAAATGTATTTGTGTGCTAAAATGATAAGTTTCCAAAAAGCTGGTGCTAATTTTAAAATAAGGGAGGACTAAGGAAAACAGCAGCCTGTTGGGTTGTTGAGTTTACAAAAAAATAGATCAGGGATGTTGCTCTTTTTGTTTGTTACATATTTAAACAAATCATGTAAAGCGTGTTTAATAACTGTGTTGCTTTAAAAAAAATTCCATACACAGAATATAATAAGAGCATAAAAAGCAACTTGTAATAAAAATCAAAGACAAGGCAGTTCTTTTTTTATCCTGATATTATTATACAAGTAATTACATTTACAGCATACTTTTACAGGCTGTAAATAATGATTTAATAGTCTGAGCCATGTTTAACAGCAATCCAAGCATTTCATATTTTATTAAATAGTTAAAGGAATGTAGCAATCCGCTGTATTCATTTGAACAAACTACTACATTATTGTTTTATTGAGATGTCAAGAAGGTTCTGAGGAATATGCTGTAAGGTCATGACCTAGACATCCTTGCAAAAGTAAATATAGGAGTAAATTCAAAAACTCTCTCCTGTATATCTGGTCTGCTTCATAAATCCAGTGCAGAAATAAAACTAAGAGTGACGGCAAAACTGTTGCAAAAACGCAAGTAAGATTACACTGCTTCACAAATCACCAAAACGAAAATCTATCCATATTTTAAATAGAGTTAACTGGTTCACTGCTTTGCTTCTGTTTGCCTCGGTGTTACTGAGAAAACCTGTTTGTGGTAAGTGTGGCAAGTTCAGCTATTCAAGTTATTTGATTATGATGTTTTGGTGTTGGTCAAAAACTAAAGCGCAATCCTACAGTTAACCTCTAAACTTTACCTTCCAAAAGAAATTTAGGGTCGTAAGAGAAGAATCACATTTGAGTACCCAAAATAAACAGACCATAGACTGTTGTTGCTTTCGCTGATCTCCAAAAATTTCAATTATAAGTGACCATTACCGTGTTTATTTCTTGAGCCGCATGGACATGAGCGTAGGGACTTTTGATCTCCAAAGTAAAGTAAGAACGGCTGTGAAAGGTGAAGCAGTGGCAGCTCATTAGACCCGTCTGCTACGACGAGGAACGCGGTTCGAGCTGGGCCAACAGAGCTGTCTGTGTATAGATAAGAGAGCGGGATATAAACAGGTGGGGAACATGTTTATTGACAGGATTTAGAGTACCACTGACCCCTGAGCAAACCTTGCCCTCATTTGGCAATGAAAGCACTTCCGTCGCTGGACGGCATCCAGCTCAGGGGGATGTTTGCTTTCACTGGCCGAGCTCAGTGGTGCCCGGACTTAAAGCAGACTTCCAACTCTCGATGGGTCCACACATCTGCTGGGGACCCTGCATATTCGTGAGGGAATGTCTGCGCTTTCGCTATGATCTCACCTTGTGTGCCTGAAGCTTGTTAAGGGAGGAATTACTGCGCAAACAAGCTGTTGTCGGCTCCAGACCCAGCA
Source organism: Xiphophorus maculatus (assembly GCF_002775205.1). Classification (NCBI taxonomy): domain Eukaryota; kingdom Metazoa; phylum Chordata; class Actinopteri; order Cyprinodontiformes; family Poeciliidae; genus Xiphophorus; species Xiphophorus maculatus. The sequence goes on from NC_036448.1 coordinate 9,226,388, forward strand.
GAGTTCTGGACTCTGTGATGTTCAGCTGTATCTGTGCAGGCTTACCGAACGTTACTTAACCTCAGACAAGAGGCGAATATACAAAATGCAACTGTGCAGCTGTCAACAAGGATAAGCCCTGCATGGAAACACCGCAGCTCTCAGGATGTTTTGTCTGAAACATCTGCTTTTGATGAGGCTTCAGAGAAAGTGAAGAGATATTTGCTCTTTTATTCATTTATTTACTTTTTTTTTGCTTCCATCATTGGTGATTGCTGATGTCTCATTCCCATAAGTGGAGGCTTGAATTTGACTGACCTTCTGGAAATTAAATTTATACAAAAGTTTATGGATTACCAGGACAAAAACATGATTTTTCAAAATCGAGGAAGATCAAACATTTTCCAGGAGTCATGGCAGCAGAAACAAATAATTCATTCTGCACAATGAAACAATATCCTTGCTTTGTCATAAAGCCAATTGTGTTTTTCCCAGTGCTGATGTGTAACATGGTAATAAGCCCTTAATTTAGATATTCATAGATTTATTTTATTTACTCAAAAGAATATTGGAAGTTTTTCTGTCTGACAGACAGTCTGTTTTCTCCCTTCATTCCTAATATGTCTTTAGTAGGATACATATTTACTCATTGTTGTTTATTTTTAGACACAAACACCAGTGAACTATCTATTCTTAGGCTTTAAATAAGGAACCTGCAAAAACAACTCAAATTCTAAGAAAAGAAACAAATGTGATTGGGATGTATTAATTGAAGGACAGATAAGTTAAGTTAAATGAATGGATCTGGACTACTATGTAAGTTGCCCATTGTTATATGGGTATTTCTTCAGAATCTGGAATAAAATAAAAAAAACTGCAACTTTCCGGAGGATGAAGGGCCAGACTTAAGGATTGTTTCTGCTTGGAGATTATGATGAGGTTGCAGAGAAACAGCGTTTGTTTGTCAATGTTCTTGTTCAGGAGGGAGACGTGTGGGGAACACAATTTGGATGTTTTTGTGCAGAAGAGAAAGCGTTGGTTTAAACTAACAGAGACAGAGCAGAATGGGTATGTGTAAAGTGGGTGTACACATGGTTTAAATGCTTTGTGGTGCAACAACACTTAAACTCCTCAGCGAAATCTGCAGCAACGTCACAATCAGCCACTTCAAGAACAATGAGTTGTAACAGCACCAAAAATCCAGATGCGAGTATGACATCAAAAACCATTCATCTAAAAGAAGTAAGAATGAAGTCAAATGGATTACCTGAGAGAGTGACAGTTACCAGATTCCCACATAAAACTAATTTCTAGACTTTCGCCATCTCAAACTCCTAGAGTTGTGAATTGTGGCAAAAAGGAGAACATATGATGGGTAGATGTATGTATGTATGAATTAATATAGTGCTGCATTTTACTGAGCTGTAAAGCCTTCCAGCATATCTATCCATCTTTTTTCTTACACCCTTATCCCATTGGGGTTGGGACAGGTGTTGGTGCCCGTCTCCGGCTGTCAATGGGCGAGAGGTACAGGGGTACAGGGCAACACAGAGACAGACAGGACAAACAACCTGTCAACAGCACCCCCCTTCCCCCACACACACACCTAAGGAGAATTTAGATAATCAAATTCATCTGACAGTCATGTTTTTGGACTGTGGGAGGAAGCCGGAGTATCTGGCGAGAACCCACCATTGCTTAAATTTGTATTATGATGATCTTAATTTAAAAAAACAAGAGGATCACAAATGGCATGTTTCACTATTCCGAATCACTAATATTTATCTGAACACCTTCAATATGAGGAGAAGCCTCATACACATTTCAAGGTCAGTAATAATTCAAACTTTTTAAAATTATTTTAACAAAATTCTAAAACATCAAAAGACTACATAACACTGATCTCAGAAATTGCTTAACTTTTTCCTCTAGGTATTCCAGCATTAAAATTCAAAGCTGATCACATTCACCAGAGGGAAGCTGGCGAGTGATTGTTAAACAGAAGTCCATCTATTCCCGCTGATGGATTTTCTCTGTCACCTATCTTCATTGGGGATTCCATTTAATCTGTATCAGCGCACCGCACAGCTACAACAATGCCTGTTAAAGCATCATTAAAGACGACAGAGAGATACCACGATGCATCAATCATAGTTCTTACTCTTTCACGCTGCAAAACTCACCGTAAGTATAGCCTCTACTCTGAAAACGGAGGTTTCTAATAGCATGAGAGCTCCTAACGAGCGCTATGTACAGCAGCTTCAAGTAGACACGACTATATGTGTGCAAGCTGGGTGTATACATCATCCATTTGGTATCTGGTTTGACCGCTGATTCACCTTACCTAGATCTTTTTTAGAAAAATAGACAGCTGAGGAAGACAAGTATACAAAAAAGGTAAGAAAGAAGGTTTTTCCTTCTGTCAAGGAACCTTAAAAGAAGAGAGGCACAGTTAAATAAAAATGAGTCGGTTTAAAACTAGATAACTTGCTTGAGGTAAGAACATCAGGTTGAGAAAAGCAGTGGAATAGAAAGGTAGAAATACGAGGGAAGGCGAAAGAGGATTATCTGCAAAGAACTGAGCGCTGGCTCATGCAAAACCGATTTTGTTAGATGACAGAAAACAGCTGAAATGAAAACTGTTGCGTGCGGCGGGCTTTGCAAGTCTTTCCATCTCTTTTGAACGCTGTTCCTGTCTCTCGGTCTCCTTCTTGTCTTTACTGTTGCTTAATACACCATACACACCCAGCCATCTTCGCCAGAGCGCGCCGTACAATTACAATTAATCATTAGCAAAAGAATAAAAAAAATAAATCAATGTATAAATAAAAAGTTGTCGTAAAGTTTTCTGCTGTACATTTATTTTTGTTTGCTATCCGGTTTGAAAATAGAGCTGAGCCACGCAAACCAGATGTGGACAGCTTTCGCTCAGCGCAATTAGACCTGCGCTGTGCAATTTCACACATCACAGACTCCAAATGGCAGTGAGAGGGAGCTGTTAAAAGTTTTGACAACCTCAACACCCCGAAGCTATGGAATGTTATTTTGTTAAACTGTGTAATTCTCCAAGCCTGTGCATTATATGCCTGTCTATTGGGTGTGAAGGAGGGGGTGATTGGTTTCAAATGGTTTAGGGAGTGTAACTTTTCTCATGAGATTAGATGCATCTTCTCTAGAAGAGGAAAGCGTTTGGACACTGAGCAGCAAAATGAACGAGCCGATCTTTAAGCCTTGTTTGCACCAACTCAAATCGTTTCCCTCTCTTCGATTTTGGACAGCACTTTTCATTAAGGTATAACAACGTATTGACGGACAGAAAACAGAACTGAAACAACTTAAGGATCTTCGATTTTAAATGAGCCACACTGCCGAATGTATCTTCAAAATAAAGATCTAGGGAGCCAGAAACGGGGAAGAAGTAAATCGCTGCAGACCAAAAAGTAGGACTTTAAAGGTACGTTCCTGTTCAGAACGTACTTTGAGACAATGAGCTACATGCACATAGAAATTTCTATAAAAAGAATGCTTAAACAGCGTAAAGGGCTTTAAGAGTCAGCTGTTTTAGCTCCGTCATGCTTTCCTTGAAGTTACGTTAAGAACTCACCAAACATGTCAAGTTTGATAAAATGCATCACCAACAAAAAAAAATTCCAAGCAATGGTTCAACAAGCGGTTTGCTTGTAAATTTCCTCTGATAGTTAAGATGCTAGAATGCCAATGTTCAGGGTGAGTTATAGCTAGAAAGTCATTTAAAATTGTTCCTGTTCCTAACAGGACAGCTGAATTATTTTTTTTAGCAGGATGGCAGATTTGGAATCTGGCATATTTAACCAATACACAAACAAGTCTAAAGTAGAAAAGCTCAATTGCACTTACATGAGTATTTATTTGGTATGTTATATGTTGTGTAAAGTATGAAAATAAAACATTATTAGAAGAGAATGTTCTACAGAAGGTACAGAACGCATAAACTACGAGCCATTCAGGATAAAGTTTATCTCATTGACTTCTCGGTTTAGGCAGTGGTAGTGGTTGTATGCACTTTTTAAGTTTTCAATGGAGAAAGCTCTGATCCTGAGGATTGCAGACCCAGTTAACTTAGTGAGGACATATGCAATGTGCTTTAGGAACACAGCATAGCAGTCAGATGAGCATCATGACTTGGAGCTGACTTGCATAAAAAAGTACTACAGTTTGTTTTTTCGTCCTGTTGAAATTATAGATCCCATGAGTAACAGCTGGGGACATTTATAGCAGAAACTGTCCACACACTAATAATGCACTGATGCACTTTTGTTCTTTAACCAGCACCCCAACACTGCCCCTGACTTTTGTGGATAGTGGTCCAGGAGTCAACATCCTTCCATTTGAATAGCATAACATGCTGTGGTGCTGGTTGATCACCCAACATCTAAAGGAATATACTACTTCACCAATCCCATCCAGACAAAAGGAATGGAAATTTAGTTTTTTGTTTTTCACAGAGATGGCAAAATCTTCTTAGGTGCTTAGGGGACATCATATATTTGTATATGATGGAAACATTTCGGGGCGATAGTAATAGTGTTTTTACCCAAGTCACTTAACTAAATTTTTCTAAGGATTTCACATGAATCTTTGATGCTTTCAGAGAACAGAGAAGAAATTATATTACGTAATTTGAATGTATCCTAAAAATTAATTTATGTCTTTGTTTTGTTGGCTCTACTGGCCTTTATTTGAGAGTGGTCAGACAGGAAAGTGGGTAATGAGAGAGAGGGGAGACATGAGGCAAAGGTCATCAGGCCGGGAATTGAACCTGTGATGGCCGTGCCGAGGACTAAAGCCTCCATATGTGGGTTGTGCTCTACCCCCGTGCCACCACAGCACCCCTTTATGTTTTTGTTTTTTTCCTGTTATTAGGTAATCACAGTCATTGATTTTGGACTAAAGATGTAACTTCAATGTGTTAATCAGCAAAATGGTTTACATTTTAATGCTAAGGGAGCTGAAGTTAGGTAGACCAGCCCATGATTGGCTGAATGGAAAATATTCTTTGACTTTTTCTGTACTCACTCTTGAGAATCGTTTTTGTTTTGTTTTGTTTTTATTATCTGAAAGCCACCAAGTTCACCTTTGCAGTCATTTGTAAAACATTCTGCAGGCTAGACATTTAGAGGTCAAACATTCATGATCTGTAGAACACATTAACATTGGTCAATGCAAATCATTTTGCACACAAAATACTCTTTATGGCCCAGAAAGGATTGCTCTTAACTTGAATTGAACATTATATCAGGGAACAACAGCTTGAACCTACACCATCTGCTGCTTTCATCTCAGTGTTTATCATTCAGACAACAGAGATTAGAGGATGGGGGGGAAAGAAAAACATTTCTATTATCAGGGAACCAAACGCAGAGTAATAGTGAGCTGACAGACAATTTATTCAAAGGGCACAAAAAAAATCAGTTCCAAACTAAAGGTCTTATTTGCATTTAAAATGATATTTCATACTTACTCATCAAAACACCCCTCCCTCTGCTCTTTTGGATTCAGTGGCCCTCTAGAACTCATAACAAATCGCTTAGATGACAAATGTTTTAGTGTTTCTGGGCTTTCCTTCTATATGCATGAATTTACAAAGCAAAGGAATGAAAAGAAAGCTGATTTTCTAAAAGTAAAAATTAATTACACGATAGCAAAGAGAGCAGCAATTCAACTCGGCTGGCTATGTCAATATGTTTTTGTTTATTTTTAAATGTCTGGTTGTGCACAACTAGGGCATAAATTGCTGGTATATAATAAACGTCAGAGCATTTCTTTCATTAGAAATATATTTTGAAACTCATTTTCTGTAAAGAATTTCTGTAAAAAAAAGCTTTGCTGGCCAAACAAGGAGAGTAAAAATATCCTGACAACACTTTTTGTTTTGCTGTATTAACACTCCTTCACATCGAGAGGAGCCAGTTGAGGTGGCTTGGGCATCTGGTCAGGATGCCTCCTGGACGCCTCCCTGGTGAGGTGTTCCGGGCACGTCCCACCGGGAGGAGGCCCCGGGGAAGACCCAGGACACGCTGGAGAGACTATGTCTCTCGGCTGGCCTGGGAACGCCTCGGGATTCCCCCGGAAGAGCTGGAAGAAGTGGCCGGGGAGAGGGAAGTCTGGGCCTCCCTTCTGAAGCTGCTACCCCCGCGACCCGATCTCGGATAAGCGGAAGAAGATGGATGGATGGATGGAACACTGTTCACCACACTGGCTTCAATCTACATTTTTGATTACCATTTGAAAGGCTAATCCTTATCAATAATGACATTAGATTGATAGGGCAATATATTGTGTAAAATGATTGGATAACCTCTACATATTTATGTACAACTTGATTCTAAGGACCATCACCCCATCCAATTTAGCATTAGAGGTTCCAATAATGTCACAAATAAAAAAATGCAACAAAAAGGAAAATTAAATTTGATGCAGCATATGTGCTTGTGATTCGCACATATGCTGCCAAATTTCAATTTTATATTAATACAGATTTATATATCGAGATATCCGACGTAAATTCTTTGTACTTAAAAAAACTAGTGTCATGCTTTTTCTTTTCTTGCCATGTTTGTTGACGTGTCTGCAAATGTGAGACTAAACACCAAGAAACAAAACATATGTGCAAAATACCAGGTCCGATTGCTTGTGATTCGCACGAGTTTTGTATATTGTGTGTCCATCATGATGTAGGGTTTAAATTGTCTGTTATGTACTTGCACACAATGAGCTAATTTTCCTGTTATGCCTATTTTGTTCCTTACTCCCAAGTGGTTAAAGTTTTATTAGCTTAAATGATAAGAAAATAAGTAAGAACATCTGCATGGAGTGTCAAGGGAATTGTAATGTCATTCAACTTTTGATAGCAGAATTTCTTAAAGTCCAAAGACAATATGTTGCAGTGTGCCTTAGTGGGAAATCAAATTATGTTTTGTTACAGTTTTAGATGTGTAGAAAGGAGAAGATGGAACTGTATTTACCTTGTTTATCCTGAATATTTTAAAATCTAGAAGAGATTGTGCTATGGGCTTTTAAGTGCAAATATGTTGAATTAATCAAATATTGCCTTAATTATTAATAATACAAATATGTCAATGTGACATGAGAATTTTTTTTTATTGTTTTAAGTTTTCATCACAAAGGAAGTAGAGATCCTTGGAACCTTAACTGCTAAACCGTTCCTTTATTTTCTTAGGTTTTTGTCTAATACAGCATGCGATTTTCCTTTCTCTGCATTCTGAAGCAGCATTATTGATTAATAATCCTCACTGTTCTGACACGTACAGTTTATTCTCTCATTACGCTACAACAAACTCTGGTACTCAAGGGGAACTGCAGCACTGTGCATTATGGATAGGATCATTACGGCTAAAATAAACTGTCCCTGTTTTGCCAGTTTCTGCTCATTTAGGGCCAGCCAAGTATCTCTGCTCTCTGTCATGGGTAGTTACACACCCTGCTGCTGGTTCACTGGCTAGCCATACAGCTTCCTGTTTTCAGTGAAAACACGAGGGGGAAAAAAACCCTCAATAGTTAAATCCATATAAATGAGCAAGAAAGTACATGTACCCCATTAAAAGAGAAATTTGGATTGTTTTTATAGTAATAATCAGAACACATTTGTTTCAAATTAGGTGGAATTTCATTGTTGGTCACAGATCTGTTATGTTGCCATTCCTCAAACCGTCCAAAAAGAATAAAACAAGAAAAAAATCAAGATAATTCCTCCAGACACTAACAGCAAATATATACAAAAAATAAACGTGCAAACAGCTTTCAAAAAATGTTACAAAGTTGAACTCCTGTACTTACAGTATGTTATTTTTTTTATTATTATTGATGTACACCATCTTGTGGCAGCCTTAAAAATAACAATCTAAAACAAGGCCTAAAGCAGAGATCTATAACCCGTCACTCTTTAGCCACTCGAAAATGAAATAATTGAGAAATGAGAAACATTTGAAAAGACAGAAAGAGAGCGGAGGTTAGTTTTAGCATGTGTGTATATATATACAGTACAGACCAAAAGTTTGGACACACCTTCTAATTAAAATGGGTTTTCTTTATTTTCATGACTATTTATAAGGCAAGAAATCCCACTTATTAACCTGACAGGGCACACCTATGAAGTGAAAACCATTCCAGGTGACGACCTCTTGAAGCTCATCAAGAAAATGCAGAGTGTGTGCAAAGCAGTAATCACAGCAAAAGGTTGCTACTTTGAAGAAACTAGAATATAAGGGCTATTTTCAGTTGTTTTACACTTTTTTGTTTAGTGCACATTTCCAGATGTGTTATTCATAGTTTTGATGCCTTCAGTGTGAATCTACAATGTCAATAGTCATGAAAATAAAGGAAACTCATTGAATTAAAAGGTGTGTCCAAACTTTTGGTCTGTATTATATATATATATATATATATATATATATATATATATATATATATATATATATATATATATATATATATATATATATATATATACATACGATATATATATATATAATATTTATTATCGACATAAGTGAAGATGTATAAACATATCCATCTTTTCATTAAAGCGTATTTATTCAATGAAAACAAAGTTATCCACGTTAAAAAGTAACTTTTAATTTTGAATTCAATTTTCTGTCAAAACACTTGGGCAGCAGGGGTTGATAAAAAGGTTGGCTTTGTAGGTTTTGCGGCTCTAGATGGATTTTATTTTGTAGGAGTAAGAATAAAAATGGATTATTGTATTGAAAAACTTGCGGACCCCTGTGCTAAAGCGAATAATGGTGCGATTTCTACTGGATTTCATGATTTGTGTCCCATAAATAACTCACTGCATCCATGGAAATATCAATATACCTCACAATCAATCCACTGGTGAGTTTTATTTATGGCCATTCTAATGCGACGTACCTGTCTCAAGTTTAGAGTGGTCCGTCCTCTCTGTCACCTTCTCCTGGCTGATGAGGTAATCAACGATGCGTACCCCGATTGGTGGCTCTGTGTGGTTCCACTCCATGATGACCAATGAGCTGCTGGGCTCATAGGTGTAAGACAGCTTCAGCCTGGTGACAGAGGGACAAACACGGAAAACGGGCGCCGCCGTGAAGCATCCTGTCAACATGGCGACCTTTAACCATAGCCGACAGCTAACATCATCCTTCCTGATTCACACACCTACGAGCTAAATAAAAACACAATCATAAACACTGCTGTCGAAGAAGAAAGTCAGGGATTTTTCTCCCAACGTCTGATTCGCGCTAGAGTTGATGTTCGGCATTACTGTACGAAGCACCAAGAATTTTGTATACACAGGTTGCCCTGGCAGCCAATCAATATACACCAGTTTGTTTAATTGAAAAGCACACCCTGAGCGGACAGGAGGAATAAACCATTGATCGCTGTAATGGTTGGCTGCAATTAAATATTGAGTATCCACAGAAGCTGATGGCACATTGCTCGAGTCCACGCTGGAAGGAGATTGATTTCTGCTGGTAAAATGACAGATGGCATTTCTCACATCCCTTCCGAATGGGTTGAACTGAGGTAAGGTAATGTTATTTCACTAACATGGGTTGAGGAAGCGGGGCGCAGGTGGGCAGTCCATCTGTGCCAAACGCGCTGGAATCACATCGACACCAGTCATCAATAACGTCGCCTTTGCCTGAGCACCACAGCATGCTCATCATTGCGTCCTGGAGAGCCTACAAGGACGAAAAGCCCAGGATTAGTAGCGAGGCAAACACAGCTTTAACTACTTTGTGTTGGTCGATCACAAGAAAATGAATTTAGGTTTTCGGTTGCAATGTGAAAATGTACGAATACCTTTGTGAGGCAATCCAAACGGAGATAAGCAACAACTTGTTTGGAGTCAAACGTTTACTTGTGTTGAAAAAAGCATAGCAGGTGATTTGCAGGAGCAAATTTGAAGCACAGTTGCACTTACTAAAAATCATGTGTAAATATGTGAGTAATTTAAGAACAAATGACACCTTTTCTTATAAATTGTGCTATCGTGGGCAGTAAAAGGAAAAAAAAAACATATAGAAATATTCAATCAAATTGGAGCTGTTGTGTTTTGTCTTGGTGAGTGTCTACACCAATAATTTCGGATGTTTCCATCAATAGCAGCTCTGTCTGTCCGACTGAGCTTGGCGATAAAGGCTCTTAGACATGTACAGCCCCATATCGACCGCCTCTTCATCCTGCAGGAGCAGAAGCTTTTTCGACGTACAATATTGATGGAATCAAATAAGTCACAGAACAGCATGGCGGCCCTGCGGCATGGCATGCTTTCCAAAGAGCAAGGTGTGAAACTGAAAGAGAAATACTTCCCTGGTAGGTTCTTTGTGTTTCATAATAAGGGCTTAAGGTTTTGGATGTCACACATACTGTTATCCACATAGAGAAGGCTGCATAGCAGGGAGCCAGCTGACGGACTCTGTGCGGTTTTAATGATCATGCAGCTGTCCTCATGCCCGGATTATTAAATGCTGTCTTTAGGCATAAAGTTCCAGCTCAGATTCAAAGGCGTGGAAAAGCCTTTGCACATCAAAGTGGAAAATACAACAATTTGACAGAAGTAGGAGACCGTGAGGGCAATTTTCTTAGACTCTGGAAACACAAATCAATTTCTGGAGAGAATAAATTTGAACTTAGTGGAAAAATAAAAGTTGTGCAAAATAGGTCTTTTGAACATATGTCTCTGTGAAAAATCTGAAGAAAAAAAAAACATTCCACAAACCTGATAGGTCTCGTTGTTGGACACTAATTCGTAGATGGGAGCAGCTTTGGTGATCTTCAGGAGGACGGGTTCAGACTGCTGCCGCCCCTGTGCCGCCCTGGGACTCATGTGGCAGAGGTGGCAAGAGCGTGGGCACTGGCCCTGGCTGTTGCAGTCCATCCTGACACCGGCTGCCATGCGCTTAGCGCCCGTGTCCAGAAGGCTGGCAATGTATGCTGGGTAAGTCAACGTCCTGGGCTCCTTGTCCCGCTCCTCGGACTCCTCTGAAGGGGAGTTACCTGAATGTGCAAACAACAAGGTGATATAGATTAAGGGCAGAATTTTCATGCAGAAGGTTGAGAAGAAAAGTTGGGGGCTAGGGGAATAAAATACAGCAGAACTGAGGGAATATTTTTTTTGTAGCACTGTGGCGAAACTACAAAGCATTTATATATATTCCTAAATTCCCATATCTTTCTTTTGGAGTGTTTCATTCTTTCTGCATCATAGACAGAATACATGAGTAGGGGTGTAAATAATTGGAGCTTTGTGTTGTGTCTGTGCTGAACAATGAAATGTTTACACTGCGCTAGATGTGACTGCTTTATTGATTTTATTTCTTTTCCTTTCCTCTAGCTCTGAGTTTAGAGTTTGACACACACACACACACAAAAATACACCAGCAATAACGTCAAAGATAAAACATAAGCCAGCAAAGCAAAAACCCTGGCTTTGCCTTCCAATTTATAACACATTAGAAAAAGCAACATTAAATTTAGCTCTTCTCCAACAGATAAGATGAAAATTAGATTAATAGGGACTTTGTTCTCTAGAAACTTTAATCAATTTCCTTTCAGCCCACTTTAATGCAGGAAACCTTAATTTGACATCCAAAATTGAAAAAAAGAAGATGAAGACATCAAGGAAATTTATGCATACAACTGAGGATATTCCATAAATGATGCAGCAATTGTAATAATTTGTCAAGAACCGTTCTAATCACAGTTTCTCTGCCAACGATAATACATACAGCTGATGCTTCCTCTTTTTGTTTTTAACAATCCATTAACAGAGACCTATATTTCACTTACATTTTCACTTTTACAGTTAAGCCCACAATGAGATTGAATAATTTGAAATGTGCCCGATTTAAAAACAGGAAGCCAAGAAAATACAGAGGTGAACCAAATAAAGTGAGAGACATTTTCTCGTTTATATAGAGGGAAGGGAGGTATTTTATGGAGTCTTTTTAGTTTTACATGAATTCATTAAAATAAGAGTCATATCAAGGTGGGACTGGCTATGAATTATTGCAACCGCTGTGTTTTGCTGTGGAATGATTATGCAATATAAACTTCAAGGATTTGTTACTTACGATACACAAATATGAATTATGGTAAATTTGCTCTAATCCACTCAGGGTTAAACTGATAGAAATCCTTGATTATATCTGGTTCGTTGTCTGTTACTGAGATCCTTCGAACTTGATTTTAAGAGGAATTTCAAGGTATTTTCTCTTCTACCATTATTTCATCCACTTTGTGCAATGTCAATAGTAGTAACAAAGACCTTAAGAATAATGCTTGACTATGGACAAATGTTTGTTTGCTGAAGTCTCCAAAAAGGCCTTTCTCCATTTCATTTGTCCATGTGAGCAGCTGAAATGTTCAGTCATGTTTGAAGGTGTGACTTTTTTTCTTAGCACCAGCTTCTTCCTTGGATGACACCCTTTAAAATGGCATTAAATAACTTTAATAAAAAATATGATTTGTATTATTTGTCAGAACTGTCACTATGTCCTGATAGAATAGGAGCCAGATGATCTGTGAAAATAACTGAGCTTCTCCATGTTCTCTCAGTGGTCCTAGTGCCATTTGCAGAAATACATCGTTCCCAGAAACAACCAATCAGAGCCAGGAGGAGGGTCTTACCACAGTCAGTCATGCTTGTGTACACAGCGTGCTTGTACACAAAAAGAACTGTTTAAATACTTTGTTGAATATCAAGTATTTCAACAGCTGAAACTAAATTTCTTTTCAGAAAAACAACAAACCAAATACAACTTATATTCAATGTGTGAGTCAAAATAATACGGTCAAGTCTTTTAGGGATTCTTTGTTACTATAGATGTATTGGCATCATTCACATAAAATATTTCAATATGAACCAGTAATGACCACTTATATAGCAAATTATTAACTATTAATGTAGAAAAGAGCAGAGCTGCTTCATCTTTGTTTCAAATCCAACAAACAAATAAACAAACAAAAAAATAAGCTAAAGTTGGAAGCATTCTGAATTAAAATCTCAGAGGTTTTTCTGCATGGAGTTTGATTGTTCTTTCTGAATTCTGGCCTCCTGCCACAGTCCAAAAACTTGACGATCAGGGAAATGGATCTCTCTAAATTATCCTTATGGGTGTGTGTGTGTGTGTGTGTGTGTGTGTGTGGTGTTGTATGTCTTGTGTGTCTCCATGTTGCTCTGTGACAGACTGGTGATCTGTCCAGGGTGTACCTCGTCTCTCGACCAATCACTGTTGGAGATAGGGACCAGCCCCCCTAAGAAAATAACTGGATATATCCAACAGATAGATGGATGGGTTGGAACAGAGCAAACCTAACAACCAAGAACTGTGCTTTGCCATACTACATGGTCATAAGTTTTTTCTGCTGCCTTCAAAGTTATCAGGTGAGAAACTTTAAGTGAAAAACTCAAGTAAGCATATCCAGCCTTGAGAACAAGAACCGAGAGCAAAGCCAACCCTGACGAAACAGATCAGTCTGTGTGAAATCAGTAAAAGACACAGGAAATGGAAATGAAGGAGTAAACAGTCGGGACATTGAAAGAAGCTGCTGATACAAAAATGAACGAACAATCACACCCAGCTGTGGAACCGTGAGGGGAAATGAATGTTTCTGGGGATTGGCAGAAAAACATAACATCCTACAAATATATACCAACCTAAGAAAAACCACATTAGCTCTGTCAAATATAGCATAGAGAGAGAAAAATATCCATCTGGGATATTATCAAAACATCTTGTATCCAGTAATATTCTGCAAGAAGAGTCATTTCATTTAGAAGATACTGTATATATATATATATATATATATATATATATATATATATATATATATATATATATATATATATATATATATATATATATAGTTTTGCTTTTGAGAAATGGAGGGCTGTGCCAATCAAAGGGAAGGTAAAAAGATCTGACTGAAGTTAAAGAAAAAAACCTTTGCAATATTTTAGAAAACCTGTTTTGAACTTTTTGTTACGTTTAACAAAAAGTTAAACCGTTTAAAAATGTAAACAGCTGATACATTGACATAAAAAAATGTTTTGTGAGAGCTACAACGTTAATAACCCTTTGCATCCAAAGACTTGAACATTACCATGAATGTCTGCGCCCTTGCACCTCTGACCGACCAAACTTTAATCCATCCCTGTCAAGCTGGCTCACTTCCTACTAATCAGTTCTCATCATTCCATCTTTACTTGCCACCTTTTTGGCAGACGGAAATTAAATGTGGCAGTTTTATTAGACCAGGCGAGAGCCTTGTAGGGCAAGGAAAATTGGCAATGATTAGTTCAGTTTAGTTTTGGTTTGGTTCAGCAGTGCTCACTGTCAACTCAGACTGCTGGAGGATATTAAAATGGATGAGCGGCTTGGCTCGGCGACACCCGTTGACTCGACATACATAGCAAATAATCACATTAAGTTTGCTTCACCTCTGAGCAACTTGAGAAATTAGAAACTAAAGAAGAAAAGCAAAGATTAGTGCCTTTTAGAAAAGCTTCTACTGCGTTATTTTAAACTTCTCACACTGCACCGACAAAAATCCATGGTTTAAAGGGTTTTTATGTGACATAGTAATGCAAAAATAGTGTAAAGATGTGAAGTGGAAGAAAAATGTTACATTGATTGCAATGTCTAACTTTTCTATTCTTGCTGAGAAAAGCACCATGACGCTACCATCACAATTCCTCAAGATACAACAGAATGAATTACCACATTGGTTTTTTGTGTTGATCACATAAAAAAAACACTAAATGTTGAATTCTTTCATTGTGACAAGACATAAAAAAGTTGTGTTTTTAAGTTGCGCTTTGGTCAAATTCACTTAGCTACAAATGGAAAATTGAGCTCAGCTTTATATCTGATATATAAAGTACCTATATAAATGCTATTTAGTATTCTTTTTTTTTTTTTTTTACCACAGAAGAACTTAGTAAGGATGTTGCTCCCAGAAATAACAAACAATTTGTTTTATTAATCCAATGCCAGCTCTATTTGATGCAATCAATAGGCTGTTTAAAAAGGGAAAACATCAGCCAAAAAGTATCTCAAGTTTTTTCGTTTGTGCTGAAGCTTTGATTTCAGGTTTTGGTCATGAGGTGTTCCAACTTTGGGCCGCAATGAGAAAATAATAAGGCACAGATAAGCTCTGAATTATTCATACTTTTAATGTGTATTTATATCCATTCAATCAAGAAGTTTGTTGCTGACACTAAATGAATAAAACAGGGATCCCTCAAAGGATAAAACTTTTTTTAAAAAGGCATAAAAAGTTTGGAAAAATATGTATTTGTTTATAGATGTTTAAATTTTTAAAAAATCACAAGCAATTTATAACTTTCTAACTAATTAACTGAGAAGTCTTTATTGGTGTTACAACATTAATTCTCTTCACGTTTTTGGATTTTGACAGAGTTTATTTAGACCTCTAGAGTTTCTGCTAGAGGCTTGAATAAAGTCAAATTGAACTTGGGATCAACAGGACACCAATGTGGATTGTAAACAACCAGGGAACAAGTAGAGTTTCTTTTTCAAGCCGTTGTTTTGCACATTAAAACTCACCAACACAGAGAAAAATCATTTCCAGCTATGCTAGAAATGTAGATTATATTTAGGCTCAGTCATGTATCCCTTAGGGAATCAGTGGAGTAAAATAGTTTGAAGAGATAGGCACAAAAAGAGCATTAAAGTTTCTCCTTACACACTGTGACTGCTTTATGAATTATAAATTGGGTGATAAAGCTTGTCGAAAATGAAACATTATCTAGATTCATTACCTGAAATATGGGCACCTCTCAATGGTCTTCGTCTCAACAATGACTGCTACTACCACAAAAGCTAGAGAGTGGAATGATTATGAGAAAATGCATGCCTGACCTTTAAATGCAGGGATGAGCTCATCGCCAACAGGGAAAAACATAACTCTACTTGTGCCTGAAAGTGAAGGTTAAACCTGGTATTGTGTGGCGTAGGTGCATGAAGTATTGGCAGGACTACCAGTTCCTTTACACCGATATTTGTATAGGAGCGACTTAGCTTGTATAACTTAGATATTAGCCTCAGGAAGGAAACCTGCTGATATCAAAATGAAAGTTCATTTTTGAAATTGGCAGAATTGATTCAATTCTTATTTTTCACACCTTTATGAAGATCACATTCCTGAGAAAAAAAATTACTTGCCTCCTTACAGATTTTGTATTTTTATGCTTCAGACAGTCATACAAATTTAAATATTAAAGATAACCCGAGCGAATACATAATTATTTTAAATTACTTCATTTCTTGATGGAATAACAATCTGCCCGCATGTGAAAATATGACTGTCCAGTTGTTAAAACTGTGTAATGTGGAGAATCATCCGTTCTCCATGCTAAGTTCTTGACGTATGAGGTTGAAAAAGAGTCAGTGAGTTGAATTCATGAATTCCATTTATTAATACCAAAACACAGCTGGTCCATTTCTCATGCTACCTTTAGGAGGTAACAGACAAAATGGCACCCAAGAAGAGTTTGTGATCTCCTTTGTTAGCCTTTATCTAAGCTACACCCCAAAGAGGGCGTTCCCTTGTGTGTCATTTGCATTTCCTAACATGTCATTTCTTTCAGGTTTAGTATAGCAACTAGCTAAAAGAGATAGAAGGAAAACACAGAATTTATTTATTCTCAACAGTAATAAATGAAATAATCAAGGTCACAGAAAAACCCAGAACATCTAAAAGCACTGAAGGTGCCTCAGTTAAGGTAAGTATAGTTCATAGATGAATTATAAGAAGGCGACGTAACAAAATAGAATGCATTTCAGAAAAATAAAATCTGCTTTTTTTTCTCTGAAATTTTAAATAGCTTTTCTTGCATTGCTGGGATTGCATTGTTGATTCAGGACCTGTACCACTGAATTTGATTTAAATAATCTTGAAGGAAATCCATCAATTGGCAATGTTAAACTCAACCACTCATTGTCCTGTTGGTAGTGCAACAGGACAAGGTAAGTATGCCTCTGAATAGCTTAAATGGTTTAGTCTAAATATGGGCTCGACTTAAATACAATAGAGACATTTTTTCACAACATTCTCTGCTTTTTGCATTCTAGAAAGTCTCTCTTCTTTGTTTGATGTCTTTCAGAAGAGCTTCAGGTCTCTTTAAACTGGAAGCTGCATTCACAC
The DNA here is from genome assembly GCF_002775205.1 of Xiphophorus maculatus. Classification (NCBI taxonomy): domain Eukaryota; kingdom Metazoa; phylum Chordata; class Actinopteri; order Cyprinodontiformes; family Poeciliidae; genus Xiphophorus; species Xiphophorus maculatus. Next base: position 9,243,578 of record NC_036448.1, read on the forward strand.
ATGAATCAAAGCAACTAAACAGCTGTCAGCTTCAACACTACAAGAGCTGACGTGTGCTTTTTTAAAGCTTTGGACAAGCTGTATATTGGTTTGAAGAGAAATGATAAGACAATAGCCCACAAAAAGGAAAATAAATGCATTTAAAGGACTGACAAAGTCAATGTCTCACCAAAAACGTGACAAAAGGAAATGGAAAGGAAAAAACAACACCTCAATATAGTTCTCCTAGTTTGACCTTTTAGTAATACAGTCAATGTTTGCTAACCAGTAGCTAATCTCATTCCTTTTCTGTGTGCTGCACAACAATTTTAATATTTCTATTAGCCTCTCAAACATTCACTTGCCAGTTTCAAGGCAGTAAAATAAAGGATGCCCAACAGCACTTGGCCTATTGTTGCTTTTATTAAAAAAGAAAATCTCAGTAATGCATTATGGTTTATATTTTCATTTTAAAGGGCTTTACTACAAATACACAGTCATCAGTCTTTTGCCTCAGCCTGCTTGTCCTTGTAGAGTAACACAGTGATACACAGGACAAACAACCATGTAAATACACACATAATACCTCAGGGCAATTTAGAGAGACCAACCAACCAACAGAAAGGTTTTTGGACTTTGAGAGGAAGCCAGCCCAACCTTTCATTCAATTTCATGCAGAAAGACCAGGAATCAAACCGGCAACCTTCTTGAAGCAAAGCAACAGTGTTTACAACTGCACCACTGTGCATCCATCTGATAAGCATAATTAAAGGGAAAAAAAAGTTAAATCTCCAAACTAATTGCTCACGCAATCTGTGTTAACCATTTATCTGTAATCGGTTAAACACTGACTACAGATAATCTGTTAGATGTTGTGACCAATTAGATTTTATCAGCATGTTGAAAAAGTTTGAGATTTTGTTGACCTTACAAGTTTAAACGTGAACTGAGAGCTGTGGCTTGCCAGCAGCAATAACTTTAACTAATTCATGCCTAATCACAGTTTGTTGATGGTAGTACAGAAATGTAGGTTTATCCCGACAGAAGTGGTAAACATGACCTTTAAGACCATCTCATACTTGATAAGTGTCAGCAAACCAAACCCACAGAACTAACTCACATCGTGAGCAGGTTTTTGTTTATCTGTGTGGGTATAAAGTTGGGAATTCGGGGCTCTTTTGACCCAAGTTCTATCAGGCCAAATGACTCATCAGCTCTATGGTACACAACAGATGGAGCTCGGAGCTATTCATATTCCTATAATACCACTCTATCCACCCATTCCACCCACACTCGGCGATGAGATCCATCTCCTGCTCATCCGCCACTCAGTGACTCAAGTCAGTCCTTCTGTTTACAAAAATATGCTTTCAAGTTCCCATAAATTTGTATGAGAGAAGAGGAGAGAAGAGAAACACATGGAAGGAAGAGGATAAAGAGACGTTTAAGCACGTAATCCTCACTTGTTGTTTGTGCGAATATATTACCGCTTCTTGGAGCAAAAGCCCTCATTTCCTGCCTGTTGCAGCCTCGCAGAGCCTCGTTATACTGCATTTCATCAGGCCTCTTTGTGAAACATCGACTCCTTAAATCACTATTCATCTTTCAGATCAAAGCGCCGTGACTTCAGCCCTTGACACCATCAAGCTCATTTTTTAATGCCGGTTTTTTAAACTAAAGGCCTCGCTTGACACCGCCGAAGCTCCTTCTTTTTTCCCCGGGTGAACTCTGCTCTCCTCCGTCCTTTTGGGAGTACCATAAATGTAACCCCAATGAGCTCAGTCAATGAGAAATGCGTCGACATGCAGCCACTAGATGGTGCTAGTGGATCACTCATGCAGCCACAAAGAGGGGAGAGAGGGGACACCGACGTACACGCTCCATTATTTAGCAGACAAAAAAAGGAGGGCAAATCATGCCTAACCTTCTAAACGTGCCTGGCTGAGATGAACATTACATGGTTATGGAGCATAATCATGAGCTCCCACTGATCTGAGAATGTTGGAAATTAGGGCAGGCACTGGCTTAGTAAATGGGAAAGCAGTGAGATGGAAAGCTGCATATAAAAAAAAAAACGAAAAAAAAAAGAGAAAAGCTTTGGACAGATCGTTCCAATTGTAAGTATGAAGAGAGACGATAAACAGAATTAGAGGCAGCACAGAGCAAACTGAAAGAGACACAAGACAAACAATGTGCCTCTGCTGTTTGTCGGTCTGTGTGATACGTTCTTAACTCCCCAAACTACAAAATAGAATACAGCAGCATGCCTAAGCAAATCTGTGTGACAGGCATATCTTCTTAGATGTGCCGTGCAGTTGCACTCCGTTTGTGTGCATAAATGCATGTTCGTGCAACGACACTTTTCGTAGGAAACCAAACGCAGCTTGTACCCGATAATTCACAGCAGCGGGGTGACACTCTGCCAGCTTCCAGCTGGAGCAAATTGTGAATATATATATAAAAAAAGCTGTGCAACTTTCTGGGCGGATGAAGGGCCAGACTTAAATTCACCGGGATTGTTTCTGCTTGGAGGCTTTGAGAGGGAAGGAGGTGGCGATGGAACAGCGTTTGTTTGTCAATGTGCTTGTTCAGGAGGGAGGGAGAGGTGCAGGAAACACAATTTGGATGTTTTTGTGTAGGTGAGAAAGCGGTGGCTTAAAACGGCTGAGATGGAAAGGAATGGGTACGTGTAAAGTGGGTGTAAGCATGGTCTAAATGCTTTGTGGTGCAACAACACTTAAACTCCTCGGCGAAATTTGCGACAGCAACACAATCAACCTCTCCAAAGGCAACAATGAACTGCAGTAGCCCAAGAATCAGGATGGAAATATTATATCAAAAAACATTCATCTAAAAGAAAGGAGTGCAGCCACTTGGATTTTATTGTTCGGATTCCCCACTTCAAGCTAAATTATACATTTAGATCCGCTTTAGAGACCCAACAGGTAGTAATTAACCTGAAGGCACCAATCTGAAGTAGTGACAGTTACCACGGCTACCATTCACCACACATTTTCAGACTTTCCCTGTCCCAACTTTCTGGGCATGAGAGTGCTTTTGGATGATTTAACAGGCAAATGGATGGATGTGTGTGTAGATGGAAATAATAGATGAACAATTTGAACTTTTGGACAGTAAGATATGAAATAAAATCAGTGCAATTAATTTTTTCAATCTTATCGAGATCTGGAAAATACCTAAATCCATGCTTCATTAGACTGAACTACTTAGCTAACCCTAAGCTAACCCTAAGCTGTACACCTGACCCCCTCAAAGTGCTTTGTTGTATCCTTCAATGCACCAAACTACTGTGCTAACAATGAAAGTGGAAATCATCTTTTTCCTTTCAATGAGGATTTGGGTATACAGAATGAGTGAAAATAGGAGATCTGTTGACGGGGCAACATTGTCTGTTTTCCAGCCACGTAGAATCATTTTATAGCAAATCCAGTTACCTTATGTTGTTATAGAAATGCTATATCAAATATGACTTAAAAGAAAATTGACTTTGTAATTTAAAGCCTTGAAATTGGACAGTCTTGCTCCTTCCAACACTCTGCCTTCAGGACGTCATCACAACATCGTTCCTCTATTAACTAGCGTTAAAGTAGCTCGTATAATGAGAACAGCAGAGGTGCAGTTCCAGAATCTCAGAAGCCTGGAAACTGCAGCTCCGGGGAAGAGCTTCATCCTCGAAGGCAGCACTTTGTGCCACTAAGCATTTTGCGCAAAACTCAAGGTATGTTTTTGATGAGGAAATAACATTACAGCATGATATATAAATAAAAAAGGCAATTTTACATCATACTGCCCCTTTAATATTTTCTTTATTCATATTTTTACAAAGAGAAGCAGACATGAAAGGATATTCAAAAAAATTCAGTGCATCTAATTTATTTTCAAATTTTAGTGACACGTCAGGCATCTAAATTATGTTCACAATTTTTAAATATGACGGTGTAAAGCAATTACTTTCCAGGTCCATTCTGCTGAGAATAAAAGAAGCGATCAGAAAAAAGAAGGATGGAAATGGATGCAGCTTAAAGTGCAACAGAGTATAAGGATTCTCCAGCCCCTGGCACATTGCAATATTACCGCCCCAGTTTAGCTGTAGAGTGTTTTCAATCGCTTCCATCAAGACTGCTCACGAGGGTGCACAGCACTTGGCAGAGGTTCTGTGTCTGAACGCTGCTGACTGATGTGTAGCACAGCGTCAGGAGGTCCGGGGTGTATGCTGCAGGCCAGATAAGTTAAGTGATCTTCTGAGCCCACTGCAGTGCCACCTGAACTGATGGCGAAACACTCCAAGTGAGCAACGACGCTCCGGCTCGCTGATGATCTGTGCTGTTCCATAAAGATGGAAGGAGAGAATTTGGATCAGTTTTGCAGGCCTTCGTTTCTATTTTTGATCTACAAGTGCCAGTATCTTATAGAGGACGCATCTAGATGAGTCTGTAATATATGTGGTGGATTGTAAATGATTTAAGGAGAGTTGGCAGGTAACAGGAAACTGTTATACTGTGATCCCCACCATATTGCCTATTTGCTATATAAAGTAATAAGGTGCAAAATAACATAGATGAGCATTCGGATTTTCTGCCACACTTGCTCATCTCACTGGAAGAGTTGCTGTCCAACTAAAAAGTTTGACAACGTGAATCTGTTCAACAGTGGTTGTGTATTTAATTAAGTGGTCTCAACTCAACTCTGTCTGGAGTTCTGCTTGATTGACTATTTCAGTGTATTGTTTATAATTTTTCGTTGCTTTTTGCAGCTATCATGACCCATGTTGCTGACCTTTTGGCCAGCAAAACACACATCCATCTTATTGGTTTAATGAACTTATTGAGAATTAAAAATGGACACAAAAATAAAACATCAAATTGAAAGAGAAACATAAACATAAAATCAAACAAACAGTGTTTCTCCAGTGTTTTAAAAGAAAACAAGAACTTTAAGGTGAATTCTGTATTGAATGGTGTCAATGTAAAGAGATCAGAGCAGGTGCATCATGGGAAAATTTGGGGTTCCAGCCTAGCAGCTGCATTTTTTAGTACTTTTTAGTTTTAGTGCAGAAAGTAACAGCAGAATTACAATAACCTGAGAAACAGAAGCTTGAAATCCATCTCAGTATTAGATATTTTAGTATCTTGTTTAACAACCATTAATGGATGAAAGCAAGAACGACACACTTTTGACAAATGGGCCAAGAACAGAATCCCGCAGAACACCAAGCTTAAGGATGATTAAAAAGAAATTAAAATTAGGCGCAACAACCAAAACAGTTAAAGCATAAATAAAAGTTGACCCATGCAGAGATGTGCAAGAGATGCCTGACAACATTTCATCGTCTGAAGGAACACTTAATGATGTAATGGCATCATTACAGCAGACCATCTGCTGCGTCCGAGACTGATCTGGCCTGGGGTAAAACAACCATTAATTATTAAAGTACTTACATTTTTTTTTATGTTGGCATGAATTCAAAACTTCTTTCAGGTCTTTGCTTGAGACACACAGGGAAATGTGTAGCGATTCTGTTGTCACTAGAAATTTGATACTGCAGGCTTAAAAGATCATGCTAGAATAAAACTGGGTGGTTTGTGGATTACTCATGAAAATAAGATTGTTAGAATTGATGTGCTTTTACCTGTTTAAGTTTACAGATAGTTCAGACACATAAAAAGATCCCAAAATTCAGTTTGACTGGAAAAGTTGATATTTCAATGAGAACAAGATAGAAATGGATGGAAAAGATTCTTCCAATAAGTGTGGGAAGATTTTTAAGATTCATTTTGGCATGTAAAAAAAAAAACCTTCTCACTACCAGACATGGATTAACAGAAAAAGAAGACAGAAAATATATTGGATTACATCATAGGCAGAAAACCAGCCAAAGTAAATCTCTCCTGAAGTTCAATATTTCTTTAATGTGACAACATGTCTGCAGCTCCACAGAGGCCCTTTCAGCAGGGCAAAGCCCTTCAGTCTGCTCATCCAAACCGCCAACATAACCCGACATTTAAACACACGCACAGAAGTTATCTGAAACAGTATCTGACGAGGTTCACTAAGCCTTGATGAAAGCTTTATGTCTAAAGCAGTATGTGGCGCATGGAGTGCTGTTAGTAGAAGCTGTTTTTCTAAGTGCTGATTAGGGCTGCTGACCGCGGCCTGACAGTCCCATTAGTGACATCTCCTTCATGGGCCGGGAGGGGACCCGGCAACACTGTCTGTCCGTCTGTCTTTCAGCGCGGCTATCTGCGTGTTCATCGCTTTCACTTATTCTGCCTGCTTTCACCCCTTTCACACATACTTCCTCTGGGTTTTTCATGGCCTACAGTGAGCATGGAAATGTAGCCATTGTGTCAGATGTTACATTTCATCCTTTGTTCTCATTCTTTTTTTAAAGCTTTTGTTGGCTCTAGTAGCCTTTGTTTGATAGTGAATTCACAGGAAAGTGAGTAATGAGAGATGGAGGAAGACATGTGGGCAAAGGTCATCAGGCTGGGATTCGAACATGTGACGTCCGTGTCTAGGACTAAAACCTCCATATGTGGATTGTGCTTAACCCCTGCGCCACCAGAGCACTCTGTTATTTCACATCCTAAAATCAAACATCAATAGTACTGCTGATAATTGGAACCATTTGCAAAACTGAAAAAACATGCTTTGATCAAGAGTATGTCGACATTCAGTGTGTTTTAGGCCTGCATCACACTATATTCAATACATTTTCTTTAAATGCATATCCTAATTGTGAAATCCTTGTTGAAAAAATCAGTGTTTTATTTTCTCTCAGACACTAACTTTATTTTATATTTTAAGTTTAATCAAATGTGAAGGAGCAGCGGCTCTACTCTGAGTCCCTCCCGGATGACTGAGCTTCTCACCCTATCTCTAAGGGAGAGCCCAGCCACCCTACGGAGAAAACCCATTTCGGCCGCTTGTATCCGCGATCTCATTCTTTCGGTCATGACCCAAAGCTCATGACCATAGATGAGGGTGGGAATGTAGATTGACCGGTAAATTGAGAGCCTCGCTTTTTGACTCGGCTCTCTCTTCACCACGATGGACCGGTACAGCGCCCGCTTGACGGCAGACGCTGCGCCAATCCGCCTGTCGATCTCCCGCTCCCTTCTTCCTCCATTTGTGAACAAGATCCCGAGATACTTGAACTCCTCCACTTGGGGCAGGACACCCCCCCTGACCCGGAGAAGGCACTCTACCCTTTTCTGGCTCAAGACCATGGCCTCGGATTTGGAGGCACTGATCCCCATCCCGGCCGCTTCACACTCGGCTGCGAACCGCTCCAGCGAGAGCTGCAGATCACGACCTGATGAAGCCAGAAGGACCACATCGTCTGCAAAAAGCAGAGATGAGATCCTAAGGCCACCAAATCGGATCCCCTCAACACCTTGGCTGCGCCTAGAAATTCTGTCCATGAAAGTGATGAACAGAATCGGTGACAAAGGGCAGCCCTGGTGGAGTCCAACTCTCACCGGAAATGAGCCCGACTTACTGCCGGTCATACAGGGACCTGACAGCCCGTATCAAAGGGCCCGATACCCCATACTCCTGAAGGACCCCACACAAGGCTCCCCGAGGGACACGGTCGAACGCCTTCTTCAAGTCCACAAAACACATGTAGACTGGTTGGGCGAACTCCCATGCACCCTCCAGGACCCTGCCGAGGGTGTAGAGCTGGTCCAGTGTTCCACGACCAGGACGAAAACCACACTGCTCTTCCTGAATCCGAGGTTCGACTATCCGATGGACCGTCCTCTCCAGGACCCCTGAGTAGACCTTGCCAGGGAGGCTTAAGAATGTGCCCCCCCCTATAATTGGAGCACACCCTCCAGTCCCCCTTTTTGAATGGGGGGACCACCACCACCCCAGTCTACCAATTCAGGGGAACTGCCAAAAAACTTTTTGAGCTAAATGGAGTTATTTGAAACTGCAAAAGCTGCACTGTGAAAGAAGTGTGGGGTTTAATTTCTACCTTGTTTCTCCATCTAGCCTCATCCACTTCTTGTCTCTTTGCCTTTTTCTTCAGTATCTCTCCTCATCTCCCCCATCTGCTGTCAGCCTACAGCGCTGTGGGTTTGCTGAGAGATGTTAAGAGCCAGGAGTGATTTATTACTTTTTCCTCCTGCATGCTCCATCATCAAATATTACACCACTGGCTCCTTTTTTCCTCATAGATCTGAGAATCGTTGGAGGCTATAATTCAGAGCACTGTGAGCTTGCCTGCAACTAAAGACTAGTGTAATGTAGTGTAGCAAAAATGTCTCTTAGCTGATGGTGGTCTCATGTATGTTTCTGTTGCACTCTGTATGTAGGAACACCTGGAGGGCTTTAATGAACCCAAGATCCAGGAGAGAGACAACTGAATAAGGTGTAATGATGTAAAAAAAAGTCCTGGTGGTGGAGGAATAACACAAAAGAAGGACTTGGGGAAAAACAAGCTTGTATTAGTGAAGCAGCTCTGCTTGACACTTTACAAGGCTGACGTGGCGTCACAAAGGAGCTCTTAGCCTTATTTCTCATTCTTCACAAGAGAATTTCTTTCTTTGTGATTTTATTCAAGAAATATAATCTTATTTCCTCCATTATTGCCATCTCCCGTAAGGACCTGTCAATTTGATTTTAATTGACATACACTTAATTAATTCATCGTCCATGCCGTAGTTAACGGCATGGATGCTGTATGCTGTCACATACAGCATCTCTATACTGTATGTGACAGAGGCAGAAATACCATAATAAGAAAAGATAATTTCCATTTTCTATGCTTCACATTAACCATGGGTCCGAACACTTTCCCATGGAACTAAAACAAAGTGATTCGCTCTTACATTATGCAAACACACTGACCTAACAAGGTGCTGTTAGATAATTACATTGGCATGGAGAGCTTGAACAAAAAAACTAACAGGAAAATCCTCTCTCTCTCTCAGGTGTGTGAAGAAGCAGAATAGTTGGAGTAGAAGTACAATTATAGGGAATACTTTTCATGCTGATAATCTCAATCATGTTCTTTTGTTGTGGCATTTAAAAAAAAAACCTCTTGTAAAAGGAAAGGCATCTGTAAAAGTGACATCATTTTTATTTTTTTTACTAAAGTTCCAACACTTGCGAGGATAAAATAACTAAGGAATCAAAATTTAATTTACAATACGTACACAAATGTGATTAAAAATGCATAAAAACACTGCCGTCAGCTGGGACCTTTGAAACAAGGCTGGGTGGATCCATGTTTTCACGTTTCAACTTCTGACCTTACTATCTGAATTTCATCTGTGAAACATGTGTTTTTAAGTATTTTTAGTTCAGCTGATTTCCTCTTAAGGGCTCAATTTGTTTGCAAGTTTAACTGTAGATTACTGCGCACATGCTCACCAGGGCATATTAACTGTAACTATACACGGTCCAGTTTCTACACTTGTGGTGTAAAACCAACACAAAAGTCCAAAACAAAAGGAACCAAAAGCAAAAAGAGAAAACACAAAAAAAGCTTTACTGTGATAACTTGTCTCACTTTTTTAAAACATATGTTAAAGTCCATTAGAAAATGTTTTATATTAATTGCCTTCTGTGTCTGTCTGTATTTATCTTCCAAGCCAACCAAACACTAACTAAAAGAGGAGAGTCAGGAGTTTTATCATGTCCACTCAAACTTTCTAAAAACCAACTCTAAAAAAAAGGAAATAAATATTCTGTGTTCTGCTGTAGTTCTGTTGTTTCAGACACATAATTAACCAGTCAATCTGTTATATCTAAAAAAGGAGTTCTGAGTTGTAGCATTTTTTTTTCAATTTAATATTAAGGACAAGAGTGATTCTGATATTTTAGAATAAAATATTCTTGATAGCTTATGTGTTTTAAGGCTTAGTTGGGGAAAAAATTACTTTTTTACAATGTAATTTATTCAACTTTAAAATAAATTTCCACAACAGCTTGTGAAAATTAGTGTATGAAAGGACTATGGAAACGTTCCACCTTAAAAATACTTCAAATGGAGTATCTGCTTAACATTTCTTTTCTCAATAAGTCCTGAACAAACTTAAAACTTAGTTCCATGTGGAAAAAAAAAATCTCTTTAAATTCAAGTATTCACACTTCTTTGTAGAGAATAGTTTTTGCCCAAAAATGTAATTGTAGTCCATGCTCATTTTATTCATATGACATTCTCCTGCTTTTTATAAAATGACAATGTACTGAGTCCTTGTAGAGGTGATGTGCCAGCTCTCAATAATAACCGTGCACTTCAGCAGGTGAAAGAAACATTTCTCACTCTCCACTATTCCACCAAAATAAATTTCCTGCCAGCAGAAGTTCCATTTATTCCCCTAAAAGACAAAATGCCTCTGGCTTTGACAACTTATGTTTATGGCAGTTCATAGCAGGCAAATTAGCTTGATGCCACAGGTGCAGCGGCAGCATCAAGGTTCCTTCTCGATTCAAAAGAAAAAGAGAAGAGAGAGAGAGAAGAAAAAAACTCATTCCATTCCTATCCAAGTACAACTTGAGGCTATCACCTTGGACATGCTTACTGCACTAGAAATTCCTCTCAATCAAGCTTGTTGGTGTGTTTCAGAGAGTTTCCACTGGCTTGAGAGCGCCTAACACTCACATACACCCCCCCTCACGGGTGGAAAACATTCACCAATGAAAGGTGAGGACCATAAAGGTCGACCATGCCATGGGGATTTCTCTTTTCACACCGATAAAGATCAATTTGAGCGTTCGAGGCGGTTGGTAATAAGATATAAGATGGTTGTAAGGGGACTTGTCTGCCAAAAATCTATAGCAGAGGCCATCCATTTTACCCTGCCAACTGGGAGTTGGAGTGAAGACTGGACAGCCTGAGCACGCGCACACACACGCACACACTCACACACACGCACACACACCAATACACACACCCCCACACGTATGTTAACACAAGCAATGGAATATAAGAGCTTTACACCTGTTTCTATCTGCTCAGGGATTTCTTACTGTGGAGGTGTGAGTTTAATTTTATACATTTCCTCCATTTTTCCTTTTCTTTTTATCTCCTACATATTTATATTTTTGCTGTTATTCTACTGTGGGTGGCCAGACAGGTGCAATTTGGTTGGGCCCTTATCTCTTTAAATGAGACTGGCAGCTGGCATTTTTTCCCCCCACTAACAGATTACAAAAGAAGCGAGGCAGAAAAAGTTTCCTTCACACTGCTTTTATCAGACATGGCGCTGACCTTCACAGCAGGGTGTCAGACTGCTCCAATCACTAAAGTCTCACCACATCCAAACAAGCTATGGAAAAGATTGAAAATGGAGAGTAAAAGTCAAGTGAAAGTCGTCTGACACGCATGGAGTTCGGTGTCATCGTCAGAATATTCACCGCTGTTACTTCATTAGAGAAAATGTCAAGCTGTTGCAATGCACAGCCAAAATAAAGCTAAAAAACTGATAGGACGGTATGAAATTCTCTCAGTATTTTTACACAGTAACCTTGAAAAGTACCACAATTTTATGACATCATGAGATCGACAGAAAGATTTATGAACAAATATTATAATGTGATCAGATTATTATTAAAAACAGAAAAATATAAACTGCTGCTTCGTTTAGCAGCAGTTTACTACTGCTAAATGAAAACATACCGATGATTACAGTTGTAATAATGCTGCTATCTCACAAGCAAGCCTGGAATAGATAATACAAAAAAAGTTTCTTCAAAACAACTTAATGTGTAATTTTTTTTAAAGTTATTTCAAACAAATATTTGTTCAGTGTAGTAGATTCCTTTCAGCAAGCTGAGTGTTCAGCAAACAGGTGGGGGAGAGAGAGTTGCATTAGTCTTTGCTTCATTCACCCACTTGAATGACTTTCACTATATAGTATAACAAAACATACTAACATTTTAAAAACAACTTTTTTCAGATTTTTCATAGCTTGGTGTACTTTGATCCTGGAAACTGGCTTACTGACCAGTGCCGGAAGCTTTGAACAATGAACAATCTATCTGTGGACAGTTTTCATGTTTTCCTTGGGTAACCCATGCTTACAAAAGTTAGCTGGTTGGTATGAAATGTACCTTAGATAAAGCTACATGGTTTTACAATATCACAGTATTTTCACAAACATTTTAAAACTACATTTATAGTATGATTTATTTCTAAAAATATATATACTGGCCAAAAAAATAAAGGGAACGCTTTAAGTGTTAAACACCTGCTTAAGTGTTCCCTTTATTTTTTTGAGCAGTGTATTATCTTTGGTGATGTTTTGATATTTTAGAAGATCTAACAAAACAACAGAGTATAGAAGAAACTTAGAAATACATTAAAAACTCTACAAAATTCAGCCAGTGATGACATGAAAAAGCATAGATGTAAAACACAGCTGGAAAAAGAAAGACTGAACAACTTAAGACTGAAGGCTAACAAATGTCAAAAGCTGATTAGTGAAAGCACAATCATTCAATTCATAATCACTGAATTCATGCAGTTAATCCATGTAGCTCCAATTTACAACAAATGTCTTTCTCGAGGCACTTTGCAAAAACAAAGTTTTTATTTCAGGGAGCCCAATAGACTGCTTCGAGTCAACAACATAAAACAGATCACACATAAATACCCTGAAAACAATGGAGTAAAACATGTTTACATATAAAGCTTCATATTCCACAGATTATGACAGTCTGCTGCTAAATGATACAATGTATTAAAGACTAGGATATCATAATAACATCTTGATATTGGTAACTAGTGAATGACTATTATAATTTTTTCCTACATTCTAAAAAGATGCATATTTGATTGGTGGGTCACTTTCAATTGTCTTAGGTTTTTGTGTGTGCTTGAAGTGTTTTCTGTCTTGTGCAACTTTGCTGACCTCGTTAGAGTGGACCCTGCCTCTTGTCCAGTGACCGCTGAAAACAAACACCAGCTGCTCTCTCACAACCCTACAAGAATTAAGCAGGCATACAAAAATGAATGAATGGAGACTTATTCTATTAGATCTACAGATCACGAAATATGTGGCAGTCTCCAGACAAAATCAGCAAATCTTTATCATAAAGCATTAAAAGATCTATCGTAGTAAATGTAATTATTTATGAGGTTTCTCTTTTTGAACAGTCTAAAGAGAGAAAAATTATAGAAAATAAAATAGAACATTTTGATCCCAATACTTCATAAATTTACTTTGCAGGAAATTGCCCACAGCACTGGCAGCAACGTTTACCTTTTCAAAGTACAGGTCTCCTTAAGAGAAAATTGCACTCAGTTTTATCCAAAACGCTGCAGCTGTGAAAATAAACTTCAAAGCTGTTAGGGAGGAGAGCCAATCATACCTGGTGTATGTTTTTATATTGTTATGAAAGATGTAGAAGCACTTTTGGATTTTATCAAAACTGTTCAATTTAAGAAATACTTTATTTACTCGTTTCAAAGCAGAAAATAGAACAATTGATTTACTGTTGTTCCGATTGAAAAAAATAAAGTTTGTGTAAGTTAAAAGCTAGCAATTTACCTTAATATTTACATTACTGGATTTATTTTTTTCTGACTTTTCATATGTTTTATCCATTTCACTTTATACGATGTTCTCTGATTTTGCTGCAAACTATTTACAATTAAACTAAGGACAACAGATTAATTTAAATAAACTGAATTAATACCAAATATAATTTATATATTTGAATGTATGCACTCATTATACACTTACAGACCTCCATGGGTTATATTCACATTCAGCCATCCAAATTATTATTTAATTATGCATTTTGAGGATAGAAAGAGACTGTAGCAAAGGTTTCCATCTTTGCCAAAGCAGTTTGTTAGCTTTCCTTACTATGTTTCTCCATCACATTAACACACTGATGGAAAAAAGTAATTAAAATTAAGTTGCTTTATGATTAGATAATAGAAAACATTTACTTCCCCTTTAGAAGTCGTTCATAAAACCAGACTATAAAGACTTAAAATAAAACACACACACCCCCACCATGTCAGGTATGTAAAAAGTAGCTTCAGGTGCCTCATGGCGCATCACACACTGAAGCCACCGTCCTCGCCGCAGTTGTCCTCACTTTGACCCCCGAACCATTTCCTCCATGTCTTCCTCTTTTCTCTCTACCCTTCCTCCTGATCAGCTAGAGGCCACTAGTGCCATAAAAACCTTAAAAAACACACACACTCACTATGCTATTACAATTGACAAGTAGAATGTTTAAAATTGCTCCCACTGGTTGTGGGAGCAATTTCAAGTCTTGTCCAGCTTGTCTTAATTGTATTCAGCTGTCATACTGGTCAATGTGGGATGGTTTTCTTCACTACTTGAACATGCTGAGAACCCGAACTCATTGTATGTCTATCTGTTTTTAACAAGTCTAATATGGGCAAAAAGATGAACAGTCCGTCGCCTCTCTTGCTATTACAGCATTAGGTTTTAAATCAGATAATTCCCACGGCAACAGGATCCAGGTTTTGCGGTGCAACCCACAACTTTGTGATGTAATTGGAGGGATGCTAGTCAACAGCCTTAGCTAGATTCACGGTCAAGCTAGGTCAAAAAAATACACAAATAAATAAAACTGCCTCTTCTTTACAAGTTTACGTGCTGTACATGGTGTAAATAGCCTTTACTCTTATTTAGGGGACAACATCAATGTGAAAAAATAGTGATGTAACCAATTGATGCAAATTAGTCAACAGCCCTGTGACCAGTCTTCATCTTTAAGCATACCACATTTTGTGCATTTTCACTCTGCCAGTCCAACCAGCCAAAATCAAATGATCTAAAGAAATACATAGCACACCTTACCTATCAACTAATTTAAATAATCAGCCAATCACATGGCAGAAAATAACTGCATTTGGGCATCTGGATATAGTGAAGACAACTTGTTAAAATCCAATGTGGGCATCAAAATGAAGAATAAAGGGGATTTAAGTGGCTTTGAACTTGGCATAGTCGTTGGTGCCAGACAGGATGACCTTGGACAATAAGGATCCACTGGGATTTTTTACACACAACCATCCATTAGGTCTACAGGAAATAGAGCGAATATCCCATAAGAAGCACTGGTGAGGTGCAAAAATGCTAACATAAGCAGTGTGCATAAGTGCGTTTAGATTTTCAATAATGACCACTACGACAGTCTATGTTGGTTTCTTGAATAATTTATGTCCCTTTAATTTTAAATGTGACTCCTTACTTTTTCAGCTATGCAGTTCTATTTTTGATTTGGTTCTTTTTATGTCAAGTTCTCTTCCTCTCTTCGCCGCTCTTACTCAGCCACTCTTTACTAGTTCCTTGTGAATATATATAACCTATGGAAGACATTTTAGGTAGTGCAGCTGTCCAAGCAAATGGGAAATAATTCTGCAGAAAAGACTCCCCCTCGCTACCCCTACATGCCCTGCATACTGCAGGTACAATCTGTGGAGCAGGGAAATATCAGTAATTAGACAGAGCACAGTCTCCCTGCAATTAGTATCTGATATCTGAGAGATTTGTTAAGCTTGTTAGTGGGGATATGTGGCTTCATTAGGAGAGGAGAAGTCGTAGCAACAGCAACGAAGATGTTTAATACATATAGAGCTTGCAACCTTTGTCACACACTATTTCCCGTCTCTTTATTCCCAGCCTTTCATTCTCTGTTGTACAAAACAAGAGTTACAGAATAAAATATTGCCATTAAAATCTCAAACTTGTTTTTTTTATTGGTATTTTTATTAGGAGAAACAGGCATTGCAACAGGAATCAGTACAACTTATACTGCATAAGTCATAACATCTCTGACCAAGATAAAAATTGAGGAACACTAGCACAAGAGGAACTACGTATACTGATGGATACTTATACGATTTTTATATTTTTTTAACATAATTGAGTGAGACAAAATATGTGTACATAATGTGAAAAGATTAATAAATAATTACATATAAACTCGTTTTTATAGGACAACAAACTAGGAAATAATATATATATATATATATATAGCTTTTCATTGTCGGCTGATGTTTCAGTTAATTTTTTTTAATATAGAAATCAAAAAAGGTCAAACTGAAAAACTAAAAATATTCCAACACAAGTGTCTGATTGAGGTGATTGGAAGGATTTAAGACAGCTAAAAAGACAGGGGATTTCTCAGATAGGTCATATAGACATAATATATTTATTTTTTCTCAAGTGCTTGAAGACTACAGACCCATTAACTTCAATTAAATCCACTTCTGGGATGAAGTGAATGTCATTCATTAGGTTGTTAAAATGTCCTAATCACTGGGTACAGGAATTATTATGTAGTACTTGAGCTGTCAGGTCTTGAAATTGCTGTCATAGGAAAAGGAAAAATGGACAACTATAAAAGTCTGAGCCTGTAGAAGATCATGCAAACTGTGGTACCAAGATTACTGGTGATATAGTCTGCTTAAAGCTGTGAGTAGCTACTAAAACTAGACAAAGGAAGGACAACAGTTGAAATGGCATTGTGGCTAAGCAGCGTGACGATAGGACAACTGGGTTATGTTCTTTAAAGCTACACAAATCTTGTACTAAGTTGAATAATTACATTGACTGGATTTCAGCACCCCCATGTTTGCAAATCTCTCTTTAGAAATCATGCCTACTGTAACCGTTTCCATTTTGCAAACTTGAATTCTTTGCCAATTGGGAGTATTGTCTAAGTTTTAAAAGGTAGAAAACATCTTCCTGGTTATTTCCTGACACGCAGCAAATCACCAGGAATTCGACATCAACTAAGTAAATTATATAGCATTATACAGCAAATTATATACCATATATAGCATTGTGAAAGAGTCACAACATGCTTTACACCATGTTTCAAATTATTATCCAAGTGATATTTTCTCAGATTTTCTTAAATGGTCAATGCAAATGATGGTCAGTATAATTTTCAAGTCATGAACTATTACAGTATAAATCAAATTTTACTGAACAAAGCTCCCCATGAGAACAGTATTTGTTTTTTCAAAAATAAAAAACTCAAAATGCACTCTTCCAAATTATTATGCACAGCAGACTTTCTAAACATTTTATGGATGATAAAGAACTACAAACGGTCATTCTTTGAATGTGCAGCATTAAATGGTCACATGTACTAAAATCAAAAGCCATTTCAATCAAAAACATCTTAACAGACCGAGTTACATGTTAACATAGAACCCCTTCTTTGATATCACCTGCACAATTCTTGCATCCATTGAACTTGTGAGTTTGTGGATAGTACAATATTTAATCTTTATGACACTTAAATCCAATTTGCATAATGATTTGGAACATGTTGTAAAGTGAAAATAGTGGCAAAAAAAGCCAAAAAAACCCCCTGTAAAAACACAACGAAAGAAACATTTCAAGTATAACTAACCTACCTGTGAAAGAATAACTAATTTTATTAGAAATAAAGGTAAGACGGACTGTAGTCAGGATGAAAGAAACATTATTGCCAAGATACACTTTGTCACCACATATTTTTTAACACCCTCTCCCATGTTTTGAGAATGTAAACTACCTAAGCAAGTTCATGTAAAAGTTTACATCTTAGGATCCCATTCATCAAAAAAAGTACTAGAAACCACAAACATGATAAAAAAAAAAACAGACATGTTCCTTGAGTTCCTGGGTTTTACATAGAGCACAGTAAAACGTATCTAGTGCTCACAAGGTTCTAACATTGGCTTCAGCCTTTCCACACACAAAGCCTCACAACCTCCATATGTCCAACTAACCAAGATCGAGATAAGAAATTAAATAATTTGTCCTACAACTGCAAGCCATGTTGGGTGGGATTAATCCTTAGAGGAGCAGTCTTCAGGAAAAAAGTTTATTGTGTGTTTGAAATCAAAATGGCAGACCTGCTACATAAAGAGTTTTAGTAGATTGCTTTAAGGTCCATCACATGTTTTCTGTATTTCTCCATCGGTGGTGAAATTTTTAGTTTTCCTCTGCTGAATATCAGTTTTTCAAGGAGTCCATTTTGGGAGGTGTGAAAATTCCCCATTGTCGCTATCAGCTCAAGACTGTTGGTTTGGACCAGAGCAAGACACTCCAGAGCTATCTTGAGCACACACACAAACATTTACACACTCGTGGATGGTAGCCAAACCAGGAGTGACTGACTGCAGCCGTTATCGCAGACATATCTCCAGACAGCGGTTATCCAAATCTGTGCACTCTGCTTGGCACAGCAACTTACCACAAGCCTTTTAGACACACTGCTCTGGACAGATGGATAGGAAAAGGGGAGAGGTAGGTAAAAAGAGAGAGAAAGAGCGAGAGGAAGAGCTAGATGCAATGCATTACCAAAGAGAGATGGATCGAGCAAGGTTTGGGGGTGAGAAATTGTGAAGAATTGGGGTGAGAAGACAGGAAGACTGGGAGACTTGAGCCATTTAGATGTGCCATGATGGAGGCTGGACTAATGAAAGTAGATGGATGTGGTTGATGGAGGAGCAGACATGCAGTGAGTAAAGAAGACCAGACAGATAATGACATGTCAGCGTTAACCTGCCCTACTTCAGGAAATTGGCCCTGACCCAATGTTACTAAGACGACATGAGATTGTTCATCATAACATGCAACGCAGTCACCAGGACAAGATTGTAATGCGATGCTTTCAAAAACATTTCTCCTAAAAGAAATTGTTCATGCTACAAGAAGGCCAAGAATATTTAGTTTGGACCTATCAACAATGAAGATGTTGCAATAACACTTTTCAATAACAGATTTTGAATAAGAGATGATCAAATGCAGTTCTAATTAATTTAAACCATTTGACCATTTGGAGGCAAAGGTTTCAAATGACCCATCTCATTAAAATTTGTCAGTTGTTGTACAGTGGACGCTGCCTTCTAGCACAATTTTCACAAATAATAACTAAATTATTTGTGAAAAATTACCCTACTTAATGTTTTATTTTCCAAAAATATTCAAAAGAAAACTGCTGGGAAGCTGAAATACCTTGGCACAGTGCAACTTATCACACTATTGGCTTGGAAAGCACCCAAAGGACCACAATTCCTTTTTCTTGGTGCTGATGTAGATAAGTAGATAAGTAGAAGCTTCATTTGAAGCAACTAGATGGGCTCTCATTTATATAGTCATGTGACAAAAATTGTGTTATCTCGTTTGTAAGGAGGCTTCTTCCTCCCCTTCTTGACATGAGGTTCAGGTCAAACTATCTCGCACAGAAATCTGTGTGATATTTTGTCAAATTGGTCTAATGTTTGTGGGTTTCTACATTTTTTAGACATGGTGTGAAATTTTGTACATCTGTATGATGCTTTAGAAAATGCCTAAAAAAGATTGTCAAATGGCCTGGATGGAAAATGCAAAGTTGTTGTCGACAGAGGAGACTGTCTGCAGGAAGGTGTGGTGCTGTCTCCATGACGATGTGGTTTACCTATATGTTTAGGGCGTGATGTATACTGAAGCGTGGTGTATGTAAAATACTAACAACCCGCAACCATGTGACCACACGTCGACTGTTTGACTTTGGATAAAGTATCAGATTATCCTTAAGACTGCAGATGCTAGCTTCTGGTGTGCTGAGACATTTCCTAATGTGCCCATTAATGCATGTTAAAATATATTTGGTGTTTAAACAATTGAAATGGGTAGCTGTAAAAATTTGTAGAAGGGTTCTCATGTACATGTGGATTTGCGTAATTTGCAGAAAGGTAGTGGTGACTAACCCCCGTGAATTTAGGGGGTTTATGGTACAACAATAAAATCCTCTATGATGCAACACGTGTGGTACCTCCTCCCCACTGACAGGGCATGCCAGTAAGCAATAATAATAATAAAAAAGATCAAACAACTGATAACTTTCCCCCCCAATGCTCTTGGTGTCATTCCAACTTGTGGCCACCTGGGCAGTGAGGCATATCGGCCACATGAAAATTGCTATAAACCTGCTAATACTGCACAATGATCCCAATTTATTGGGATAATTTGTTGGTTATTGTCAGTTAATCTTTAATCTTAAGGTTGATGGTTGGTACATTTTACCATTTCATGTCCAATGTTATCAGAAAATACAGAAATTATCCAAAGAAAATATTAACAATTTGTCACAAATGCATCTTAAATGTTAAGAACTGAACTTAAAAAAGTTGACTTAATAGTAAACCTCAGTAACTCAACACAGTGGTGTGATCATGTCAGTGTGGATGGAACACTCCATGTCTATTTTCACCATTTTCAACTGAGCCAAGAGGTTCAACCATCATTTCAAAAGTCTATTAAGTGCTCTATCTGTCTGCCCTCTTAGTGCAGCAGTTCTTGTCTGAAATGTCCGTACCCATTCACAGACTTACAACCCTAGTCATCATCCTTCCTCCGCCACACTTTGTAAATCCATAGTGTTTTTGGCTTTCATTCCTATCTTCTCTCTCTCTCCACTCCTGTTCCACATCTCACCTTTTCTCACTCATTTTGTATTCCTTCTTTTTCGTACCATCATTTCATGGCCTCTGTCCTCTTTTCTTCCACATCTTTTCCTCCACAATCAACCAGCAATTGTCCGTCTCTCTCGTCCTCTCTCTCTTTGTCTGTGCCATCCTCAGGCACATACACACACACTCTCACCCCTCCACGCACACACCTGTGCAGCAATGAAAGTTTCGAGGACAGGTATATATATTTAATACATCTGTAGGGATTGGTCAAAAACTTTCCACTTTGTCAAAGCGAAACAGAAGGACGTTGGGATGGTAATGACATGTCACATTTGCAAGTACACAGACACTTGAATGGAAGTAAACATCTTAAGCCTACACATGCACCGATCACCAAGTAGTAATGATGCAGCTGTCATTCTGTTCATTACGGAAGAGAACTAACTTTGTTGGAGACATGTTTTAAAGCAAATGACTGAACTCTGGCACCTACAGCCTGTGTGTTTTTTATTGAAAAGAAAGTTTCATAAACTGTAGAAGTTCTTTTCTCATGAATGCCAACAACAACTGTTCTAATTTCAGTGTGTCTTTTATGACAACATTATGTGTAATATAAGCATGAGTACATATGAGGTGACAAACATTATTTCAAAGTTATTCCATTATAAAATGTCAACCTTAGAAATCAGTAATTTACACAAACATGCACTTTTATCTAGATATTTGTATTTAAAAAAGTGCTTAACTGATTAACTTAATATTTTATTCTGTGTCATTGTGTTTTATCTGTGTATCCTTGTTTTATCTGTGAAGCAGTATGACATTTTATCTGTGAAAGGTATTATACAAATAAAATGTACTTACAACACCCCACACAAGGACAGATTTCACCCACACACATTCAGATGTCAGACAGGAAATCTAGCAAAACTTCTGGAGATCAAACATGAGTTTAGAGTAAACAAACATGGCCGACAAGGACGAAGTAATGGCAATAGTTTGCGGACTATTTTCGAAAATAAAAAGACATCTCAACCAGACTTTGCAGTTGTTTTGTCTTCTATATTTTGTTTTTTCCTCTGTTGTCTTTCAACTTTCTTTCTGATTGGCTACACATCACATTTAAAAAGTTGTGTTCGTTTGTCCTCGGAGGGTGCAATATCAGGCCAATACAGTCCCCATATTCTCAATTTGAGATCAGAGTTGTCCCAAGATGCTTCCAGTTAGACTGGATCGCTCTTAACACACCATATGTAGCATGAACATCTCATAATATTATCTTTAGAGCCATCATAGTCATCTGAGAGTCCTTAAGGTTGTTGAAAGGGGAAAATCCAATCAAAAATCATCATTATCTTGCTGTGTGAACCAGGCTTCAGCCACAAAAAGCCATGGGTAAAGAAGAGGGCCTTCACAGTGTTGCATCCTAGAATATTTGTGTGACTATGAGAGGAAGAAAAAAATTTTACAAGAAAAGGGGACAACACAAGTCTTGCAAAGCAAAGTCTTAAAAATTTGGGGAAGATACACAAGCTGTCTTATCGTGGGTCTTAAATATAGAATATTATTTAAGACCTATGACTTTTTTTTTCAGAGAATCCCTATGTATGATCTTAAATGTCAAAACAGATTGATAGATCTAAATACTCAATATTTGTCACTCTATTTTAAGAGTACAGCATTGTAAGTTAAATTACTGAAATTATGGTACTTTTCCATGAAGGATTAACATTGAGACACACCTGGGCTCTTGGATACTGCTTGGCATCATCCTAGCAGCTCTTTTAAAATTCCTAAAGAAGAGAGCATACATGCTTGAAATTTAAAGATGTGATTTTTTTCAGTTTTCATCTTCTTCTTTCCTTCATCTATCTATCCTGTCATCAACACTCCCTGAAAATCCACTCACTACAGTCCTGTGAGTTGGGGGAGGTATGTGAAGATGAGAAATGAACATCTCCTGTCGGTGAATTTGAATGAGAGACCCAGAGAAGACACACCTGTACTTGAAAACTGTACTTCTTGTGATGTATACGTGAATACCTGCTCTTATATAGTCAAGCTTTTTTTAATTATTATTATTACTACATGTTTTTGCATGAATGTGCATGTCTTTCAAGGACTTCAGATAAAAGGCGAACATCCCATGCTGCAGTGACCGCAGGTGACAAGGTGTTGACATGTCGTCATTACTTTCAGTCAGGCTGGGTGGATTCAGAACAATCAAATGATTTCTGGGTGGTTTAACAGTTGTCCTCTTTGTTTTTTACTTCCTCTTCACAATGTGTCAACAACACAAAAGGTAAGTGCATGAAGAAAACTTGCTCATGCTTGAAAACTGAATTCAATACCTGTTTTGCAGTAGAAATATTTCAGGGCTAGTAAGACTGCAGCTTAGCTGGAAAATAGGGTTTATTATTGGAGTTTCTTAAGTCCCCTCAAAATCAGATTAGCTGTTCACAAATAATGGGTTTTTAAATGTGTCGGTGAGTAAGCTTTGGTTTCCTTATGCTTGCATACTTCCCATTGACCGTCCAAACCCTTACTTGTGTAAGATATGAGGATCTAATTAGCCATGTAATAACTGCATGGTTCTGTAAGCATAGCGTACATTTTGGCCTTTGGAGGAAAGTTACTGCTCTCAAAAAGCAAAACAAAAAAGTATATGTAAGGCAAATGGAAATTTGACACATAAATTTTTAGTGCCCTGTATCAATTGGAATAGATTTGAAGGTGAAAGTGCTGTGGGAGAGAAAGTTTTTATTGATGTGGCTTTCACTTATTTTCCATTTGTTTAACCAAGAAGCCTTGTCAGGTTGTCATGGTGCTAAAATGTGAAACTCAGCACCAGAGAAAAACTGTGTGCTCTGCTTTTCAACATAAAACACTATAGAAGACTGAATAATTATAAGTTCAAGTCAATAGACAAAGTTCTTCTACTGTCCTTGGTGTTTTTTGACAACATTGTGAACTCCTGTAAAAATACCACCATGATTGCAATAAATATAATTTCAGTAAATACCATCAATCCATGGTGCCTTGAAACCGTTTTCATGCCCCCCCTTTTCTTGTGCCACACCATAACGTCATCGGACCTCAGTTTTTGTGATGGAATTTAATTATGTGGTCATTTCATTTATGTTGTGGATGGAAAATGACACATGGCTTTCAAAATCCAGTTAAAAAAAACTACTAACAGAACTTAAAAAATGTTAAAGCTTATTTAGACTGAATAGATAGAAGCTGAAAGTAACTTTCAGATTGATTTAGGTATGAACTTTGAGCCACTCATTATCTAAACCTTATATCCACAGCTTTAGACATCTCACAGGACAAAAATGGACTCTGCAATACATCTCCCGAACGCTCTGACTTGATTCTGTTTGTTCACTAATCTATTCTAACAAATGTCTAAGCCCTTCACTGAAAAGATGTATTTGTACAGAGATTAAATTACACACTGATGGATTCTATTTAGTTTCTAAATGTATTATGTTGAAGGATATAAGAGAATATCAATGTGTGTCGCTCTTCATATTTTTCTTTACTTTGAAAACCATCTAGGATTTACGGCTTTGTGTGTATGACATAAACTAAACGAAATGAAGTTTGATGCAATAACGTGACAAAATGAGAAAGGGGGTATAAATATTTTGCAAGAGCATCTATATACATTACAAGTATATTTTTTCATATCAATATATTCATAGATCATCATAGATATATCACTGCAGGCAACCATTTACAGCTACTGAAAACTGAGCTTATAGCATTCCAAACAAATGATTGACTTTGCCATATTCTTCCTTGGATAGATTCACTACCTTTCTGTAATGGCAGCAGGCAGAATAAGCAAAAAAGTTTACTTCATTAAAAAAAGGAGCAGGTAAGACAGCACTTTTTTTAAGCCTGCTGAGGTGTCAATTTTAAAAACGGCAACGGTTATCTAATGAACCGACAGTTATTCGAGTCTTCCACAAACTTTAGCCTTTGATTGATTAGGCTACATGTACTGTATGCGTTATAAATATAGTCGTTCTCAGATTAATGACATCTCAGTGGCAGTCTGGAACAGACTGTTCCACTGGGGCCCAGAGATAAGCTTCTGGGTGCATGAGAGATCATCAGCCTCAAAGGTTAACTAGGTGGGTGATGAAAGCTTTGTTATTTGGGTCATATCGAGGGGTAGGGCCTAAAAACCAAAGTGCTGTCAGCCTGAGAGTTGCAGCAATTAAAAAAATGGCACAAACTCTTAAAGAGTGTGTGGTGACAGATGGAAAGGGGCAAGTACTAAGATCAATTAATGTAGCAAAATATCTACTGCTAAATCAACATTTTATGGATATTATGTATTTTTTTCTGAGGTATGAAATGATAAGAGTGTGTGTTATCTACAGTACAAGCACAACAGCATATTAAGGAAGGCTTAAGAAAAAATGTAACGCTGGAAGAACAGTGTAAATTGTCTAATAGTTGTATATGATTATTCAAAAATAAGAAACAAACTAGATGTAGTATTTTGTAGTCAGTTTGTACCTGAGCAAGTTCAGCAATTTCACATTTTTACAAGCTGGTAATAATTTTCATAATCAATTAAAGTCAATTATCCATTAAATAAATATTTTTCTGGATTGAAGGCAGGATTTTATCTCATCATTGTAATCGGCCACTCAAAAAAAATCTGAAGCCGTTATTGTTTTCAATCATACTCTGTGCCATATTAACATTCAATTATTGATCATACTGGTTAAAAAAAAAAACACCCGAAAGAGTTGGGTAAGAGAAGACAGAGGGATGTTGACTGAAGCAAGCAATTGCATCACAAATCTTTACAATACTTAAAATTTTATATCTGCATTGCATTTACATAGCCTAAGATAATGCATAGATTTATTGCAATAAATCTATGCAATAAATAGATTATGCACTGTAGACAGTGCGTACTGTCTGCATACTGTTCTTGTGAACTCACAGTAAAATTGACTAACTCATGTACAGCCGGCTTATGGTTTGGTTCATTATCTGGCAAGAAATGCAAAATATGTATTAACTTTCAAGCTTCAAAGCTGATCTGTTACATTTAGGAATATTTGAATGAGCAGATATGTCTGTTTAACCCATAGCTTTTACCTTGCTAATAATAATTACATATACACATAAGAAATCATGCAAGGACCAATACTGACAAATTCCAAATGTCTTGTACGGTCAGATTTAAGGACTCATTCAATAATTGCCTGTCATGGTATTTTAACACATCTTACTAATCACATATAAATTAATTTCATTCTGCAACCAGTAAAGGACAATGCCATCAAACCCAACAGCATCTACACTTAACAAAGGTCACATATTTGTTATGTACATAATAGGTAGATCATTTGAATGTAGTAGAATTCATAGAAGACGACATGAAAGGTTAATATGACAGCATTTCTGTCTTATCAAATGGCTGCTTTCTTTTAAATGCCAGAGCTAATGGCTCTGGCAACTTTTTCTGGGGTATTTCCATCAGTGGGCGGGAGGCCTGCGGTTCACGCTTTTTGTTAAAGACCTTTTGAAGTGTGAAAATTGACTAGCACCAAATGGAGTCAGAAAGAATCCCCATCCCACCCACTCAACGTACGAAATGCTGCACAGAAATTTGGTGGCTAGGATATTGTGGAAAACGAACTTTTTTTTTTCCTCAACTGACTGAGCATGCTTACTGTTTCCCAGCAGCCCTTCTATTCACAATTACTGAACTGAGCCATTGCAGGGTAATTGCTTCACTCAAAAGTGCATCAGTGGATAGAAAGGGAAGGTCATTGTAGTAGTTCTGATATTTCCACTACATAAGCTTAAAAACAGTAAGTAACAATGGTTATTTTAAACTCAGCTGACCTTAAGAATAAAATTGTTTCTTATCGTTTGGATATTTATCCTACTGTCATAGCTAAATGCCAATATTAGGAACCGAGTTGAAAAAATATGACAGATAATATGAGGTGGTGAGTCTATCTTGTAAAAATAAGAAAAAAAGAGCAAATTATACGATTGTACAATCTAGACTAGTCCAATAATTAAAAAATGTTTGTAGACATTTTTTAATTATTAAAAAATTAATGGATGTCAACTACATTAATTAATTAATATTAATGGATGTAGTTGACTGAAAATTATATTAGCATGCCATTATTTCAAAGGAGTTGCATTGTGGATTAGTAAATTAAGCAAAAGTAATATCAGGCAAAGCTGTTCCAAGGTTATATTTCTCCTGACTACAATGAAACGGATGTATAATTTGTAGCAAGGTTAAAACAGAAATGAAACATGTAAACTTGACTTATTTTTTTTTCCTGAACTCTCTCTCGTGTATCCAAAGATACTTTATCTGTAAAGTGCTATAAATTACACATGGCTTTGCTTCAACCTACAATTTTTATGACGGAAACACAAAAGAAAAGTACAGGTTAATAGGAGACAGACCACCAATGTAGAGACATGACACCGGGGAGTGTTTAAAAAAAATTATAAGGTAAAATGGAATGGAGTGTGAAAAAGCTGAACGGCATGCATAAA
The DNA here is from genome assembly GCF_002775205.1 of Xiphophorus maculatus. NCBI lineage: Eukaryota > Metazoa > Chordata > Actinopteri > Cyprinodontiformes > Poeciliidae > Xiphophorus > Xiphophorus maculatus. The sequence goes on from NC_036448.1 coordinate 9,270,537, forward strand.
AGGAAAAGTGATAACTAAGGGGAGAGATGAGCCAGGGGTAGATGAACCAGGTTTCCCCAACAAAACAAAAAATGAGCAGGAAGCGGGAGGTTAATAAGCAGCGCAAGAGGGAATAAGAAGAGGAAAGCACTATAAGAGATGAGGAAGAGAGGGGAAATGAGCGTCTCCCTAAAGCATGCCAGTGTGTAAATGTGAAAGACTTGGATACCCTCGAGCTTCTTTTACTCTCAAGCCTCCCCAGAGAAGCAATTAACAAAGAAATTAAGGTAGAACAATTCACCCAAAGGCTCTGGGTGTCTCTCTTGCTGTTTAATCGTGCTAATCACTTTTTCCATTACAGCATAGAGACAGCAAGAAAGGAGAAGAGAGACAGCAAGGAGTGAAAACACAGGGAAAGTGTGTGAATGAAATGGACAGCAAGGCAAAGGCTATGGCAGAAAAAATAGATAAAGGAGAGATTTTAGAGCTTTACACAAATGCCATGATATGCAGAGTTGACGAACATATTACCCAGTTATTATATTAGGGGTAATATGTTGTTCTCCTCGAACAAAATCGAGGAGATTTTGTTCTGCTTTTGTAGTTTTTGAAGGGGTGATTTTATGTCAAATTTACTTTTTAGGAAATACCCGGTGGAACTGCGTTATACGAACTGCTTCTCCATTCAGTGCTCCTGAGAACGGTTGTTATTGGGATAACGACAAGCAGGGTTGTGATGACATACTGAAGACAGTGTCAGAAAGAGCAGGAGCCTCTTAAAGAGATAGAGCCTAATTTCAAGGTGTCAAATTGTGAAGTAACATTTCTTTTAAAGTATGTTTTATAAACAGCATATTTACAACAACAAATTGCCTCTTGCCTTAGTCATTTAGCAGAGTGTAGCGTTAACCTGATAATTGTTTGTATAACAGTAGCAGCTAGGATAGGTAGCAAAACACAGGGCTAACCAATATACTGCTAGTTCTAGTGCGGGTTAATTTGTTTGCTTGCTAATTTTGCTATTGTTCAGTTGGTGCAAGAAAACTGTGTTTATATTTTTACCTTGTTAGCTCACGCTTCCCCTTACAATTACATCCTGGAAATTAACTTTAGCACAATTTGATTAAATCTCCCAAACTGACAAGTCCTGTGACTAACAAAGAAAATAACTCACAACCACAACAGAGGAGAATGAAAAAGAAAAAAAGTAACAAAACAAAGACACAAATACCTTCCAGCTTCCAATCTACTGTAAAACCTGAGGAAGCAGCATTCAGCCTCCCCAGCCCTCTAACCACTCTCCTCGAGAACAAATATCTGAATTCTAATTAGGCCCAATCAAACCAAGTGCATCTAACACTTACACTAAACGAAGCTCTATAAATAAAATGGATCTTTTCTAATTTAGGTACTTGCTCATGAAAGGCTTAGTAGCAGTGGCTGAACTCCTTCCCACCGTGCTGGAAGAAACAAACAAATTAGCCAACTTATATTAAAGCAAGCCTGCTGTGCACGACAGGTAGCTATTTTCAGGTTGGATTTTTGTCTCTGATCTGAAGCTGGAGATGCATTTTCCTGAGGAAGTCATGCTGGTTTGTAAACTTAATATATATTTTTTTTGCCACTTTCGAGGAGATTTTGTTCTGCTTTTGAAAGTTTTGAGATTCTAAAGCAGGCTATAAAAAGTTACAGCTCAAAAAATGTGAATATTGCTTAAAAAGTGCAATCTTTCTTGTCAGTCGTCTCAAAAACTGTCAGACAGTTATCACACAGAGTAAAATATTTCAACCTTTTATTTTTTGCTACTTAAATGAACATGGCTTGCTGGTTAAGAAAATCAAAAATTCAGTGTCTCCGACAACTACCAAAGTCACAGTGGACCAACAAAAACGGATATTTAAATACAAATTTCAGGCTTCTGAAAATTATGTACATTTCTATACACACATACACACACACCCACACACAATACTTGGTTGGGCCTCGTCTTGCATGAATTACTCCATCAATGAACTTTATGCGATCCGCTTGTGGCACTGCACAGCGCTCTCTAAACAGTTGGCTGCTTTGGAAAACAGCCTTTGTTGCTTGCTCTCTATATGGAGGGTGTCGATGACGATTCGCTGCGAAGTTGTCAAGTCAGCAGTCTTCCCCATGTCTGTGCAGGCCATAAAACCCTCATAACATTTCTGTTTAAAACCGCCTTCTTAAATTGAATCATCAATGTATACATTACATTTTCAATCGTATTGTATTTCATATAAATGCATATGTACATTGTGTACACATAGAAACTAAGTGTGCGCATGTGAAGTGCAAAATGGATATATTCAGCTTACTAAAGCCGCCTCTCCGATGTCAAGTCGGACTCTGACGGGTTAATGTCTCGTTTAGTTCTACAAAAGTTTGGAGCATCTGTATTACAGTCTGTTCCTCACTATTATGGGTGTAAATAAAGGCAGGAATGTCTGCGCGTTATGTTTGCAGAGACACTCGGCAATGGAGAACCTTGAGGCTGAGGTTTTAATTGATTTTTTTTTTTTGTCCCATAGAAATTTCCTGCTGGCTCTAACATAATTAATACATTGCGCTAGACATATAAATATATCTATTTTCTAAACCTTCTGGATTTAGGTGATGTAGTCGAAAGATGTAAAGCAACATCCGTATATGTTGCTTTGTTTAGCAGAACATTTCAAACATGCATATCATGCCAAACTATTATCATGTAGTTCCGAAGTCTCACACCGGTCGCCACAAAACTATAGATCTAACACCGTTGACCGGAGCTGCGCCGTTTCTTCATTGCATTGCGTTCTGCGAAATCACAACCATTCCACTCCCAAAGTTGATGCTTATGCTGCTAGTGCTGCTTAAAATTAAACACATAATTGCACTTCTCCACACTGTGCAGCTCTCTGATTGCAGATGCCCTGTCCGTTGTTTGCAGTGACGTAACTCACTGGTCAGTCAGCGAATACAAAGGTAGTGAACACACACTTCACTATCCTTGAAGTCAGTACGAAAAACAAAGATGAGTCACACCAGGTCTGTTAATGTAGACCCTGAGTCCGAGTGGGACGGACTGGGACATATGTGGTTAAAGTCTAGTGGAGGAGCGACTTAAAGGGACTTTGAAAAAACAAAAAGTTTAAAGAAGGTAAAACATTATGCTCAACGCCTTCAAACACAGCTTTTGTTATAAATACAAGGTATTATGTTACAGAAGCATTTTAGTTAATCACTCTCTGCTCAAAGATGGCTGAATCTTACTATGACAATAATGCATTAATCAGCTTAACTTTGTAGGACTATTTTCAGGAATTGTATATTGTGCATTGCTCTGATGTCCACTTATTTTAATATGATATATTTAGCAAAAATTCTCTGTGCTTCATAAATAGATAGTAGTTTAATTAAGCAAATTAAATGCTTGCACACAGAAGCGTCCCTTTTTGAACAACTACTCTTCTCAAACAAAGACGCTAATCTGTGAATCTTGAGCTTGGGCTATTTTATTTTTTTTTTTGTGTTATGTAACCGTAGTCTGTTAGGCCTTCACTTGTCTTTACGTTTATGCACATTTCAAAATTAGTTTCTAAATGGCCTCACACTCTATCTTCCTCTGCTCCTCAAAGAGCATGCTACTTTTGATTTGTTTTGTATTTATAAGCTCAGAATTGGAAAACCACTTGGCTCCCTCAAGGGCGAAGCACTCTGGAAACCTTTGAGCGCAGTTTCATTGTAAACGCACAACACTTTTCAAACCTTAATTCTCGCCCTGCATCTGGGATTGAACAGTTGAATCACAAGTCTGTAAACCATGGCGTCGTTTGATTGAAGCAGGTTGTTACCAAATGAGCGCGGAGACCAGTTTTCCCTCCATTCGTCTTCTCCATCCATCCTCGTTTACGAACCCCTCACCCCCCGCGCTTTTGAGGCATCCCCCACCTCAACATTACTCCAACTCCTGAACCAAGCCAATATTAAGACTGACTCTTCAATCCCGGACGATCGATGCTGTCACTTACCGACAGAGTTACCCCGCTGATTACAGCGTCCCTCAATTTACAGTGCTGCTGGTAGAAGTGGAGTCAGAGGAGGAGGAGAGTTTGAGGGCTTATTGCTAGATGGGGTGGACTCCCTGCTTGGCCGGTGTGGGCATGTGATAAGCTTCTGTTGCCTTCAGGTGCAAATGAGCGTGAGAAAATAACTTCATTGCTTACTGTGCAATGATTTTTTCTTTTTTTTAATCATTTTATCCATGGATGACTTGGAAAATGACACGGACAGCAGGGCTTCACACATTGCTACTTCTTCACAAGCCGGCTGACACGGTAACTCAAGATTGTACCACAATGTCAAAGAGCATTCTGGGCAATCTCATGTGGGGTGATAATGAGAAATACACTTGGATTAATGCTACGAGACCTAAGAGTAAGATCTGCTAATTGTTTGAATTAATTAATTAAGATAAAAAGAAAAGAAATTTGATTAAGTTTGGAGAAAAGAAAGCAACTGATCAAAGGAAAATATACTGCACATTGTAATTAAAACAACCCCACCACAGTTTATCTGTCTATCCATCCATCCGTCCGTCCATCTGCTCATCCATCCATCCTCCTTCCTTTCTATCAGGGTTTGTTATTGTCTGAGTCTATCTTCATTAGCCATCTTAATGAGTTCCATTGGAACTCATTTGAAGCTGCTGATTAGATTCCTGCTAATAAATTATGTGTGTTCACAGCAGGTCGCTGTCTTTGTGCGAGGGCAGAGTGGGCGTCTTATTGTGCTCATGTTTGCTAGGATGTGGCACAAAAAAAGGAGAAGAAAAGCAGGATTTATTGCCAGTTTCAGCGGTGAGAGTTTGACCAAACAGAAGTAATAATTGAATTAATGCTTTTTGTGCGTCCAGGGTGATCATGTCTGATACTGTTACTTCTGGACAGATGTAACGCATTACTTGTTCTTTTTTTTTTTGTCCTGCTGTACATTTTCAGAGCTGTCAAAATCATTTGTGGAGCCCTAAGCACAAATTGATTTGGGTCCCCACTTCCAGTTACATCACCACTCCTTTAAACCACCAAGACTGCAAGGACATATTTTGCAAACAGTATCTCTAAATTTCTTGTAATAAACACAATGTCTCACTTTGTTAAATTTTATTTAAAATAAATAAATAAATAGCAGTGATATATTTTTCCCCCCTCAGACTCTTATTTTGTCTAGCATTAGCATCATTGGTATATTTTACTGTATTTTCAGTGCCATTGGAGACAATTTATTTGGTTGTACTTAAAATCATACAAGCAAAACTGTTGTGAGTTAACTTGCAGCTACTGTGGCCATAAAATATGACGTCAGCACAGAGACAAACAGCAAAGATCAATAGCAAATAAGTTACATTAAGTTGTGATCCAATTTGAAATCCTAAAACATATTAAGAAATCTTAATCTGTCTAAATTTGCAATTAATAATCCTTTGCAAGTATAAATGTATCTTCTTTTGTCCCAATGCAGTTTTCATGTCTGCATCGAGAGTGAATTTGAATGATCATGGGGGCCCCAAGCAGTGATCTGTATAAAATGATAGTGGCACTTGTTAATTTAAACATTCAACACATATGAACTTTGTCCTGGAAGCCAACCAATATCTCCAGGCTTGTTTGATATCTGGATAACAGATAATCATCAAGCATATCATAAGCGTTGTATTGCAGCAAAGAACAGCGATGTTGCATAATCCCTTTAATATATATTTTTTCTGCTGAGAACTAAAATCTGAATGCCCTCACAGATCAAGAATCCGTTTTCCCTCTTATTGATCCCTTTAATGTTAACTTTAAGATATATTGAACCTCAGCGTAGCAGCAGCCAGTTATTTGCAATATGAATTTGACAACTCCCTAGTTTGATATAAAGCATTGTCTCACTGCAATAGCACCTGGCAGTGGGTGGAATGTATTCGATATAAAGTGGGACTCTGTCATTCAAGTGTGGCGTATTCAAAGTAGACAAATGGGCAAGTGTAATAATACGAGTGTCTCACACAAGGACAGAACTGTGATTTCTAGACAGCTGGGTCAGTACATCTCTATTTCTCAAGCTCTTGTCAGATGTGTGCAGATGTCATGCATTTCTTAGAGGAAGTCCATGGAAGCAAAACTGGTGATCCACCTAAAGGACCAAGAGTGACTATGACTCACTAATGCATATAGGTTAGAGAACGGTGGTCCTAATAGAAATCTGTCAGAACACACGCTGCATCACAGGCTTTTTGTAGATCGGTCAGGGTACATGTACCGATATATGTTTACCACCAAAAGCTTCTAAAATGAGCATGTTTCAACTGCAATATGCCCCAGGGAGGAAGGTGATCTTTTATTTTAAAACATGTGGATGGTTGTATTCACGCAGAGTGAATGCAGGACATCGAGATGAACTATTGGGAGGAAAGCAAACTGGTTTGCTCATCAGTCCAGTCGTGGATGCTACTTTGACATTTGCCATATAAAACTCTCAATGGCATTGGCGTCTTTGAGTAGAATAATGATGACTGCATTCAGAAAAAAGTGCTTGAAAAGCTTTCCATGGAGTGCAGCAAAATGCTTGAGAAGTTAATTTGGTCTCTGTGTTCTGGAGATATGAATCTAATTGAGCATTTATGGGTTGCATGAAATCATTGTCAAGATCTGCTGCCACCTCTGGATGCCAGAATTTAAGGTTTAATATTCATACTGTGAATTATTTTCAAATTTAAAGTATTGTAGTTTTTCACAGAACATTATATATGCTGAAAATAAATTACACATAGGCAAACTCTACTAACTATCTAGGTAATTTCTGAAGGTTGTTGTAAATATTAAATCTTAGGTTGAGTTAGAGAAATGGATTGATCAAGAAAAATCCTCCCATCGTTTTTAATTCTTACAGCATAAAAAACAACATGTACAGTTTTGTAAAAGAAAAGTGATTTATGATTCTGGTGTTAGCAGATAGAAATAATACAGACCCAAAATTCAAAAATTTAGTCTGATTAGGAGAAGCATTTCCCTTCGTCTTTACATTTATACTTTACTTCACGTTATTTTGTTACATAAAATCCCAATAAATTCACCAAAGTTTGGGGTTGTGACAGTATGTGAAAATGTTCGTATTCCAAGGATATTTTTGCGAGACAATGTAAGCTCTGTTATTCATGCAAAAGAAGAACAGCTTGACACGACGGCCTTCTGGAACACATAAATACTGCTTGGGAGTGTGTACCCTTTAAAGATATGTGAGGGAGGATGGATCCAGTAGTGAGTTGCTGGATGACAGTGAATAACACTGCAGCAACAGCAGTGCCAGGATGAACTGCTGGGCTAAACTAAACTGGGTCGACAGCAAACACAGCAGCTCAAACAGCAGTCTCATCAGGGTTCATGAAGTTTTCATAAAGTTTTTTTTTCTTTCCCCTTCAGAGCCTTGGAGATTCTGGATACCTTTGTATTAGACCTCTACCCGGGTTCTGGTTTGCTCCGATGTACTTAAGCTGGCGTATAGTGATGCTGTTTCAACTGTACAGTATTTATTTTTATTTTACTGCTAATTTAAAAGGGAGGCTGACAGTATTTGTGTTGCAGTCTTTATGCATTGAAATGTCAAAATGTCTTTTTGGTTCCAACAAAAACTAGATTTTATTCCCTCCCTTGTTTTATAATCTATTCCATTCAATAATATTAGGAGACATTCGATTTGCCTGAAAATGCATTGCTAGGTATACTTTTCTTTTTAATGAGAAAAAATTACAGTTTTGAAATTTACAGTGTTTTGTTGGTTAAACTGACAAAGCAGTCCAAAGACAACAACATTGTTTTCCTGGTAATAGAGTTAGATTCTCCTTCAATAATAAGGGGACAACAAATACAACTTTACTACGGATGATTTTACTATTACTTTTGAATTGTGCTAAATTACGGCTATCCAGAGCATTTCTTTTGAAAGTAGTGGAATTAATTAAAAAAGGAGCTCACACTGTTTCTTTGCCCATATTCCAATATCTCAAAGCCACCCTGGTGGTGGTAAATACGTAGGGCACATCAGCATTATCAATATTTAATACCTATAGAGACCAGTGCACAGCTGGTTAGGAAGACCCTAATGTGGCTCTGCAGGGCCTGAGACACTACAAGTATTTCCAAAGCAGACTTGTTATTTATTTATTTCAATAGGACTAGAATTTTTATTTTGTTTTGAACAGCTTGCATTAGTTTGTTCCCAGCAAGTGACATAAAAATGAGAGATAGTGCTGCATGCAATATGAATGCGAGCGGCGCTCATATCAGTGGTGTCACCACGGCAAAATGAGGCCTATTCTCTGGGGCCTCTGAGAAGCTCCAGATACAATTTTCAAGCCACAATAAGAGTCCTGATACGGGCCACGCTATGGTTGTAGATAATATGTTTTTCTTCAGTGTAAAATCTTTAGCAATATGTTTATCTGTCACACGCTGGGTTGCTGCATCTACTCTTTTATAATAAACAAAATGCTTCTTTTGTGGACTACATTGACCTGTGTCAGCACATAAATGAGACATGTCTTATTTTGTATTGAAATATTCTTTTTAACACACATATTAAAAAGGTAATAAATCCTCCTTATTGGATGAATTTCACAAACCGATCACAGTATTCCTGAAGATTATAATCTAACTTAATGAACCATATTTCTGGTGGCTTTCTTAAAAGATTATTATTTACATGTTTTTATTGTTTATTTTAAAGCAAATATTTGATATTGAGTGCAAAAAAGGAGTTATATTCATATGCCAAATAATTTTGCAGCTAGACAGATATTACATTTTCTCTGTCACCACTGGACTGTGCAGATCAAACTAATTACTTGACCCGCTATATAGTTTTTCATAGAACTACCAGTAACTGTGAAAGCATATTGCCTTCTTTGTCATTTTAATGACATTTAGGCCTTTTCAGCCTAATGAAAAAAGGGTGGCTTCTATTCTGACCACAGGAGGTCTAAAGACTAAACAGTCTGCTGCACTGGTGGGCATACTTAAATGTTCACATTTACATACTTTCCTATCTCACACACACTTTTCCTAGTATGCCCAAATCATTCCTGATAGCGTGGAATAACATGAACTCACTTGTTATGAGTTAATAAAAAGGCTCATACATTGCTACAATTATTAATCCTCTTAGATTACTCTTGTCCATTACTGGAAAATATATCAAATATATTCGAGATGTGACAGTATTGTTCCATGTGTAATGTACAAAACCTACGGCAAAGCTTCTCAGTGGAGACTCATTTTGGCTTATCTCTTCAAATGCCATCAATCACCACCCACCCATATGGAAATTGCTAGAGTGCAGAGTAACAAAACACAATATGTGTTAGCTCTTTTAATCACTGGTCACATAACAGTGACATTTATGCTTATATTTGCACTATACTGCTAGCTCTTATGAGTTGGATACAACCTGTGATGACCAAGTCAAACTTTGTGGTTAAAAAGTTATTTGAGTTATTAAACATTTTATTAGACATTTTTGTTAGTCACTCCAAGATATGTTGACATTTTAGAAAAGTTCAATAACTGTCAAAAAATAAATCAAAATGTTTTCTATGACCTATGTAATTTTAGTTCATTATCTTATACTTTGACTTTTTAAATCAATAAACTAATTAATGCTGATTGTGTTGCAGTAAAAACGATTACTATGCAGAACAGCAACATATGAATAGTATAACAACACTGATTAATTAAAAGACATTTTATTTTATGGTCAGAACACTAGAGTATCTATTCTGCCATAATTTGCTGCACAGGAAAACAATATTTTCGCAATTCCTCTGAGAATTCAAACAATTTCGCAAACTTGTAAAAGTTTCCTCCTCTACCCTGGACCTGCTGGTGCTGCTCTTTTCCAAAGGGATTTGCTTCCATGCCTCCTTCTGCAGTTTTGCAGCTTTTTTTAATGCAGGGGTCAGGGGCTGCACCATTGACTGGTTTCTAAGGTTATATATCCATACTTCCAACACTGGCAAGTTTATAGATATTCTGAGTATCTAGTAAAGTATTCTGTCCATTTTGCCTAGGTAAATTTATTGTTTATTTTCTTGACTTTTTAACAATGACTTGTTTATACTAACAATAGTAGAGAATGAAGGCATGTAGAAAAAATCTAGTTCTCGGAATGGCTCCAGTGGTTTTAATAAGTTATTTTCATATATAATTTTAACATTTTAAACACTGATTATACAGAGAGGATCGTTTCACTTGACTCAAGTGGAGAATAGGTAAACATTTACAACTCATCTATATATTTAACACATGCAATAGTGGCATATTTAACTTTCCAGATGGATCATCATTCAATCTAACATAAATTGCAATGTACAGTATTATCTACAATTTTACTAAGTTCCAGCCTTCCCTGCTGGCTTTATGAATAGATTTTTAAATGATTAATCATGATGTGCTAATCAGAACGTTTTGTTTATTTGTGTCTCCTTCTAAGAACCATGCTGTTTCTAACAGATTAGTACCCACCAAGAGTGTGTAAATAAACTAAATGATCTCTGTTTCAGAATGCGACACGCTGCATGATTTCTCCACACTCCCTAAAACATGCACAAATATTTCTGATTACTTGCACTGTGGAAAACTAAACTGAGCTCTGTGTATTACCTCCTATTATTTGTATCAAATGTTTTCCCTTTCACATTTGCTGGAAAGAAAAAAAAACAAACAAACAAAGCAACTGACTTGACTTTAATTGCTCAGATACAGATGGGAATTTCCCACGTGCACAACAAATGCTGAGCACAGATCACTGTAACCTAACAGGTAAAGAGGTTTTCTAACAGAAACAACATCAAACTAAGTGCAGGTGTGCAACATAAAACAATGTTGATGCGAAGCTACTTTTTGCGTGATGCTGACAAAGTGGAAAAAAGTTGACTTCGAAAAATGTTTAACTCAGACTCAACATATTTTACATGCTACATTGTTAAATGGAAAGGAAGACATCTTGCATAATATCATCCAATACCATAGTTTTTTGTTCTATATTCTATATAGAACAAAACTATATAAAATAGATTGACAGAGGTAAAGGAGACTTCCTGAAGAGGTATATAGAACAAAAATAAGGTGCTCAACATTTATGTAAAAGGTCTCTCAAGGTTTCTCCCAACCCTTAACGGGTTGGGAGAAAATGAGCAGTACAAGCCCCAAAAGAAGAAGATACTGAGGCAGAGTCGTCTGAGGTTGCAGAGAAAAACAAAACGTGGAGAAAAAAAAGTAAGACTTAAGCAACAGACAAAGAAAACAAAGAGTACTTAGTAGCCAAGCTACTGCCTTCCTGAGCAATTCCATTTGATTCTCATCTCCCTTCACTGCTCCGGCTGAGATTCCTCCCATTGAGGTTAATTTCTTGAATCTCAACCAGGCCAATCAGCAAATAGGACGAGAAGTTGTTTTAACCAGGCTAACTTACTAGTGAAACTCAAAAGATAATTGAGCTCCTTTACTGAATTGATCAGAGAGAAAGTGGCAGGATACAGTTTCTACTAGGGCTATTTTTTTATGTACTGTGTTTCATAGAGACATTGTGGAAATTCATTACCATACGTTCACTTTTTAAAGTTGGAGCATTTGACCCATTATAGGTTTCTGCATATTCCAAGATTATATGACAAGATTTCATCCGTGCTGACTGTAGGGATTACAAGGTGAAAGAAGGTTCATCAGGTCACGCATTGCACATTAAGCTCACAATAATTGCGATTTTATGTCAGTCAATTTTCGGATTTATTGAGTTTTATTTCCGCTGTGCCTCTAAACACACACAGATGGCAAAAAGATGCTGTAAATGTTGTTCAACATATGTTGACTGCGTTGGACACTACCTAAACGCATCTGATTAAAAAAAAACAACAAAACTAATATACTGCCAAGTGCAGAAATCAGTAACGGCTTTTATGTTTAAGTGGGTGGATTTTTGATATATGGTCAATATGTGAACATTCCCTTGCATTGCAGGTGCATGGTAGCAGATGCAGATTGATTTAATGTTGATTCACAGCCGGATGTAATTCCATGAGTACATGGTGTAATGTGTTGGAGTGAGTGCTGAGAGCTGCAGATGCTGCAGGTCAGAGCATTAGCAGGCAAACTTCATGCTGATAAAGGAATGGAGGAGGAGGTTAAAGCATTACAGGTGTAGAAACAAACAAACATGTTAAGTCGATCATTTTCCATTCTGTACAGAAAAGTTCCGTGTAGAAAAGTTTATGCATACTCTTATGTTTAACATTTACAGTGCTAAAAGGTAAAGTTTAATTATAAATAGATGGAATTAAGTGAGTTTTGGAAGCCAAAACTCTTAATTTTCACTGCATTTTCACTGAAGATTTTATATACATTTTTTAAAATCAGATCAATTTATGATAGTTAACCCTCTATGGCATGGCGTTGCCCTCAGGCAACAAACCACATAGCTGTACCTCACATTGCTCCTTTATTTTATTTTTTGGGGGGCATGATTTTTGACATATTTTTGTCCAAAAAATAGTTCTTTTATGAATATAGTTTTTGTTTGATTTGTATTTCATTTCTCATAATCAGTGTAGACAATCTTGGTGTTCTAGACCAATGTTACCCTGAGGCAACAAACCCAAATCTGGTTCCAGGAGGTGTCAGAGTCCGATTTTATGATTGACATGTAATTAGGGACCACCAAGCTCCCAAAGAATGCAGGAAAATATTTCTTCCCCACAAAAATAAAAAGTCATGCCATAGAGGGTTAAAGATGTACAAATCTGTCCGCCAGAGATTTGAATAAATTTTATTTGATTGGCTCTGAAATGACAATTTCCCAGCCGCTGAATGCAACATCTCAAGTCAAACACACCAACCACTGTCATGCACTTTGATGCAGTTTTTCAAGTTTAAATAAAAGTTAAGAGCAAATGTTCTGAAGCAGAAATGAAGATTAATATCTGTTCCAACGCATCTCTTCCAAGTAACCTGCAGTACATTTTTAATGTTATTCTCTCCCCTGTATGTGGCATAGTCCTAAAAAAATCCAAATATGGAATTGAAAGTTCAGATCTCAAAGCAAACCAGAAATCTGTGTTGCACAGAAAAAACACAAATCTTTAACTCTAGCAGCTTCCAACAAAAAGTATTGTTGAGTTAAAAACGCATGAAAAATTTAAAAGTGAGCCACATGAGATATTTGTATCCTATACCTGCTTCAAAATCTGAATGCGAAGCTGGCAGCAATTTTCCAACCTTTGACCTAAGCCTTTAAAGTCTGTCCAAACCCCAGAAACGTCAAGATACATTAGGTCAGCCTCATGTTTCTATTGATTTATAAACTTATGAAAGTGTGTATAAAACTTACATAAAAAACTTTTTGCAAGCTTTTCATTAAACCTGTTTTATATTTACCATGAAATCATACTGATATATCAAGCTCTGCTTGAAAGTTTACAAAGCTGCTAATTTGCCAATAGCATATTAACAGCATATTTAATCAACTTCATAATTTACTAAATGATCTGACTGTTGATTGAGAGAAATCATTTTGGTCCTTGGAAGAGATCCTTGCATTCTTTAGTCAGGAGCTCTGTTGTAGCTCAACAACATGTTGACTGGTTCAATCTCATCTTTTTACACAAGCAATTATTTTCCACAAAATGTGTTTATATGTGTGGAATATTATCCCTCTTTATTCTGCTCTTACTAGAAACCCACAACATTCATGTAATGTAAAGTTTACATTACATGGTAAATTAGTCAAGCTTTCTGCTCAGATAGTATGCTTCATCTTTTAGTCATGCTTGCCAACTGTAATTCTAAAACATTGCTACAAGCATGAGTGATGGATGGTGTTTTACTTTTTACTTTCAATGCAGTGACTATTTTTTTAATGTTTTTTGTGACTCCGGTCAGATTTGTCTATCGAAAGTACTGAAAAAGGACAATAGCCTGATTGCAGCCAGCTGACAGGCTCTTTAAAGGCAAAAAAATATAAAATAAATAAAAATCCAGTAATGCCAGCCATTCTTCTGTCATCTCACTAAAAAGATTTTCAACTGTATGAGTGGTGTAATGCAAAATGTGTGTGTAGTGTAGTGTGTGAATGTCCAAATGAATAAATCGCTTTGGATGTTTCTGACCTGACCTTTGCATCTCTTTACATAAAAGTGGTTTAACATATTACTGGACGGAAGAAAAACACAGGGTATGCCCTTAATCTAGTCATATTTATCCTTATTATTAGTGACTAAATGAGGCATTCAGGGTCGGAGCAAATGCTAATTTCTGACATCTGTTTGTATTGCACATGGGAGCTCCAGAGGTCATGGAAATACACAAGATTCTTAATGGTTCAATTCAAAGCCCACCCTTCTGAGACTGGATGCAGGGAATTGAGTTATAATTAGGTAAGAGTGACAGCATCTTTGAGGTAATTAAGCAGAAAAGGCTGATGAAAATTCCCCCAGGTGGGCAGGGAGGAAGAAATGGCAGGAAGGAAGTGCTTTCGAGCCTGGGATTAAAAATGATTATTGGGAGCTAATGTGTGAGAGCGAAGAGTGAGGAGCGAAGCGACACCAACAGAGGCAGAGCACAACAACACGCCTGTGGGGTTCCTCCCTGTCTTATTTGTCATGCCTATTTGCTCTTATGTTAGCGTTGCTCATGCAGCCTCAAAGCAGGGCCACCCACTTCAGCTCAGATACTTTATGAAGCCATAATAGCTAGCCATGACAATATGCATCCAATTAACAGGCTTTATGTGATTAGGAAGCCTATCCATTCATCTAATGTGATTCGCATCATTACCGGATGACTTCATTGGGAAGATGATCTGACTGCAGACAGGCGCAGGAGGGAGGGGTGTCTCAGATGAGGGCATGTGTGTGAGAGATGATGAAAGCTCATTTAATCAGAGAGCCGAATCCATACGATGAAGGAACCAATGTTTCCTCCACCCAATGATAATGATTTGAAAGGATAAAACCATCTAGAGCTATAGCGCTGAATGAAGGAAGGCCATTTCAGTGTAAGGCATACACGATGCTGTCCGATCATAAAAGGGATAGGCTTTGAATAGCCTTTAAAAGCCTGTGAATGATGTTGCATTTCAGATTTGAGTAGCTTTTAAGACTGATGAGCTAAGAGAGAAGCTTTCTAAAGATAACACTTTAAGGATTTATATTGGAAAAGAGAACCTTAAAAAATGGAAGAACCAAAGTGCAAAGTCTTTTAAAGTTTCCTACAACCTGGTGTTTGAGACTATATACACTGATCAGATTATGACCACTTACAGGGTAAGGGAAAAACACTGACTTTGTCTATATTACTGAACCCATTTGTGGGTTATATTAGGCAGCACCTTTTTACTCTCAAAGTTGATGAAAGAAACTGTGCAAAGGTTTGAGCAAGACTGACAACAGGGAAATTAGATTATTGATTACCACTAAAGGTGAGAGCTTGATCACTGTAAATGTTCATTTGCTAAAATATCAACATGTATTAATTCAGTTTGTCTGGGTTGAACCTACAACAAATAGTTAAACTTTGTGAAATTGTTAACTTACACTCATTAATGTAAGGGCTGTGGCCTTTTTCAGCAAGACAAAGAACAGTTCAATGCCAAAAAAATAATTAAGATGTATTTTAAACTGAATTTAGACTTGAATATGCTAAACAAATATTACATCAATGTCTATTGTGTGTAGTCGTTATATAATGGAACAACAAAATATTGTATCTGTACCAAAATGTACAGGTTGTCTAAAGCAGGGGTATCAAACTCATTTTGGTTTTGGGCCAAATGAAGATCATGAATGCTCTTAAAGGGTCAGTTGTGCCAGAATGTATTGACAGAATCTGTCCACAAACTCTTAAAATATAAATAAATTCTTAAAATTAAATAATATTATTGAACATCTTTCCAGTCCCTCCAGGATTTTGTGTTTGTGGTACTAATTTGGAAATATCTGTGATATTTGTGCAAATATTTGTGCAAATATTTGCGCAAATATCACAAATGATGATAAATGCGACATTTTATTACTCTCTGTATTGATTATAGAGTATAATCTGACATCAGTTAAGGATGAGGCAGCTGTTTAGTACAAATCAGAAAGTTTTTGACAATTTTGGAGAAACATCTGCAATAAACTCCCAATTATGTATTGGTGCAAAAGGTGCAGGGATTTTGAAATTGGTTGAGTTTCCATAATAATTCTGAAGAAAATGGAGCGACTGATTGATTGAATTTGGCAGTAAACAGGTAAAAACTGCATTGATTTGATTGATGATGTAATATTTAAGCACACTTGTGTTTAGTCTAGAATCTAGAGGGCCACATAAAATCTATGACGGGCTGGATTTGGCCCAAAGGCCTCGAGTTTGACACATCTGGTCTAAAGCATCCAACAGTTAATTTTGGGATATCACACATACAATATTTATCTATTTTTTCTTGTATAACTGCACTGTATTTGTAGGTTGGGACTATTTGAAATCACATGTTCATCAGTGTTAAGGTAATAAAACATTTTCTTTCTTTGTCAATTTTTTAAGCCATTTTCTGAGACAGTGCAGTTGCTTTCCTGATTCGGTGCAGAATTTGCTTGGGAGCGTTAAACACACTCTCCACAGGTCAACAGGAATCCACAAGGAGACTGACAAATGGAATATGATGACATACAAGGCAGCAAAATAGAAAGATGAATGACTTTCTTCCATCTAATCATCCACGTGGCCAGCACCCACATTCACTGCCAAACAGGCAATAAATTTACTGAAATGAGCTGCAGATGGTAACCTGAGCTCAGTTACCCGGCGAATCACACTGGAAAAGACAAGCTGAGGTCAACGCAGTCAGCAAAACTTCTTCAGAAAACACAGAAAGTGAACAGATATGACTTTTAGTTATTTAGCCTTAGAAAAATGATGCTTTTTAGTCCAAATCAGGGTCCAGTTTCCATGCATTTTGTCTAGTCTACATTCCTGCTGGACCGATCTTATTAGTGTGACGCTTTCTTTCAGTCAGATGGGATTTAATTGGTATATTGTTTCACAAAGGAAAAAAAAAACAGGTCTGGAAGTCATTTCTTCTGATGTGTGAAAGCAAACAACATTTCAATAACAACTATTCTCAGGAGAAAACTATGCATTTACAGACCATGAGAAACAAAATGGCCTGTAGCTTTTGGACATAGATTCTAGTGTTACATATATGGATGCACACATCATATCAGAAACATATTAGAAACATATATATATTAAAAAAAATTAATCAATTGCATCATAAGCCAGGGAAAATAAATTTTAGAAAAAAAAAAACAACCTTTAAAAGAAGTGGTGAAATTTGACTAGGCGCCGGGCCAGATTGAAATTTTCAAGGTAAGATAACTTTAAATAAACACACCACAGCTTCATAGTATTTTTAAGCTCTCATATAGAACATTATGCTTGTCTGCTTAAGCCATTATTTCGAAGTGCAAAGGAATGAATAATAAAATGCTGTATTGCTCTGGATAACACCCAGCCCCCTAGGTTAGTTGGCAAAAACTAAATATTATCACTTAAACTACTTTGATAAAGTGATTGCGGTTGCTACATCACCATTACATTTTAGAAAAAATAACTTGTAAGCGTCTGCAGGTTACACGTTTTAAATAAACACTGTTATTTAAAACTTTTAACTGCTATTTTGTTTTTGCCTTGAAAGAAACTGGTGTATTTCTTAATTTATTCATAATGGTAGGATGTAATGCATCCTACCATTATGATGCATTTTTTACAGCAGCTTAGCTGTAAAAAAACTTGTCATCTACTAAAAAAATTCAAGACTCAACATTTTTTTAATTAATATTGACAAAATTTCTGTTTCATTCTGTTCATGTAAAGTTTTATGTGAAATCCATTCCTCTTAGATTAGATTTATACGGTTAAAAACCCCCCGACCATTTTAAATAGCAGGACATTTAGATTAAAAGCCAAACTAAAACATATTTATTTGTGAAATAATAAATGAAACGCTGCTGGAAAAGCAATATTAAAGAAGGTCACTGGTCTTTGGGTGTCAGAGAATGTGTTATTTTCACACAACGACCTGAGTGAAACAAGAGCAATCCCTTGTTAAGGCAGGAAGTAATATGTTTTTGAGTTGTAGGACAATAACTAGATTCCATATGTGGGATTTGATTCAGCTACACCTACAGCTATTATAAACTAATAGCCATATATGTATAATATTTTGTAACCATGTCATGTTCCATGAAGTTCTACTCTTCTTTTTTCTTTTTAATACAGCATTTAAAAACATAGAATCACTGATGGAGAACTTGTGGCCTTGCTGTTGCCATATACGCACAGCAGCAGCTGCATCTTCCTGATTAATGCAAGGACACACCCCAGGGGTACCACCGAGGAAAAATATAACAAAATATCCCTGAGCAAGAGAAAAGTAATAAACACACACATACACACGCATATCAACAGTGCTATGAAACACTGCGTGCAATCAAGCCAGTTAGAGCCTTTATCTGTTCCCCTTGTAGTGTGAGAGTACAGCCTGTGGATGTGTTAACAGAGCTCAGCCTTAAGCGCTACCTTTCACTCAGTGTCAGTCATTGTCTCGCCTCTTTTCTCTGTCTGTCTCCAACAACTGTCTTTTGCTCTCTGCCTCCCTTAGTGCTGCTGGATCTCTGTCCTGCTGCTTCAGTCTCTGTCACTTTTCTCTCTGTGTGGGTACTCATCTATTTCTGTCTATCAACAGCCTTTGGGTGTGGCTCAGTGCCAGCTGTTGGAAGACATTTTGTGAGAAATATTCAGCGCAGCCCCCAACCCTCGTAATCAACCACCCACCCATGCCCACGCACTTTTACACATCGCCAGCCCCCACTGCTAACGTCTGTTTAAATGTTAATCAATTTCTCTGAAATTGTCACTGTCCTACTTTTGATTTTTGTACTACTGCTCCTTACTCTGAAAACCCCAACTTCCCTGTTTTTTCTTTTAATTACTTGTTTTTTGACACGGACAACGAGGCCTGCTGCTCAGGGCGATCTTCCACCATGGGACACGTGTGAACCAAAAAAGAAAAGAAAAAAAAAATTTGAAGAATTTTCAGCTGTTGCTGCATGTCCTATCAACAGGAATTAGGCACCATTGTTCTGTTGTGGATTCTGAAAGTTGGTGCCAAACTAATGGGTTAATCCACATCTTTACAGAATCTGTAATATCAGTTATACTAAGGGGATGCTGCACTCTTCTAACAGTACCTCTAGAAGCCCCTAGAAGAGCAAGATAATTGTATTTTCCATGTAGCACCAGATCAGAGCAAAGGTCATTTGAGGTTGCCCTTCCTGAACACAGCTTGTCCTTTTATTAAACAAACTAAAGAGGCTTATGTTACACATCAGATTCCCACTGCAGCATATCATGTGTGTTTTGTGTCACTGAGAGCAGACTGCCGCTCCTGTGTCAAAACCTGAGTACTTTACATCATACTGTTTCTACAGTTTAAAGTGCTGTTATGCAGATGCAAGTGAAAATGTGAGCTTACGTTTCTACAATGACAGAGCAGTCACTTGGCATTAAGTATGACAAACTGATTTATTATTTAATTGTGGGAGGATCTTTAAATCAAATATTCACAAAATCACTTTCTGTAAAAAAAAAAAAAGAAACCAAAAAAGTCTAGTATAATCCATGGATTAAGTCAAAATTTCATTTCATTTTATCTCTTGACTTGGAACTGAGGTGAATCTATGAAACAGCTGGTTCACATTTTTAACAGACTGCCAGTGTGTGTGTCTATTAATCACAATTAAAATAAAAATGAATAAATGGCATAAATTACAACAATTATCAGTGTAATAATTGTTGTTTCTTAATACGAGATCCTACATTATGTTATACATTTAGTTTAGCATTCTTGTGTGAAACTGAGAAGAAAGTTGATCACCTTGAAAACCACAATTGCTTGCAATGTTTCTGCATTGATCCATTTGCACAAGAAAAAAAAAATTAAATTCATTTTCAGTCCCATTCTTCCTACACTCAACTTGCAACTGTCTGGATTTTTCTCTGTCTCCACTTTTACACTCTGGACTAAACCTAATTTATGTCCACTTTTCAGCTTTATCATTTTTTCCAATCTCCCTCAATCCGTTCTTTTCTTGTTTACCAGAAGTTCTCTAAGTGCACTTTCTATTTTCTCTCATCCCTCCACCCCCCCTCAATTTAATGCGTTTGTTTTTTTGAATTGTCAAACCTCCCCTCTCCTGTGAACCTGCATACACGCACGGGTGAGGAACAACATAATCCTCTACCTTTTTTTTTTCTCCACACACCCTCACATCCTGGCTCACGCCTATGGCATACAGATGCAATCACCGAAAGGACCAGAAAAGGTGGACTGAGTGTGGATGTGGAGGCCAGTGGAACTCTGACAGATTTGGTGTCAGAGTGGAGAAAGGATGAGCGAGAAAAAAATGAAAGAGATTGTTTGGTTTGAATCCATGGTGTTGGGATATTCCCCCCCCCCCAACTGTGAATAGGAGCAGCCAGTGGATTCTCATCACACGCAGTCAGACAGTCCTCCAAATTCCCAGAGTTGTGGCCACTTGGAGAAATATTAGCATATGGAGAAGAGGTACACACCGAGAGGAACAACAGGAGAAAAACTGAAAGGGATTTAAAAAGAGCGCAATGCAAAAGGATTAAAGAAGAAAAGAAAGGAAAAAAAACAAACGATGGAGAGTAGGAGGGAAAGTCAGTTCCAGGATGAATGCCTTCTTGAAACATTAATAGCTGACAGAATACCATTAAAACAAAATGTTGACATATGGTATGGAACCAGGGAAAAAAAGAGAGAGCACAGCTATCAAAAGAGCCAACACACCTGGGATATGCAGATAAGGAGGCAGGGCGGATGGGATGAGAGGAGGAAGGATGTAATTTAGAGGAAAATATGAAATGAAAGCTTTAGAGGGAATCGTCTGTACCTAGATGCACGAACAGAGCAGAAAAAGCAGAGGTGTATTGAGATCTGCATATTTGACGGTAAAAGTCCTTCAGCAAGACTCAAATTGTTGGTAATTTAGAGCCAATTAACCTAATTACAGCACCCAGAGGATCGAGGCCCTAATGGAAAGATTTTTAATCACACAAATTCACATCCTCTTTAAAAAAAATACAAAAATTAAACATGAGGCAGAGTTTTCATACAATTTATCAAGATCTTCAGAAAGTTAGAAGTGACTAATGAAGTTTGGATTTTGAGTTCAGAACCGTGCAAAAGTATTCACTTCCTCTGAATCTTTTTCACATTACAACTAAACTTTAACGTAAAATCTATTCAGATTTTATTTAACTGATCAACACAAAGTAGGACATGTTAAAAATATAAATATATTATGTTTGGTTTTGTTCTCTCATAACCAAACATAAAATATAGCATGACTGTTTATTTTTCTTGAAGTCTATAGATTATTTTTAGAGAACAAAAAAAAAGGACGAAGACCATTGAACAAATCATAGCAGTCAGAGACAGAGATTATATTAAATCTTTTTTGTCATGGCAGTTTCCTAAGGATTAGTTTATTTGTACGCAGATTATATTTTCTTTTATGCAAGACACACCAACAGGGGATCAAACAAAAGATTGGATCAAAGTTTTTTGCTCGTACAAACTGTAAAAAAAAAAAAAAAAAATACTTGGACAAAAATAAAGTATGAACATCCGTTCCATTCATCTAACCTTTCGACACACAGAGACGCATTAAATATTAATCAGGTCTCATTTAGATACCTGGTCATTTAGCTTAATTATTCAAGATCCAAGGCAGACAATCATTCCCACTGCTTTTTCAAAGGTCAATAAACAGCAGCTCTACCTCCGGTTACCCAGTTACTCATGCAAATCTTATTACAATGTACATCGTTTAAAAACTTAAAAGTTCACCATTGCGGAGCAAAGGTAAGTGCGGAGGCTAATTTAGCAGCTAGTGCTTGGAAACTTAAGACCGTTATTGTGCATTTCAATGAAAAGAAATGATAGAAAAGTGAAACTCAAAGAGCAACTGATGAGAACATCCAGACTGGAAGGACGATGTTATAGGTCCAGTGTGGGAGGAATAATTGCAGAATGATTTTTCTCTACTTCCGGGGGGATTAATACATTTGGCTAAGCCTTAACTACAGAATAACTTAAATGCACCAAACTACTAGTCATTCCCCTAGGAAGCATATACAGTATTTACAAATCCAAGGCCGACTAATTAGTATTTAGCGTACTCAGTAGATTAGGTAATGTCTTTATTTGCTGTGTTTTCCATCTTATTTTCATTCCCATCATAACCAGGTAGGTACCAAGTCTGGCTGGTGCTCTGCTCATTAACATTCCCATCTATCCTCCTCCAGCATTTGTCCGATCTGCGGCCCTCTAGCTGTGTTCTGTTCAGAAGCAGGCTCATTGGTGTGAGAAGGCAATTAATCAGACAACTTAATGGGCAATACATGGCTGATGAGGTCTAGGTGTAAGTTTCCATTTTACACTGACAAATGACTCGCTAACTTAAATTGGCTGTTGTGGATGTAGGGTTGCATACATGAAACAATATTGCTTATTTTTGGTCAGAAATAAATGTATGCTTTGAAAAAAAAGTCATGATTTTAGAATTGTAAGTTTAGGTCTCTTCATAAAATATTTAAGCAACACAAGTTGAGATATTGACAAAAACAATATTTCCAGTGACCCTTTTATTTACTTGCATATCTGTGAAATATGGAAGAATAAATATTTGTGATTTTAAACTTATTGCCACATATGATATTAAAAGTGCATTTGGCCTTTGTACTAAGTAGGACAGACATTTTGGCCCATTTTTCTTTGGGATACATCTCAAGCTCAGCCAGTTTGAATCCACATAACACAGATTCACAAATCAATTTAAGTCTGTGCTTTGAGTCTTTAAATATTTTGATCTGAATCATTCCAATGTAGGTCTGGTTGTATATGTAGGGCCACTGTCCTTGTGAAAGGTGAACTTTTGCTTCAGTATCAAGTTTTTGCAGACTTTCATTACTATGTATGCAGCTTCATCCTTGTTCTGACTAGATTTACGGCTGTAGATGTCAAAGAATAACCACTGCTTGATGTTGTGACCACAAAGTATTAAGGTAACTGTGATGTGTCTAGGGTAATATGCAGATTTTGTTTTCCACCACTCAAGTAATTTTGCTTGTAGAGCAAAAAGTGCAGTATTGGTCTCATCTTACCGAAACACACTCTGTTTCTCGTACTGTCTCCTGGTTTTTGGCAAATCGCAATCAGAGTTTCGGTATTTTGTTGCATTAGATTTTATTAAAGGGGGCCAGAATGACGGGGGCTAAGAGTAAGTACACTCAAAATTTTTCTAATTTTTATTTCTAAAAATGTTAATATTTTACCTAATTTTCCTTTCACTTAATTATCTGCAACTTTGTGCTCTTGTATAACATGCAATTCCAATCAAGTAAACTTAAGTTTGTGATTGTAATCCCACAAAATATGTGGGTCAGGAATATGAATACTTCTACAAAGTACTTTAGATTTAGAGATCAGTTTATTTGCAAGTTGACCATAAACCACAGCTTCAAATTCCAATGAGAACAGACAGCTATGACTTTGCAGAGCTCTGTTTTAAATTATTTTTTATTACAGGCTTATTACTGTTATTTTATGACAGGCTTGTTTGTGTAATTTTAGCTTTTCCTAAACCTTCTTAGCCTAGTTCACAGTTCCTGTCGTTTCTGTTATGCTATAGCAACCAGAAAACATTGGCCTCTGCAGCATTCAGTCCTCATTTTTCACTCAAACAGCAAATATATTCTCACAAATGGTTAACAACAAAAAAACAACTTGAATGGAAATATGAATGTTACATTGCGTCTTGTGCTACACAACATGGCCTCTTTTCATCAGAACCACAGAACATGTACATGCTGCCAACAGATTTAAAGTGAGCAGGCCAATTGTCAGCGTTCAAAATCTTTGGCACACATGGTGCAATTTGTACCATGTACAGTTCATCACAATTTCCTCCTAAGCTGTCATTGATCATGAAAAGTAGAACAAGAAACAGGAGCAAATGTCAAAAAGGGCCACGCAGGGGAATAAAGAAATGGTGTCAAATTTTAGATCCTCGCGGCAAACGGATGAAGAGTGTCAGATCAAACTCCACTAGTCTGTAACAAGGGAGAAAAATGGGAAGCAAGGTGAGACAGAAAGATCTTTAAGATGCTGTTGCAATGCTTGACGTGGAACTGTTATCAGTAACGTAAGTTTATGTCCCCAAAAAACTGAAAGGAGAATTTAAAGTAAAAACTGTGTTGTGTAATCTCATAATGAGAACTCATTGAAATTTTCTTCTCAACTCTTTATTAATGCTGTGGGTTTTTATTGGACACCTTTGCGCTCACTGTAATTATATTAGCTACTCATTTTTCTCAAAAGAACACAGCCTTTTCTTAAATACAAAGCCAAGTGAAGTAGCGTTTACACAGATGATGTGTGGAATGATTTCATTTACATAGAGGAGCTCTATTTTGATTTCTAGGAGAAACTTCAATTCTTAGCAGCTTGGTAAATAATTTAACTTGAATGTCTGGATTTAACAGCTCTGGCTGAGATTCAGATAAAATGCTTTGGAAACTGATTTGAAAAGTCAACATTTTCTTTTTCTGTGGTCAACAAATGATCCTCCACCAACATTTGCTGTGCTGATTTTCATGAAAAAAAAAATCACAGAAAGGTTGTAACATCCACAAAAGCTTCTCTTTTGGCTATTTAAATGATTCACAGTTTATGGATTAAGACATGGAGCCTCTGAGAATACATGTTTTTTTTCTTCCATTTTTGATATCTATGCTGTTAAATAAATACCAATCTCACAATTGCCCCATGATTTACTGTATGTAGGTAAGATTAAGAACTAGACAGAAAATTAGAAGAGAAAAGCCAAAAACCTTCCCCATATACTCAACAGTTAAGCATACAAAAACAATTCTGAGAATGAATGTGGATTGGAGGATGAAATCTTAGCATATCCCTTTACTGATGTCTTGCTCCAAAACAGATTATTCAATCGCAGTGGGAGAACAGGTAAGAAAATGGAGAACACTTTAGATATTGGAGGGTAAGTTATTTAAAGCCTGTAGCAACAGCATTCCTGCAAATACAAAAGCAAAGCTTTGAAAAACCAAAACAAAACAAAAAAATAGGGTGTCTTTACAAGAATTCGATGTCAGAGCACAGAATTTAATAGAGGTAAAAATAGTTGACCATCAATGACTCACTCCGCTCTGGCATAAATGTTCTGCAGTTGCTTCCCGCAGAGAAAGGAAAGAAAAAATTAAAAAGGATCAGGCCAGGACGTTTTTTGAACTTCTTATAATTTAGCAAGGCTAATGTTTATTGCCTGTCGGTATTCTCAGAGCAAAGTTAAAAACTTATTTTCAGCCAGCACATGAAAAACAACACTGTGCACTCCTTTGAACAAAACTTCCCACACATGTAACAAAATATCCCATGTACTGTATGTATCACACATATGAACAAAATAAATTAAATTAGGAAATGGGCAACTGGTCAGACTGCTGCTCTCCACAACACCTACAGGCGTGATTCATATGTGTGAGGTGTGACTTTCCCTCCCTATACATAACTAAAGAATCAAAAACAGAACCTTTCAGAAAACCATGACTTTATTTTAATTTAGTGTTAACTATCAAATCAATATTTATGTTTGTTTCACAAATTAACATTTATCAACTTTTTCTATGCTTAAGTCAAAAATAAAGTTGAAGTCCACCGTGCAAATAGTGAGTGGCAACATTTCCTGTTTTTGAAGGAATTGTACATGCAGGTCATGCCATCTTTCATAATACCTTTGCTCCTGTGAGGTTTGCGTGTGTGGAAGTTTCTCAGACTGTGCAGACATGGAAAGGTTTGATCTTTAAAGCGGAACTGAACCCCGCGGACCTCGAGCACTCATCATAATTCCAGAGGTGGGGAAGAAACCCATTAAATATGTATGCATTGCTTGTTGATTTTGCACAGAAACCTTTGGAAATATCAAACAGACAGACCTTGGCTGTCAAAGAAGTCAGTTTACTGACATGGATTTCGGATCTGGACTTTGTGAACTTCCCAAGCATGCGCATGCTTCATACTGGGATTTGTTTGTTGCAGTTAAATTTAAATTCCTCACTTACTGCACCACATATTAGACATATAGTACATATTCATCGTATTTATTTTAAAAAATTAATTTTGTCTCGAGTTACTTTGTGTGTGTGATTTTTTTTTTCTTTTTGCACATTAAATTTGGTAAGTTAGCTATGACAGAAATACTTAATTTGGTATTTATCCATTGTCTACGGTCACTGTTTTATAAAGGAAAGAAAGAACAACAGTCATAGAACACACTCACTCCTAAGGAAAACTTAAAGAAACAGTCACACTTCGGCCGGTGGGAAGAAGCTGGGGTATCTGAAGATACTCTTCTATGTATGGGGAGAATGTGCAAACTCCAAGTAGAAATAGCCGAGGGCAGGATTTGAACCCACAAGGTGCTAACTATTGCACCAACGCGCTGCACAAAGTGTCTACACCCAGTTTTGTTAATCTCCACAGAGGTCTTCAGTAAAAGGTAGAAGACTTGAAGTAAAAAGAGAAACAAATTGATGGAAAATTACAAATGCAGACTGAAGTTTATGTTGTCTTATTTAAATCGAATCATCTTTAAAGATTGGACATTCTAGAAAATAGAAAAAATTCAGCATGTTTGAGAAAGCAGCTTCTACAGAACTTACAAAAACAACAATTGTATTCTCTGGAGGTAGTATACTCTTACCTTAGCCCTGAGATTTCTGAAGGGCTGTCAAGTTTTCCAAATGCAGCGAGATACAGGTTAAAAGTTCAAAATAAAAAAAAAACAGCCTAACTTTTCTTTCAGCCTTCCTGATATCTCTCTCTCCCTCTATCCCAGCCTGGATAGAATGCTCTAAATAAACGTTTCTATGTAAATACCATTGACATCTTTACAGCTCAGTCTAAACATACTGCTACTAAACAAGGCTAACTTTAACTGGTCTTCACTCAGTAACTGCATTCACACTAAAAATGCAGTTACTGAGTGAATTTGCAACCTAGTAGCACATCTGTACACAACAAACAAGCAAAAAAAAACAAGACATTAAAACCTTTTAAGGTCGACGCCCGCCCTGTGGCGGGCATGACGTCATGTTTCTGTGTGTGTTTTTTGCTCCAATGTGATAATAAATTTTGTCAAAATGAAACAAACACTGTAAAATCACAAAGTTTAGGATGTTCTGAAAATAATGATACCAAACAAGGTAAGGTAAATAGTTTTTATGGTGGAAATATAAGGGTAAATTCAAAATTAGACCAAAACGGCCATTTAGACCCAAGACTCCAAAGGGTTAAAATCATGGTTTAGGTTAGATTAGATATTCAGTAGGTAGCAGTTGTTTCCCACACTAAAGGTTGGTGAGAGTCAAAAGCAATGAAGCAAAATTGTGCACAAAAATGTGAAAGAGCTCAGTTCAGTACCAAATCTCCCTGGGGGACAAAGAAGTTGTCCTCTGACTCTTATGTGCAAACAAGAATTTTTTTGTGTTAGTCTGAGTACAACAAATCCATTCCTCTGTTCAGCTACAAATGGGGTGCTTTGACTTTTTTTTTTTTTAAGCCGATCACAGCCAGAGGGTGGAAGTAAAAGTATAAGCCCCATGTTTGAGTCAATGACAAATGTCAAACTAAATCAAACAACATACTTTCAAAAAACTGTCGCCGTTTTTTCACACGCACACGCCCGCACGCCCTCCCACACACACAGATATAGAAAAAATACATTTCATCCACCATCTTAGAGCTCAGAGTTTGAGCATTCAGTCCAAGGCCAGACAGCTTGTTAGAATTCAGTGTGGCGAAGTCTTATCTAAAAGAGATTGAAAACATGTGGACAGACAGCAGGGCTTGGCAGAAAACATTTTAGATTGTCATAAGTCATGTGGCCACAAGGTGCCACAGGGTCTCTTTAATGTTTATCAGAAAAAAAAACATTCAAGGGAACAACAGATTTGACATACCACATCAAGAATATACAGTCACGAAAAACCCATGGAAGGCAGCAGCATTTTTAGGTCTATATGGGGCCCAGACCATGTATTTTAGAATTTGTATATTAAACTGTTATTTTTTAAATGTAGATTATTTTTTTCTGGCTGCAACAAATATTAGCTCCCCTGGTAAAAATGTGTTTTTACAAAAAATTTAGTTCAGAATTGATTTAAATTGAAGTTATGGTAGGCAAGCCCCTCTTTTCATGCAGTAATTTAATAACAAATAATCAACCAAAAAATATGTTCCTACACGGGACTTTTCTATTCTTCACTTAATACACGTGTTTTGAATTAAATCGAGAATTATTCTTAGGTTGCATTAAAAGATGCATTTATTTTTAAAAAAAAGCTGATAATTTTGAACTAATATTTATAGAAGGAAGTGTTCATCTGTCAAATTAAGCTGGTACATTACTGTTTATGTCACCATTTCATTTTTACTGTTACACACAATCATTAAATATGTAAGATGTTACATAAAAATAAAGCTTGGTATCTGTCATGGCAGAGTAAGGGTCAAATAAGAGTTCTTTCTGTGATGTTGAAAGTGGGTTTTTCAGTGAAATGACAACTTGATGGGATGTTTCATGCATGTCTGTTTGTCTGAGAGAAAACCATTGCATCAGATCCTGTTTGCAAGCAGCCGGTTTTTGCTCCACAGCATATGGTGGGGGAGTCTTTCCCAGTTTGTCAGCAGCAGATTCAAAAAGAGATGAACGGCAGCATTCCCTGTGATGATTCAGAAAACTAATTTTAATGTGTTACACATTCTAACATTGACATCTTGTTTTTTTTAGAGAGAGAGCAAAGTTGGCAGCACTGTTTATCTTTTTGCCACATGTAGAATTCAGACTACTGAATATAATCATGTCTCAATACAATATATAAAGTTAAAGTAAATGTCCTTGACTACATCAAATCCTCAAATTAAACTAATATTGTGATAAAACTTAGCGGATGCATAGTAACAACGGCTCATATCGTCTCCAAAACCAGAGCATCTCAGAATGTCATGTTGATAAAAATTTTTTTTTATGTAATATGCATAAAGAAAGGTGCTGGAAACAAAAATGCAATGATTTCTGGTGGGACAGCAACAAATAATAGAATAAAATTCATCTTATTGAAAAAGCATTGTGTGTTTTCTTTAATTTTGTTCCATGTTGGTCTTATATTTTTCTAGAGCGAGGTGCTCAGTCATGCAGTGCATTCCAACTGTTCAGGTAATTGTTTTTAAGACGGCCAAAACCGATGGGCTTTACACTGTGCCTTCTTGCTGCGTTCATCATTTTTCCCCCCAAAAATGCAGCCTGCATTTCCCCCTTCACTTTGGCTCATTTTGAAATTTGACAGCCTGCTGTGCAGCACAGCGGAAACAACACAGAGAAATTTGTATCGAGGCTCATTGCTGGTCACACCCAGTGGGTGGGAAGTTTGGGTGGGAGTGGGGATTCTAGGTTGGCCGGAAACAACATTTTACAAGTTCTCTGTTTAATAATACCAGGTTGACTGAATTCTTCCAGTTCCTTTCAGCTGCACAACATCCAGCCGCTAAAGTTCGAAGCAGATCCAGAATCTTCTCTGTAAATTCTGTTTCATGTTATTAGCTCCGAACGCTAAAGTAAGGACACCTGTAAGTGAAACAGAAGTTTTACTTACAGGCGTCCTTACTTTGGGAGCTAATAACATGATCTCAGCTCATGTTGTTGCAACTGTCTAGTTAATGCAGTGATTTTAAAGAATAATATAAATGATAAGAAAACAAAATAATAATATAGTTTTAAAACACTTTTCAAATTGTTTCTTAACAGAGTTATCCATAGATTAGGGATTAGATTATAACCACCTGCCCCATAGCATGTTGGTCTCATTTTCTCTGCCAAGGCAGCCCTGACCAGCTGAAGCTGCGAGGCAGGCCCTCCATGGATTGAACTTGCTTGTTAAGCACATCTCACAGATGCATGCTGGGATAAAGATCTGGGTTTTGTAGGCCAAGTGAACACTGTAAACTTATTGCTGGGCTGCTCAAACCATTGCGCAGCCCATATATATATACTGTATATATATATATATATATATATATATATATATATATATATATATATATATATATATATATATATATTGCTTTGTGGCAGAGTTCATTATTCTGCTGTGAGAGGCATTGCTGACCCCCTGTCCTTCCTGCAACCCTATGAGACAAGCTTCAATGCACTGTGTATTATCACCTAGTTCTATTAAATCATCATTAAAAGGTGCAGTGTTTAACTTTTAGAAAGAATTTTTTTTTTACATATTTGTTAAAACATTACCATTTCGTGAGAGTATGTTATGAAACAGACAATCTATGAAAAGATCTATCTCCTCCACTGCCCCCCTAAGCTAGCATTGCCATTTGAAGAACAGCATCGCTTCCAACCAAAAAGAACCAATCAGAGCCAGGAGGAAGGTCTTAGCGCTGTCACTCCACAACATTTACTCGCTGTTATGTAAATGTGCTAATGGCAAAGAAACAACTTACAGTCTGCTGTCATAAGTGGCTATGCTAACTAACCTGAGCGTTCACAACAAGATCTGCTGTTGGGGAAAAACTGTAGTGGCATCAGACAGCAAGAGGGCCTGGGGTTGAGGAGCGCCACACGAGGTTGTGACTGACAGAGCTAAGACCCGCCTCTAGGCTCTGATTGGCTGTTTCTAGCTAGCACCGAGAGGAGCTCAATTTTTTCACAGATTATCTGTCTCATACCATGCTGTCACGACATGGTGACAGCCCCAACAAATATGTAAAAACATAAATAAAGTTACATACTGCAGCTTTAATGTCCACTTATTCCCAACCTGTGTACTTTTTTAGGATTTAAAATCCACCTTAAGCATTTTTAATGCTCTGTATTTCTTTTTTCCTGTTTGACAAAAACTAAATCTTAAATTTTTCAACATAATACACTTTTGCTGCAATATTTCACATTGAAATGATGAGCCAGAAACTGTCAGAAACAATCAGTATAATGCCAGAAGCAGATGTTGTGTGAAGCAGAAGTTGAACCCCAAAAGAAAAAAAACCCTAAAATATATACATATATAAAAATGAAACAGGATGACTGATACAGCTTATGAAGCACACAGAAGGACAAAACAGAACAATGAGGAGTTCTCAGGCTACTCCAGTATTTAATATTCATAAATCAATTGAAATGGATTTTGGCTGCCCCCCTCCAGGCTCCACTGCAAAAATACAAACTCAAACTGCAGGTACTTAAATGTGCTTCAGTGCCTTTGGCCTGTAGGGGGCAATTTAGCAGCACAGCACCACAGTAAGAAGAACCACTCGTGTGGATGTGTGTGTATGGTGACCTAAGGCTGTGATATTGGAAGCGGCCGAATTGAATCCAGATTTAATTCAGTCCGTGCAACATGTAGATGAAAAATAACAAAGAGTGGTTTGGTTGATCCGGCCTACTAAATGAGAAATCATATAAATGAATGGATTTTCATCAACAAATTAATTGGTACCTCAAATGGAAGTGACATTTCATATACTGAGGGTTTTTCCGTCTACGTCTGCATGTGCATGTTAGGCTTTTGTTCTTGTCTTCAATGCTGGCATGCGGTGAAGATTAGTTTAGGTGGTTTTATTTAGTGTTTTCATCAAAAGACCAATGAATAACTAAAAGGCCCCTATCTTAATCACACAAACGTAATGGAATTTGGGTCTCAGTTGGGGATGCGTTTCCTTTGATGAAAAAGAAATATGGGTGGGAGTTACTGTAAGGCAGCGCAGAAGCTCCATGGAAGCTCTGGCGCAGCTGCAGGAACAAAGACATGATGATGAAAATGGAAGCAGTCAAAGAGATTCTTACCATGGTGCTCGGAGCTTCCTGCTGGGAAGCTTTGGGATTTCTTTTTTCCTGCCAGCATATATGTCCCTGGTAAAGATGAACTAACAGAATTATGCATACAAGTTACCTAGAAAATAAGCCCAAAGCACAGGACCTCGAG
Source organism: Xiphophorus maculatus (assembly GCF_002775205.1). Lineage (NCBI taxonomy): Eukaryota > Metazoa > Chordata > Actinopteri > Cyprinodontiformes > Poeciliidae > Xiphophorus > Xiphophorus maculatus. The sequence goes on from NC_036448.1 coordinate 9,302,747, forward strand.
TTTGCCAAATTATGTTAATCAAAATGTTTTTCCCCCCGCCCCAATATGAGGGAGAGAAACCCGCTACCCTCCACAGACTGCTGATAAATCTGAACGAGAAAGGCGTTAGTGCCGGCCTGAGCAAACTTATCTCCTCAACGTAATCTTCAGATATCAATTTTTGCCCGGCCGTTATGCAAAGCACCCAGGTGATTTCCCACTTCAGCTCACAAACTCCAGTTTGTTATGACGATATGAAGAGTGGCAAGCTGCGCCGCTCATATGGTGTAGAATGATTTGTCACAACTCCTCATAAGCAAACAGACTGTAACTGTAACAGATCTAACTGATCAGCTGCCAACACATTCACGCTTTTGGCTCGTATGGTAAATATGATGCAGAAAGCTACAAATAAGGAATTGAAAGCACAATGGTTGCTTTGCTCAAACAGCATTATGTTAAAAGTTTCTACTTTGTGGGCCTAACAAATGTAATAAAGAATCATTAATTTATTATGCAAACTTAAACGAGGTTAAGAGAAAAATAAGCACATTTTCAAAGTGTTGGTTTTAATATCTATCCACAGAAAGCGACTTCCAAAACACTTCAAAATATGGAAATTTGTCCCATTTTATTGTCTTACAACCTTAAACCTCAGTGTAAGCCATGTATAATTGTGAAGAGGAAGAAAAATGGGTTTCAAATAATCGGAAAAGTGGGGCGTACATTTGTATTCAGGTCGTTTGTGTCAATATTTTGTCCAACCAAATACGGCTGCAAGTGTCTGGGGTATTTCTCCAGCTGCCTCCAACCATGTGGCTGTTTCTCTGCTTAATGCTCTCTTTGCCTGGTCTGACAGTTTAGTTGGGCGACCAGATATTGGTGTGTTTGCAGTTGTTTTGTACGTTTATGGAAGTTGGATCGAAGAATGATTTTTAGGATGTTCATTAACGACCAATGAATGTTTTAAACTTCTCATCTTTCCTAATCTGTTTAATAAAGCCGTTTATCCATTAATATTCTTTTCAAGAAAACCTTTGAGATTATCAATGAGTTTCATTCATACAAACATTAAATCACACACAGATAAACCTTATTTAGTAGTGACTTCTGAGGCCAAATGGATGTACAATTTTTTTTTAGAGGTATTGGAGTAGAGGGAAAGGATGCAAATTATGAATCGCAAGAATGTTATTTGTAAAAATTTAAACCATGTGTCAGTGTCCTTCTCAATCACACTTATGCACGACTTTGTGTTGTTTTCATAAAATCTAGAAAAAATACAAAATAGTTTGTGTTTTAAACAGATGGGAGTGTAAAAAAAAATGTCAAGGGATGAGAATACTTTTGTAATGCACTGTGTGTGCGTTGCCGCACATTTATTCGTAAGCAAAGTCGTCCACTAAATCGAGTTTTTCACAACAAATGATCTGAATGAGCACTTTATGCTTCACTTTAGCATTTCAGTATAATCAAAGAGCTGGAAAAAGTGCTGCTACAGTGTTAAGCAAAATGCAATCGAGCAGATGTTCTCTTAGATCAGTTATTTAATTATTTTTTTACATAAATGAATTTCATATTTCCTGTAAGATGGTGCATCAGGAAGTCTGTTTAAACTCAGCGTGGAATCTTTACTGATCGACTGGAAATATATCAGCTGTGATGGGATTAACTATAAATATCAGCAGATCTTTCACATCCTAACTGCTCTGTTAAAGTCTGATTGGCCAGCAGTGTAAACAGAAGACGGAATAAAGGAGGAAGAAGGGTAGACAAAACAAACTAGAGAAATCGAATGCAAAGAGCAGAAAGTGGTATTTTCTGTATATTTGCATCAATGCTCATAATTATAAGCTTTTATTGAATAATCAAAATATCTGTTATGTAAAAAAAGAGCAATAAACTCATCTTTTTTCAGATGAGTACTAAGATAATAAAAGAGGCTTTTTGTTCTGATTCAGAGCTTCTGTAGAATAGTTTCCTTTTTTTAAAAAACATGATGGATAATACCTAACGTGCTTGTTCAATCCATGGCTTTGGCTTAGACATTCCTAGTAATCATCAGTCCTCAGGATTCAGTTTTGATTCAAATAAAGGAATATTTTAATGCAGTATAAAACAAAAACAGAATAGTCCACTAGCATTTACTGACATGTGACATAACTTGTTCAGCAGAGACATGTGACTGTAACTGTGGTTTTATTCTCTGGTACTACTGACCCTATGGTATAAAGAAGTAGTCACTGTATATTCACATAGACACATTGCATCACATGTTAGTTTTCTGTGAACAAGTCATCAGTTGTAGACTTTTTGTAACTTGGATTTCATGCGTTACTAGTGTTTGTGGGTAAAGTTGGTCGTTTTCAACTTTACACTGTGGAACAACGCCGGTACAATCTGGCCTTGAACAACTGCAGATACTGGATTACCACTAGCGGTTTTTTAAAAGCAGGAATTGAGTCAGTAGCTTTCTAGGATTCTGGAATGGCAACAGAATTCAATACACTCAAGTATATAGCAAAATAACCTACAATTTCAATGTTATATCTTATAATAAAAAGAAACTCGGAAAACTGCACCCCAGGTTAATTTTCACTGGTTCTGCCCAGATGAAAAAAAAATGGGCCAATGTGTTATGCCATTGTAATACCCCAGAGAAACAGAAAGTCCAGGATGAAACTCAGTTGAACTTACAATAAGTTTTAAATGATAAAGAAAAGGTTAACAATATTCATATAAATGTCTTATGATTTTTAATAGCTGTGCCACAATGATTTTTTAAAATTCAATATTTAAATTAAAATCCAGATAATTCTATGCCAATAAAAGTTTAGTTTCTTTTAAGCCTTTTTCACATGGAGAATCACCAACTGTGGATCTGTAATGACTTCAGCAAATTCAGTTTCAATGAAAGGTGCCAATAAAGTATTGATTTAGGAGTTTATCTCCTGTTACTTTAACAAAAGCTTCCATTCCTACTTATGCATAATTCCCAGCTTTACGTATGTTAATTTTACATCCCTCCTCCTAAGGTATGCCAATGGAAATGCCAAGGTAGATTAAGAAAAGGATCAAACAAAGTCAGCAAATGTTCTGCATCTCTGTTGGACTGATCCATCCTTCCACCCTCACAACTAAGGAGAAACTCGCGCTCGGTTTATGAATACATTTGGATGCCTTTGCTGAATGTGCGTGTCGGACACGAAGGGCTACCTTTTCCCTTCCATCTGGTACAGAATCACAAAACCTGATGGTGTCGTGCTCAGCTTACTTTACAACTCGTCAAGGGATGGGATGAAACTGGCTTTATTTGTGTGTGCTGTGAAACATGTGAAATCTCCCAACTGTCACAGGCGTGCAGTCACATATGCAAACTCGCTCACAAGCTCAAGCATGTACCGGCTACATAGTCTGCGCCAGCTCCGAGGTTGGAAGTTTTCTTACTTGTATCACAGAAGCAGAAACTCAGCTGCTCGTTCCCCAGGGCAGAAGACTGATTCCCCTGCTTTATTTAATAATGCAAGAGGAGGAGACGAATTTTGATGTTTTTATTGTGGAAACAGGAAACAATCGACTTGCAGCAGCAGCAAAAAACGCAGCGGCTAAGTTTGACTCAGTCTAAGATTAAAATCTTTTAAATCCATGACAAAAAAACATCTGAGCAAGGAAGCAAGACCTTTTGAGTGAAGAGTTCTCAAAAGAGGTGAAGACGGTTTAAAATCAGCCACACGCACATGGTTCTCTAACACACATGCATACAAACATAAACAAATCTCCCCGAGCGGCACTGTCATCACTCCTCATTTCCTCCAAGGCCCACAAGAATCAGTCGAATCTGCCACACGAGTACGGAGGCAGGCACATTTACACAAAGCTGCAGAAACACACATCATCATAATCTACTATCTCATCCCATTTTCCATGTGACTCATCCATTATCCCGCATTCTATACCTTCAGCAATTTCTCACCCGTGACCATCTCCATCTCGGGCAACAAAAACTCAGCTGGAGCGTGAAGCCGTTTCCATGTGAGCGGTAATTAAAAATACTTAGAAACTTGAAGTGAAGTCCCAGTCTTTGCTCCAAACGTAGGCAAAAAAAACAACCCCAAAACTTCCCAGTGAGCTTAATTAGCATGTTTCCAAGAACAGGGTGAAAGCTTTGACAATTCAGCAAAAGTATTAAATCTATTCATAGTTTGTTAATGTCAGTGAAAGGGCCTGAGTGGTAACAGCAGAGTGTGAACAGGAGCCGTCCACACATGTACAATCTAAGGAAAGTCTTATTTATAAGCGGTTGGGCGCCATTTACCGCCTCTAAATAAATATTGAGAAAACTAATACAAATAAGAATTTGATATTTCAGAAACGTCAAGGGTTTAATTTTATAAGAGCCAATAAAGAGTCAAAGTATATATTTTTTCCCCTCTTTGCTGAAGGCATTATAAATAAGCATGTCGATATGTGTATGTACTGGATATTTCTTTTTCTCCTGAAAAAGCAGCATAAAGTTAATTGAACAAGCAAATGAAGGACCTTTGGCAGTAGACCATCAGAGTAAACGCAGCAGATGGAGTTCCTTGATGAGAGAGAAGTGTTGGGACTAATTGGCATGAATCAAGATCTGCTTCATTACGGATATGTACCTTATTGATGTGTACAGAAATCATGTTAAAACCTGAAAACAGGGCAATTCAATCACAGATCCCATCTGTCAAACTGATACGTCCAAACTTTAATGTATAACACATTGCACTGTAAATCAGACAAAGGGGTATTCATTGGCCTTGTCAACAAAACTCAAGAAAAACATGGTATTTTCTTTCCCTTTTAGGGAAATCGCTCAGCAAAAAGAGACTTTTTGAATTTCAGGCCTGGTTGGCTCATTCAACCAGGGTAACATTAATCAAGATCTTGTTGTTGGGTTTTATTTTTCGCTTTTCAATCAAACCTACATCATATTTACGTAGATGGAAGCTAGTGTTGTCTTTTCTATGCATCTTCAACAAGATTTGGTTGGACTTTTTTGTGTACAGTGCAGAAAAATCTCAACACCAAAGTATTTTAATAAGAAAGCCAACAAACTCCAATACATTATAAAATAGAGTACAAGTATGTGTCCAACAGAGGAAAACCTTTATATTTACCCTTTAACACTCATTCTCACTTGCTTGAACACAAACTAGCTGTGATCAGTATCATCGAACAGTAAGTAGAAAGAAAAATAAACCTAAACATAACTACTTCAAACCTGTGACTGCTTTGTCCTTGACTTTACTACGTCAGCTAGAAAATCAGAAACAAACAACTCAGCTTCAAATCCATAGCAAAGGACAGACAAGAATGTGTCTGTCCTCACAAAACCTCAGTGAGCTTCCAAAATAACAGTGTGAGATGAGAAAAACCACAGGTACACAAGCCAAGCTGGATGGTGTAAACAATCCAGTGGATTGAGCGAGGCTCAAGAAGTCATATATGGGAGACGACACAACCACATAAAAAAAACCCATTATACAACAAGTCAACTCTTGTTCTCTCCAATCAGATCTTTGAGAAAAGGCACACTCTGGGCTGTTATGTTGACGATTTGGACAGAAACAATGGATGTCTGCTGAAAATAGAACAATGCTAAAAACAAAACACTGAAAATGACCACTGGGTTCACCATGGCATGAAATTTTATTCTGCCATACCGAGTCACTTATTACAAACCTGCTACCACTGCAATTACAGCTGTGAGCCTTTTGAGGTATGTCTCTTCTAGCTTTGAATATTTAGAAACAACATGTTTTGCCAATTCTTTGCAAAATAGCCTAAGCTGAGTAGGAGGGTGTACGTTAATGTTTGATCATGAAAAAAGAAAAACCTCCAGTCTTTTGGAGCCTGTAACAGGTTTTTCAAAGGATTAGCCATTATTTAGCTGCATCTTCCTACATATTTGCCGTGCCTCCTACATGGTTTGTGGTAAACTTTGAACAAAATTCCTGCAGTTATCATTTTCAAATACCTGTCTTCTTGTCCATAAAGGCAATATTTTTTCATTGCATGACTACTGCTCCAGAGTCTCTGCAGCTCCTCCAAAGTTACTCTGGGCCCCTCAGCCCCTTGTCTGATTAATATCTCACGTGTTAGTTTTGATAAATGTTGTTGTCTTAGCAGATTTGTTGAATGCCATTTACATTTTGTCATCCATTTTTGGACAATTCTAGATTGAACAGTGCTATGTTCAGATATTTAGTACTTTATCTCAGCCTTTTTTCCCCTTGCACTATACACCTGAACATTATTTTGTTTTAATGTTGATCTATCGCATACTTTCACAAAGGACTGTACAAGTCAGTTCTTGATTCAAGCTTTAGGAAGGTTGATCAAATTTTACCTAACAGCTAAAGCATATAACATTTTGGACAAGTCGGTGAACTCTCAAAAGACAAAAAGCCACTTTCACAAAACATCTCACGGCGGGATTAAGGTGCCTTTTTCGCATCGCCTCGTGCTTTGCGAAAGGATTTCCAATTCGGCGAGGGGAGAGTAGACGTCAGCATGCCTCTGCAAGGCCCCTGACTCACCAAGCGAGGAAGACATAGGCCCTAATCGGCTGACTTGTACAAAGGCAATCTGGCTTTGTGGGTCAACAGAAGGATTAACAAGTGTAAACAAGTCTCAGAAATAATTACCGATGAGAAGAGTAAGAAGGTTAGGGACAGAATTTAAATTTGAAACATTTTCCCTGCCAACAATAGGATCGCTACACCGCATTCGTCAGCCGTTATTGTTTTGAACAAAATGATTGGAGGAGACTTGAGACAGATTTTATTTGTAATACAGCACCTCATGTCATCACAGTATATTTGTTGTAAACTAACAACTATATGAGACTTTTTATGAGTGTCCATTGGGAGCGCAGTGGTGGCTCATTTCTGTAGGTTTATAGTGGAAATGTTTTGTGAAAGTGGCCAACAACTCTCACAGGACGGGTAAGAGGGTCATTGAGCTACATCTGACTTGTGTGACAAAGAAAATAAGATTGTCAACATCAAAGAAAGCATTTTATATTAATTTGTAACATGATTAGTAGAAATAGTAGAATCTACTAGGTTGCTCAATGACAACCTGTGTAAATAGAAGCAATAAAAGCCTAATTTCTCTTCATAATTAACTGCAACAGGACAGTGAGCTAACTTGTAATTAGCTATATAAAATGATTTACTTCATCAGCCTTATTCTCTGAACACCACAACACATGAGCAGCAGATAGCTGCAGCATGTTTGCTATCGGCATCAAATCTGAGAGGATTAGGAGAAGCTCCTGTTACCGAGTTGTGTAGAAGGTTTGTGAAATTAGCTGTAATCTTGTTTTCCACTGCTTGACAACAGCATATGGGAAGGAAATGATTGTTTCAGGTATTAGTCAAATCCTCAGGTGTTGGAAAAAAGCCTAGGTGTTGTTAACAACAATAAAAAAAGAACTTAGAGTACACATAATATACTGTCCGTGACAAGAACTCAAAGCATTTTCTAAAAAAAAAAAAAAACATTTGTTTTGGGCTTTGATCCTAATGGTCCTTCTCAACTCTATCAAGGTTGGTCATTAATAAGCAACATTCTGTTCTGGTTATTTGTTTAAAATGAAAGAAAAACATCCATACAAGCACACATGTGAATAATAGGGGTTTTTCTATCTGAAACCAGGTAGCAGAACAAGTATTAAACATTTGCGTCTCTTTCCTGATGTCTTGCAATGGCATTGACAGTGAAAGAGAGATTATATAGGCTGCATAACTCCTCCTTTACACTGATTTCCATTTAGGTAAGAGGAGGAAACACTAAAGTGCTTCATTCATGTAGCAGGAGAATTGTTTTTTTCTGTGCATTTTGACAATATGCAGTTCTAGTACTGCAAAGATTTCAGAGTAATAAAAATTATGCACGGCATGACAACTTGAGTGATAATACCAAAGTTTCCAGGTATGGAAAAAAAAATCTATAACATGAACTCATTTTCTTTGAAAAAGAAAAGTGACAATTATTGTTGACAAAGACAAATTATGTAATTTATTGATAATTACACTTATGTGTTCTATATCAGTGGTTCTTTACTGGTCAGGGTTTGATCTCTTTTTATTGACAGTCAGCTTTTTTTTATTAAGTTGCTTATTCAAGCAATATTCATAAGGCTGACAACAGCAATAACAATCAGTAAAAAAATTTTAACACTGTTTTGATGCAACATACCTGAAAGAAAAAAGTGCAACTACCAAGAAATTTTTTTTTAAACTCAAGTTATACAGCTTTTGCTAAAAATCCTTCAATAAAACTATAACCAATGCTATTATAGAAAACCTCTGTTTAAACAGAATTTCAGTGTCACCTTCTATGCTGGGCGTCATCTTGGATTACAGGAAATTATATTGTAAAAAGTGAGACTTCTTGATCCCTTTTTGGGTCAGTACACAGCAGATAAAACGCAAACATATTTTAATTAATACCAACTAAATATAGTTGTAGTATCCAAGTAAAGCTTTCTAGTGTGCACAGTATTATCCTGTTTCTGCCACACTGCTTTTTATAGACTAACACTGGGAGGAAAGTAAGCTGTTTTCTCAGACTTTTGGCTTGGGTATCAAGCCTGCCACCCGTAGTTTTAAAACAGCAAACATCATCAGTAAGCAAACTGTTCTCCAAAAAAATATCATCTGTGGGAGCGAGACACGAGTTGATTAAACAGTGCAGCTGGATGTTTCAAATTAGATGTATGTTTAGAAATAAAAACATCTATCTGATAGAAACTTCAGTCTGGACAAAATGTCTGTTCCTGTCAAGAAAAACAAAGATGACCTCATTCAAAATCTCTATTGCTGATTAAATTTTGTTGCATTTTAAGCACATTTTAATGAAGTATTGCACAGATAATCAATATTGGCAAACGCAACTTTAATGTTTGACTGGCATCAGAGACTAAATAAATCCTGAGCGGCACATCTCTGGAAATTACACCCAAACAGCTGCTCATAAATTTATCAAATGTTATGTTCAAGTCCAGGTTAATTTTTGTTTTATTAAACTCATGCAGAAGGCCATCTCTGCTTTAAGTGTATCTGAACATGGTTTTAGCATCTGAAAAACATGCATCTGCCCCCGTAAAATCCCACGGACTCTTCATTAGATCAACGTATTCACAACATCTTTTTGCCTCACAAACAGTGGGACACCCATGCATGCATGCACACTGTGTAAGTGAAAAGTAAAGTGAAATTTTAAAGCCATAAAGGTCAATAAAATCGGAAGTTGGAAAGCATTTTTTGGATTGATTTTATCATTGATTGAAAGTGGCTAGCACTTGACCTACACTTTCGCCTGGAATAAAGCCTAATTCTGGCTCTACCTACAATGTTGTCTTTTAAAAGCACAAGAGAAGACTGGCTGCGGAGTGCAAGTCGGAAAGCTGAAGGCTGCCAGTAACTTGATTTTTTCAAATGTGCTGAAAAAAGCTGACAGATTGGAGTTTAATCACACTGCCAGACTGGAAGTGCAGAATAGCAAGAATGTGTGAAAAGAGCCCAGACTTGGCAATATATTCTACTGTGAAGCACACCAAGTATGCTGATTATGAGGGGAAGAAAATCAAATTACAGTATGCAAATTAGATTAAAAGTATGTAATTTATTTAGAGTAAGAGAGTTGATGGATTAGCTTAAAGATGCATTTGTGCAACTGTTCACTGTTTTAAATTGAAATTTCCAGGGATTTGTTCTATAACTAGTCCTTGCACAAGCTCTATTTGTTAGGATCCTCTATCAAAAACCTTTTGACAGTCATGTTTACACACACTCCATCCACAGATTTTGGACCAGATGGAGGACAGCTCCTCCTGGCACCCCGTCTTACAAACAATCCCTGAAATCCACAAACAGGACATGGAATCCAGTCTAATGAATTGCTGCTGCCAGTTGCATTTCGACACTGATGTGAGCTGTCCACTGAGTATGTGATTACACTACATCGAGTGACACATAGAGATTTTTCCATACAATGTTGGTCATATCTTTTATGATTTTCAGTTTAATTTAAAAAAACTTAAAGTGGGGGTTATGATTTCCCAGTTAATCCGTAAACTCATCTAAATGTCCTTCCCAAATAATTTCTGCTGTAAATAAATGATGAAGCCAACTTAGAGATGATTTCATACTTTGCTTCAAATCCATCTTTTTTACACATTGTCTATACTTTGGCCCTTATACCCAACTACACTTGTGTATTCGGATACACTGGCTTGTATTTGACATATCTGGTATGTCTGGTATATATGCTGCCTCAGGTAAATAACACTCTTGTGGTGTCGAAATGTCAGATGTCCAGAATACCAAGTAAGGTCACCCAAACATAAATATGTTATGAAGAAGCTCCGACTGCAGTGATGAAGATTTTCTCGCCTTGACATGTCAAAAAGTTAAGAGTGTCTCCATTTGATGGCAGTTAAACACATTTTCATCACTTGGAAGTTTTCATTCGCAGGTGGTTAGGAGATCAAAATCTACGGAAAGAAAATATTGGTAAAATGACCCAGCAACAGTAGAAAAGTGTGGGTTTTTTGTCATTGTGTCCTATATGCATGTACAGTCAAAAAAATAGCAGTACAGCAGCAAACACAACACATACACTGCTATAATCGGGAGAGGTGATGATAGCTTGGTAGAATATTGTTTTTATCATTAACGTTCAACTGACTCAGTTTCAACAACAGAAAGATGCACAAACAAGGTATTTACTGGCTGTTTCTAAGTTTTTAAGTTCTTATTTTATTATAATTTTTCATTAAAATATCATCATCTACTTGGTTTTAGCTAAGGAGCCATCCTAATAAAATGTGCTTTCAGAATAAACAATATAGATGTTAAGATAAGAAAGTGTGAGGTTTAGGTTTTGGAAAGAAGGTTTTAAAGTACAAATAATTACCTGTAATCTGAAGTAATCAACATTGTGTGTATTGCTAAGAGATCATTTCACAACAGTCTTTTTTTTTAGTTACCATAATCTTTAAATTCCTTTTTGACCATTGCAAAACAATATATAGCACTAATATAGCACTGATTTCTCAAATGGGATTGTTTTTTTATAAGAAAAACCTAAAAGGAGCATGAAACTGAGGTACAATTGCCAGACTAGTACTAATCCTGCAAAAGAAAGATGAATCCTGGAGCATCAAAACACACATATCTCTGCACAGTGCCTTGATTGGTAATTAAAATAGCTCAAGACAGGCAGCAGATTACAGAGCTGGCAAAGCTGCTGCTTTTAGACATTTGTGAAGACACTGGGGTGTGATTGTGGATTTGCCACTAAGACTTCCCATCTGACTTTATAGATATTCTTCCAAATGTCCTTGATATCTCTCTCTCTTTCTCTCCAACTCCTTCCAGCTTCCCATCTCTCTGTAGACAAGATATTTCTGTCACATGTCCTCATTAAATCATAGACCAGCTAGATTTTTTATTTTGAGAAAATGCCTTCAAAGGAAACCTATGCACACAGAGACAGTGACAGGCACACGCACACACACTTTTGTTACTGAACGCATACACTACCCACTTAGTACACACAGAGGGTTTATTCAATCTCTTGTTAATAAAAAGAACATGGCGGAGTCCAGCCTACACAAATCCCTCGAGAAATTAATGTTATTTGAACAAAAAGCCAATTTAACAATAACACTGAATTTCCTCATCAATATCCCATAAAAGTCACTCTCATTATGACGAATGATTTTTGTTTGTGTACAAACTCAATAAAGCCGAACCGAGGATGAAATAACCTGTGTTTCCAGTTGTCGCAAGTCCAATAAAAACACCACGAATGTCTTTTCCTCGAGATCATCAACAGTAATTATATATGATTAACCACCGCAAAACTCAGACAGGCGCTGAGAGGAGGCTTATACATGGGAAACGGAGTCAGAGCAACAGATGGGCCATGTTGGCAGGACAAATGGTCCAATTCCTCATCAGTGTTAACAAATTTGATGGTGCTAGAGCAAGATGGTGGTCGTTAGAATCAGATTGACTAGTGCAGATGGGGGAAGGGCAGGGCAAGTGCTTTGTATGAAACTCACATTCAGAAATCTGGATATATGTGCTGATTCCTCCATGTAGTGTTCACTGGTTTGTTGAAGTTTAATTTTCTCAGACTAAAAAGCAACAGATTGAACCTTTCCACTGTATTTATTACGGGTTAGCGCAGTCGCTTGTACCTTGATACAAGGTAAGAACCTTGTATCAATGTTACATTGGTGTGTTATGTGTCGATGTAAGGAACATTTCAGAAAGACTTCGTTGGTGGTGAAAACTTTGGATGTTTAAATCTGTGGTCAGATTAAAACTAGCAATACAACATAATATTAGCTGGTAACAAAATTTAATAATTTGTAGAATGGTTGTACCTGACTAGTGGCACGCAGGTCAGAATCGTAAAATTTAAATATGTTTCCGACGTTAATGCACCATATGCAAGTGCTACAAGGTCAATCTAGCAACAAGTTGTTACTTTAAGATGTATCAGTGTTACCCACAAGAGATCTGCGATTTAAAATGTTACATGTTTAGACTGTTCAAACCTAATCAAAATCATACCAAACACAAGTCCAGTTTTAATAACCTTTTATTTTTTTATTCCTAATCTTTGTGATAGCTTTGAATAAAATAAAACATTCGTCTGTTTTTTTTTTTTTTGTTAAATTAGCTTTATTGACATTTTTGCATGTCAAAAGCACCTTTCATTCAAGAACCTCCACTGGTTCAAATTAGAATAAGTTATGAGTGAACATACATAAAGTATTAATAAATTGATATTTGGTGGGCACTTAGTAATTTATTTGCCATATCATTTATATATCTAATCCAAAATATTGTTTAATTTTTTTATGTATATTGACATGTGGCATATAGCCAAATTAGAAATGCTCAAATCCCAAACAATTAATACTTGAAGAGAAATACAACAAATGCACTCACAAACCAAAAATATGTGTACATTTTTATATCCTGTAAATCATCTTAATCACAAAGGTATATGGTTGACCATCATGGGTAGGGAATGTATGAATAAAACTTATTGTGCACTAATTTTAAAGGCCTTTCTTGCATAATGTTTCAGAAATATCGCAAATTACTGTAAAGACACACAAATATATATTTTTAAAAACCCTCAACATTTTAATAGATGAACACTATGTTAAATTATTTTGAACAAAGAACATTAGCCATGGAATAGTATACATATAAAGGCACACAATGTGTAATTTGAATTAATAGCACAATATACTGTAAATCTGGCGACGATTTCAGTAAAAAAAAATTTTTTGTGAAAAATGTCAAAAAAAAGCTTAGTTTCGCACTTTTAAAAATGTATAAAAAACTATTTTCATGTGGATCTGCTGATGAGCATGGCATGAACAAAACATTAAATAAAAAACAAAAAATAAAGTGGAGAACAGATTATAAAAAGACCAAATAAAGTGTGTGCGTGTGAAATACAAAATGTATCGCATGGAATTGTTTTGAAAAGTGGAAGGTAAACAAGCAGAGAAAAACAAAACAGAAGGACAAAAAAACCGCAAAAACACATAAAAATGAAAATGAGAGTCAATGTGTCATGATGTTCATTTCTGGCAAAACAAACGGTAGAAGAGAGCCTAGCAAAGTCTGGCTAACCTTCTGCTGCTCCCTCTCCTTCCTCTTCCCCCCCGCGTTCCCACCAAGGAGAATAAAATGCTTAAATCTCATCTGTGGGATGACCTTGACTGGCTGGGAGCTGAATTAAATTTCTGCGAAGAAGAGCGAGGTATTCAAGTGGCAAGAGTGAAAAGGATCATGTAAGGCATGATTGGAAAATTCAAAGCATCACTCGAAGGGCGCAGATACATAACGGATCACAACCGCCTTGACTGACGGTACCACAGCAAATGTCACTCCTTATCACTCATGGTAATTCTACTGGATGTTTTATTGCATTTGCCGTATGCATGAAAAACAACAAGAAACCTAAAAGGATCCAAATCAAAAACACTGGGCATTAAATCTTGATAAAATATCACAACTTTTATAGAACGTCAGTATTGAGAGACTTTTTTTTTAAATGCAATTTATCGGCAATGCAAATGTTGAGGTCACTGAGACGATGATTTAGAGAAGACAGTTTCTGGGCCCAAGTTATCTCTATCAATAACCCGACTCTTACAAGATAAAGCTTTCCTATATTTAATATATTATGTTTCTATTGAATTATACTCTTCTAAACCTGCTGTTTTGCTGAACAAGTGAAAAAAACACCCATGCCCCATTGATAGCAGATTATAATATGCCCGTACTTCTTTTGTGTGCATGTGTGAGGAGGATTTATTTAAAGTCTCTCTGTCAGCACATGAGCAGAACTGCCTACAATATTCTTTTGAGGATATCATATATAGTATTGAGTATTTTAGACTGTAGATAAATGGTGAAGCAATCATATCTTATATATTAAATTCTGTACGTCTTGCTATATTTCATTCTTTTTGTCTTTCAGTCAGTTATTCTGAGATTATTCATGCCTCTAATTCCCAATGTCGTCATGCTTGACAGCTTATGAAAACCTTCAATCATCATTAGAGTAGTGTGTGGGAAATATTAGGAAGCTGGTGAACACTTTTGTCCTCACAGCGGAAGATTTTGAAGCAGGAACAAAAATGGGCAATTGTGAGGATTGAAGTGAAATTAATAAGAAGAAATTGTAATGACTAAATGACTTGGTCAGAGTATTTCTAGAACTGGAGCTCTTGTGGAGAGTTCCCAGATTGCAGTGCACAGTATCTATTAAAGGGGATCAAAAAGGAACAATTATGAACCAGCGACAGAGTTACGATCAGATAAGTTCAACAATTCATGTGCAGAGCAAGGTCGGTGCGATTTGATCCGACAGAAAACCTATTGTAGCTCACATTATTAAAGATCCTAATGCAGGTTCTGATGTAAAAATGACTACATATTGCATTGAGATTTGTTGCAAATGGGGCTTTATAGCCTCAGACTAATTAAGTTGGAAATTAAATTCTCTAATGGCTGACAGAAATTGAAGGATGGGGATGTCTGTAACCTTGAAGGTTACAGACATCCCAAAAAAAGGCTACAGAACCGTCGAGCCAACACATAGTCGAAAAACAGCGCGATAATAATAATAATTAATAATACATTTTTAATTGTCTAAGGAAGCTTAATTAAGGACTTTATGAATAGATGTATGTTTGGTGCTTATATTAAATTCTAAAAAACTAGATTGTACAGACTCATTTGATGAGGGAGAATATTATTGAAAAGTCTCTTTCAGTACCTCCATCACTGAGTGAAAAACATTATACAGATTAAACAAAGACTGATGTTTTAACACTTTTATTTCTCTTTGTCATGATTTTCTGCTAAGAGCTAAATGAAAACATTTAAAATAAGACTATCAAATCAATAAAAAAAAAAAAATTAAACAGAAACGTGGGCTTTTAAAAGTAAGTTTCATACCAGCTGGAAAATTATTTTCAAAAGGTACTATTAATCTAAAAAATAAAACTCATCTGGGCATGTATTCTAATTTGTTGAATATGACTGTAGTAAATCCAAATCAGAATTTGTTGTGTGTTTTCAGAATTGCTGTTTACATTTTATTTAAAAAGTACAAGATGCAACAACTTTTTCAATAACAAACTAAGAATAATAAGTCATATCAATGAAATGGAAAATGGTTGTTTTTATAATTAAACGGCGAGAGCAACAACAAAACACAACATTAAAAAAAGAAGGCTGAGCTTGGGACTACATTGCCAAAATGACAACCTGCCTTTGATTTCGTCTACCAAAAACACTGTTTTTGTAGGCCAAAAATGCCTAGAAAATTATGTATGTAATTAATTTTTAATCCAATGTTCCAATCAAGTCTCCAAATATAAAAATACCAAATAATAATAAAAAAAACTCTAAGACTCTAAGTCACCGAGGTCTGTGAGGATGTAGCCCTGTGCACCATCCGTTCCCAAATGAAACTACATGCGTGGCATTATCTTTATCTCAAAGAGCTGTAATTGCAGGTGCAGGAAAAATCTGTGAAGAATGTAAATGAATTGCTGTTTCTCTGACTTCACACTGGCTCTTACAGCGTTGTTATTAGCTTCTGCAGCTGTTAATTAATTAATTGAAAGAGCATCCTGCTGGCATGCAGGTTGACGCTTTCTGTTAGGCTGACTGCATTTTTAATCAGGACTAATTATCCATGTGTGTGTTTGGGTTGTTTAATGGTTAAACATCAGGGTAGGTTAGTGTGTGAACAGGTCCAGAATAGTGCACCCATGCCTAAGCATTGGTCTGATACCGGAAGGTAACATCTGTTTGCGACATATGAACTTTTCCCCATTTTGAGATACTAAGCCCATGATCTTTTTTACGGGGTTGTATGAAACAAACCTACAGAAAGTATTTCACAATTTGGAAGTGGATAGAAAAGAATATGTTGTTTTTGAAATGTTCTACAAAAAAAAGGATGGGATGATTTGTATTCAGGGCTGCATGGAGTTGCAGCTGTTTGCTTCGATTCTTTGCAGCAAGAGGATCCTGGCTTTAAATCCTGGCCTAAGGTCTGCATGACTTCTCCATCTTTTTCCCATGTACATGTGGGTTCTCACTTAGTACTCCAGCTTCCTGGCCACAGCCTAAAAATATGACTTCTAGCTGAATTAGTCTCTCCAAATTGCCCTTAGGTATGAGTGTGTGAGTACATTGTTGTTTGTCCTGCATGTCGCTGTGATGACCTGTCGAACTGTTCGTGCTGCACCCCGTGTCTTGTCCTATAACCACTGCAGATAGGCACCACCATCACTTATCCGTGAGAGGATTAGTGACTTTAGACACTGGACGGATGGATTTGTGCCCACATTCCTGAGTCAATACTTTAGAAAACTACTTTTTTCTTCAACGATAGTATTAAGTTTATGGGATCTGGGGTATCTCTCCTATTGTTGCACTTCCACTGAAGTTTTGCCTTGTCTCAAAATAACTTAAGCTCAGTCACACTGGGTGGGCTTTAGGGAAATTAACAAGCATTTTAAACCGGTTTTACAGGTTGTTTAATATAATTTTGTCAATAAAATCATGTAGAATTTATTTATGGATACTTGATTCTACTTTGTTTTTGTTATTTTAACTGTCTTGCTACATTTCCAACTTATTTCCTTTCAAAAATACTGTATCTCAGAATATAATTTAGTGCTTTGGATTGTCCAAATTACCTAGAAAAAAAACGCAGTCCAAAATCTTTTTGCAGCTGAATCAATGTTTCATTGTGGGGACGGGATCAGGGTTAGCTTTCCAACAACAAAGTGAACAGCTGTTTCTCTGTAGATGTGTCTGGTAGAGGCATACCTTGAAAAGATTTGAGGCTACTATTGCCATAGAAACTGATTCTGCAAATTAATTATCAATGGAGCATGAAAAGAAATGCAACACATTTTCCTTCTTTAAAAGAAATATACAATTTTTCCTCTTAAACTTTAAAATTCTGCACCACTTTGTGTTGTTCTACCTAATGAAAATGAACATTACAAAATGTGGAAAAATCTTTTTTTTTCTCTAGGTAATGTAGATAGACGATACAATTTGAAAAATGACATCACTTGGTTGCTGCAATGTTGTACAGCTTGTACTTTGGTCAGATTTTGCTTTTCCCAATACACGTTTTTATTTACATGTTAACGTTCTTTTGTCATCATTTTGCAAGGTTAACATACACACCACACATCAAATTGTAAATTGTAATGTAAAGCCTATTTTGTAAATTCTAAAAGTAAAAACAAACAAAAGAACACGTTGCATTTTCTACTTTCATATACTGCTGTTGCAAATGAACAACACTATTCTTGGTTCCACTTCCTGGAACAGCATTCAAACAATCTGTTTCTCATCTTCGCCTTCAAGTTAAGCTGCTGCTGCAGTTCCCCTTCGTTAAACGTGATGAGCTGGATGAGATTTCTCTCTATCTTTTTGCAGCAGAATTGCACAAGGAGGGAAACACACATTTTTTCCAAATGGCCACGTGGGCCAAAAAACAATAAAAACTTTTGAATCTAAATAGATAACTAAATGCGCTAGGAAGGCTTTTTGTTTTTTGTTGGGGTTTTTTTAAGCAGCCATCAAAGTGGATACATTTCAGGACAGAATTTTCTGAGTTAGCAGACATCTGCTGCATGTCTGTCTGCGATTGAACAAGCAGAGGACATTTATCACCCTGTCTTCTCTTCAGGCAGACAGATGACATCTCCTCCAACACCTTCACCCACACCTCCCCAGATCTTCTCTGTTGCCTTTGTATAACAACTTCTCTTGTGTTCACCTCCTCTCCACAGCTCCTTCGCTGTTGGTTCTCCTCCATGTCACACCCATTTTCCGCTATTTATAATCTGCTCTCCTCAGCTCTTTTTGCAGGTCTCTCCAGTCTTTTGTTCCCTCCCTTTTGGAAGTCTCCTTTCTTTCCAGCTCTCCAACAATCACCTAACAACTTTTCGATTTACCCCTTCCCGTGCACCACTTCAGCTTCAAGTCTAACAAGCTATTTATCCAACAGCGTTTTGCTGACTTTTAAGGGGGATCTCACGACAAAAACTGTTATCTGAATTTATAAATCAAAGCTAGTAATCTGCTTACTAGAAAATTTTATTGTGCTATTTTTTCCATAGCTCATTACTTTACTGGCAGGTAGCAGAAATAAACTAATTAGCAACATTAAAGGTGGTAAAAAAGCATTTCCACACAACAAATTTGAATAAATTCACAAAGCCAAAAATTACACGCACACAAATACCTTACAAGATATTAAATGTGGACTTTTTAAAACACACAATTTATTATTGTGTTTAAAACTTTTGTGACACTAATTATATGGATTAGTGTTTGAACTATCTTAGTTCTGTTTCCCCTGATTGCTTTCCACAGTTGACACTAGAGACACACAACTCATTTTACTAGCCCAGCAGGAAGTCTTACAACCCCATTACACATAAGAAAGAAACAAAATGTGTTTTCATCATTTAAGAAAGGTAGCTTGAGCAAGGAACCCTTAAAATAAAATTATATTTAGATTTCACTATTATTGGTAGAAAGGAGGAACATTTTACTCCAATCTGTAAACAAAAAACAAAGCAAAGTAAGTATGGTTGCCACTCTTCAATCTTTCCTTCATTACTGAGGTACTGATGTTATTTCACAGTTTGGTGGCTCCCTGCTTCATTTATCACTATAGATGTTTTTAAATGTTTCTGTTTGAAGTAGTCATCAGCTCTACTCCTAAAACCGGATTATATGGGGTGTAATGTTGCAGTGTATGTTTTTATTTTCTTTTTTGCTTTATGATATCTAGGGGTTATGCTGATTTTCTAATTGTGCAATGCAGGGGTGAGTTTAGGTCACAGAAAGTGAAGAATATGAATTAGCGTTGCTAGTAAAAGATCTAAATATATAAATATCAGGAGGGATGAGAGTTATTCACCCTATTCTCCTCCGCTGTAACTCTAAGGTGTCCCGCAGTTTCAAACAGCTGGGTTTTTGTCCAACTCACATTACAATATCTATCTCAGGTCAGCACAGCTACATTGTTACAACAATTCTGAAAAGTAGTAAGTTTGTCTTCTTTAGAAAAAAGAAGTCACTATTAGAAAATAGTCCAATGTAGAACCATATACAACAAGCAATCAATACTATCCATTCATCCATCCATTTTTTAAACCTACTTAATCTTGTTCACACTCACAGCAGTGTTGAGGGTCATTCTAAGGGCGAGAGACGGAGTACAGCCCAAGCTGTCAATATATAACAGGGTCAAAATATTTTAAGTTCCATGTTCCCTTAAACAAATTACAGCAACATTACTATAGAAAGTGACCTTTTTTTTTGGTCAAGGGATATTAAGATAACATATTAGCAGTTCAATAAAGAATATAATTATATAAATAAAAAAAAGGGTTTTGCTCCAATGTATAAAAATTATTATAGTGAAGCAATTCGGGCTTGGCATAAAAGTGAGAGGTTTCAGCCAGTTTCTGGGTCTGGGCCTGAATATGTAGAATATTTATGTCAAACTTTATTGCCTAAGGCTAATGTTTTACATTTTCTAACTCTTTTTTTCATTGGAAACACGAATCAGCAAACAGAAATAGGAGATTTATACATAATACATAACATATTGTGTCACTTCAGTGTATTAGACACTACTTGCAAAATAGATTTGCAGATAAAAAAAAAGCTTCAATCGAGATTTTTGTCCATCTGGGAAATGCAGTTATGTTAGAATGAAAAATCTAATATTGGGTGCAATTCTTAGTTTGTAGATTTCTATTAAACATGGGACACAATTAAAAATGGATTCTTTGTGCAATTCTTTTCTGTCTTTTCCAATTCTTCCACATTAAAAAATTCTGAAAAGCTTCAACTAGAATCCTTTAGAAACCTTTAATATTTATGTGTAAGCATTTCTGTTTACAAAAGTCTGAACGACCACAAATCAATAGTTTCATAAGGTGAAAATCCTTGTTCAAGGCTGCTGCCCAAATTTTAATTTAAGCTCTCACAATGGACTGTGATTTCTGTTTAAAATACTAAACGCAACTAAATTAAAAAGAACAGTCCAGGTTAACAGAAAAAAAGGTAAACACATTAATTTCTTAGTTTCAGGTAGAGATGGACTATGCAGTTTTGTATTGATTTTGTAAAAGTTACGTTAATATGAGTGACGGGTGGCAATCCTTTAGTTTCCCAGTAGAGGTCTGTTTTCATCTCAGAAATATTTTCAATCACCAACATTTGTCTTTCTTATAAACCCAGAAAAAGCGTGAGTCTTCTTCCAGCTATGGGTGGGGAGGAGGAGTGCTGCAATACGTTACGCTCCATACAAGCAGAGTGCTATATAATCAGAACATTCTTTAATATCGCATTTCTCTGACAGTTTTACAATTAACCGAATTTATACTCTAAACGTACTAAACCAAAGGCTACCATGGTGAAATATTTATAACCGAGCATGCCGTCAGGAATTAACATCGTAATTCACCGCTGCACCTCGGCAGGGCGGGTGGTGTTATTCCGAGGTGTTCGAGTTGCGTGTGAAGGGTCTCACAGGTCAGGACCGCCACCATATAATTTCTGCCACGTCTTTTCAGCTCATCTTCAACACGTTCCCCACGGCCCTTCTTTTTGTGCTACTCTCTCTTTTCCTGAAGCAAAACTTTGTTGAGTGCTTTGCATTAAAGTGACAGGCCCTAATAGAATAAATAAGGCGTCTATTTTTACCTGGCTTCTGGCAGGATGATCGTTACACCACACACCAGCATGCAAAGCTGTACAGGAGGTTGGTTAAGAGCTGACACCTGGCTCAGTGGGGAAGGGCACTGAGGGGGTGGAAGGAGGCCATGCTGATTTAGTTAATATAAGTAGGGAGTACAACAACAAAACTGGGAGCTTCAACTCTGAGAGGCAGTGCTGACTGCTCTGTTTACTTCAAACTTTTTTGCTTGTTGAACAATGTGTATCAGCATTGTTTTTTTTTTCTTTTATTATCTCTGACATTTAACAATTAGGCAAGCTTTATATTGTCACTATCTGCTCGCGAGAAATGTTCCAGTTTAAACTCCTGCTGGAGAGTTCTGACATATCTCCAAAGTATTTGGAGCTGTTCTGAGGCAAGCGTGGTCTCTGCAAATGTTCAACGACAAGTCACTCAGTAAGCATGGGAAGAGGCAAAGTAAATTAGGCTAATCATATTCACATCCAAAAAGTTTGGAAAACTGAGTTGCCCTATTAAGTGGTACTTTCAAGAAGTCTGCAGAAATTTCTTGGTAGACTTTTATCTACCCACGTAACCCTTAATGACTGGTCTCTATCTTACAAGTGAGAAAATCACCCTTTCAAAACTTTAAGTACTATGCCTATTATCACCCTGTTGCTTATTTGCCTTTATTTTCAATAGTCTATCAAGACGCAATTAAAAAGGCAAAAATCTGTCTTTTATTTCACATATGCAGTTATACATTAAATTAAATAATTATACTTTGAAAGAGAAAAACAATACATAGAAGATCTATATATGTGCAACCACTATTGTTCAAATAAAATTGAGATTGGTTAGAATACTGTAAGTACCCATATTTTTATTTTACTGCAAAGTAGTTCGGTCTGGAATGTGTCTCATTTTGTTCATCAACGAGACAACCCAAGGGAAACAAGAAAGTGACCTCTTGGCAAAACTAAAACATCTTGTCCTAATGCAGCAGAAAGCGTTGGATTCCACACTCTTGATCCCAATAAACATTCACTATTTCAAACAAGACTCCATCAAAAGCAACAAAACATCAACATTGTCCTTTTCCCCTTCTCTTGAACTTTCCATTTAATCAAATGATCTGGAAATGTGTTTGCTGCTTGGGAAACTCAAAATTATTTGTCCATATCATCTGTGAATTCCACTTAGTCATTATTTTATTTCCCCATCACGTTTCACACCCCCACTACTGCACACCTGCAGACGGGGGGAACAAGTGGGTCAGTTGGATGAAGGGCCCAGAGCTCGGCCCCTTCATCCATAAAATTATGGTGAGTATTTTTTTAAAGCCCTGTTTGTAAAGAAAAACAGAAACAGAAATCTACATATTTAACAGACATAAAACCTTTTCTTCCTAATTGTGCTTGCAGTAGTGGGGAACAGCGTTCCCTTCCCAAACACAAAATGGTTCGGCTGTTGCTACAACTTCTGACTTTAAGTTCATTGAGCAGCTCTAGTAAAGTATAAAATGCTCTGTGAGCTGCAGGCAGAAAGAGGAAAACATGCAGCCTCAATCTGTCCCTCCGCTCTGGATCAGGCAGCTTCTCCATCACGTTGATATAAACAAACAGTATCAGGTCTGTCACCTGAGGAACATCCCTCAAACCGCAGATACAGCCTACCTCTGGCTCGCACTCCGATCCACTGTCACCTACAGCGGCTGTTCTGTTGTCTCTCCTATCCTTTCTGTGTCCTCTGCTGTAATAGAGCTAACAAAATTTGCACTTTCTGTCAGGCACGTGTGTATCGAAAGTTATAATTAGACCAGGAAAATTTTGGGAGCCTGGGAAACAATGTTGGCTGCACTGTTTTGTAAGTTGCTCCGGATTGACATTCCTAGCAGGCGAGTTCTCACTGCTCCATCTGTGACGAGGACCTGTGGCTGGAGGTGGACAGGGGTGAATAAAATGAAGATACTGATGCAGATGCAGAGCATCAACTGCTGAAACAAGAATCGGCCTCTGGCATTAGGAGCTCAAATCCAAACATGTCACTCAAGCAGAAGCCTAAAATATCAATGATTTGGACTGCAGCATGTAAAGCCACAACTACCACAATTCAATAATTTAAAAAGTCCCAAAACCTGTACTTACGTATGTGAAAGTTTTGATAAAGATGTAAGTTAAACTACTTACTAACTTTAATGAAAAGAAGCAGTAATTTCCATTATTTCAGGTTCTTGTTCTGTAGCACAGGAATGAAGAAAATTGTTTTATTTTTTTATTTTTTAATACATTATGTTTTCCTGTTTTGTTGATCATGCTGCCTGACATTTAATAATGTCAGGCAGCATGATTTAAACAACAGATTTAAATCTATATTTAAATTGACAGAATACAGTTTATTTGTATAAGGGAATCAGAACAACAACCCGGAACTGTAATTCTGGGTCATCTGAAGACAAGGCAGGGTTTTGATGAGAACGACGTAGTACCAAAGAACTTTCCGAACAGATTACAATAACTGAACATCTAAACAGCAGCTGCCTACAACAGAAACAACTTTCACTTTAAGTGCAGTTTCTCAATGTAATAAATTGTCAAAACATGTAGGGAGCAGCAGCGGCTTTCATGCTATTCCTGTCTGATCTCTGGCGTGGTAATTGAGGTCATGTGTCTGACAATAGGAAACTTACATCAAACCCCAGAGCAAAGAACAAAGTGCCATTAATCACCAGGACAAGGCATCATGACCAAAAGTAGACGAGGACACACACTCACACACACGCCTACTACCTGACCGTGGTTAATGAGCTATGGTTGTGTCTACACAAACATGACTTCTACAGGAATTGTAGTGTGTGGTTTTCCGGTGCGTGGTTTTCTGGTTTATGGCTCATTAGGAAACAACAGATTTAAATCTTTATTTAAATTTACAGAATACAGTTTATTTGGGGTTTTTTTGCCCCCACCAACCAATCTCCAATGCATAGACTAAATTATAAACCATTGTTATTTCTAATAATGATTCTTGCAAATGTCACTTTTAACCATGAATTTAAAATGATTTGAGGTCGACAACCTCAGGTCAAACACATACATGGTTCAAAGTTGGGAAATCCTCTTTTTCTTGTTATGTTGAACACAAAATTGACAAGCAGGCCCACTCCAAAAAGGGACTGGTCATGTCGGTGACCCAATCAGAAAAGAATCAGACGAAGATCAGCCTGGCTGCCCCCTGAATATGGAGGCAGGAAGCTGCAGTCAGGCACATCTTGTATTTGGAGCAAAGGCTGGGGACATGGATCATCAAACTCTCCTGTGAGCTCATTACTCCCTGCAAAAGGGCAAGATATTTCCAAGATGAGGAGAAGAGATTAAGAAGGATGACTCTGATTTCAAGATTTTGCCAATGGAATCAATTTTGTTTTCCTCAAAACAGATGGTTCTGAGCCAAGCTGAAACACTTATCCACTTTGATTAAGCCACTTCGCATCTTCACAGCTCAGTGTAATCGCTATGCTACCACTTGACAGGACAAAGGGGGATTTTCGACAGATTTCTGCCAAAATCTTAGACTAGCAGACTCGCAGTATCGCATAGACAAAATCTGATGTTTTATGTTCTTTTAACATTTGACCTACTAAATACAAAAGATTAAAAACAAATTATTCTTTGTTTATTGCTTTTTTAAAACTTGTTTTACTTAGCAGGGTGAGAGCATCTACTTTTAACTTACCTCAATTCGAAAGGCATTGATTCTCTAAAGAAAACAGCCTTGTAAATAAGTTGCTGGAAACCAATGAGTGCATGTTTTTCAGCTGGTGTTTTCTCCTTCACCCACACATCACAATTTAGAGATCCTAGACAAGTGCATTCTATTCAAAACCTAAATTTGAATATACTCCTTTTATTTTGAAGGAAACTGTTTGGGTAGCGACTTCAGCACCTTTGTGTGTCACAATTTTGGTTCGTGCTACAGAGGGATTTACAACGAATGTTTTAACAATGCTTCAACGTCTGTCTAAGCGCTGCACAATGTTATGATTGCAATATAGGCAGGCACATTGTTAATGCTGCAAATGACCTTCTGAAATGCTATGTTTGTTATTTCCAGTTCTGAATTCACACTTTGATGCCAGCAATTATTTAGCCTGGTGTATTGAGCCTCCCTTAGGCAATAGAGTTGTATATATCATAGGTCAAAAAGAGAACTGAACACGATTATTTTTATCCAATGTCCAATCATTAATTCTATCATTAATCTCATCATTAATGGTGCTAATCTGTTCATAAGAATATTAATTCTTGAAGTCAAAGGTAAAGTGTCTCTGTTTGTGTAGAACAGACAGCTTGTTGGCAGAGATTACAACTCCTTCTTTTGACAAATGTTTTTTTTTTTTTTAAAAAACTTTAAGTAAGATTTTATGAGGTTTAGTTGTCACTATTGTATGTTCAACCTTATTGTTCAACTGAAATCACTAGATATGACAAGCTAATGAGAATCTGTCAAACACAGTTTAGGAATATTTAAGAGAGAGAGAAAACTAAAGTTATATCTAACTGAGAAGGGAACTGTACACTTTTTTTTTACAATTAGTATGATTATTATTTTTAAATGAGGCTATTAGAATGGTTAGACTTACTCAAATGTTATTGTGAGCAGTTGAAGATAAATAGGCAGTGACATAAAGACTCTTTTTAGACAAAGAAAGCTAGAGGAGTAAAACTGATACAACAAGAAATCCGCTGACATCAATGAGGTAAAAATGGCTATAACTGTCTCTGCTCATAAGTGAGTTAGTATAAAGAAAAAAAAACCCTCAAAAGAACAACAACCAACAGAAGGATACATCATATGGCTGACATGTACTCACAATACAAGGAAAGCGGAGACATTGATTCTTTGATTGGAAAAAAACTTCAAACCCAGTGCCCTTTAGTATGGCTTCTTCAGATGTAATAATGCAGAAATTACCTCAAAGCAACACTGATCAATGACCACGTTGTGGCATAACTGTTGTGTGTCGCAAACTGTATCTAGAGTAGACAGCACACCACAAAAACATGTTTTGATCATGTCAGATAAAAGAAGTGCTGACAGGCCTGGAGCTGCCGCCTACTGAACATAGATAAATCGTTACGTTAAACGAGCCACAGTTAACAGAACTTCAAGCATCATAGTAGACAAGAAACGTGGACTCTGATCATTAAAGATAAGTTGTGTGCTTGGCTACGAAGTGTGATCAAAACCACAGGTTTTTTTTTGTTTGGTTTGTCTTTTTAATCTAAAATAGTTGATACATAAAAAAAACTTAAATACATTGTTTGGTAGTAAAAGTTTTGTCTAAATGACAACAGTTTTGTCATTTAGAAAAGTTGTTAAGTCACACATACGGTGAATACTGAAAGAGTTCTAGAGGCAATATGGTAGCGAAAACCTCAATTACCTAAAGGAGCCAAGAGATTTCAGCTGGCGTAGCATAGTTTCGGATATTTTCAGATGAAAATATCATGCAACATACAAGGCCAACTCCCTGTTTAATCACAAAACAAGAGCTTAGCACTAGCTTTTCTATTCCTTTTAAATCACATACCAACACAAACTTAATTGTCCTACCTTTGCTGATGTCCTGGTACTCCAGCCACAGCTGTCTCTGGACTTGTTTGTTGGGGTACCAGATGGTACAGGACTCCTGGAAGCCATAAACGGCCTCCTGCACATAATGGTTCCCAAACTCCCTCAGGATCGAGACAAAGTCGCTCCTCTGCGTCGCCCCGTCTAGAGAATGGATGGCAGAGCTGAAAGCTGGAAAGATGGAAAGCAGATGTTCAGCAGCGGTTAATGTAGTTACATTTATAGTTGGTTTGTACTTATTGAAAATATAGAACCAGGTCAGATTTTGTATTTCGAAATACTGATTAGAATTTTTTTTTTATTAATAATGGTAAATCTTACAGGCTAAAATGAAATAATTATTTAACAACTTCAATAGGATACAGTAAAACAGAAAAATCAGAAGCAAAATATCTTGCCACAGATAGTTGTGTGACATAAATGTTTCACACAATGACACATTTCCACCAAGGTTGGATGCAAAAGCCTCTGGGCTTTGGGGCCAAACAGTCAAGTATTAAGCCAAAAGAAGTCACCTGTCCTGATTGAGAATATATGTTGCAGCTAAATTAATAGTAACTTACATCATTCTGACTTACTATGATAAAGCTAGAAGAACGGCATCTAGATCATCGAGGAACTAATCTGTAATAATATCGCCTACTTGAAGAACACCGCTAAGACCATGAAACAGATCTATTAAAGACTGCACTTAAACCAACAAACCCATCTATCAGCTGTGACTGTGACAAAGCAGCTGCAAAATGACAAACAGCAGAGCCCTGCAGTGGACAGTGAGGGAACCTTGGAGATCACTTAGATTCACTCTGTTCACACCTGCACTCTCCCCAGGATTTGTTTCAGAGCCACAGAAGGAACAGGGCACTGAACATTTTCAGATATTTCTCACAACCTCTACATTAACCTTTGACATTTGGTTTAACTGTTCATGCTGTCAGACAGTAGTGTAGCATGAAAAGCAGAACCAAACTGCTCCACAGCCTTGTGCCAAAAGCTGTTCTAATGCTCCTGTACTCTACTGCACCCATTTCATTTGATGGGTCTGTGCTGTGTTTTTACCTATTTGTGTTTTATTTTTTTAATGTTTTTCTTTTTTTTTAATGCAATGCGATGGACCGGCGACCTGTCCAGGGTCTACCCTGCCTGTCGCCCAATGGCCACTGGAGATGGACACCAAGACCCTGCAAGGATATGTCTGTATGACATCTTGCATGTTATTGTTTACAGCTGGAAATTTTGCACATGCGCACAGCGCTGGAGAGCAAAAAGGCTATTCTTTTACATACTAACCATAGTATGTAAAATTGCTGCGGTAGAACAATTTTGTTAACTAAATGAAACCTGGAGATGTGGGTATTATTAATTTAGTGCAATGCACCATTGCAAAGGGAAAATAACACAGATAAAGCATTGAAGAACAACTCAAAACCACATTTATCTCATCATAACTGACAACATTCAACACCAACAAACACTCATTTAACACACAAAGAACAAAACAAAACACCCAGTCCGTAACAGTATTATGTTTTTATGCCTGGTGTTTATTTAATATGTGATCGCTGTGGTAGATTAGCTACCACTGCTAATCTTACACTGGTGGTTGATTAGCCAATCTAAACACCTGATCTACTGATGATCTGTCAGAGTTGGTGTTTAGGTCACTTTTTAAAAAATATATTTTTTAACTGAACCAAAACACAGTGAATTCCACGTCAAATCTACATGCTCAGGTCAAAATCAAACAAGAATAACTGAACTACTTCTCTCTCCCTTGCCACTTTTTTTTCTAAAACTTTTTCCTGAACCCATTATCTAGTTGTTGTAATTAGTAGCAAAGCACTGTGTTCCAGTCCTCATCCTTTTTCTTTTATACATCAGGTGTACATTTAAGATTTAGTGTGTCATATTGATAACTTAACAGCTAAAACCAATGGTAGTGATTGTCGGCGAGTAGCTATTTTGCCCTACAGCAAGGAGATGGGGCCGGGGTCTTGCACACGTGAAATCACACTTCAACGGATCCATAGGTAATAAAAAGATGGATCTGAAGATAGGCTTTCATCTTCTTTAGTGCTGTTTGGCAAATGAAAAATATAAGTCAAATAATTACTTGATTTTATTTAAAGTTTTAATAGTCAACTACTTCAACATCACATCTTTCAATACTCAGTTACTGTTAATACAGGTAAACGGATGAAGACATGAGCAACAGTTTTTGTTTTTTTTAACTCCAAGTACGTTTTAATGTATTCCTTTGATGTCATTAGATGAGGGATGAATTTTCCCATTTAATCCAGTTTGTCTCAGTTCAGCAACTGCAAAGAGGTATTTATTATCAGAGCGGTGATGTGGAAGCTGATGTCAGGTGTTTGACACCAAGCGTCTTACATGGATTTAAGTGGACATCTGAGTCATCTGCTTACTATTCATGAACTCTTTCAACCAAAGAGTGAGGATTATCCGCACTGTCCACTCATGGATATGGACAAGCTCGGGTTCACATTTAGAAGAAGATGGAAAAATAAGTAAAATGTCATACGTTTGAATCTGTTCAAAGCTGAAGCTGTTTCAGAAGCACTATGTGTATCACAACCTGGTTTTGGAACATGTATCCAAATCTAAAAAATATATATATTCCATTCAATCTCATACAGAACATAAATCAAATGATATGGATCTGGTTCAATGCAGTTCAGATGTTTTTATCTACCTGTAGTATCATCAAGTTTTTAATAGGATACAGGAAATTTAATTTGTGGCAAGATTCTTTTTTGCACATTAGTTCTCTCCTGGCTAGAGCTATTAGCCCTAAAATAGGCCACAGTCTATTTTAGGAGAGGTGCACAGTTTACTTTTAATGACCCTTATGAAGACCGAGGGTTCAGATATAAACACTTTGCAAACCATAATTTAAAATCTAACATATGTTTTTTGAAAGAATAATACAAACCGAACACACAATATCCATAATAAATGCTGAGCAGCTGAAAAGAACAACTTTAGGAATGCAAGTTAAATTGTACATCTTAAGTTAAAACAGCAATTGTCAACTTCATAATCAACAGCTTCAGTTTCTCAATTTTAGTTTGCCTTTGTCTGAGTTAGGCATCCATAGGACTAAAAGCCAGTTTAGCTCAAAACTTTTGAAGCTAAAGGATAAAGTAATTTTGTTTTCTGTGAAAAATGTTAGGAGATAGAGGCAGACACCTTAACTTGTTCTTATCAAATTGAATATAACTTATTTGGATGTTGAATGTTGATTCCAAACACCTCTTTTGAAGGAAAATAAAAAGAAGTTGTTTTTTTACAACTTAGTTTAAAAAAACTTTAATAATAAAATTAGATGACGATATTCATACTTTTAGATTATTATTATTATTATTATTATTATTATTATTATTATTATTATTATTATTATTATTAGCTAATTATTTTATCTGGACTTTGAGGGCCATTTATAGTGCAAGTATGAAAATTGATATGAAGGCCTCTTAAAGTCCAAGTATTTATTCTTCAACCTTATAAAACTCAGGATCTTCATTTCCTCGGCTGACAGTCTTTAAGGCTCTTCTTCATCATCATCACCTTCCTCCACAATTGGACCTGTCCGCCCTCCAACGCACTTCTCTCCACTTCACTGGCTCCAGTCCTCATCGCTCAGCAGTTCCAAGCCTTAAACGCCTTCATTGCTCCATATCTATTGTATCAATACATCTTTTAAAAATTTCTCTAGTCTCCTGGGAGTGCCTTGCATGTGGGTCAAAAAACTAACAAAAAATATCACATAAAAAGAAATGGATATTTTTTTAACGCAGACGAGCCCTCTTGGGTAAAGTATACATATATATTTGAATGAGATACCAACTCATCAATTTGAAAGTCTGTATCAGGTGCTAAAAGTTATCAAAATATTTGAATTCCATTATGAATATGGATTATCAATAATCATTGAGTAGTTAGTGACATCAAAACGTACAAGTGCTTTAAAAAGTAACATCTTTTTAACTGCTAAAATTGTCTGTCATACCATTTCTCTGGTTTACACAGAGCTTTTACTGATATGGATACAAAAGAGCCAGAGTGTTAGAAGATTATTTTGATTGTGAATTACACAGTGTTTCCACTCCCCCACCAGTGACTGCACTCTGCTGGACAACTGAATAAAAGGCTTTAAGCAGTTTATTCCGGCTTAAAGGAAAGAGAAATGCATATAATTTTGAATATTTTCGGGGTAAAAATTTAAGTTGCACCACAGATCAATCTTATAAAGCTAACAGCAACTGGCAAACTACAAGCAGCACATATGCTAAGCTCTACCCAAGCAGATAGCCCGACTAATTAAACAGCAAACTTAAGCCTCTTATACGCTCCGTGTTGCTCTCTAGAGAACAGAATGGCAAAGTAAGGATGACATTCTGAGCAGTAAAGACAGTAAGCACTAATTCTGCGCAAGGAAAGTACAATATATAATATAAAGGGTCAACAAAACATTCTAATTTTAACAAAACTTTATAAATAATAGAAATATTTCATGTTTTTGCCACTTCAAATTAAAACATTTAAATCTTATTCTTGTTTTTGTCTTAATATGTTTCAAAAATCATACTAGTGTAAAACAGTATTTTTTTTTCAAGGTATCATACCACAAGAATCTACCTGCACATCCATCAGGGCTAGAAACTACATTCTGACTTCTGCCTATAAAATCCCAAACAATTTTTTCCACAAACAAGATTGAACACCATAACAATCTTCATAACGCTAGTTGGTTTACATCACTTTATCCCTCCCTGCTGAAAACAGGATATCACATGTTCTAAGAGGTTCTTCTTCTTTGACTCACTTAATCGTGGCCGGGTTGAAACCGTGATGACAGTTTGAGGTCATGTAGTCCTGACCTTACAGTATCCTAATCTTTCTAATCTCCCTCCATCAAACTGGACAATGGTGTAGCTCAGTGTCTCCCTGGTTCTCCAGGGTTAGGAAAAGTGCCCTGCATGTTTTGCAGGGCTGCATGTTTTGGATGTTTGACTCCTTTGACACACTTTACTACAATTCTGGAAAAGCCTGTTTATCTGCCATCAATAGAAATCAGGTGAGCTGAAGCAAGAAATCATCTAAAATATGCAGGGAAATGTACCTTCAGGACCAGGGTTGGAAAAAACAAAACAAAACAAAACAAAAAAAAAAACAAGTTCAGCTCCCAGGCATATTGCCCAATATTGGACCTAGTTTTTATTATAGAATCAAAATGAGTAAAAACATTTTTTAAAGAGTTTGAAAATGACAGCAAAATCAATCAAAAGAACTGATTGATTTAGTTTGAATGTATATGAACTAATTGCAAAATAACTAATCAAGAAATGTGTGTTTTCACAAGCTAAGAGTGTGCTATCATCTGATTAGAGATGAGTGAACTCAACGAGGGGGGTGGAACAAGGACATAAAAGGCATGCGGAGATATGTTTCAAACGCTACATTGATCAGACTATAACAGAACGTCCATATGCTCAGTGAAATTCTTGCTCAGCAAATATTGGAAAGCAAAACTGCAATAGCAGTTTATCATTGTGATTTTCAGGGGAAGCAGTATTAATATCTCACAGCTCACGCTTCACTCGCTCTAACTTCTCCTCCAAAATTAAATTAGGAGGCTGCTGAAGTGAGAGACAGAGAGCATAGTGAGGATGAGAGATGGGGGCTTTGCTATCAGATGTAAAAATCAGTGGGCTCACCCCTCCAGTGCCTGTTGAAATATGATGAGCTAAAGTGGGAAATGGGACTTAAAAGAGGAAGAAAGGATGGAGGCTTTTGAGTCGCTTCTGAGGGAGGAGAAAATAGAAAGTGTATCCTCAGCAGACATCACAGCCACTTTCAAACCAGAGCAACACCACTGGAAATGCATTAGAGGTGTCATGGCTGTATTTAAAGAGGAGTGGCTGCACTCATCAGGTGAGAAACTATTTATGAGGGATTTCAAGTTTAATTTTCCACATTAAACTCATGGAAAATTAGGATTATTGAAAGATATTTACAGTCAGTCTGAATGACTGAATGCAATATTTCAGAAGATCACATATTATCACAAGTCGTAAATTTTTTCTTCATAAAACAAGTTTAGCAGAAAGAGACGTGTAAGAAAATTGTCATACCTGACATTTCAGCTGCTAAAAGAACTTACTAAACTACTTTACTAAATCCCAGTCATAGTGACAATCTTTACTGACGGGATGATTCGATCTTACAGAGAAAAAGCTTTAAAATACATGGCAGGTGATCAGATACAGTGAAAAAACAAGAAAATAATGAATGTACAATTGTTTATAATTGCCTTTCAAAGTACACGTCATTCAAGTCAACACTCAATTTTCATTTTGACATGAAATACTGTACAGTATTTTTCCTTTTTTAACAACTTTATGTTGTTTTTTTCTAGTTTTATTTAAATAGACTTTCTGCTACAAGAACACTAATGTTTTTATAGTCATATGAAATTAACTGCGTCCCTAATTGTTTATACCATTTGGGGAGACATTTCAGGGAATCTGTGTCATGATTTTCTGTAGTTTTGTGGAAAGATCCATAAAAAAACAAAAAAAACAGTTAACTGCCAAGTCACTGAGCGCCCTCCTCTCAAAAGTTTTATTTCACAATTTATTTCAAATTTGTGAAATAAAAAAATTGACTTAAAGTTCATTCTTTTCTCACTATATTTCTGCCTTGAGAGTGTGGTTGTGGTAGCTGGTGTTACACTGTTATGCTGCTACGTCTCTAATCAGCTAGTCTCAGCATCGTGTCAACTCACATCTGAGATGAATATTTGATGTACATGCTTTCTACTTCTAAGAGCTCACTGGATGAGTATCGCTAAAGTGCTCCAAGAAACAACAAATCAGCTGAGTATAGTTTAAGATTTAAAATAAAAAAATAAAGAGGTGTGATATGTGATGTGCTTAACTTTTCTTACACTTATGTGAAATGCATCGACTACTACAAATCTTTGGTTCTCTGATGCCAGGTGGATTTTTAAAAGCTCACATACGTGCAAGATATCACCAGGTTGACTTGTTTTTAATAGATGAATGGCCAGTGAGAGCACATCTTCTGTTTTGTGACATGAAACATGAAAATACCAATGACTATACTGCATTTATTTAAAAGAAGAGTTAATTTAAGGAAACAGCTGAGCCCATACAAACGTAAATCCAGAGCAAAACCACATTGATTGTTTGTGCTTTTCTTTATAGAGAGACACACTGCATAATCAAAGCAGCAGGGAAGTGCAAAGGGAAACTTGAATAAAGAAGATAAACTTCAGTGTTCTGTGGGAAATCGCTTTAATGCCAGTAATGACAACTGATCTGGAAAAAAAAAAGTCTTTAAGGGTGAATTTATTTTTGACACAGGAGATGGCAAATCCCATCCCACTTTAATCATCACTCATCCCAGTCTGACACTTCCACAGCTCCCTTCTATTATACAGTGTATAAAGCTGTTTGAAGCACCCATTTCCCCAGGCACAGCCTGTTGTGTGTTTCTATTTGCTTTTCTTGTGAGGCAATAACCTTACTTTTAAACTTTAGCACCCCATTACCAAGCCCCGGGTTCAGCACATCATAAAAAGCACCTTTTTTATGTGAATCTTTGCTATTCAGAGCAGGCTTCCTCAGAGAAAGAACATGTTTATGTAGTTTAATTTTCATTTTGGTTAGACACATTACTCTTTTGCCTCTAGACAAGTCAGATATTAAAAGGTATTAAGACTTATTACACAGTCAGGTAAGGAGCTGCAATTGTAGCTGCAAGAGTAAACTGATGATGTGCTTGCAGCTTCATGTCCCTCCTGTTTGACTGTGCGCAATGAGAATATTGTGGTTTTCTTTTACACTGACGCATACAGTATTTTCTTTTATTAACATACATTTACCCGCAGCCTGTTTCCACAATAACTGTGATAAGTGATTTCACAGCTACATTGAATATTTAGGGACAAAAGCAAGGCTAAGAAATGTTTAAATGTTGTAAACTGTGACCACGTATTTTATCGTTGTGTATTATAATTATGTTGCTCAGAACAGGTAATGTAATAGTTTGCTGGACCTACATTTAGATCTCAAGAGTTTATGTGCATTTTTTCATTTAGCTGTGAAGAATTCATTTTAAAAACAGTCCAGAAATGCCATGTGTGATCAAAAGAAAGTGGTGTATGAGTTCCGTCATTAAAATGAAAAATAAAAGAGCCAAGCTTTTGTGTTCAGAGGCTAACCTTGACATTCCTTTTTAGTTATGATGTGTTCAATAATTTATAACTGTATTCGTCTGTGCAGACTAAAGAACATTTTCCTTTAGCATTTAAGTACAGTAATAACATTTATGTTATTTCCTCCATCTCATTCTGCCTTTAAATGTATTACAATATTTAGATACTATGAATAAACAACACTCTACCACTGCCTGTAGGTCCATTTGATACTGTAACACATGCAATTTGATCTCCAGCTAAAATCAATGGCAAGATTTTAATTTAAATCAATGCTATCTAAATGGCACAGTAGCAATCAAATGTAATGGTGTTTAATATCATGCTGCACTATCCAAATGTTGTGTCTATACCAACAGAGAGTTCCTCACATCAGCATGCCAAACGCATGCTATATAATTATGCACAATATATAGTGCGCAACTGTTTAACCAACTGAAAACACTCGTAAATTGTAAATAGAGCATTGCAGATACATAATTTATGGATGAAACAGAACTTAATGTTACATAAAATGTTATTTTTCTCAATCTCAGAATGCTCATCTACATGGCAAAATAAACAGTGTGACATGAGCTTAGTAATAACCAAACTGAGTGATCTACCTTGAGACAGGACCCACTGGTTGAGTTTGACATGGTACAACACAGAGCGCAGACTCCAATGCTGGACAAGGGGATAGCCAGACACCTCACTGTAGTTCACCATACCTGTAGGATTGAAAAAAGAGCAACAGAGAACAAACATTAACATAGATACAGTTCCCTCAGAGCTATACAGTTGCAGGCTTTAAGGTGGTGTTCTTCCCCATGAGTAAATTCAGCCGGTAGGGTTGAGGGGGGAATAATTTTCAAACCTTCAGCTCAGGATTAATGTTTTATTTTCTGTTTGGTAGTAGTGGTGGAGGTTGCAGACTTCAGTGTTAGATCAAAGGTTGGACCCACATTTTATGTTTACTTTAAAAGATGACATGAGACATAAACACGCGATAACTTAAGAGTTGGATCATAGGGGAACGCCATCAGGAATTTAACTCAAGAAACAAAAATTTATAAGATTATAGCAAAATCTATTGAGAAATAACGATACAGACGACTGATTAGACGTAATGTTGTAAATTTATATATAAATGAAAGATCAATGTATAAATGCATTTAAATTACACTCACATAAACAGTCGTACCCTTTGAACTTTTTCCAATTTTGTCAAGTTAAAACCATCAACTTTAGTTTTATTGGGATTTTATTTAATGTCAAGTTTTCAAATGATTTAAAACCTCTTTTTCATTTCCCTAATGACTGACCAGATTCCTTGTTGAAGTGCTCTGCACATAGTTCAAAATTTTTCAATTTAGGCTTCACCTGATCTCATACTTTCTGCCAAGTTTGTCCCTATGTCTTGTGGTAATCTGTAAAATGGACTTCTCATAACTTTCTTTCAACAGTGACTTTATTCTTGTGAATCTTCCATAAAATCTGTGCTTACCTAATCGTTTTTTGTCAACAGATTCTCACCCGAGCTACAGCTCCTGTGTTACCATGGTTCTCTTGGCTGAATGCTCTGTAAGATTATCTAGAAAGCCACATGCTTGGAGTGTAAAAAAAAAAAAAAAGAAGTGTAAAAATAGTGCAGCAGTGTGTGAGGCATCTCTTGCCGTTATTCCACAAATAATCTGGCTTTTAAATTTTCATCTCACTGCACTGGAGGAGTTTCATTAAATCCCATTTGGGTTTTGGCTTTCAATTTATTGTTTTTTATCTTTTGTGTCATTGTTTTTGTAGCGTCCCCACTAAGACAAAAGTCTAAAAAGACTAAAACTGACATTGCGTTACCCGGTCTGAATAA
This sequence comes from Xiphophorus maculatus, assembly GCF_002775205.1. Taxonomy (NCBI): domain Eukaryota; kingdom Metazoa; phylum Chordata; class Actinopteri; order Cyprinodontiformes; family Poeciliidae; genus Xiphophorus; species Xiphophorus maculatus. Next base: position 9,339,790 of record NC_036448.1, read on the forward strand.
AACAGCAGACGGCAAAAATTAATGATCCATAATCATGTGGAGGAGTTGGCAGCATAAGAGCTGCTGCGCATAACTCTCTGATGAGATGGTAAAGACCAAAAACAAAGCAAAACGAGCAAAAGCGTGGATATATTCTACTGCAAGCTATGTACGTTTTAAAGGGTGAGCTGCAGTCTTTTTTGAAATTTTTTGAAAAATAAAATTTTACATGATTTGGAACAGTACAAAAATATGTCATTTTTAGGTCATTGTCGACAAAACTTACTTATAATACAAAAACATACTGCTATACTTTTATAAAGAGAGCTACTATGCTTCCTTTTAAATAAGTTAGGATGGTCTGTAGGCTAGACAAAGACTTCTGCACACTAATCAAGGATGCAGCAACAGTTTCTGAAAGCGAAATTGACAGAAAATACTTCCTGGAAAATACTTGTCTTTTCCAGCAGCCATTGTAAAGCGCATACAGTCATAAAACCAACTGATTGTCACGTCATCATAAGTCGACTTTTGAAACGGCTCATTGTCCAGACACCAAAAACCATTAACCTATTGCCAGAAAATGGCTGCATGGTTTTCCTAGAAGCAGTAAAGACTCAAATGAAAGTGCAAAAATGGGCCAAAAAGTGAATTTTGGATCATAGTTCCCCTTTAGCTTCAGTAGATAGTTCAGGATGTATAAAAAAAACTGATTTAGAAGCTTATTAAAAAATATTGTAAAGGGCTCACTGTATTGTAGGTACTAAATTTACAAAGAATAAAAACACTTCACAACACTCAGAAATAGTGTTATCTTATATTTGATGTTGCCTTTACACGGTGTTCTTTTACAACCCTGTATATTATCTGTATTGATTTGGTCTTATTTGACAATATTTTCCCTGCTGAAATCAATAATGCCTATCTCGTCAGCGCAAAGAGGTGACCCATGTATAAATGTTTTTTCATTTGGATGCACTGCTCAATCTTCAAATATTATACAAGCATTGTGCCACTTTGACCAACGACCTTATAAAATCAAAGTCAACGGCGTATGAAACACACCCCGCAATGCCACACAGCAGAAACAGCAGCAGAAGGGAACTAAAAGTGTTTAATGACAAATAATTCAAAGTAAATACATAGAACATAGACCCTTATCAAACATTAAGAGTAGTTATTATAAAATACCAAACTTGTGGAGAATGCTGAAAATATATTTAAAAAATATATATATTTCAATGCAACATTTATTGTATGGCTTAGCGAATAATGATGCTGTCAGCTGCAGGAACAGGCCCTTAACATCACTTTTATCAAACCATAAGCACAGCAGCAGAGTATAAATCATGTAGTCTCCCATGGCAACTGACAGCCGTGTCATGCTGCAGCAGTGGGATTACGGCCATATATCACTCTGACTGCCCCCACCGTGTTCACAATCACATCCAGAAGGGATCTGAATGATGCTGGTGGTGGAGACAGCAATCCTCCAACCACAGAAACGGAAGAAGGGAAGGGGAAAATAGATGAAAGGAAGCAAAAGATAAGAACTTTGTGTGTATGTGCATTTTAGAGATTTCTTTTTTTTCTGGGTGTGAGTGAGTGAGATAAATCGATGTGTGAGGCATACTGAAAAGCAGAGCTTTAAAGATACATGGGCCATGTGAAAAAGTGAGAGAGAAACGAATGATGATGAATAAAGAAAGGAAGATGTCTGCCATTTCCAGTGATGGGTGGTGGTTTGTGCGCGTGTCACAAAAATGAAGATGCATCAGTCGCCGGCAGAATGAGAAAGGAAGTATTAATGTTTATTTTTGGGAAATTAAATTTGCTGAATAGATGACCAGAAAGATGAAAAAGTTTCTATATATTTATATATATATTTTAGTTATATATTTGAGTTATGAAGATCACAGAAAGTACAGAGAAAGAGAGAAAAAAAACAGCAACATGTTTTGTTGTTGATTTCCTTATTTTTTTATGCAACTATCTGTACAATGATAATATTTTAAAATATTTATTCACTCCTTTGGTTATAGTTTTTGCAGATTTCAGGTCCCTTAAGAAAATGAAAGAATCCTTTTCATAGAATACATCGGGGAGGTCATGCTTCTTAAAAGTGTTGGACTCAAGAATTTGCATATATATAAAAAAGTCAAATGTGTCCAAGTTCATATTTTTTCTTACAAAATCGCAGAGAGTATATTAAAGCTAAATAAATAATAAAAAACAATGACAATACATGTACCCAAAAGACTTAGAAAAATATTGTCTATTTGGTAATAACTCACAAATTTTAATTTTATTAATCATTTTATTTAATTATATATGGTATTTGAAACAAACCACATTTAAAAACATAACTACATATTTAGAGAATAATACAATTAATGGTTTACTTTATGGCGTTTATTTAAAGACATCTGAGTAGTGGTACATTTTTATTTTTGGATTTTGAAAAGTATATTTAATCATTTTTTAACAAGATAGAAATAAAGTAAAAGGCTTTAGTGGGCCTTGTTAATTTTGGAGAACTTTGTTTAGAAGTATTTAATTAAAAGAGTTGTAAAATCTAATTTTATATTCCTAATACATCAACTGTGACAGAGATTTTAATGTTGAACTTCTTATAAGCTTGAGTTTGAACTGCATGACTGAAAGGACCTCATTAGGACAAAGACCTGATATGTAACCATTCAAGAAATGATTGACTCCTGGGGACAAGCTTATAATTACAGAACCAGTTATTAGCACAAACCTCGGAAAGAGTGTGTAATTATCTCAGACACTTATGTAAAGGTTTAGATTACCGTTCTAAGTCAAATGAAAGTTGGACAAATTCTGTTAACACTGCTGCTGAGGAGCCAGATCTGGTGTGGCTCTCTCTGGAGGACACGCATGCTCCTAACGGACACAAATCAGATGTGAACATACATGGGAAGCGCGTAACAGTTTCTCCGTAACACCGCTCTGGAAATGCAAGATTTGGCAGAGGCCTGACACCACCTATGAACTTGATGAATAAGGCTCTAAATGTGATGCTCCTGCATTGTCCTCACCTTCAGGTACATACATTTATCCCCTCTTATGGGAAATGGCTCCCCAGCCTGGTAGATCTATTCGCCAGTGTACAGAAACTGAAAGCACACCACTACATAAGCTTCCCATCCCCGCCTCCTTTAGTGAAAATGAATAACAAGCCCCAAACACATACAGTAGCACAGCATATTCTTCTTCTTGCTGAAAGGCCTTGTCTCCCTTTTAGCCCTGGGGTACTCTGCTCTCATTGTCTGACAGAATGATTAATTTGACTGAACTTCACTTTGCAAACATCCCAAGTTCACTTTCTCTCCCTGTACAGCTGCTGGCCGAGCCTCAGACAGAAGCAGCGTTTTTAGGGCTGTGTCCTGTGTGACAACTGATTCCTTTTGTCGAAATGCAAGGCGTAGCAGTGTGAACCGTGTGAAGAAAATGATAACAGGCAACAAATGAATAAGTATTATTTTCCTCTTAACTGGACAGAACAAATATGGTTGTCATACAACATCACCATAGCATCACTTCAGCATCTTCTCTGTTTTCACACCACAACATTCCAGTTGGAAATGTTTTGGGAGTCTCCGCTATTTTTATTAGTTTCAGACAGTTTTGCACAATCACATTATTCTGTTAAGTTCTTTGACTTGTTGCGTAATTAAAGTAATGAGCGAGTGTCAAACAGGTCATTGCTTTAGGGTTTTTTCAACAGCTGGGGGACTGAATATGGCAATAATGTGTTAAACATGCCATCAAAAGCCAGCAAATACTTTAAACAACAAGGTTAAGCTAAGTTAAATATTACATGTTTTAATTTTCCAGGATACAGTTAATTTTTTTTAAAGAACTTAAATGTAAACAATAAATGTAAAATGTAATTTATAGTATTTGTAATACAGTCTTATCTGCTACAAGTTAGTTTAAACCTTTTCACAGACTGAAAACAGTATGGATCACAGAAGGTAAATAAAATATGTAATATGATTTTCAAAATCTGTTTAAATAGTGTATAATTCTTGCTTCTAGATTCTGTTTAACAAACTGTGGATAGACACACCAATCATTATAATGTTGCTTATTCCTTTTAGTCATAAGAGTTGAGGGGGCTTCAGTGTTTAGCCTGTAGCTGCAAATGTGTCACGCATCCTAGTTTAACAACATTTTGAAGTAGCAAAAACACTTCTGATAAAATTTTCACCTTTGTGTGGCCAAAAGCTGAAAACTTGACATGCAGAGGCAAGCAAAGCAAATGCTACCGGTGACACAAAATATATGTCTGAAAAACAAATATCGATTAATATTACAGAAATATCAAGAAATTGTTCCTCTTAGTTTTCTTCTATGAATAACAGCTGGTGTGTTACTTCTACTTTTTGATATTTTTCTTTGTATTTTCTCATAAGCCTGCTCTTAGTTTCCTCACATCTGCCATCATGCAAATAGCCAAATTTCTTTCAGATTCTCCTTAATTTTCTATTCAGATATATACAGTATATATATATATTTACCAATTTTACATACATTATACTTAGTTTATTAATATTATTAGAGTAGGAAATTGAAAGTATGAACATAGTACATTTATAATTGGCCAACATAATCATTAGTAAAGTAAGATAAACATTGTGTGTGAAGCGTTTTGGATCGAATGCTACATTTGGACTTTAGCTAGTATCTGTGACATTTACGTTCAGCTCAATATTGTTTGATTAGTTGATTCATTCAGTTGAAAGCAGAAGCAATTACTGATGAAAATGTGTTTTTGTGTACACAGTTTTGGAGTCATCCACCTTTCCTTCTCCAATGTAGCTGTGTGAGAAACAGTGAAGTTCCCAAATGTCAAAGTTTAGCGGTAGCTGCGAGTCCTCCATTTTGTGCTGCGATCACTTAATGTTCCACTTCTTCAGAATGTTGCATTGCACATTTAGTTCCCAAAACACACACACCCACATTAGGCATGTGTTCAGGATTAAAACAACACTATTTGTTTGGCATGTGCATGTACTAAACCGTACCGGATGTTTTTTCTATGAAAATGTTGTGCATCATTACAAGTTAAAGAACGTGTCCTTTGCTGATGCACTTAAAAGTAAAGAGTTTTCAGCTTTCATGCATTTAATAAATAGAGGGAAAAGCTGTTTGTAGCAGGAACTGCCACTGGTCAGAGCCAATCAATGGAATTGCAGCCAACTGGTTTTTGCATCAACAAAAGAAGTTCTTCATAAAAAAGGGAGTGTGGTCGAGGAACTACTATATCCTCAAATATTCCCGTTACAAAGGTAATTTTTATTATTTACTGAAATAATTTCCTTAGAGATAGTTTATGGAAAACGAGTACGCTGTAAATCTAAACAATGAGGAAGGTTGGTCTGAGTTTTATCCTCATATTGATGGGACAGAGTCGGTCTTTGCATGCATACAGTGTAGCAGTTACATAAATCAAAACAAATTCAAATCAATATTTTAGCTCTCTGAGAAGTAAGTCTGCTGGGAAGTGAATCCAGCCTTGAGGATCACAGCTCAGTTCTCAAGAAGAGTTTTTCCTGTTTGATCTTGCAGATGTCTGCTATTTGTTTTCATCTGAACCAAAATAGGATTAAGAAAAAAAACAAAAAAAAAACAAAAGAAAAAACCAGCAAGATGTGGAGAGGATGAATTCCTTCAGTTGTTCGGCACATCTGAATTGTCACATATCTTAGCACTTTATCAGTTTTTAAACTTTACTGTGCAATTAGGGAAAAGCCTCATTCTCAACATTTCACTAGACTTATAAACCAAGGCTGAAACCTTGACATTTAATCGCTATTCATGGAGCTGCAGTTTAAAATAAAGCATCTATTTGAAGCAAGAAGTCTCTCAGTGAACAAGGCTACCAGAAGGAAAACAACGTCAACAGACTTGATAAAGACTTAATAGAAGAATTTGACTCAATAATTCCTAAATAAAGGTCAACAGTGATTGTAATAAACTTTGATAAATTTAGTCTGCCCTTTATTGGCCCAGGTTTGAAGAAAATAATTGCATTTTTAAAACGTGGAAACATTTTTTAAATAATTAGTTATGGAGATTAATTTTCCGTTTTATAATTATAAAAATCTACTTGCTTACATTACCAAACTTTAGCTGATAAGTGCGTCCATTTCAATGTGAAACATTTACAAATCATAGGGGATCCATTCAACAGTGTCAAATATAGAATTATGACACCTACATTTATGTGGGGATGATAAGCAGGATAGCAGCGTTTACATATTAAAGGCGACTGTGCAGGAAAAAAAATCTAAGAAAAGAAAAAAAAAAAGTCAATATTACTTGTGATTTCCACAGGGAGAAAAGAGCAGGAAACTTAAGTCTCAGTCTTACTGCGGCTGTTCAAAATAAACTGCTTGGGGAATGTAAATTGAGTTTTCTTGTTAACATTTGTGACTCTGTCCCATTGGGAAGCCGGGCACAGAATACTAGACAAATGCACGGCTTGCCGAATCTTGACAGTGACAACACGGAGGCGAAGGAAACCACAGCTTGTCTAAATAGTTCTGTCTGCAGGTTTGGTGGGAAGTGGCTTGTTATTTTAGTCGATCCCCTCCGAAAAAAAAAAAAAAAAAAAAGATTCATGAGAATGAGCTCAGGTAAGAAAGTAATCTTACGGCTCGTAGAACTCCATTAACTAGCCACGTCTGTGCTCCATTTCACTCCCGGATAAGTCTGGGAATGAATGATTAACTTAAGAAGAAGAGGGAAAGCAGAAATATGAGGGGTTAACAACGAGACTTATCTAGTAAACCCATACTTTAATCGAGCAAGGAAACCACCTATGTACCACTGCTCTGCTCTTCTTTTGACAAATCGAATCAAATTAAAACTAAAACGATAAACAAAATGCATCTCTGAAAGATGAACAGAAATTAACAGTAAAGGTTAGGTCACAACCCCAGAGGTAATCTTTGGGTGATTATCCACAAAGAAAAGATTATTGGGAAAAAAATTAATAAATTGAAGGATTTCCTCAATTGCTCATATTATTTTAAGTAAGGGCTGTATGTAGAGGTTTCATAATAATCAAAACAAAAAAAGGGTTATGGTCAAATAAGGGTCAACCAAAGGCCATTGTTTTATTTTTCTGGTTGTGAGTAGAGCACTCATTTTTAGATTTTTTAGCATTTGAGTTGAACAATAATAATAAAAAAGACATTAATTTCACTTTCACTTTATTACATAATTCAGCATGTTCAAAAATAAAATAAAACTCCTTTTATATACTGGCATAACTCATTTACATAAAAAAATAAAAAATCCTAATAATTTTCAGAAATGTAAAAGAAATAGCTCCCTATTAATGTCAAAGTGGAACATGCCAATACTGAGAATAAAAATCACACCTTCCAACCTCAGATTATGGCAAATTATTCATAATTCAGCTCTAAGTAAGCGTGTCCTCATCTGATCCCAGTCAGTTTTTGAGGGTCGTGATCAAGGCGTCTTTTAAATGTTTAAAATCTCAGCCCGCAATAGCTGTTAAGGTCTACTGTTTCACATTTCATCAGCTACACCTCTAGCAATACACGCTGCCACATTTTGCACGATAAATTTTTAACAATGTCGGTCTATTTTCTTGTCCATAGCTTGCAAAACCACTAAATTGTTCAGACATTTTACTTTGTCAACTGAATGGGAGGTTTTCTACGTAGAATCTGAGTTCATTCCTTTCACCAGTAGCGTTTCCAGTGACACGGCAGCGACTTCCATAATGTTTCACATGTACTTCCCAGCCAGAGGAGCTCAGTTACACACAGAGAGCCATCACTGCCGGAGAGAACTGCACAAAGAGCAGCCGAAACACTGGTCATGATATTTTAAGATGTCCAAAGTAAAACAATAAATCTATTAAACATGAAAAAAAATGGTTCTGTAAGTTTTGTCCTTATAAAATTAAGTGGAATCAAATGGAAACATCTGCAAGGTAAATTCTTGTTAAGCCAGGAAAAATATGCAAACATTAGTACAGTACCTCAGCATACTGTTCCAGATGTAACATTGTAGCTATTTTCATCAAGCCAGATATCAGTTTCAGAGCGTTTTTGATGCAACACTAGCAGCCCAAGAGTTAACATATATTAAAGTAGCATATTAAACCTTTAAATCCTAAACGGAGCGCCTGCAATCCAGCCAAATTTGCAGTGCTATAATTGTGCCACACTTTGCGCTATCTGAAAAATTTCCAATGGTTTCTGTAAGGGGAGACTCCAGTATTGGGTTATTACGGTAATTTCACTCCCTGCCGTACCAGGGAGTGAAATTAACCAGTGGGGCACTATTAATAGATGGTAAATTGCAAAAATAACTGGCTAGACATTGAAAGCTCCAGTTGTTATGAATAAATGGGCAAATATATTTACTCACAGGACATTTAAAGATCTGTGTACAATTAAAATAAGCAAAAATATCCAGGCAGAGACTTTAAATTTAGGACATCAAAGCCCTGCAGAAACTGCTCAGAAAAAAAATAGAGAAACTGCACAAATGCCTATCTTTAAATTACTTTAAACTGTCAGAGATTTTTTTACCCTAATTTTATGAAGTTCAAGTTTGATCAAAAATAGGACATAGTGATACATTTTTATAGTCCTAATACTCCTTTATATTCAATTAACAACTACACATTGCAACCACAGATGTGTATTTAAAATGATCTTTATGTTACATTATAGGCAGAGTCTTCATGATCTTACTTACATAAAGCTCCCTGTCAGCTGTCGATTTGCTGCATGATTGAAGAGACTGCAGTGAAGTTCATGCAACTTTCATTTGAAAAAATTGGCTGGATCCACAACTGGAGCACTCGTATATTCATGATTATGTAATGCAACGGAGCAAGCTCTTCTTTTTGTCAGCCTACAGCAAAAGGGGCCCCATATTTTAAAGTTGTGCAATATTTATTCACAAAGACTTTTCTCCTGAGAGCCTTGCTTATAAAAGCTATGTTTTCTGTGACTAAGGTGCTCTGATGGAAAAAAAAAAGTACCTGTTTAAGACCTTCGACTGTTGCCAGTGAATAAAGGAACCAGTCATCACTGAAGAAAAAACAAAGGAGGTGATTCACTCCAGCTGCAGCCTTTCTTGATTACTGGCACCGATGTATAACACGCCTTAAGATAAATTTATATTTTATTGCAGGCGCATGTCATTCTCTTAAGTTTTTTTGTTTTTTTTACCTCCCTGTGCCATCTTCTTCTCTGTGCATAGTTGCAAGATAGATTTGTCCTAATTTGTTAGTGTTTCAACTGATTTAAATAATTGAATGTTCTAGAAATATTTGTTACTTTAACTTTTTTTTTTGCTTCTGTAGTTTTGGATGTGCATTCAGTTGAAAAAAGGCAATTTCTGCTCTAACTTAGAAATCTTTCCCGTTATCTTCATAAGGTTTCTAAATGTATCAATTTTATGACTTATTTTTTACAGATGTCCACTAATCTAACACTTTTTTACGCACATAGAAAAATCTACAAAAGTCTACCGAAGATTGAAGAAAACATCTTGTAGTGATGTAGTGCCTGAAATATAAGACTTTGCTATTCAAATGTCTTTACAAATTTTATTATTTATATGACTTATCTTCATTTATTTTCCAAAGCTGTTTGATTTGATTTGTACACCCAATATACTGACAAAAACTTTGAAATGCACATAATTACAAGGTGTAATGCACTATTAAGTAACAAAAAGGTAAGTTAAACTTGAACCTGACATCTTAGATTACAAAGTGCCATCATTTATTCATCACTGACTAAGCCTTATGGCTCTAAAAATAAAGAAAATGAAACTGAGTTTTATTTATTTTTTTAACATTGCTTAAAATCCCAGTGGACATGTTCAGTTTAGTGGTATAATCCAAATAGGGACTTTTCTCTATTATTGAGATTAAGATTGAGATTGATTATTGAGAAGGGTTTAAGTAATTTAACAATCGTTTGAATTAATTGTAAACTAAATTCCTTTTTCTCCAACTGTATTTCTTTGATTTGGTTGTCTCATTTCAAACACACTCTTTGTTTGACTGAAAGATTGCATCTACTTCACTGTTCGTGCTTAAAAATGCCAACATGATAAACTAGACAAATCAAACCTAACCTCTAGAAAACCACACAAATAGGTTATCAATAAGTCAAGATGACATGATGATGGCTTGCCAGATGTGGTTTATGACAGCTCAAGGTGACACATCTTTAATTTTAGCTTCACTAAGGGATGAGTTAACGGACGACCATTGCTGGCGATTTGGAATAGGATGCCAGACAAGTTTAGCAGGTACCTCTGTGCTTACGTGGCCACAATGCCATATGCTTCAACTTTAATTATGAGGGACTTGGGGAGAGAGGGACTCTGGGCTGAACTATGAATCATTGCCTCTCTGTCAGCCTCGAAAGCCCCGTTCTGCTGGAATTAAGGGGGCAGAGATGTCCACTTTGATCTCCCCCATCTAAAAATAAACACAACTTAAACAGAGACGGCTTACAGAGACGGTTTGTTCTCATTTAGAGCTTTTGGAACTAATTTAAAGAATTTCACTAAAAGTGAGTGAAATAAATAAAAACCAAGAGGCGATCATCAAAATCAATCCATCTCTGAAGACTTTCTTTAGCTATTAGCTCAGTTAAAATTCAATCAAGTAATTGAATATTACCTACTGCAAAGTCTTTTTCAAGGAGAAAATACTTATAATATGCAAACTTACTTAATTTCGTTAAGTAGGTTTTCATATGAGTGTTTTTCTATAGTGATCCTTTTAATTGTTTCACTGTAGAATCCCTAAACAATCTGAAATCACACCAGACATTTGATGTTTATGCAGAATAATGTCCAGAAAAAATAGCACGTGGTTCAGCACAATGTTCAATTAATTATTTTTCTGAAAAACGTCAGACTCAGACGTTTAAGTTAGCATTACATAGCACCTGATGGTAATAAAGAACTCCATACAAATGGATGCAGGGTAAAAACAGATCTCGAGTGCAACAATTGCATGCACTCGAGACAAAGTTGAACAATTAAATCTAGTGTAGCACATTATAAAGGAGCTTTGATCAGGTCAGGTATAAAGAGAAAAAAAGGCCCAGTAAGTGATGGGGTCCAGTCGACCTTAAACTACCTCTAAAGACAAACAACCCAAACTCCACAGCCTCTGACAGAGACGCTTGTGCTGCACTTGATCAAAGGAATCCTCATTTATCCACCCAAGGTTAGACTCCAACCCCCCAAGTTTTATTTGGTCTAAAACAAACCTTCTGGTCACCCTGACTTCAGGAGGCCACAAACCAGGCAGGGACTCTCACCAGGAACCTGCAGCCTGAGCCTCCCCCCTCCTTTGATAGCATGCCCCCCCGACTGTATCAATTATCTCATCCAATGCTGTCAGCCGATTAACTGACGTTGAACACAGGAAGTGGATATAGCGATTCCATGCAATTAATCATTGTGGAGAAATAAATTAAAACCCTTCCGAAATGTGATTACTATTGGCGGTATGGACTGAGCATTGAATAATAATTGAGCCTGAATAGTTATCTTCAGTTCTGGCTGAAAACAGAAGTGGCTCTGTGAACAGTGTGGGGATTTACACTGCAAGGCTTTTAGACACAACTCATGGAAAGGAAAAGCCGATAAGACGCCAGATTCAAACCTCCTTAATGCAAATAGCATCTAAGCTGAAAACGGCAAGTATGATAAAGGGGCAACACATGAACACAAATAGTAAAACAGGGATTTAGGATCTTTCTAGCAATAATAATAATAATAATAATAATAATAATAATGTACCCAAAAGTCAAACAAACATAATACATCCCATTTTTTCTTAAATACTGTTAATATTATCTATACTCTTCTTTCTAGCATTTGTTTTATGAACAGACAATTATTTGACACAGCAGTGAATTCTTAAAAATCAAGGCAGTGTTGCACGCTCTTTCCTTAAATGGCTTTCTTTGTGTATATTACATCAAAGTTTTACTATATGTCATGCATTTGAGAGCCTCGAGTCATGTCAGACTCGGTTGACATTCAATGAGTTCAATACAAGCTGACACTCAAAAGAGAAAGGAGGAAGAGAGGAAAGCACTTAGGAAATGAGAGTCATGGACAATGACAAAGCTGAAAACTATTCAATACCAGAAAGTGATGTGACAGGAAGGGCTACAAGGGTTTAGCCTTTTAGTTTGAGGAGCTCTGCTAAAGTGCAGGGACATCACCGGGTCAATGCTCAGGGCGAGTCGACGTGTGGCTGCTCGCTTGTTGTCATTTACATGCGTCTTCAAGTGTGAAATGTGAGCAAAATAAGAATGTCTACAAAATCTCGCAATAGATTGCAATTGGCTGAGCCTGATTGATGTCATTGAACAAAAGGACAAAGGTATAGGAGCCAACATGTCAGCATTAGCTGTTTATTTTGTCTCCCAGGAGGGAGAAGAGTGGAGAGCCCGGAAGGGGGGCGATGACAAAGCTGGTGAAATGATGGGCTGTAGATGCCCTTCGCCAACCTCTGAGGATGAGCAGCTTGGACCAGGAACCGCTGATAAATAGGCTTGTGGGGCGCAGGATCTTAGATGTATTTTATCATCTGTTCTCCAAGCAGCATAAATTAATATTGCTGCCGCTGAAGCATCCTGATCATGTGGAAATACTAGGAGGAACTTGAGTATTGTAAGTGAATGTAAAAAATATATATATCTGAAAACAAGCATTTTTCCCAAACCAGTTGAAAGTTAAAGGTTTACTGTGATATTTTAAAAGTGTTAGTACTACGTGATTAAGTTATAATGATAAACATAATTTACAGAAAAATATTGTCATTAAACATTTCTAAAATGGTTGAAATCTTGTTAAATTTGTAGTTGGATTATGTTTGTTGGATTCTTAATAGAATAGAATAGAATATATTTTATTGATCCACAAGGGGAAATTGTTTATTTGTTGAAAGCTACTCCATCTTAGGAAATAAACACAAAGTTAGTTAAATGTATATATACCTAAGAGTTATAAGTTAAACTTAAACTTGACAAACTTAAACTGTTACTGAATATTTAAAACCTGACATGATGCTTTTTGTGTGTTTCTTTGTGTTTAATAGTTTAGTTTATTGGGAAAAAAACAGTAACATCAAGATACAGAGATCAATCTTTACAAGACACCAGACATAAAAATGTACATATATGTTTTATAATTGTGTATGCAAATATACTTTGTTTGCTTTTTTGTTAGGAATGAAAAGCAAATATTTTACAGAACATTAGTACATGTTCATATATAATTAGGATTAGTTTCTAAGCTTCAACACATACGAGAAAGAAATTTAAAAGTAATCAACCCTCATTTCTGGCTTTCCCAGCATTGTTTTGGTTGATATGTTTGAGATGAAGACAGTTTATGGTGCAAGTCAAATGTAATATGTCACATGAACATACAAAGCTAAATAGCTTTGAGCTAATAAAGCACCAGATTCATCTTTCTACACATCTGGTATGGAAGCTAAACCAAACTGCAAATATTTTATAAGTTATGTTAAAAAAAATTTAATGTTGAGATGCCACATATAATTTACATATATCCATATATACATATATACAACCTAAACCTGAAGTCATGCTTGGTTCATGATACCCGCATAAGCTATTCTTTTGTTTTTAAATTAGACTACATTTTGTTTTGAGATTTATTATTTTTAAATCTAGCCATTATACAATGAATTGTGGTCATGGTTTGCATATGGGTTCATCTCCTGACAAGAGCTTAATAGCAGGAACTAACTAAAAAATACATTTTTAATATTTTTAGTTAGCTTTAACTGCTGCTTTAATTAGCTGAACAGCTAATTAGAGTCCAAAGCCAAAGTGGAACAGAAAATGAAATTGCCAGTGATTGAGCCTGCATTCACATCATCTCATCTTTATTTTGCAATTTTAACACTAAGGCGAGTTTTTACTTCATCTTAATTCATATTCAACATTAAAATTTATGAGACTTGCATGAAATACTACTGTGAATGTGCATTAAATCAATATCGACATTGCATTTTTTGTACCTGCAAAAAATACTGGAACAAAAAAGTGAGCTTAAAGTAATTTAGTATAAAACATAAATAATAAAAAACAGTGGCCATATAAAAACTTCCATTTAGATATCAAAAATGATCAGTTTATTTCTGTTTTGGATTACATGGTTTTATTAGCTTTCAAGGCTTTGGTAATGCTATTTTACTAGATCTATGTCAATAAATTTCATTAAAGCTGCTATAAAGTTGAAGTTGAGGGACTCAAGAGACAGATGATGGGACAGCTTATTCCTGCATATAGCACTGGGAGAAGAAAATGGCCTGAAATAAGAGGTAGTAAGAGTAAAACTGATGAGCATAGCCCTTATGCATAATCCAAAAAAGAAATATAAAAAATGCAAAATTTCACACTTAAAACAAGCTAATAAATTTAACATTTCATCATCTGAAGTTCCTCTTGCTTATGAGACAAAACGCGATTATATTTAAGTTGACTTGAAACATTTCACTATAAGATCTCTTCGTCGAACCAAAGCAAACTCCATGCAGGAGTTATTCCCACAAATCTGACACCGAAGATCAGTCCAATGAACCAGACGGCTGTTGTGCTTAAGAACCAACTCAAGAACGTGTCTCAGTGCTGCATAAATCAAAACCCACGTACAAGTTTCAAAGTAAATACATGCTGAATAATTTCTACACTTCGGCACTCTCTGAATCTCCACTTGCTTTAAAACAGTGGCACTGTACCGACTGCCTAATCTGCCTCTTCAGTTCCAACCTACATTCCTGACTAGAGGGCTGTTGTTTGAGCAGTTCGTCTTGGAAACCAATGGGGGAAAGAAGAAGGCCCCTGAAGGCATGACCTTCCCTCACTGCCACCAATTATATCAAGGCCTTATAAAATATAGATTATGTGCCATCTCAGTGCTGACATATCTAAAGGCTGGAAGCGCGGGGAGTGTGCACAGAGGCCACAGGCAGAACCCAGGGGGAGAGCAAGTTGAAAATGACAAGATGAGGAGAATACAGTAATTCAAAAGATGACCTTGATGGGAAAAACTCAGTCTGCTCTGGCAGAAAGAAGAATAAATAAAAAAAGAAGCTTAGCATGCTTCCAAAATGATTGGTTGATCAATTTATATCCAATCAAGACTCTAAATATTAAAATACACTGATTACGGTGATATTCATTAGCTTAAATTGCATTCTGGACCAATAACCATGTATTATTAATGGATAGGAGCTGAGTTTGGAACAATTGGCATTTAACTTTGTGTCTTAACCTTTCAGCATAAATGTCAAGTCAAATTCTAATAGAAAAAAAGTCTGAAGTTCACCCAACAGTGATTTCATACATTTTAGCTCAAGTGCCTTTTTTATTGTGGAGGATGGGGCGCACCTATATTCAACCCACAAAATGCTTTGTGAAAGGCTATCAGGGATTTTTTTTTTAAATAAACGTCGATGGCGAGAAATCATATTTCATGGTGCGGTATGACAGAAAAGCATGAAGAATCTGAAAGTCTGCCTTTTCTTTTTTCCTTGCACACATATCCACACACACACAAATAACGTATCAGTGAACGTTGCACATCTCAAGAAAGAAAAAACCAAAACGTGCCACTGGAAGAATGCTGGTGTGATATAATCAGCAAGAATGCAAGATAAATTTCTTACACAAGGGAGCCTTACTTCAGAGAATTGGATTTTTGTCTTCAAGTTTTAATCAGCCACAAGGTGCTGGTAATATTCTGGAGTGTTGCAATTTTTATGCAGCTGTGGCATTTTATTTATTACAGGTCAAAATTAAGAGTTGTACCAGGCACTGAAAACAAATTACAGCCAACTATTTGCCGCAAACACACTTATGTGCTATACTTTCCTTGGTGAAAAAACCCCATAAAAACATTCTATACATGTTTCAATATAGTTGTCTTATAATTAGTTTGATCAGTGGTCAAGATAAGTAATAAAGAAAAAGACCTATGAAATCATCATTTCATACTACACTGTATACCTGTCTGGCTCCTGTTTGGACCAACTGTTAAAAATAGTTTTAAAAAACTAAATTTTTTCACAGCACTCATGAAAAGACTTCAGAAAATTTAAATCTACCCACTACTGGGAAAAAACAAAATCCCTGCATTGTGCCACTGTGTGGGGAATAAATAACATGAGACTGAAAGAATACATACTAAAATATTTGACATCTTAAAAAAACGAGTTAAAAGAAATCCATTCTTTTACCACACTGAATGGACTGGGGAATCCTGCAAGAATGGCAAAACAACAAAAAAACATGAAGACTTGCGAAAACAGCTGCATAAAACTTTGATTGGAAGCACCTAAAAGTTTATGGCAGTCATTTCTCCAAAAGTATCAGTCTTATTCTACGTCAAAAAGCGAAATGGAATGGTTACAGTGAGGGACGACAGTTTTACCTTTAGCCTTCCTTTTCTGAATCTCCTCACACTAGGACTTTAAAACAATCAATCAGAGGCAGAGATCAGCTCAAGATGTAAATAATGAACGTGGCATTATAAGGGGCTACCAGGAAGGGATGCCAACGGATTAAGCCTCCTGTGCTGCCCTTTTAACCTCCACCAATGGATTCCTTTGTCAGGACTGTTCTGTTTTTTTTTTTCCTGAAAGCTCACCCAAAAAACTTCCCACAGATTCTCCTTCAGGTTTTTATTCTTTTCAACCAGTCTTTCAAACAATAAACCTTTAATTTCCCTTCCTACTCTCCATTGTCTGTTTTTCTCCTAAATTTTCAGTGTATTATCTCTCTCCTCTGGTCAGTTATCTCTCAAGTTCCATCTTTGGGGAAATCTGCGCCGCTGTGCTGGGATTACCTGTTTTCCAATTAAATCAAGATGTATTTGCCTTTCAAAAGACTCTCTTTTCTTAGTCTCCCTCCCATTGGAATAATTGACGGAGGTCTCTGGCCTTGTGATGAATGACTTGCAAGTGGAGAGATGAAAAGAAAGATGAATGATTTCACCCCTGTGTGGACTGTAGTGGGGAGGAACAAGGAGTGCTGACATTGTGACAAATACTCTGACCAAAGCAACAAAACCTGGATGAATCAGCAAGGGACAGAGAGGTGCCATGTGCTCATCGCGGCTCAACAGACGCTCATCCTGCTGGCACCACCTCTGCGCGTCTGTATACACCACAGACAATTACCTGAGCCTTGCAATTAACTTCAGGCTTGGTGATAATGCTGATGGCTTGCCAGGAGAGGAGTGGTGGTGGAAGGAAGCCAGCCAGATAGGACTGGGGAGGATTGTGTTTGTGCACGCTGTGGATATGGGAAGGCCAAGAGAACAGGTGCGGTAAAGTGAGAAGATGCCCCAGGTGACTTTATGTGGATGGTGCAACCACTTTCCTAGCCAAGATTGTGAAGATGAAATAAGTTTTTCCACTGCTGCTTGCACAGTTCACTGTCAATGAGCTGGGAGATAGCAAGTATTTTAAAGAAAGAATTCAATGAGCTTATGAAGGGCCATCTGTTTCCAAAGACCAGTAGGTAAGTGGGGCGTAGAACTTTATATGCATCGTATGTCCCTTAAGGGTATGATAAGACTGATGGGCAGTAGCACTAACTCAATTATAAGCATGTGTTGCCAACACAAAACAAAGACAAACTAAGGTTATTGTGTGGCATTCTGGCTTTTTGTGTTGTGTTGATTCACAACTTTGTTCCTTTGCAGTTTTGGCCTTTTGCACCCAACTTTTTCCAGGAACAGAATAGCGCTCCCTACCATCAAACATTTTGTACTTTTCAGGTTTAGAGGGAAGTTGCTTCAATACAACAAATGTTTAAGGAATGGCATTTTTCAACCATTTTACGTTTGGTTTAGATTAAAATTGTGCTTGATAAATAAAATACAAAGGTTCTCCTTTGGTGGTGTGGCTAAAAGTAAGCATGGAAGTCTGTTTTATGCTTGGTTCAGTTAAAGGTTTTAATGACAAAAATAAGGTCAAAGGCAAAAAGTTATGGTTCTACATTCTTGTAATGAGATGCAAGAGAAAGTGGTAACTGCTGCCTTCTCAGGCTGTTTGCAGTACGAGGTAAGACTGCACTGTCTCTAACCTACCTGTCCCTTTGACGCGCTGATCAGTTATTTGTTGCTGACTAAGGCAATATAAAATTTCAATTCAGCTAAAGTATGTACGTAATTGTGAAACCAGGTTTAACCAGTTTCAAGAAGTGAAAAACCTCATCTGTGTTCATAATAAGTCATCTTTCTTTTTGTTAAATTTTCCGTTAGACCAATACCAATGCCACACCAATGAAAGTTGGTGTCCTGCATGTTTTAGATGTGTCCCTTCTGGAACAAAGCTGGATTAATGATTCGATTACATTCTCAGTGTCTTACCATTTTCTATGGAGGCCTGTTAAGGAGCCCTTTATTTGATTCAGGTGCACTGAACCAGGGAAGCATCTAAAACATGCAGGATACAGGCTCTTGAGGACTGGATTTGGACAGCTCTGCACTATAGTTTCCACATACTCAAGTGTCAAACTGAAGTGCAACGTTTAGATGCATCTTGGCTTCAACATGCCAGAATCACATAATGAAATCATTGTAGACCTGGAATGCAAGCTGTGGAGGTAATTTAGTCATTTTATTCAGCAGTGTTGGACCATGGACACGTCTAAAAGTTGCAGGACATCGGCCCCTCAAAGACTGGAGTTTGACACCCTCACTGTAACATCAATAATCTGTTTTCTTCTACCATAATTTAATAGAAGAGTAAAAAAAAAAAAATCACAGTGACCCAAAAGTATGCTGCTTGCTACTGTGCTGCACTGCTGGATGGGCTGGAAATATATCTCAATTCATGATATTACTTTTGAGTGAGGCCCACGGCTGTTACATCCAAAGCCCAGAAAAGAGTCACTAGAGGAGAAGTGCTGCTGTGCTGGGCTCTGTTCTGTGTGCACTTCACACCCAGGGGCGATGGATGGATAAAAAGGTTTGAACTGAGCAGGCAGAGCTAGGGACCGAGTGCGGAAGATGAGGAAAATGAGGGCTCAGGGGCATGACAAAGGCAGATCCATTTAGATTAGGCGGCTTTAATATCCTCAAATTTGTCCAAGAAAAGCAGTTTGAGCTGACGCTGTCCCGTCTTATTTGATTGTCCATCACAGTTCAGACAATCTCAAATGATGTGGCTTTAAATTGCTACTCTGACAAGAACTGCATCTCTGCTGTTATTTGAAAAACTACAAATTGTACTCTGGACTCAGGGATTTCTAAACTGAGGCACTTTACAGCCACTTAATCGGGTGTAGAAAGCAAATCTAGCAGCTGGTCCGAATAAATCACTCCCACGAAAAATGCTGAATCACTTTCATTAAGTTTAAGTCTCCTGGTGAATGAAGACAAAATGATTGTACATGTATGGAGTCCTGAAGAATATACTCCCTTTATTTATGAGATTTCTTCTTTAAAGACTTAATTTGCTCTTTAACTGAAATGTCGCAGGAAAAACAAATTAAAAGAATATATTGTTCAAACTAAATTCTCTAAATAAAACCATCATGGTAAATTTAGACTGTAAGTTTATGCTCAACAGAAAACATGAGATATCCTTATGATTCATACAAAATTATGGTATTCTGGAAATGCATGGCAAGCCAAGGAATGGTTTTATGTTTTTATTGAATCTACTAATTAAAATTTTAGAAATGTAATCATTCATTCAAATGTTTTGGGTTTTTTTTTCATATTAAATTTAGTACAGTTTAGTAAAGTTACAACATTACAAAAAAAAAGGAAACAAAATAATATAGTTCATTCATAAACCAATTCATTAAAGTGTTCCTCCCCCTCCAAACATTTTTGTTTGGCGTTTTGTCATTTTCAGTAGCTGTCCACAGCTGATAATCTTATGGTCACATTCGTCTTGCAACCTGTACAATTTACACTAAACCTGTAATAAAAAAAAAACAAAAACATACCCACCTGTTATTAGCTGCTGAAAATATTACGGTTCCTTAAAAGTCATAAAGTTGGCCTATGTTAAATTAAGAAAATGTGTTTTTATTAAAAAGCAGCATAATTTTTATCCTTATTGTGGTTAAAAATTATATACCTGCTGTAAAGCAAATTGTAAACTTTTGTCTGGGAACCACCTGAACTTACAGAGTTGTGTGGTTGACCTTTAGAAAGTTGTCAGCTTCCTTCATAACTTGCTGTTCAACTCAGTGACCAATCATCGCATTGTAAATGACGGCCTAAATGTCACCATAGTTGTTCAAACACCTTGGGATCTTAAACATCTAGTCACACTGATTATTAAGCTCTCAAATGCAGATAACTTTTGACATATTTGGATTTGGAGCAGCCAGTGATAAAACACTGCAGTGCAGGCGTGAGCCAAGAGAGGAAACTATGGAATATGGTTTCATACCCGTCAGGTATTCTGGGTCAGGCACAGGGTCTGACAGCTCCTCGTGGCACTGGACCTCCGTTGGCACCGATGCCACCACCATGCCATCTGGGAGCTGCTGCTCAATGCCTCGGGCAAAGTTCTTCTGCCTGGTGAAAAGACCGACAACAGGAGGTTACTTTTTTTTTTCTTTTTCAGTGGACCAAGATGACAAAGAAGAAAAGAGGGTACTGGAAGAGGAGCATGGTAAGACATTGATACAAGAGTGGTTATGGGATAGATGAGATGGGGGCAGAGAAAGAACATCTATACTATATACAAACACTTTTGTCGTGTGCACATTAGTAGCAAAGAAGGTTAAATACAGTATTTCTGGGGAAAAAATGTTATGTCCTTTAATCTGCTTTAGAGGCATTTTGACACATGATAACCAGGTGGCCAAGGTAGCACTGATTAAAAAAAATCTAATTAGTTATGTCTAAAACATGGAAGTGACTGGTTCTGTCAGTGCAGACGGACAAATGATATGCATTATATGAATACATGTGCAAAGATGTGTGAAGCCCAATCTTGCTCCACAGACTGGGTGACAGACTGTATATATTATTTGTTCAGTCAGCTGCCAGTGGTGCTGCCTGAGTGTCAACGGTGTTAGACACTTTGAGGCATGTAGAGGATTATACAATCAAAAATGTCAACACTGAAAAAAAAAGTGTGAAATATTAATTTGTTTGCTATTAAAGGATGATAAACTTACTGGTGCTATTTTATTTCCCCTTTATGTTTGAGTATACTTCTGTTCTCTTTTAAACTTGGAGTACTTTTTTAAATTACTATATGTTAATCCCAAATACTTGTTGGTGTTTCAGATCAACTTAAAATAATTTAGAACTCACCAATGTAACTAAAGCCTTATCTTGCTTATTTTAAAAGGGTGTTATGAATATTTTATGTATTTGAGAGAACAACGTTATAACATAATATAAAGCTCAAAAAAGTTGATTTTACATAATCCATCCTGATCAGCCCCTTTAACTGACTGATGCGTTATTTACCAAGATGTTAGGTTTACGCTGTCTCAACTATTGTAAACCATTTTCTTGGGTTAGTGAAGAGATTAGAGTCGTGTGGCCAGCTTAGCAACACCGTTGCTTCATGTAATGAGTATTCATGACCCTCCAGTGACCCACTTTCAGATGCAACTTTCTCCACTGACTTTTCATATTCCATTTTCATTCAATAGAGCACATGTGAAAAAAAACAACCTAATTTGCATCAAAGTGATATACATGTACAATAATAAAAAAATGCAACAAAATAGGATTGGTTAGATAATGTATAAAAGCAGTGAATAAAACCCCAACCAGTAAAAAAGTAAACACTGTATGCAAGTGATTAAACCAGATAAAAGACAGGTCCAGTATCATCTTTAACCTCTGTAGCGTTTGGAGGCAGCAACTGAAAAGGACTTAAATGTAAGATTAATTGATAAGTCTGCAAGATACTGAAGAACAATTTCATGAAGACAATATAGATAGAGTTCAAGTCAAAGCATTATTTAGCTCTAATAGGAAGATGAATTTTGAAGGCAATAAAGTTAACACAGGTCAAACCCTATTTACAAGGACTAGCAATAATCTAAGCATTAAAAGATAAATACTATGTGGGCAAAATACTTGAGACCTTTAAAAAAAGCCCATAACATCCATACATGTCTGACGGAGATGCTGGCGCTGCTGTATGCTCCTCCCATGTTCATAGATCTAACACGCCACTAGTAGTGACAGATGCAAGTGTAGCATTTTTTATGTCTAAGGTAACTGACATGCAAGCTCCTAAATGGATTAAAATTCAAAAAGACTTTAACTAGACACCAGAAAACAAACAAAAACCAAAGTCTACAACAACAACATCAGTGTCCTATTTTAGTTATTTTTACTGGCTCCATGCCTGGATGTAGGAATAGGGTTGGAATAGTGGAAAAACAAAGAAAAAGAAATCCACATAGGAAAGTTTATTTGTACTGCTACAGTAAAAAGTATTAAGAGTGTCTTCACTCACTATGTCTATTTTCTTTTGCAGCGAATGACTCCTGGTTGAACTCCCTAACGGGGCCCATTTCATCACCCCCACTTACGGTGCCGCTTAGGGTCACAACAAGGTTTCAAAACATAACAACTTCAATAAATCAGTGGCTTAAGTCCTTCAGCCGTCACAAGACCACAGCTAATGAGGAAATATCTTCTTCTTTTCTCCTCTAGGAAACTGCAGTCATTATCTTCACTCCAGGCTCACAACTTACAAATGCCCTTTGGAACCTCGTACTGTACATTTTTTACAAGTAATGTTTTATTGAATATTTCAGTTCAATGCTGCATGAATAAGGATGTTCTTTCTATTCACTATAGGGTGAGGGAGGCTAAGACTGTGTAAAATACAATACATCTTAGGAAAGAAGATGTGCCATGCTTGCTGTAACATGATTTACATGATCACAGTTAAGTTTGTACATAATAATTCGTAGCCGATAAGTGTGCCACAAAGTTGACCAGAGAGTGAATAACTTTATCTGACTACCGTTTGATGTAGGAGAGGTTCATCAGAGGTTTTTCTGCAGTGGAAAAAAAAGTGACTGTTGCCATTGGAAACCAGCTTAATGAGAGTAGTGAGACCGAATACAGACCATTACAGCCATAAACCTGAAGCCATGGCTTATAAGACATTAAACTGCCTTGTAAAGCTAAAGGGCAAGAGCGGTGTAATAACTTTTTGCTGATTTGTAATTGGAGGTAATCAGTCTTGCATATTAATTTGACCCAAGCTGCTTATAAAAGTACAGCCTTAAGATTGTGTGCCTCTTCTTAATTGGACATTTTGTAAGGAAACTGTAAACAGTTTAAACCAATTTGCAAGTCGGTACCACAATCAAATACAGATGTGCACACGGATTTTGCATTTTGAAACAAAATCATTGACATCTATCAGTCTGGAACCATTTACAAAGCCATGTGAAACCCATTCTGCACAAATGCAGAAAACATGGAAAAGTTGTGAACCTTCCCATCACTGGTTGACCAACCAAAATTACCCAACGAGTACATGGAGTACTGGAGATGTCTCTTGCCTCATTTAAGGTTGGTGTTCATGATTTATGTACAGTACATAATAATCCAAGACAAAATTTCAGAGAAATAGTTTCCTTTGCATTTTATACTAAGTGTATGTTAATTGTAGGTACTCCAAGTGACGATAGTATTATGTCTTTGAACATACATGAGTGGGCAATTAAAATGCATGAAAGATTTTTCAGCTTCACACTCCACCTACTTCTGTTGTTAATATGTACTCCATATAATGCTTCGCTTGATTCATGCAGTGTTTGACGGGGGCTGAGCTGCAAAAACAGCGCACACAAATATTTACAAAGCACAAAGTGATGCCTTTGGGAAAGTCACAGCTTTGGAACAACAGAACCCACAGGCTGAAGTGAAACGCTGGTAGAAGGGCCGTGTGCAATGTAACATTAAAATGCCTTTGAGATTTTATAGACATGGTGTAGCTGAGGGAGAAATGGTAATTAGAGAAACAAAGCTGTGTGTTGATCAGCCAGACTCCTTTTCATGCAGCCCAAACATCTTGACTGAAATAAATGTAAAATTACAGAGAAACAGGGAAGTGGCATATCCAGAAACAAACGCAGTAAACTATTGTAAGCTTTATTTATCAGCTCAGCGTCACAGATGACTCTGCTGGTGTGCTCGATTCCATAAACGTCTACTGAAGCCCCAGTGTTTGCCTGAGGAGACTGTAGCTAGTGGAGACTGGCTATCGCCCATATGAGGTGGGTTTAGTGGTTAATAAACAACTCCAAGTCCTTGATATCTCACATTTTAAGTTAGTTTAAAGAAATCCTTTGCTTAAGCCAAAAGCCAGATTTTGTCAAATCATTATGTAAAAATTCATCAGTATTGGAGCAAATCAAAAGGGAATAATTTCACATTATGTAGTGAGATACATGTATGTCTATTTGGAAAAAGATTACCAAATGAACGCTGGCCATTTTGTCCCTTTGCTGAAACCTTCTTTTCCAGTTGTCATTTTGTGTGTAACTTTAAGGATGTAAGTAGGATCTATCAAATCACACTACCTTGAGGCATTTAAAACCCATTTAAAACAGATGATTTAAGTAATTTTAATAATCTACTGATTACTCCTTATGTGCTACATGGAAATGTGGTTATCTGACTCCAATAAATAAAATCTGGTAGCAAAGGTCTCAAATAGTTATTTTGGTTTTTGTCATCAGTCATGGCCTCTCATATTTTATGCAGTTGACTCTTCCAAATTAATATTTGAACCACATTCAATCATAAAATGTAGTGCAAATACATGAGTGTAATTTTATGACTTAATATCTCAGTGTTGCATTAAAAAGACCTTGCCTATTACATTCTTTTATTTAGTTTATTGGCACTTAGTAGAAGTAGGCTACAATGAATGGCAATTAAATCAAGAAAAAGTATTTAGTATTTAATCAATGTATACTTGTGAAAAATTATGGGTAATTTTAGCCATTTAGCATTAGTAAAATGTAGGGAAATTCTTATACTTTGATCCATTTTAAGGCATCATCTTTTTGAATCCCTATCAATCAGTGAATCTGTATTGTTTTAGTGGTTCAGTGAAGAAAACAAGCACTTCCTAGTTGGCACTGTTTATGTAAATTGTGCCGTTTGACACCAAAAAGCACAGTTTGACTTGTTCCTTCCGAGTCTGCTTTTTGCTCACAAATGTGGCAGAGAGGGTATGAGAAGAAAAGGAAAAAAATATGCTCTCCTGACAAAAATATAAAAGAAATTTTCACAATAACACTACTATACCTGATGCTTTTACAGTGGCTTCACTCTAAAACTCTGTTCAAAAGGTGAAACTGTAAATGTTCAAATGTTCTTCACAGATACTGACTTACAGTGCATCCGGAAGATATTCACAGCACTCCACCTTTACCTCGGCACTTTAAGTGGAAACACTGAGGTGTAAAGAAGAGGCACTGAAACCAACCACGACTCCAAGAAAATCTTCTTGAATATACCTTAGAAAACTGTGCCCACATGTGACAAGGAAAGGTGGAAGATGACGCTAGTTAGTTTAGCTGTCTAAACGTACGTTTTTTTCCTGTACTATGCTGTATGACTCATCAGCTTGCACTGAAATATAAGTTATGTGTTGCTAAATTTGCAGCCCAAAGCAATCACAAACAAGGCTGGCTGGGATTTGATCACGCTGGAGTCAAACACCTGTCACTTCCTGCTGAAAGTATTTCTGCATGATTTCAGCTGTCATTTTAACAAAGCACATAAAAAGGGACTGTAATGACTGGATCTGGGTTGTTTTGCTGAAGATGGTGATTTTTTTTTTCCTCTTAGTAGCATGCTAAGTGGGACATGAGCTTGGTTCCATTCAGTGCATTCATGTCTGACAATTTTCACTGTTAATTTTGTTAGAGGATGACATGTAACATTTAACAACCATCTGGCACTGTGAAGATGTCATCATTCATTTCTCTTTTGGATGTTCACAGAACTTTTTCTTTTTTTTGTTTTTTGCAAAACTGCCAGAAGGCAGTGGAGCTTTTTTTTTTCTTTCTAAACAGGACCGGCAGAAAAGCGGGCACCTGTTTGATAAATTATTTGAATGTAAAATTTGACAAAGCACTTAGATGGTTTAGATTCATATCAGTCGTCCTGTCGCTATTGTGTGCTTTTCTTACAGTGATTCCCTCGACAACGAAGCTCAATAAGAGACAATTAAAGCTACTAGCTAACCCCCCTCCACCTCTATTAGTCTACAGCAAACACATTTTATGTTTTGATTAAGTGAGAGTAAATGAAGGAATTCCTCGAGGGTGATATGCAGGGTGTGGTGCTGCAAGCTAAAAAAAGATTTTGGAGTAATAAAAAGAATGCTCTCGCAAAATAGTTTGGGGGTTGGGGAGCTGTGTCAGGTAGGAGCATTGACTTAATCATTGATCCCAAGCAGCAAGCAGAATGAGAACAAGGGGCACTAAAATATTCATTAAAACCTGCTCTGAGCTTGTCGAGAGAGAGAGGAATAGAGAGGAGAGGAAGGGGAGGACAGTTAGGAGTAATGAGAGGAGGTTAGCTTTTTAACATCTCATTACGGGGAGTCCACCGGCTCCCACTGAGACAGGAAGACAGAAACCCTGTCAAAGCGTTCTGTAATTTGAAGCCGGAATCACATCGAGTCCGCCACTCCCGAGATGTCACCCTGGTAGGACCTTCTTTCAGGGGGAATGGCTGAGTTGCCTCTCCGGTTGCTTTGTAACCAAAGTCATCCTGTGCCCCCACTTCCCCACCTCACCATTCTGCTCGCCAATGTCAGAAAATCAAATAAATAACCCTTTTTTTATGAAAACAGCAACCTTTCTGCAAAGGGAGGTTGGGATATATTTCCCTTAGCAAAGACAGAACAAACATGAGAAGCATTTCCAGGGCTGGTGCGCTTCAAAGATGGACCATAAGGCCTACTTCCTGGGGAGGGAGAATCAAACCAGCTCTGTGTGCGCGAGTGCCAATGCTCTGGAGGGATGGTGCTGAAAGAACTGTGACTGCGTGTGTGTGTTTGTGACTATGCATTTATGTGCATAGTTCAACATTCTGGCTATTTTGTCTTTGTTGGTGTCATGTCAACAGCCACCTGCTCACACCACTTGCTGCTTCTCCGTCAATCCTCACCCATCTCACATTTGATGCTCCGGACAATCAAAGAGAAAAGCACACTAGGGGCACAGAGCTGATCCACTGCTACACACACACATCCTAGTACTTCCATCCACACAGACGCGCAGACAAAGAGAGAGGGCTATGTCCCAAATAAATAAAACATTACAAGCAAAAACACTGACTTTGACTGTTTACATTTTTTGCAGCTTTCTGCAGATGGGAATGGGATTTTGTTTGAAAAGGAGTTGGGGTGAAGAAAAGAAAAGGTAGGAGAGTGTACAGAACCAAAACGAAAAAGGAGCGTAAACAACAACAAAAAAAAAAAGCAATCGAGACTATGGAACAAACCCAGAAAAGTAAATATTGTGATATTTTAGAAGTGAAAGAAAACCATAAGAAATGGGAAACCTCCATCCAGGGTTTAACAGTATAAAATGTTGACTTCTTTTGTGAATGATGGGAGGCAGATGCTTTGTGCCACTCTTGCTCAGTGGGGTAGGGGCTTTTGAAGAGATGCCAGTGAAGATCACATAAAGACTTTCTTTCTCTCCCTCCGTTTCTGCTTCCAGTTCTCAAGGACAAACAGGGTTTCTAATCAGAATGTGTGTGAATGCTGTTTCACTTGCTTTCTTGTAACTAATGAAAAGTTAATACCCGTCTGCAGCCTTGCATTTGTATTATATATAGTGGCTGCAAAAAAAGAAAAATAAACTTTTCAATAAGCTTCTCTTAAAAGCCATTTAACTTGACATATAATATAGGCAAATATTGTACAATCTAGATGGCATATCTTTTAATGGGAAAATACAGTGAAAACACAGTGAATGCAAAAGTCAATGAAGAATTCACTGAAGCAATGAAATGTATACTCTAGTTAGTGTTGCGGAAATTAGTCTGTCTATAAGATCGCATTACTGTAGGTTATAAAATTAAATCCACTGTTGTCTTTAGACTTATATTTAAATGTTTCAGAAAATATTATTTAACATTTAAAAACTATGAACTGTGACTTTTTTTAATAAGATGTTATGGGTTAGTGAAATGTATTTAACTTTGAAATAATTTCTTGCAGTTCGTTCACAGAGATCAGCTTTGTCATTATTCTAAACCTAAAGCCAAAATTGACATATTGTTAGACTAATAAGTCAAAGCATCTGGTTGATAAATGAAATGGATTTTGTTCTCGGTAGAGAATTACATAATGATTGTTCATGAGACTCAAGTTTGTTAATTTGATGCCAAGTCGAACTTTGAGTTTTTAAACCATCCAAGTTACAAACTTTATTGTCTTGAATCCAAACTCAACAGGCCATTTTTGTGAGATTGTCATATGATTTTCAAAACGCACAAAAAATGCTACAAGATTTCTCGTTTCACACAATAATAAAAATGTGGTTATATTTTCCATCTTTATGCCGTTTTCAAAGCAATTTTGGAAAGACGTTTCTTACATAAAAGTCTATATGTCAGCACGTGCAGTAAGCATATGCTGACGTTCGTCTGACCCATCAGTGTACAAAGGAATATAGTTTTGTAGATTTAAGAAAGAAAACTTTTTTAAAGCGGACAAATTTAACTGATGTCTGGTCACCAAATGCCAAGACAGAAAACGGATGGAGTGAGTGTTTTAGCTACAAAAATCCGACATGCAAAAAACATGCATAGTGTGTTAAAGCTTTCAAGCTACTGCTTCCAGACAACAGTATTCCTCACATTTTCCACTGATTTCAATAAAATCTTCAAAATAAAAATAAAAATACAAGCTGTAGACTTTTTCTCAAATTTGACATTTCAAACTTCTTTACAACTTTGGCTTCTCGACTGGCTTTTTTTCCCTCTTTCTTTTATTTTTGTGTTGCTTTTTTTTATTATTATTTTGGTAAATAAATATAACTATGGTCAATAACTTAAAAAGAAAACTTCTAAAAAGTATGATGTATGCCATTCTAAGATGCAAAAATAGATCTTTTATTTAGTATTTTAGTCTTTTTATAAGAGCATAAAGAGAATGTGAGGTTTTTATTTTTTGTAGCTCATCCAAATGAAATTTGAACACATCAAAAACATGGTGTGTTGGTTGTCATATTTTAGGAGAGCACTGCTATTAGGATTAATTGACATAAGCAACACTTCAGTCTTCTCAGCAGGAACCACATTGTCTAGCTCTTCTGTCTAATGGCGGGATCATGCCTCTAACCTCAGCAGGAAGCAGCAAGGTGGTGGGATTCTAATTTGATTTCTTTTTTGTTTTATTCCCCCTTTTTCAAGAAATGTTGCAGCCTCAATAACTCGTAATAAGAAACTAATTCCATTTTCTGCAAACAAGTTACTGTTAGTGAATTTTGAAATACACATTCTGGTTTCAAAAGCACTACAAATTAAAGCTTTCTTCTTTTTTCCCAGCAAAAATATTTAGTGAGGTTTTCTAAAAAAAAAAAAAAAAACCTGCATTTATTTCTTCCTTTAAAGTACTTTGTATTTCCAAAGTAAGAAATTATACGTAAAGCAATTAACTTTGGTGATTTGAAAAACATATAATGTACATTGATACCCTGAAATACATATAATAGCCACGGATTCAATTCTTTTTGAAAGCAAAATTAACATCCATCCATCCATCATCAACACCAGCTGCTGAGGTATGCTTGTGCCATTTTCCAGTCATCATTGTACGAGAGGCGGGGGGCAGCCTGGACAGTCCACCAATCCACTCAGGGCAAAATTAACAAATCACTTTGTTTCTAGCAGCAAATGTTAGAAATCTAGACTATGTAGTTATAAATCTGGGTTAAGATGTGACCAAACGAATCTTATTGATAAAAAAATTCAGGTCATACATCTACCTTGCTTGTCAAACCAAGCGGCACAGCTGTTTAAAGCCGTCAACCTCAATTTATGAGCACATGTGAGGTTACTCTTTTATGTTTTCTATATGCTGGAAAAATCTCTAGAGGCGACGAACACGTTTACAATTTGAACCAACATACTTTCCTTCAGTCATCTACAGCACCTTTTATTACTGACTCCATGTTCCATTCACTATTTAATGTTTACTACAATGGCATCTGATTCAATAAGTGAGAGCAACTGTGCATATATTTAATAGATAATTCAGTTCAAAATGGCTTAAAATATATATTTGTAATGTCACATTTTTAATCCAGTTTTATGAGAAAATCATTCTCCCAGGTTACCTTTAATAATAATATTTAACTTCTTTAAAGGGAAATTGAAATTTTTTTTGTGAAAATGTAATGTGCAGGGTTTGATTTCAAAATATAAACTGAAGTTTTAACAAACGTCAAACCTCAAATGGATCTCTGGTGTGCAGCTGCAATGCTCACGTTACGTAACTGTTGTCCATTTTACACACAAGTGTATATCTAGCTCAGTAAAATTTAATTTCAGCACACTGGCTCCTGGTCAGCCTTAATTCGTTTGCTGCAATCTCTTATAATTAGGTCTTCCATTAACCATGTCTCCCGATAGAGTCTCCATTCCTCTTCCAGCACCTCATCCGCACAGGAAGCATTTGGTGTTTGTCGAAGTCTGGCTCGGATCACGCTTTCCATTCAGAAGGCTCTTTCAAATAAGATCAGAGCATTAGAGATTTAGATTATTGATGATATTAACTTTCCTGCCTCACCCAGCCCTCTCTCTCAGAGACTCTGGTGGTGGATCCCTAAGTGGGTGTGTTGCCTCCGGCGGCAAAATCCATGCACAGCCCAAATTAAATTCCTGGGCCACAAATGCCTTTGCTGACCTTCTGGCTTCCTGAGTTCAGTGGAGATGATTACAGCATGCAGACAGAGATAATTAACCACCCTCAAAATACTTTCCACGTCAAATCAAACCCTGTACAAATTAGAAAGGATGCGCAGTTCAACTTGCATGGGTGTTTAACATGAAGCCTCAAGATAAAAAGTGAGGTGATTATTTTTTTCCACTATTTTCTCATGTGAGTACTTTCCTGAATTTTATGTTGCACAGTTGTTGGACGAGGGCAAATTCTTATCAGTATTCTCAATTTTTGAAGAAGAGATCAGGGAAAATCTGTCAAAGAATCTTTGCCCCAACGTGAAACTACTTTTACAGATACCGATTCGATCTGATATGTTTCCACATCCTGTGAAACCATTTTGCTAATGTGCAACCTGAAACGCATTCCACCCCGAGAGAATCTCAAAGGCTGATCTGCAGCCCCTGGGAAACCAACACCACTGTCGGCGATGTAAAAATCACTCGCCAACATGGTTCATATGATACGTATTGCAAACCTGTGTTAAAAGGTGTTGTGCTGGATCTGCTTTATTTCCCAGGTATAAAAAAGTATGTTCTGTTTCCAGAGAAATGTCCAAATGCTTTATTCATCACAAATTTATCCTAAAAACATGTTTTAAAAACCCTGTGATTTGGTGCTCCTTTCAAACATATCACTATTTTAAAAAATTCTTTCAGACCAGTTAATAAAACCTTTACAAATAAAAATGTAAAAAAGTGTGGGATGTGTACATCCTCTCTCAGTGAACACTTTTCAAAACGATCTTCCTCTACAAATACAACCACGAGTCATTTTCACAACGTCACACTGAAAGTATTTGCTCATCTTTCTTCTTGGGAAAATTTAATTTCAGCAGGAATGTGATTTTACTTTGTAATTCAACTTTGCTGTGAACATTTCCACAACTTTCTCCCAGACCTGTCTGCTGTGTTCTTTGGTCTTCTTCACACTGTTTGCTCGCCAATATTCTCAGGCAAGTTTCAGCGGCCCTCACAGCAATGAGTTGAAATTAAACTTAAGTGGACTTTATTTAGTAATAAGATGAGATCTGAAGACCATTTTCACACTTCAGATTTTTCTTTATAAATAAAACAAACAAAAAAAAAACAACAACAATGAGTTATCTACCTTCTGCTAAATACTTATGCACTATTTTGTGTTGGCCTTACATATAAAATCCCAATA
Organism: Xiphophorus maculatus; assembly: GCF_002775205.1. NCBI lineage: Eukaryota > Metazoa > Chordata > Actinopteri > Cyprinodontiformes > Poeciliidae > Xiphophorus > Xiphophorus maculatus. The sequence goes on from NC_036448.1 coordinate 9,371,969, forward strand.
CAAAAACATTGAAGTTCCTCACAACAACATGACAAAATCTGGAAAAGTTCAAGGGATATGAATACTTTTGAAAGGCGTTGTATTGAAAAGGAGGAATTTTAGGAGTCTGCCACAAAGGCACACTTTTATTTGATCATTAGTAAAGTTTAAAATCACCGGCTCAAAGCTTAGGCGCAATGGGTATCGTAGGTATCTCTGAACTACTCAGATTTTATTGACTGATATAGTCTGCAGGCATTACTCTCTGAACGTATTTTGCAAAGAGCTTGTACTAAATACCCTACTGAGATCGACATTTTTGGCATGTAGTCCAAAGATGAAACAAATTGCTGTTAAGGGATGTTTCAACTGGCACATTTCAACTTGGTGATAAAGTCGGTGATTTTTATTTTTTGTGATGCTGTGTGTCAGTCCAGTATCTGTCTTGTGGCCAAGGCTCTCCCTCCTGAGGACCCAAACATCAGGATCTAAAATCATTCTTTATACATCCTGAGTCTGATGTTAGTGACAGAATGAGTCACACTGAGTTCAGCTGCTGTTCAGAATCTTAAAACAGACAGTCAGCACTCTACAACCGTTTCAATTCTACGTCGCCTTATAGTGAACCACAGGCAGGAAGGCATTAAGAATCCAGGACAACCACTGGACTGTGGAATATCAAACATTTCTCTGAGATTTAAGATTTTAAGAGCTGACAAGTTTTTTCAGTAACAAACTGGGGTTAGAGATGAAGGCAATCCACTCTAATTTCAGTATCAGATCTGTACTGGCAATGAACCGTCAGCTAAGGCCAGAGACTGATCTGTTAGCCTGGCTTCCTGTTCTCCATTATTTATTTATACAAACTCATGTTAGATGAAGAATTTAGAAATGACGGCAGTTTGAAACAAAAGGAACAAATGACAGAGAAGCTGCTTACAGCCAGCAATACTAATCGGTAATGAAAGTTGCTAAAAGCTAATTAAAATTGGTCCTGTGATATGTGCTTGACTGATTAAAATAGGAAATCATTATTGACTAAACTGCTTTGTGTGACTTTTCACTATTGTTCAGGTTAACACATGATTACAAGCCTGCTCATAAAGAATGACCTTTCATAGGACATAATCTTGTTATGGAAAAACTTTTGTGCTGAAAGTAGTGATGTTTAAGACTATTTCCACACCATTTGGACTCCAGTGGCGCGAAAGCTATTTTTTCAAACTTCTGTAATGTTCTGAAGTCCATTCTGCCCCTCAATCCCACCTTTACCTCTGAAGTCTGCATATAAATCCAGCAGCTCTGCAGGATAATGTGAATAAATGCATAAAAGGCTTGTTCTGAGGTGTAGTATTATTTCACAAACAAAAAGACAACTGAAAGTAGGTGCACAACTCCTAGCTGTACAGCTGGTAGGATTTGATGTTTTATTTAGTTTTAGCTGAGAAGAGGACAAGAACAAAATTTTTTTAAATAAAAAGCATAGCTGTCCAGATTAGACTCCAGAAATTTTAGACTGGAGCATCTCTTGTTGCAATCTGGTAGCCACTATTATAAATACCTCTGTTAGCTTTCTGCCTCCCATCACAGAAATAGAGGAAAATGGCAGAGAGGTACAGACACACAGACCTGACAACAAAACAATAAAATACTGGCTTAGACTCAATTTAAAATGAAAACCAATCAGCTAGCACAAAAACATCACAAATTGAAATATGCATTATTTTGTTTTATATACAGTGACTCGTATGCAACTTTTGAACTGTATGAAGTTCAACAGTTTCATAATGTGTGTGTTAGATTTGATGTTTCTTTTCCTTTTATTTGAGAAATGCTGCTATATTTCACTCTGTCTAATTTCCTTAGCTATTTTCTTATGCAGTGGCACATAGCCCGAAATTACATTCCTTATAGGACAGCAAAGTTTATTTTATCCTTATTTTATCTTTCATATACAGCTGCCACAGCAACCTATATTATCCCAGCCACCGTAGAGAGTTTGTTATTTAAAAGCAATCCATCAGAAAGATGTCAGCACTGTGGGAACCTAAACCCTAACCCCCCCCCGACTGTTTCCCTGCTGAGGCACAAATGGCAGGCAGTCTACCACAGACCACATTTCACAAACAGCTTTTGTGTTTACCTGAACGTGGCCTTCAGTATCTGACCAGAGGTGCTTTCCTGGGTGTGGTTGTTGTAACCATAGAAGAGGTCTCCAAAGACGGTCTGGTTGGCAGGAATGTCTGTCGCTTCGCCGCAGTCCACACCCTCAATACAGGACTCAGACAGAGGCAAGCATGACCTCCCATCAGGACCGCGCTTATAGTCCTCGATGCACCTGGAATGATTTCAGGATTGCAGAAAAGGGTTATCATTTTTTTAAGAGATCGTTATTTTTCCTACCAATTTTTATAGTAAAGTATTGAAAATTTATTTAATCTGAAACTCATGTCTCTAAAAGTCTCAAAGGATCCTCAAATAATCTACATTTGATATCTAACTGATGTTGTTTCCACATATCTTCGAACAAGACCTGCCATAAAATGAACCACAGAAAGAATAAAGCATCTAAAATTAGGGGAGAGGAAGGGTGAAGAGGGAATAATCATGTTTACTATATGGAAAAAGTTTTCAACTAAATATTGAATTTGAAGAAAAAGCTATTCCCAAGCACCCACAAGAAGTTGAGTATTACCCTCTTTATGAGAACAGACGAGAACCAAATGCTGTTGCAACGAATTAAATGAAACAGCAGTCTGAATCACCCCCTGATGTAACATTAGTGTTAAATACTGTGTCTGCTCTGCAGCATGACATTTAAGTGAGAGATGACAATAGCTTCTGGCTTTCGAATGTTAAAGGGAAGTTAATGAGAAATGCTGGCGGCTTATGTGTGTAGATATGAAAAAAAAAATCTGAAACTTGTTTTACTGAGCCTTGCAAAGATTTTCATACCACATGACATTTTCATGTTTTTTTGTTGTGTCCAACTCAAAACAACATTGTGTTTTATTGGGATATTATTATATAGAACTGTCATGTTGAGTGCAGGAGTTGGACCAAAGTGCAGATAAAACATAGGAGCTCTCAAAACACCAAAATAATCAACTTACAAACAACACATGAACAAAAACACAGCAGGCTTGCGGATCCACAGAGCATGAAAATAAATTCCAGGAAGTATGACAGAGGAACCAGTGAGAATCAAGTAAGAGAAAAGTGCTTAAATACTGAGAGAGTGAAGGCAGCAACAACAGAAGTGGGCTGATTAGTTAACAGACTGCAAGTGTGAGGGGAGAGCAGACAGAAAGACGGAGAAAGAATGACACCAGGGGGCGAGAGAGAGCAAACAGGGGAGCTAGGAAAATGAAAGCAACAGTAGCCTGAACAGAGAAATGACTGATTTAACAAAAATAAGAAACTAAGGAACACAGAGCAACAAATTAACACAAATACAAACCCAAAAACTCCCAAAACAACTGAGGATACTGACAAGACTAGCAGAAGGTGGTGAACAACTGAGATATTTATGTTTCTTTTACAAGTAAAAATCTAAAAGTTAAATGAATAAATCCTTTGCAAAAATTTAGCAAAATTGCTTAACCTCTGGCTGATTGGAAACAGCACATCTGTGAGCATCAATTTTCAAGTCATTCCACAGACCATCTTTTGGATCTGAACTTTGACTGGGCCATTCTAAATATGTACAGACATTAATTAACCTAATCCATTGCATCAATTCTGGTTGTATGTTATGAGCCATTGTCCTGCTGTAAAGTAATCCTCCACCATGTCTTTTTGTAGCCTCCAATTGTATAATCCTCCAGCATCAGTTCTGGCCAGCTTCCATGTCCCTGCTTAAAGCATTTTTTCCTAGTTTTAGTGAGAATGTGAGTAGCTTTCTGGATCACCTGTGTTCTGTTGTTTTGACCTGGACATTTTAAGACACTTGCAGTTATCAATTTGACTGAGGATAAACACAAAAGGAATCATATCCCCATAGCATGATGCCTTCTCCACCATGGCTGAAGTGATGTTGTGTGTTCAGGATGATGTGAAAAGTTCATTCTTGTCTCAAGTGACCAGAGCTCTTTTTTTTTTTTTTTACATATTTGAAGTGTCTTCTCTATGGTTTGTGGCACATTTGTGGAAAGCACAACTAGTTGCTCTCTAGATAGATTCTTCCAGAAGAACTGTGGATCTTTGAAGCCCCTCAGAAGTTACCATGGGACTTGTGTCTGCTTCTCTGAATAATGCATGTCTTCCCTGGCTTGTCGGTTTATGTGGGTGGTCATGTTTTGATTGGTTGTACTAATGTACACAGTGTAGATATCTCTTAACATATGTGACAGGCCACGGGAAAAGTAGAAATAGAAGAAAAGAGGGGGAAAAAAACACTTGCATCTTGTAGAAAATAGTGATTTTCATTTTATTTATTTTTTTTTGCAAAAATATGCAAGTTGATATCCTATTTATTGCAATGTTTTCATTGCAATATCATCTTCCTTTTTTATATTTATGTGTTTGACATCATCAAAAAACTTAGAATTTACACTTTCTGAATTTGTAAATAACTCAAAATGCCGCTCACATTTGTTCTACTGTTGTTGATCAGCTGAAAAATATCAACCCTCACGGCTCATGACACAACAGTAGACACTGAATACCTAAGCTCAGTTTAATAAAATAGACATCAATATTATATTATTTCCCCGAAGTCGATATGAGAGAAAAAAGTAAAGCCAGACTGATTTTAGTTTGCTGTCACTACAAGGTGACTGACTCTCTATATCTCAAAATGTCAGGTATAAGGAATTACAGCTTGAGCTTGCCCTTCATAGCCACTCATCTGTTCCAAAAACCTTTCACCAACACATCATGACGAATGATTTTCTTATACCAACCATACATTTCTTTTAGATGCTACCTCTCTTTCCTCCCTAACAGTCCTCTGTCTGATAATCACATGGCTGTAGAGGGGAGAAAAGATCTGCTGTAGCACATCATAAATATATTTTCCCTCAACTAAATACTATCTTAGTTAAGCACAACAAAAGTAACATTTAGTGGAGATGAAACTGCATTTTGAAGTGACAACTAATGTTACAAGTTGAGGGAACCTTATTCAGTCTGTGCTGTTCATAATCAATTTCTGAATTATGAACCTTAAGTAAATACAACAGATGGAAGCTACCTAATTGTATTGATGGTGAAAATGGAAGACAAAGCATCTCAGTTTTGTTGCAGCACTCTAGTAAAGGTGACATTTTATCTCAAACACTGTTCAGAAATATATCCCTTCAGAAGTGACAGTTTGATTTGCATCTTTATGTATGAAATACATTCACTTCAAAAATTACAGTAGTACTCACAAGATGTATTATTTTTGTATAAAGTGCCAACTTATCTTCTTCAACCACCTCAACCAGACTTAATTACCTTAATTAAACTCTTGTTTTTAAATAATCTACATTAAATGTTTATTGCAAGGATATCTAGTGTTAGGTTTAATGGTTGTAAATTGTATTTTTCTGAGATAATTTCTGTCTGTGAAGGAATCCTAAGAAAATAACAAAAGACCTCCAATTGAAAAAGAAAATGTAAGAAAAAAAAAGATAACAGAACATCAAAGCACTGAAACAACCATACTGAAGGATCACATACTGTATATCCTCATAGTTTCTTATTTCTCAGTATTTACTGAGAGTTAAACATGTAATGATAACAAAAGGCACAGTCCCAACATGGTTTATGCCATTTACTTAGTAATGACAAGTGTCTTTATGTAAACATTCGTAAAACAGCCAAGTACTTTGACACAGTTTTGTTACAATAACACAAAGGCCTTTATCACCATGTTTTGGCTTTAAAATGTAACAAATAACTTTTTATCTGTTGAACTTACTTTCTCAGAAATAAAATAATGAGATTTATATTTTTATAGCTAGCATAATGTCCAAACAATTCTTTAAATGTTCCCAGCTGATTGGTGCAGTGACACCAATCAGCTGTCACTGCAGCTGATTGGTTTGTTTTGTTTTTTTTCTAATAACTTAATGGGGTTTTTTTTCAGCTTTGCATAAAAAGCTTTAACAAAGTTTTGATTAAGCTCAATGTACAGTTCTATATTCCACTCTGTCTAGAAGTAAAACATTTTACACAAGTTTTTTAAGGAAGCAGAACTTTCAGTTATCTTTTCTCTTGTGGCATGTGGGTCCAGGAGCCAATCTTTAAATTTTAGACTAGATTTGAAGCTTTCTTTTGGGCTGGTATTTTCTTTTAGAATAATTCAGTACTTACAGCTGGTTATATAATATTTTCACACACCCCTTTAGATAGTGTTCACATTTTTCTACTTGACTGTATTAAAATTTTTATTATCTTCAAAGTCACTATGTGAATTGTACTTCATACAATAATAAATCTGCACATTTATTAAAACAAAGTGTTTTTAGAGCGTTTCTAACTATATTTAAGTAGTTTTTTTTGAAGAGGGAGTTTGTTTTAACATTCAAACCCCAAAGGTCCAGCCAAGGACTGGGTTTACAAATAAGCCCGTGGCTAGAAAACCATTTCAATATTTCATTGTTACGTATTGACAATGTTAAAATTTGTAACAATTGAACTGAAATGAATTGAAATGTTTTCCTGAGTTTATGAAAGGAAGGATAAAGATTTGTATGACACCCTGTCTCATTAGTGATGACAGGACTTTAGATGACAGGTTTATGAAACAAATTAATTAAGAGTAATTACATATATAAACCGCTGACTTGTGTTGTTGCTTACCCACAGAACATCTGGATGTTGTAGAGGGTTGGGTCATCCTCTAGAGGGGCCAGCTGTTGGAGGCACAGCTGCTCACATCCACCGTTGAAGCCGTCAGAGCAGTCGATGCCAATATGGTGGTCATAGCACCCGGTCCCATCTTTCATTGGACTAAGCCCTGGAGGGCACTGTAAAAGAAATAAGTGTTAGGAAATGGCTCAGGTTAATATTTTTAAATCCCTGTGTCATTCGAGCACATGCTCTCCAGCTCCAATGGCGATAACGGAGTGGCACACCTGTTTTAAAACACATCCAGTCCTTTAAAGACTAGGCCCTTGGTGTTAGATTATTGGCAGACGTATAGTAAACTGAAAGGCTGTTTTAATACCTCTCCATGCAGAATAAACGAATAACACAACAAACTGATTTACATTTGATATTTGCTGAAAGTACGTCAGTAATGATAGCAACACATCCAAAATTTTGTTTTGGAATATAATGATCATATGTTATTTTTTAAATGAGCTTATTTTAATGACAAAATATGAATAATTGTTCACTATGGCTCAATTTTAGCAAAAACGCAGAATTCAGACTTTTATTTCTCACTGTAATTAATTATACTTTGTAATCAAGAGCCATCTCATTTGAAAATTACTCTGGTTTATCAGGAAAACAAAAACAAATTTGCACAGTATTTGTACTTGTAATGACAAAAGGAGAGAGATGGATTCTTTCGTACACTTAGACTATTCTCTCTAATGAAAACGAACTTTTTTTTAAACTCAGAAATTAGAAATGTTATTTGACATTTCCTTGTTTAAAAAACAATCGGCATCGGGGTGAATTTATAAAAGAGCTCCAAGACCTGAATTCACCCCGGCTTTCCTGTCTTCCACAGCTTTGTTCAGAATTTCCCATGATGTTTTTTTATAGACCTGTCAAGTCGACTGCACATAATAGTTTCTGTCAGCTAATACTTCAAAGGCAACTTTGATGAAGTACACTTTAACAAGGTACCACTGCGTTCACAATGGAGACTCGGCAATAGAATTCCTTCAAGCAACAACGTATCTGTGCTGGCTCATTTTGTTATCTACAGTAGTCCTACTGAATTCAGAACAAAGTTCAGGTGCCTCATTTGGCTTAATGAAGCTCACAGGTCTGCTGCAAAATCTTGTCTAATTTGCATTTATGTCAAGGTGCAGTGTAATCTGTTCTTTTCACACCAAGCGCAGGAAGAGGTTGCAACTTAAGTGTGCCTTAAGTTTAAGGCAATGCAAGTGGCTCACCATAATATGCAAAACACAGGAAAAAAAGTCAGAGAAACTAACAGCAAAAATTGCAACTTCAGATGTTGAAATATGAGAAGTTGGTACAGAATATTTAGATGCAGGCTCTTACAATGAAACTAAACTGAATACTCTTTTGACAACTAAGTGATTATCATTGTTGTAGCATAATTTATAAAATCAACAACAAAGAAAACTCCAAAAAATCACATATGGTTGTTAACTTCAAAGAGCTTTTACATGGAACAACATCATGTCTTGTCATTGTCTTGGCGCACCAGGGGCCCTACAGTAGCAGTTTAACACTGTTTAAAAGCCACAGTTACTGTCAGTATAGTTAACAACCACGTCTGTCCTTTCAGACATGTTTCCACATTCTGATGGCTACTTCAAAAATGATAATGCACCATGCAGCAAAGATTAAATCATCTCTAACTGGTTTCTTATACATGGCACTGTGTTCAGTGAAGGCCAGTGAAGCACATTTATGATGTGGTGGAAAGGGAGATTTGAATCATGAATGTGCAGCTGCCAAATATGCAGCAACTGCATACCATCATCATGTCAACATGGATCAAGACCTCTGAGAAATGTTTAAAAAGCCTTGACAAATCAATGTAATGCAGAATTAAGGCAGTTCTGAGGTCAAAAGGGTGTCCAATCCAGTACTAGGAAGGTTGTGCCTAAAATTGTATGCAGCTGGTGTATAATGTGAATACACACCCCAGTGTGAGGCGTTGGCACGACAGAGCAAGTTACTTTTTGTCAAATCTCATTTTTATCTGGCCAAGTTCAAGGCTCTATGGATACAAATATGGGCTGATTTACCCAAAAGAAAGGCCAAGTGTCATACACTGGTGTCATGTGGACACAAGTATAAAATCATTAGTGATATCATGACGTCTGAATTCACAGCACAGAAAAAGATCACTACTGCAACATTTGTATACCATGAACACAGATCTTGCAGTAATGGAGCCCATGTGCAGCGCATGTAGCATCTCTAATTCAGCACTTAGGTCCGAATACATCCTTTAAAAAAAGGCAATCACTTTGACTAAACTGGAACTCAAATAACAATATTCTGTAACCTCACATGGCATCAAAGTGCAAGTCAGATATTATGATGGAGGGCATAATGAATAAATATCAAATCTGTTTGAATGAATTACACAGAAAATAATTAAGCTCAGGGTTTTCTGTATGCACTTTTAAGAAAGTATTGTAAAAGGCAAATCATCTTGCATCAGTATTGGGAAACTGTTCTCCACAAGCAAATAAGTTTTATAATTCAGTTTGTAAATTAAAATTAAACTACAGGAATGCTCCACAATATGATATGTGACAGTTGTAGTCACTAGATCATTGTCGTGTATTTTTTGTATTAAAACAAATGGAAATTAGGATGATTTATGTTCAGTGTGAAATATTTGAAGACATGTCTGCGCAGAATGAGGCTGCAAGCTAAATTAGTGCTCTTCTATTAATAAACTGTTATTGATTTTGTCACTAAGCAAGAGAACGTCATGGCCAATACTTTATTGTTGGTGATGTAAAGAGCATATGAGATGTTGAATCTTCAAATATATCTGTGGAACAGTTTTAAAATTACTGGAACTCCTGTACAGTAGTTGGTAGATTTGTGGATATGTTTCTTACATGTGTTGAATATATTGACGAGACACTGGCCTGCTGCTTGCCATCTCAGGTGATTTATTCGTAACAAGGTTCTGACATGCAGGGGCAGCAGTAGCTCTGGGTTATTATCCATTTATCCAATAGCTAATAATCACAGGTGGATAACCTGTGGATTGCTATTAATTGAGATTTTTACTAATTTCATCTGTAATCCTGGCTCGATCACAGGTAATCTTCTGCACACATCTTGTTTAATTTACAAAATCACTGAAAATATTATCAGTTAAACATCATTGCTTGGCTGTTTGGATAAATGAGAATTTGACTAAAATGTAATTTTGTATTTTAAGATTTTGCACTATAAAACAATGTTATTCTAAGAATTAGGGTCAATAATCCACTGGTTGCTATAAGTTACAGAACAGGAAATTAACAAGTCATTCAAAAACCCTTAAAAAATAAATACTAAACTTAAAACAAGTAAATCTGGTCTAATTTTTGTGTGTTGTAACACATAGTACTTCTAACCACACTAGTAGCATCATATAAGGCTTTTGAGGTCTGCTGTAAAGAACAGCTTGCAGACTGGTGTATAGTCTCTTTTAACAACAAGCTGCAATATCTGCATTTCAGCCTCAAATCATCAAGTCATTCATTCATGGCAAGAAGCCTTTGTAGTTCTTACATTGTTCAATAAAGTGAAATGCCTCTCATGAATAAAACATATACATTAAATTTGTTTGCTATATCTTTAGGTGGCCAACAGTGATGGAAAGGTTTGGTATCAAAGTAATATAGTGATATAAAAGCAGGCTTTACTAAACAAAATCATTAAAAAAATTTTTTTGTTGTTTTCTCTGCTCTTTCATCCATTTCAGAATTACAGATGAAACATTAGTGAACAAAATAATAGAAAAATGGAGGAAGGTTTCGTGAAATTGGCAGAATGTAGATTTGCAAGTATTTGGGACAGCATATTAACCATCCACTGACACAAACAACACCGACACCATTACTCTTGGATCATTTAATAAGCAGACAGTGAGTAAAAGTGCTGTCTGTTATTCTGTGGAACAAGCTACCAGTACAAAGCCTTCTCTTGAAAACCCCTTGAACCACCATGGCTTTTAATCCCGTTGCTTAATGGAGATAAATTCCTGCAGTGCTTTTTAGGCTTAAGGGAATCAGCTCTATGCTATTGCCAAACAGCAACAAATCCCTTTGAGAGGAGTTGGATAATCTTTGCAGTTTTCAAATTCAGCTGATAGCTGATAGGTACGAGCAAAGACTAAAACTGAAAGGCAATATTCTTCCAGAAAGAGCGGATGTAAATACCTAAGAGGCTTTAGTCAGTAAGTCACAAAAGGTTTAGGTTAAATATTTAAAAAGCAAATAAATAAATCTGGTTTTGTTCTCATTTGTATGGGTGTTTTATCTATATGCAAGCTGTTTCGCCCACTCTCCATATTTGCATTGTGGTAAATCACCGGTGATGCCACTTCTGAAGTAGACATGTTTCTAAGATTAAGATTGCATTTCAAAGAACTGCAAACACATTTCATAACAAATGGAGATTAAACAAAAGTAGAAATATAGTACATTTCAAATTACACATAGTGGCTATCTAGTCTAACAAAAATAACTAATGATTCACAGCTGTCTTGTATTTTGCTTCACACTTGTATTTGCATTTTGTTCATTTTAGTGTTATTGTCAGAGATTTTCCATAAAACTCATTTAGGTTAAATTCTAGTTGTTTTTTTCTTGTGTTCTATTCTGTGCATTTTGCCTTAGTCTCTAGAGTTAGTGTTAGTCTTTACCTTTCACCATTCAGTTTTTTCCCATGCCCATTATTCATTCTTCTCTCACTTTCCTGCTTAGATTCTTCACCAACATTTCCACAGGCTGCTGATTGTGCTCACTTGGTTACCGTGTCAGTCATTTTCTCCTCCTCAGTACTTAAGCTCCTTCATTTCCTCAGCTGTTTTCACACCTACTGTGTTTACTTTGGTCTGAGTCAGTAGATGAGTTTGTTAAGTTGTAACTTTATTTTTTTTTTTTGGGTGGCTCAGTTTATTTCAAACAGTGAAAACTCCAAGCAAACCATAACCTGCTAATTTAAGTCTTGTGAAAATGTTCATTGTGCTTATTGGTCAGATGCGTCAGGAGAGGAAGAACCAAAAGTAAATCCAAGATGAAAATACGGTGTTTTTCTTTATATAATTCATTTGTTTTTATATACTACGTTGTGCAAAATTGAAGAAGTGTGCCAAATTATTGAAGGAAGATTTCTTTAAAGTTAACAAAATGTTTCAAAAATACCTCTTAAAGTCTTCACAGCTGCATGGGACTTTATGCTTTACAAAAAGAGTTGCCACCATTGTTTAGTGTGTTTATCTACTACATCCCCTAATGCAATGCAAACCTGGCCAAGGGAAAGCCTTTGGCTCAAGCTTGCACCATACACCTGGTAGCTGAGTCGGATCACCATAAACGAACCACTCCAGAATTCATTTGAAACTGCACTGAGAGCACCTCCTCTAAACGTTCTCGGTACAGTTGATTTGGTCTGCACTCTACTGTAAAAACTGTGTTCACATCTATGCAAATGAACTGCACCAAAGAGAGACACCAACCTGAGCTGGTTCTAAATTGGCTGAACACCCTTTGTCTCACTGTTGGAGTTTGCCATTGCTTCCGCCTTGGTCCCTCTGTAATTTCCTCAGGTGCTGCCAGTCCCTCAATTTCTTCATTAAATTCTAATTTCATCATGCGTTTGTCCTGTTTGCATTTGGATCCACGTCAACAGTCCACAAAGACAACAACAAATGTTGAGCTTGTTCCTAGCGCACGCTGGATTGCCGCTTGCCACAGATCTCATTTGTGGTGTTTGTGGACAGGATGTCAAGGCATAGTTGTGAAAACAGGGGTATAGATTTGGAAAATCCAGGTCTAGTCTTTGTCTTTTTCAGATTATGCCATTGTGTAGAGATCTTCTCACAACAACAACAACCATTGACAAGTAGTGGAGCAGTTTGCACCTTAGCATGAAGCAGTCAGAATAAGAGTTGGGTCAATTTTTCCAATTTGCAATTGGAAAAAGACTGCTCCCTCTAGGCTGGGAGTCAGTGTCTCTGGCAGGCAGAGCAGTAAAAGTGTCTGTGGGTTCTTGTTCGCGAGTGATGGTATGGTCGAGCAGGAGATGGTAAAACAAAGGCATTGTCTGCAGTAATGCAGCATTGCTCCAGTCTTTCACATTGAAGATAGAGTCGAGCCAAGAAGCAAAGCTTTCAGATTGCAGATCTATCTGCACTCTTACTCCACCACTCACATGGTGATGATCATAAAAAAACTGAGATTAGTTTTGGAGCTACATGGGCATGTTCTATAGGGATCTAGAGGCAATGTTATCCATTCATCAATTAACCAAATTAGTCATGGATGGATAGGAAATGTTGGTAAGAAAAGTTGGTGCAGAAATGTGAAATTACAGTAGCTTAGATAAAACATACTTGCTTCAATATATGCCTGGATTACAATTTTCTTTACAAATCTTTTTTTTAAAATAAATGTGGAAAATGATTTTTATAATGTAACTTAAGTATCTTGTGAGGACAAATGACCAATTAATGTATCCATTATACTGTCCTCTCACTGACTTTGACTGAAAAATATGACCATGAAATGTGAGAGATCAGCAATGTAACACAGACGAGCTCTGTAACATTTATAGCAAAATAGCTGTAGAAATATTAGGTTTATTATACTGAATTGTTTCACATAATGTAAAGACAATGTTTTCCTGAATTGAGGAAGAAAAAAGATTTTAAAGTTAAAATAGCATGTTTGTGCTTGTCTAAAAAAGCACTCTTGAATATGTGAATAGTTGGCGTATACTGAAAGGGGAAATCATCACCAAGGCATATTGGATTATTAAAGTCCAGCATGCTTGAAGGGTTTTTAATTAAGACAAGCAAGTCACAGAAGAAACTTAAAACTGGTTAAATAGTTTTACAAAAATCTTGCAACTTTTTAAAATTGCTCTCGCTTTCCTGGTCTTCATTTCATTTTAACAACAGCAGGAAACTTTCTAAATTGCAACAAAAACATGGATCTCTATTATGTTGACTAATTTAACATGGATATGAAGTGCTAAAATTAACAACAAATCTGAATCTATAATTGGAAATATCATACATTTCTGTATGATTTCTGCACCAGAAAGTTTTTACAAAAACTGTAAGAACTATTTTATAGAATGGCACCATTTTAAAACTGTACAATGGTGCCATGAACCTATCCATTTTCATCTTCCTCACCTAATGAAGACAACAAAGAAAACTGGACACCAATGGGGAAAATACACACTACTTATAAAAATAAACACACCTAAAGATGCACCAACTCAAACAACAGAGGTTCAACTCCCACAAACAGCAGAAAACGTAGGAAAATTAGAACACACCCAAGCTTCAATAGGACATGTTTACAGTTTGATTATTATAATGGGCATAAAAGAAAAAAAAACAATTTGTTACATTTGTAATAATCAATCCTGAAGCAGCACTGCTAGGAATACTGACGTTTAGTGAGAAAAACCTGTGGTGATTTTGTAAAATTTTGTTCTATATTTTAGTTCTTGCAATTTATGTTCAGTTTAGATTTTTTGTCTATAGTTTCTCTCTCTTTGTGTACCTTAGTTATTTTTTTATTTTGGTAGTCTGGTTCTTTTTTTGTGAACATTGTTCTAATCAGTTCCTGGTCTTTGACATTCTTGTTTGATTGTCACATTTCAGCTTTGTTTTTTGTGACATTCTCTTGTTGGGATACGTTTTGTTTGGTGCTTTGTTGTCTCTCCGTTAGTTTCTGTGTAACCTTTGGTTATCTCAGTCCAGAAATTTGGTTAATTACTCTCACCCTTTTCTTGTCCCAACGAGCTCCCTCCCATGTATACAGTATATTCCTCCCTGGCTCTTTCCATCATTGCAAAATGTTACTTTTATGTCAGGAAGCTTTTGGAAGTTTGCACTATTTTTTCCCCTCCTGCTTTGTTTATTCCATGGGTAAAACATAATTTAAAGGTTTAAGGTGTTGATTTGAATCTTTTGTTTAATAATGTCTGTAATTGTGTGATTTGGTAGATTTAGAAACATGCTACTGCATCCTCCTGGAAATGTTATAGTGAAATTTTCTAGTTATAGAACTAAAGAGGGAACTTAAAGGTATGCTGACTGATATATCCAATTAAGAACTGCTAGATATTTTTTTTCATAACCTTTAAAGATGTATCTAGCCGAGTGGGGAAATGTGCTCTGCTCTTTAATGTTTTTTTTTTCACAGAGAAACGTGTCTCAAGAATATATATATACTGTGAGATTAGACAATGTGCGTTGTCAAAGGTCATCTTAGAGAGCTACGTTTGTAATTCCACTCTTCTGAGGAAGGGTAAGCAAATCAAAGAGATGGACGGCAAATTTAAGTTTATTTTTGCCATTTTTGTTCATAGTCCCTTATCCTAGATGCTTTCGTGCACCTGAATTTTACAGCTCAGATTCCACAAACCTAAAGCCAAAACACGTAGAATTGTCATTACTGGCTGAATTGGCACTAAACATTCTTTTGCAAAGGTTTAAAAGTAAGCCAGGTATGGAACTAAACAAAAAGTTATTTTTCAGAAAATAACTTCTGAATTTCCACTTTTACAGTCTGCTACACTAATGAGACAGTGTTATTTTTTTCCCTAGTGTTTCATGGTTTATGTGGGACCAGACTTTTAGACAGAATTATCCGGGGTCACAAACCTGAAAACAACTGGAGATCGCACCTCGCTATTAAAGATCTTGCATGGCTGTTGTGTCCTGAAAACCAAGAAAAGCAGTCTCACAGCTGGCTGTGCCTAATTGAGGCAGCAACCGCAGAAGTACTGATTCTGATAATGAGATTGACTTAATTGCCACAGTGTCTAGTGTGGTGCCAATTCTACAAAATTATGCTCCACTAAATGATTGATCAAATATGTTTCTTAGTTCCTATCAGAGGATGAATCATCACCCTTGTTAAATTTTAAGTAAAAACAGCATGTTTAATTGAACATCCTCCTTTTTTAATCACATATTCTCTTCAATTCTTTGTTGCATTTAATTTTTGTAATTTTAAAATGCAACAATATAATAATCCCTCTCAAACACTTGGGAGCAACATTGGGATTCCATAGTATTGAACATTGGTTTAAGACAAGCACGTTTTTATGGGTAAAACACTACATAAATAAGTTGTGTTAATGACAAAATATATATAAAAAAAAAAATCAAATTCAAGCCAAACGGGGGAAAAGTACTTGATGAACCATCTATGTTTAAACACACAACACCCAGGAAAATCCTGTGACCCGAGGAGAGAAAACATCAGTAGTGGCAATCTAATGTGCTCCTCTGGTCTACTTTAGAGCTGAGCTCTAGTTGTACATTTGCCAAGTATTGACTCCCCTCAACAATGCTTAGTATCCCAAAGTGTGATCCCAGTCAAGATTGGTTTCTGCTGCCGAAGGGGTGGTTCAGCAACACAAAATGAAACGACAGAGTGCTTTAGCCAGCAGTACCAAGTCCGGTGCAGTTCAGAATCATTAAAAAGAACTGTGCTGTTCAGAGAGGCATAATGTGCATCTTGTCATCATTTAGTTCTATGAAATGTTAAATTTTGTGTCCATTTTGAACTTGAATCATGTAAGGTTACTGTGGGAGCCTTGCTGATGGCCATCACAGAGCAACAAAAAAAGCAGCCAGCCAATGGTGTTCCTCATTATGGGTTATATATACAAAAAGAAAAAAATGTTTCCTACAAGTGGAAAGAAGATTAACCTCACTTATAAAAAGAAAAAAAAACTTTTTGTGAAGTGAAGACCTTTGCAATGGTTGTTCTTTGTACAATTGTGACAAACATAAGGTTGTCATTTTAAGAAAAGTGTTTTGTTCCATGAAAAGTGAATTTTAGAAAAGGGCACAGTTTGTTATTTATTTATTTTTTAGAACACCACAGATGCTCTACTGGCTCAAAGTTAGTGGGTTAGTAAAAGTAACTAAACAATAGTGCAAAAGAGGTAAAATGAGAGTTTTCATCATTAGAAGCACAATTTTATCTGGAGCACAAACAAGGAATGACCCCAAAGTGTCCAGCATGGTCAGGCTAACGTCGACTCTCATCTTCACAGCCGTGTGACAAAAATCATATCGCTTTTTTGTTATACTAATGTTGTCCAACCCTTGTTGTCACAACTGCCTGGAGAACTTTTCACCCTGTTCTGCACGCAAAACTATTATGTGATTGGTCACAATTTTTTCGCTATGTTTGTTAATGTGAAAAAGTGCTTTGACAGCAATGTCGTCTCCCACATCTGTTGGACCAAAACACTGATGCACATAAAAATTAAAATGAGATTTTACAGCTCGTCAATTATTATTTCCTCCTCCAAACTTGTGAATTCATAATTCTCATTACTCTCTGTCTCTCCTCTTACTGTTGTAAACTACACATATGACCACGCACCCCGACGTACACTGCAGCGGAAGGGGTTTCACAAGAGCTCGGCACAGTGTGTCTTGTTGCCCTTGAAGTGTGTGTGTGCAAAAACAAACATCCTGCAACAATGTAACCACAAGTCGACTATTTGAGTTCGGGCTGAACATACTTGGCCCTTAAGAGTCCCTAAAGACTGGATTGAAACGGTGGTACAATGTTAACAGGAAACAAAACATAGCTGGTGTTTGCAGTGTCTTTTTGAGACTGTCTGGGGTGCAGCGGGCTCTTTGTTATGCATGAGATCTGGTTTTCTCAATCATGTGTTAAAGCTGTTGTATACAGAGGGTAAAATCACACATATAGGCACATAAATAATACAAATGGATGAAGGTCATACAAACACACATTACTTATGCAGTTATGTAGCCTACCTACTTCGATGCTGGATTCAGTCTTAATTTATTAGGTGAGAAAATAAAGGATTAGATCAATTACATTGGTTAAAATTCAAATGCAATAACCTAGGGATTAGTAGAACTGAATTAGATTGTATGTAGCTGAATGTTAGACTTAATCTTTTTGTTTGATTTCCAATGAAGTTGAGTGTGTCACATAAAGGTGGTTGAGGACAGAACCAAATGCAGGTAGGCTGACAGCCAGTAATCCAAGCTACAATTATTAAGCTGGAAATATAAGATACATAAATTCATCACACCAAAATCGTATCAGGTGTACCAATTAGAAGAAGAAGTAATAACCTTTATTTTTCCAGAGGGAATAATGAGGTGTAACAGCAACATTAAATATAGGTAAAATAACAGCAGAAATGTTATCAAAAATTAGCAAAAACAGTGCAAATGACCGTGCAAATGTCAGCAGGGAAGTAAACATTGATTTTGTTGGGAGCAGTGATGGTTATAGAGTCTGACAGCTGCTGGGAGGAAGTATCTGCAATAACGCTCCTTTGGGCATTTAGGATGCAGCAGTCTGTCACTGAAGGAGCTCTACAGTTCAGTAACAACTTCATATATGGGGTAGGAGACATTGTCCATTACTGATGTTATTTTAGTCAGGGCCCTTCTGTCTACCACCACCTGCACAATTACAGAATGAAGATAGATGTTGGGAGCTGGAAACTAAGAGGGATGAGAAGCATTATTTGTGAGAGAATGCATTACATTAAAAATCTTAGAGTGGCTTAGTCATTTCTGTCATCTCGTATGTATTCCCTTGGTATTGTCTTGTCAGATGCTCAAAATGCATCTATGCTGCTGCGGTATGCTAATAAACCTAACAATGTGCTTTAGCACTGCTTATTGTCATTTAATGCTCTCTCTTATCATTATCAATGGGTTGAAACAACACTTTGGACAATGTCTTCAGTCAAACTCCCCTAACATATGCAATGCATGAGCATGCACACCCCAACAAACACACCCACATGCTTTCCTCACAAATAGAAATAAGTAAAAAGTAGGAGTAAAAAGTTAATCTCTGCAAATATACATTTTAAAAATATGTACCCTAAAATATTCAGATAATTGTAATTTGCACAATAGTTTGTTTTGTAAAAATCAAATAGCAAAAACAAAAGTCTTCAATATCCTACAAATAGCATCTGTTGGAATTAAATTGTCTCAATATTTTTTGACAGTTAGGTTGGTAACTTTGGTTTTGCCTGGGAACTTCATCAAGAGTCATTCAAAGGCAACAAGTTGGTTGCATAAGACAGTTTTGCAAAATACTATTTTATTTGACATAAATTAGCTCCTTTTAGTTTTATGTACTTTTAGCCTGCCTGAATTCTGTCAGCTCTGCTACCAGAACTACCAGTAAACACTAACTACTTGAGAGAGGATGAATAAAAAGGCCCTACAGACCTGATGTTGGCAGAATTTTCACATAAATTGTAAGCTGAGCCACAAATGGTCTCCCAACTGTAGCAGCATCCAAGTTAAATCTAGAGTAGCACAGAGAGACTTGTCTTAGAAGCAGAGTTTAAACAGAACCTCCCTGTCTCAAAATCTGTTTATACATCTGGCTGCACAGTTAAGGTCAAACACCCCAAAGAAGTAAAACTGTGTTTTATTTCTTCTGCAGACTAGAAAAATGAATCAAGTGAACTGAAAGGCACATCTATGAACAAAACAAGTTCACTTTGAGCATCTCAATGCTAACTCTGCAATTTAATTTGTTATAATCTGGAACACACAAATCTCACTGAGGGATTACATACAAGGATGGGGATCCTATTATCTTGTGTAAATGAAGCATAAAAAGATAACCCCTCCCTGTAGCTTTTGTTTGTACCTTTTCCCTCTGTGGGCAAATCATTTTGGCACTATTCACATGAAAAAGGGGATCATAGATCTGTGACTGTTTGAACTGACTTTGCATGTGAGGAGGGCCAGTTACTGATGCTTGAGATGGCTCTGCAGTAAAAGAGAGAAAAAAAGGCTTTATGCTCTCAGGATTAAGCAACCATCTGTGAGAAAACAATGAATTTGATTGGACATGTTATTCTGCTTTCATGGCTGTCTAAATCAGTCTGTACCATAGCGTTCACACGCGATTACTTCCAACAGCTCAAATATCACTGTCCAATCCATCTTCCATGAACAGGAAAAGAATAACATAACTGCAAAGCTACCAAGAGACGACCATTCCCCTAAACTGACACACTGAGTGGGTAGAGCACTAATCAGAGAAGCAGCTAGAAGGTCCATGACAACACAAGAGGAGCTGCGCAAAGTCCCTGTTCAGGTGGGAAACATTGATGACAGGACAATTGTTAACCTTATACTTCGTAAATCTGACCTTTATTGAAGCAAAAAGAAATTCCCAGCTGAAAGCTGGTCCTACACCTCGAAAAACCCTGGTTAGAGCTAAACTTATTCTCAGTCTTCTGTGGAGCATCATATTTTCTTCATAACCCAAACACTATTCATTGTGTTAATCTTGAAACTACATTGTCATAAAATGAACACAAAACACAAAGATACTAATAAAACATGCTATTGCTAGCAATGATGTGGGTTTGCATGTTATGTTAAACACAGGCTCTTATACACAAACTTTATTCAAGGATCTTGGACGGTGGACTCATATTCTCCATCTTCCATCTTGGTGGCAATCTGTTCTGTCAACATCATCCTTGTTTTCCACCATTTTGCAGGGGAGACAAGTGACAAGACGAAACTAATTAATCTCACAATCATCCCATGATTATTACACTCTCACTTCCACAGGCGTCACACGCTGCTTCTCCCCAGGAGTGCAATACATCAGGGTCCACTCTCACTGCCGCCATCAGCCGAATCTCTCACAAGAGAAGATATTAAAACACAGACAGGACAGCTACCGGCGGCACCGAATCAGACAAGGTGTTAATTGATTAGGGTGGAATCACATTGCTGGGGCGCAGCCAGTTTACCGCCCTGATTAGACAGATGAGAAGCTCATTTATAAGCTCAACAGTCACAGGATAATTAGTAAAGCCCACGCTAATGTATGCAACGGAGGCTGAAAGTGTGCTCAATGCGGTGTTGGACAGGAGTGGGATGTGTGTCTGTGGGTGAAGAGCAACGGTTTTGCTCACTTGGTGTTGTATAAGTAAATGAGAAAATAATGATGCATTTTACTCAAAGACAACACCAATAAATCCTCAAACTATGATAAGGACAGGGACTTAATATGCCAAAAGATATTCAAATGCTATAGACACATCTCCAACTCTGGTTGGTGCCTTATAAGTTACTGTTGAAAAATCATCTTTCAGACATTACCTGATCCCTCCATCTCATCCATGATATACATCTGCTTACATTCAAGGCTAGCTTTGCATAAACAACAGAGTGAGGGGGGATTTGTGCTGTGTCTTCTATTCAATCTGTTCTTGCAATCTCTGAGTAATTAGCATTTGATTTACAGCAACGGCAAGCCAGGAGCTGACTTCCGGACAAGTTTAGCAAATGAAGGCAAACTCAGAGGAATGTGGCTGAAATCAATAAGCCTTAAACGGGATAATGAGGATGTGCAACATAAAATATACAAAAGAAACTAAACAGAGAAACATTTTACTATTACGATAATTCAGTGCAAATACTGCTGTGTGGAAATGGTGATGTAGAGTAAATGTGCATTGCAGTATAGTGGAAAGTGGAGCTCAGACAACCTCGGCAATGATTGACCTTCTAAAGAGTCGTGAATAATATGGTTTTGGTTTGAGGTTGTTACTAGAAAAGAAAAATTACACTACCTCTGTTCTGCTTATGCTGCTGTCACACAGAGTCTGATCTTGCTTAGTATGCGAAACCATATAAAAACATGTTTTACTTGTATAAATGCAGTTAGTAAAACCAGCCTATGAAGCTTGTGTATCGTCCTATTTTGTGTAGTGTGTGTTTATTGGAATGAGGAGTGTACAATTAACAGTATTTCGGTCATGTTTGAGGCTAGTACGGACCCAAATGCAGAGAAAAACCATAGTTTAATGGATGGCTTAAATGAAATAATAAGACCTGGAGAATGAGAACTGCAGAGAGATCAGGTGGTGAACGGAAAAATTCAGCAATGCATAATGAAAAACCAGGAGCTGAAATCCTGAAGGACAAAAGAACCAGATTAACTAATCAGAGGAAATATACATCTGTGGCAGGGAGAAAGCAAGGAATCGAACGTTAATCGAACGCTAGTTTGTTTGTCCTACGACCGCTAAAATCTGTCCCTACTCCATTTTTGTTTACAATTTGTGAAGAATAAAGTGCTTCAAAGTCTTTGGATGGTTTAACACAGTGCAGTGTGAATGCACACCAATACCAGCTGAAAATGTAACAAACATTGCAATTTTGGTCCCCGATCAAGCCAAGTCTACTGGACTACCAGGTGTGAAAACGCCATTACGGAGAAGATTAATTAACACAGAGGGAGCTGAACTAAGTCCCAAATAATCTTCAAATTAAAAAAGAAAATGTCTGAGAATAATGAGAAATAGAATTAAATGTACAGAAACAACATACACAAATAAGCTAAGAATCTAAACACAGAGGAATAAACTCATTTGGTAACACCTTTCTAACAATAATGAGCACAGATGAATTGAGTGAATGTGTCAAGAGGCGTAGGATATAAATAAAACAAGAAAATTATCAAACCACAAACAATTAAAGTATACCCACAAACATCTGTTTGTATTGTGAAAGTTCTACAATATCAGCTAAGTTATTGTATTTCTTTTGTGACATTATTTTTTATTTTTCTACACTTCAGGACTGCCAGGGAACACAAATTAAATGCTCTATGCCCATTCTATGAGAGCCCCCAAGTAACTCCCTCAAGAGCCCCAAATTATTTTTTGATTAATTAAGTAGCTGACTTACAGAAAAAAAGGTCTTTAACCTTCATATTGTACGTGTGCATAAGCGTGAGGATGTTAGTGCTGACGTAAGTGCTTCTAATTTGTAACTAATTTTGGCATCCAAGAGCAGCAAGGGGGTAGCCTTGGCTCCCAGAGGCAGCAGCAGCCTCTCCAAACAGACACCAGCCATCCCCACATATGCCTGACACAGCAGCTGGTCAATAACAAAAGATCAGGAGGCCAAAGAGGCATAAGGAGAGAAGCAGGGTACCAAACGCCCTTACCCAATCCTGGTACCATGTCTCCTAGTGCAGGCCAAGCCTACAAATTGGTAACCCCAAAACCACCTCCTCAGTAGCAGAACAACTGCACTCTGAAGAGGAGGAACTCACTCAAGCAGCTCTCTATCCCCTGGGTGGGCATCACTCAGAAGTGCCAATGCTACTCCACCTGACTGGACAGCCCTGAAAGCTGAGTGGCCCACTTCTAGGCAGGAATGACATTAACCAATTCCCTAAACCCTCCTCACCCTGCCCCAAAAATAAAAGGTATTAACAGCGTAGATTTAAATCTGGTGTCAAAGTAGATTTCACAGGCACATTACTTTTTTCTGTTTAACCAGAAAAAAATATAACCTTAAACTCCATTCCATGAATTGTGTTGTTTGACACAAGTTTAGGCATTGGATTGTCACTAATCTGTGTTTCCCTTAGAAGACTTGAATTACTGAGCAGTTTATATAAAGTCACCGGGTACAACTTAAGCTGTGTTTTTCTTTCCACAAACTTTACTTTGAGGCAGTTTTGTTAATCTATTTTGAATTAGTTAGACTTGGGAGTTCCCAGGATTTGTGACTGGCAAAGATACAACCAGGCACAAGTTTCTCTAGGAGCATTTTGAGTTAATTAGAGCCAGAAAGTGTGGAATCACAAACTTTCTGATGTCAACACATAAAAATAATTTTAAAAAATGTTGTAGGAAATATGGGCATTGGAATGTTGGCACTCTGCAGACAAGTTCAAAGAGGAAACAGTCCTTAAAGTTGCCAAATTCCCCAAACTTGATAAGCTACCTGGGGGTGTTGTTACCAAAGACTGGTAATTTACATTGCTTAGCCATAACCCCACCTATTGACAGTATGGCTGGGTGGGCATACAGACAAAACTGAGCTTTTGTCTGGCTTACCTAGTAAGAAATCTATTTTTTTTACAGGGTTTTAGTTTGTGTCCAATTTTTCAAAACGCCTGAGAGCTTCTGTCTTTGAGCTGTTGTCCAGGAGTTGCCTATGAACTCTGAATTTTATTAGAATTATACCATTCCTAAATAAACGCTGGACAGAATATGTTTCTCTGCTTACCAAGGAATGCTTTGGGACTCCCCCAGAGAAGCTGGTTATACATCTTCATAAAACATAAGTCCTTACTTATATTGTATTTACTTGCTGATTGCAAGAATAACCTTTGATATGGGTGCAGGGCATTACAAGAGAGCAAAGTTGTATAAAAAACTTCAGGGTAAGGAGACTTTCAAAAGAATCTGTGTGTAAATGTTGTATCACTCCCCGATCCTGGATAAGTGGAAGATAAGACTCTTGTTCCAAGATGTACCATTAGATGTCTGTCATGTATGTTAAGAAATGTCTACATGTTGCACATTAAGTGCCTTTTTATACAACAGGACTTGAATCATGCCTTGTTCCTGCTTTTGGCAAGGTGCGTCACATTTATGTTGTTAATTATATGTTAATTAGTTTAGTTTATTTAGTTGAGGGAAGAGGCTTAAATTCAGCAACCAACAACAACCGGCTTGAGATTGTCTCGTTGTTTTTCTTTGCTTTAGCTTTTCAAAAAAAATTCCTGAAAAATTTTAAATAATTCAACTTTGTATGTATATAAATTCACATTCAAACATTAAAACATATCTTTCAGATGGAAGGTAATAAATGATGTCTAAAGAAAATAGATAATTGAACAACAGTTTCCTTTTTGTCCCCAAGCAACAATGCCTTGAGCTTTATTGATGCAGAAATATATATATATATATATATATATATATATATATATATATTTAAAAGCCACAAAAATGGCTGATTACATCTTGTTGAATATACAAGCTAGCCTCTTTCTCAAGAGGTCTTGGCTTGAGTGTAAATGTTGAAGTGTTGTCCAAGTCTAAATTTTGAATCAGTCAGGCTTCTAGTTGAGCTCAGTGAACATTCAAAATGATTTTGAGGTGAAAACAGAGACATCGGGAATAAGTACACAGACTCCCTAGTGTTATTTTTTGCAAAGGTTTCAGATATATTACAGACCCAAATGCACACATATTACAGGACAGTAAATAATTAACAAGATACAAAAGAAAAGCTTCTTGACACCTCAAAGCGCTGGAAAGAAATCTTTTCACCACTTTTCTTTGGATCCTTGTGAGACTAATTTCAGAGGAAAGAAAATGGATTTTTTTTCCCCCCCTGATGCTTTTGGCATGGATTTGCAACACACTGCAACATAAAGAAGCTGTCTCTTAGATAGATGGATGGCAAATGTGAAATGTTTTTAAAAGTCACCCTGTAATTATGCATTAAGGAATAATGTCACAACAAAAATGTGAGGACTGTTTTATGCTTTCCCACACCAGGGAAAAGCATGAAAAAGTGTCTCAACCAGGCAAAACAGATTCAAGTGCCTCCAAGACTTCAAAGGCTTGGCTAAAAATATCCACTCAGTCATCTCCTTGTATAAGATGGAAATTGGATGGATATTGAACTGCCGACATTTAAGTTCAGTGGCGCTGTACTATACAGGATTTCTTTGACCATATCTCTCTGATGCATTTAAACCCAAGTCAACCTCCAAATGTGTTTGCAGCTGGACTAAGACAGAGGCAGACAAATTTGTGCCACCCCTGGTGAATGTGTGCATAGCACTTTGATTGTTGTAAAACAATTCATGCTTTAAAAAAAAGGTATAAACTCCAACCTTTGGGGAACATTATAATGCTAAGAAAAATGTTTTTACAAAAATGCACATGGCACCACCAACTCTCTGTTAGAGATATATCTAACTTAAGGATTTTTGTTTTATATAGACTTCTCGATCAAACAATTAAGATATGAAGGCCGGTTTCGATCGGCCAGTGGTCACTAAAATGAATTAGGAAGAATATTTATTTGATCAACAAAAATGTATAATAAGAATGATTAGATTAATTTATGAAGATTACACAGGAAATATTAATCTAACCAAATTAGTTAAATTTAACGCAGTTTTTTTTTTTACTCTATTTTATTCCATTCAGAATTGTTGTTAAATTGCCCTTTCATGAGTGTTAAAGCTCTGATGGAAAGTTGACACTAAATACAGACTATCACTGGTTATTATTAGATTAAATTAACGTCACAGGCTATATTTATATCTGGAATGTATACATATAAAGATGCTGCATATTTTTTAACCATTAACAGCTATGGTGTCGATTCCTCCCTTTGCTCTTCCTAAGTGAAAATGTATATATAAAAAGGACAAAATCAGTTAGGATATACAAAGCATAAATGGATATATTGCTTAACACATAAATAAAAATAACTTTTCAAACACAAAAAGTCTGTCTTCCTGAATAATTTCTAATAGCAGAAATTATGCAGGAGTCAATCTCCTGGCTGACTCTGCAGGAAACAACCAGGAGATTGACTCTTTCCCATAGGAGCAGGTTGTGACTTCTGAAAAGCATCAGGGGAAAAAAAGGTGATTTACTAAGCCATTTTCATTCAATGTAACTGCAGCGCTAAGATATCAAAAAGCAGAAAAACATTCCTGTGGTTTGAAAAATATACTATGAGAAATACTTTGTTAATTTACAGATAAAACAGATAAACTGCTAAAAGTCAAAATAGAGTTATGAGCATTGTAATGCAATATGGAAAATGTGTTTTTAATTTCATTCCAAGAATTTTGAATCTAATCAGCTGTTATAAGAAGTCTTCAAAAGTAATTACTTTTTTAATACACTATAAAGAATCATGAATATTTTTGACATGGCATTGTTTCTTATTAAAATGTAAATGAAAACAGAAAGTTGTTACTCATATCATATGGTTTTATTATCTTTTAAAATATGCACATCACGTTTTTTTGTCAGACACAAACATTTTGATTTGATTAAAATGTGTTTAAATCTCAAGCCTTCTGGGGTATGAATATTTTTTGGTTTAACTAATGGCATGCTTTCTCTTTTTATGAACAACAACACAGAAAACCCAGTTCAGTTAATATTTGCAAATATGAACATCCTCCCAAGTTTTAGGAACAAATAAAGTGAAGTACTCAAAACAAAAGCAATTAGGGTCTACATGTCATTTTGCTACAGTTTTAGAATTGCTATTTGTATGGTAGCAGTTAGAAACATCAGGGGCAGATACATTACAATATTTTTGCAAGAGCTAAAATTTGAAAATCTGAATTTGACTCGGTTTCATATTCTGAAACTAGATACCTAGACAGATCTGCTCCTGAAATAGATTCACCCTGAGAACAATCTCGCTCCGTTTCTCTGTTGACGCAGTTTGCTTACATTTAAACGATTCATTATGCATGCATTTCATGGAAAGCTCACCAAAAAAAACATGCTAATGTGAATCACAGCCAGTCATTTGCTTGTCATTTTAGAAAACAAAACCGATTTGATTGATGCAGATTTAGTGAGAAAGTTAGCATCTGCATAAAGCTCGAGATCATCTTCGCAGGAGAAGAAAAACAGAAAATACCAACAAATTTCTCTGATGCAGAGCAAAGCAGATCAGGGAAGAAAGTAGAATGTGTCCTGTCTTCTTGTGAAGATTTAAAAACGTGCTTATATTGTTCAGATGCATTCAAGAGATGTTTATATTTGTAGCATACTTGCATGACCTACATAAGATAATTTTGCAATCTGACAGTTTTACTTCAGTGAATGCTTTTCACCCCAAAAATAATCAGATGATGAGATACATTATTCCACTATAAAAAACTGTGGGTGTAAAAGCTTAAGTTTGCTCACTTAGTCTTAAAAAATTGTGGATTTGTTTTACTTGCTCTGCTGTTCAGGTACCAATAGGAGTGAGCACAAAAATCACACCTCAGAGTATGACAAGAACCATAATCTTTTGACCATGATCTTCAGGCAGACTTACAGATATTTTAGTCCTCATTATGATCTCTAAATACTATGTCTTTGCAGTTGCAGAATATAGTCTCTCATGTAAAAAGATACATACTTTTATTATGCATTATCACTTTTTTTCTCTCTCCATTTTAATTTATGAATATAAAATTTGCCTGTCAGATTAAAAGGTACCACATTTCGAGAGGAAAGATATCTGGAAAGGGCAGTAGAAAAAGAAGTTTTAAAGCTTAAAGAGCTAATCAAATACTTTGAAATGGGATTTTTACCTTCATATTCACTGCCTGGAGTTCACTTACTGTAAATCTATGACTTCAAAATAAAAGTAAGATGATGGAAGAGATTGATATTCATTAACAAATGCACTCAAATATTTGTTATAGGTGATATTGATATTGTAATATCACTGCAGAAGTGCGGAATAAACGTGGGTCTATGCTCCAGACTTTAAATTCCATATCCCCCCATTAAAATTTCCCACCAGCTGCTCCACCATGTTTGAGATGCATCGCGAGTGAGAGAGAGAGGCATACAGGATCACATCAACACCATCTTTCCAGACCACCTTAAAGCCTCGACTGAAGTGCATCAAAGCACTCGAAAAGAAATTAAATTGTTGCGGGGACGGTGTCTGACAGCTCATCGATAGGAAGTGGGGTGAGGGGTGAGGGATTTAAGGGAAGCAAAACACCAGCAGAAGGCAATAAGATTCTACAATGACAAAAACGCAAGCAGTAGGGTCCCCAGCAGATGGAGAAGAAAACAAACCTGGCTGCTACATTTCCTGGTTGCTAAGCACCACCTGGAGGTAATGAATGTGCTGCCGGCCTAAGAGGCATGAGAGACGACGGGGGAGAGTCAAATAGTCTATTCAGAAATGCTAGAGAATGCCGCTTCACTGTGTGTCCTTGATGTGGGTCGCCGTGGATATGTCCATGAATATTTATGCAAGCAAACAGACTTAAACAATGATGACCAAAACAGGATATTAATGAAAAAAAAGGGGATCTGGTTTATAACCTTTAGAAAAGTGGCCAGGTACGTTGGCAAAAGATCAAAACTCCTCAAGGTTTGGATCTGCTGGAGGTTAAGGCAATTTTATCCTCTTGTGCTGCATCAGTCATAAGATGGAGTGCGTAGATTGTATACCACTCTGTAATACTTTGAATTGGATTCTTTTCTCTGGGGAAAGGTCATTTTTTTTCTGTGGCGGAATCTACAGCCGCCTAAAGGTAGAGATTTATAAAGAAAGATGACTCACCACACAGCCGGTGGAATCAAGCTTTCGGTCAGATATGCAGCGAAAGTTGCGGCTGCAGCCGCCGTTGTCTTTCGAGCAATCTCTGACGGGTCCGAAAGAGTCCAGGAGGACCTCCAAAGAGTCGAACGACGAGCTGATCATCAGCTCCTCTCTGCAGAAACAACAAGGAGGGAGAAAGCAGAGGTAATGTTTGTTATGTGGGGTATTATTGTCAGTAATTGAGCCTGCAATCTGTTGCACATGAAAGGGCACTGAAATGTTTCTGTATTCACCCCTGCATAGAGTTGTTTTAAAAAGCAAAATATGTTTGCTTGAGAATTTATTAAAAAACTTAAACTAAACTTTGCCACATTTTGTCTATTGGGATTCAAAGTGATAGATTAATCCAAATAAACCAATGCTCTTTATTTTATAGTACAAATTAAAGCACTACACCAGAGCAATATCTGATCAACGACTACATAAAATGAACTCCCATTATCCATCTGAACAGAAGGAGACTAATGGTACAAGGGCAATGTTTTTCATCTTGCTCAGCCATTTTTATGTCATCAGGTGGGAAATTATTACCTCTTTGAGTTAGACGTCTTTTGGAAATACGGAAAAAAAACACTCTGTTGGTTATAACTGCACGTTTTGTGAGATTATTTTTGTAAGGTAACATAAAAGAACAGAAAAAAAAAATTAGAACATTCCTGTTAGTGAAATACGTTTCCCACCGGATCTGATAAGAACCTTTAAGATTATCAATAATTAGGTGCAGTTCGATAATACAATTGATAAGTAAACTGTGATGGGATCAAACCTGGTTTAACACTCAATTTGATTAAATAAAATTTATATAAATGTAAGAAGATCTGACATTAGTGTCATCGGTGTTGATTCATCCAATTATCTCCAATCTCACAACACTATTGTCAAGAAAATGCATCGTAATTTTATTAATAATGAGGATAAAATATTTTTTAATTGTTTCATAATGCGCCAAAAAAATAATACCACACTAATGAATCAATGTCAAAGCAATGTTTCAATATTCATCCATGGAAAGTGCTTTGCAAAACCATCTTTTAAAAAATTGCAGTATTCAAAGTAGACAGTATTAGAGCTAACACTAAATGAATTTGTTACCTTAACCTTTCTGGGAGCTTTTATTTAATATGAATAATTTTTTTTATCAAAAACTATTTATAAAATTAATAACTGACTGACCCAATTAGATGGACAAGTTAAGTATTTGACATTGTTAATAAAGAATAAAATAGACTGAAATATTTTTGCAAAGAAGTAGGTTTTATTTATATGTTGACAATTGGGGGGGGGGAGGGGGGGGGGGGGGGGGGGGGGGGGCTATTGGATTTCTTCCCTTTCAAACTCAAATTGATGTTATCTTACAAAACCAATTTCTCTGTTTTAATTACCTGTTGCACTGCTGTCATTTATACTGTGGGGACCTGTTGAAAGGAACATCGGCAGATGATGAAACCAACAGCAAGTGTGAATACTAAATTACTGAGGAACCCTGATAATAGCCAGGGGACCTCCACAGAGAGTACAACACAATTTACCACAGCTGCCGACATAAATCATTGATTAAAAGTTTAAATGATGACGAAGTAAGGCAACATTTATTATTTGGTAAAATACCCTCACAATGAATTGGTATGTCGTCTGAAGATAATATTCCTATTCTCAGAGCATTATCAGTATGAACAGTGATAACAAAAACCTAAAACCAAAAGTCTGATTAAAGCTTCTTGCCAGACTTTTTTTTTTGTCACTTCAATTCAACTTACCTTAAAAGTAAATTTTGTAAAAATAGAAAAGCATACTATAGTTGTTTTTTTGTCAATTATTAATTCCAGGTTCTGCTTAAGTGATTTTCTTTATTCAAAAGGTCTGAATCAAGCTTGGCTGTGACTAGTTAAACAGAAGATGTGGTTAGATAATGACTTGGATAGGAATTGATTATTTGTTCGCATAGGTTTATATTTGTTTGGATAGAATAAATGAAATCATCAATTGAAAAATGTTTATGTATTTGTGCAAGTTATCTTTGGCTGATATTTAAATCAACTTAATAATCTAAAATATTTAACGGTGAGAAATATGCAAAAAAATCCAGAAAAAATATGTTGTTGATAAATATTTCACGGTACATCTCCCCTTGTGTAATTTAGCCACAGAGTTTAAATAATTTAACAGTATCTTGTAAAATAATAATCAGAATATCGAATAGAACATGAAAGAAATAAACCACAAAACAACCATGTCTTTAAGAATTACACCACAGAGAAATTTTGCTTCAAAAGTCCAAATGTAATTTTTTTTCTTTAAATTGTTGATGTCTTGATACTGGGAGATGTTGAAGTTATTTTACAGATGCTGTATTTAAAAAAACTAGTTTCAAGCTAATACATCATCAAAAAAGTGTAAAGAATACTTCACAATGTTTTGTTTTTTTTTCCGTTTCCCAAATTGCTTGAACTTGTGTGACACCAGCTAAACAATGGAAAAAGATCAGCGTTTGTTGTCACTTATCTCTCTGCCAGGAAGCAACAAAGTTACAAATGACAATCAAACACATGGGAACGCAGCTCAGAAGAACAGTGAATCAGCATGTTTCAAGAAGGTGTTAACAGTGTTTTTGTGAAGCCCCTGAGGGATCGCTGAGGAGAGCATTCATTAGATCACAGATCAGAAGGAGATGAGCTATTTACACAGCGACTTGTAGAAAGCTGCCAAATCAAAATAGCATGTTAAAAAAAAAAAAGAAAAACAGATGAAAGTGTGTAAACACAACGCATCCTCACTGCAATTTCCCAACAGAGAGCTTAAAAATCTTGACATCATAAATATTCACAAAAGGAATGTTTAGACAACAAAAATGATTTGTAGGTGTGATAAAATAAGATAAAAATGCATATTTATATACTTTCTAAGCTTCCCACACTGTGAATTTAGTTGAACTGTGAATCATTTATGTGTTTGATGTAACACATTGTCATACAGAAATAAAGTACAAACTTGTGTACAGATAATATGGCTACATACAGAAAGTGTCCAACATGAATTTAAGCAACATGAACAGAGAATAGATCGTACATAACAAAACTTGAATCAACAACTATTGACGCACGTCAATAGGGCTGTACATTATAAAAATCATATATTTATATTTTTTCTTTCAGTACTTTATGCCTTTACACTCCACAGTTTCTTTATTCAGACTTCCCCACAGCGAAGACATATGTAAGAAATATATTAATACCAGTAATAATAATATTAAACGGGCAGAATAAGACTACCAAAGGTTAAAGGTAAAATTTTGTTGATTGTCAGAATTTTGAGCCATATTTTTTATATTTATCACAGGAATTTGTTAGATCTTGTGTAAAAATAGGGGGAAAAAAAGTCAGATCTGGAAGTACTGGACCAAAAAGAAAGATTGGAAAAGCTGCACCGTATGTTTCAATGAAAAAGCTGTAAGATTTTTTTCCCCAATTGTAGCACCTCTTAAGTCTGGTTAGACACAGACTGCCGACAGAGCAGCAGAAGTGAGCCAATGCTGGGTTGCACTGTTTGAAATTGTTGGATGATGATCTGCATTTTGTTCATGTTATCTTGATGAGGGCTTCACAGAAGAACATGTTATCTTTCTGTGAGAGCCTACAGGAGGCACAATGGGCTACAAATTAGGGGAAAAAAATCTAAAATATTGGACATTTTCTTGTGATAAATCTTCTTACATTTAGGGCATTAAACTACATGCTGTTTTTCCCCCTATTATTTGTAACTAGAGTTCATCTATGCTGAAGTTATTACCAGGTGCCAAACTTTGCACACATTTGTTAACTCAGCACTATCACTTTTTAACCACATTGCTCTATTTGCTTACTTAGAAAACGTTTTTTTTTTTTTTTGCAAATATTTGTTAAATATTTAATAATTTATGTGAGCCAGATTAAGACCGCATGAAAATGAATGTGGGTCTACCCTCCCCTGCTAGAAGAATTTTTCAAATCTACTCCTCAAAAGTCACTGTTTTGCAACTTTTAGATGCATTTCTGGTTTGTCTATTCTGCATGCATTTTTCTTTGTTTTAATAATTGCATTATATTTTACAGCAACTGCTTTTTCACACATGTTGCATGACATGTCGAAAAAATCGAATCACTGACTTTTTAAAAATATTTTCTTGTATTTTATTTTCCACATAGAAGTTGGAACTGGCTGATATCAGTATCAGATATCACCAATGATGCATGTTTGCGTAGGCGTGTCTTGTTTTTGGGCCAGCTACCTTGGGAAAGTGATCTCAGATAAGTGCCAGATAAGATGGATGGACGACTGAATGGCTTGAATAAATCAGACTGTTTTGGAAGCAAAATGACACAATTCAGTCGAAAGCAGTTGATTCACATATCCTTTGCAAACAGAAGTTGGTGATTGTGTATGAAGTGCATGAGTGCTACTCAAATTTTATCTGAAACTGTGTTTATAAAATGAAACGGTGGGGCTACGGAGGTGACCAGATAAACGATCAAGCACAATTCAGAACATAACAACCATAACATAGATGTTTGACATCTCGTTATTTTATTCAGCAGTTTTAATACCTGTATGTGGGGGAAGCAGCTATTCCACATCGCAGTCACAGATGTCCCTGCCCTCATATCACCGTTATGTTTGACTTCTGATAGTTTCAAACTACAAATACAAACTCCTTCATTTCATATCTTGAGTTGTGGCTTACTCCTAACCATCTCTGGTTTGGACACCAGTTTGAATTAGTAACACACAGCTGGAGTATGCAGATGAAATTTCTATGCACATATCTCAGAAATCATTTGTATCATGCTGGTGATGTATGCCCATCAATACATGTATTTTCTCTGTATAATGAAGCTATTTCTTGTTTATGTTTCACTGTGCAGCACTTAAAAGACACAACTTTATGAATTGCCACAAAGTCACTGGGTTCAGCTTAATGAGACAAGTTCAATGACTCCAAGACTATATAAAGAAAAATCATTGTGTGTGAAAATAATTCAGACTCAGTGAGTGACATATTTATTTAAATAAAGCTGTGCCCTTTTCCCCAGTAATGTTCAGCTCTTCCTTTTTTAATAGAGCAGTTCATATTGTAACTACTCGGTTAAAAAAAAAGGACAGTTCATATTTTTCTCTTTTAATTTGCCTGCCAACAGTCCAGCTCACTGTTGAAATATCTACAAAGCATACAGCATTATCACATAGTTTTAAATGTACCATTCACAAAACATTTACAATTTAAATCAGGAAAAATATGAGATGAAATCAAATTATATTAATCAATAGAATTTCAAGATGAATACAGATGGAAGGACCAAACGATTACACAGGAAACTAAATAATTATAATGCATCATGGCACAAAGCCAAAATGATCTCAAATTGGTTGAGTTTACTGCAACCCAATGATCGTTCCAGTTCCCAACTTTCAATTAAATATAGCATTTATGTGATGCGGAATGGGAGACAAATGGTGCACAATCAGGTGACAAAAGTGCAGCAGCTACGTTATGCTCTTGAGTTGTTCATAAACAACTTTAGCATTTTTTTTCATCTGAGGGTGGCATTCAGATTGTTGAACATTGGAAATTGGGAGTTTGAATTTAAAAATTATCGAAACTGGTTTGAGGATTGATAAAGAATGTTAATATTAAGCTTCTGGAATGGATTTGCAAAGGACCTAAACTCAAGCTGGTTGGATTTTGTAAACAATGTATAAAAGTTGGGTCTGAGAGGAGAGTTAGATTATTTAAAAGTATTTCTGCTAATTTTACTGAGAAGTGTTGTCAAATATCCAGCCAAAATTATGCCTGCTGGTGGTTTTAAAACCCATGTAGTCAGAGTGCAACGTGAAAAGACGCCTATAACCAGATGCAGGTGTGGAAATGTGAAAATCCACAGTACAATCAACCTTTATGGAGGTGATTCTTTATTACGTCTTTAATTTGAAAAATATTCTGTGTGTCCCAGTTTACAGAATACTTCAGAGTAGTTATATGATAAAAAATGGATCTGTTTTAATGAAGTGGCAATGCAAACCTGCAGACTAGTGAAAAGAATTGGATTCTGCTCAAGTAATAAACAATGCAAGTTAATGATGCATTACCAAATTTATTACTAGACTATAGTTGCATATACTTGCTGGAGTTATGACTAGTCCATTAATTCTGTGTGGACCAATGTAAAAAATGTGGCCTAGTTAATCCCACAGTAGATAAGAGGGTTATTATGAACACTGAGTGGGTTAAACCTTCCCACATCCATAGCTAAGAGATGATGTCTACGCTACATAGTTCTATATTTAGTCCGACTTTCCTTTAAAGTGCACCCTGTGTCAATTATCTGCAGGGCATACACATTGTAGCACAACTTGTAATTTTTCCAATGAAACCTAATATGGTTTATTGTATTGTATTGATATGTACAGTATGTCAACTCTATGTCTCACACTATAAACCGGGATAAAAAGGTCATTATATATTGTGTTTTTATTTAATGTCTAGTTTTCAAATATCTACACATTCTTCTATTTCCTCCCAGCACTGGGAAGATAACACAGAAGTGGAGAGGAGCAAAAATGTTTGTAAAAACAGAGAACATGTTATCGACTCAAGCCTAAATTTACAGAACCTGATTAAGAGCTCTGGTTACATTGGCGTCCTGATATGAACATTTCTTGGGTCAACTTACCCACCCACTGGTAGAAAAGCAAAGTGGCTAAATAATTCTGCTGCTTCCCTGATGTCGGCTGGGTCCAATTTAACACTGCAGCTTTGTTTTGGCTCAGTTACTGCTCTCTTTGCAGTCTAGACACAGACGCAGTCGTTGCATGCAGAGCGGATTGTCTTCGGAGTTATGAACCATTTAACAATCGAAACACTGCTTCTGGCTTCAAATCACCAGCCAGTTCTTAGTTTTATTTTCCTTTTTTTTCCCCCTGCTGCTTCTCCATAATTGATTTTGTGTTTGAACTCAGAATTTTATTACCCTGTGAATCATGACCACTAAGACCTCTTCATCAACAACAATGCGATGATTAAAACTCACAGAAACAATAGTTAATAAAAAAAAACAAGTGCAGATGAAGTTAGAATACAGAGCAGCGCAAGTCTCCTGAAAAGGGTAGCTGTCAGAGTTGACATTTACTTTACTTTATGCAGGGTGACATAAAAGTATGATAATATATGTCATCACTTAAAGTCAGCAAATGTCTTTGTTACATTTGAGTGTGGTGATGACAAACTTTTTGTTATAGTGTAATTAGCAATAAGATCATGATGCTTAATGACACAATTGTTCTTCCCATTGAAGCTTCTTTTGTCTGTTCCTAAAGCTATACTTAAGAAAAGTGGCATCTTTAAATGTCTCTCACCTTACGTCTACCGCATCCTCCATTACTGTCATGTCTGTCTTGCATTTGGCTGACGGGTTGATGGCGAGCTCAGCAGGAGGGATGACAAAGCTTTTGCTCAGAGGAAGCCACATTCCTTCTCCCAGGGTGTATGTAAATCTAGAAGAAGACACAGTCACAGAAGTGGGCTTTTTAAAAGTGAAAAGAATGACATGAAGGCAAAGTGAAATAAAATGTTGCTTAAGCATGTACACCTTGTGAGTCTGCAACCTTTGCAATCTGAAGAGACAATTTTTTGCCCTCAGTCAAGCTAAATAAAACTCATTTTTATAGCCTGCTCCTCACCTCTCTTTTTGCTTGGATAATACAAATAGTCTTATCATAGGACTGGTCAGCTGGTCTCACACAGACAAACCTACAGTGTCATAAAAGATCAGGTGATGAATCCTTGATGCCCACAAATAATCTTTACTTTCCTGCGCCCAAAGCACAATCAAAGCTTTCCTCCTTAACATTGAACACAGCACACTTCTCTTGAGAAAATGCAAATGGAAAGGGCAGCTATGCTGAGCTCCACAAAATCCTCCATGCATAACAATTCACAACTTCACACCTATAGTTCAATTAACCCTTTCTTCTCTTTGTGGGGAAACACAACTGGCAAATTGCTGTCACCAAACCAACCGACCACAATCTGGCGAGAGCAGAGTTGACAGACTCCTTTGACTTTCCATGGTGCATGTCAAATGTTACATGACCTTTTCAGAGAAAACTTGATAATCTACTATAGAAAATTTGTTGTTATTTTTGAAAGTGCTAAAATTGTGTTTCCATTGTTAGGTTTCAAAACAAAGAAAAACAAAATATTTGTAAAAAAAATGAATGGATACATTTTTACCTACAGGGTGATGATATTTCTGGAAAAAATTCAAGCACATAGCTTCCAAACTAATGGCAAGAAAAATAGATCTGAAAATGTATTACTTTCTTGTGGATATGCAATTAAATTATTCTGTGTAAGAGCTGAAACACTGCTAAAATCGGAATTTGTTATTATATCAGACCAGTAAGTCGTTCTGTATATTTTTAGCCAATATCAATAAGAATCATTCTGGAAGATTTGGAGAGTCACCAAGTGTGAATAGGAGAATGTGGCTTTTGTCCAAAAAAACAGAATTTCTCCACAGAAAGAAAAGGAAGTTTGAAAAATATTGACAGATTTCCTTCACGGGTTTTTGGCTCTTCAGCTGTAATCTGTCAGGATCTGTGTTTTTCTGTGTTTATTTAGAGTTTTCTGTGTCCTTAAGTCTCTTCGTTGTCCTGTCCTCCCCTTGATTGTTCCCAGGTGTGTCTCGTTTCTGTGATTGCCCTCCCGTGTATTTAACTCCACCTGTGTTCCTTGTTCCTCGTCGGGTCCTCGTCAATGTCTAGCCTATTCGTTGTCAGTGTGTCCTTGTGCCTGCTGCTCGTTGTTTGGACTGTGTTGTTCTGGACTTTATCCATTAAATCATCATATTCATCTTACCTGGGTCCGCTGCGTCTGCCTCACCACCTTCACCGCACCATTTTCATGACATAATCATTGCCACCTTGTCACAGGCATCCAAGTAACCAACCACTTAAGGTCTAAGATTTTTGCTTTGTGTTTACCATAGACATCAATATGGAAACCCTGGCCAAATGCAAAATCATTCCTACACATTACCAATGGTTGACATACACACGGGGATATTCTATGTAAATTTTAAAAGCCACCAAAATTCATTCTTTGTGAAACCAAAAACAACATGTTGCATTAAAAAAAGCAGATTTTTAAAGATTAATGTCTTAATTTCATGAATCATTTCATGTTACAAACTGAAGTAGATTCGGAGTTATTTAATTTGCCTTTAAGCAAAATCATAATTTACTGCATAAAATGGTCCCTTAACAGAGAGAACAAAACCCTGGTAAAATGGGGCCACTCAAGAGTTTCCCCCTGAGACACCAAAACAACAATGAATCTGTAAAAAACACATGCCTGGAACAAAAACATCAAATAATTTTTTTTTGTGCAACAATGGTATCATCAACCTTTCCATTCATAGCAGGTATAACACAGTATTTTAAAGTTTAAGTTAAACATTGTGAGCTGATTAACCTGAAATGTTGTATTAGCCTTGATGAATAATGCATGCCGACTTGTGTTACAAAAGACAGTTTTTTTCCCACAAAATAATCATTTTTATGCTGAATACCTGCATTTCAAAAATTTCAATTGGTCAATTTGCATTTAATAAAAATGCAAGCTTAGCATCTGAAAAGGGCAGGGAAATCAGAGGATTGTGTGAACTACCACTCAGTGCGAACCCAGAGTGATTAAACCACTGCAGAAACGAAACATTTAATTACATAAAGTTACATAATTAATCATCTTGTTTCAAAGTTAAGATTTTAAGAGGATCAAAGTGCAGCTGTTATTTTTATTTAAATAAGGCTTAATTTCAGGAGTTTGTTGTTGGAACTACGTTTTCTAAAAGTAGTATTATTTTCATGTTATTCCTCAGGAAACAGTTGCCACATCTTATTTCACTTGCTCCTTTGGGACCGTGCTTGACGGTGGAGCCGAGGTTCCCTGTGATGCAGGATGACGTACAAGGGTGACCACAGGATAAATTAGCTGCCACCTAACGAGCCCTGCTTTATAATGGACAACTTGGGACTTGTGCACTGCCGTACGACGTATTTGCTTCGCTCCAACAGAAACTGGAGGTGGAAAACACTAAGAGTCCTCATGAGGAAACATGTTGGGAGGAAAACATGTTTTCAATCCTTAGAGGAACTCCCTGTGGTTATTACTGAGTGGAAGGCAAGTGTTGTGTGTCTGAATGCTTGCTCTCAGCATTTATCTTCAGTATTTGTTCTGCCTCATTTTGCTTCCTGTAACAATAATTTTGGTAAATAATAATATATGCTTAAGCAAACAAAATTGTGGATGCACAGCTCATCAAAACTTGACTTCAAGTAAAGGTAAAGTTCTGGATATTTTGATAAAATGAGCTAAAGATCCAAATTGGTCAAATTAGGATGACCAGCTGGTTGTGGACATTTTAAAACCTTCGGCTAACTCTGGATGATATGCCAACAGGGAAGACAAACCTTTTAATTCAACTTTGGATCTTTGGGCCATGTTCTTCTACCTGTTCCTGACAAACAGTGCTATCAGTGAGAGTGGTCTAAATGAGCTGAAAAGATTTTGTTGTCATGCAACAAAAAAAGAATGTTCTGTTTTTATTGCTGATCTGCAAAAAAATAAAAATAAATAATATTGCAAAAGGTTAAAAAAAGTTTAATCAATTTTTTCTGGTTTTCCATGGTAATTAGAGCTGTTTTTAAATTCACAGGCTGCATGAACCTGCAGGCTCATAACAATCATCAATAGAGAAACAGTCATAGATATATAGCGATACATGTTATTTGATGGCAGCAAAGCAGAATGTATAATGTAGTCAGATAGAAGTAAGTTTTGTGAAGTTCTTCTTACCTGAAAATGCGATCAGAGGGTTGTTCTCCCATCACAAGATCAAAACCACGCTGGAAGATGGTGTAAGGCCAGGGACTTGCAGGAGGAA
Organism: Xiphophorus maculatus; assembly: GCF_002775205.1. Classification (NCBI taxonomy): domain Eukaryota; kingdom Metazoa; phylum Chordata; class Actinopteri; order Cyprinodontiformes; family Poeciliidae; genus Xiphophorus; species Xiphophorus maculatus. Next base: position 9,411,950 of record NC_036448.1, read on the forward strand.
AAAATAGATCAGACACAAAGACAACAAAGAGAGGAGAGAGCAAAACTGATTATTAGAATCAAAGTTGGAGAAGTGCAAATTCTTTTTATTTTTTTAGAATACCCATCCTTCTTGTCCAAACTTTCCAAAATCTCAAGCCCTGCTTCTCTGTCTACCAGAGCAACATTCCTTCACAATTCACTCGCAGCACCACAGTGTCTTCTGTGTAAATCAGCAGACTGAAAATGTGTTTTGCAGCAGCTGACATAAAATGTGACTTTGGCTCATATCTATTTACCAGGGGAGTGGATAAGAGGCGATGACAGAATGAGACAGAGGAAGGAAGACGCACAGTAAAAGCGGGAGATACAGATGTAGATGGAAGCAGCAGAAGCTGGGGCGAAAAAAAATAAAAAGGGACAAGCGGTGAGAGTGAGAAAAACATTGTGGGAATGAGACAGATGCCAAGAGGCAGAAGTGAGAGAGGGAGAATGATAGAGATTAATGGGGAGTGGCAGCTCTGGGACTTAACAGTCTGCAAAGTGAAAGCGCAAGAAAGGGAAGTGACAGGGGCCCGATGTCGTTTGGAGCAAACTCCTTCACCACTGTAAGCAAAAAGAACATCAGTAAGGAGGGGGAGCGGCTTCCATGCCATGGGCTACGATCATTAAACATTTAAGTCACCCATGGGTGCCCACTCTGTTACACAGTGACAGGGACACAGGAAAAAGACCAGAGGAACAAGAAGCAGAGATGCACAGTTGGGTGAGCTGAAGGAAATTAGCAAAAAAGAAAAAATGTATAAAATAATACAAACTGTGGCATGAATATAGTCAGAACACAAACGAAAATGTCTGGTCTGCCTGCTGGAAGTCATCGCAGTGTAAGAAATTAGCACAAGCTATTCTTTTCATTGCCACATTTACCCTACAGAGAGATTTTAAGTGGCTCCAGAACTCAGTGGCAATCCACATTATTAAAAAAAAAGAAAGTGAGCCTAATGGGGTATTTAGTTAGTCTATTACATTTCTTAAAAGGTATCCTGTGGAGTTTAAGCCACAAGTGATTTTATCTTTACAAGTTAGTGTTACAATGCAAGTCTCTATAGGTTCTGTGCTTTCTCATAAAAAAAATCAAATAGAAAAAAATTAGAGTGCACTGTATGCATTTTCTTTCTTCTAATATGTGACATTCCAATAAGCAGTAATTAATAATGCTGTTCAATAGTTTTGCTTATTGAACTGCAACAGACAACTTTTCCTTATATAATAGAAATTCAAGCCTTGCCTGGGATGTTCATCAAATGTTTAGGTGTGCGTCCGGAGCAAAATGCTTTGGTGAACCTGGAGTTCTGTTTCCCACTCCTGACATCGTACGGCATGTGGTCACATCGCACTTTGTTTTGATTTATCAAAGCAACATAATAACTCTTGGTTTGATGGGGAGTATGATTCCTTTGTTGTCCCAATGTTCCACCCTGACATGGTAATGAGCAATCACAAATCATCATGAGGCAATTATCATAACTTACCCCTGATTGGGCCCCCACTCACTGCGGATGCAAAGATGTTTGTGGACCGGGTCCTTCATGTAGCCGTCAAGGCAAAGGCATTCTCCTAAAAACACAAAGGCGGTTCTTCAATCATTGTGTTCATTATAGTCAAGCCCTTTTCAAATCACCAAAAAAAATTCCCACTGCTCCTCTTTTGTTTTACTCCAAATATGATCCTCTTGAGGCAACTAGAACACTCATGACCATCTCTTATTCTTAATGAGGTAGTCAACATTGTTAAAAAAAACAAAATGCTTTGCAGTTTTCTTGCAGGAGCATGTGCAATCAAATCTTTCTGTACAATGCGGCTGCTCTCAAGGTGCTGAAAAATAGCCTGTAGCAAATAACATGAGCATGCAGTTCAACCAGAAATAAAATCCCAGATGGTAGCCACACTTAAAAGCAACTTATGGTTTCCTCCTCTGCTTGTACACAATGCAACTGGACCCTCGGCACACCACATGAAGCCCAGTCTCTGGCAATAGTGCACGATATTCGGGCAAGCTATGTGTTAGCTTGAATAAACCCACAGTTGAGATTTAAAAAAAGGCAGAACAGAGCAGACAATGTTCAAAAGAACCACCCTAACACCTTTACTGAGGTTTCAGGCTAGAAGCCTCAGTGCAGTCGAACTAGTATAGTTAAAGCTGCATGTTTATCAGGACAGGGCTGACAAGTTCTATGATGGGGACTGCAGCTATATGCAAAGTGTTTTACTGACTTGATTTGTTGTGTAACTGTTGCACATCTCATTTTGTAAGGTTCCAAGCAACCGTTTCTGCTACGGGGTCAAAGTCCGTCATTGGAGTTGTTCTGAGAATAGTGAACTCAAATAGCAAGGCCCTGTTTGTTTGTGTGTTCCCTGTACTGTGCACACACACGAAAGAAGGTTTTATTTCGCCAAGATCCAAGTGAAGCTCTAAGGTCATTACAATGACTTGGATTATTAAGGACTTTTTATGAACTGGGGAATATAATATTTTTAGCCAAACAGTTTTGGCAGCAACATTTATTCTGCCTGCTCAGTTAGTAAACAAGTTTCCTCCACTCTATGCGACTTTAAATAGCATCGTACACACTTGTTGCGTTGAAGAGGCACATGCAGCATATTAAAAAATCCTATATGTTGCAATGTAGGGCAATGGATCAAAGTTGTATCACTAGGTTATGTTTGCAATTGGCTCGAAGCAATGCCTTGCACAGCACTTTGTTTTTATCCTTTCCTATCATCTACTTGTGTGTAATACACATTAGCGGAAATGTTGCTTTCATTAGCATCATTTGAGTTTGACTGAAAAGTGTCAGCGCAAGACATGAGAGCATGCTTTTAAAAAGCTTCCAAAATGTAGGATACGATTCTGGATATATTTTCATTTGCCACTTTGTCATTTACCATCTGCTAAATGACAAAGTGGCAGCTAAGTGATGCTGCTTCTTTCCCTCCCCCTTTTTTCACATTACCAGAGGTATTGTGAAAATCTCAAAAACAGCAGTGATCTACCAAATATCACTGATACTGAAAAGCAGCTTTACATACTAATAGCCAACAATTAAACAATTTTTTGGACATTAATTCATTTACTCATGCAACAACAGAGTAAAAATGTAAATAAATCAGAACATGGACATTCAGAGGTCTTCTGGGAAGAATTAAGAATCCTGTTTGTTCCCCATTATGCATGATATACAGTATAGTATGAGAAGCTCCTATGTGTATTGAGGAGAATGCACAACACTTTAGTGGCAATGGCTGATTATCACAGTGGCACAGATATAGTAGTTCTAGGTAGAAAGTGAAGGAATAGCAGTATACTGTATGTAACACCTGGGACCAGCACATACTGCAGTGGCATAGTTATGAAGTACTGAAATGAAGACTTTCCACACTGGTCTCTGCTGACAGTGGTGCAATGAAGTTATTACAATGGTGTTGACGACACATTGATGTCTGGCACGACTCTTGCTGCATCCAAAAAGATCTAAACACATCTTTGCGATGACTAAACTTATAAAACACCAGAAAATTACACCACCGGTCAGCTGTGATGGTTTGAGTAAATGAAAGAAGGACCTTTTATTTGCATGTACTTGGTGTGTACATGTCTGGTTGAAGGAGAGAGCACAAGCAGAGTCTCATTGGGGTTTATAATATTGTTGGTCCAAATAAAAAACTGCTTCAAGAAACAGTTTTTCTAACATTTAAGGAACCAATATTAAAATGTGTTCAGTTAATCATTGAGGCCAAAAAGTTGCAGTAAATAGTAAAGCTTTCAGTGTGATTTAAACTTTACTTTTTGTACAATGACGGTTTAAGAGTGTTTGTTCCTAAGCTAATTAGCATAGAAGCTAAATGCTACTTGAGTTATTTTTCTAAGGAATCTACTTACTTGTGAGGCCTTGGACACCATTTCAGTGGAATTGTATTAGGATGTCATGCACCACTGCACATGACTGATGCTCAAAAACATAAACCCAGCGAGTCGCTGGCAACTGCTGCTGAATCCCTTCATTCATGACCCCATGTGGAATTGCTGGACTGGACATAGAGATCAAATGATGCTTGTTAAAAGAGAGAGAGAGAGAGAGAGAGAGAGAGAGAGAGAAAAAAAATCTTGACCATTCAATACCTCTCCAGAGGGGACAAACAAAATATTCATGCTCTGTGTTGGTTTTGTGCTGATAAGTGAAACCTGTTAACAGAGAATAGCATCACCTTATTGTTGCGCTGTCAGCTCCCGGGAGAAAGACACTGACTTAATGTAGTATGATTGATGGAGTCTCATTCCTGGTTTAGAAAGGTTATCCAGGGTAACATGTTTTAACATGATATTTTCTTGCTCAATGGGAGGCACGTGAGAAGCAGGGCCTGGGGTTTTATATACCCATGCTAATGGAAAGGTCAACTGTCAGTTTATGCCAGGAATTCACTTTTAGTGTTTCTGCTACTTATGCTAGTGAATAAAAAGCAAGACAGTTCATTGTTCAGCCTTTTTTTATTCAACATTGGTGTTTAATAGGGAACAGTTGTGCTCAAAAGAATAACTTTTTTGCTCCTGTACTTTGCTGTTAGAACTTTTGGTAGGTGAATAGGGGGAAAAAAAGTCCCATTCAAGATGAGTCTGCAAATAAACTTTAAAGCATGATGTAAGAAGCCTGGCATCACAGGAGCTCCATCTACAAACAGCAAGCGGAGCAGTACACTTTCTGCACTTTTAGGAATCTTTTTTTTTTTCTTCCAGTGTTATTTTCCTCTCACTATGACAGCATATACCTGCTGTCTTTCTCTACCTTTTTATGTATTTGCTACATCAGGAATTACCACAGCAGGATACACAGTGGGGGGTAAGTAGAGGACTCTCCATTTCAAGTGACGGGTTCTATACGTTCATTTTCAAACAAAAACAAATGAAGTTCATATCCAGTTGAAACATCATTAAATTTGTTTCAAATTATTCTGGACTTTATGACAAACATTATTATGTAAGCTCTAGGGTTGAATGTTTCTCTTTTGAGTTATTCTTATAATGGTTTATTTTCCGTTTACTGTTTTCATAATTCTACTACTTTCTTCCCCCATCAGGTGGTTGCATCTTCTACAGTTTTTATTAATGTCTCTTGCACAGTAAGTGAGCATGAAAAGATATTTTAAATTCAGGTGAAGATTTGGGAACCTTGACATGTGATTAATGGTTACAAGTTGATTTCATTGCATCTTTCTTGACAAGAAAAAAAATCAGTTTTAAATATCATCTGGGTATTTTAATAGGTTTAATGTTCTTGCAAATTGATAGTCTATTTCTTTAAACGTATACTTGGAAAAAAAATTGAAAATATTTTAGAAACTGTGACTACTTACTTTTAACCCAGAAAAGGATTTAGAACAAACTTAGAATTTAGCTCATTTTTTAGAAACTGTGGAGTATTCACTTTTAACCCAGAAAAGGAATTAGATTAGTCACTCTTTAGTTTATTTTGTCAGGAACTGTAGAGTACTCACTATTTAGATGCAGAGACCTGAAGCCCAGAGGAGACTTTTGGATCAACATTGTTAGACTATTTTTAGACTCCTGTTCTCCCAACCCAGAAATAGAATTAGACCAGAAGATACTTAGTAACCCTGAACAGGAGCACCTAGTTTACATACTTTAGATCAACATTAGATTATTTTTCTTCTTTTGTTCTTTCCTTTGGTTTGTTATTTTGTTTGTATTTCCTTTTAATTCCTGTAAAGCACTTTGTATTGCCTTGTTGCTGAAAATGTGCTATATAAATAAAATTACCTTTACGCTACTCTGGTAAATGGGCATAAAGAAGCAAGTAAAAAAACAAGTAACATTTATTTGTACAGCACTTTGAAGCAACACACTGTTGCAGTTTAATGCAGGAAGAGAATCTCTAAAAGTATCCAAAAAAAGTTTGATTAAGCAAAGCAGTTTTTAAATTAGTCTTAACCGTGTACACATAGTAAGTTAAACAAAGCTATATTGTAATAGTCAAGTGTCATAGGCAAAAAAGGCGCATTCTAATTTTTAATTTTGTAAAAACGACTTAATAGATTCCAAGCCTGCAGTTAAAGACTATGGGCAGCGGTGGCTTTACTTTGAAAGCAGGATAGATGTTATAGAGCCGGGTCTTTCAAAACTATGTAGCTGAGTGGGTTTAGGATCCCTTTAGGATTTAAATGGATCCTTTAAATCTGGGAGCCAGAGTGAAGAATATAAAATGAGAGTAATTTCAGAACACTTTCTAGATTGTGTTAGTCTGGCAGCAGCATAATGAATAGCTTACAGTTATGAAAGAGATGATTTACAAAGGCTGGTAAGCAAGACAAAGAATTTTAAACTGAATGGCCCAGCTCTGTTTTGTAAGCACAATCAAACTGTTTATTCAAAGTTGAAATTGTCTATATAACTCCATTGCATTGGATTGATTTGGAAATACATTTCTGTGCATGAAATGGATTTGTTTGTGTTTCAAAGTGCATTAAGAGGAGATTGAGCAATAACAAAATAAGTGTGTTCCCCAATGCCACCTGATAATCAGTCTTGCATCTCAGATTACTGCCTCAGATAAAAGGGAAGAAGCTCAGGTTCAGCAAAGGATCAGATGCATGACCAATAATGTTTCCATCTTTAGAGCTTTATTTAAATTTGCAACAACTGTCTCACCTTAACACTTGTCTTCTTAATATCAGTTACCAGGGAATTGAAATCAGTACACAAAGCCATCCAGAAAACCTTTCAGTATTGCAATCCCTTACAGTATATAAAACAATCGTACATATTAACCATAAACTAAAAATCTGAGCCTTTACTTTAAGAGATATGTCGAAGAAACCTTTCCTAACTTTATTAAAAACTAAGCGTATACACAACCAGATACTTTTTTAAAGGTCATCCAGTCTTTGCATTAGGAAAGTGTGGCTAGGATTATATTGTCATAATTTAAGTGCAAAAGTTGAAGTTTTTATTTTTATTTGTTGTAGAAAAGACTGCTTACAAGTCCAAATGCTAACAAAAAAGAATAACAGTAATGGGACAATAATTAAAATTTGTGGAACCCCACAGGTCAGAGTGTTAGAGAAAAAGAAATGTTTTTGCACATACAGAAAAAGTCCTAGGAGAAAACCAGTCTAATGCTGAGCCAAATACAACTAAAACCTCGACACTGTGACTACCATTAGAGTATATATTTTTTGTCAAATGCAACTAACAGAATGTTTCAGACTTTCAAAAAGTCTGTTACTGGGAGTTATTTTAGAAAACCAAGCTGATAAAGGTCACTGATCTGTAATAATCTACAGTGCTTAAGAAGGATCTTAATCTATTTTACACAAAGTTTATAATATCATACTACCAAATAGTCATTTTAAAATTGGACAAAAATGCAATAGAGCTGGACATAAGCTTGAGAATAAAGTTTAATACCAGTGGCAATTTTAGCAATACAACAATGAGAATTGTGGTGCTGCGGCTAAAAAAAAAAAAGAAACATAGCCACACTTTGGGATTAACACTTTTTTTCTCTTATTTTTTTATTCTATGTTCCACCTTATAAAGTGCATGTCATATTTAGGTCAGTCAAGCCTGGAAAAATGCGCAGATAAAAAATCCTTGAACACACACACTCATGTGGGAACCAACAATTGTGTCACAAGTCTGCGCTTCTTCATTAGCCGTTGTGTCACTTGGGCACAAAATTATTCAGCTCATCAAGCAGATGTACGCAAATTGATCCATTATGCAGTCACATTAATTTAGTCAGAATAGGATGATGTGATAACACTTGTCTCCAAAGACACAAAGTGTCCATGTGTACTTTTTTACATGTCACATGGGCTCCAGAGCAGACAGAGAGTAAAGAAATATGGTGTAAAGAGCCTGTGAACATCAATGCCCAAAGCACCCAGGTTTAGAGTTCTGCAAGAAGGGAGAGAGCATGCACTGAAGCATCTGCTGCCTCTTTTAATGTTGTGCACGAGTAGCACTGATATGTCACAACCCATCTCTGTTTTCATCTGTATCTCCAGCAGCAAAAGAAGGACTCCATTTAAGCCATCTGTACAATCTTCTTGAAGCCTCCACATGCTTTTACATATTTCCATGCATGTTTTAAACCAGTGGTTCCCAAAGATTTTCTTCTGGGCCCCCCAGTGGTTCGCAAAGATTTTCTGGGCCCCCATATGGATTACAATAAAATCCCCCCCAAAAAAGAAAGAAAAAAAAAAATCAACTGGGCACACACATCGTTCAACCAAACATAAACCTATACACATATTTAGTTTTCAAACTCCACTCAAGTTTATTTCACACTTCAGGTTGCAACAAAACAAACTACAAACCATCTTTATAGTGAAATACTTCAGTGTAACAGTTTTTTCTTTATTCATCCATACCGCTTCCTGCGCCCCCCTGCAATGGCACTGCGCTCCCTCTAGCCGGCGTGCCCCACACTTTGGGAACCACTGTTTTAAACAATGTAAAGGGGACAATCTACAATTTAAGTTTAAACATTACAAATAGGTCTACTGAGGTTTTGGGGATGTGACAAAAAATGGGTAAAAATATAGAACTGTGTTCACTGAATTCAAATTTGCATTAAAAAAACAGTTTTGTGTCTGTTTCATAAGCTAAACAAACAATGTTTTGTGGATATCTAAATAGGCATTGCCAAACTCATTTTAGGCTGGAAATAATGTCAACAAATGGGGCTACCGAGCATAGTGCTTGGAAAACTGCTTAGCAAGTGTTTGTAATGTAGAGGAGTGTGCTGGGAGCTGGCTGCAGCAAATGGTCTGTCGGTGCTGCGGGTAGTATCTATTAATGAAAGCACTCAAGGTTTCTTCATTAAAATGCACCCAGATGCTCATTGTGACTTTATGTGTAAGTGATCACTAAGTGATTATTAGAGCTAAATTACAGCAGCCTTCTAATTATTCAGACTAAACTTCATATTTTGTCCATTCTCACAGGAGAATTGCAAAACTGGAGTATTCCCAAACAGACTATGTATCTGATTCATGTATGATGTGAAGAAGTGAGGGCTGTGTAGGTTTCTATGTGCTGGAAAAATTCAGGAAAGACTCCAAATGCAATGACATTTCCTCCGCCCTAAGCTGAAAATCTTTTTCTATATTAATTTTCTGAGTGATACACTACCAAAGCCCTTCCAAGAAATCATGTAAAATTGAAACGTATCACATTTTCTTGGAGTAATGTTTCCCACATTTCATGACTTTCTAAATCCAACTCAAGCCAAAACACTGAAGCAATGTACAGAGTCAGGAACAAACAACATGCCTGTCTGTTATTATTTATAGTGAATACATACCTGAAGCTGTTATAAAAATCCTAATTTCAGTTTCCCCCAAAACAAATTTCCATCCAATGAAGAACAATTAGATATGCTCTTGTCTGATTCCATGTATTGCATCAGGTTCCCTACTAATCAAACTAATATAGGACTTTTTTGACCTTTCACAATAAAATTCACCTTCAACAAGAAACTGTTTGCCTGCTTCTAACTAGTGAGCGCACTAGTTCATAAATTGCATGGCTTCCAAAGAAAAGTATCAAGTTTATGAAGCAACACAAAAATGTTATTTGTGAGTTTTGTCTACCCTTATCAAGAACCATGCTAAAATATTTAACAAAGCAAATTATCAAAGAATCTCAAAAAGAAACAAAGAGTAAACATGCCAGCAGGAGCCAAGCACTACAGCAAACTACTTCTTAAAAAACATCAACAGTCAGAGCAAGACTTTAGTTTATTGAAGACTATACATGTAGAGTCAGAAATATATTTGGACAAGGAAAGGGTTGTTTGGGATGAAATATGTGTTACTGTCAAGAAAAAGAACAGAATGTCAATGCTGGCCAGGAGACAATCACACTAAATATTACTAATGAAAGGTAGTTACTTTTACTGCACTATAAAATCATTTATTAAAGTTAAACAGCACTCAATACTAAAAAAATGACAAAGAACACTGTATAATCAGGCTTTGTAGCACATAACAAAAGTCCTAATAATCATCAACCCAAAAGCTTAAAGAATGTTTTTGTTGCTGTAAAGATTTTGTTGTTTAACTCAAAGCCAGGACTATTTTTATAAGCGAGAGAAAAAGGTTTTGTTTTTTGTTTTTTTGCAAGGACCAAATTTTACTCTCCACACCTCCACAGAAATAGAAAATGTGCAATTTTCAACACCTCACTTCGAAACTGTTGCTTATCGAACTAACAAAAATAGAGATGAAAAAAAGTCTAAACTGACATAAATAACTAACAAAGTAGGACTCGCTGTAGCACCTGAACAGTACCAGAATGTAAATTGTGAACTATTCTTCCACAGTAGCTACTATAAACAATCGGTAATTTAAGAATTCAAAGAATGATTTTTTTAAGGCAGACATATTTTGAATTAATAATAAAATATTTTCTTATTCTGCTTTACAGGCTTTGCTTTTTGGTGCCTCTGAACTGGGAATATAAATACATAAAGAAAGGTGAGGAGTTTGTGAAACAAATGTTCCAGTTTTCTGTTTTAATAAATATATACGTACATTTGCTACACATGGCTCTTATTAAATACTGTATGTGAACTGTGACATGGTGGAGAATGGTAGGAATTTGGCTTGGCCTTGTCAAAGACTAGAGTGGAAACTAGTTTACTTCCATTACATTGTTTTCTGTGTCTACGTTTGTGTTTGCTGCCCATAAATTGGACCCTTGTTAAGACTATAAGCGTATTGCCCTTGACTGCTTGTCACTTTATTTTTCACTTTCAGTGTTGTTTTCGTTTCCCACAAAATATCTTCTGATGTCCCATCAATCACAGCTTATTGACATGCTGCTGCTTCTCCTCATAGTTCACATGCTATTCATCATATTTCAGGCATGCCATCAAGTCTACTTATACCACTCAATCTCATTTATCAGTCATCTAACTGTAGTTTATAAGTGTAGTTTTTTAAAACTTTCACACTGGAAAAAAAAAAGTTGTTTTTTGAAATTTAATTGTTACTTTTGTAAAAATCTGCATTTTAACTGAACAGAATCTAGCAGCAAATATAGCTCAAATATCAACCAATTAAAATAAGGGTAAATAAAGACAGCCAAAAAACAAAAAAGTGATGAAAATGATACAGTTAAAACATAAAGAAAAAAAAACTTAACTACTCTTATTTTGTTCTAATGTCTCCAGAAAAGATTCACCGTGAAAATAGTAATGTTTGTTTCCATATTGGTAACTTGCTGTTCAAGAGAATTCAGTTTTCAGCATATACTGCATTTTATTTTGGTGGCAAAGTCGACTCCACGTTCGCCTGTATGAACTTATAACAGTGGCAGTAATTCACTAACTATTCCAACGAGAAACAGGAAGTTAGAAGTAGTAGCTTGTTCACTGTAATGGTGCTGAAGAGAAGCACTCTTGCTAAATGGTAAGCCCACATAAAGCTGTTTCTAGGATCTTTCTTCTATATTCTGCAACTGTTAAGAGTTGTTGTAAACCTTTTACAGTATACAGCTGTATAAAAGCACAATGCTATAATGCATAAAAGCATATTGTAGTACAGCTGAATGAAAAAACTGACCTTGATGAGCATTTAAAGGTATTCTAAGATTTTCTTTTTATCTGTTGGCAGTCGGTCGTGAAATAAGAGCATCCTTGGTTAAAATAACATGGGATAGATTTTACCTTGAGAATCCATTAGCTACTTCATTACACTTACAGTAACACTTCTTAAAACTTTGTGTGCAGAGAGACTCTGAAAAGGGGAAATTATTGTATGGTTTCAACTTTACTTTAAAGTTCATTGTAATTCAAAGTATATCACTTCATGGTTTTCAAAAAGGACCTGCCACCATTGACAAATTTATGTCAGCAAATAAAAGTGTAGATCAGGGTTCTTCAAATTCATTACATAAGGGCCGGTGTTCAAGTATGTGTCCTGCAACCTTTAGATGTTTCCCTGGTCCATCAAACCTGACTCAAATGATTGAATTCTCTCAGTATGCAAATTATCCATACTTCTTACTAGTGGCCTAATTATTTGACTTAGGTGTGTTGATGTAGAGACGCATCTAAAGGCTGCAGGACGTCGAACCTGAAGGAGGAGCTCAAGAGCTCTGGCCTAGATTTAAATGTTTACTGTATCAAATTCAACTGTTACTCCAATAAAACTGCTTTTCCGTGTGTTTTATAAAAGTATTACAAAAGTACTGGCATGATTTAGCATAAACTACATGTACATTTTTGATTAAATGATAATCCCTGCAGACATGTTCACTCCTTACAATAAAACCAAGAAACAAATGCGGTATTCCAAAACAAACATTTACAAACCAAAGCACAGAGTTCACAAATGGTCTCGTGGGGGACAACAAGGCAGATTAAATGTCTGACAGCTCCGTGTGTGAGTTTAATTCTCTGAATTTGCTGCATGCTTGGGGAGAAAGTTGTTTTTGTTGTTTTTTTTCAACAGACTAACAGCTCTGCTACTAAAGGAAAAACATGGTTATTGCACTTTGTCAATTATGTCAAGTTATGATGAACTAGTCTGTTAACAAGCTGATACTGTTCGAAAAACTAATTTTAATTTCAGTGTTTTGCAATTACTCATTCCTCCATATAAGTGAATCCATGTACACTCAATTATGTAGATATGAAAAGGGTGCTCCAATGAAAACAAGGATGGGAACCACTGGCCTCTGACAAAATTCAAATGTCTGTCATATTGTACACTATATATGGTATCATAGACAAAGGTGTTGAAAAAGCGCACCCCTTACATATCAAATCAATAATTATTATGCTATTCAAAAAAAATTTGTATACAACAAATTGAAGACATAAAACAAGCTGTCTTGCTCAAAAAGGTTTTTTTTCTCCAGAAGCAGACTTTCTATTGAGTGAGCAAGAATGTGATTAAACTCCTGCACAACAAATTATTATTTGTTCACATAGACCAGTGCTTCTCAATTCCAGTCCTCAGGCCCCCCTGCTCTGCATGTTTTAGATGTGCCTCTATTCCAGAACAGCTGATTCAAATGATTGCATGACCATCAAGTGCTGCAGAAACCTGTTGATCACCCATAGATTCAATCCAGGTGTGTAGCAGAAGGGAAACACCTAAAACATGCAGGGCAGGGGGGCCTGAAGACCTGAATTGAGAAACGCTGACATAGACATACGTGCTCTCGTGAGTCTCACTGCACATTCAGGTTGGTCTCAGATATAACGACATTCCCACTATGTTCACAAAAATGTGGTTGTGATGGTACTTACAAAGGGCAATAAGAAATTCTCAAGGTTTCTATGGTAACGTTTCCGGTACAGAACAAAGCTAACGCTGATGTCGCACTCTGGACTAACCTGTCTCTGGGTCACACTGGTGTTCACAAGGATCCAGTAGGCGTCGACCACACAGCTCGTTGACCCAAGGTCCACTGGCATTCTGCTGGTAGTATAACAAGATCTGGGCTGGGTTGAGCCAATCTGAAGCATCCAACTGGCTCCCCTGGAGGAGAATGAACCTCGAACCTGAAGACAATGGAGCAAATACAAGTATGAAACACAAGGGCACACTGTAGAAAAATAAGTTGGAAGACTAGAGAAAAGTGAGGACCTCATGACAGAATGAAAAGATGCAACAAATAAACCCATCAAAACAGGATGAAGAAGAGATTGTTGATCTTTTCTTTATGCCTCTTGGAAAAGCAACCATTAGAAATAAAATCATCACAATTCCAAAGTCATATATTTATATTATTAGGCCGCCCAATCTAGTCTTAGGTTCAAATACATTTTTGACATTGAGTGGCTGTTGCATCAATTGTATCAACCAGAAAAGACCTACAACAAAATCTAAAACCATATTTAAGGATAAATCCCAGCTCTCCAAGCTTTGCAGGTTCTCTTCAAGCTGCGGTTGTGTCCACTGGCACATTGTAGTGGGAGACTGATGTTGGTTACATTTAAATTATGGCCATCATTGTCGTTTTATGAGATCACAAACCACATGCATTTTATTTGCGATTGTGATAATGTCATTAACCAAACCCAGACAGACATTAGATTGCAAGTATATTTTTTATAGGAGCCTTAATTCCACAATGCTTTTTATGCGCCTACAGTTTTGTTTTAAACACGTTGTATTGAATAACTGTGCCATTACCAAATACCTTTGAGCACTTTCCTTCACAAAGCCTCATTCTCCTGATATAGTAGTCATTAACTACTCATTTACGACTTGACCGTCAGTCTGATTAGATCTGCTTTGAAATAAAGCAATGAATCAGCCCTCTGTTTTTGCTAATAAATGCTGATGAATTACAGTAGCCGTACATTTAGTGTCAGTATATTTAGTGTCAGCATAATTGGCCAACAAAAGCTGTAAAATCACTAGAAATGATGTCACCCTATCCTGGACATTTTTCAAGGAAATTTTATTGCAACTGTTGAGCACAGATTAATAGTTAAGTTCAAAACTTACAGATGCTTAAAAACACATAATCAGGGCACAACTGTGGATATTTCTGCTTATAACAAAAAACGATATAAATATAAGATTAGAATAATCATCACAAACTGCAAACAGATTTACAAATTTAATAACATAGTAGGTGTATCAAAAAAGCAAAAACAAAATCAGTAAAAGAATCTGCAAATAACTGCAAATTCTGAACTACAATTATTGTAACTTGAATTATATGAAAAGTTTAATAAATGAGCAAGGCTCAGTGTTTTCTTTAGCCTTGGCTGGAAGACTTCATAATAGGAATGAGAAATAAAATGGATAAATGACTAACACTGCTAAGCAGATGACAAATGTTTTAATTAACACATTCATTTTTTATGTAAATACATTTAATCAGTCAGTCAATCAATCAATCAATCAATCAATCAATCTTCTTTATTCTCCCCAACGGGAAATTGTTTTGCAGCACAGTAGGAAAAAGAAACAACCATTCTGACATAATGTATATATGCATAGCAAGAGACAGAAAGATATTGAGTTATTTGAAATTATTATTGGAAGCTAATTTATCATCTTCATTTCCAATGGAGTCTGAGGTAGAAGAAGTGAATTTTTTCTGCTAAATTTTATTTTTCAGAGGTGGGGTTGCATGCACTGTTTAAAACCAAGTAGACTGGCATGAATAAATGAGTAAGAAACCTGTGTTTATGTCAGTACAAATTATTCTATTAGTGCAGCTCACATATTACATGATCTACAGAGGACAATGGCTGAGATGCTGGCAACCAAAAAGCAGAAAAAAAGCAACAAAAATAAAATCACTGAAAATCTCTCAAGAAACCAGAATGTTCCTTTCTGTGATTACATGTCAAACGCTGTATTATATTGTATGATCATTTCGTTTTCAAGTCTCATATACTTGAAATAACATAGGAAATGAAAGAAATTTAAAACGAATGGAGTACAAAACACATGCATTGTTTTGTTACTTTTCAACATGTTCCATGTATGGAACATGCTGGATTTAAAAATGTTGGCAATCCTTTGAAAAAGTCAGCATTAAAGTAAGAGCCTAGATTGTCTGGGGAATACACATAGATACTGCTTTTACAGTATTACCTCAGCAGACAATGTGGAGTTAGTATGTTTTTAACCATTTCTCATTCACCACTAAAACTCAAGAAGCAATCTTTTGTCTTCTTAATATGGTGTAAATATTGTAATCTTATTGCTACACACAAATAATAATGTTAATTTACTAGTCACTTCTATGGAATATTATAATATCTTGTTATCACAGTACTTTAAATAACTCTCGAGACAGCCTGAGGCTGATCCACTTAGTTATGCTGCTATTGCTCGAGGCTTAAGGGGGCTCAATACTGATGTGAGCACCTCTCCTCCTGCTCTTCCATATTTTTAACACCCTGAAGACAAATGTACTGTAAAACAATGCCAAACATATTGGTAGCAGAAAGTGCATTGTTTTACAATTTTTAAAATGCAACCTTTGTTTTGTTTCAAATAAGTTTAAAAGCCATCTTAGTAAGAAATATCTTTTTAAAAAAAGCAAAAAAAAAATCCCAAACAGGTAATTAAAAGAAGAGATGGATCCAATCCTATTTTGATTACTTTTTGACTCATTTAACCAGAAAACAAGTCAGGAGCCACCAATCTAGACAGGATGATACTATGTCAGTCATATAAAGTCATAGATTTACTGATCCCCCCCCCCAAAAAATGTAAAATATAGTCAAAGAATGTTTCTCAAGCATTTCATAAATTATCTTAACTTGTGTACATGTTAAGTCTGCTGTAACTTGTGTACATGCAGATTATTTAAATCTTAAAAAATCTGCTAAGCATAAAATACTAAGAGCTCAATAGACAAGTAACAATATGCTTCAGTAGGCACAAAGCTAAATAAATAACAAAATGTTGCTTTTTTTCTGTCAGGCTTTGGTCTGTTATGGAGCATATGGGTCTGTTGAAAAACACAACAAGGCAGGAGTATTTATAACCCAGAAACACTGAAACATGAACACACAAGGTGTAACATCATTTCTGATAATGAATACTAATTAGAGTTCATAGCAAAAAGCTTAAATAAATTATAATGTTACTGAGTAAATTAGTTGTTTTTTTCTGAACAAATTACCTTAATAAAGCCAAAGAACTAACAGGAGCACCTTTCTTGGGGCTGAATTTCCAATGTTCATTCTTGAGATCCTGGCTGGTGCTGGTAGAATATATTATCAAACCTTTTTATCCACTGAGAATCTATTCATTTCTGTTCTAATAGGAGCACCACCTTAAATTACTGCCTGTCCAGCTATTTAAAATACAATTAGGCAGCTACCATATTGCTGAACAAACTCATATCTCTCTGGTGCCACACAAACCACCTGGAACTCAACACCGCTAAGACGAAGGAGCTGGTTATAGACTTTAGGAGGTCCAGACCAAAGCCGAGACCAGTCGCATTAGAGGGAACTGAGGTTGAGGTCGTGGACTCCTACAAATACCTCGGGCTGTGGCTGGACAGTAAACTGGATTGGTCAAAACACACTAGCCACCTGTATGGGAAAGTGCAGAGCAGGATGTACTTCATGAGGAGACTGCAGTCCTTTAACATCTGCAGCAAACTGCTCTGGATGTTCTACCAGTCTGTGATTGCCAGTGTCCTCTTCTACACCGTGGTGTGCTGGGGAGGCAGCATATCCAAGAAGGACACGTCCAGACTGGACAAACTGACCAGGCGTGCCGGCTCTGTGGTCGGCATGAAGCTGGACTCTCTGGTGACGGTGGCAGAGGCGAGGACACTGAACAAACTGCTGGACATCATGAACGATAGCAGCCACCCTCTACACGCCGTCATCAGCAGCCAGAGGAGCCTGTTCAGTGACAGACTGCTGCTTCCCAAGTGCCGCACCAATAGATTTAAGAACTCTTTTGTCCCCCATGCTTTCAGACTGTACAATTCCTCATTGGGGGGCGGGGGGGGGGGGGGGTGGGGGGGGGGGGGGGGGGGTGACACAGGACAGAGGGTGGAAGGAGTAGTGACCCCTTGTATTTTTCTCCATACTTATCAGGTCAAACCACATAGTGCGATACGATATCACTGGTCAATCTATTTGCCAAATTCTTATATTTTTTTTGTGTTGTATTTATATTTACTTATATTCTTATATTCTATATTCTTATTCCTTGTTTCTTGCATAATTTAAGGTTTTTCTTGCATAATTTAAGGTTTTGGTTACTCACATTTGGTGTGTACCTTAGTATTTAATTTGTATTTTGTATTCTTTTGCACTTTTGCTTACTGTGTGTTATCTTTGTTTTTTGCCTGGGAGCTGCTGGTAACTTCAATTTCCTGAAGGAGTCTTCCCAAAGGATCAATAAAGTACAAGTCTAAGTCTAAGTCTATCTGTTCATGTGCTTTGTCACATGAAGAGATACAGAATACATGCTATAGAATACATTATCATCTGGGTAAAGCATTTTTTATGCAACAATGACTTTTTAAAAAGTTTGATGTAAATAAAGTGGCTTTACATTTTTAAAACTACTATAATATTCTGGTGGTTAAGTCTATCGTTGATAGGTTTCCTTTCCATCTGTAAAACCCTTTGTTGAGTCCCTGCCATTTTGTGTTTATTTTCTGTCCAGTCTGTTTTTCAACTCAAAACTTGAATTTTCTCATTTTGTGGTTGGCAAAACCATTCTCCCTGTCCATTGTATCTCCTCAGTCCAAAAGGTTGAGATACTTAATAAAGGTTTCTATATCTGACACTGTTGTTCATTTTGAACTTGCCTTACCCAAGAAAGGATCCCCTAGTACCTTTTAAAAATGTATTAAGAAGTACATGTTGTTGTTCTGTGAACTCAAAAAAAAAAGTCTGGCATGATACATTTCTCTGAAATGAAATATGAAGAGAGAAGAGTGACTCTACATTTCTGTGGTTTTCTTCAGTGAATCTGAAGGCAGAAACTTGCGCAGCTGTTGGCATTAATAGCTTCTTTCCCCAGTGGTTGAATCCAAATTTTTGTCTGATTCACCGTGACATGAAATCAGGTCTGATGAGATTGTGGAGACATTTATAGAAACATTCTAAATCGATCCCAGTTTTGTAATTCAATGCGCACAATCGCTATCTTTCATCTCCCTTTTCAAAGTTCGCTCCTTGGATGCCTCCAAGAATTTTAATAACACCCCCTGGCAAGCAAGTGTATACCACAAGGAAAGCTGCAGTACACCGAATCAAATCAAACCTGCAGATGATAGATGAGCAAGCGTAGTCAGTCTATAATATATCCTGACCAGCAACTCACTCCAGTGACAGCTAAAAAATGCCAATAGGCTTACAGGAACCAGAATATGGAAACTTTTTCATTTTCTGAAGGTCTTACTTTACATCTAGATTACTTTGCAAAAGTACTCGCACCTCTTTTCTTTTTAATATCGTTAGGTTTTTTTTAGTCTATTCCATTAAAACTAGTTAATATCCCTAAATACAATTATATGAAAATTATTGCCTTTTAAAATCAACATATTACTATTAGAAAGTGTCTAAATTTAATCACTGGAGGTTAGAAGAAAAAGGTTTTGAGAAGTTTAAAGCAGAAATTGGTGAAAAAAACATATAAGCTTTGAAACTCTCAAAGACAATTCAATCTATTATCTGCAGATACACAAAGACATGACAAGCTTCACAATGAAATTATTTATCAGAGAAAAAGTCAAGGTGTCCGGCATATCTCTGCAGAAGCTGCTAGAGATTCACAGCGTAGGCGGAGGAATCTGTGGTCAGAACAACTATTCATCACGCACTCCACAAATCCAGAATTTCAAGCTAAGTGGTAAAAAGTAAGCCACTGGTGAATAAAGTTCACAAGAAGTGCAAGCTGTTTAGGGTATATGGCAAGAATGTGCAAGAAAGTGTGCTGGTCATATAAGACCAAAATATAATGGTCACAAAAGGCAATGTGTGCTGATGTACATCACATCACCCTCAACATGCCTACGGCACTGTGAAACATGCTGGTGGCAGTATTGGGCATTGGGGATGCTTCTCTTTGACAGAGACAGGAAGTTGGTCAGATTTTGTGGTAAGATTGATGGAGCTAAATCCAAGCAGAAAACCTGGTGGAGCCTGCAAGACATGAGACTTGTTGGTGGAGGCTCAACTTCCAGCAAGACATCCACCTAAACATGCAGCTGCAGTGGTTGAGATCATAGTATATTTGTTTTATGGTGCAGATCCAGTCAAAGAATAGACCTAAATCCCTCTGAAAATCTGTTGTGAGGCTTTAAAATTAATGTTGAAAGGTGTTCTCCTTTCAATCTCACTGAGTATTAGCTATCTAACAATGTATAAAAGGTGAAGAAGTTTTTGGTGTCTCTTTCAAGGGACTGTGTAAAAAAGTAAAAGACCGAACAGTGATGAGGAGATCTCTGTGGATGGTCAATGCCCTCTTGCCTAAATGCACTGTTTTGCTTTGCGAGTACATCAGTCATGTGGCACAGCATAGGGAACCAAAAGAAAAAGTGGTCGACCTGGCATTTACCTTTGTCTTTGAGAGCAAAGCAAATCAGTAGCTCCCCAACAAAGCGCTGGCACTTGGTTTGAGAGATATAGAGAGCTGAGCTCCCTGGAGAGCGGCAGAAAAATACCAGCTCAGCCCCCCAGGGCTTTAAGCTTCCTTGGGAGTTTGTTAAGAAAGGCTGCATCGACAATCTTAGACTGGTGTAAAGCCTTACCGTCAGCTATGAGGTGCTCCGGCACATGTAAGATTACTCGGACTGAGAGGCTGCAGGCGAGGTGAGAGGAGTAAACCAGGCCAATCACGCAGCTGATGACACTGATCAGAGTCAGGGTGGTCTTATTGATAGGACTCCGCGGGGAACCTGCTGTTGGGAACAAATGGAATGGAAAGAGAGAAAGGAGATGGGAACAATAAACAAAACGTATATGAGAAGCAGTCACTTGTGTTTTTCTGGCAACCTTTTGGTAACATAAACATAAAGGCAAACAGTCACACACAAATACACACACGCTACTCACATGAGTTACTTTACAAACCGGCCTCTACCCACCGCACAAAAATGGGCTTAGCTCCCATAAAAAGGACCTTTGGATCAAAAAAATCATCACGCCTTTGGGAGCTTTAGACTGGGCTCGGTGGTATAGACCTAAGGTTTACCTTTGAAGGGTTTTTAACATCCATGCTGGGATGTGTGAGGAAAATAGAAACACACACCAAAATAATATTAAAAAAAAAAACAGCTTAGAGGTTGCTTTGCAACCGACCCTCTTTCCTGTGCTCCCCTTTTTTGTCAGAGTAAAATGCTTCCCTTATCTCCTTTACTCCAGAGTGCAACACAGAAAAGTGGTAAACGTGACCGCATACCCACAGGAGGTATGCATTCATCCACACACACACACCCCCACCTACGCCCATATACACAACAAAAACCACATAATGACCTTGAATATAGGTACTCAAACTTTGTCCAAAGCAGTTACTTTTACACTAACGCCAAAAATTCAAGATTAAATTGTCACTTTTAAATTACTTTAGCAGAGCTTGTTCTTTCAGATGCTACCTGAGGCTAGGCTTTAAACAAAGGCCAAATGGAACGCTGACCTTTTGTATTTTGCTCCAAACCAGTTGATGTAATCAAGTAACTTATCCAGAAATGGGATGCAGGGATCATCTCACTTTGCTGAACCTTTTTTTTGTTCTTTTATCTTCTGGCATTCTGCCCAAAGATTATTCTTCAGTTTTTAAAATGTTAAAAAAATAAAATAAATAAATAAAATCAGTCTCCATATAAATGTAGCTATTTTCGGAAAATGTTTTATATTGTATATGTGAGCAGGAAATGACAAGGAATAATTTCATCATGCCTCACAAATCAGTCTTTCCTCTGGATGTAAACAACACAGTTGGGGCATCATTGCTACCATCTTGTTCTAATTAAAGATGTTGGCTACACTTCCGGAGGCTTCACTGTGTACGTGACACCTGTGCACATGACGGGAGGATAATTGGCTTGGAGGCTCTGTAAAGGCTTGTAACGCCTTTTGACAGCAGCTATTATTTTGAGGGGATTGTTTTGTTTTGTTTTTTCTTCCTCCATCTCCCTTCCACAACCTATTACTGTACATCAAAGTTGCAAGGACAAGGCATGCTGACAGATAAAGCGTGCTCCACCACTTCACGTTGACAGAGTTTGCACAGGGTCCTCCTTAGAAATAATATTTGTCCGTAATATTATTTCAACACAGAGTGCTCTTCATATTGCAAGGTGCAACAAACATTACATTTTCCACCCCAATGGGAACCTCTGATCTCATGATCTTGTTTGATTTCCATCAACAAGATTGAATGCAGATGCAGTGAGATCAATTTTACATGCTCGCAAGCACTCTACACATTACTGTGTATGTATACACAATCCCGGTACGAGTCGAATTTACGTGTAAACACCAATTTAGAACCATCCACTGGCTACATGTACAGAGTTTACTTGTCATGCGTCGTGGCGGTGGCAATACCATCAGTGGGATAAATTGTCTGTGGGTGTATGAGTCCTCCTTACCCCCAGAGCCCCACGCGCTGTTGGCGTTACCATTTCTCATACCTCGACTCCGGCGCCGACTGCGGTTTGGGTCAGTGTAAAAGGCCAGCTGAGGCTCGCTGTCTGCCTCCGTCCCAGAGTCCCCGTCTGGGTTCAAGAAAGTTGAACCCGCTGTTGGATTCAAACAAAAATACACCTCCAATGAAAAGGAAAAAAAAAAAAAAAGACGACTGGTGGGAGCTCGGTCCGCAAGATATCTTTTCAGTGACTGAAATGTAAGGGATGGCAGTCAAAAGTAAAAAAAATATTTTTGTGTTGGAATAATGTGCAGCTCTGTGTGTTGTTAAAAGAAAGAAAAGTGATTGAGTGGAGCTTCATATTGTGTCATTTAAACCGAGCCAACAATAGTCTCAGTATAATGGCATTTACGGTTATCGCATGAAAAGTTAGATAAAGGATCATAATTAAAAGCAGATGGTTCTCGCACTGCAGTAGTAATTTTGGTATCTGATCAATAATTTTTTCATAAAGCTGTGATTTTTACTAAAGACAAATCCAATATAACCAAACAATGTGTTGTTTATGGACATTAGGATCCTAATGATATACAAGGAAAAGCTTGAAAACTGTATATCATTAGGATCCTAATGTTGGAATACTATTGGAATTTTTTTTATTGATACACTCATAAATGATATGCCCAACCATCAGATTGTTTTCAAGACAAATGAGGTTTTAAGGTAGCACCTTTTAGATTGCTTCAAAGCCAGTGTAAACTAGGTCCTATATTATGTTCAAAACAAGTTCGTATAACCGATGTGTTAATAACCAATACTTAAAGTCCTGAGAAAACCATGGACTTACTGAAAATTTTAACAAGAGCACCTTACAGGACCCTTCCCCTTGCCAATTGCTGCGCTACAGCTCTCCATCCACAGTGAAGCCTGCGGAAAACTCAATAAATTGTTAGCATTTCCTGTAATGTTAGATTGCTTCTCTGCCATTAGCACACCTGTCATCTTCAGCTGGAATGACTGTGCACTGTGCAGGGGGAAGCGCATACACAAGCATGAATGACAATGCTAAGGCATTCCTCCTGGCAGATCAGTGTATTTCTGCAAATGACAGTAGGAATACTAGGAGCAGCCAGACGAGCTTGATTTTTTTCCACAAATGATCTGTTCCATATTCTACTGTCCCGACAGTGACAGTTTCATTAAATATATAAAACATTTTTTAAAATAAAAGTTACCTACTGCAGCTTTAATTGAAAAACTTAAATAAAACAGAATTATAAGTAATATGAGTACGGTAACTCTGAGTCCTATGTTGTCTTGTGTATGTGAATAAGACAAGTACATGTCATGCTCTACACTCATCTAAAACTTAAATCTCAAAGATACTTTGTTGATTTTGTTTTCAATTCTACCATTTGCCACAGCATTTTAAAACTGTACATCTTTAAATCTAAAACTCGCCTGAAAAGTGAATGAGGTGAAAATGAGATCTGGGGAACTTATGTATTTTTTGAATTAGATTGTGTTGAGTAAAAGCAAACAAACTACTAGATTAAAAATTTGCAACATTATACTTCAATTAGTTTTTTTATTGTATGCCATATGATTAATGATGGTCATAATTTCCAGAACTCAATTTCAGGGAAAATAATTCCTGTATACTCAAAATGAAATACTTATGCTGCTGTAAAATGAAAATGAATTAATATATTTGTCAAAGTTAACTACTGTAATTATGTAAATATGTTGGATTTAAAAAAAATAAGCTAAAAGGAAAATAAGCAACATGTAGTGTTGCTTATCTTCTGTAGTGTACAGCTCTAGTACTGTCCATCCCTCGTCCACCAATCTTTATCATGTTGCACTTAAGACTTAAAAGTTTAGATTTGGATAACTAGCTTTCAAGCAATTGAGCTAAATATATTCATCAGCAATGAATGGTGAAAAGCTATGTGTCACTTAACACTGCATGATACTTAACATGAAGATATTTATGTATATATAGAACTGGGCAGCTTTATACTTAGAGTATACACTGCACTAACAATGTTAATAATACATTACTTTGAGTGTGTTTTAATTGAAGCATTAGTTATGTTTACAGGGCATGTATCCAAAGTTGTTTACAAGTGCTTTTGGTTTGCACAATGTTAAGAAGGAAATTCAATAAAGCTTCATACATGTTAGTGCTTCGGTGGGATTTAAGTGATTTGCAAATAAAATAATTCTGTTTCTGTATGACACGAGCTTAAAAATCCTGACCAAGACACAGCGTTTGATTAGACGAACAGAAAGTCTGCGAAACAATTGGGGGAGGAAATAGTTGGCAGCAATGTCAGTGTGGTAAACTTTGAACAGCTTATTCGTGACAGCAGCTTCATCAGCTTTTCAAGTTGTTGCTTTTAGAACAATATGCTCTGAAGATATGAATGTGCTGCATTAATATTATTGGCAGCCATGACTATCTACCAGCACAGATGTTAGCGTAGCTTCACTTCACAAGAGGAAAGCCTTTTGTGGTGACACCATTGTTTCAGCAGTGTTTCTCTCGACCGATTTAATAAACAAGCATTCATCATAGCACACTTTCAGTTCAGATACTGCTTTTGCTGGAAGGAAACGGCGTCCTCTGCATTTTTTCAAGTTATTGTCGAACCCTGCAATAAAAATGAAATCTGCATTTTTTTTAAATGGAGGGAAAAAAGCATTAGGATGAATTTACTGAACTTAGAGAAAACTATAACTAAAAGGCGAATGGAGAGATAACTGAAGTGAGGAAAGTTCTTGAATATAAGAGAATAACATGCAGACATAAAAAATTCTCGTTTGGTGTAGAAACAAAACAGTCCACTACATTTAAACTGCTATTCAAGTGGCTTTAATAAAACTGCTTTCCTATTACAAATTATCTTTATTGTTACTATGATTATTCTTAATAAAGCGGTTTTACCTAAAAGTACACTTGTTTATGTCTGCTCATACTAAAATTCACAGAATTCAATTTAAAAGACTTTTTTTTTTACACATTGCATTATTTAAATGTACATAAAAAGGATGACACATGGATAAACGTTAAATAATTTTGATTTTCATGTTTTTGTGTGACAACATTTACAATAATGTTGCAAAAATATTGTACTCAGGAGAAAAGAATAAGCTATTCCATTTTCATCATTGTGTCAAGACACAGATCAGGCTAAATTACTGCATATGAAATCCCTATATTTGACATACCTTGCATTTATTTATAATTATGAAATACTAATGAGGGATTCACAGTCTGGGCACACTTCTCTCGCCTACTCCATCACCTACTCATGTTCTCCCATTTGACAGCTTAGGTCCTTGAGATTTTGAGAAGTGACTCTTGAGTCCATTAAAAGTGTTGACATATGGAGCAAAGACAAGCGCCAGAGCATCTAAGACAAAACGAAAAAGCTTTAGTGCTTAACACACCTATCACACAAACAGAAAATGCCCACTGAGAACGACAATGCGTCTGTGTGCATATTTTATAAGAAAGATGAAAACTGTCGAGTGGAAACCCCAGCAACAGAAACTCGAAACTCCGTGAAGCAGATCTAATTTCCTGCTTAGACAACCTCATTCCTGTGCAGCTGGCTTTGGAGACATCTAATTTGCATCTGGAAGCACTAAAATTTCTGAAAGGGGGCGTGTGTGTGCCAGTGTGTTGGCGTGTGCATGCCAAGCACCATAGATGGCAAAACCTTGAACTTTCAAACACTAAGACGACACTGTATCGCTGATACAGCAATTATAATTAATGAAAACAGTTTTTTCCCCCACTTCATTGCATTCTATTTGTGCATACTTCTATCACAACGTGAAAATTTGCTAAATGTAACTGAATGAATCAAAAGCAAATGTTTCTTTTATTTGTGGATAGAGCTTTGTTGTCAGTCAACTGAATGGTTCAAAGCCACCAGCACAGATAAAGAGCTTCTTGAAGCTCTCACAGACACAGCTAAAGAAAAAGTAATAAATGCGTTACAAAAAACATACAAAGAATCTCTGGGATGTTTTTTTAAGCAGGAGGTTGGCTGCAAAGACATCATTTTCAAGATTATGCGGATTGTGGTAAGAATGTATCTTAACTTTTTATAACATGACTAAATACTAAATATTTTTCCCACAATTAGTTTCTCATTAGTCTTCGCTGAATTATGTTCAGGTAATCATCAGTTTAATTACACACATTTGATTTGACTGTGCGTTTACATATTTGTTGCTGCAAAAAAACACGTATAATCATGGCCTTAGTTAGTTATTGGTAACTAATTTTGTGCTGAATAAGCATATTCTGTTGAACTTTAAAAGTGTTGAGGTCAAATACATGTTAAGAATAAGCGTAACAATGAGCTAGGTTTGATGACATGCAAAAAAAACCCTGCATGTTCTTTAGACAACAGTTAACTGACAAATATTGATGAGTCACCACATTTATATAGATAAAATGTACAATAAATTGTGTATCGAGAAAGATGAGGCAGCTGGTCACTTAGGATTAGTAACACTCATTAATTCACGCTCTTTTGCAAAAGTATCCAAAGTCCTTGGACACAAAAAACACACAATTAAATGTATTTTATTGGTATTTTATGTGGTAGACCAACACAGAACAGCAAATAACTGAAATGTCAAGATAAGAATACGTTGTTTTCAAAATACCTTTCAAATACAAGTTGGAATAGTGTGGTGTGCATAGACTCTGCTTCCTTGTAAACAACCTTTTTTCTGCATATACAACAGCAAGTCTTTTGTTGAAGCGTTGCATATCCAATGACTAAATGTTTGCTTTTTTTTTTTTTTTACAAAGTACAGTAGCTCAAGGTAACTCAGTCCTTCTAAGAGTCCTGGAAGACTATAAACATCAATTTTTTAAATTCAGTTTTGATCTAAACCATATTGTAACTATATTGTAGCTCTGGCTGTGTGCTTAGGGTCGTGTCCTGCTGAAAGGCGAACCGCCATCGTAGCTTCAAGCTCTTTGCAGCCTCTAATAGGTTTTCTTGCAATGCATTCACCCACAGCTAAAGAAAAGCATCCTTACAGTCAGATCTAAGTCAACTTCTGAAGGCAACTGTCTCCTTTATACAGGATTTTCTTTTCCTTTTTGTAGGTGTTTCAGAGTAAAGGGGCCCTTTTCCACTTCACATTATCAACAACTTTGTGTTGATCTGTCTCATAACAATACACTACAGTGCATATTTTTGCTTTTAATTTGACACAATTTGACACAGTTGTAAGGACATGAATATTTTTGCAGTGCACCTTAACTCAAGCGATCTCCCAGCAAGTTAGCTTGTTAAGTTTGTGGCTTTCTCATGCTAGCAATATCCAGATTTTGCTACCATTAGATGTGCGCATTGCTTAGACTGACTAGAAGCCCATACTTTCATGTGAAGTTCTGTACACTTGAAAATGAGATTTGTAATTTAACACTTTTCTAAATATAGTGTAGTTACTTGTTACACATTAGATCTTGGGCCTGATCTTGGGCTTGGAACACATTTCTTAGTCAGAGCTGGACATTGAGAGTAATTAAGAAAGGCATGGCAACAGCAAGAAGGAGTTTCAAAGTCTATAAATCCAATATTGTCAAGAGGCACCAACTTAAACAGATATATTTTCAAAAAGTTATGAAACATTAAGAGTGGTTTATTTCTTAAAAAAAGATGTGAAGGTCTTGTATTTCTTGGTTGTGTTCAGAAAAGGACTAATTTGCTGACATTTTGTTGATAGATCGCCTGGACCTAAATGTTTCTTTATTCAATACATCACAAATGCCAGCTTCAACCATGTCTCTGAAAATGTGTTTCTCTTTTTAGTACCAAGTTGTACAGACTGGCAAAGGAAACACAAGTGTTGATTACAGTTAATTCCAACCACACTGGAAGATTTCTGGGCATTGCAGGCTTAATTTTTCAACAAGGCCATTTGGAGGGGCTAGCAGCGCCCACTGTGGTTTTCTATTTTGTATTTTTCAAGCTTTCACTCTTTTTTTCTCACCTTTTATTATTGATTAAGAAGTATTACCTGAAATGTGTTTTAGTACAAATTGTCTCTTCTGAATCTGGCGTTGTTCTGTGCCAAACTGGACCCAAATAAATAAATTACAAAAAATTTAAAAAATAAAGGTTTCTAAATCCAAAAAGTCCCAATAGTCATGTTGTTGTCAGACATGATGCATAAAACATTATTTGAAGTGCTAGTGAAATAAATAGAATGGAGCAGTTTGCAACAAACTGCACCTCTAGCTGCCTTACAATTACAGCAGTTTCAATAACTCCATCTAAAGATGCTTTGACCTTTTTCATTTGCTTATCAATAAGGTTTGGATTTATTTGGGTTAAGAGAAAGTCACTATAATGACGAGTAAAGGTTAAGCTACCCAAAAATCTAACTTGAAGTCATTGATGGCTTATATAACTTATCCCTCAAATGTAAGTGTTGTCTTTAATGTGTGTTCCCCTGGCTGTGGTCACAAATTATTGGCCTGGAAAGCATGAAGTGAGCATGAGTAGGGATGGAATGTTACAACAAAGTAATAATGATGGAAAACAATTCAAGTACAACACAATTGGCAATAAAATTACGATAAAAAAAATAAATGGCAAGTTTCACATTCACGCTTCATTCATGCAACATTTCCTTAGCACTTCAATGTTTTGAGAGCAATCATCACTTTAATGGCATGACACTCATATCATCATATGCTATAATTTCAACATTTTTCAAAATGATCTCAAGGTTATTACTTATCAACTCCTTTGAGTACTATAAAGTTATAACATTTCAATCAATTTGGGCATAAATATTGTATATAACAAGTGCCTGTGATCCTTGATAACCCACCTTGAATAACATTTGGAATATGGCATGCCTGCTGGAACTGCTTAAAATTATTTGGAAATTACTGAGCAACTCAAGAAACAAGTATGAATTCAGCATTTGACATGAACATTTTAGGCTAGGAACTGATATTTAATGGCTATGATCACTTGCCTTCAGTCATTATAAGAGGTCCCATTAAGTGCATGAACTCTTTCACATTTTGTGGGCTTTACAATAGAAAGACAACTTACTGGTACCACATTTTGTAGAAAAGCGATGTTCAATTTCTACTACAGGACACAGAAAGCCATTTGAATGAATGTAACATTTGTTTGGTTCATTTGTTTGTTTCTTGAAAAAAGTAACAGTTTAAAATATGTTTGACAGAGTTGGACAGTACTGTCCTGACGAATGCAAAAAAAAAAAAAGAAGAAACATTATTGCATTAAATATAGTTAAATTTCTACAGTTAAATTTGTACATCACAATGAAGGTCAGAATTATTACCCAGCATTTATTTTGATATGTTTACACATTTATTTTGAGTCAGTATTTTCAAGTACATATTTAATGTCTTTGCCACTGTACTAAATCCTAGACATACGTTGTCGTGTTTTGATTTATGTAATTTATTCTACATTAAGGTAACAATATGTATATAGTAAATAAATTGTTCTGATTACAAAAAAGTCCATGACAGCACCCATGTGAACTGGACAAGTCTAGCAAAATGAGGAGACTTCTTTAAGATTTACCATTTTACATTTTAAGTTAAAGAACAAAAAATGTGCTGTCACTCGACAAAAGAACAAACAAGTTTAACATTTTTTTTTATATTTGTGATTTACAGTCTTGAAAAATCACCGGCTTTCAGCAATTCTTTATTTATTGGTAAATTACTATGTTTTGTAATGAAAACATTACAAAATGTTTCATTACAAAAAATGAAAAGCTTTTGTAATGCATTGGTACTCTAAAAAGTAAAGGGTTAAAATATATCAAAGATTGCAGATTGCATAAAATGCACTAACAAGACAAGTTTTAGAAAGAAAGTAACATGAGGCGTAATTTGTTAGAAAACAAATCAATTAACTTTTCAGTAAAACGTTTTCCAACCCTAGTTTGACTACTAAAGTTGTTTTTATGAATCTGTAACCTTTATTACAAAATGTACTTCTTTCAAAACGATAAACAGAACTTCTATGTATTCAGATCTTTACTTGACATCATCAGTCTGTAACATTTTTCTGGCCTGGTTTATAGAAAACACGGGCGTGACTCACCTCTGGTGTTGCTGGAGAGACGTTTGCGTTGGCTGGTAGATGTGTTGTGTGGTAGCAGGGTGTTTTGCTGGTGATTGCTGTCCAATGGGCTCGTGGCAATAATGTTGTCCTTGTATTTGTTCATCAGGGCCAACTTGGTGTTGTCATTCACTGCAAACAAGTGGAAGGTAACTATAAACACTTCAAAATGGTGGCTTTGACATTTTTAAATGCCAGTTGTAGGGAGAGAAAAAGAAAAAAAATCAGTAATGCTACAAAAAAATGCATCCAGCTGTTTACTGAGTGAAAAGTCAACGAGTCTAAATTGAAGTGTGAGAAAAGCTGGCATGAAATTAAAACTAATTAGAAAAACTGTTGAAGCATATGTAAGACTCGGAGGAGGAAATTATACATTTCTGTAAATATTCAGACAAAGGCTTCAGCAAAAAGACTAAGTTGGTGATTTTGTAGAATTATATAGCAATAATTGCATGTTAAACTGATTGTTTCATTCCAACTAAGAGAATCCTTTGCTCACACACTCAATGATTCTTCATTAAAAGTTATTTATGATACACAAGATCTGTATATGTTACCAAAGGAGATGCAAATGTTTTTGTGCTTATGATGAAAAATGAAACAGATAAAAATACTGCCTCCAGCTGCGTAACAATGAGCCTTAGACAAAAATAATGAAGAATAATTGCTGGTGACAAACACCACTAAATATATTCATATCATTTTTCTTTACTTGTTCATGAAGGCATAAAATGATAACTATTCTAATGCCAAGGGTCATGGCCATTTTCCAGATAGGTCCATGTGTTTGTTTATTCAGTAGGAATTCAAATGTCATTTTCTCAGTGACCTCTACAGTTTTCATATGTATAAACATTCTGAACTTAGCCAGCGGCTGGTACTGTCTCTTTCTCCAGTTTCACGCGTTACCCATCTGAAATGCATAATGCAAAGGATTACTTTGCTTCCATTAGCTGCAGGGCTGGACTATTTGGATCTTAGAGGAGCAGTGTGTGTGAGCACTTTCACCGTAACTGATCACTTAATGAGTCCAGCTAGTAAATTTGAAGCTTATTTCAATTCACAGCATATACCTGCCGTGGAATGGCTTACCGGAGTTGGGTTGATGGAGAAAAATAAACGCTCTGAAATGGATTCACCAGCTTGCAAAGAGGTCTCCTGAATATTTCCAATTTAAAAGGATTGTTTATGAGGAAAACAAAACAAGCGTTTTCACGACTCAAAGCCAAATGACGAGCTGCATGGAAGACAGAAGCTGCATACTTTTGCACGACTGACATTTCACCAATTACTGTTGACCTGTGAAACAAAATAAACCTTTTTGTTAAAGAAGAAATCTGATCAAATTAATTGTTATTAAAAGTGCAAGATAGTTATTCTGATTAAACAAAAAATGTGACATTTTTCTGAATTAAAAGACATGTTTCCCTAATTAAAGTGAATGTTTGTGG
Organism: Xiphophorus maculatus; assembly: GCF_002775205.1. NCBI lineage: Eukaryota > Metazoa > Chordata > Actinopteri > Cyprinodontiformes > Poeciliidae > Xiphophorus > Xiphophorus maculatus. Next base: position 9,443,669 of record NC_036448.1, read on the forward strand.
CATCAAATTTGTTTATTTTTGTGTTAGTAATGATCCAACAAATGCACATTTGCATGTGAAAGACTTTTTTTTATCCTTGGGCATTAATACTGTAATAATATAACACTGCAGCACTATTTCCTTTAAATAATAAATTGAATTGTTCTTGTCTGTGTGCATACACAAAAAACCTTGCCTGTACTGTACCTCTTACCCAAAAAACAAAAATAAAACACATGGGGTTGGAATTTTCAGAGATAAAAATTGACATGTTAGTGGACTCACTTACTCACTCATGAAGAAAACTGAACTGAACAAAACAAATTAAAATCCCCAGCAGGAATGACAATGTGGTGAGGGGTTAGGGAAAGCTATATTATTTCACAAAGGACTTATTTTTGAAGGGGAAAAAGTTCTCAATTGAGGAGGAATAAAGTTTAAACAATTGGGTCAGTTTGTTGCTATCAAGCTTTCTTTGAGAAGCTACAGTTGAGCTAACAGTCTCACAAAAAGAGAATAAAAGTTACAAGGACACTATTGAACGCTGCATGAGTGAAGCTGACATCAAGAGATATCAGGGCATCAAATGAAACATGACTATGGTTGAGAAGTTATTGTCTAGCTTTTAGAAAAAAATTAAGGTACAAAAATCTCTGCGGTAAGAACTTTTCACTAAATGTTCATTCTGATTCTGCCTAGTATTTTTTTTTCTGTTTAGTAGTTGAATATTTTGTGCTCTGATCAGTTGTTTGCAGTCACACTCTGGTTGGTTTATTGGTCACGGGGATGGCGAATTGTCCCTACATCGTTGGTTTTCGGTTGGTCTTTCAGATCACAGCTGCCAGGCTAATCTACTGTTTTCACACTGAGGAGCCAAACTGCAGCATAAGCGTTGTTTTGGAGTTGGAGTGGTTAAAAGTCACTTGTACTGTTGTATTATGTGGGAGGATAGCTGTAAGGCTTGTTTTTATCCCGCTTCTCCGAAAATGGGTTTACAGTCTGAGTCATGGTTCATCACTTCGGTATAGGGTCAAACAATAATACAGAGATCAGGAACCTAATTTTAGATATCACAATTTACACCAACTACTGAGAAAATATACAGTGACATGATTTTGAGGTCATATCACTGAGCCCTTGGTCTTAGTTGGGTAAAAAATACTCTTAAAATATTTACTTTTTTTTTTCAAAAGAAAATGCTACTTTGTTTTACCATATAACTTTGCTACTCTAAAAAAAACAAAATAATAAAACCAGGATAAATAAAACAAAACTAAAGCACTCTTCAAAGATAAGTGGAACTCAGTAAAGGGATAATTTACTGTGTGTTTGTGTCTGTTAGTGCAAGAATCACCTCTGAAAATTGCAAAAGAAAAGCAATCAGGACCATCAATGCCAACACAAAGACTGTGGAAGGCAACTTTTAAAGGCTTAACAAAAAGCTTATTGTCCTGATAGTACAGTACAATGTATTTTGGGGAGTTATTTAGAAATAGTCATGCATGTCATAGCGAACAAAATACAGCATTGTTCTCTGTTTTTTTGTCTTCAGTTTCAGATTTGCTGGCTTAATGTATGATCATCTGCTAGAGTGAAATTGTGCTTTTTTTCAGCTAATCTTTTATGATAAACTTGTACAAAAGAGTCACATTTTTGGAAAAAACTTCCATATTGATTTATGTAATCAAAATGGAAGTCTTGCGTCACATATAAAAAAGGTTTGAATATTTCAGAAAATTACAGAACACTTTGAAGAACATCAAGATGTTTGTTTTACATCTGATTTATGTTACAAAATGTTTCAGAAGAACTAAAACCTTTTTCCATGCTTATCCCATCTGTTCTGTCTTTTCTGCTCTGGTTGTTTCTGCAGTCTACTAACCCGGTGTGAGGTCCATATTATTCTTGTCATTGCAGCCCTGAAGGGAGTCCAAGGTACGGGTGACTTGACTGGCAAATTCCTCCCCGCCGTTCATGCACTCTCGTTGCAAATGGTGACGCAGGTCTGTAATGTCATACTCGTACCTGCAGATGAGACTGAATTCAGTTACCGCTCTAATATATTGACCTAATTTTAGATTTCCAAAGTCACATGTCTCTAGAATCTTTTCTAGATTCTAAAATAAGTCCCTCATAGTCCTATCTGAACCTGCTCTGCATGTACCCGTCCAAAATCGGTGTCTCCCGGATGCTGAGGGTGCCACCAGAGTTTGGCCCCTGACCCCTGGAGTTCCTTAGACTTTCCCGTGCTTGGCCTCCCATCAGCACTGATGGGATGTAGTGTATCTCATTAGCCGCCTCAGCGCTGGCACTCTTTTGGGGCTGAGGGATGCGGCGTCTCTTACACCAGCGCCTGCGGGTGTACAGGATCAGGACGAGGCACAGGACGGACAGCAGAAGGGCGATCATCCCACCCTGATGGGAGGAAAGGGGAGAGTTTGGAGCACGGACAGAAAACCAGGGGAGGGGAGAAGAAAACAGTGGGAACATAGTCAGAAAATCCAGCCAAGGCAAAAATAGATCAAAGTCAAACTCAGAGAACTGAAGCCACGGTTTACTAAAAGATTCCAGCTACAATTTAATGAATAAAGAAAAAAATGTTTTAGGGCTGCACAATGGCGCAGTTGGTAGCACTGTTGCCTTGCAGCAAGAAGGTCCTGGGTTCGATTCCCGGCTGGGGTCTTTCTGCATGGAGTTTGCATGTTCTCCCTGTGCATGCGTGGATTTTCTCCGGGTTCTCTGGCTTCCTCCCACAGGAACATGACTGTCAGGTTAATTGGTCTCTCTAAATTCTCCCTAGGTGTGAATGTGTGTCTGTTATTGCTGCTGATCTGATCCAAATAGTAAACTCATCGCTCTCATCAGGCGTTTTCCCCCAGGCTTTGAAAACAGCAGTAATCAAACCACTTATAAAAAAGAACAATCTGGACAAATCACTAATGCAGAATTACAGGCCGATCTCCAACCTCCCATTCATCAGCAAAGTTATTGAAAAAGCTGTGTGTAAACAATTAACTAGCTTCCTAACTATAACCAACCACTTTGACTCCTTCCAGTCTGGTTTTCGTGCTCACCACAGCACAGAGACCGCCCTCGTAAAAGTGTTTAATGACATCCATATAAATGCGGACTGTGGCAGAACCACAGTGCTAGTTCTGTTGGACCTCAGTGGAGCTTTTGACACTGTTGACCATGACATATTACTGAATCGACTGGAGAGTTGGGTCGGACTCTCCGGTCCAGTGCTAAACTGGTTTGAATCCTACATAAAGAACAGGGATTTCTTTGTTTCAATTGAAAACTTTTCATCAAAGAGGTCAAAGGTCACATGTGGGGTACCCCAAAGTTCAATCCTAGGACCCCTTTTATTCAATATTTATATGCTCCCAATAGCTCAGGTTATAACAGGAAATAATATTAGCTACCATAACTATGCAGATGACAGAAACAAAACTGAAGTTATTATTTTTGGACCTAAAGAGGAACGATCAGAGTCAATGCACAGCTTCAGTTATTACAACTGAAAACCAGCGATCAGGCCCGAAACCTGGGAGTAGTAATGGACTCTGACCTGAACCTCCAGAGCCACATAAAGACAGTCACAAAGTCGGCCTTCTATCACCTGAAGAACATTTCCAGGATTAAAGGACTAATGTCTCAGCCAGATCTAGAGAAACTCATCCATGCATTCATCTTCAGTCGTATTGATTATTGCAACAGCGTCTTCACAGGTCTGTCCAACAAATAAATCAAACAGCTGCAGCTGATCCAGAATGCTGCTGCTCACGTTCTCACTACAACCAGGAAGATAGAGCACATAACACCAGTTTTAAAGTCCCTCCACTGGCTCCCTGTAGCTCAAAGAATAGACTTTAAAATACTGTTGTTAGTTTATAAATCACTGAACGGCTTAGCACCACAATACATTAAAGATCTGCTGTTGTTGTATCAACCTTCCAGACCTCTCAGGTCTTCTGGTTCTGGTCTGCTCTGCATCCCCAGAACCAGAACCAAATGAGGAGAAGCAGCTTTCAGCATCTATGCACCACAGATTTGGAACAAACTTCCAGAAAACTGTAAAACACCTGAAACACTGACTTCTTTTAAATCTCAACTGAAAACCCACCTGTTTAGAATTGTATTTGAAATGTAATCAATTACAAATTTATTGATGTAACTTGACTTAATGATTGATTCTATATTGCATTGTGATTCTGTGTTTGTAATGATGTAAAGCACTTTGAAATGTCTTGCTGCTGAAATGTGCTATACAAATAAAATTTGATTGATTGATTGATTGGATGGTTGTTTGTCCTGTATGTCTTTGTGCCGCCCTGCGGCAGACTGGTCACCTGTCCAGGGTGTACCCCGCCTCTTGCCTGGAACGTAGCTGGAGATAGGCACCAGCAACCCTCCCGACCCCATTAGGGACAAAGGGTGAACAAAAAATGGATGGATGGATGGATAAAATGTTTTACCAGATCATAGTTAAGATTCTTAGTATTCTACTTTTAAACACAGACACTACTGTCCTGAGCCGTATGCAACGAAATTTCGTTCTGTATACACCCTGTGCATGCAAAATGACAATAAAGTCAGTCTAAGTCTAAGTCTACAGAACATAACTTTTGAAATGATTTCTACCAAAACAGGAACAAGTGAAAGGTTTCAGCAGCCAAAAATTCATTGACCAATTACCTCAATAATAAACCAGCACCTTCAGCCTTAAAAGCAACAGTGTCACAAGTTGGGAAAGGGTAGATCATCATAATCATGCTTATGTTTGTCAGCTTGACACCAGGGGTAGATTCATGAACAAATGACTCATAAAGAGATGTTACTACAACAGCAACAATGTGCAATATCAAACTAAGTTTTTTTTATTAGCTCTTTTTTCCTAACACCAACAAAATCAATACGATTGAAACTAATTGTAATTTTGAATAAAAGGAAAGACTTATTAAAACAAATTTCCACTACAGTTCCTCAGACACTTCAAGGATGCAGAAGATAATTATTTCAACAATCCTACAATCAATTGACTTTAATCCTTATGAAAATGTTTTACAAGCTGAATTATCCAGGAATCATACCATCCATACAATCCAATTAAAAAGCAAGAGAAGTTAAAAGTTAACAGGAGAGGGAGAATGTTTAGTTGTTGGCTGCCTTATCTCAGCTGACGCTCTCCTTTACAAAGGTATCGTAGATAGACAGAATGTAGTTTCTATGAAGAAAGCAAAATACAAAAGGGAAAACAAAGTTACTAGTTGACATAACAGAAAATAATGTAAACTTGAGACTTGACTTAATTATTCTATTGTCTATGGCTTATCCTTGCAGGATCATGGGTATGCATATTCCAGCGGTCATTTGAGCGAGAGAGGGGAGTACATGCAATCAATCATATAGCAATGCAGAGACAAGTATATGTGTGAATGTATTTTTGTTTGTTTTGTTTTTGTCCTAAGGGTTTTTTAGAAAGATCAATTAACCTAGCCATCATAATTTTGGACTATAGGATGAAGCTGTCATACCCAGAAAGAATTTACAAATGCACAGGGAGAATCTGCAAAAGTCCATGCAGAAAGACCAGAGGCTGGAATTTGAATCCTGGGCCTTATTTTTACAAAGCAACAGTGCTGCCAACTGTGGAAATATGAACGTCATCTGCGATGGTATATATTATCTCATTCCATATATGTAGCGTAGAGAGGACGGATAGCAAATGATTGGGTCAGGTCACAGGAGCCCTTCCATTTCGATTTTTTTCTCTCTGACTTAATGGCTTGTGAGACACTCCACGGGGTAAGGGGATATGGCGACATCTACACCCACAGAGGGCTGAGAGATGGTACAAGATGGACAGATGAAGGGCGATGAGCTTGCCCCGAGGACAGGCTAGTAGAGAGGACAGAAACTGAATCAGACAGAAACTGAGGAGGGAGTGAGGCAGCAGCAGGAAAGAGTAAAAGAGAGCTCTGAAACGGCGAGTCTAGAGTCAAAAAAATCCTGTCAAGAAGCAGGATATGGATCAAAGTCAAGACAGGTCAAAAGCAACGCCTTTGGAAACACAGGAGAATACAAGAACAATTGTCAGCTTGATAATGTCTTTGCTGGATATAGGGAAGACGGTTCGTCAAATGCATTGACCTATTCTGTTTCTAATGCCATTATTTGCATGTTTAAGGTTATTTAAATGATGATGTGGAGTAGAAACATGAAGCATGGGAGTAAAGGTATGTCTTAAGGGCATAACATTACCTGTTCAGCATGTGCAGTTTACCTCTTATGCATGCCTAATTTGATGCTAGCAGCAGGGCAACTAAATGAATAAAAATGAGATACATTGTGCAATTTGGAAAATGTCAAACAGAGTTATGAAAATGTCAAGGTGACAGTATGGAGAATCAGACAGCAGCAATTTGCCACTGGAGACTGATGTATTTTTAAAGAAGGGAATGAATCCCTTACCGCAGAAATGCCGAAATTATCGAGCAAACAAACCACATGAGTTCTCTCTTTGGCTAAATGCTAAAACTTCTGACTTTTAGGCTGGGCTATTGCAATGTCTTAATTTGTGCATAACATTCTCTGAAAAGCCCCCCACTGATCATACACGCAGTGCAGGCTCTGGAGAAAAACTAGAAGGAGCCACATGTCTCTGACTTGTGTTTTTTTGCTTGTTTAATTTACTTTTTTTTTTTATTGTTATTGCAAGTTACATAAGACACAGAAAGTAAAACTTGGTTCAACTATCTCTCAGCGACTATTTCTTCATAAATATGTGTCCGAATTGCTGTCACCGACTCTGTATTTCTTAGCAAAAAGAAATGAATTAACATGCATAAGAAAATTATCTAATACCACTTTTTCATTATTTCAGAAAGCAACAGAAAAAATTAAGCAAACCATTACAAGCCTGATTAAAAAAAAGAGTAATAGCATGATCAGAAAATGATAACCAGGATTAAGTGAAACTAATTTATAAGGAATTAAATTAAAAAGTTACCAAATCAGATAATTAAAGGGGGTATTATGTGAGATGTACTTTTTTTAAGCTTTGTATCATGTTATTATGTTGGTCCCTCATCAAAATCATACCTGAAGTGTGGCTTTGCTTCTTTTATGCATTTTTGGGATTTCTTGAATAAACCCATGGCAAATATTTGGGGGAGGAGGAGGCCAAAAGTGCTGCAACAACTGAAGGTAACAGTTACCTGATTGGCACTATGTGTCTGGAAAATACATACTGCCCCTTTAAAAGAAAATTATGGAATATGATCATGCAAAATTGGGTTTTAATCAATAATATCCATAAGAGATCATTTTGCCCAAACATATTAAATGCTAAGCTTGAATAAATATGAATTTCCATTACTTATTTTCATTTAAAATTGCAAAAGGAGAGGCCTATTTGCATGTGTTGTTTGCTTAATCTGCTCTGTCAAGGACATTAACAAATGACTCTACTGTATGATATGGGCCACTTATGCAGTAAATCTGCATACAGACTGGTCAGAAAGGAGACTCGAGTCATTTGGTTTGCAATAATTAAATGTTCAGCTCTCTGTAAGTCACCGATAATGACCCCTATCGACATTCACAGAAAACAATTACTACACTCCAACTAAAATGGCTCTGTGGAAAAAAAACCCAAAACATAGCACACAAAGAAACTGCATTTTTCTCTCTAAAAAGACTTAATTTTGAGAATATGTAAAGCCACGCAGAGATCAGATCAATTAAATTAAATAGAACTCTTTTCTTTGCATTAATCAATATGTACATTAATCAAAAGCTGTGTTAGAATGCTTTATTGAAAAGAGGTATAGTTCACATAAAGAAGTGCATTTGAAATACACACATTAGCCTCCATCAATTAATTCTTCACTACTGATTTGCATTCACTGAATAAAATACTGAATCTGAAATATCACCAAAATGACTCATTTTGCCGTGTAGGCTGCTGTATGGAAAAGCATATTAAGAAGCGAGAATCATCCAGTCGTGTCACATGTTTAAAGAATGTGGGTTGTTTTTAAAAGTAGATGTAGTTTGTATAGAGTGTGTATGCTGGGATCAAGGGTATAGATTTTACAGAATTCAGAATAGTGTATATGACTTTAGCTGTGATATCCCATCTCATTTAATTTCCCCTCCATATTTAGGGATCATTTGACCAGCTGGGTATGTTATCACCAACCTCTAAGTGTCCCCAAGAGGTCAAATAATGATATGCTAGAATCTGAAACTTGCCAGCAGTTGGAGCCACACTAAACATTTATCATTCAGCATACTGTTGCATGAGATTAATTTCTATAAATGTTATTTCAACTTTTATTATTGAGTCATATAGCAAAACTTGCAGAAATGTCAAAGGTTCAAAAGTCAGTAGTGGTCAAACTGCTTCAGACGAGTGGAGAACTAATTACAAAAGGTAGCATATCTTTATAGAACATTGATCTGCAGGGCAAATGTGAAATAGTTTGATGAGGTATTCCATCAGTGGCATTTCTGGGATATTTCTATTAATCAATTGCACTATACATCCAACCAAAGTAACTCATAAGTAACTCATAAAACACAATGTTAGTTTCAAAGGTTGCTTACAAGATGAGAGAAAGTTGGTGCCGACCAGGATATTTACAGGTAGAAAAGCTACACATTTCTAAGCTACAGTATATGCTCCAAGTTTCAAGGGATATGAGTTTAATAACCACCTTGAATCAACACAAACATTTTTCTGATGTAGAGAAAGTAATGTGGACCTTAGTTATTAACTTGACAGCCCACTGTAACATGTAAGCCTGGATTACTGATCTGTAATACCAAACCCATTCAAACATCATAATCCGAACATTGTTCTATTTAAATGAGGTCAGAAATCTGAATGCCACATTTGTAAATATAATGCCTGAAACAAGTTACAAAGCATAATGGACGGCTAAGCAGCAAAGCACATTTGTGTGTGTGTCAAAAGCAATACCAAAAGAGAAACCTGTAAGCCTTAAGACTTGGTCCCAAAACAGCTTTTTAACTTTATAGCAACCATTCAAAGATCTGTTCGCAACGCACTTGGCGACATTTTGGACATTGCTGATTTTCCGATAACATCAGCATGTTATCTAAATAAATAGTGTGAGACAAGATTTGCTCAAACTGAAGCAAAAATTTGTCCTTATAGTATAATTAAACAACAACATGTAAGCAGTCAACACAAAACCAACACCTGCTATTGAGAACACACCAAATTTTGATCATGTACTCAATGCATTTGCAAAAAATACAATAAAAACACTAATCTCATTTATAGAATGAAATATATTTGAAGTAACTGAAGAATAAAATAACTTTGCTATGGATGAAAATAAAAACAGACATTTTGTAGTTTGCCTTAAAAGTACATGAAATCACAACTTTTATGTTACAAATTAAACATTGCTTTCAGTAAACAACTTTAGTTGTTTCCAACTTATTCAACAGTATGAAATGCTACCAAATGTACAGATACAATCCTAAAAGGTGCCCTCTGTGACAGAAAAAAGGAGTGGAGTAACAGATGGTAAGCCCCCCACAAAGCCCTGATCTAAACATCAAGGAGTCACAAAGGGATTAGATGAAGAGAACAACCCTAGCCAACTCTACATAGCATGATTGATTCCAGTTTATTTGAAGGAGATCACCAAATGACCATTGGGGATATTTTAATGTATTTAATTTGATAGCATACAATTAAAAATGTATACAGTCTATCCTTTAAAAACATCATTATGGAAGTCCACACCTGTGTTGTGACATATTCAAGTGTCTGCACTAATTGAAACTGATACATATCTGTGAAAAATAATCAATTTCACAGAGTCATGAGTGTGAAGGGATTCCAAATTAGAGCCTGAAGATGATCGGAGTCTTTATTATTCGGCAACATCTGGAAGGTTTGGATTTAACACTTGTTTGTCATTGTTGATGGCAAGGTGATTATGTTAAAATAATGTTGTAGCTGACATGACTGCAATGGTTTATCAGAAACTGAGCAATCAGTTTGTCTTCAAACAAGCATATAAGAAGTTTCATGAAATCCTGCTTTTGTCAGCTTTTCACTTAAATGGATAGCGGTATGATTGGGTGCTTGTCCAGGACACAGTATCTGTCCGGTCTTAAGTAGTGTAAGGTAAATAGTATTTCAAAAGAGCAGAAGAAATCTTATGTTTTTTTAACAATAACAATATTTGTTGTTAATCTGTTGCTAAGAAATGAGTGCGTTTTCTGGTAACTAAGTGCCACAAATGAAAACATCTGATTTTTAATTTTGCAAAATTTACCAACTGTAAATTTCTTATGTCTAAGCAGATAAGCAGTATGTCAAAAGCTCACGTTTTATAAACAATAATATTACTTATTAATTCGGTGTTAAGAGATGGCCGTTTTCTTCTAGTAAACTGCCACGAAGTATAAATCAGATTTTTACTTTTCTGTTTAATGTCTGTTTTATAATATACTCAACACCAAACACAAACAAAAAAATATTTTCACTTTTCTGAAAAACTCACCAACTGTACAGTTCTTGTTAAGTAGTATAAGATTAATAGTATTTCAAAAGAGCAGAGGAAATCTTATGTTTTTTGAACAATAACAATATTTGTTGTTAATCTGTTGCTAAGAGATGAGCGCATTTTCTGGTAACCAAGAGCCACGGAGTAAACATCTGATTTTTAGTTTTGCTAAATTTACCAATAAAAAAAAAAAAAAAAAACATTTTCATTTTTATGAAAAATTCACCAACTGCACAGTTCTTGTTAAGTAGCATAAAATAAATAATATTTCATAAGAGCAAAAGTCTTATGTTTCTTTAAACAATAACAATATTTGTTGTTAATTTGTTGCTAAGAGATGAGCGCATTTTCTATTAACCAAGTTTAACGAAGTAAACATTTGAGTTTTACTTTTGCAAAATTTACTAACTACATTTCTTGTGTCTATGCAGATAAACAGTATTTCAAAAAAGCTTATGTTTTATAAGCAATAATTAATTTCGTGTTAAGAGATGAGTGTTTTTTTTCTGGTAACAAACTACCACGAAGTATAAATCTGCTTTTTACGTTTGTGTTTAATGTCTGTTTTATAATATATTTACCACCAATGACAAAAAAACCAAAAACATTTTCACCTTTCTGCCAAATTCATTAACTGCACTTATTAAATAGTAAGTAGTGTAAGATAAGTAGTATTTCACAAGAGCAGAAGAAATCTTTTTTGAACAATAACAATATTCGTTGTTAATCTGTTGCTAAGAGACGAGCGCGTTTTTCTGGTAACCAACTGCTACAAACTAAACATCTGATTTTCCATACATCCATCCATTTTCTGTACACCCTTGTCCCTACTGGGGTCAGAAGGGGTGCTGGTCCAGCTGGTCCAGAAACGTTTCAGGCGAGAGGCAGGGTACATCTGATTTTTACTTTTGCAAAATTTACCAACTGTAAATTTCTTGTGTCTAAGCAAATAAGCAGTATGTCAAAAGAGCATATGTTTTACAAACAATAATACTACTTGCTATTAATTTGGTGTTAAGAGATGAGCGTTTTTTTTTTCTAGTAACAAACTATCACGAAGTATAAATCAGATTTTTACTTTTGCATTGAATGTCGAATGGCAGCATTTAGGCTAACGTTAGCATTTGGCTAATTTTAGCTTATAGACTAATTTTAACATACTGAATTGAATAATTCAATGTTGCTCAACATGCTTGTGACTCTCCACATGCTATTTAGTACATTGTAGCTTACTTTAGCATTGATGCTAATTTTTAGCATCAGAATGCTGTGTTCTAACCGACGGGCCCAGTTTGGAAGGCCCCGTTTAAATTTCTTCAGAAATTTTCTAGTATTATTATATAATTAACAACACTGTAAAAAAAAAAAAAAACTAGGAAAAGTTGGCAGAACTCAAAATTCTAAGGCAACAAACTTCAGGGCATTTTTAAGTTTAGAACATCAACTTAACTATTTAAGTTTTTCTTTTGAGTCTGCCAAGCTTTGATTCCTACATTTTTGCAACTCGATCAAAATGTATTGACTTAATATTTTAGGCTGTAAGAATTTTGAATCCCAAGTTTTCTAATCCACTTGAATGGACCAGTAACTTACAATTTTGCTGCACTAGTGAAATTACATAATGATAATTGTCATGACATCATTAAAATAATCTTGATAATTACCTTCCATTAGTAAAATGCTTTCTAAAAGAAGACTTTAAAGCCAGAGAAATACTTTCATTAGCATATTGATGGCAGATATTTCTAATACGCAAGTTTTAGAATTTGTCAATGTTCAGAGGTGAACATATCAATAGCTATTAAGCTAAGGTTTGCCATTAAGCACGTCCACCACGTTATTCCTCCCCGAGTAAACTAGAATAGAAAGCCAAATGTCAAGTACCTCAAAAGGTTCTCAATCAAATAAACCTCAGTGATAAATGCAATTCAAAACCATCAACCCGCATTAGCACCCTTGAGCAGAGGCGGAAAATACAGGCAATATGGAAAAAAAAACAGTTTAATGTCAACATTAGTTGAAATCAAAGTGGGGACTAAGTGGACTGTGTTCCTTTATACTGCCAATAAAACTAAACCACACATCAAGGCATGCCTGCGCTCCAACCCCATAATCCACTTACTAGCGGAAGGGGATGATGTTGTAATGGCTCCTTATGACTTGCACTGCTGTCATGTAAGTCCTGAATGGAGAAGGCAAGAAATGGCCTTCCTCAATCTGACAGAGCAGACATTGTATTAGAGCTGAGCTATCAATCTGTCACTTAGTTTGTGGATGTTAGGCATTGAAAATCAGGAAGACAGAAACATCTTCACTATACGTCAGCTACAAGAGAGCAAGAGGAAGTTTGTCTCTCAGAATACATCAAATTTGATCTTTCTACCAGGCTGATTAAGTTTCATATCAGCCTGGTAGAAGGCTGATATGAAATACTGAATTCCTGATTTGGTATTACTGTGATTAATTTCAAGGGTGGCGTCTACGTTTTTTTTGTAAGTGTGCCATCAATAAATTAGATTTTTTTTAATGTTCTGGTGATTTTTGACATTGAACAAAAGTAAAAGTCAAAAGTCTATTTCACACACTTTCCACAAGGTTTCCTGCACTGAAAATAAGAATTAATGAGAGGACTGGCTTACACCATTTGATTCAATTTGGTGCATTTGATTGAAGCTAATACAGCATAAAACCAGACTCTTTGTGGTGATGAGATATTAATGTGAACTGTGTTATGGTTGCACATGTCACTGTGAAAACTGAAAATGGTTGAAAGACATTTACAGATCACGTAATATATTTAAATATATTTAATAAGATTAGGATTCCTATAAACAAATAGGGGCATGCTTTAGCTTGCAGAGTAAGGGCACAATACTTAAAGATCTTTAACAGGTCTAATGAGAAGTAAAGCAGAGGGAATGGGGACTGAAGTAGCGAAGTAAGTTGGAGGAGCAGAAAACAGAAGGTTTAAATTCTGTTTTCTTAAATTCACTTTCTTGAGGGTGATCAAGAAAGTGGTGTGAAAATTAGGAACAGAGAGCAGGTGGTGAGTAGCAAACTTTGAAGAATATAAACCACAGGAGGTAGTTCCGGCTCATATAAAAGGGACAAAAGTTCAAAAGAGAAGAGTCCATGTAGATCTAATTGGTATACTTAAATGAGTGTCATTCTTTGGCCTAGTCCACTGAACTAGTGGTATTTTGATACCTGGTTATACCAATTTCACCCATGAAAATTACTTTGTTCACACTTAAAATGAATATGCAAATTAAACTCATCAAAACTCACTTGGATGTCCCCACAAAATGTTTAAAGAAACAACAAATTCAGTTCCATGAGTCTTTTAAAAGCTGATATAGTATATATATTAGAAATATGTAACTAAATTACATGTGATAATACTTTTAGAGTGGAACATGTTAATGACGCATCATGTTACTTTTAAACAGGAGGTGAGACGACACCAAAGAGGGGAGCAGCAACTGTAAATGAACAAGTAACAGAGATTCTGACAGGAAATCAAAGAGACTCCCCGGACAGTAATGCCTGCCAATGAGAGGTTGCGTTTTTTAAAACATCCATCACAGGTTTGGCTTTTAACTCATCAAATCACCACATCAGGATGCAGATTTTAGCAATTGACTCTCCACATTGTCAACGGAAAGATTTTAGCTGCATTCATTGCTAATGCATTTAGTTGACTTCAGAAACACAGTTACAGAGAGAGAGAGTGCATAATTTTAGAAGACCATGCATTGCCAATATTGTTGGCATATATTGCGATGACAAAAATCAGTCACATTTAATTCCCGATTTGTAGCCAAAAATGGGGTATTTTCCTGGAATGAGTGAAGCTGCTCCATATATCAGATGAATGGGAAAAAAAACGCTCTGCAAGCAGTGCAAGGAAAATATAATGCAAGTAGTTTATCTTGCTCTAAGGATCAATTTGCTTACAAACCAAATGTGTATTAATATATAATGAAAAGTAGAATATCAGTTATAGTTATTCGTGTGAAATAAAACTGATAATTACACTCGCCAAATAAGGGAAAAATGGGCAGAATCACAAACATTTAGATTAGTGAAGTAACAGTAATGGTCTAGTATTAGTCACTCTGCCATTAAGCTGTATTTCCTCCTGGTACATTAGAACTGAGTAATTATGCAGGAATGAATAAAACAGTTGCAGAATATTCTTGTTGCCTTTAGACAAAACTGTTTGGTAACAAAGCTGTCGAACTAAATAAACGACCTTTTTTCCACATTTACATGCTGCACTAATGCAGCATGTAAATGAAGGAAACATTCTTGCTGTCATTTTGATGTTTGCTGTTATCCACTGTAACGTGGGCTAAAACTATAAATGATAATACAATCGTGAACAACAGAATAGCACAGTGGTGTGCTAATTAGACCGATGCCTTACAGCACGATCTCTCATTCAACTTTTGCTTCATATTTCTAGATTTCCATATGACAATTCTTTATTTTTCATTGTATGCTTTTATTTCACTTCCTAATTATACTTTCTTCACAAGTCACAGTATCACATAAACACACACTAGTCTGAGTGCATTTACGTTCTGAATGTGATATTGCTACAAACATTTAAAGTTTCAACTACTAACTTACAGAACAAATCAAAAACTAATTTTTATACTTGTCCACGTGTGACTAATGTATTTGGTTGATGATTCAGCAATACATGATGTTTGCACAAATACTACTAAAAGTTAGAAACGTACGTTAGAATGCCAGGACATTAATAGCACCTGAACTCTGTAAAACTATATGATGTATGGTTTTACATACATCATATACAGTAGTTGATGTATGTGGTTGTTATTAACATTTACAACCACGGTGATTGCGGAATTGTGAAAAGACAGGAAGTCTCGTTCCCTGAAAAAGATGGTGCCCAAAATAATAAGATGGGATGTTTTTCTCCTCACTAGCTGAAAAACAATGAGTTAAATATACACAAACAACTAATTTTAACCATACATGTAACTTCTTCAATTCACTAATAATATTTGAGTATTAAAAAAAAACTATTTCTAATTTTCTTTCCATCAATCCATTGTCTTTGGCTTATCTAAGACTGAATTGGAGGGTCAACAGACCTGGAGCACCTTATATCGCGTTTACTGTAATTTTATCTGTTTTTGGTATTTCTATTTTTGCTGCTGTAACACGTGAATGTTTCTGATGTGGGTTTAATAAAGTACGTCAATCAATCAAATCAAGCAAGTCAAGCAAGTCAATTTCATCCACACCAGACAATGACGGCGGGGAGATTTTTAATGTTGAGGGTCCGATGATACGACTACAAAATCTAGACATTACCTTAGACTTGACAGTTTCGTTCTCCAAGACCAAGTAAATAGAATAAGAATAAATCAAGAGAGCCTTCCTCTGCAAGCAAGATAAAAAACATTCTTTTGTCAAACCCTGGTTCCCTGAATTCTGAGCTATTCCTGAAAAAGCAAGTTGTGAAGTTTGTGATGAATTTGCCTCCGAGCAACAAGTTTGCATTCAATTCCTGATTTTAATCTGTGCAAAGTTTGCAATTTTAACACAGATGTGCTTCTAGTGCTGGTAAACAAATGTGTTTATGTCACTGAAGAACTCCATGAATGTCTTATTTAACCCCATTAACATTTATTGATTAAATGCAATTGGCTCTTGAGATTTGAACCTTTTGTTCCTCAGAGGTGAGAGTAACCACAGTGAGACAGCAGCTTCAATATTAGAAAACATCAAGAGGACAACATTGCTAATTCTCAATAGTTAGGCTTGAAGGGGGTTCTATATATGAAATTAAATTGGTTATAAAAACCAAGAATTGATTTTCCTTTTAGCAGAAAACAAGTCTGGCATCTTTTACATTTTAATAATATTCATGAACAGCCCAAGCAGCATATAACAATCCAGCTCCTACGCAAGTGTGGTTCATTATAATCTTGCTGGTTGTTTTTTTTTTAAAGACCACGGGTGAAATCTCAGCTCAGAGCGGAAATGAACTGATGTTGATGTCACTTTGTGTCAGACTAACTTTTCCTCTGAGTTGTGGCGCTTTGTGTTTCTCTGGCTGATAGTTTGCTCTTGTTTAATTTGTGCAATGCGACTGTAAATAGCAAGGAAATGAAAAATGGCTCTGTTGTGTCAACAATGAACTCAGATAACAAAGCTGATATAAGAGACTCACAAAGAAAAGAAATATTCCAAATGCTGACATTTCAGGGATATTTTTAAATTTAAAGTGATGTTAAAACTACATCATGCAATGTTGTTAATGTAAACAAGTTAGCAGCAGATTATTTTACAAAAGATGATGTAAACATGGATATTTCAAAATCTACATTTTCATTCTTTTCAGTTTATTGTAAATCAACTAGTAGCTCATTAACCTGCTAACTATTGTAATTAACTTTAAAAGTATATAGTCAAACAAAACAGCTTTTTTTTTACAACTCATAAAGTAGATGGTAATTTATCAATTAAATAAAAGTATCAATGACAATATACTTGAATGCTGTCTTTTTCTATATTATTTGTTTATCTTCCTCAAAAAAAAACATGTCTACACCAGATTTAGCAGGACTACATACAAAACCAGTGGACAGAGTCTTCCTTACATCTCAATGGGAAGCTGGTTTGTTTCACTCTGCAGACCACTCATCAGATGCTACTGCTTTACAAGTGGGAAGGGCTACATTGATTGAAGGTTTACACAATCAATGCGATCAATGCAGGGTTTAGAAAGGTTGCAAAGTCAAAATCCTAAGATCTAAGTAGTGTCACAATAACTATTTTCTCTTACAAAATGTGGGTGAACCAACTTAAAGAACCAACATATTTTAGAGTTGTAAATTGTTCTCTTAAGTTTTTTTTTGAAGTGATGTCAGCTTCAGTGATGTTTTTTTTTTTTTTTACATATTTACAGGATAGAGAAAAATAATATACATATCAACATATATGGTAAAGATCAGTTATCAGACATAAGAGCAATATCGATATCAGATATCGATACTGGCCCAAATTTTGATTAATACTAATGTATCACATGGGTCGAAAGACAATGTTGTAGGATTATGTACTTAAACATAAAACCGATTCACAATAGTGAGTGCATTTGTTTGGACCAAGGAGAAATATATAGTGACTTTAGTAAAATATTACTTACAAAAATGATATTCAGTCATGCTCTTAGAAATAATATTAGTACAAGCTAACGAAAACTCAGATAAAGCAAGTAATATAGTTTTTGTTTCTCTAAAAGACTGTATGACTTTGATTTCTTTTGTAAATCTGCTATCCCGGTATTACCAGGGTTTTTGCTGGAAAAAACCCCCCACAAAGTAAACTCTTCCTGTTTCTTTTGTATCCACAAGGAAAACTAGAGTACAGAACTAAAGTGTAAGCTGATCATCTTTGAAAACCCTGTCACAGAAAATCGGAGTAATTACTTAACTGATGTACGTAAGGCGTCACAAGGCAAGTTGCACATTTCAGCAATTAGAAGAATCAAAGTGCTTTACACGATGCATGTAATCCATCTGCTCCCAGGTCATTTAATAGACATCTAGAAGTAGAAAACTTGAGCTACAGTATATCTTCAGTTGGAGCTGATTCTACAAACCTAAGCTTGTTTGGTTTTCATCATATCTTTCAAACTGAATATCAAGATAGAATACAGGAATCATGTGCATTAATACATTGCAGGTCTACCAGGAAAAAAAAATGACAAGAGAAAATCTCCCACATGTTTATTGGACTTGCTATTGTAGCCACAAGTATCACTTAAATGTATCTATTTTTTGTTTCATAGTGTAGATGCAGCTTTTGACCATAAATGAACATTTAAAAAGAACAGCAGCAACAGGTACTCCATTCCTTCATCTAGTAAGTTTTCGCACTTAGATAACTACATTTCAGCTCGTCTTTCACTATGTTGCTGCCACAAAACAACATGATTTTATGGCCTCCAAGGAAAAAAAACAATAGAGCTAAAACAGAGTCGGGGGGGCTGGAAGGACACGTCAAATCTAGCCTGAAGCTTAAAAATATTAGGCAATCATATAATGTAATTGACTCGGTTTGAATGCCTCCATACTTTATGTGCTGATTGGATTGATCCATTGAGACCCTGCAGCAAAACAGCAGCTGATTAAAATTTGTAAATTAAAAAGGGAGAAATGTGCACAGCAGAGATACAATGCAGTTTATGAGTCTCAGTAGATAAACCAATCATGCTGCAGAAGAACACATTGCAGATTAAAATATACAGTTTTTTCGGGGGGGTTTTGTGGTCTCAGTATGAAAAAGTTTTAGGTTTTTTTTTTTTAAATGTACGATTCCTGCAGAGTTTGAGTTAAAGTACACTGTGTGTTTGAACTGTCTCTGTCTCACCTGGTGTTGGTACAGACATACACAAGGTTAGTCATCTATTATTGATGACCGGCTGCAGCTGGTGGAGGACACTGTGGTCACCTTGTTGATGCGACTCTGAGTGGAGAAGTTTTGAACCATGTAAACATCTCAAAGAGGACTCATCCGCAGGAATGCACTGCAGCTTCATTAATTCAAATGAACTAAATGATTATTAACCTAATTCACTGAGTAATATTACAAATTGTCCAAAGTAGTCAATTACAAATGTTTTTCTGGCCCCAGAACTAGACTTCTGTGCAGTCCATTGAACCTAATCTCCCCCTCCCTTCCAAATTTGGCCGGTGACAAGGCTGGCTTGCCTCAGAGTCTTAAAATCCTGGGCATCTGATTCAAGCGATATTTACGAATAGTGTTATGACAGCCAGGATGCCAGATCAGACAGATTGTACAGACCCACTGTATTCCCATTCAAGATCTAGAGATAGTCTCCATGCTTTTAATACTTCATCAGTAAGTTTGGAAGTTTACTCAATGATTTACTGATTGACTGATCCAAGAATGTCGAAATGATGAATAATGTACTGCAATTTTGATAGGGGTTTAAAACATTGTCATGATGATTTTTCTAGTTTGGACATTTTATTCATTTCGACACCTTTGAATATTATACATCAGCCAAAAGAAGTAACTTCAATGTGTCACTTTGGGTTCTGCCAGTCTATGTAAGAGCTTAGCTGAGTTTTTCCCCCCTGTTTTTATTTTCCTTTTTCTTTTTGGTACAGTGCTACTAAAAATGCTCACAGAGACCACATTTCTGTGTTCTGGATCCTGCAAGGTTGTCCAAAATTCAGTAAGTCTGAAAATGTAAAAACAGAGAGCAACATGTTTTTCATTTTATTTCTTTTTTATTTAAACCTATGTTAAATTATACCACAATAGTGGGCCTTATTCTTGGAAATGATGCACCCATATACAGTGAGAAAGTCTAATATCTAGAGGGCTCGTACAGACAGCAATGTGGAAAAAAAAAAAAGAGATGACATGAAGTTCAAGAGATCATGACCTAAGCAAACACCCCTCAGCATCAACAATCACAGAGTAGAGAGTCAATAGAAGTAAATTTATTAGAGTATAGAAATTTTATTAATCTAACTGGTCCAAAAACACTACTGTGATCATAAATGGGCACTTTGTGAAGAATTTGAAGCAGACAACCTGACAGAGAACAGTGAAGGGACGTGAAAATGTAATTGGAATACCCCGACCCTCTTTTCAGGATCTGTGTCCGCTGCTGAAGAAACGAGACCAGAATATTTTCAAAGTCTCTGGACACCCTCTAGTAAACTTTTTGAACTTCTGCCATCAGAAGAACAGTAGTTTCATATAATCAAAAGAGAACTTACTTTCATTTCCATAAGCTGTCAAAATTATAAACTGATAAGATTTGTTTTTTTCTTTCCCATTTTTATGATTTATTCGATATTGCAAGTTGGTTTATAGAGAAAAGACTAACAGATTGACAGAATGATTGATTTGATGAAAATCAACCTGCTTTAGTTACTGTACTGCAGCACAAAGACGTTTTATATAGCGAGAAATTATATGGCTGACATTTTGATGATCTGTCAGTTTGCTTTCCTGAACAAAGGCCCAATTTTATGTTGTGGCAAAGGCATAAAATGGGAAATGTCAGTCCAAAAGCACTGGTTTTGGTTCAAATAGTGACTTGTGTCGCATAGTGATAAAAAAGAAAATACTGTAATCACTTTCCTGGGAAGTCTGTTGCGCAGACTTCCCAGGACCTTTTTCCATATCCACAAGACGCCAAACTAGTGACATGGCTTTAGGATTTATAGGTCAAAGCCTCCAGCTGGGCAGCAGGCTGCAGCGCAGTCTGAGCGGCCCAGTGGTAGCACAGCTTCCATCTGTCCTTACAGTCTGCTTGTATGTCTTTGCATGCTAATCTTTCCCTTATTACACCTTCATCGAAGCACCTTTCTGGAGCCGCCGTCCCCCACAGTGCTTTAGGGGTGACGAATTAGCAGGTAAGGAACCACAAAGACGCCGACTCGAGGGTGATGGGATGTGAAATACAGATAGAGCAGAGAGCAAGAAATGTGACAGCAAATGTGACTACAGCAAAGTGAATGAGATAAGAAGCACTGTGCCTCCTATTCCCACTAAGAAATGTTTTCACTGTCCTTTCTCGTATGTCCAGAAGATGGGCGTTTCTTAGTGCATGTAGAGCATTTAGAGGACAAGACAAGGCCAGTTATTTGTCATTACATCTGAAATTAAATCTAGTTGGAATTAAATTAGGTCTGAAGGTGTTGAAGCGTACCTCCCTGCTTCTGTTAGCAGATGTAGCCGCTGGCAAAAATCTTCCAAAGCTGACTAATCATTTGTGTATGCAGATATTATAAGCTTTCAATGTCTGAAAATATATATCATCCATCACAGCATGATTGTAATGTCTTTGGGCAAGAAAAGGGCACTGAGAGTAGGTGTGGCATATCTTAGATCTAATAAATATACATTTCCTCGGGGCAAGAGGGGGGAAACGGAGAGTTCTAAGGATTCATTTCCTACTCTGCCAAGAGAGCTGATAAGGTCTGATACGGTGGGCGCATGCAAAAATCTACACTCAGCTACTGGATTTTAGTACTTCATAAATTCATGTCCCTCTATAATAATCTCATGTTTCCCTTACATTAAAAAGGTAAAGTTTACATCAATTTCAGTTGTGAAAACTGCCCTTATTTGTCTCCATTTCTGCCTCACAATACTCTGCAGTTCCCTACAGAATGTTGCAGACACTCATCAGAGGAATAAAGTCATTTTATTTGACAATCTTTTAAAACCTAAAATCATATGAAGGCTAGAATTTATTACTAATGTTGTCGAACTTACACAGTTTCAGAATAACTGAAACAAGCTCAAATATATACATGTTCAATAAAATTTGGTAAAATATCTTTCATCAGATACAATATTTTACGACACATCAAAAACAGTGGTGGCATAATTAAAGCAACATATCTGACCCTTCTTCCTACCCAAAACGGAGTTAATATTTGTTTTGGAGTTAATATTTGTTTTGGTATTTGTTTTGTTTTGGTAATATTTGTTTTGTCATCCCTGACAAGACCGGCCTTAAAACAGTTTCAATTATTTTTCCTTAGGGTTCATGTGTGAGCCAATTCAAACGTTTTTTTTACAACATGACTGACAAATAACAACATACTTATGACTGAAAATTAAATTGTTCAATTGCAAAGGCTAAAAAATAATCTGAGTTAATTACATGTATTTGATTTGTTTTAAAAAAGAATAAATATGATGACAAATAGGCATTTTTAAAAGAAAATGTGCATATTGAGATTTCTGAACAATAGGACAAATTAAACAATGGCATACAGAAATGTTTTACAAATTTCTGGGCTTTCTAAAAGTGTTATTCAGGACCCAACATCTTTGTAGTTTTGCAGTTTTATATTCTTGAAGTACTGTACAGTATATATGTCTGTTCCTGGTCAGATCAACCTAAAGTCTCATTTTGCATAGTAAAAACATAAAATTCCAACTTAGATGTCTAATAAAATTCTTATTATCATACTCTTGTGAGCTTCCTGAATAAAAATGTTTACCATCACAGAGATGTGGAGTATGCGCAGCTCTTCTTTCGTGGAATCGTTGGCCGGGTCTTCAGTTGGTTCGGGTAGGTTGACGCTGCCGTCCTGATGGTGGATGTGGAAAAGAAGTGTGCCATTTTCCAACCACTGCTGCCGCCAGCGCACCAGAGGGATGTCCTCTGAGTTCCCAGAGATCTCTAACAATTACAAAACACAATACGCAGCAGATGAGAATCTGTCTGTTGTTGCAATGGTAACTGATCTGCACCAAAACGACAAAAAAAATAACAGTTTTTTTAAGCAAAACAAAATCTGGATTTTTTCTAAGTATCATATTACAGCTCAAAATTCAGAAATGTACAATAATGACTAAGCTTAGACATTAGAACAAGTCCATAAAAGTGTTAAAATAAAGTACTGACAGGATAAAGAGAAATTATTAAAGCTGATAGGTAGCAGTCAATCTGAACGTTTTAAGTATCCAAAGAAATTGTGATAGGAATAATTCTAACTACATTGCAGTTCCTCATACAACGCTGCCCAGAAATGATCAATATGACCAAATTAAAACTGATGCCAGATGGATCTTTCCCAGTTTAGACTGCTTCAGGATTTGGTCTGGAAGTAAAACCACTCTCTCAGGTATAAAAAAAAGAACAAAGGTTAAATCTCAGAGACAAAAATGATTAAATGGAGAGTTTATGGAAGCAGTGGAGCATGAGAAACACAGTGCTTCAGTCAAACCTCGATTCCCCAGACAATACCCTCCACCTCTAGTTTGTTATATTAGTGATGTATGCCAAAAACCACACACAGATTGAAGAAGTAGAAACATTAGGAATGCATGACTGAGTTTTTTGGATGTTTCTTTGTTTTGTACATCAAACTAAAATCATGAAGGATACTTGAAGGCGTGCACCAAAAGACCAAAGACTGAAATCCAGCTGATACTTCCCAGCACTGAGGCTGAGCATACTGCATGTTCAACTAGTTTTGTGCATATTCGAGAATTTGGGGATCACTTACACTCCATCAACCACAACAGGTAGTACACTGTTCATCTGGTGTGAATGGGACATTCATCATTTGCAGAAAAAGTTATTCTGCAGACATTTTTAAACCAATAGAGCCCATGAAATTTAGGATCAGATTTTAATTGTGAGTGATCAAAGGATGCAACACCATCTTTACAAAACTACTAAACTGAAAAAAAAAAACAAGAAATAGGCAGAAAAATACATTATAAGGTGAATAAATAAGTGGAATAAGGAACAAAGCTAAAAACTGTACACTTTTATTTGAAGTGACTATCCATTAAATATTTGGCATCAGTGAACATTAGTGAACACAGACTTTTAGTTTTATTATTGTTGGCTAAATCTAATATTTTCACAACAAAGATCTTAACTCAAGTTAACTTTAATGCTATTACATCATTTATTTTAGACAGTGTGAATATTTGTACTGCTGACAATTTACTGTGGAAACGAGCACCACTCCAAGAGACAGTATCACTGAGTTTATATATAGAGCTGCTAAATAATACATCATATAACAAAGATATCAAAGCAGCATTGATGACCACAGTGGACAGCACAGATAAATGATGAACTGAAGGGCCACAGTGCATTAAAGAACCATCTGCCAGATATCAAAGTCTTTTACATGTTGTAAGAACAGCTGTGGTTCTTCATAATTTCAATCAGGACTGGGTTTGATCAACAGAAAAACAAAAGATATGTGTCCAAAAAGTTGCCAGATATATAGAAGGCGCCACTGGAAAGCTGCAGAAGAGTGTTGATACAAAGTGTGAAAATACCAAAGATCTCCCATGTTGCAAAATCTACAACAAAATGAAAAACCTCAGAATGAGATCTATATATAAACACAGTCTAACCTTATGCCACACAAGACTTTTAAACTGATTACTACCAAGGATCTATAGCTGCAAGCAAGATTTTACTGCTGATCACAAGCTTTTACAGCCCACTGTGAAAAACTTCAGAGGCGAGTAGCACAGCATTTGCAGCTGCACTTTATGGATGCTCAAAGCTCAAAGGCTTGAACATATCCGTTTCATTTAACCTAAAAGGTAAACATACTGTAGTCATTACAGGTCAAGCCTGTTTGTATTTTAGATCTATACTGAATAGATTAATGAACACACCAAACTCACATAACTAGTAATCGAGTGCCTTAGCAAATTTTAAAAACAGACATAAAACCATTTTTTTTCAGATTGGAATTAAAAGCATAACTTGACTATCCCAATTTAGCTATATTGATACCTCAGACATACATTTCACTGGACTAAAATCATGTTACTTTAAGAATGTAATGCTCCAGCAACACATTTCTACACATCTGGTATTGTAGTAAACACAGCCACAAAATATTTTAAACATGATTTCTGGAATGTAGAAAGGCACATATTCTACAGATATTACAGCTGTGCTACTCAGATGTTGTAACAATCTCATGATAATTAATTCAGGTAATATGTGGGATGCAAAATATGTAAACACGTTACATTTGATCATAAAGTACAGAGAAAGAAAAATAATATAGTGACATCACTAAAAATGTCAGTAATTTCAGACCTTTGTCCCAGTGTCGCTTATCCCTCAGGAACGACAGGACATAGTATTGCACAAACGTTTATTTTATTTTGGGGTTTTTTATGTTTGAACTCCTGTAGAACCAATTTTTAGACGCTGCAAAAAAATCTGGGAAGATCAGAACGAGCTCTTTAGCAATTCCTAGTTTTTTGTTGTTTTTTTACTACTGCCCATGTGCCTCATCCTAGCAGTTGTAATTAAGCTGGCATTTTTCCCCAATTTTGTTCTGCATGTCAAATATCACTTCATGTTACTACTTTTGTTGGCAGTGGGAGCATTACCATCCAAATTCTGGCACAAAAAGCATGATAAAATGGTTCTGCAATCATTCATTAAATTTTTTATATTAGCATATAATATCATGTTCAAACTACTGTGTGTAAGTGTAGCAGTATAAAGCTTGTTATGTTGATGTGGACTTTTAATATACAAGCCTGAATGAAAAAAAAAAAGCTTTCCTTCTTCCTTCTGTGATTCCCATTTAAACCGTCTGGCAAACTGAATGCATTCGTTTGTGGATGGTCAACTTATTTTCTCGTCACCATCCATGTAAGCACTTACCTGCCTTAAACTATTTATGATAAAAGCTAATATTAATATTTTGTGCCCGGGCAGTACATGCATACAACTATAATTCAGTGCTTCACCTCACTGTGTGAGCATCAGTCCACTTTGTCAGACAACCCATTAGGCTGATTATTGGCAACAAAAAAAAAAAGGCTGGATAATGGCCAGAACCCTCATACAGATTATAACCTGTTTACAAACAAAAACACTTTGTTTGCTTTCACTAATACAGCGATGCATGTGTGCGTGGATATGTGTGTGTTTAAAATGGCGAGTTTAACAAGATTAGGTCTGACAATAACTGATGACCCAACGGCGCAGTGACGAAGGAGTTCCCTCTGCCTGTAAATAAGATTTAGGAGTCCTGGCTGGTTTTTAACCTAAATGCAAATCATGTGCCTCAATGTGACAGGGCACTTTTTTAAAAAGTGTGCTCGCTCTCCCTCGAGACTAGTTTGCCATGAGAGCTTGAGTAATGAGACCACCATTGTACTGGACTGCATTCAGTGCCACACAGCAGAGAAGAAGGGAAAAAGAAAAGAAAAGAAAAAAGGGATGAAGGCTAAGATGGAAAAGCACAAAAAGGAATAAGAAGAATGGTGGAGGGGAAGGGAAAGAAAACAGGGTGGCCACTTACTGCAATTTAAGTAAATCAAAAGTAATCTGATTACGCCGCATTACTCGTTAACCTCCCCTGAATGTAAATTTGCTGAGCCATTTAGTCTGAAAGAGTTTTATTGCCTATGAAGTTCAATAAAATTACAGTCTTTGACATTTTGAAAGCCTAAACTTTAATCCCGGCATACGGAAATGGACAGTACCTGTGCAGAGGGTGGCAACACTGCACATTTTAAAATAAACAAGGTGGTTGACAAAAATAGCAGAATATATTTCTGATAATTCAGAGTCTCCTTTAAGCAATGAGGGACAGACTTTCAGCATAATATAAATATTTTATATATTTTTTAAAATAATTCTTTAGGGAAAAAAGGATTTCTAGCCATTAGAATGTTTGTATTTACCAAAGGTAATAACTCTAGTTTCTTATTTGGGCTGTAAAATGGTGAAACAGGAAGATCACTCAATGTTCAAGCAATATATTCCCAGAAATAAACATATTTTATACGAATGTTCATAAATGTCAATTATAATACATAATGTATTACACAAAAAACGTTTTAAAGGAGGACATTTCGAGCAGTTATGGTATTAATAAACACATAAATACATAAAACAAAATAGGGCATAAATAATTGTTTTGACTGTGGTAGGAAGAAATCAATATTCAATTTTCCCATTGGTGACGAAAAACACAAGGCTTAAAGTTTAATGCTCTTACCCATATCTACAACTTTTCTATCCCTTTACTTCATATGTTGGTTCTGATGTGTGACACTGGATGCCTGGATTTATTTTTTTATTTTTTATTTTTTTGAAACCATGGAAACAAGGTTTCAATACATCATGAAACCATCACTATAGAAGCAAGTTCATAATACAAGGATATACTATACTGTCAGCATATATCAGCCTTCATATTGGAAATTTTTCAGAAAAGGAAATATGGTTATTTGAATTATGATAATGTAGAAACTCATGAAATGAAAACTGAAGTGCTGAATATCAAAGAGGTGACATTAGTGCAGGAAGCCCAGAGTCCTTTTTGTATATTACAGAAGCATTGAACTGAACAATATGTTTTATACTTACTATAACCAGAAAGATATTAATTAAATTAAATTAATTGATTTGATGGGTTTGTATTCTTTTCTGTACAGATGTTAGTCACAGAGCAATGTGACATGATGTGAAGTTTTTCAAACTTTCTCTAAAAGAAAAAAGAAAACTCCTTCCATTATTATTGGTAGCACATCTTTAAATAAGTCAAGGAAAACAATGCTACCTTTACAGTTTGAAGGATTATAAACACCATCTAAAATCTAAGGCGTAACTAAACCAGATGATATTTCAAATATAAATTTCTTCTTTTTTTTCCCTTCACCCTGCATATGTTGTAGAACTTGCATGGAGTGATTTCGCCTGCATTCTACATTGTAACATAAGTGCATCTTTCCCTACTAACTGAGAGGGCAGATGCACATACTGATTTATGCAGCAAATATTTAATCTCATGCTGAGTTATTTCTCACCCGGGCAAAACCCAGTTTTACCCAGTGTGACAACATGCTGGTTGGGGCCATAATGCATTGTGCTGTGAATTGTAATATCGCCCCATTTATAATCAGCATGTAGTCTTCATCACTACTACATGCTAACAGATAAAAATAAATAAATAAAACAACAACAACAAAGAAACAAAATCAGATATTATATGTAATTTTTCATTTGTAATCACCTGTTCATCTTTGGCTAAATGTTCATTGCTCTACAAAACAAGTCAGATAGATCTGAGGTGACAGCTGCTTAAACTTTCTGCTGGGCAATGCGAGTAAATATTCATCAGTGCAGACAGATCATCATCTCGCATTGCATGTGATTAGGTAAGTTTATCAAGGTGTCACTTCTGTGATATTTCTGTATTACTTGCATAAATCTTGAAACAATTTTGTATTATGTTCAATAAGAAAATGACATTGATTTGAAATATTTTGCTCTTCTTTTTCCTTACAAAAAAGACCGGCTGCTTCAAAGAAACAAACAGAAATTGTCTACAGACAGTTAAAATTTAAAAAGCTCAGGATAACTAGAATGCAAAACAAGCCTGCATGTTGGCTCTATGGCACTCACAAGTTAGATAATGAAGCATATGGGTTAGATTAATGAATGCTTTACATTACCACATTTTATATATATATAGATTATAATTATACATGGAAATAGTGCCTTATTAAAACCTATGGACACACATGGTGACAGGAAACACTAGAAAAGAAAGACTATAGTGCCGATGCCAGTTTTGAATATGAGCATACACAAGCAGCTGAGAATTTAATGTGAAGATATTGACCGAGACGTTCAACACTAATGAGACAGGCAAAGAGATCTGTTTAGGGGAGATCAGGAGCTAAACAACCATCTGAGAGCAGTGCTGTTTTTTGACGCCTGTTTACCCAGTGGGACAGGAGAGAAGTGAGGAAAAGACCATATGGCCGTGAAACCGTGTGCTAGAACTGGGTATTAACAGCACCAGAGAAATGTGTTCTTCCTCTGTGTGTTATGGTGAAGAGTAGCGATGGCCGAAGTCATTCTGTTCGCATCCTCATGCAGTGTCAGAGGAAGCTGGCCTCTCTTACTTCTCGTTTCACTGTGGTATGTTAAAGGGAGGATAATAAAACAGGTGAGTTTGTTAAAACCAAAGCTGAGGAGACCAAGAATGATTGGGTTAAGTAAAAAGCCGACCCACAAAGTAAAGGAAAATGCAGTCGAGATTTGGTTGGAGTTCTATCCAAAATCCAAACCTGCATAAGATCAATATGCAGCAAAATAATAGACAAGTTAGAACTTGATAGAAGTGTTCATATAAGTTAAATGATCCTGGTTCAAATAAATATATTCATATACAGTCCTGATCAATTGTTGCTATGCTTATGATGGTTCCAGTCAATTGTGTATGTTGTCATGGTTTCCGACTGGGTTCAAGTTTACTTTCGTCATCTTCAGTTGTTTGTAAAAAGCTGTTTTTGTATGTAATTTTAAACCTGATAAATTACTGCTAGTTTTTAAACACTAAAATGTGCAGCGCATATGAAGCGTTCTTACAAACACAAAGATAAATGTTGCATATTTTAATATTACCCGTAGACTTTAACTAGTTTACCATTAAACAGCTTTTGATAAGTTGTAAAATAAATAGTATCAAACAGAAATATTAAGCATTACATCCAGCATGTTTGATGTAATGTTTTTAAAGGTTTTTATAAACACTGTTTGTTTTTAAGATTGTACATAAAGCTGGTAGCGTTACTTGAATTTGTTGGCACTACTTTGTAGCATAGAATGCTCATCCACAGTCATTAGCTTCTCCTGTTTCCTGCAAAAAGCTTCCAAACAATTCTTTTGCTTTTTGCCTTTTCAAACTGAAGAGGACCATAGAGAGTCCTTTCAGTACCATGTTTTAAAGTTTTAAAAATTCACTACCAGGTCACCATTTTGATTCTCAGCATTCAATGTTCAGGTGAGGCACTGAAACAGAGAATGGGCCAACAGTTTGTCAGCTGCATTGCCGTGCAAAGTTGTGTGCCAACTTGAAAAGATGAAAATGTCTCAGTTTGTATCAGTTTAAGTACAAATTAAGTTTGTAATTGTGATTATACCAAAATGTTAATTATACTAAAACCTTACTTTATAGAGAGAAGAATCAGTTACAGAGACGAACACAAAATAAGAAGAATTTGTAAGGATGCATGCGTTTAAAGCCCCGAATAGAGGTTTTTTTTTTTGGTTTTTTTTAATAGGAAGCAGTTTTTGTTCTAGTCCAGGCATGGCCAGATCATTTATCTTTTCTTTCAGAATTTTAAAAGCTCTGGCTTTAGGTGAAAGGTGTGAAAAGACAAACACAGGAACAAAAAGCCATCAAAGTAATTCAGACAAACAAATTCTCTCATGTCCCATAGGAACACTTCAGTCCTTGTTTTAAGGTGTTCTTTATTCAGCCTTGCCAATTTTCTACATGAATGAGAATGGAAACCAGAGCAATCAATCAAAGTTGGTCCATTTCCTAACGAGCTTCCCAGTGCGGGACTCTACACATTAACCAAGACAGGCGGCAAATGGTAATTTGTGGTAGCTTGGAAAGTTGTTCTTTTAAAATTTCATGTCGGATGATTATGCATGGGACACAGAGTGTAGGGGACAGGAAGAATAGTCCACTTCAAGGTGAGCCGAGATCACAGGAGGCTCTGCCAGCAGCTGCTGTAAAATACATGGGGTGCTGTTTGATGAGATTCAAAAAGACTGCCCCAACTTGGCTGTGCTCCAGTAGAGAAATGTCACACACCTTGCGGAGTTTCCGCGATTGCGATCACACTGATGAATCCTATTAAAAGAGCGAGGAGGAGCAGATGGAATGGATTGTTGCCAAAGATTGGAGCCTTCAAAACTGTTTCAACATGTTGTTAAGCTGTTTAAATAAAAGGCACTGAGGTGTAATGCATCACCATACAAGGAGGTAAACAAAATAAAGCTGGGAGTGCATACTCTGTTAGCGATTTGTTTGGTTCATTTAAGCTGAATTTACAGAGTGGAATAAGTAGCTGCTTACCTCTGCAAATACATAGTCCACTCATGTGTACAGCTAGAGCTAAAAGGGGGCTGCTTCTGAGAAGACCAATCTGTTATAAATATTAAGTTATTTCACACAGTTCATCTATTTATGATGAACACCTTTGCAGAACAAAAGACACCAAAAGATTCAACTTGATGATGAGGTGAAAATAGGTTTGATTCCAACTTTAAACGTGTTCAATATATGCAGAACTTTGCAAGCAGAGCAAATAAAGAGCACTCACTCATGTTGCTGTGAGTGAGGCTTGCAATTTGGGGGAGGTTAAAGGTGAAAAAAGTGCAGACAGCTGAAGAAGACCAAACCTCAGTGAGAAGGTTTGGGTCAGTTTCTTTTGGGTACGTAGAACTCTGGGTGTTGTTTCAATAATTGGGAGAGTTGCTTCAATCATGTAATTTTACTTTATTCAAAACTAAAGTGCATTACAAAAGACAGTGGGAATATGTCCCTCTCCATGTTTGTAGCTGAAAATAAACAATGTGGTTGAATATGGTCCAGTTTGTTCATTTTCGCCTGTTAATCATCCCCAGTCTGTCTAACACTGTTTTAGGCCAACATTTCTCCTCGGCTCCAGATTTCTCCACCACTCACATGCCAAGCCCACTTTGGGTGGGATTTACTGCAGCCAAGCTCCATCTTCCCACTTTGATTCACACATAAAACACAAAACAATGTTGACAGGAAACGTAACTTATACCCTTTGCATTAAAGGGTGCAGTTTCACTTGAAACATGTTAGCTTACCACTGGCAAATGTTTATAATATTTCCACAAAAATCACAGAAGGAGGAGTAGTTTCTAAAGCAATACAATCACATTCAAAAATCACAGATGGGAACAATTTGCACCCATTTTTGCATCAGGTTTCATTTGTCCTCTCTTCAGCCAAGACAGATACGGAAGTGATCAAAGATCAAAATAAAATAAATAAATAAATGTCCGCTAAAGCCACAGTGAGGAGCTTTTATGAAAATGTATTTTACATATTTTTTTTTAAACTATCACTATGTTGTAAACTATTAGATAAATAACCTCTTTCTCTCTCCGACTATAAAAGACAGTGGAGTGATGCCATACTTAAAATTTAGAGATTTAAAATGTATCAGATTCAAAAAAACTACATGGTGTCCATATAAATATACTTTTCTGACTTATCACTATATTGGTATCAAAAACAAGCAGATATTTTTAGGTCTACCCAGTTAGTTTCACTTGAAAAGTAAAAGAATCTGGCACTGCGGCATCCTGATCATCTGCTCACTCGTCCTGCACCTCAACCTTATCCAGCTTCAAAATTACTACCAGTTTTCAGCAAACGTAATTTATTTTTCCTCCAGAGTATGCACAACGCAGGGCTTTGAGAATCTGAATCATTTTGCTCAGGCTGAAATCTATATTAACATACATGTTGATATGGGTGGGAATCGTCCTAATTTCAAGAAACACTTCTACTAAATGTGGAAAAACATCAATGTAGAGACATTATCAGTTCAGCAAAGCTATTTTAGGATCAGATTTGTTTTTGCCTCTAGTTTTAGATTAAGGAGGACATGCAACCACAATTTTGCACATATTAAATACCTCAAAACAGCTTCATCATTTTGCCTGTTAGTTTTTGTTTCCATTATCAAAAATCATTTGCATACTACCAATAAAATCCACTTTCATGTATTAGATTCAACATAGATTACAAATCTTTTTCACTTAAGTGGACAAAATTCAGACTACAAGGCAACATTCTCAAATCAGAAATAATCTCTGATAGTTTAGCAAAATTATTCAGACACAAATAAAGAATTTGTGTTATGAATGGTAAGTATGTCCTACTATCGTGCAAAAATCCCTAGTGTCAATCTATGGTCAGAGCAAATTCAATCTTTGCTTCTGTGTAATAAGAGATTAAACAGGACTGCTGCTCTCCTGCACTGCAGTCTCTCATCTCGATGTTGACTTAATTCAACATGCACGTCAGTCCTCCCAAAGAAAGCACTCACTGTGCAATGAACCAAACAAACACTTGAGTCATTTACCATCCTGAGACAAACAGCAATTACGATTTCTGTAATGTCTCATTGGTCAACCCATTTGTTCTCTTGTAGAAAAACAGTTTCAAGAAAACAACATAATCTCCATGTGTAAAAGATATGTTGTTGCTGGAAAATAACTTAATCCCAGTTTAATTGGCATCCAGCCACCATCAGCTTTCATGTGTTTGTTTATACCAAATGCACCCACACACATGCTTAGAGACTGTGGGATTTAACTTTAGAGTAGCAAGTCCTTCTTTATATTGTAGATTGATTGAAATTTTTTATTTTTTTTTTTTTAATACTTGCCTCATCTTTTAATGTTCCTCTTGTGAAAGGATGTTTTAATATTTTCCAGAAGCCTAGTCTGCCAATTTACCTTTCCGGTCTTCATAAGGACAAATTATAAAAGCCCTGTAGTCCTACTTGAGAAAAGAGAAAAAGTTTAATGGCCGAGAGAAAACGATTAAAATGACCCTGCTAGTAAAGTCACCTTGAATACTTAAACACAGTGAGGGGATTGCTTGGCTCTCCCCATGGGCAATTTAACATTCTTGCCAAGTAGCCCAGGTACCTCAGCATTGCATGAATAACAAGTTGTTCTTATTCATGTTGCTAAATAAATCCACTTTAAGAAAGAGGCTCATGACTCAATGACATGGCCAGTTTTGCAGATAACCAACTGAATCAAAAGGTTGTTTAATACAAAAGGCGGAGGGTAAAATTCACAAAGCAGAGCAATCTCCTCAATTGTTCCTCAAAAATCCATTTTCTTGCTTTCTTTCTGCACTGTTTATATAACACTGATTTGCACTAAATACATTTAGGAGCAAACCAGTCCAAAGACAGCAGATGGACTACAAGTGCAATACCATGTGTCAGAATTATAACAAAAGAAAAAAAAATGCAACTACATCTTGTATTTCTCACACAAATACAGATTTCATTTATTAGGAATTTTCTTATTAAACTCTTCATGTAATGCTTAAGTTTAAATTGCTACCCAATGGTAAGGTTTCTCGCACAAGTCTCTCTTTTTTTAAGATAATTTCTTTGCAAAAGAAAAAAAAAAAAAAAATCACACTTCACAGGAAGACTGGATCAATTTTATCTACTGTTAACAAATGTGACCGGTAGCTATTTGTACAGACAGCAGCACCATAGGTTGCAGTCATCACTTTTTCTTTCCCAGCAAAATTAACACCAGCCTTCTACCAGTGATGATTTTCCTCTGTAATCTGCATTATGCAAAGAGCTCTGGTCGCACAATTTGTTCTAGCTGTGATTTACATGAATATATATAAATATGTGTAGACTTCCCCACAAATGGCTGAATAATGAATCATTTAAATGTTGGCAACTTGCATCAGTACCGAGAGCTGCTTTTTGCTCAGCATAGCTATTTTAGGAGCAGTTCGGTCTTTGTCTCCAGTCGCATATTCAGTACCATGAACAAACTAGTGCAAGTTTGCAAAAATCCTCACTACCAGAAAACACCTTTATACATACACAAGTGTACATTTTTTTAATGTTTTTTTTTTCACCCTCAGAGCAGATATATTGTTAGTTTTTGAGTAACTTTCCAGTTTAGACATTATGAAAAGCAGCACTATTATAATACAAATCCACAGCAGGTACCCAGTGTTGTCATGTTGTTCCTGTAATGCTGTTCTCTGTGATAATAGAGCTTCTACTACTGAGCTGTCAACTCACCTGTTTCTGATTAGCTCATCAAGTCGCCGTTCAAAGACTCTCCAGTGGGACCTGGTTTCTCCTGAATCTACCACAGTAATTGATCTCTGTGTATTACATTTCAAGTTATAATCTGTTGTCTAACAAGTGTCTCCTTGCTTTTCCCACCAGTGTACCTCCCATAACCTTATCTTGAGTGTCCTTTGAAGTAATCTTCCTTACAACAAGCTTGGCCAAGAATATCTATTTTCATCTAAAGGATTGCATTCCTGGTTCTTCTCCTCAATTTTGCCTCCATATTTCACCTGGCTGCCCAGCATGGAAACAGAAAGAAATCACTCACTTCAACTTATGTCTGCTATAAATCATAACCACCTGTGGATCCACTCTGCTCTCTGAGCCAGTAATCAAAATAACCCAAGAAAGATCAAAACCATTACCTTCAAAACATCAACTTCTCTTACATACATTGTCTCAAGACTTATTTTACCAAAATAAAACAAGAATCACTAACAGTACTAATTTTCTGAAGGTGAGCTGACATCAAGGTTTTCAAGACAGAAAGGAATGTGTTGTACATTCAGTAACAGTGGAACACATAAGTTAAATTTATCCTAACGAAGTTTTACTTCTACGGTGTGTATTGTTTGAGTTTATACAGAAGAACAGAGCTGTGATTGACAATAGAAAATTATCTGACCTGAAACAATAAAGGGTTAAACAGTAAATCTAAGAATGTCATTCTCAAAATCAGTTAACCACTTGCTTGGGAAACATGTATCCTACGCCCTCTGCAAATTGACACATCTCAGACATGGCAAGAAAATCTGTCCAAATGAAAACTACAGCCTGGCTTGACACAATGCGTCTTTAGGGATCATTGTTAGCATCCCTGTGTATGTCGCATATTGATTATTACAGTGGGTAAACATCGTAGCGCTTGATTGCTCAAGCGGAATGGAGCATGTGGCTTACACGGTGACCCTGAGAATCGTTTCAGAAACAAATGTGTGGAGAGTGCTACTGTTTCTTTGTCCTTTTGTGTCTGGTGCTTTTATCGGTGGAAAAATCACACATGACATTAATTGAAGTCTTTCTTAGAATATGCTTATAAAAGAGACGGAGCAGTTTTCTTTAAATCTAAGAAAAACATTACACAATATAAAAACCCTGTTCGAGCAACAAACTGTCTATTTCAGTCACAACCAAGGAGTTGATCCTAAATGTTTTTGTAAGTTGAATATTAGTAAATGTGATTAAAAGTAACAAAAAAAATGGCAGAGGTTTTGGGTCTATGCTTTTAATTCAAAAGAATTTCCATTATTCTTTCATCTACAACACTTTTCTATGACTCTTGACATTTACCTAGAGCTTGACTGGCAGCATTAGTTGCTTAACTTGCCTATTTTTTCCAAAGCTTAAAATAAAGTGATTATAAATTGATACATTTAGCACTGCACTATTTAGATCACGGGTGTCAAACTCATTTTTATTTTGGGCCACATCAAGATTATGAATTACCTCAAAGGGCCAGTTGTGGCAGAATGTATTAATAAAACTACATATTAAACTGTTAAATATAGATTTATCTGTATTAAGAGTACTTCTGAAAATTAAATAATATTTAATGGGACCTAGTATTAGTTGTTTTGAGCAAATTAAAGCTGTGGGACAAAAGCTCTGTAATAACTGCCATCGATTTCACTGGAGAGCATGGTAAAATTTTAAGCTGGTTTTGTAAATTAACAATTCAATTTACTAAGTTAAAGCTATGCAAGTTAAGGGTACCTGCTGTATTCATTTTCCCCATCAGCTGCAGCTGCTCAGACTACTGCAAGTCCACCAAAAACACTAGAGTAAACTTTTGACTTTTGTAACAGGACAACATTTGAGCAATAGCGAATTAACCCTAGTGGTTTCATAACCATCTTATACGATGGATCACAAAAGGTGAACATTTTCTGAAGTGATTCCTTTCACTTCAGCAAAAGAAATGATCACTGCAATGAAGTGTCTGAACTGGAGCCGAGTACCTCATATTGATGTGTCTGTAATTTACAACTCAGTCCTACGTTACTCCATCAGTTTGATATAACCGTTTCCTTCTATTGCCAACAATGTCCAGAGCTTTCACGAGACGTACAACATATTTCCTGTGCAGACGTATTACCCTTTCATGTGGCGTGAGATGGATGTTTGACCTTCAAAAAGGTAACGCGATGCTCTACCCATGAGGAGA
The DNA here is from genome assembly GCF_002775205.1 of Xiphophorus maculatus. NCBI lineage: Eukaryota > Metazoa > Chordata > Actinopteri > Cyprinodontiformes > Poeciliidae > Xiphophorus > Xiphophorus maculatus. Next base: position 9,480,617 of record NC_036448.1, read on the forward strand.
ATATAATCCGCAAGCCTTGTACTGAGGTATTGTTTTATCTATTGAACTACATACGCTCCACTCTTTGTTATCCCACTTCAGTAAAGTGCAAAGACTTTGGAAAAATACTGTGATTTGTTTAATCCCTGACTCTGGAGCCCCCACAAAGCAGTTAGGCATGGCCATCCACTGGAAGACTGGCTTTAGACAAAACATCAATGGCGTATAGATTGAATAACAATGCAAGCTGCCGATTATTGCACACTACACACTCAGAAACACATGCAGGCTCAATATTCCTAACACTACAAGCAAAGAAACAGGCTTTAAGAAGCATTGACTTTCATACGATTAGTCATGCAGTTATGATGAAGTGTCCATTTTGTGACGAGAAAAAAACAATTTTTTTTTAAAAGATTAACAAAGAAAAATGACTTCATAGTGTGCTGTTTATAACATAACAAATTTATCTTTTGTCACATTTTTGATGATTAAAAAACCCCAATAAGTAAATTTCATTAAAGAAGGAGAATGTTCTTGTGTTATAAAAGAAATGGCATGCAAGCACACTGATCTGCTTTTGACATGGTTCGTCTTGGATTGTAACCTGTGTTTTAGAACAGCATTGCAGTGCCACTGATTTGAGGTCATGAAGATTTAAAGAAACCATTTTATGTTCCTGACCGTTTTTATTCCACACACTAATGTAAAATGTCACCTGTAATTAATGTGTCCAGTGTAAGACTGAGAAGAAATGTTCCGCTGCATAATTCTAGAATAATCTACAAATATGGATCTTCCCTGGAGCCTCCATTGGAAATATTTTCAGATCGATGTGCATTTGTTAAATAAAATGAACAATATCTCTCTAAATAAACAATCTTAGTTGACCTATGGTCTTTTTTGTAGGACAGTCTTTTCATAATTTATCTGTTTGTTCCTACCTCAGCTACTTTGGGATCCTCAAAGAAAAAGAACGGTTTAAAGAAAGCAAATTTTTCAATTGATTACAATCTGCAAATGCCATTAGATGGTACTGAACCTTTCACAGTCTTAAAGGAAAACCTGCTGCAGATTGAATAATCCTTAGAATTTGTTGATTTTGCAACCCTATTAAAACCCCTATATTAAGGGAGTAGGACTTTACTCTTACAACTAATTGGATCACTCACAGCTGGATTCTAAATGCTTTTCTCAGTTGTACAGAGTTCTCTCTTTTTAAAAAAAGTTATTCAACTCTTGTGTTTGTGCATAATTACTGCATGCTCTTTGAGGAGTCACGCAGCATGCATTGAATGCAGCCAATTTGTTTGCCTGCGTACTCCGACAAGTAAATTAGCACTAAACACCCTGAGAGGTGGGAATGACAATCTATCACAACACTGTAGTCTGACCAGCCATATCTGTCTTACTCTGGGGGTGCTGCCGCCGCTGTTGTGTTTGCTGCGGCAAACTCGCAACATGCTGGGGCTTATCTGGGGCACACAGGAGGAACAACAATGAACTTATCAACATCCAGCCACTTGGCTGGATGTCGCTGCAACCCCACTATGCTTCCTCCGACCACAAGCCGGCTCCGGTTCACTGCTCCTACACACCAGCAGAACCTAATCAGGGGACAGTGAGCCTTTCAAACCATAGGCTCTGTGTTCGTATGCTGTAGAGGGAGGAGGTGGAGAAAAAGAAAAAAGTAGTTCTGCCAGGTAATATAAAAAAAGGAATCCCAGAGAAAGAAGTTCAATAACTTTGTAAGGAACTTCACACATTCTACGTCAACGAGCTTCCAGAGTTTTGATTGAAGCTCTGCACTAGCCCACAACAGGGCTTTTCTACTCTCTATTTTTTCTTCATGTTCAAATAATGCATACAGGTTTCAGCAGGAGGAATTTTGAGAGGTCAGTAGAAGAAAAAAAATCTCTGGTAGACAACTCTAATACAAACAAAAATGAGTTGCATCCCATTTCCTGGCTTGGAAGTTTGGGAAGCAGCAACAAAGATGAGGTGTCAGAGTGAAAATGAAGAATCAGAATCCCATACAGACTATTTCTAAAGGGTGCAATATGTCCTTATTTGCAGAATAACAAAACAGCAGGGTTACCTTTACACCCAGACAGAAACACTGGTCGAACTCAGTTACTGCTGCTGATATTAGCCATTTCATCACTATAGCTGAGAGAAGAGAGAAATCATGTGGGCTAGAGATGAGATACATTTCACACATTCAAGGCATTTTTAAGCTCAATATTATGGCTATCATTTGTGCTCTGTTTCTACAATCATTTAAGACAGGAGAGTAGTCCAGGTTAGATGAGTACATCTCTCGTCGTGTTTCATTGTCAATAATGACCCTATTATCCAACTCTTTTGTGCGTTCCAGCTTACTAATGCTGATCCCACTATGCTACCCTTTTGCTGTCCTGTCTAAGGGAATAAGCCGAGTGATCAGCATATTAAAAAGAACATGAAGACTTGCTTTTTGCAATCACAATATCTGGAGCAAATTGAAGGTGATTTTTAATAAGTGTGCATGATCTGACAGACTGTAATGAAAGCGAAGATCCGATGTTTTTTGTGCTTCAAGATGATCACAGTTTGGTTTGGCTTGTCTGATAGAAGAGTATTTTTTACACATGACTGTGACAGTAAGTGTGATTTCTTTTTATGTGGTTTTCAAGGTTCACTGACTCTAGAAAACAGGAAAGCCCTACAACTCATTTATGTTATACCATCATTATAATTGCATTTTTGTATTCATTATTAATACAACCGATACGAATGAGAATGCATTAGGCTAGCAAGTGCCTCTTTACAGTCACCTATCAAATTATTTGTCTGACTATTATGTTGTGGTAAAGAATCTCAGAAAATTGGAAAATGTTTCCCACTTTTCATATTCTTAGTCTCTAATAGAGAGCACTTCCACTAATCAAGACTTTGAAGCAGAAACCCTGCGAGTCAAGGGTGTTCATTACTAGTTGCTGAAAATGACTTGCAACTTTTTAATGACAGAGATTCCTAGATTTCAGGTACTTCAGCCTTTTGATTTTTAATCAAAGCCCATCTTTTCAACTGAACAGATATTTAAAAGTCCATCTTTATTAAATGTACAATATCATATTCAGCTGTTGCTGTTTTTGCGCAACTACAGCACTGGCTACATCTCAAGGTGAGTATACCTTGTAGGAATGTGCAAATCAACAGGAAAAAAAAAATGAAACTCACATTGACTGCAGTCCAAACAAGACTGGCTGATCATACTGCCCAGACCTTTACTCTCATCTTGTTTGAGATATATAATGCCTTGGCATGAGCTGCAGCTGCCCACAGGCTCCATTCAGAGATGAATGAGTCATGGTTATTTATTCAAGAGCAAAACAACTTCAATGCACAGTATCAGAAACTGAATCAAGATCCAACAGCCATTGTCTTAATCTTTTCTGAATATTATTAAGGCCCTAACAGTTTTCTGCTGACTTTACATCATCTCTTTAGTGATAATACATGATTATGGAAAGGAGGGATTGTTAGTTGTTCAATATTTTAGTTTAAAGTCTACAGAGACCCCAGAGTGCTGATACTCATCTGCAACAGTGGCTAATACTGTATATTGAAAATACATCCAAAAAGAGTTGCACAGATAAGAAAAACACAAACATTTCCAGGGGTTGGATAACAACTTATAGTGGTAACAGAGAATTTGCAATGAATCAGGTCTCTGACATACTGTATATTCAAGTCACCATGCTGCTCATGCCAAGTTTCTCACTCCTAATCAGATTGATTCAGCCCATCTGCGCCATGCCTAATTCCCTCCATGTTTCACCTGTGCCGTGCACTACTGAATCCTTCTTTAGTCTCTGCTTCCCAGCCAGATTATTTATCACATTTGCCAGAAAACCAGTGCACGTTTCCCTGCACTCACGATTCTTGTGTCTGACCTAATCATGTCCTCGAATTACTCTTTTTGGCTTACCCACGATGGATTCGGACTATTCGCACTGCACATCTGATATCCTGACGTCAACCCCCGCTCCACCATGTGATTCTTGCTTAACCATCTTTAATGACCAGTGCCTGTTTATTCACCCCAATATTGGATTTTGAATTGTGCCTGTAACTCTGGAGAGTTTCAGTGTGTCTGACGTCTGTGGAGAATTGATGCACAGACTGAAGAGGATCACAGACGTGATCTTCCCTCCAAGCACTTCCTCGGTGGGGATTCAAGCCTCTCCCCTGAGCTTGCTGCTCAGTGACGTAACCATTACTGTAGCTGCCCTGTTCACCTCCCATTGATGCAGCTTATTCAAGCAAACTTCTTCAGCTTAACATTGTTATTTTAATCTCTAAATTGTGTTGAATTTCTGGGTCACCTGGAAATTCATTAAGATCAAGTCACAGTGGTGGATCTGGACATGAATGCATGTGTCCTTATTTGTAGCAAACTACATAGTTTTCTATAAAACACCTATAACAGACTACAGCTACAGTCAACTGTTTTTTCCACAAATGTTTGTGTGCAAAAAAGATACTTCACCACAAGTATTTTGAACCACAATTTCATTTGATTAAAACACATTTTTAGCCCCAACAATAAAAAATGTCTGACAGAAATGTGAGAAGAAAGTATATTTTCTTACTTGGTCCACAAAGTCACCATAAACATTTCATGAGCCTTCAGTGAATAAAACCTCTGGCATTCTAGTGTTCATGTTTATCTCTGAAATGTAATGTTTTACACTCCTTTGAAGAAAGGCACATGAAAAGAGAATTGCTTAAGGGGGAAAAAAAGGAAGAAATATCCACAAATTCACAAAATTGAAACCAGGCCTGTGAATCAGTCTAGATTGGCTATAAAATTTGAATTTGGGGAACATTTTAACTGAACTTTTGCCTTCATCTGTATATTCTAATCTGAGTTTTATTATCTCAATGCCTTATCAAAGATCACTCAAAACTGAACATTTACTAACTTGAGGTAATCCCGTAATAATCAGTCTCGTAAGAATCTGTATTTCACCTTCAGTAGAGGCACACCTTGTCTAAATACGTTAGGAAAACAACTAAATCATGTGCAATGCTCCATCCCAGGATAAATTGCCAACAAGCATGTATTTGATGTTTGCCTTCTGTTCTGCTAGAATGATGCTGGCCAGAAACATGGCATTAACAATGGCTGCATGGTGGGATACCGCTACAGTAATCGCTTAAATACAAATACCCCCTACTGCGTCAAAGTCATTGACTCGTAACGCTACACTGTAATTAGAATGCAAAGAAAAGCATATTTTTCTAGAGACTGACAAATTATTACCCTGATTTAACAAAATAAAAAGGGCTACATTTACACATAATCCTTATTTCTTGTTTTAATTAATCAAATGAGCTATACTTGTTAGAATATAACATTGGATAGTTTTACTAAGCTTTGAACATGTGACTTTGTAATGCTTTGAGCTACATAATTTACACAATGAAATCAGAAGTCTACTGTTACTTAAATAAGCAAATTTTTGCTGAACACACTTCACTGTAACATATCCAATGTGTGCTAATGGCAAAAAATTATGTGTGACCACATTGTGCTATGCATTACATCTACTAGCCAGTTGGTGGCACTGACTGTCAGCTATTGTTACCTCCCACTGTCAATCCACGAAGCCTCATAAGTTTTACATAAGATGGTCATTATAGGGCTGTGACAACTCGACTCTTAATGCTTTTCAGTCATTTAAGAAAACAAACATTAAGCATAAATGTTAAAACAACTATACATGCCTACCTGTGTCAGAAATCGCTTTTTCACAAATATAGACAACAACAAAAAAACACATATATATATTAATAAACAGTATGTTCAAAGTATTTGTAGTGCAGTTCAAGAATTCAAAATAACAGTTCAGAGTACATTATGAGCAGTCTCAGATTCCAGCTCGAAAATTTTGTACAGGACTGTTTCAGAGTTCTTTATGGTTTTCTTTTTTGAACGTTTTGTCGTGTCTTTTCAGGACTATAATCCAACTCTTTGAAAAGAAAAAAAAATCAAAAGGGAAGAGAAAGGAGAAAAGAAAAATCCTACCAACTCGCCATCAGTTCAGTTCGGTTCTGTTCATTTGAAGGTGGGGAAAAAAACCTTATTGGTCATGGGACATTTTTTAGTTTCTTTTTAATGTATTTTAGTAACATGGATTACACTGTGCTTTGAGTTTTAAGAAAACTGAGGTTGGGGTGGCATTGTTACAATAAAAATAAAAATAAACCTTCATGAAGCCTAAGAAATGGACAATACAATTTCAGCTGTTGCACTGAATGCTGCACTTGGTCTGTAATGTAATTGTTCCCCACAGAGGTTCTAGATCTCATTGTTATAACTTTAAGAAAAACAACCAACATAAATGTATGAACTTCTCATATTTAGAAAAAAAACTTGCTTCCAGTATGTGAGCACTATACAAGATGAGCAATTGTACATATCAAGGGAAAGGTTCCTGGCAGGTTCACTCCTTGGTTTTGTTTAACAAACCGCAAATGGAGAAATGTTCTACTCTGAACAGGTAGAAAGCAATAATTACTTTAATCCATCTACAAAACAAAGAGCTGAGAAATTATGCAAATACTCCATCTGTTGCTGCAAAAATGAATCTCTGACCAAATTAGCTCCATCACTGCAACTAAAGTCCCATCTTTAAGCCAAAATGAAAGCCAGACAAAAAAAAAAAAAACTTTAGAGAAAGTAGGCTCTAAAGGGAGTCAAGTTAGTGAAAGACCAACAACAGCCTAAACCTATCAGAGCAACTTAAATGTTACAATTTTTTTGCGATGATAAAAAAACATGAAAAAACTCTAGAGCATTTGAGAAGTGTAGAACTAGAAACTATAGAAGCCATGTCTAGGAGAAGAAAGATCATTAAGGTTTTGGTACACCGTTTTAAAAAAAGACACACAAAAAAAAAGTCTAAAAATATAAGAAGTACCCCAACTCTTTGAAGGCATTCACTGGTGAAGAAGCACGAAACAACAAACTTTACTCAGTGGGGAAACTAATGTGATGCTGAAGAGGCTGATTACCACAAACCAATGTATCTGCTGATTCACGATAGTCTGGGTGAGAACTTAGAGTTACAAATATTACTACCAGAAATCCATGACCTTTAGTAAGTACCATCACCTTCCTGTCAACTAGGTATTGTCAGCCTTAACTGTTTTATTGTACAGTCTGAAACCTCTTTACTATCCACACAGGGCCCCAGTCAGGGAGTTGGGGAAGGAAGAGGTCAACAGGCATGTGACATTTTTATTGCAGAGACATGTTTACAGCTATTGTATCAGAAAAGAATCTGCAGCGAGTCTTGTGTCTGACATCAACAACCACACATTACAAAGCAGGTCCAGTTAAAACCGTGTGAAATGCACTGATACCTAGGCTTATTTAAATACACTCGCTTTGAATGTCTAGGTTGCTAGAGAACAGCTTTTCAAGGAGATGTGAAAAATATCTTGCTTATAATAAATTGAATACGCTAGAAAATAGCAACTCTTATGGACAAAAAGGAAGGACTCTGTCTTTGCATATCCCATCTCAGTCATTTGCTGTCTGCAGGCATTGCTTCGGGATTAGCTCAAATTAGATTGAGTCGTAGCTAGCTAAAATAGCACCGGTTGTTATCTACCTTTATGAGGAGGGACAAATGAACTTTTTAAACCAAGAAACTCTAAAAACCAGACATAATTACATGGGTTTGTAGTGAAATCATTTTGTGCGAACATCACTAACATGAGTTACCATCAGGAGCTGTTGACCGAGTCAGTAAGGGAAAATACAACACATCAATGTGGTAATAATTAATTTAAGTATATTTACCAGAGTCCATTTACGGAATTGGAAAGGGTAGCCTGTCAAACTAAGCTATGCTAGCTTCCATAGAGCTGCTCTTTATGGTTTTTTGATTAACCAGTCATACAACAAATATACCTTTATGCAGTATAATCTAGTTTTTGAATATAATTTGGAAACCGATTAGATTAGATTCGGGTTTTAAGGGAGTTGCAATTTCGTAGTTATATACAACATGAATAACTAATGTAATATAATGTAAAAAAAAAACATCAATATTCATTCCTACTAACCAACCAAATCATTTTAAGTTTTGACTCAAATAACTGTTTCCCCCAAATATATTTATTACAGTGAATGTTGCCATTTCCACAGACCGACTTTTACTGCTTATAAAAATATTTATTCATATTCACAATGCAAAGGATCTTTCCAAATCCATCCAAGAGTGAGGAAAACAGGTTCAGCTCGAATCCTTTGATTGTTTAATTGGCAGATCTAATATGCCTCCTTTTCATCAGCAGTCAGGGTTTTGATCAGCAACACGCACAATGAATCTGTTTGCTCGACTGACCCACTGCTCGATGCATTCCTGATGTTAATATTCCTTTGAACTGAATGTCAGCTTCACCTGCACTTTACCAGACCCTCCCAGAGGGATCAAGGTGAATGTTAATTATTGCAGGAGAAAATTGACTTCCATGAACATAGCTTTTGTTAATTAAGAAAAAAACAAGTTGGGGTGGCACAAACTGCTCCAAACTCACAATTTAGCTGTTGGCATTTTCTGCCTCTTGTGAACACAGGTCATGATGTGTGCAGAAAATATTTAAGATTCACCCCACAAATTTTTCTTCTTTCCTAATTCATATCACTATAAGATTTAAATGCAAATTATACATCTGGATTTGGAATGATGTTGCATAAAGTTCCCACTTATGAAATGTAGATCTACTGTAGCTTCACTGAATTTAGATCCAATTTCAAAACACTAGCATGCAAGAATATATTAACAAAATGGTGAACAATAGTTAGACAATGAGCGATCACTGCAACATAAAGCACCAGCAGCAATAGAATTTAGTTCAAATGTCAATGAAAAAAGGGTAATACTAATCATACCACATATTTTTGTTATTTAAAGGGCCTTATCCCACTATTGTGCACATCTTAAATGTTTGTGTATGTTTGTATGTAGAATACAATTCTGACATTTACTTCCGACTCAAACTTGCACTGCAAAAAATTGATTAAAAGATTGTCAAATTAGGAGCTGCTATGGAAATAACCAAATATGCAGCTACGGTTGCCAGAAGGGGTCAGTGTAGCGAAGAGAACAAAAAAGTGAAAGAGATAGGGCAGCTACGGCTTCCTGTAATGAAGGAAAAGAAGTCTTACGAAAGCAGTAGTTCCAATATACCCACAGAGACAGAAGAACCAACCTCATTCTTAACAACCTGCTGATCCTCACCAAATTCTTCATCCACTCCTGTAAATGGGGAAATACAAATCCTGACTTTTCAGCCTTTAAAAACTTTCTAATGGGCAACCACTTCAGAACCTTAAAACTGATGAAAAACAAGCATGGAATACAGCTTTTGAACATCTATAATGATCTAAAATGTTTTGAGAACTAATGCCCCTTTGTCCTTCTCTGTTTGTTTTTGTTGTTCTGCTATCCCTCTGTTTGATGTCTGATAAATTTTATTTATTTGTATTTTCATTTTACTTTTTTTATTTTTTTTATTTTTTATTGTCTTATAATTATATGTGTGCCTTTAGCCTGTAAGACTTGCTTTCTTCATGTATGTACATGCCGCGTGATATTGTACACTTGTTCAAAATTGTTTAATAAAAAAAAAAAGTCGTTCCAATATAATAATTCTGTCTGGAAATTTGTTGGTACGTAAATTTTATGTGAAATTAGATGACCATTTTGTAGGTGTTGAGCAGAGAAATAAAATTTCTATGGTGTTTTCTATTGTCAACAAACTGCATAGTGTGGCATGAGTTGCCCTCAAATGGTACAAAAGTTTTATTTCAACTGGAATGCTGAAGTTGTAAGCCTGGTGTGAACATGGTTTATTAAAGAAAAATAAACAAGGTCTAACATGTTAGACCACTCCCATTGTATAAGGATAATCAAGAAGAAAAGATCAATAAAGGTGAAACACTAAAGCCTTTTGAGGCTTCATTAATGTTGCAGATTGAACTTAACTCCTCCTGGGAACCAGCCAAAATAAAACAAATGGATTCACAATCCTGCAAGATTTATTAAAATGCCCAGAGATATGCAGCAAGAAGACATTACAATATTTCAGGACTTGTTAGCTGCAAGCTAAGGTGGCTATGAATCAAAATTGTGTCAGCAGTCCTAGACCCATGCTGTTTCTTTACGATTCACCACTTGCTTAATCAGTTTCTGCGGGGATTCCCCAAGAACTACATAGATCTCATAGTTTTGTGTCCCTTCACCCAAGGGTGGAATTTCTGCTTATTCCATCTACAGCCAACAAAATATAGAACTTATTTTAATATAATATTGGTTTAGAGTGTACTTACAATGAGGAAATCGTAATTGCTGAAATCATTTGCAAGTCCTTGTTATGTCTTCTTACGAATCAAATGTTGACAATTATTTCAACTTGTAAGTATTTTGAAGAAATTAGGCATCTTTGCTCTTGTTGAAGATAATGCTTATATTTCAATGCAGTCTCCTTCCTCTCCCTAAGGTACATTTCACTACAATAAGAGGAGTTGTTAAAAAAAAATTTTACAAATAATTTTTCAAATTTTGAGGAAATTTTATGCAAGCCTAGATCACTTCAGTTTCATAACATCTCAGCCAACCAAAAATATATATTTTAAAAAAAAGAATGGACATTTAAATGTTTCTTAAATATATCACTGTGCACTTTAATTAAAAGTAAAATAGGAATTCAAGTTCAATTATGAGCTACCTCATGGACACATCTAAAAATTAACTGTAATCTGAAATCACTGTAAAGAAGGCAGCTGGATCAAACATGACTGTCGGTAAATAGTTATGTAATTCAGTTATTCCCTGAACAAACAATATGGGAAACTTAGTATTTGAAGCTGAGGGCATGTTAAAGCCATGCCTGACAGGTACAATTTTAATGCACCTGCAGTTGCTGATGGCAGATTGGTACTATTCAGCACATTCACTATAAAGTACAAAAGATGCCTGAGACAAAAAAGGCTCAAATAATAAAATTTCCCCTTTATGTCAAAGCCAAGAGCCCTAATTTCCTTTTCAGATGATGCAGATATAATAACCACCCATGGGTTGATGAGATGTCAAGACTAATTCTGGATGTGACAAAGAACTATGAGTTCTACTTTGATAAAAATTAACTTTTTTTTTTTTATTATTTTCCCCCTGTCTCTGGACCATTATTTTGTATTTAATGTACTTTCTCCAATACAATACATTTGTATGATTTATGATAATGCCTATCCTTTGTGAAACGATAACAGATATTTCCTGAATCAATTACCTCAAGCACAAGGTATGTACTTTTGTACTCTGTGGTTAACAGATACCCGACAGATGGTTTTTCTAAGAATAAAAAAGGACAATAAAAAACCTTACCTAAAATTTTAACTAAGGTGCTTAGAGGTTATGAGGGATAAAACAAAAACAGCTTTCTAAATTAAAAGTTTTTATGGCCCCTAAACTCTAAATAAATTTTAGTCTAAAACATCGTAATTTTTTTGTGAAGGTTTAAGTTTTATTTAGGCCAAAGCTAAATCCTACATTGAAGCTTCAGCCGAACTACCTGCTTATTTTTGCCATGGCCAAAAAGTCCTCCCAAAAACAAACAAACAAAAAAATAGGAGTAAGAATAGTTCGGCACATTATTTTGGAGAAATTAAAAATCAACATCTTTTCAAAATATTAGAAATATCCTTGACATGTTCAAACACATTACTGAGGACATAACTTGTGAACGTTAAAACTACTATTGAGTTGAATAAGTACTATAAAACGAAAATCTAATCTGCATCACGCCAGAAATAGAAAAACTAATAAAATCACCTGGCAAAGCAAATGTTGTAAAACAATGTGCACTTTTCAGCTGCACCTAATGGTAAAGTCATGTGAATTAACACCACTAAAGTATTTTTCCAGCTGCCCAACAGTCCACATTTCTCTCCATCTACTGAGTGACAGGTGGCCAAACTTGATTCCTCTCTGCATCACAGCCCAGTCTCCCACGATCTTGTTAATTAAAAGAGAGCTGATCTTAATTGATGCTAATGGAAGTCAATAACGACCGTGAGGAACAAGTGCAAATGTGCTTGAGCAATTAACCTAATATTTACTGGCTTTAACTCTCAGGAGGAGCTGGCCTCTATATGTCGACTCATACTGCCTGCTCTGAAATGATGTGCAGCTCTAAGTCAAAGACAGCAAAAAATTAGACTGTGTGCAAACAACTGCAATCATGGAAGAAAAAGCAAATCCAGGAGATTATATCAGGTTATATGAAATAAATTAATTGGACTCATTTAAGTAGTGAGAAAAATAGGGCCATGATGTGATAAAAAAAATCTGTTGTGTCCTGTCAGTACTTTGAAATAAAATGAGCAAACATAATAATCTGGCATCTATTAGTCTATTGTTTCCTTTGTTGGAGCCAGATACATCAGTAAATTGCTCTTTTGCCCTTGGAAATGTAAGTTTAGTTTATGGTACTACAATGCAGCTTATTTTTTTTTCTTGCATTGCAGTTTTCAGTGGAGATAAGGGTAACCTTTCATAATATATTCAGAACAATATATAACCACAGAATGACCAAAACCTCAGTCGGCGGCTAACTGGTAAAGCTGACTGAGTGAAAACAGTGGTGGACAAAGAGCCTTTCGCTGTACGCAGCTTAAAGCTGACATACATAAAACTGTTACAGCACTGCCTGTTCCTGCTGTTGCTCGATGAATGGAGTATTTACAGCTCCAAGTACACACACAGCGTGTATACTCAGAGGTCAGAGACTGCTGTGTCTTGTTTTGGACAAGCTTCTTTGAACCCAATTGAATGTGGCTTTCAGCATCCAGGTGCTAGCATACTTTCGTCTACATAACAAAGAGGTGGGTCTGCTCTGAAATCTAAATCCTGATCCCAGAGGTGAGAACAACTACTAAAGTTCAGAAAATGACAGGAAATCTGTGCTGATGTTGCTTTTTACAGTAAGTATTGGCTGAAGCAAAATAAACTGAAGCAAAGAAACACCTGAAACAGAAAAGAGGTGCTTAAAGACCGAATTTGGGAAGCTCAGAGATGAAACTGATAACTCAAAATTCCCAGGAAGTAGTTCATTAAATTTCCAACTTCCTCTTAGTTTTAGGATGTGGTTTCAAGATACTTTTTTCATCTTACAGTGATCGTTCTATGTACCAATTTACATTAAACTGGTCAGCCTAATTGACTTAAGGGGACACTGTTGAGATATTTGGACAGACTCATTTTAAAATCAATAGAAATCCCAAAAACAACCATAGCAGTGAATTTTATGCAAAGTTTGGTAAGTTTCTGAATATGTTTAGGTACCAAAAAAGGCATTTCATTTGCAAAAAAACACATCTTGAAAAACAATAGGCCTTAACAGCAATTTCACTGCTTGAGCATAAAGACAAATTCAGTAATTCTGGAAAAATAGTCAACAAAATGTTTTGGCCACAAATTTCATAGATTATCTTATTAAGCAGAGTGTGATATTGATTATATTCAGATTTATCCAAAGTTTCTTTTTAGGGAGCATGTGTGCAGATCTGCTTCTCACAAGTGACACTGAATGTAGATGCTGTGGCTCTCTGATGGGCGAGGAACAATGACAGACTTGAAGCACAAACTCAACACCAGCAGCAGCGCTCCAATTAATTATTAATGCAGTGAGAGTAAAGGCAGCACGAAGAAAAAGTGGCAGACTTTAATCTCGGTTACAAACATCTGTGATAAGACAGATGTGGGAGCCAACAGTGCTGACACGGGATCAGCAAATTCAGCAAGCTACAAACTCTGAGGAGGTAGAAAATATGAGAACAAAGAACAACAAAACCTCAAGTCAAAGGCAAATTAGAAATTAGTTGATAACAAGAAAATATAACTACTATAAAACTTTTGAAACAGGTTCATTTATTACTGAATTTGTGAGAGGGTGGAGGTTTTCCTAGTCTGCTGTCAGCTTTTTAATGCTTGAATAAATTAAATGTCTCAAGTAGAATTATTTATTGCAGCAGTGTTGTTGTGCACTAGAAAATAAATGATATGTGACATTTTAATTAGTCTGTTGTCAGCATTACAACATTTCTACCATCAAGCCTCTTTGTTGTGCTGTACAAGGTCTCAAAGAAACAGAAAGGGTAAAAGAAAGACAGTGCGGGTGTTATGTACACCGCTTTGTATCGCCACTTGCTTGGTAATTTCTGTCCAGGAGTGTTTGGCAGGCATGTTATGTTTTTTATTTGCTGCTCTCATAAAAGTTGGGTCAGAAGTTTACTTTATGAAAATCAGACAGCCTTTGATTCTGTAGCCCCCAATATGCATTCAGTTTCCTCCGTTTAAACCATAAGAGAGGGGCTGGTGTTAACATGAAGAAGTACAATTTCATTTCTGGCATTCTAGGTATACACTGTAAAATAAATTCCCATGGAAAATATTTTTATTATGTCTTGGCACCTGACGTACTAAATTAAGTCCAAAAGTGATGCAGATTAGAACCCACTGGAATTTATATGGGTTTTTTTATGTTCAACAACATTTGATTGCATATTAGTAAGGTTAATTTCCTCTTAAAGTTGTTTACTGCCATTGCAAATGTCAAAACAGTCTCCTTACTAAACTCCAATAAAGTTAATGTGATCCAATAAAGTAAATATTTGAAAATAATGGTATTAGGTAGTTGGGACAGGCAATATGGACTCAACTTTTTAACCTATTTAACAATACAATGCAATATTTCTTAAAAATCCATCCATTTTATTGAGTCTGGGATTGTGCACTTTTCACTCAAAATTTCATAACAAATATTGTCAGTGTTAGATGACAGTTCTAAAACCACATAAAATATTTAGTAATCATTTGGGAAGGTACTGCAACATGTTTTTTACAACAACTATGTTGTCAATTAACAAATAATTAATGACTTGGATTGCCATTAATCCAATAATAATTGTGTGTTAGAATGCAAATCCAACAGAAATGTAATGGATCAGTTGACAAAAATCACAAAATTATCCAGATAAAACACCACAGACCCAACAATCATGACACTGAGCAAATGTATTTGTCAACCTTCTTTGGGGCCAGAAATAAGTTTTACTCCTAAAAACCCATCAGTCCAGAGCCTCGAGTATTTTCACATTCAGGATTTACTGTATTGCAGCACTAATGAAAAACCAAGTTTAACTCCTTGGAGCTAAAGTTAGAATTTCACTCCAAACTGTAAAACTTCAGCCATTACTGCAAAAAGTCTAAAATTCTTAAAAATTTGAAACTTCCAGAAAAGGGACTTCCAAGTTTATCCTGGAGAGTCAGTCAGAGTTAATTAAAGTAAGGGAAGACTCTCTTGGTTTTTAAACCATCTTTGCTTTGAGGACAACGTCACAGAAGGAGCAAAGGTCACAGAACAAAATTATATACTCTTTAGCACTGTGGTGTTTATGAAACTTTATAATGATCTCGCATGCTGTTCTTTAGCTTTTAGATGTTGGGAAGTTACTACAACTTCAGCTGTTTCTTATGACCCACATATTTACGTTTTTGGAATTTAGCGTTCTGTTTAGGAGGTGCAACTATTTATAGACCACATTTTTACATGGTAGAAGTGTTTAAGTATATAGAGAGGTACTGCCACCATGATACAATCTATTGAAACATGCTTGTATAAAGTTTAACTGCTGTTTTGCTTCCACATATTATATTTTTCTACATTGGGTTTGGTAAAACTTAACCACAATCACCGCTTGTTTGTCCACCATATGATTTTTGTCTATTTCTGTATGCAATTTCAGTGATTTCCAGTTTGACTAGACTCAGCAGAATTTCCTACAAATAATTGTAACTGATCCCATCAGCAAAAGTAATGTCATGGTAATGTTTGTTTTTTTTCCCTCATTCAAGGCCAGCTCAACAGCTCAATACCTCATTTACTCTTTAATACGGTTAATGACCTGGATCAAATTTCAGTTCTGTCAATATTAATCCTTTAACACCTTAAAAATTTCACTTTAGCATCTTCAAATAGATGGCTTGAAATAAACTGACAGCCAACATTTCCAACAAGAATCCTGGTGGAATTGGGTTATTGGTGAGCTAGCGACTACTCTCGGACCTTACATGTCATACGGGAACTTTTTGCTCATTATGGAGTTAGGTGCTCTTAAAACAGCAAGCTCTAAGTTTGTGCTTTCTTGTCATAATGAGCAATTTATGTTCTGGAGAAGAGTATGACTCTGTACATGTATAATCCTCAAGCTCAGATCTTTGTCAGTTTCTATTGAAGATCATATCCCATTCAACTAATAGTCATAAATCTTTTTTTTTTCCCAATAGTTCAAACTCAGACTGGATGGACAGTACCAGCACACACCAATTCCCAAGACTTGTCACAGATGTCAATTTAGCTCTTTGCTCTTACTAGAGCATTCCAACACATTTTGTTGTTCTTTCTTCAATATGTTTTCCTAGTCCCTTCTGTTTGTTCACTGATGTTTTCTATCAACCTTTGAGGGCTTCACAAAAAGGCTGTTTTATATTAATCTTAAAGATCACGACTGCTGGTTAGTTGCCTCAAGCTGCTAATACAATTAGAACTGATAACAAAAACATATTATCCAAATGCTTTAATTTAAACTAGAACAACAACAATTACTTCTCTGTTTGCAATATCTTAGTTGTTTAAATTTGTCTTTATTAAGGACAAAGTTAAATTTAAACTTTGATGTTTGCTGTAAACAGTGAATTGGTCTACCATATAGATTAGTAACAGTGATCCCCCAAAAAACTAAGCTAAGTCTTTCACTGAAATCTCAATAAATGGTATGAGAGAAAATTTTAGTGTACTAATCTTTAGGAAAGGTGACCTTAAATGACCTTTGTTATGATCTGGTTTTAAATAAATAAATAGAATTAACTTCATCATTTGATCAAACGTTGCCAACCCCTGTTATAATAGCATGACTTATTTTTCTACACAGAATACTTAATAATTCACTGTTTACGTTGGTTCAAACCTCAACACAATAAGGAGCTCTCAGTACAATTATGCCTTTTATTTTAAAATCCATCACAGTAAATTATAAGATTATAGTGTATTGTTCTCAGCCACATTTATGGATAAAGGTGCACAGAATGAATCCATAACCTAGATAAACAAGAACATCTACTCACCTAATTGAGACATTTAGTTCTAATCATTTCTTTTATGCCCTGCAGGATATATAAAAACACTACATGTGCTACATTTTGCAATCCTCAGATATCAGAGAGCCATACATTTACATGTGATGACTCAGTGTTTTTGGCAGAGCTGAGAGAAAGCAGTGGCACCGTGCCATCAGCATCCAGTTCCCTTTTTATTTGTTTTACTGATTTCTAAGGGGTTGTTCTTGCCCCAAGTATAGACTTACAGTGTGGAAAACTACATAAAGGTGGAGCTTGCTGGGACTGCCTTTGTCAAAACGTTGTCTTCGGGACAGTAACACAACTCTCATCCAAAATAATATTTACCATGCAACACATCTGCCTTCTGCTGTTTTTTGTTTTTTGGGGGGGAGCAGCCAAAGCTGAGCTTGCTCCACATCCATTTAAATCATGTCTTCTTGTCATCATATTGCACATATAAACTTACATTTGTTTCAGCCTTGGCCAGCGATCATCATAGAGACAGCTGTGACAGCCGTGCCACAGCTTCTTTTTAGCATTCCATGCAAGTTGCACATGATTCGTTAATTGTTCGGATTCATGTTTTCCAATTTTAGGGAAGCAAAGGATGAACACACCATGGAAAATAAATTATTATGCTCTCAGTGATGGGCCAGCATCATTTAATTATAGTGTTGTTATGCTTTATTAAAGAAAACAATACAGCTGAATCTAAAATTGTTAAATCTGCAGAAAGGCCTGCAGATGAATTTACTTTCCGTTTCTTACTTTTCTTTGAAAAATCTAATTAAAAGAAAGGGGGGAGGATCAAACTAATTAAAAGGAAATCTAATCAAATGTCAATTTTCTAGCACTTGGGCTTGTTGTTCTATCAGTTCTTGTTTTTCACAGCTGATTTCTAATTTTACTTCAGTCCAGTAGGATTACCTTCATCTACTTAATGGCTTCCTGATTGCATGTCGAGTTCTTCTGTTAGCTTTATTAAAATTTTATTTCTGCAGTAATTAAGCAAAGCGGCGTTTCTTTTCTTTAGGGTGTTTGGGCTGCTGAATTCTACATGTATTAATTAAATGTGATGGTCTTGTAAATAAAGCAGAGTGTGGTCTAATTGCAATGTTGGCAAAGTGTCCACTAAGAATGTTGGAAGATTGTGTAATATTGATAAAGGTCCTTAGATACTTGAAGAAATGCTTTTTATGTTTTGTTAATAAACTGGTCTATAAAAATGCTTCCAACACAGCAGTCTGGAGTGGTGTTTGTGGTGACAATGTACGGTAACATTTACTTTTTGTGAGCACATTTGTCCTCAGTAAGCTCCAGCTAACAGTCTACCTAAAAAAAGACATTTCTTCTTCCCCAAAAACACGTGGTCCATGAGAGGAAGAGAGGGAAAGCTATTGTTACAGTGCAGACAGCTTGTGTGAAAACAGCTCTGCAGAATGCAAATGCGAATGCTTCTCCACCACACACAGGGAAAAAAAAGAAAACGAACAAAACACAAACAATTTCTCAGCTTCAGTTGTAAAGACAGGTCATCTGTCTTCTTCCTCTGGGCCGAGACGATAGCATCTGCTAGCGCATATGGCACATGAGAAGAGAGTGGGTTTGTAAATCTAACAGAAACAATGACAACAAGGATGGAGAGTGGAGGACAAAAATCATATGCTGATTAGAAGCAGGGCCATACATCATTTGTGCTGACACTGTGCATGTGTGTAGGTATGAAAACACTGGAAAGTCTACTTTACTGCCTTCCAGAGCTCCTTTTAACTCACACAAGTGAAATCTTTTGTGAAAGCTGATTTTTTAACATGTATCAGATAAGCCATACTTAATTGAATCCCTCTCCTCCCTGTCTGACTAAACCTCTCATTGCACGTGGGTACCAAAATTAACGACAGATAAGAATTAGAGAAGACACGTAGCAAAAAATAGACTGCTAACCAGAATTGGATGTTTTCTAAGTTTGACTATCCCTGACCGATGGCCAACTGCTCTATAAAATCCCATCTTCTCCTACGACGGCAGACACATCATGTGCAGTGAAAATAATCCTCAACGTATCTGGTCTGAGTTCTACTACCAGTCTGAAGCTATTTGTTGCATGTTTTACCCTTATTTCTTCACTCTTTTTCCTATAAAATTATTATTAAATAAAAGGTATCTAATGCCAAATAAAAATCTTTGAAAAAAACAAACATCTCTTTCTTATTCAATGAACAGGCCATATGTAAGACGCTATTTAAAATGATGAACGTGTCTGCGGACACTAAACAGGTAACAGAAAGACGAAATGGAGTACAGCAAGGTTGCTCTGCTTAACACTGTGAACTTTAAATGTCTGTCACTGAACAGAAATCAAATATAAGGTTAAGATTTACACTGTTTTAGCATTACCATTACAAATCCAATATAAGATGTTAATATTAATTAAATTGTAAACATTAAATAATTGTAGTTTTTGTCTAAAAAATAGTAAAAACCTGCATTGTAATGACATTTTTTTCTCACAAGCAGCACAATACCTTTTCTGCTCCCAATAAAAATAACTGTGGACCTCTCATAAAACAAGGCCTTGAAAAACATTTTTATTGTAGCTGTTGTTTTGTCTTCTTATTTTTAGAAGAATAGAATAGAAGTACTTTATTCATCCCAGCAGGGAAATTACTTCGCAGTTACAGCATAGAGACAAGACACAATAACAACTACCACTGAGTAGTAGTAGATAAAATAAAAAATAAAATAAAATATAAAATGCTATGAATTGTGAAAATATATTACAATGCTTAAAGAGAATCAGCCAAAAAAAAAAAAAAACTGTACTGGCAGTTTCACTTGAACAAAATCTGAGTTGGGAGCATATATCTGATATTTAAATTGGAGGGAGAAAACCCAGGCACAAAAGAGTATCTGGAAATAGGGAGGATGTTTCCAGATACATCCTGATGAGAAAGTTAATCAATCAGCTTTTCTCCCAGAAGATGTTTTTGCAGGGGATTCTTCGGACCAACCCTGTAAGATAAATAGTAATGGCCTCCACCTGTCACCGTACGGTGGCACCTACATAGCCTAATGGCCATATGTTTCGAGACCAACAGATGCTCACTTAACCTTGTACCAATGAGCCACAGATCCACAGCAAAGTCCATCACAGCAAAATGGTTCCTTTTCAGTAACACTTCTTTAAACCCCCTGCAGTGTTTAGACATGAGCAAAGGTTAAAAAAAAATTGCAAAATGACTTTACCTCTGCTATGTCTCTTGAACAAATAACATTATCTGTGCAACTCTGGCAGGAACATAAGAGTGGTGTCTGAGTAAAGCCCGTACGAGTAGATGCATTTGTTTCCCAAGGACAGTTTTTCCATCTTTTTTTTTTTTTTAAACTGTAGAGGGAAATCAACCCACCAACAGGTGAAATCTTTCATTAAAATGTGTGTGTTAGGTGTATTTTAGCAGTGTGCTTCATATTTCTAAGAAGTTGCCATGTGAAAATTTATGGTCCATTTTGGATGTTTTATGAGCCCTTGGGAAGACATTAATATGACAAAGAAGGTGACGGGCAATTAAGATTTTAAGCGTTTTAAATTATTGTTCACAAATGATTCCAGAGTTTAACGTTGTAAATCAAGCTTTGTCATTCATAATAATAACGTGCTTCCACAAAGCTTAAATTTCTAAAAATGAACAAATGACTGAGCCAGATACAAAAAGATTCAAAGAATATTTTAAAAAATTACAAAATATTTGTTTATGAATACAAATCAATGAATTGTTTGTACAATTAGACTCACTTAGTCTAAAAGTTTGAAATTTGGCCCTGGTCTTTCACTTCTTAATCAGAGACCTAACTGTCTAATCTGTTCTATTAAAGAGGAAGGAACAGCTTTGTTCTGCTTTAAATATTCATCTGATATATCAAAATTGAGTTAAAAAGATGTTTTACTTATGAGTAGGGTTAGAAAATTGATGGGAAACATGACATGACGACCATGACACATGGACTGGCTACTGGTCTCAGGGTATTTTAAAAAGTTACAGTTTAAGTTTTAGGGGTGTGCTGTGGTGGCGCAGGGGGTTAGCACGCCCCACATTTGGAGGCCTTAGACCTCCAAATGGGCTCGACTCCTGGTCCCGACGACCTTTGCCGCATGTCCTCCTTCAAAAATGGTGCCGGCTCAGCTGGCTGCCTGCAGACGCAGCTCCTGCCGTGTGTGTGTTAATCTGTGTATAAAAAATTCTTGCTGTAACTGTGAAATAATTTCCCTGCTGGGATGAATAAAGTAATTCTTCTTCTTCTTAAATACCAATAAAGTGTTAAGACCATGTGACTTATCACATGGTCTTAAGTTACCTTGTCAAATACCAAGAAACTTGTGGCGTAACGATTGTTTGGAGTAAAATCACCCCCTCTTACATAGTTTGACAGTTCTACACAAGTGGCATCTTCACAGAAATCTCAAACTAGGCCTTGCCTAAAAACAACATGGCAATGTTTTTGGTTAGAATTATGATGCCAATATGAATTGCAATTAAACCAGGTATCCCTTCCTTCATTGTGTCTTTTCCATCATTACATTCAAGTTCCAGTCATTTTTCACATAAAATATAAAAGTGATGTTCAGTTACTATGAATAATTATATACAACATCCAGAATTGTGTCTTCATTGTCAGTTGCGTGTACATTTATGATATCCACACTACGCCTTGCTTTTAAACCAAAGTGCAATTGATAAAATTCTTGAAGGTCATATTAAACAGCTCGATCAAGTCTTCAAAAAATACTGTTTCCAGAAACTATTAACTCAAAGGCTATACTGCAACATGAAATTTTCTAGCATCTGTCAGACTAAGACACCTCCTTGTTTTTCACTTACTCCGCAGAACTTAAATCAAGTTCGCACTGATGGCTATTACTTCTCCTAACCCGTACTGGTCTATTTCTCACCTTGAAGCCTTTACTTTTGACAAGACATTAATCTCCTATGGCCAAACTGCAAGTAGCTCAATACAGTTTAGATTTACTATGTTTCAAACCAATCTCAGTACCTTCAAACTGCTACAGTGATCATGATGCTGTTGCATGGACTATTGTTTTCAAATGTTTAAAGAAAGATAGGTCTCCATGCGAAACCAAAATATTGATTAATAAACATTTAATCTCCCTTGGGATTCTGAAGAACTAACAAGCTTTCATTAGCAATTCCTGTTCTGAATTTTTGGTCGTGCCATTTGCTTATACCATGCACCAGTAAGATTTTTCATTGCAGTTTCTCCAACTAATGCAATATACTTTCCATGGCTGAACATTTGGTAGTTTTAAAATACAGTAAAATAACACATCACATTTAATCAATATCACAGTTACTAGAGGTGAAATGGTACACAGTTCAGTACGTCCTTGGGTTTGAAGTCAATTTAACAAATTAAAAGTGGCAAGAACAGAACTGGCTTAATGGACTGGATAGATGGATTTATTTATATTAATCTATTTTGGAGCAATTCAAACTAATTATGCTCAGGGGGAAAAAAAATCTAAAAGTTGTTCTCAAAGTAGTGCCTTGACTTTTTATTGTAAATTTAATGACTGACATTTTGCCTGCTCTCTGTACTAGCCTTACTTCTGCACAAGAACTGTCAGGGTGCACATGAATAAAACATTCAATTCAGATTATGAGATATTACAGCTGCAGCAGCCAATAGAGTCTTTCAAAAGGCTCAGCTAGAAATAGTGTTTAGGTAGTTGAGATTCATCAGCTTCGGAGATACCGAACATTTCAGAACGTCCAATCCAATACCTGGGTTTGGAGCAGCATGTTGCCAGTAGTTTTAGCTCCAATTTGACAGATAATCTCTTGGGGGGCAGCTGGGATTACTGTGTTCTTTTGCATGGTTTGTGAATAATCAAATGTCATGTCTTCTTAAATCAGTGTGTGTGGAAGTTCTATTGTTTTTATACGGGATTTAGTATTTTGAAAGGAGGTTTTACAAAAATATTAAGTTGTCAGAAATATTCTGAGTGTGTTTCTTAGTTTTCACACTTTTGGACCAATGTGCAGTTTTTGATGACTACATCTGCTGTTTATGCCCTAGCTCTTGTTGTTTACAGTCCTTGGACCATAATCTGCTGTGTGTTTAGTTCTGAATTCACATCTTCCTTAACACAGGCTGTGACAAGTGTAGCCATTCACTCTAGGATCAATATTCATAAATGGCAACATAGATAGTTTGGATTAAGAGTCAATAAAATGTGTTTAATCCAAGTCTTCTTGAATTAAAGACTTTGATCTTCTGTAAATTGACAGAGTATTTTTTGTTTTTTCCAACCTTCTTTTTTTCCTGCAATGGGAGGAGAGAAAAGAGGCTTATGTTTTTCTTTTTTTTTTATCCTTTCCACATGATTATCTGTACACTTGTCTTTTTGTGCTTAGAAAATCAGATGTTTTAGTCATGTTGTTACACAATGCGTTTGACTATCTGCATACACACCAAACTCGACATAGTACTTCTATTCAATCTTGTGGCAGAACATTTTTTGACATTGTAACAATTTTTCTTGGACCTAAATATTTTAATTTTTGAGACCGGATTTGCTAATACATAATAGAAAACAAAGGCTTTGAGCTATTCCCTCAAATCCTAGAGGATGAGAAGTCTGCAGGGCTTAAAGGATTTAAACAATGCTTATGGCTATTTCCCTGTAGGAGTCTTGTGGGATGCATAGCTTGAGACATCAGGGCAAACACTGGAAGCTAGATTATTGTTACATAATCATAAGAACTGTGTTCATATATTTGGCATGACTAGAATACATTCCTCGTTTGCGTTGATCACACTCTGCTAGTCTGATATTATCGCTTCATTTATGATCTTCTTGGACAGGATTGTGAACACAACCATGAACTAAAGGCTGCGTTGGGGTATTTAACAACAGTAAGAAAAACTGGCACCTTCAACTTTGAAATTGTAGTTTCTGACATAAAATTGAGGACTGTTAACTGCTTTGAGTTATAATCTGAAGTAAAGAAACTTTATTGGATACTTCAAGGAATTGGTAAAAATAGAGTAAACCAAAGTATAATAAATCATTCATTCATTTGACATTAATGTATGACTTGTAAAGTGTTAAATTTTTTCCTACTATTGGAATTTTACCAAACTTTTCGGCATGTCCCATGACTATAGTTTCTATAATGCATTTTCATTACAATTATAACTTAAAGTTTTCTACTGACTAAAATTTTTGCCAATTTTACTTTGTGAAGTACCTCAAATTCAGAGAGCTTGGACGGATAGTGTCTGTAAAGACTGATTTAACGATGTAGTGCTGACTATAAGTTTATGGTTGTTCTAAGTCTTTTTCAATCTCTAACAGGTTTTCTATGAGGACTGCAAAGTATGAAGCTCCATCCATCTTCCCATCAATTCTAACCAGCTTTTCTGTCTGGCTGAGGAAAGGTATTCCAACAGCATCTTGCTGCCACTAATGTTTTTCCACTGTCAGCATTGTGTGTTCAGGGTGTTAGTTTCCTACCAGACACAGGTTACGGGTGCAAGCAAAAAAGTTGAATTTAGTCTCCTTCTTTGACATTTTTGATGCGTCCGTTACAAACTACAGATGAGAAAATCTCTTGACTTTCTTTCAGGAGTTCAACAATCCTCGTACTCATCAGATGTTTGAAACACCACCAAGTGTTTGCCTGTTGAAAAATTCTCACACCCAAATCGATGATCTCTGTAGCTCATACAGTGGCTCTCACTGATTATGTCTTTGGCTGCCCTGTCCCTACAAGTAAATGGCCGTATCTTACTAGGTTTGCAGTTGTGTAACACTGCTTTTATATTTTCCACAACTTTATAACTGACCTTGGTGTTGTGTCGCTTGGTCAGCTTGTTTATTCATTAATGTTCTTTTAACTAATTATGATGCCTTCACAGAAAAGTTGTTTTTAATACTGATATTAAATTACACAGACTCCAGATAGAAAGTAACTGTTGGAGTTGGTTGCACTGGATTTTATTTAGGAATTTTCAATAGATAAATGCATCACATTTTGCAGATTTGTATTTATATAAAATATATATATATATTTCAAACATCATGAACCATGGATAAAAGTCTGTTAGACACAACTGGTTGTGAATTGATAATTAAAGTAAAATAAGAGCAAGCATAAGAGAATGACAAATCTGAAGATTCTCCTGAACCAGAGATGAAAGTAAATTTTGCATTTCATTTTGAAATCAAGGTCCTAGGTTCTGAAGGAAGAGTCAAGTGGCACAGAATATGTTACTAAAGGTCCAGAGTGAAGTTTCAACAGTCGATGATTGTTTAGGGTGCCATGCCATCTGCTCTTTCTGGTCCACTGTGTTTTCTGAAGTTCACAGTCAATTCAGCCATCTACCAGGACATTTTAGAGCACTTCATCCCTCTACTGAAAAGCTGTAGGCAGATGCTGATTTCATTTTCCAGCCGGACTTGGCACCTGCCCACACTCCCAAAGGTACCAGTCACAAGGGTGTTATTAGATTAGAAAGCAAACTCCCCTGACCTGAACAACATAGAAAATCTGTGGGCTATTGTGGAGAAGAAGATGAGACACCAAACCCAACAAAGAAGATGAACTGAAGGCAACTATCAAAGAAATCTAAGCTTTGGTTACAATTACATTCATTTTTTTTTATGATATGTGATTTTCTGAGACATTTTGAGTTTTCTCTACCTGTAACTCAATCGTTATAACTGCACAAAACACAAAACACATATAGCCATCTTACAACTTGTTCTCTTGTTAAATAAAACAAAGTTGGCATGGTAAAAGCCGCAAGACAGATGATTGAGTTTCTGGTGGTTTTCCAAAAATCCAGCCACCGTCAAAGTGTACCAGAGGTGTCCTATCAAGTTTCCATCTGAAAGGGAGAGACATACCATCCTCCAGGTCAACCAAAGAATGTCCAGAGGGAGTAAATCAAAACTCTGAAAAGCTCTGAAGGTATGCAGAAACCATTGGGGGAGGCAGAACAGAAACAGAACTTGAACACAAAGCTCTGAAGTATCTCAAGCTGCTGGGAGCTGGAGAAATATTATTACTTCTGAGTTACACAGAAGAAAAAGTTCCCAATGTACATTGGCAATAACCTATTCTTTGGCTTTCTCAGGCCCTTCTGATACACAATAATTCAAAGTTATGGAGCATGGTGCTTCTAATGTCTGATTAAGCGTAGTCTCTATCCTAATGTCAGCACATTCTCATAGAGTAAAATAGCATCAGTGGTGCAATATACCAGCCTGGATGTTGGTATATTGTTTAATTACAAAATGCATTGGTCTCAACATACACATTTCAAAACAAGACAGCTGCCTAATGCTTTGTTTTCTGCCCGTTGACACCATGGTAGTAAATTAGAAATGCTTTAATGTTTGGGCACTGAAAAACGCTGCATCTCAAATCTAATTACATTACCACATATAAAACAAAGCCAAGGCTTATCAGGAGCATTAGACTTCATAGTCCTGTATGAGCGGACCTCTACAGAATGAAGTCCGCCCGAGTATGTGGGGGGCCTCAAGTCTCCGCTTTGGTGAAAAAGGAAGTACATTTGACAATTTGAGAATTTAAAACTTAAAGTTTTTGCAAGGTTCTGAAATTATTCAACTGCAAAATCACCAAAACTCCTCCTCATAATTCCAAGAAGATAATATTTAATAAACAAAGATGAAGGTATGTATAGCAGCCCCATCTCGTCCCCTGGAAAATAGACCCATTTTTCAAAACCTTGCAGTCTTTTCTGACCAGCCTGACTTATTTTGCAGTCTTTTTATTACCATCTTTCACTTTTTTTCTGTCTCTGCTGTCAGTTCTCATTCACCACCTTACAGCATTGTCTCCCTCTTCCATATCCTCATCTGTCACACCCGAGGGCTTTAATCATGAGCTTAATGTCACACCCTATTGAAGGAATCCCTGAAAACACAACCAGTCACATCTTTACTAGCCAGGCATCTCAAAGTTGAGACTTTTTTTATTTTTATTTTATTTGAAGACAGCAAATTGCAAAGTTAACTCAACGAGATGGAGCCATCCTACATGCAGGCTGCTCAACTATGTTTGCATATGCTAGCAAAAGCTGTTATGTGATTACTGTGCCCTGAAATGATATTTTCACTGCCCAAACTTTTTTGCATTCGTTTTCATTATACAACCAAATGACTACACCCGATTCTCATGTCTGAAGAGCACAAATTTTGCCCGTTCTTCTTGCAAAATAGATGAAAATTATCTAAATTGGATGGGAAATCTCTCAACATTATGTTTCGAACAATGGCACAGATTATTTACTGGATTATTTTCTTGTTTTTAGGGCTGGAAGGTGTACCTCCACTCTAGTCTCAAGACTTTAGTAACTTCTAACTGTTTGTATTCCATGAATACTTAGTGTTCAGTGTCATTCACCATCAGCTCAGATCAGTTTCTCCCTGTTGAAGTCAAGCATGTCCACAGCATGGTACTGCATGGATAAGCAAGGACAGTGAGAATGTTGTGTGTTGGTGATCTTTGTTTTCCACTACACATACCATATTTACTCTTGGTTACTTCTCTGATTATTGCCCTACTTGCCTGGGTGATCAATTTAGAGGAGTGGCTTTAAATTATGTTTCATACCCTAGTCCTGCTTCAACTTTGTCTCTAAACTGCACAATATGTTCCTGATCTTAACATTTACTTACTGGTATTCTTAACATTTGTTCACTGCTTTGCTTTCACTGGATTTTATATTGGGGTATTCAAACCAGGACTTCTGATTATTGTTTTTTTTTTTTTTTTAAGAAAGCATTTTCCTTTCACTTTAATCATTACACACTTCTTTGTTTGGATACATCTTTAAAAATCAAGTTAATTGGTTTTAATCAATTGGCTCATTAATTGTACAAAATGTGAAAAAGTTAAAGGACTGTATACTTTAGCAGGTGCCTATCTTCAGCAGTCACTTAGCGAGATGCCAGGTACAACCTGGGTCCATCGCCATTTTAGCACAGAGGCACACAGGACAAGCTACCATGCACACAGTCGCCAACTCATAACTAATCTTAGAGAGACTAGTTTTATTTAAAACAATCAAAACTCAGTTGAATCTAGGTGAAATTTACTTGTCAATGCACAACCAGAACAATCACCAACAAGCTGCAGTTTAAAGCAACTAGTGTATGTAGCAAAGAAAACACATTTCTGTAAAAATCTGCTGAATAAAATGGTTCCCTTTTTCTAAGAAGAACCAAAACTACAGAAATCTGAAATCTGTGGCTCGTGAAAAGAAAGGAGAAGAGTAGCTTAGGAAGAAAATAATTAAAGGCTGCTGATTGATTTTATTTCAGCAGTGGGGAAATTAATCTCCATAAGCTGCTGATCCAACTAGGCCAGTTCAGGTTGTGGCAGCAACTTCTGCATGTCTTGCATCTCCTGAAATGATCAAACACATCACTGGGCACTGATTAGAGACTAGCCTCTTTTTAAACCACCAAGTGAGATTATGCCTACGGAAATACATTGCACAGTTTTTCAAGGCACATTAGACATTTTTACATATCCTTTTAAATGTTTCTATATTTTGCAACATTGTAACCTCACACTTCAACACACCTTATTAACTTGGATTTGGCACACCAAAACAAAATTATACAAAGTTGTGTATAATTCTGAATAAAATGTGAACATATTTAACACTGGAGTTTGTGATTGTAATAGCTTAGCATTTTTTCAAAAGTCCAAGCAGAATTAATTATGAATTACACTGGAATTTCCCCGATGTGGGACAAGGTATTTCTATTCTATTTCATTCTTTTTAATCTTCTTTTCTATTATTGGTACTGTATGGACTGCAACCACACGCAAAGTCTTTAGCATTCAAGAAAAAAGACTTTATGCTACAGTCTGAGTCCCCCGTCAACAATACACGATTGTCAAGAAGACCAACTTTCATGCATCTACAGGAATAAACACAGGGACACTCCATTTAAAAATCTTTGAATAACGCTTAAATTAATGTGTTCTGCCTTGAAAGCTAAACTGTGATTTGACAACATTTCTGCATAAAGGAGGAAAAAATACATAAATTCAAACATGTTTTCATGGAAAACTATCACTTCTCAAATGTTGATCCATCATCTTTTGGTCTAAATGTGCAAACAAGTTGCAAAGCACAAAAAATATCTATACGCTCCAACCTCAAACTCAGGATGTATGGATTTGGAAAGAACTGATTTGTATTTGTTCTTAGATTTTTTTTAAAAATACAAGATAAAGCAGCATTATTCATTTGTGATGTCCTGCTAAGCAGGTAATTTCCTGAAGTTCACTTCTAAGATGCATATTTAAATCCAGAAAGTCACAAGTAAGAGATTTTAAAGCTTCACCCACTACATGCCAGAATACTTTGCTCCAGCAGAGTCTTAGTAAAATTTAGAAAAAAATTATCCCTAAACTGCTGTCATTGTCCAATTTATAACAAATGGGTCTCCTATTTTTACCATCCACATGGTTTATAGGTGAGAATCCCCTGCAGAAAGCAAACTGACAAACTGAAAATTCATGACCGTGTACATATTTCACCAGCTTAGTACTTATTCCTTTCACAGCCATCTACAGCAGCTATAGTGTCAGCCTCTGGCCTGTCTTGACATTGTATAAAAGAGTAAATTCCCCTGTAATGGTCCAGGCTTAAATTTCAAGATGCTATATCTGCCTTTGACACTGTCAGGTCAGGTGACACACCTTACTGTAATATTGCGGAGGCAATTTAGGAAAAAGAAGAGTGTAAGACATATGAAAGAAAATTAATTTATTTTGTTTGTTCCCTCCAGCAGCTTCTGTGACGGTATCAGGAGAAAGAAGCTTCCAAATAAATAATAATAATACAGAACAGCATGTCTAATATCTTGTCGGGCATCAAAGTTGGAGATTAAAGCTTTGTTAGCCAACTTTTATTTATTCCCTCCCAGAATAAAATCAAACCTCACCAGAATATTTCGAAAATGTTCTCATTTGTAGCTAACCTCTGCATAAATTTTACTCCATGACTGAGCTGGCCTAATTAAGGTACAGACTGCATGCAAGGCTCAAAAGCTAAAGCAGAAGCCCTTCACTGTGGCAATGAAGACTCTGTTCCCACAACAAGTAATACTGAACAAACACAGCTCATCCTTTGACCAATCAGTTATAGTCCTGCATAAACAGCAACCTTTTCATCTTATTATCCTGTTTTAAATGGAAGAGAGCTCTTATGCAGAATATTACTTATGCACACCTCATAATGTGGTAATTTAGTTTAATTTAATGTTTATGGTAATGTGATGCAAGGTCAACACAGACACACAGGACAAACAACCACACATCTACACACCGACTCCTACGGGCAATTTAAATTGTGGTCAATTGTGCTAACATGCATGTTCATGGACTGCGGGAAGAAGTCAGTGTACCTGGAGAACATACACATCGATGTGGAGCCACGAAAACTCTATACATAAAGGTCCCATGGACATACTTTAACTCAGGACCCTCTTGTTGTGGGCAAAAGTGCTAAGAACGTTCATAAAATGACAGAGGACAATTTCAAGGCATCAGACACAGGTGCAATGCCAAGGCAATATTTAAATTTTTTAAAAAGGTTTTGTTTGGCTCTAGAGGCCTTTATTTGACAGTTGCCAGACAGGAAAGTGGGTTGTGAAAGAGAGGGAAGACGAGCACCAAAAGTCATCGGACTAGGACTCAAACCCGTGACAGCCGCGTTGGGGACTTGGGTTGAGCTTTACCCCTGAGCCACTTCCACACCCCTGAAGTCGAATTTCTTGTTGATTTGTACATCTACAGTATAGCATTTTCATAACAGCTGACCATAACAGCTACTCATACTTGTTGTATAAAATGGCTCTATGTACATGAAAAAACATAACCCCCTCTTTAAAAACAAAGACTCATGAATGATAACCTTGAGTAAAACTAAAATGATATTTACTCTTCTTTCAAAATAATGCATAATATGATAAAAAATTTTAGCAGAAAAGTAATGTTTAATCTTGCTGAAATGCTTAAATGTAGTAACATGGTATTTATATACATCTATAGCTATATAGGTTGTTACAATTTTAATCATGTTATTTTAAGTAAAATAAACCCAACGAGCTACTTTAGTTCTCCATCTCTTGGAGAAACCCATAATGACATTTGTAACCTGGGAATATTGAAAATTGAATTAACTGGTCAATCAGACACATCATACATACTTGAAGAATACAAAAAAAACATTTATTGAAAAAGGCATCCGACCCAGAGTAACCCAATTAAAATTATTGTCCATCACCTATGACTTCCAGATTAATGACTTAAAAGGCAAGAGGAGAAAGCCTGTGTCCTATTTTAGATTTTGACTGATGGATCATAGGTTAACATGTTTCTCTTAGTTCAGATTGTGAGGAAATGCCAAATGAAGAGGATAGATGCCATTTGGTTTCTACAAATATCAATCCAGTGAACTACACGGTCAGCCAGTCTGCGGAGCCAGAAAAGATAACATGTTTCCTCTTTAGATCATCTCTGGCACAACTCATAGCATCAACCAGGGGGAGATTTGTGTAGATATATGAAACTTTTAATTGAGGGCGGAAAATCTCTTACTTGTAGATGAAGGTGATCTATGACTATGCTCTGAATATTGTAAAAATGAGACAGAAGAAAGCAAAGTACCAAGAACTAACTGAAACTAAAGAAATGCATGTAAAAAAAAAACGGATCATGAAGAAAGTGGAGTCACAGTTTGTACTCTGTGGTACCTGTATCATTTGTGATACTTGAGCTGGCTTTGGTGGGACTCAAAATTATATTTTATTAATAGAATAGAATAGAATAGAATAGAATAGAATAGAATAGAATAGAATAGAATAGAATAGAATAGAATTACTTTATTCATCCCAGCAGGGAAATTATTTCGCAGTTACAGCAGCATAGAGACAAGACAAACAACAACAATAATTGATACAATAATTAGTTTGATACTAAATAAACTCAAACTAATTGTTTCAGTTTGAGTTTATTTATATAGAGCCAGTTTGGAACAAAAATGTCACCTAGGCACTATGCTATTAAAACCATCTAATTTATATCTAGAAATATCGGCAACAAATAACTGATGTTGGCTACAGCTAACAAACTTAAATTTCTTGAAAATAGTTTCTATTTTTATGCACAAGCATCCACACGCATTTTGTATTTATTTTTTAAAATTATTCTACTTGCTTGCAAATTTCTTTGAATTTGGGTGTGCAGTTTTAAATAACTGCCTTTTTTTTTTTTACCAATACTCTACAGTCTCTTATTCTTTTTTTTATCATTTGTTTTGTTTTTTCATTTCTACCTTTTTGTGAAAAAGTATGCTTTCATTTTGCCAGTCACTTTGTTGCTGGTACACTTGAGTTTCCCCACATACGGACAATAAAGGGTATTTCTGTTCTCCAAAAGGAAAGGGCAATGGAGAAAATTCAAAACCTTTCTGCTGGATTTGAAGTGGATCACAGTGAATGAGGAATGAAACTTTCAAACCCCTATTTTCATCTCATTCTTTTTCTTTTTTTATGACAAAGCACAACAAACTGAACAAGTCCAAATTAGTGTGCTGATACTTTTTTTTTTAAAACTTGATATTTACCAAATACTCATATGTATGTGTGTGTATATATATATATATATATATATATATATATATATATATATATATATATATATATAATTAATAAAGTATGACAAAGAAGTTTCTAAAGCTCCACATTGATGACTTCATAACCATTATAGATGGATGCTAAGATACTTAGTTATTGATATGTTCTGTTTATAAGCATGAAGAAGTCAGAAAAACTCTGCAAACTTTTCCCATTCACATTGCAGAATACTCCCCAAACATATCAAATATATTTCTGCATAAGTCTTTATCATACATGCAATTTATTTTACTTTGCCAAACCACCTTTTTTTTTCCTTTTGATTTGACATACAGCAATTATAACAACAAAGCTCAGACTGAAATTGTTGCACCCAAAATATTCTATGGCATCACAGGAATTCAAATTGCATCTGCAGAGTTCAGTGACACATAAAAGTAACCATCCCTCAAAAAGATATGCCTGCTTTAATGTTGAAATGCCTTTGAACTGATGTCCTTCTTGTGTGCAACACCTTTCCCCGTGGTTGAGGAACTGACAGATCGAGGCCAGCCTGCAGTGACAGTGGCAAATTAAGATGTATTGCTTTTACCAAAATGATGAAATCAGGACATGGTTGGGGGAAAACCAGAAAGCTTGTCTGGTGCTCAAGACTACACATCAGTACATCTGTACATATTATCTTTAACAGACACTGACCTTTGACAACATCAGAAAAGCTTTTTAGCATTCTCTTTTGCATAGGGATAAAATATACGAGGTTGTGTGTGCATGCATTAAAATTCTGATTTAGTCAATTAGTTGTAAAGAAATAAAATAAATAAAGATAGGCTCCATGATTGGTTCATGGAGTGCAATAAATTACTCCACCCTCACCTTAAAACAGGGATGAAAAATATTCCAAGGCAGCCTCTGAGTGTTTGTCCACCTCCAAACCCTCTCCCATGGGCCTCTGTGAGCCTGCATATATATTAAAGTTTGCTTCTGCTCCTGCATTAGCTTCACATTTTCCGAACAGCAGCACAAGTGTTTTTTGTGGCATTCTAACTTATGGCAAAATGGTTTAAATAGCTGAATTAGGACAAAAAAAAAAAGTTGATTTGTTTGACTTTATTTCAGTCTTTACTTATGGAGAAGCAGGTAAAGACTCATTTTTAAAACTGGCCGAGTAAAATGTCCAATGCAGCTTAGTGGTGGTAAATAATGCCTTTCAAAATTAGATTAACTAGCTTGCACAGGCTCATGATGGGATGATGATGCTTAAAATGCTATACACTGGTTGGCAGCAGAGTTAAGCTTTTTACCAAGTTCATTTCTTACAGAAGAAAGTAATGCAGCCAATTTGAAGAAACCACTGTAGAGCTAGTACTACTTTACAAAACTGAACATTTCCTTACTGCTTTCCTGAGCTTCCAACTATTATGTTACAGACACAGGTAACATTATGGTTAAAGCAGTAGATACACAAGATCAACCCTCCAAAACTCTTGGGTTTCCCATTAAAAGATGCCAAGTGCCATCATCTGATGTGCATAATGTACAGTAATTTTAGCCCAGTGTAGAAATAATATTTTATACTATTTAGTGTTGTAGGAAAAAGTACCAAATAGGAACAACACAATTTCTTTCATTTTACTAATAACTACTTAATATACCTTACTATTTTTAATGAGCAAGGTTCCAGGTTACATTTATAATGCATATTTAATTTAAAGCAATCTACAGTAATCCCTTGATGGAAACGTTATTGGCAATCAAAAAGCCAAACCTCTATATAAGCACTCTTTTTGTTCTTCTTTGCCTCATCACTTCTAAGAAACAGTTGACTCGCTTTTTTTTGCATCACAAGAAGAAAGACAGAACAGGAGGGAGGGTAAAAAATCTTTAAACTGAAAATAAAACGTCCCTGAGCTGAACAGCATTTGATGATTTGGTTTTTGATATGTTGATATTCTTTTATGAACGTCGTTACTCAGAGATAGCGGCGCATTGTGAAGATAAAGGTGTCACCTCAAACGCCCCCCCCTTCTTCCTTCCGTCCTTCTTGTCTCTTCCTGCTGTCGCAATAAAAATGCCACCTTTCCCTTGACGCTCTAGCCTAAGCGCCTGATCAAATCACCATGGTAACCATTTACAAGCAGTTACATGCTCTCCAATCTCCCTCTTTCGAGTTTTCTTTCTCTATCTGTGTTTATCTCTTTGCTCTCCGCTGGTCAAATTCCTCCTCACACATTATAGTTCTATCTCCTTACCCTGTGCAAACACAGAGACAATCACTGACCTCTGGTGTGTCTTGGGATGAAACTTTTCTCCTCAAAAGTGTCAAATAAAAGCAGCCCAAAAAAAAGCCCCCAAAAATCTGGAAGTATATTTCTTGTAAGCATGCCATGCTTTACTTTAGTTGCACTATACACTCACTCAAAAGATTTTACCGTTAACCGCTGAAGTGATTTGTAAGCAGAAAAGAAGTAGGATACAACTTTAATTTTGTCAGATTTTTTTTCATCCCAGCAGAAGTGTCTTGCGCTTTTGTTGGAGTCAGATTTTGGCTATGAATAATTATAAAAAGTTCTTGAGGGAATTATTTGCGAAACTAGTAATTTAAACCCAAATGACCAAGGCAGGGCACCACTCTTATCAAGAAACTAGCCAAAAACTTCAGTCTCAGTGATTTAAAACACTCGGCTGAGAAGACCTAGGTCTTAAAAAAATAGATGAAGGTGTAAGAACATAAATAGCTGTGCAAAGGTGTGGTGCGTAATCGTGGACCGCTTTGGCCCTGCTGGAGAACATCGCCAGTTGAAGGATTCGGAGTGAGCAAATGTTCAGAGACTATATTGATCTGCTGGGACATGTTGATGGTTTATTATCCTTCAGATTGCCCAGAGTGCTCATGCTGGGTGCTCTCTGTAGAAGTTAAAGAAGGAGCCATGCGTTATCGGTGCTGGTGCAGCTGGAGATGCAGACAGGTCGAGACAGTCATCCCTCAGTGGAGCCATGCCAGCTTTGTGAATGCGCCTTTATGAATAGAAAGCATCTCCATTCTGTAAACGTGTGACTTGTATGAGCAAAAGTGCCTAATTAATGTAGTGGCACATTGGCCTGTTACAATACACAATTCCTCAATTTAGAATAAACTTCTATATTCCCTAGTCACTGCAAAGGACTCTCTGACGTCTGACGTATGTCTTCAAATCCTGACTGAACACTTTGCTGTTCAAACAATTTCCACTTGGATTAATCAACACTGTCTTTCTTATTTCCTTTTTTTCCCCATTTGGTTTTTATTTTCTTGTAAAATGCAGTGCTATTACTTTTTGTGAGATGACCTTAGTGAGGTCTCTTAAAGGGACACTTTGAGAGGCGTCTTTTAAATATCTAATCATTTTTAATTCTAACTACTTGTAGTAATACAAGCAAGGACTGTTGTCATGGTTATTGCGACATGTGGTGGCAGCCTGCCAGGCTTTTACACTACTTCATATATGAATTTATGGGTGGCGACAGGGCAGACTAGCAGCTGCGCTCCATTTCCCACAAAGTGGGATGTATAAAGGAAAGCTGCGCAGCCACATGCATGCGCATGATTAAATATTTCAGAATTTTTTTTGCTACCCACTTTTCAAAATTTGACCCTACGCCATGTTTTAGTGTGAAACCTGCGTACTCTTTTATACATGAAGCCCCTAGAGTTTCAAAAGTGGCCCTTTTTCTGCCTGCTGGAACTTGAGTCAACGCAAAGTTGACAAATGTTGATAAAACAGTTATCACACAAGTTTGCTTTCAGTCCTTCATGACTAGATGTCCAACAAATGTTATGCTATGAAGTTTGAATTGTGATTTTCTCCCATTGTAAAGCTGAAGTTGATATTTGGGACAGGTTTTCATGCTAAGCAAATATCTCAGCTCATCCATTCATTTTGCTTTTTTTCCCCCCGCTATCTTCTTCTCCATGAAAGAGTGTTATCCTGGTAGTGACTTGTGAACATATGACTTTATCAAAGTAATCCAATACATTAACTTTTGAAAAGCAGCCAAGAAGCTCTGCAGGACTATATAACAAACAACTTAAAAAGCAGTTTCCACAAGAAAAAAGCTGCAGCTGTAATTTACTTGTGATAATAACAAGGTCCATTAATTTGGAACTCTAGACTAAGCTAAAGTCATTAGTAAAATGATCTGGCTGTATTTATCGATTGGTACATTTGTTGATGAACTGCAACAAAGTTTTTCTTTTCACATGGAGGATTAATTCACAATACCTAACCCAATAGATTACATAAAAGTCAGAGCTCTATTTAATCCTAAATATATAAATATTGGAATAAAAGGTTATAATAAGTATTTACATAACTTAGTAATAGTTCTA
The DNA here is from genome assembly GCF_002775205.1 of Xiphophorus maculatus. NCBI lineage: Eukaryota > Metazoa > Chordata > Actinopteri > Cyprinodontiformes > Poeciliidae > Xiphophorus > Xiphophorus maculatus. The sequence goes on from NC_036448.1 coordinate 9,517,914, forward strand.
ACCACACTAACTGAGATATGTATATTTCAATAAACAAATAGATTAGTCTAAAAAACTGATTTATTTTTAATTTCATGTTTCTCCAAAGTCTGTGACAAATAAAGCCATGTGTTTTGGTTACAAATCTACTTTCAAAAAAGAAAAATAAATAAATAAAGATTAGCAAAACTCACATTTTCTGGTAGACAAGTATGTGTCATGCTTATGTAATTCACCTACGTTCAGCAAAAGCCTCTTATTCAGCACAAAAATCCAATTAATATACGGGTTGTGCGCTCACTCAACTCAGCAAAGTGTCTCTGGCACCCTACATGTACAGTGATTAGATGTCTCTGTAACATATTCATTGTGTCAGAACTATATGAGGGAGGATGGGGGGTTTGGGTTAATTGCTCCAGGGGGCCCAGCACCAGCCCATTGTTTCGCACCAGGGCTTCATCTCCTGCTGAAATTTCTTCTCAATAATAGAAACCACAATTACTGACTAGGGCAGCAGAGCTCTCCTCACCAATTATTGATGATGGTGATGATTCCTCCCCAACATTTTTTTTCCTTATTGCAGTAATGCTACAAGAAGTCTCTCAAGAATGCTTCATGCCTAGAGCAGTACACCTGAAGATGAAGAATGAGATGAGAGGTCCTCTCCATCTCTTCTTTCAGTGCTTGGGAGTCAAAGCATTCGGTTTGGTTTTATAACCCAATCCTGCTATAAACTTCTCTACAATCTTTTCCCTGGCCTGTCAAGTGTATTTCTTGGTATTCATTATGCTATTTGTTCACCAATGATCTCAAACTAACTTCTAAGGCTTTGACTGAATAGCTGGATTGAAACGTTTTTATTAGTTGCACTGGATTTTATTTAGTGGTGTCGTTTGGAGGGGCAAATGCAAGTAGAGTCCACTCTTTCAGATTCTTACTGGTAAACAATTGTGAAACCAAAATATTATTTTCATGTCAAATGCAGTTTTTCTATCACAAAAAATCCCCCCAAAGCACTCAAAGGTGAAAAAAAGGGATCAGTTTCAGTGGGCTTAAGTGATCCTAATTATTTTGTACTAAGTTAGTAAAAGGAAAGTAAGGAATAGAGCAATATACCCTGCTTTAATTTAAATGCATGCATTAACAGCCTCAAGCATGTGCATGTGTGACAAATATGCCTAGTTTGTATCACAGCTGTAGAGCTAGTTGTATAGTTATGTCAGAGGTCGATTCATTGTCTACTAATTCAAGGTGACATATCCTATTGGAAGAGGGTTAATAAGTCTTAAACTTCAGACCTTTGAATGAAGCAAAAGAGCAGCTTGTTGAGCTCACAATTATGTCTGAAAATACTTTTTGTTTCTATACACCATACCTTCCCAGCTATAAGCAAATGCATGGAGAGGAAAAAAAACAAATATAACTCACACTGTCAGTCACATTCATTTCTAAGTTGGAAAGACCTTGTCTATGTTCATGATAACATGGATGTGTAAAGTAACATGCTGTGCCAGTAAACTCTGTGAGTTTATTGAAAAGCAATAAACTTTTCAATAAATGTTTATTGAAAAGTTGAATAAACTTTTCAATAAACGTTTATTTTATAAACGTTTGGCATGGATGTCTGGTTGACAGTTTCTGAAGCACCAATGTTCATGCTCTGATCATAGTGATCAGGAATTATTTCTCTCCAGTCTGGCATAAAGTCTGGAAAATACAGTATTATCCATGTGTTTTGATATTAAACATATCCAAAAAACACACAGAGACTTAAGGTGCTTATTATAGAAACTTCAGGTTCACTTCAGGACTTTCAGTATGACTAAGCTGGGTTACTCCTTCATTAAGGACTTGTCATCATTGTAGTTGAATTTGGAAATATAATCTGCTTCAGAATAGGTCAGGAACTGATCGTTTGCCTGCAGTCTCAAACAAATGATTAATTACAATTTTCTGAATCAATTAATATATTTGCATGCAAAGGGTTCAACATAAAGCCGTGTAAAGGTGATGTTCAAAATTAAATGTTAGTGAGAAGATTGACTAGACGTTGTAAGGTTAAAAACGTGTACTTTTTTATGCTGTCAGTTGGAATGTAATCTCTATTAGGATCATCATGCGTCAACGTCTAAGAGACACCTTCCATTAATGCACATCCTATGAGGGAAGGGTCGAAATATCAGTAAGACACCAAGTTGTTATTCAAAATAATGAAAAAACATAACTTAATGCACTCTAAATGGAGAAAGTAAAATAAAATGCAGACATACTGTAAATGTCAGGTCTGTAATGATGTAGTTAGAAAATGTTTTTTTTAAGCGGCTGGAGAGCTTATTTTAATGTGAACCTGTTCTGAACCACTTCTCCTCAAGCTTCCCGGCTAAGATGAGTAAACCACCGACAACTGACAGAAAATACAGAACGAGTTTCTCCCAGAGGGCAACTTTATTACCTCACCTCCCACACAATTTATGACACACCACCAAAAGGGTAAATTTCTAATAACGTAGCAGGGCTTCTCTGACACTAACGAGTGGCTGCAATCCTGCAGCCATTATTTACTGTCAGTCACAGAATCAACCTTTTTCAAATTGCTTCTAAGATACTTCACAGAGAGGCAATTTAGCAAGAAAATGCGAGCCACCGTAAAGCGAGGGAAATGCATGAAATTCAAATCGCACTAGACAACCTATGACCAGAGAAACCAGCAACACTTTAAATGATATTTTTTTAAGAGGTTTGTGGTGAATATAAACATATAGACATTAAAAATTTCCTAAACAAGAATTTTCTTTCTCTCAATACAAGAAATACTGATTGGAAGTTTCACCTTCACATAAAGCACTGAAAACCCAGCTTAAATAGTGTCTCTGAGGTCATCGACTAGTCTAACTGCAAAGGATTAGCCGAGTATGAGCCAGACTGCAGCTGCCAGCAGAACAGGCTGCTGAGAAGTAAACTGCTTGATAAGCTGTAACTTTATATTGAGCTGATTGAAGTGATCTGACTATTGCATTGGCAGGTTTAGTCGGTGTCTAAAGCACCTGGCATCAGTGTTCTTGAAAGGAAGCCTCTAATGTCAGCTCCAGGCAAAATCTAATTTCTGTCATTCACCAAATTCTATGTTTGAAACACTAAAAGCTACTATTCGGTAAGAAAATATTAGAGATTTTTATGATCCACAGTACAAGGCCACATTCTTGCAATGTAAGAGAGAAAAAAAAGAAATGTTTTCCATTTTTAATATGAAATTGAAAAACAAAGAAAGACATAAGATTATGTGGATTAACAGAATTTCATTCTTCAAAATTATCACAAGACTGCGTTATGGTCTGGTGATACCAAACTAACTTTTGGACCACGGTATAAGATATTATTTGCCACAAAAACACCAGATACCAGATGTATACTTTGGGGACGCATTTCCAGATGGATTCCAGTTTTATATTTTCAAGCAAATGGTAAGGTTACTTAAGACCCGAAACATTCAGGTATCTGCCATTAAGCTGGCAACAGCAAGGCATCTTGTATTTCATGCATTTTATATTTCATAGAATGAGAAAATATGGCAAAGATTTGGCTTGTTTCTAGATTTTTACAAAATACCAAATATTGTTAGGTATATTAGCATGAGAATGTGAATACCTATGAAAAATTTTATTTGTGCATATTTCCCTCAGGTTTGTTTTTAAATTGATACCAAATATATGTAGTATGCGTTCTGCAGTGTGGCTGCATACATGACCGACTTTGAATGAAAACTGTACATGTCAACCTTTCTGGATAGAAAAGGGAAAAACAATGATTTCATTACTCTTTTTTTAATTTTCAGCAGTTTATCTCTTAAATTCATTGTCATAACTAGAAATGAAGCTGAACTTACTGTACAGTGCAGATTGATTTTTACCAGTTCTGCGAAAGACCTGCATCGAACAGTTAAAAGATCAATACATGAACCAATGCACATTTGCAAAAAAGGCTACAAGAATTTAATGCTACAACCCCTACCTAGTTAACAAAAAACTTCACATGGACAGCCAGATTTTAGCTGTGGGTAAAATCCGGCTATGCTAAAGTATAGCTGTGAAATTATACAAAGACTCTTTTTTTTTTGTATTTTCAAAAAGTTTAATATTTTGCTACTGCAGTGTAAGCAGTACAAAACATATTGATCTTCCGTCTCTTTCCCTCTGCAGCTGCCATAAACAGTATCAATGGATCCATTTGTGTGCCCCGCCTTTACGTAAATACCCTGAATCAAACTGTGTTCATGTGTGGGAGGAAAAACATTTACTGGACTTTGAAGCTTCTTGGTAAATGGCCTTCTGGCATGATTGCAGATTTAAGCACTACAGTGAACAGTTTTTGGGTTTTTAAAAAAAACAACTTCAGGCAACAAAGTAAGCTAATGTCTGAGTTATTCTTGAATACATTTAAAGAATGACAAGACAAGATCAAATTAAAAAGTGCTATACAAGTGTAGCTGGACCCCCTCTACGTTTTCTCTGTCAATGTTGTTCAAATTGGCTGACTTTACAGATGTTGGCACTTGTTATATTCTGTTAGACACCTTGTAGGCTCATGAGGTGACAAAAGAATATGCTTAGATAAAAATGTAGAACATTAATCAAAATGAAGCTTTGGCAGGCACAACAATAAAGGAAGGGCCAGTGTGAGACATAAATCCCAGCATCCCCAAACGGCAGCAACAACAAGGACCTGAATGCTTCCAATCAAACAGCATTGAGCCGGCATCTTATCGTACCGGTTTGAATTTAATTAGTGCCCTTTATCAACACAGTCACACCATGCTGACCTAAACTGTTTTTGTTTCCCGCTAAGACACATACAATTGAAATGAACACCGTGCTTTATAATTCAAAGCAGACACCCCTAAAGTCACAAAGGAGGTTCTGTGAAGCGGCAGAGGAAATCAAGCCACAAGCAAAAATAAGGAAAAGAAAAGACATAAATTAAAGGCTGCAGCTGCGCCACTGCTGGGCGGCTGGGATGCTAGTTGCACCATGAATGCATTATCATTAAAAGTTTTCTGTCCCGGAGCAGAAGGCAACCCATGGAAATGTCAGACACAAATTGAGGTTCATTAATATTCTGCACAAGCCCTAAGAGATCCCTCTACCCCATGACGCTTTAACTGTTGTCTAAATTAGGCCTTTGAATGAACTCTTCATACTATTCAGATCTGGTTGTCTCAGGTGGAAATGCTTAATAAAATGGCAAGTATCCTGGATATTCATCATTTAAAACCATTCCCCCATTTCAATTGTGTGTAAATACAGAACTGGAAACATTCTATTAAACACAAATTGTAAAGCAAATAAAGTTATGCTTAATTTCTACAGCTGGTGTTACATCTGCTGACAGAAAAACATCCTGACCTTGAAATGATTTCTTGATGGGTGTGCACACAGTAAGCAACATCTTTCAAGGCTTGATAAGGTTGTCATCTTTTTGTTTTGTTTCTGTTTTTTTTTTTTTGCAATTCAAGTGAGCCAACAAGCAAAGTTAAATGCAAAAAACAAAAAAAACTTCTTCAGCTTCTATTTTCAATTATATGTAAGAAAACACCCAGCTCTTTGGTGCTCAAAAGTTAAGCCTAGAAAATGTCAAACTTATCTCTTCCAGCTCAACTGCAAACAAACTTTAAAAGCTGTGATATGATATTCTGCAAAAGGAAAAAAAAAGATCTACAGAAAATTCTGAATTTAAAGTTAAAATTTCTTTCTTTTTTTTTTAAATTATGATAAATCAAACAACAAAATATTTTCACATTAAACACAGTAAGAAACCGCGATTTCACAGATTTTAAGCATGTAAGGTGAGAAGAGAAACAGGCCTCAGAAGGGATCCCTCCAGAGGTCAGAGGAATGGAGACAGAGGAGGACAGACCCCATATCATGATGGAGAATATTCTGTTAAGTAGGACTTCAACCACTGAAGCACTGCTCCCTGAAGGGAGTAGTTACAGCTGAACCAAATGACTGATGAGAACTGGATGGTCTACAGTTGTTCTAAGATCCAGCAGAACAGGTTTTTTTGGCATCAAGCGACAAAACTAAGTTTTTCTGTAATTTGAGTGTCATGGCGATATCTGAAGCCAGATTGGAATTTCTCAGGCAAGTTTTCTAGAAAACACTGGAGCTGAATAAAAGCAATCCTTTTCAGAAGTTTACATTAAAAAAAGGTCAAATGGGACTTTAACTTGAAAAGGCTGTTTTTTTATAAAAAGAAAAAAAAAGAGGCCTAACCACAGCATGCTTGAAAACAGATGGGATAAACCCTGAGCTTTAGACAGCTCTTAACAAACATCAGGAAACAAGCACCAAAGGTCTGTTTGAGCGTCTTGGAGAGAATTGCATCCAGAGGACAGTTGGTAGGTCTCGTCTGTTGAACCACCTCAAAGAGGTGTAGTAGCAATACCAGCTTGAACTGATCAAAGACCGCAGAGATCATTGGAGGAACATGTAATTGGACAGCAGTATATATACAGTCAATGATCTGTTTGATAGAGTCCATGTTGCTAACAAAAAGAAGAAAATCATCACAGGTAGACTCTGTAGCAGTTTTTAAAAGTTTGGTAGAAAAATTAATGGTAGAGTGAATGGCGCTAAATAAAACCTGCAGTTGGTTACATGTGGTGGATACTAAATACTGAGATTTAGCCTGCTTAACATCATTTTGATATTCACAAAGACAGTCTCTCAGTATCCCCAGGGACACATGAAGTCTGTCTTTCTTCCATTTGCATTCTGCTTTTCTGTTTCCATGTGTAATGGCCCGGGCTGTATTATTAAGCCAGAGATCTGGCTTGATTTTTGTAGAAGTCTGCTTTAGAGGAGTGATGGGGTTCACACTCGTTATGCAGATGTACTGAAAAGACATGACAAATTCCTCTGGACACAGAAGAATGTCCAGCCTATCAATGGAGTATAATTCACTGCATTTACAGGCAGCAACAAACTATCCTGCAGTGGAGGAAGTGATGGAGAAGTGCAGGGAGCATAGGTTTCATCACAAGAGGAGTGGACACATATTCAAATATAATGGGAAAGTGATCTGGAATACATCCGTCTCATATCTCTATAGTAGATACAAGAAGGCCATGAGAGATGATTAGGTCTTGTGTGTGATCATGTCTACGTTTGGGCCCTGACACTGATTGAGACAAGCCAAAGCAATCCAGAAGGTTTTGAAAATTAATGCCAACTGGTTTCAGGGGCTGCAAACATGAAACAAAGTCACCACATAGATAGAGCCTATCAACAGTTCAGCTAGCTATTCGGAAAGATCTGATGAAATTCTTCTTATATTTGGTGAACAATATACATATTCCGCCACAAACAGTCAAAGCTCAAAGCCGCTGTAGTATTTTAAAGACAATGATCGGCAGCTGAGGTCATGATTGGCGCCTCAGCTGCCAATCTGAGGCGCCAATCATGGCGCCTCAGATTGGCAGAGACCGCCTCTCTGCCATGGAGGCAGAGAGACCGCCTCCATGGCCAGACACTCAAGGTGTACTTGGGTAGGAGTAGACTGGTGCTCAGAGAGAGCACTGTTGTCTCTGAGCCTGGTTTCAGTCAATAGGAATAGATCTAAATGGTGAGTGGAGATGAGATCGCTCAACAGAAGAAAGCTTCTACTTGTAAGCGATCAGGTATTAAACACACATATCACTGCAGCACACAGCTGACTATGGCCTCCGCAGCACGACTAAGAAGGTGGAGATTCTGTCATGTACGGCTCCATCTCTGGATCCTCACAAGGCAGCAAGAGACGGAGCCATTGCCAGGGCTAACCAGTACGAGCCACTTATAGCAATGATTCTTCAAGAGCTGGAGATCAAAGATGCCAAGTTCCAAAGGTAAGTCATGCAGTAGATATCTATGATCAATGATAATGTTAATAATGACAAATGACTGCACACCAGAAACAGCAAAACACCAAGAATGGCAAAAGGGCAGAACACAAATAATATTGAACTCAGAGAGGTAGAGTGCGAGGCATCAACGAAGGTGCCGCTTTTTTGTGTTCAAAGCAGTGTGGTGCCAAGCCATTCAAACTTTTAGAAGTTACCAGTACAATTGTAAACTGCTAAACTGGAAGCCAGTGAAAGGCTACCAATACAGAGCCAATGTGGTCACACCTTTTACTTCCAGTCATGAATTGAACTGGTGCATTTTGCAATGTAGCAAAACGTATAAGAAACCATTTCAAATTACAATGCTTTTTTGCCGAATCCTGTCTGATGGACTCAGGTTGCTACATTTAAACATGCTGTAAGGCTTTCAACAGATGCCTGAAAGGTTGAAAATATTGCAGCAAAATGTTTCATATTTTTTTCAATTGAGCTTTCAGCCTCTGTCTTTCATGGAACTCGCTAGATTCACACATGTTGGCGGGCTTTTGTAAAGCTCAAAGTCAAGAGGTTTCCATACAGAGTCGGCTGTTAGCAAGTAGTAAAGCTAAACAGACAAGATGCTAAAAAGAGCTTACCTAGGAATTGGTATTAATTATTATTAACCAAAACCCCCCAAACAACTGAATGTTCTACACTTTATGTCTTCAGGTTAAAGACTTAAAACCCCAGATACTGAATGCCAGCCAAAAAGAAAAATAGTTTAATACATAATGTGGGCTTAATGAAAAATAGTTTTAATACCTATTTAACTGATTAAAGTGTGCAGCAGACTTTTAGTACAAACTATTACTTCTTTAATAGGGATGACATACTGAAACATTGTACTATCATACATAAAAACAAATGAATGAGAAACATCCAAAACAGCAACACTCAAAGTCAACACTCAGATGCAGATCACATGTCAAGGCATACTGGAACAAGTCCACACCCTGTTAAACTCAAAAAAAAGATATGTTTGATGAACCTGAACACAAGCATTGCATAGCACACTTCCAGAACACTTGCAATTAATATTTAGAAAGCCCCAGGCAAAGTCCCTCGGTCATAAAGCAGAAGAAAAACTTTCAGCAAGCTTGGCCCACACATTATTAATCAGCATCATAAACAAACTATGTTGTGAGATATGTTGTATACAGGTAAATGGCAGAATAAAACAAAACTCAAACCTAAGTAAATAACCCCAGATTGGGCTCCTTGTTTGTTGTGTCACCTCTCTAGCGCTTATTGCCTTTGCTTCGTTTTGTTTTGTACAGTGGATGGTTGACTTCCGGTTTTTGATTTGATGAGACAACTTCTGTATATAAGTTATAGAGCTTAAGGACAGAAATTATTAGCGGCCCCATTGATAGAGGCACAAGGTATGTTTATTTTGTAAATAAGTATGTTTCTAATTCTGATCGATTGAAATTGTGAATTTATTTTATTGTATACAAACTCTAGGGTATAGTTTTGAATTAGAGTTGAGATTTTTAGCGGTGAAAGTTAAGATTGTAAGAGCGTGTTTTTGTAGCTTACACTGTCTTTTTGTGTTTGTGCATGCAGCTTTTACGGTGAAACTCATGGTTTACGTCCAATAAACCTGGCTGTTCATCAGTAAAGCCACAATCCTTCATTTGGGGATTGGGGTCTACTGCAGGTACTATCCGGAGACAGAGCTGCAAACTGTACCGTCAGCTGAAATTCAGAACCATGGACAGCGGATGTCAAACGTTTTAACAAGAAACTTTAGAAAACTCATGGTAGCTCAAAACACAAACACGGAATTACCCAAATAATACGTCAAACTTCAAACACTAGAAAGTTGCAGTGAAGTCAAAAAAGTTTGCTTACAAGTATGCTTGCGCGTTGACTAAACTGCTTAATACAATCGTTTTATAGTAGAATCATGTGATTACTTTAACAAAAATTAAGAAATAGACTGAGCACTAAAGTTTTGCTTTTTCTTTGTGGTGTAATATGATTCAATTCAACTCAAGATGTGGATATATTGCTAGCACAACAATGCTATTCGGCCTGTTATTGCAGTAAAAAGCTCAGTGTCGCTCTAATTATTAACAGCTGCACGCTAATGAGCAAACAACGAGTAGGTGGCTAGAGTTAAAAGCTAATAGTTTCTGTTCCTGTGGACTGCTCTATCAACTATAACACATAAAAAAATAAAGAGGACACTGCACTATGTAGCCAGGCCTGAGCTAACAGACAGATGTTCTGTGTAGTAACAAAGACTGAGTGGGATTTAATCCATTCAATTAACCGCTAATGAACCACGCTGCGCGCAAAACTCACCTAGGACGAAGAAAGGGAGCTCGGTGTTTTCCAGGTCGTCCACCACCACCACGTCCCCTGGAAAATCATTCCTCACGGAGAATAGCAGCTTGGGCTCCGAGGCCGACGGGCTGTGCATGATGCTCAGGTCGTTCTCCCTCAGAAACGGCAGCGCTGACACGGTGACGCTCTTCATCTTGCACTCGGTGTCCTGGCTCTGGTCTTCGTCGCCGTTCAGACCCCGGACCGTGGTGATTTGGCTGGCCAGAAGGAGCCACAGCAGCCCCACAAGCCGAAGCGGCGGTGTCGGCTCCATGTTTAGACTCGCCATCTCCGTCGCTTTCCCCCCTCTCTCCTCTCTCACCCTCCTCGCGGTTTCTCTTGCCGACCTGCTTGAGTCTCTCAGCGCAACGCTGGAGAGAGATGCGCTGCACCAGCGGGCTCTCTCAGTGTAGGAAACAAGCGCCTCCTGTTTCTTGCCTCTGATCAGTCACATGGTTTTTGTTGATACATAGCCGGGCATCGACTGTGTGGCTGTTTGACTGTGTTTTAATGCTGTTGACCCCCTTATTGTAATTTGATCGATAAACCGTCTAAACAGCTCTGTAATGGCTGAACATGGATTACTAACTGTGAATGCACCCAAAGTGCCCTTAAGGCCCCACCAACAAAAGCATAATCATTTTTAATCTAATTGTGCATTTGCCCTCTCATATGAATTTGCATATCATAACCAAGGAACACCACTGGCATTTTTAGCAGTATGCCTGACCTCTTTTATTGGGTGGATACTAGACTGGTGCATGTATAATTGCCTAATTGGTGGTTCAGATGCACAAACTGATTGCTACAACTCCCTGTACTCTGTCAGTGGCTGTAAGATCACAAGTTGTGCTGTTTTTTGCGAGTTGAGAAGGCTACATTCTGTGCCCAGAAAGGTTAATACTTCAATTTAGAGCTCACCATTGCTCTGTTATGATTCCCTTTTGTAAGAAAATAGATATCCGTGTAATGAAAGTCAGTCCAAGAGTAAAAGTGTGAAAAATTAAGAGAGAAATCATGTTAGTCAAGTCTACATGATTTAAAACGGCTCAAAATATATACAGTAATTCAGCAATTTAACATGGGTCTTATATATATATATATATATATATATATATATATATATATATATATATATGACCCATGTGTGTATATATATATATATAGTATAAGCACATTCTTCCAATGTGAATACAGAAAACACTCCTAAGTCAGGCTTTTAAAATTGCCTTCAGATTTCACCAACAATCACATTTGTTTTTGGTTAAGGTTTTCTACCACATGTTGCACTGAAAACAGGAAATTCTCTGTAGTGAAACTAGAACGAGTGATGATCATTGGTGTTTTGGTTTTTCATTGGTATTTGTGTTTTGAATCACTTCTGGGTTTCTCATTACTTCCTATGTCGTGTCATTTCAAATCTGTGTTATTGTTAGGTCTTGTCATGGATAATTTATTTTTATCTGTACATTATTGTTATTAGGGTCTTGCTGCATTAGTGAATTTGAGTGTGTGATTTCTCTCTCATGCCTTGTGGTTTTTCCTCTGTGTTTTGGTGTGTTCTCTTAGACTCTCGATTTTTATTTCCAAATCATGTAGTTTCTCATTTACCTCTGCGTGTTATTATTCGCCTTCATTCACTCTCTCTGTTTTGCTCTCCTTCACAGCTGTTCCACGTCCCCTTGACTAAGCTCACATGAATCCAACACCATTCTTCACGCTTGCGGCAGTTCGTAAGTACAAAAGCTAACTGGCTTTTCATTGTGCATTGCTGGTTCCTTCTGTCATGCTGCTAAATATCCTTGTCCTGTTCAATTCCTGTTCATTCTGTAAAATTTTCAGCTAAATTTTGTATTCTGCTTCCATGCTGAGCCCTAGTTCTTGTCTGCATTTTGGTTCTACTCCTAACTCACGATACATGACTGAAACAACAACCACATACAAACTCCACATAAATTCCACTGGAACCAACATCCTCAGAGCTTTTCTGCTTCTAAATCCCTTGACCGCTTTGTCGACCACACGATTGCAATTTGGATTTGGACACAAAGCCGTAAGAAAAGAAGATTGCATTTTCTGTGTCACTACTGTCCCTCCATTTAATATTTAAGCAGCTCTGTCTCCTGTTAACTTCCATTTCACTCTGTCCTCATGAAAACTGTTTAAAAGTCCAAAAATAGGACAACGTCAAAGCCAAAAGTACAACAAAATGAAAGTGGACAAGTCTTAGCTGCTTAAAGTAAGTATTTTAAAACCAAGCTGGTGTGAGTAAATAGAATAAGGGAACTAGTTTGTGTGTGCATTTATTATTTACGGATTTTTGATTGTTCCTGAAGTTGCCAGTTGAGGGGAAAATTGTTAAATATTTTACAATGTACAGTATTTTTGTAAGTGTTTGCTTCTGGGTGTTTTTTTGCCCTTTCTTTAGCCGTGGCGCTGTCCTCTGTTGGAAAAGCCAGAATTTCTACTCGACACTCAACCGAGGGTGAAGAAAAACTTTTCTGGTATATTGGTTTGAGGCATGAGGGGAACCTTTGCTAAACAGTAATAGTTATTCCAGTGTATTTGTGAACATCTGCAAATAGCACTAGAACATTTTGTGCAAAAGCTATATAAAAACCAGACCTCTGACCCTGAGAGTTACACTACAGTAAATTTTTCTTCCAGGCGTGCTATAGTGCAAAATAAGCTAAAATTATTCCTAAACCACTTTTTACTCTATTCTAGAGTTAAACTTGCTAGCTGCTTACCATTTATTACAAATGCAATTGGGAACAAGACATGCAGTCAACCTGTAATAAGTGCTAGGTGGCTTTTAAAAGCAAATACTTACACTTTTCCATCAAGGATAAATTGGAGCCACACTGGTTAAAAATAAGCCATTTTGCAAAGCAATAACTAAAAGATTACGGGTTTCATATTTGTTGCAGCTGATGATTTTTTTTAAAGCATGCGTGTTGTTTCTCAAGTTTCAAAAGGATAGCTCAAAAATCTCTTAGGTGTCTTTTATCCATAAATCCTGACTTTGTTGGGTTGACTGTATGTGAAGACATTTTTCAGGTGAACAGGGGGAAAGGGAAAAAATAAAAAACTAATCCGATAAAAGCAACCGTACTGTCCCGACTTCACTGGGGAGCTCATTCTGCCAAGAACCTTGGCTAAGATAAGCCTCTGTGGGGTCCACAGAGAAAAGGCAGAGCCATCCAGAAATGGAGGCATCTAACGATTACAGCAGAGGGTTTCAGAACTGAGAACAGCAGGCACCTGGACAAGAATCCAGAATTCATAGGAATTATGTCTATGGTGGGTAATTTTATATATTTAGATTTTAGGTCAGATGTTGAAGTTTGTCTACTTCTAATAGCATGAGCAAATGTATGGCAACAAAAACACAAGTTAAGGGCAATTCTTTCCACTTTCTATCATCTGATATTAGGTGCTACTCTCACAGTGTTCCACACCACAACCTAAATCTATAATGATTTGTTGCCTCAGGCATGGTGTTTTTCCTTTACAATATGAATATGAATGCAGAGTTATAATCAGAGTGTCTGAATAGGCATAAAAACTGTATACAGGAGTTTGAGGCATTGAGCGTTGGAGCTTCACAAAATCTGTCAAGCAGGATTCCTGTATTTAAGACAAACTCATGCGGAGCCTGACAGTGTAATACTAATTTCATTTTTTTTTTTTTACCCATAATGTCCTCATCCATTTTGTTATACTTATTTCAGATTTTAAAAGAAAATTACATAATAAAAGCAGGAGGGCATTCTGGCTGCTGAAAGGAGTGAAATAGAGACTGGATGCAAGAAACACATCTGCCACAGCAAAATATCATTAGCAGTCTTGCTGGGGGGCATAAAAAATACCATTTTGGTGCATATACAAAACAAACCGCTGTATGACATGGTTAGAAGTAAACACATTGCAAGTAATACAGATTAGCAATAAAAAAGTACTATTATTATTTTTTTTACAGTAAGCCCTTTCTGGCACAACAGTTTTTGTTGTCGTTTTGCATTAAACAAAAGTACTCCATGATGCAAATGGATTTTCTTCTGAAGTCCTTTCACATGAGTTTCTCCTTACCAGACTCCACTTGTTGTTGTTGTTGTTTTTTTTTTATTTAAAAAAAACAATAAATAAAAAATGAAAACACATTCTGATCCATCCAATTCAGATGTTACTTTGTATTGGTCAAAAATGAAAAAATAAAAATAAAATAAATTAAAAGTATGGATAGGAACACATTTGTTCAGTAATGTTAATTATGTTAGCTTTGGATGACTAAGTCTCATTTACAGAAATAACCTTCGAGACAACAGAGAACTTCCTGCCAGTCCCTCCGAGTGGCAGGTAGTTCTTGTTTGTTTTTTGCGTTTTCCTGTTCATCCAATGGTATCTGTATCCTGTCAGAAATGGCAGAACTATACTAGCTGTAGTTCTTTACTTATTTATAAGTGGTAGTAAACATGGTTTGAGGTGTTGAAACTGTCCTTCAGGCTGAAGCTGCTGTCTGTCTGCAGTGTCCTTGATTATGAACTTGTCCTGCTCTTCTCCTCAGGGAAATCTGATCCCAGAATTGGACTAGGAGCTGCAAAAAAACCAAAACAACAAAAAATTACAGTTTATGAGCTTACATACTAATGTTTTATTATTTCATTTAGTAAATATATATGTATTTTAACTACAACATCTACACTTTTTTGCAAATTGTGATAACGTTTCCATTTTCATTACAACGTGATTAAAGGAATATGGTGTGCAAGGTTTTTACTATTCTTTGAGCAGCATAGCAGATTTTTTTGTAATTATGAGCTTCAAGTCAGAAAGAGAGACGGACATAAGACAATGAACACAAGCTCAAAGAAACCATGTATGAAAGCGATTGCAAAGTCTGGCAAAGATAAAACCGTTAAAGGTCTGCTCTCACAAGTTCTGAGTCGCAGCCGATAATCAAAAGCGGTGAAAAGGATTGCGGGGAAGGGGAGGACTCGGAGGGGGGAGGTGGCAGCAGAAGAAAGATAGTCAGTGACAGCTGAGATGCAGAGAGTGAGCAGTGCAGAGGAGACGGCACATACATCAGGGGCTGTGACTAGCAGGTGCAGGGAGGGCAGACCGAGGGGCTGATCAAGAGAAAGATCTCACTGTTTAATCTTCAAACTCTTCCCCGTTGCCAAAACTAGCGAGGATTCGGCCCACTGCATGGCTTACCCTGTGATCAGGAGCAAACAGATTCATCTTTTCAGCTCCTTCGCCCTGCACCCTCTGCGTGGGCAGAAAAGTTGATTACAGCCGGGAAAAAAAAAAAAAAAGTCGTCATGCTACTGTAGCTCCAACAGCTGGTTCCAATCACGCCGCAGAAGATACAGTTATAGCCCTTTGAAACACTTGTCATATGATGTGAACGTGGCACTTCAGACAAATGGGGTGAGATTATGCAGAGCCTTCTTGCTAGAGGACTGTAAAGCCCTTTTATAACTCTGCACACATGTTTTTGTTCATATCCTCGTTAGCTGTGCATTCTCCACTCCATGCTCGGCAATAATATCTACTTAAATATCTTCGTATTCAAAAGCAGAACCGGAAGTGCTAAGAGTTGTCCTCAACATCAAAACGGTATTTTGTTTTAACTGCATATATCAGAAGGGTGAAGGCATAAGTCTTTTTTTCAACACAAGCAAATTGGGTGTACCTGAACTCTGCTGTTGTTCCAGGGCTAAAAGATCAGAAGGTCTGGCTAAAGTTGAACGAAAGTCAAAGGGTGTGGCGGTTTTATAAATCCACTCTCAGCCGATCACATCAGTAGTCTTATTGTTCTGCAGCAGCTGTGCCAATCATCGCAGAGCATGAAGAGAGCAGCTTAACTGAGGGAAAAGGGGGATGTGTTGTGCAGAGCACTATGACCTGAGCATAACACTGCAAATCTGATAGCAGCTGTAGTAGGGGTTGTTATTTGACTCGCAGCAGCCAAATAAAGGGGAGTGAAGATAATTCAGATTTATGTTAAAAATGTCAAAAGTCAGCTCAGGAAAAAAAAAAAAAATTCCTGAAATATTTGAGCAAGATTTTCATGCAGAGTTCTTAATCTTGTAACACTTGCTAAATATTTGGGCTTTTTTTGCAAACCCTAGACCTGCAGCTATGTAGCTCTATTCATTTGATGAACATGAACCACAGTTTGTAAAGATTTCACCAGTTCAGGTGAATCCTAAGTTTCTTATATCCATCTTTCGCTTGTTTTAGCAAATGCAGAACCAGCCATTTACATGGCAGAAACACGATCCATTCAGACATCTAGACATGGATCATAGTTGTGGAGACGGAAAATTAGATCATACACAATCGGTTGACTGTGAAAACCGCTGGAACGCTGTGGCAAGGCAAACAGACAACCTAGCATTAAGATGAAGACTGAGGTGGGTGTAAATACTTGTAAAGGAGGTGTTCTGCTGAGCTACACCGCCAGTCATAAGCCACGACATAATAATGCTCTTGTTCCATGTTGCATCTTTGGTGGATTTTCTTTCTACTTCTACAAGATGTAACTTTCTTCAATGGTTCAGATGCCAATGAGAGTGCAAATTCTCTTCTAGTTTTCTCATTTTGTTCAGAGCATGTTGCACCATGTTGAATATCCTAAGTTTCTGGTTGACAGCGCTTCACAAGAAAAGAGTTCAGTAAGCGCTATTTCAAATAAAAAGCCTTTCTGTGATGAAAAACTTTGACTACCTGAAGAAAAATGGGAAACTTTGAAGAATTTTCGCATTTCGATTGGAAAACATCATTGATTGAATGTGCCTCAAGACTTATTCATATTTGTTTTGCTTTTGTTCTAAAAGATTGCACAATCAATTGTAGCTTTTCTCTTAGACATACCGACAACTGTGTAATGTCTCATTTAGATAAATCAAATTAATACCTGTTAATCTCTTGTGATTTAGACTGGGAATATTTTTGTTTTAGTGCAGTGTGAATGTGGGATGTTGCATTATAGTAGCAATGTTGAAAAAGCTCCTGGATACTGGATCTAATGTACGTCAATGAATTTCGTGGATGATGACGGATAGCTGACCAGGCAACACTTACCGTTAGCAAGACGGAGAATAACTTTGTAGGAGGTAACATAAAATTTTTTATTTGTCTACAGAAGTGGAGCAACTGCAATCAGCTTCCAACCTCACTTGGGAATGCTAGCCAAAAAATATTTAAACCAAAAGTATTGGAACTTGAGCTCTTTCTGCATGTGAGCTGTTCATCTCAAATCCAATCTTAGCTGTAAGTAAGTATATTGTGCTAATAAGGATATTCCCAACTAAAGGAATATGACCGATCTTTTTTTTTACACTACCCTGCAAAAGTGTTCGTACTTTCAGAATTTGTTTTACATTTTACCACATCACAAAAAAACCAAACAAACATCAGTGAGACTTTTATAGGACTCTGGAGAACTTGACCACACACTGAGGAGATAGTGTGTTGGACGAGGGTCACATCTAGAAGTTGCAGGACACCAGCCATTGAGGTCTGCAGTTGAGGATCCCTCAAATCATGTGCAGTGCCTATAAGAAGTATTCACCTGCTTAGATGTTTTATGATTTTATTGCTTTTACAAATCAATCAAGATCTTTTTTTTTTTTGTTGACAAAACCACTTAATATCAAAGTGAAAACTGATTTCCACAAAAATAGGTAACATGCATAAATATGAATCCCTTTCACATCAGTATATAGTAGATGCACCATTGGCTGCCATCACAGCATATAACTGGTGTGGATAAGTCTCAATCAGGCCTCAATCCAAGGAGGTGAATCATTTTTATAGGCACTGTATCTTGTCCTTCCACTACTTTTTCTGTTGTTCTTATTCTTCTACTTTAAGTTGTTCAATCCTAAGTAATCTGAATGATTTCTATAAAAGTTTGAGGCTGTAGTGTGAAAAAGAAAGTCAGACGCTGTTTTTATACTGTTGAAACCTTTTGAATGTCCCTTGGCCAGAATGTCATCTTCAGCCATTTCTCTTGGAATATTCCAGCTTCTGGTAAATGGATTGCTTCCAGGAAAACCAGAAATATTTTGCAGATCCAACTTACAAATGAGAAAAAAAATCTGCAGCTTATTCCTTCATCTTTACTGACAGTGAACGTTTGGAAATTGGCTTTCCAATTGGCTTTCGAAGATAGTTGGCCGATCTTTCTAACTTTGATTTCAGGATTACACTGCAGATGAGTTGGTTATTGCTGCACTCTGCAGTTTTGTAAAACCACAGAATCAGGAGAGCTGGTTTTACATGAGATGCAGAATTACATCTGCTAAACAGAGAGGGAATTTGTGTTACTGCAATCAAACTGCTGCGTTTTTTTGGTATTATTTATATATTTCTACATTTTTATGTTGATTGATTGCTTTCTAGTCAGTAATTTTTCCATCTAAAAGCTTTTTCTCCTAGCCCAACCATTTTTCTACCAAGGCCTGTAAAGAGCATAATTGCAATGGTTACTGAGACTCATTCGGTCATAGAGGTTATTATGAGAAACAGATAATATGGAAACCCCTTGCTAGGAAAATATTTGAGGAGATTTTCATAGTTGAAACAGTTAAGCAGAAACGATACGTGCTGCATCAGCAGTGCAGCTGCTGCCGAACCTATTTCTGCACTACTCCGCGTCCTCCATCTTCATTTCTTGACACCGGCATTACTTTGCAGTGAATTATTCTTTGGTGAAAATCTGCTTTAAAGGTGAGCCGCTGCTGTGTGTCAACAGTACTCACAACAACCTTTTAGCCAGCCATGACAAGCCCTAGCCTCTGTTTTATAGGATTAAACACAGATTACGTTAAAGTGACTGCCCTCTGACTCACTCACTAAAAAAAAGGATTATTTAATAATCTTTTTTTCTGCCTGAGGTGACGGGAAACATATCTAGTTGACCTGTCAGTCCTGTTAAATAGGATTGTACAGCTGTCACCCTAAGAAGCTAGATAATCCAATGTTTTGTTTTTTGGTGAAATTTTCAATAAGGAAAATAGAATGGATTGGCTAAACTAATAGAACAAAAAAAAAGCTTGCTCAGTGAGCACGGCTATATTTCCAATGGCAACTTTTTATTGTATGATGATTTTGCCAAAAAATACACATTAAAATGTACTTACATTTAATGTAAACAGTCTTAAAGGTGATTCCTCCTGCTATGTTTCAGCTAATTAAATGTATGATTTCATATTCAGCGGTTACTCAAAATGAACCATCTCTGATTATAAATGGCTATAGATTAAAAAAAACATTTGTTTAAAGATCATATCTCTAAAAAGAATAAGAACCAAATACTTTTCTTTTCCACTACCACAAAAAACTGAGGAAATTAATTTCAAAGTTATGTATGAACGTTTCCCTGTAATTACTTTTTCCAAAAGAAATTCATTGTAAAAACTAATTCCTGTGTGTTTTGTGACTGAGATATTGAGATAACAGAACACCTTTTTTCCAATAGCAATTTCAGTGATGTTTTTAGAAAGATTTCCAAAACTGTGTTTTGTACAAGAAATCTATTCCACTTTTAAGATTTGATATAGCAACATTTGTTCTTCTAACAAGGGATGGAGAGTCAAATATTATATTAATGATTTAAACCTCTGGATACATTTTTTATTCACAAATGAAGCTTTCAAAAAAATCACCTACATTTTTTTACATTTTTCAAAGTGAAATAACTTTATTTAAGGCAGTGCTTAAACATTGCAACAAGAAAACGGCCAATCTTTTACGAGTGGTTCCCAAAGATTTTCTGGGCCCCCTATGAATCAAAATAAAATCCCCCCACACCCAAGGAAAAAAAAATCAACTGGGCACACACATCGTTCAACCAGACACAAACCTATACACATATTTTGTTTTCAAACTCCTCTGAAGTTTATTTCACACTTCAGGTTGCAACAAAACACACTACAAACCGTCTTTACAGTGAAACACTTTTGTGTAACTGTTTTTTTTTTTTCATTCATCCATACCGCTTCCCGTGCCCCCTCCCCCCCCCTGCAATGGCCCACACTCTGGGAACCACTGCTTTATACAAATGTGATTATAGCTTAACTTAATATTTAAAATTCATCTTTGTAACATTTTCTTTTTACTTTCCTCACAGTTAGTTTGTGCGATGAGCCTTTTGTTGTTTATGCTTTTTTCTGCTCTGTTGATCATAAACCTTTTTGTTACTGGTGTGTCCCTTGTCATACTATTTCCTTTAAATTTTCAATGAAGACAATAAAAAATACATTGACATATTTATGGCTTTTAATACACAATGTCACAGGTGGCGATGAATTTTGGCTAATATACCTCAATGAGATCTGCCTGGATGCAGGCTTAGCCGAAGTGCGTATCTAGGTACCAAAGGGGGCGGGGCAAAAGACAGATGTGGATAATTGGGACACACTATTCACTTAAACCACTCAGCATTTGAAGGACACAAGGATGAATCAAATTAATATTGCCGGGGCTGGCGTCTATGATAACATACGTTCTTGTTATTTGTTAAATAAAAAACTCTCCAGATGTTTAGTTACTCTGAATAAAATAATGTTCCACCTGCTTCTTCCTATAGTTGCCTAGAATTTTGGACCACTTATCCTGACAAAACTGGTGGAACTCTATCAGATTTGTAGGCACTTTGTGACAGACTCTCAAAAAAAAAAAAAACAAAAAAAAAAACGTTGTCCTAAAGCCACTTTTAACTGATTTGGCAGTATGCCTAGGGCTGTTATCCATTTAATTCCCTTACTGATCCTGTAGGACCCAGCTTTACCATTTTCACATGAGGTTCTTTCCCAATGATGCCATGTATACTGCAAAGAGCACCAGTACTTTCTACAACAAAAAAGGAAAAAAGCTTTCACCTTTGCATTTTACATTTCTCTGGCTTGCAAGTTTCAACCGTTTCTCTCAAAATGCAGCAACAGTTGTTATCACTTAACAAATTAAACTGATCAGATTACAGGGAATCACTCTTAAAATAATCTTGTTCCCGTGTGCAGCTGAAAACTGAAATCTGGCTTTTTATACTGGGTTTGAAGAAATGGCTTCTTTTTTGCTGGGCGACCTTTCCTTTCCTATTTGACCAGTTTCATTGTTTTATGACACTCTATAGCTGGAAAAAAACAAAAAAAAACAAAACATTTTTTGCACCAAATACTCTTTTACACAGCAGCAATAAATATTGATCCCTTAAGTGCACACTTATAGTTAGACATTCCTTTCCTATTTCAGGTTTTCCTTTATACTGTATAATTTTTGTACTTTTGATTGATGGCAACTGTTTTTATCTGTAATCTATATTTTGTAAAGGTTCTCTGGAAGAAAACAAAAAAATGTATCAGTGCCTGCATCCAGGCACCGTCATTACAGAGTACAGTATGTGCCATGGTTTAATATCACCGACAATGATCTGATTTACATCATAAAAGAAAAAGGAGAAACACCGTTTGTTGTTCCAGCAGCTGAAAATTATGTTTTGCTCTTTGCAGAAAATATCCAGTTTCTGTTCCGAGGGAAAATGCCTTGCATAAAAAGATTGTATCATTAGAGGAAGAATTCAGTCAAACATATCAGGCACAAATAGCCAAACTCTCAGAAAGATCAGTGTGAGTTCACAGCTGAGATGAAATAAAATTCGGAAAGCTTCCGATGCTGAAAAGACAGAGCGGGCTTTCACGGGAAGCTGTTCAGTCAAACAAAAAACAAAAAATAGTTTTGTGTTGTGATCAGAATCCAGATTTGGCAAAAATGATAAGAATGACAACATGACTACAAACCATCCAATTCTTCTCCCAGGGCTTGTAAACTTGTCAAGTGTTCAGGTCGCCTCTCATAGCTAAAATTAGACCCAAGGCTCTTCTGTCAAGCAGTGTGAATCACCTCCAGGGGCTTCCTGTCATCCTAACTTACATGTCCATATACTGCTGGTACAGTGATGCCACAATCCCCGATATCCATGTTTTCTCACGGGGAATCAGACTTTCATTCGCAGGAGTGGGAATGTCTGTTTTTATACCTAAAAATTTACCCGGATGTAATTTTAAAAGAATGCAGTACCTAATTGCTTCTAAATTATGGACGGTTGTTGGAAAATTATGCAATGAAAAGTAAAACATTTGGTTATTCCTCCTACTTGTTTTGTCTTTTGTGTGGTGTGGAGCTTAAGAGGAGAGGCACAGCACAATGGATCACAACTTTGGGATTATCAAACAAAATTGAGCAGCAGATAAGTATTGGAAAAATCTATAACAAATTTAAAGCTCGTAGACATAAATGGTTAGCAGCAACAGCTGTCGTCTAACTTTAGCAAAATGGGAATCGTTTTAGTTTTTTTAAATTGCTATAGAGGAATTTTGGATCACGATTTAAGACCTGCTGGTGGGCAGAGTCCTGCTTCCTAGCCAAAGTGCTGAGTCATGAGAATATTTCCCAAAGTACCTGCATGGGATCAGTAACTTTGTTTATCTACTGTTCTTTAATTCTTTAATTTGAAGATATACCAGCCTACACAATCAGGTCATACAAAAAATGTATCATTTCCATTGGTTTGACAGTTATGCAGACAGTTAATTTAAGACAATTACTTTCTCACATAGGACTAAGTTGATATGGATGCATTTCATCCACAAATAAAATTATTATGCAATTATTATATTGTGTGTCCGAAGCCACCCGGTAAACGAATTGTAAGGAAAATTATGATTTGTCTTTTGATCCAATAAGGAGCAGAACAAAACACAACCATTGAAAAAAAACCTATTCTTTATAATACGGAATGGAATGGATTCCCCTGTGATGGACCAAGGATGTAGTGTCCATAGATCCATTTACTGATATGAGGTACTGAATATTATTGTAAAGTACAGTAAGACTGTAAAATGGACCAAGGCCACATTCAGCCCAGCAGGTTCTGTCTGTTGCATGGGAAAATATTGACTAATTCCTCCATCTATCATTTCAAACCACATCATAACCATTTGTGTGTAATACATATTGAATGTCTACACTGCAGCATTCTAATATTGCAATGGTGTTTCCAAATCGATGAATGATGCTGCAGATTGCACAGCAGTGGAATGATTCATCACCTTCTGCTGATCCATTATGAGATAAAAAGCATTGATTAAAATTCAAATAAATCACATTGTACAAATATTACGTAGCTAACAAACTATAAACAAATGTAATACCTTATGTAATTATGGCAGGATAAATCTCCACCGGCAATCATCGTGTCAGTGCACCGTGCAACATTTGAGCACTGGATTTTAAATAAATCAATGAAAAAGTTTAGTTTAGACAGTTCGAATGAAGAAAAAAAAAAGAAAAATAGAAGAAAATATTATGCAGATTTTAAGACAGAGCAACTTTTACCTTTGGTCACATCCTTGACCTGTTTCTTGTAATGCCAGCAGCCTGGCAAATTGTTTTTTTTTTCTTTTCCCTCCTCTATCAAAACCGAGACCAGCCTTCCACAGATGGGGATTTTTGCACAATCTGCATCAGTAAAACAACTTCAACATGCCGCTTGAGCATTACAAAAAGACATGTGCTGCACCCTGCCCAAGATCTGTTTCATTACTTTTCATCCTCTTCCCTGGTCCGTGAACAAACTAGTCTTAAGAAAAAAATGAGTGCAATCGCTAAGGACCTCATAATTGTAATGCTTTATTTGAGTCAATTACGTATTCCATAATTTGAAAAAGGCTAGCTTTTTCTTTACCATTCTGAGCATGCTCTTTTGCATCAGTAAGGACTTCAAAATGGATTCAGATTAGAACTTTTTTTTAAAAAAAACGCTTAAAGGTAATGAGAAACTGCATAATGTTAATAGTAATAAAAACGTCGCCTTTACACATCTCAAAAATGTAGATCCAAAAACATGGTTTGCTGTTTGCCATCTTTTGATGAAGTTGACATGACTCCCTGAAAATAAGGGAGAGCTTGTGTTTTTCACACTTATTAAAGAAGATTGAGATGATTAAATGAGTTAGTCTCTTCTCAAAGTGAGTGAAATGACAGTTGAAAAGGACAGCTTGTTAAAGTTGTACACGCCATGCTGTCTTTCCGTCTCCAATTTGACCTAAAACCTCAGACTTGTGTGTAAGCATATAAAAGCACTAATTCAGCTCTCTAGCTCATAGTTGTTAGAAAAGCTTTGATCCATCTTGCCAATTTAAGAGGCTTTGTTTTCTGGATGCAGCTTATGCAGCTTTATATGCAGCCAGATATTTTGTAGAAAGTTAAGGCTTTATTCTCTGGGCACTTGCCGTATGTATATGACAGACATGATTTTCTGCATGATCTATGAAATGACACTTGATAAATGTTTAAATAGTCATGGGAGAGTGTTTTTTTTTCTTCCAGTCATTACTAATTTATCAACACGTGTGAGCCTTCGCTATTCTTAAAAACAGTTTTCTTCCACGATGTACAACGAGACATCTCTCACTCAGTCCCCAGTTACTGTGACATGTTGCAGAGCTCAATATGCATCCATCTATCTATCTATCTCTCATGCAGATCCTTTTCCAGAAAATGCAAAACGATGCACAAGGACGAGGAAATGAGGCACCTGGAGACTGCTGCGAGATCGATAATTACTGGAGGGATGTGATTATAATTAGCTTCGTGACAAATCTGCTCTTTCAAGATTCAAAGATTCAATTTATTTATCACCGTACAAGTCAAGCTTGCAAAAATGAAATTGCAAACATGGAAATGTTTGAAAAGGGAGCAAAAGAAATCTAGGCTGCGATGGACTGGGGATCTGTTCGCCTCTCACCTGTTGACCACTGTTGAATGGTTTCTAACAATTAGATAATTGCAGAGATTACAGTTGTGAGCAGTGGGAATAAAACCCTACATCAGATAAACAATTTGAATTCATTGTTAAATTCTAAAAGAAAATCATAATTGAGCCCCAAAATGCATGTGTAGATTACTCTTAGTCACATATTAGTGAAATTATTTGAAGACTCATTATTTTTTGTTGTTTATTTTATGCTTTTTGTCTGTGGCATTTCACAGCATCACTTTTGTGTCATCTCATGTATGTATTTTGTCTTTTGCATTGTTAAAAGGTAGAAATTAAATGGAAGGCTTTTAGCTAGAGATGAAGATTATTCTTTTTTTGTGTCACTTTGTTGTGTTTAAAGTTCACATGCTGTTGGTTTTACAAACAAAATAACTTGCAGATCCTTTAAAATTAAATATTGGTTTTCTTTCATTGAATTTTAGAACGGGAAACATTTTCTGACTTCAGCCATCATCCCACATCAGTCTTTTTCTCCTGATCCTGATCACTTCTTCCATTCATCTACAATTTCTGTAAAATGCCCAGCCTGTCCCATATCTTGTCTTTGGTCAAACTAAAACTTTGGTCTCATAAAAATTAGGCAAAAGGAATGCATCTCACTTTTTGTTCTAGTTTTTGTAAAGCTCACACATTGACAAAATAAGTTCTCGCACTGATCACACCAAACAGAAAGAATGCAACATGTTAATGATTCTGGAAAACGCTGACATAATTTTCATTAATATTTACAAAAAACTTCAGTGCACTGCAGAGTTTTAAGTAAATCCAGTCATTCCCTCATTCTTTGATTCTTTCATGCATGTTTGCGAAATCCTTTAATGCTCCGAACGCTGCCTTTTTCACACAGCTCCTCCTTAAAGCTCCTGCCTCATACAACACCCCTCGCCTGAGAGTCGCCCACTCAGCTCCTTCAGACAAGCGGCGCAAATTAACAAACACCTGTGGAAACTCATCATACGAGCCACTTCTCTGTCCAACGCTGGTAAACACGTTGCTAGAAACTTAATAGAAAAACATTGCTGTGTTGAAGGCAGGGTGTTGGAAAGAGCAGAAACATCTTAAAGAGATAGTGGCTCAAATTCAAGGCTTTAAATAGCCAAGTCAATTCCCTTTGCATCATGTTTGATATACACAGAATTTTCAGAACAATTGAACATAACATAGTTACTTGATTGTGTTATAAAATGGCACTTTGTGCCTAGAAATTACATCAAACGGTCCGTTTACGCACCCAAAGCTACAATTGTTTAGTTCAGAACAAATTATAACATCATAGAATGACATTGTTCATTTTTAAAGGTTTTAGGAAGTTTGTTTAGCATATTATCTATCTATCTATCTATCTATCTATCTATCTATCTATCTATCTATCTATCTATCTATCTATCTATCTATCTATCTATCTATCTATCTATCTATCTATCTATCTATCTATCTATCTATCTATCTATCTATCTATCTATCTATCTATCTATCTATCTATCTATCTATCTATCTATCTATCTATCTATCTATCTATCTATCTATCTATCTATCTATCTATCTATCTATCTATATCAGTTTGTAGAGGTACATGGTGGTACAGACAAAACCCATAGCATTTGTAGACATACTTGCAGCAGAATCTTGTTCTGATTCAGGTGGGCTGAATATAAATTTGCAGCACCCATTCATTATTTATTAATTTTTTTGCCAATTCACAATTCTACACTTCCTTGTTTTGATCTATCATATAAGGTCTCAAAATAAAAATAAAAAATCAAGTGAAGATCGTGGCTGTAAAGTAACAAATGTGGAAAGATTAAAACGGGTATGAATGCTTTTCGGAAGGCACCGAATCAAGTGTTTCATGTCTCCTATGCAGCAATTTCCTTACATTCTACCTGCATTGCTACATTTTACTTTGAACTAGTTTTCTTTCACTCTGCCTGAAAACTTCTCAGAAATCACAGCAAGGCAAAACAGTGTGAGAAAAGTCTTTCAAGTGGTTTTGCCCTTTGTAAAAACTTGCTTAGTCCCAAAAGAAACATTTTCCCAGCTAATAGAGGAGGGGAAGAAAACAAATAGCTAGGTTGAACTAATTACTCTAGGAAACCAGCCAAGACACCTCTCTTTGTGTGCTTTTGCTCTCTCTCTCTCTCACTTCTATTCCTGCATATTCTCATCAGTGACACCCACCTCTACTTTAGTCGTCTTGCTCCCTCTCTTGAGACGCGCCTGCTGAGAGCGTTTCTGCATGTCAGCTTTTGCAAGATGAATGGTCGACATCTGCCAGAGAGCCTCGCTGGACATATTACCTAAGACACCAAACAATAACCTCCACGCACACACACGCCTGCACACGCCCACACAAGGAAAAACACACTGACACAGAGCGATGCTTGGCCTTAAACGGCCTGCCAAGACCTGACCTTCTCGTTACAACCATGATCACCCCCACGGGGTACAGGTGACATCTGGCTAGGTAATGCGTGTGTGTGTGTGCGGGGGTGTGTGTGTATGGGTGTTTGTTTGCGTGTGCACAGTTTGCGATCTGTATTTTATCCTCGCTTCCCCACATGAAAGCCTCATCCATGTATTTATCCCCGTGTCTTTTCGCCTGTGAGTGTTTGCATAGTTGGCGTTAAGTCCAATGCCTCAAGGAGTCCGGGCAGCATCAGAAGGGCCGGTGCGCCCCCAGAGTTTGACCATCTGTGCATTATTGGTTGTCATTAAGGTTTCTAATTCAGAGGTGTCTTGGGGATTAGCCAGACGAAGGCAGAAAATGCCATTACTCTGTTCCTCCTGCTGAGCTGCCGTGACCGTATTTACATATTTATACACCTTAATTGTCTTTGCCTCGCTGCCGTGACATTGAGGCAGCCGGAGTTCGGTGTGAGAGAAAGACAAAGGAGGGAAGAGTGACGAGAACAGAGCGACTGCACACAGTTGGCTCAAATTCTGTTGATCTTTGAGTAATATGTCACCGATGAAGAGGCAAAAGAAGTAAACGCAAAGGAATAATGGAAACAGCTAAAAAAAAAAAAAAAAAGAGGTCGTTTGTTATTACGATATGAAATGTCCATATTTTGCTCCTTGTATTACAACATTGAACTCTTTAGGTTGAATTGCTTAATGTATTCCTTAACA
Source organism: Xiphophorus maculatus (assembly GCF_002775205.1). Classification (NCBI taxonomy): domain Eukaryota; kingdom Metazoa; phylum Chordata; class Actinopteri; order Cyprinodontiformes; family Poeciliidae; genus Xiphophorus; species Xiphophorus maculatus. The sequence goes on from NC_036448.1 coordinate 9,546,122, forward strand.
GTATAAATCTACTCAGATACTGATAGTAAAGAGGAAAAAATATGTTTGGCATGTTTTGACATAATGAGAACTCTCCTTGAAGCTTACTTATTTCCCAAAAGTGTTTGAGAAGCACATCTTTTTTTCCCCAACGTGATCTCAAAGGGCTTTGATGCAGGGAGGTAAAACTGCTAACTTTTTTAATTTAAAGTAAGCATAACTCCAAACGCTAATCAGTGTACATATACTGCATATCAAGCAAAACTGGAGTAGCTGAATCCATATTTCTGGCAGATATAGATTTAAAGTAAGATCTTCACCAAAGTAAGAGTAAAATAACAGCAAAGACCTGAAAAAGTGCAGTCTAGATTTATATAGTCTGTAATGCCAATGATGAGTTTTCCATTGATCTTTTTTAAAGGGTGTAAATAATTTTTAAGATGAAGTTTTTAAAAATGTATTTAAACGTGCTTTTTTCATTTCTTTTTTTTTAATTGAAACTCAGTTTGTGTTGTATTATTCTTGTTTGAAAGATGTTTGTAACATTTAAAAGCAATGTCCTTGGCTGAATGAAAATACCTTCAAATCCAATCTATCAGGTGTGTGAATAAGTTTGGCATAATTAGATTTACTAACTGGACGGCAAAACATGTTTGAAACAAAAGAAAAGAAACAAAGTTGGATGGATATTTCATGTTAGTCCAGTAGGAATCAAAAGCTACTTCCAAGGGAGTACAAATGTAAAGTATTATTAACTTCCATAAATACACTCTTAATTTCCATTTTTATTTCAGATACATTTTCTGATCAGCAAACTGCACTCAGATCATTTCAGACCTTGAGCAAACTCTCTCAGGTTTGTGACAGTGAGAATGCAGGCTGCAAGGGATATAATGATCAATATCTGCAGCATTGTTACTTTTACTGACAATTATTTATAGCTGTTTGTAGTTTAGATGACTGGCACTACACCTGTGAGGTAGCATTTTCAGGACATCTCCATCATCAGTCCATCAAGCCAAGCCTTTTTTCCCCCTAAATTTTTATAGGATACCTTTAGAAAAGCCTGAAGTCTTTTCATTCTGTACAGCAGTAGCATAAAGCTGAATTAGATTTAATTTTTGTTTGCTTTATTAAAAAAAATGGTAATCAGAAGCAGAGGTGAAAATAAGGTTCTATAGAAACTGTAAAGTCAAACTAATTTGATGCACAAAACAAGTAGATATATTAATAGTCCTCTTCTATGAGGCAAATGAAAGAAGGTTATTTCAGTTGGTAAGTGATTACATAATAACAATATGTAATTACATTATATTGTATTACACTAGCCAACCATTATCCAGTAAATACTATTGCAGTTGTTTCTGTGTTCACTCTTTGGCAGCATCTCACTGTCAAAGGAATTTATAATCCAAGAAAGATCATCAAACTCTGCCAAGATAACTCAATGGAAGTTGACTTTGTGACTCTGCCCACAAATCAAAACTAATTCAATATTACATTTCAGAGAGTCCAAACAATGTTAGAAAAGGCAGTGAGGGAAATATGTCAGAAACACCAATTGTAATGACTGAAGCTGGGCAGTAGTTGATACTCTCAATCTGGGAAAACAAAACCCGGCTTTAGGGGAAATATAGTGACACTCATGGGGAACAATTGACTTTTGTAACCCATTACTTTGTCAACTTTTAGCATATAGATAATTGGTGTTAATAAAATCAAACTTAAAAAGTTCTCATTTTGATACCAGTTCAAAATTGAATAAATTTATGTTCACAGCTCACCTTGTTGTAATATTTTGGACTTTTATTTTGTTATGCCATAGAGCTCCATTTTACTTTAAGAGACCCACGATAGCTATAGACTTTATTGGAAATTAAGTAAAAAATATTGTCAGATGGACATTACCATGTTGTTTATGCTACAATGCATTCTGGGTAAATGACACATGCTAGGTCCAGTTGTGCTAGCTCAGTCCAGCCAAAACAGCAATGAGTAACATTGTTAACCCTTTCCTTTTTGAACTCCCATCAATTTCAGTGTGCTGAAATTGATGGGAATGTAAAAATCACCAGGGATAATGAAGATGAAGAGGACCAAAATGGAGGAAGAGGAAAGAGTTGGCTAAAGAAGTTGGTGTTTGTACTGCTTCAGAAATGAAACAATGCCACATACCTCTGCTTTGACCTTGTTATCTGGTAAGTAGTTGACATGCTCTGTTACACCAGTTTAGGTCTTCCGTCCATTGTCAGATTCTCATTCGGTACTGGCGTCAGTGGCAATAACGCTTCCATCCAGCTTTACTTGTCTGATATTTATCCAAGCATCTTTTAGGTTACTAGCTGGCAGAGGGGTTTAGGTACTTCATAAATAAAAACTGTCCACATGGCATTTGTTTGCAGCTTGTGAGGGTAGTGACCACCTGTTAGATCCTTCATCAATTTTACTCGTACAAATGACTCAAAATCTTACGGAGAGAAATGTTGAAAGCACAAATGTGGGTTCTTCGGAAATTGCATTTGGTTCTTTCTCACTGCACTCTTTTTTTTCATGTGGGAAGCGATGCTGACTCACTGTCTAAATTTACGCCGGTCAGATGTAACATGATAAACAACATTTCAGGTGAAGTTAGTCTTCCTGTGTTTACTCTGTAGATTCCAGTAGAGAATGGATCCAACTGCAACATCAACCCAGCATACGTTGCACAAGGGAAAAAACGATGACCTCCATGGGTAAAAAAATATAACAAAAGATGTAATTCTTTTTTTTAAATGATTGTGAGTTTTTCCATATCACAAACAGCAATTTTTTAGTAAATAATTTTTTTTAAATGGTTTGGGATTTGTTACTTGCAAGATAGGATAAATGTGAAAGTTAGCAAATTTAAGAGGAAGTGATGATAAAGAAAAAACAAAAACAGTTTATCCAATCAATGTAGGATAAACTGGGTGAAATGAGCCACTCGCAAAAAGGTCAATAGCCATTATAATTGCATTTTTTATTTTATCAGTGACTAGAAACTGTAATTGTGTCACCTACTGACTATTATAACACTATTACATATATAGCTGGAGTTTCAGTGACATAGAAAGAAACATTGCCTTAGATAAATAACACTACATTATCACGTACTGATCCGATACTGTGGCATATTATGCAATTTGAACACCTGCAAAGCCAAGCTGCTTAAGATTTATGTAACTATGGCCAGTTAATCTATAAATATGGGGGAAAAAAACATAAAATAAAACAGTGAAATTAAGGTAATTTAATTGGACCTCATAAGTAGACAAATGTAAACACTCTTTTTTTTGATGGACCAACATACATGTGGATTTATTTTTTTCTGCTGTGTTTTCAAATATACCTATGGAGATTAGATCATCACTGTTGAAAGCCTTGAAAATGCAAAGCAGCAGTAGTGTCTGTTAAATTGAAAACAAAATAAATGAATAAAAATATCTCAGAAATACGTAACTGAAAACAGAAATGATTCATGAATTATACTTGTGGCAGAATAGTTTTAAAGCAGAAACAGCTTTTAAGAGTTGAGATAATCTTCATGTTCTCTGCCTATTTCATATTCATTCTGTCTCTCTAACTTACACACACAGATACTAACGTACATGCTGACAGTGACAGACAGGAATGGACACCGCCTGTTACCTTCATTAAATGCAGGAAAACTGGGACCTTGTCTGTTGGAGAAAATGTTCTCACACAAGAGACAGGTCATTATTCACTGACCTTGTAAGCATATCCATGTCCAAGCATGAGCAGACACAGAATGCAAGATTTGTCCAGTAAATAATGGGATATTTTGCATTGAGGTTTGATAATTATATATTTTTATGAAATGCCAGAGACTGCTTGGTTGCCTACGAGTTTTTACAAATGAGATTAGAAGAAGAAGAATATAAATAAAAATTAGCACCCCACAGGCTCAGACTTCTGAGGTGACTTCAGGGGGCTTTGCAATCACAGCCTTAGGGGGAAACCATGCTTTGCCCGAGGCTCAGAGATTCACAGAGTCACAGAACTTTTCAAATTATAAGAAGTTCTGACTTTCTTAGCACAGCAATAAAATAGTTGTCTATTCTTCTCTTCGTCATATTTTGTTACCGGGATTCGCATCATAATTTATATTTTGCAGTATCTTTCATGTGTTACTCACTTTTGTCTAAATGACTTAAGTCTTAATAGACTGGACTTTTTAGGTGCAACAAATGCAGAAGTTTTCACAGAAAATAATCAGGTTCCTGGGCAGAAATTGCAAATGAGTGTAGAAGTGATTCTTATTCTTATGTGTTTTCTTATTGTTTGATAAGGAATTGAAATCTGTTTTGATTACTTTCACTTGATCAATAAACCCAGAACAGTTTGGAGCAGAGAGGGAAACGGACCATTTGTGTTCAGCCTGACATTATCTTAAAAGCTTGTCTGGTAACCTTTCTTTGGTCCCAACACTTAATTTTAATGCATAACATATTTCATTCGCTTAACCACAGTGCTATAAAGCCAAGCCCATTGCTATTTATAGCACTGTTAGAGGAAGAAGAGCGTTTCTAGGAGACCAGCATGAGCTACCATTTAGGATAAAAAAAAGACTCCATGCTTGATCAGAGAAGCTGGTGATTATGAATACAATATTAAATTTGGAATGGATGGATGGAATAATAAATCAGCAGACAACTTCACTGATTTTGTCCAGGTGTTTTTATTGGTTATACAAGTTAGAATTAATTGACAATTTTCTCCAATCCACACTTAGTGGAGTAGCTGCACACACATTCAGAGATATATCCCCATAAGTTAATATACTATGACCAATATTTTGTCAAACGTCCTTTAGTAGTTTTTTTTTTTTTTTTGCTGTTGTCATGAACAATCTTGTGAAATAATTCTGACTGAAAGTTTGACCAACTGACTGCAGAATTGGTTTAGCCTTTTTGTTTTGGTTGGTTTCCTTCCATGGACTGCACTTTTAGTGACATAGCCCACAAATTGTCAATATGTGTGAGGTCAGAAAGTTTTACTATTAATGTTTCTTATACAACCCCAAACCAGTGTTGATATGTGTTTGGATAATTGTCCTGCTTTGACATTGTGTCACAGATTTAAACCATTTCATCCAAACGGTCACCCTCTGATTAAAAAAAGGAAATTATCTAGGATGTTCAAGAAAAATAACCAAAACTTTATCCAATCATAAACCAGAAACTGCTGCTAAACAGTGGCATTTCTGACAGTGAATGGAGTTTTTACAACTCCAGCTGCAGCTAATACAAAATGCTGCAGCACAGATGCTAACAGCATAGATGCTAACTTATGTCGTTTTCCTTGCAGAAGGTCAGGCATAAGTGGAAGCCGTCTTCTGCTTAACCCTAGTGCTTGACCAGTACCCATTTAATATAGCATAACATTGTTTTTGGACTGTACCAACTTTAGCGGACTAAAACAACCTTTTGATAAAGTATGGGCTCCATGTCAGGTAGACGCCATATTACATCTACCTGACTGGGCCATGGAGAGCTTCCATGACACAGGTAATTAAAGTTCTTTATGTGTGTGCACACACGAGTATGAAGAAAAGCAACCAAAACATGTTGCACCTGGGTTCCATTTCAGTGCTTCACAAAGTACCCCCATATGGCAGTATTCAGCTGCAGCAGAGGTAAAAACAAATAAGAAAAGACACAGAGCTTTAGCTAACCCACTGAGTGGGTGCCGTACCTTTTAAATCCCTTTAACAAAGGAAATACACATTTTGTGGATTGCAGTGAGCAGCTGTCACCACATCCTCGCTCCTTTTTCCAAGCACAGCCTTCTATTCCTGACGACTCTGTTTTAATCCCTCGTTTGTTTCGAGGATAGGTGATGGTGGAGGTATATTGATAGGCACAGGAAAGACTGATTCCGCACTGAAATCCCCAAATGAAAACACACATGTAAGCTTTCTCAGCTTATAAGGTAACACAGTGTAATGTTTTTGCTTCTAATCCGACTAGCGTTGCCAGCTGTTCCCGTTGTGCTTTAACTAAGGTGAAAGATGGACAAGAAAAGGACTAAAAATATCTGACATTCTCTACTTTCTGTTGTTCTTTGTGTGCAGATCTGTTCATAGTTGATTTTTCCTGTTTCCAGTTGTCATCAAAGTTGGACTGTAGGTAAAAAAAATTGTCTGGTTTGACAAGTCTTGTTTTCAGCCATCATTTAAATGGCAAGGACAATAATTTGGTATATACAACATGAATGCATGGACCCATCCACTATTGTATCAACGGTTCAGGCTGGTGATGGCAGTGTGATACTGTGAGGAATATATTAATGGCACACTTTGAGCCCCTTAGTACCAGCTGAGCTTAATGAGAAAGCTGCAGTCTTCTTGCTGATTCTCCAATTTGAAGGGACTCTTGGAGATTCATTGATGTGAGCCTTAAAATAGCTGGAAACAGGTACTATTCAGATGAAGATGTCTCTCAAGTGCCTTTCTAGATTAAATGCCGCGTGGCTCGCAGTAAGCATCTCATTCGGCTGTGATGAATGCTACGTGTAGCTCTAAGTTAACCAAGTTCATACTGAAACACTCCCTCGAGCACTATCATCCATCAAAGCCTCTCCCAGCAGCTGTCAAGTGATTTTTGTGCGCCTTCCCTTTGCAACCATGTGTGGTTGTGGCACAACAATATCCGGCCCACCTCATTTGCTCCCATTAGAAAGGCGGCACTGGATTTTTCTTTTTTTCCTTCCTTCCCTCCCGATGCCCCTGGGCATCATATTCAGCATGCTCTTCACTCTCCAGCCTTCCTTTGACCACTTATTCATTCATCACAGCCTCACCGAGGAGGCTGCTTAGCTCAAAGACAGTACATTTTTACAAAGAGAAGTGGCCCACGCAGGCAAAGAGACAGACATACTCAGACGGAATAGTATGACTATGTGCTGCACAGTGGGAAACGATGTCAGTACGAATTCAGATTTGCCGGAAGTCAAAGCACATTTGCAGCAGAAAAACATTGGCTAAAGTACTGATAGTGAATTAGAGAGGAAGAAAAGGGAGGGAAGTATCTTTGCTTTCATTAGACGACCAGCTAGCCTTCTTTCCTGGCTTGTTCTCTGTCTGCTCACATTCCCCAGGTCTTTCCATTTAGAGTCTTGGCTCTGTTGATATAGGCAAAGTTTTATATTGTGAACGTAATTTTCACAAAAACAGAGGGAAGGAAATATTCATCCATCCGCCATCTGTACCTGTGCACAACGACACACACACTCACTCACAGGTAAACCAGTTAACAGTTGTGTATTTGAACATACACTCACATAACAGCATGCTTTGTTGTTCATGACCTTCAGGGACTTGACTTCATAATTGTGGGTGGCAGTGACTGATAGATGCTGTCAAGCCAGCTGTTTTCCCCACGGTTGTGATAACCATAGTATACAAATAACAATTTTTGTATTTAAACCTTTTTCTATTGGGCCTGTGTAATATTTACATTGTTCAAGAAACAATATTAAACAAATTTAGCCATTTTAAATAAATTTGTTAAGTGGTCAAATTTAGCAAAAAACCAAACCCTTGAAACGCACCACGTTTTGTGTAATGAATCTTTTTGAATTACTGGAAAAAAAATAAATAAAACAATCATATTTTTGATTAAATTCTCGTCTGCACCGGCATGGCCTCTATATGAAAAAAAAGTGCTTAATTTCTTCAAAATCTGTTGCAGGAATTTCGTGGAAGAGGTCTGCGTGTGGGAACAAAAAAGAAAGTTATGGATGAAAAGCCACTTTCCAGGCAAGCAGAGTTGTCCGTCACTCTGTCACTCTCTCCTGTTCTCCGGATTTCTCATTAATACTTGCCTTCAACTCCATCCGCCCTCTCCGAATTTTCCAGCCAATCGCTGCATTGGGAGGGCGTGGCTTTCCTACAGAAAGATGAACAGAGATTGTTGAGGAGAGAGGAGAAGAGAGTGCTGATGGACCGAGACGTGTTTCCCCGCCCCCCGCCTAACCCCTCAGCTTCTGGGTGAACCAACGCAAGGCTCAACGCGTGAACGAGTGACCATGGCGCACAGCGACCTAAAATAAATTATTAAAAAAAGAGTAATATTTTCACACGAAGACTGGGAGGAAGATGTTTACTTTGTAGATACCTGCGCGTCTCTGCTCTGGGCTGCAGGTGCGCTTCATCCTCTCTAAAGACAGTTGCTTTGGCTGGGAAGGAAGTGAACGGAAGAAAACATCCTCTTGGGATTAAATGCCAACCTTCCAGACTACAACAGACTTTTTTTTAGTTCTTCTTCAACAGTAACATTTGACTCAAGCTTTGTACATTCGCGAACTGCTCCAGCAGACTGTTTTCAGAGCGCGGATTACACAGGACGGTATTGCTGCTCTCCCAACTTCAACCGCCTTCTCTACACTCACTTCAGATTTTATTTTTATTATTATTTTCAACACGCCGAAGATGGGGACAATGCCCGGATTAACGCGGCTGTTGTTCACCCTACCCCGGGTTAGCGGGGAAGAGTGAGGAGAACGGAAAGAGTGTGGAAGTAGGAGAGGAGAGGAGTCGGCAGCGTTTGGCTGCCGTCCACTTGTTCGTTGGTGCATTTGCTGCTCGTGCTCTCAGACCTCCTTTTTTTTCTTTCTTTTTTACTGGATTCACGGACAAACAAGCAAGGAACGCACAGGGAGGACAGCGTTCACACCCTGGGTAAGTCTGAGTGGGTCTCAGTGAACGCGGATGAGTGAATATTAGAAACAAAAAATAAGGTTTTTGGGGGGCAGGAGGGGGATTAGGGGGCAGCAATGGGTGGGGAATGTGAAGCCGCTGTGCGTTTTTACGCGTTGCGCATGGCCATGTTGATATGAGCAAGAGGATGCAGACTAGATGTGGTCGGTGACGCATGATCGATTAGACAAGCTGAGACAGGGCACAGCTGAGAGTTTCAATACGGATCAATAATACCGGGCGCTTGTTTTGGCCGTCTCAGCACTGTGAAGGAAGGTCCGATGGAACTTGTTTGGCTTCAGATGTCGGGACGGAGACAACGCCGTGCACTTGCAGATTCATATAATGTAACGCGCAGATCCCTAGGGAAATGAACTGGACGCAGCTTATTGTACTGTCTTGATCATGACGTGTTCAGCTCTGTGATTCCTTAACTTCCCAATCATATCCATCCGCGTGTGCGCCCCGTGCACGGTGCACCGGAGTCTTACTTAATGTCACCGTCCATTACCCTCTGCTTTGCTTCATCTCACATCCATGTGTGTTCGCTCCTTCTGTTGTAAGCGATGAATGCCACCCTGTCTCCCCGCCTCGCTCTCACCCGATCACGTTTCTCCCCGTGTATGTTGCCCGGCTTCCCACGAAATCTCCGAGCCTTGTAAGCGCAAGCCTTTATAACCTGTCAGATACTTCTGTTGAGTCTTACACATGGCTTGAAAGGAACTCCTCTGAAAGCGGGAGCTTTCTGCGTCAGGTTTTGTTCCGAACACCCACCCTTCACTGAAGCAGACCTCCTTTGCCTCAACTCAGCTTGCCAGTAAGAGAAGTCAAAGAGTTGATCTGTGCATACTGCAAGGTTTAAATATACCCACAAGCCAGGGGATGTCACTGTTATCTGCAGCCCTCCATTCATTCTAAGCCGTGCATTTTTGAAAGGAAAGAGATGTCCTGACAATATGCATATCCCGGTGATGTACAGTAGCTCTGAGCAGGATGTAAATGAGAGGCTGAGTGCCTGACACTCTGAACTCTAATGACATATTGTCTAACGCCAGGCTCACCGTAGATCCGTGCCGACATAAGGACTAGATTGCAAAGATGTTGAAAGCTCCAGGCAGTGATGGAGGCAGATGAAGTATCCATTAGAGGAGGTAATAAAGTTGGAGTGGAGGAGTTTCTACAAGGCAAACTAGGAAGCAGAGTATGAATCAAATGTTTAACAGCATCTATTTAAACAACAACAACAACAAAAAAACTGCGAAAGCTCACTTGTTGTTAAGAGTACAAACATTCAGTACAGTGAAGTGTGGATATCTACAATCTCTTTTCTACAAAAAGTGCATCACACATTTGTATTTAGACAATACCTTGCACAACAGATTTTTAATTACTACTGTAGTGTTTTTGGAAAACCACTTTTTCCACAGTTGGCAGGAGAAATTTCTGCCCATTCTGCTTTACAACAACAAAAAAAAAAGAGGAAATGTTTAAAGGCATCATCCTGCTGGAAAGTGTACCTCTTTTACGGTTTTATGTCTTCTGCAGCCTCTCACAGGTTTTCTTTTTGTTTTCTGAATTGGCCTGGATTTAACTGTTACTTCACACGTTTTAACATTTTATTACTTTTTTTTTAAATGCGAAAAACCATTTGCAATGGACTCTGGTATTTGCTAGGCTTAGGGACCACAACTGCCTGTAAAGAGTGGAAATCTGCAAATACTTGAGACTTCCTCTGAAAATAGATCATCGATTTATATTTTTTAGATCATAAATCAAATTTTCTTAATTTGCATTAATGCAGACAGTGGAAACAGACCATCGTCCTTATCTCTGCTTTTGGATTGGGTGCTCTGCAAACACCAGCCAATAGCATGTCAAAGAGCATTGTTTAATAGGAAATGTAATTATTTTAAGGTTTTTATTTACACATCTCTACCAGGGTACCAACGAAATGTGTATCTTTTATACGATGAAAAAAACAAAAAACAAAACTGTGCTGGCTTTGACTAACACCAAATGTTAAAAGCCAACATTTAGGTTGACCAACTTCTTTAATTTGGATTGGTATGTGTGTAAGAATTCCACATAACATGATGTCTTCCTGGTTGTCTTGGCAAGTGTCCATAAACGCAGATTAAAAACATGGTTCAAGCATTGTTTTGTTTTTTGAAAAGGCGTATCTGAAAACAAAAGCTGAAAGTTTCACACAGAGTAATCCGCACTTCAGATTTCTCACTTCCCCCTCAATACACACTTACATAATACCCAAGATGGGTATCGAATCATTGCCCACAGCCATGCATTAGTCCACACATTACACTCTGTTATATGTGCAGAAGGTGAACTTTGTTGTTTTTTTCAATTCAATTTTGTTGCTGTTTGGTTCCCTGCTTGAGAGTCATAAATCCATGGTGGGTGGAATAAAAAACGATGATTCACCTGTTACTGTTATGGATTCGCTCAGCATAACAACATTTGGGTAGTGCAGTCAAACAGAAACCAAATCAAACTACCTTTCATTTTGCTCTAGACCCTGTGGAATATATTTAAACCCCTTTGACAAGACTCAGTCCGTACCTTTAGAGCTGATGTAGCCAAGCAAAAGCAAAATTATCTGAGATGAAATGACTTTCACGCTCGCATAAAGGCCCAGCTGCTACAAACCGGCCTCAACAGACTGGTTCATTGCCGACCGCTGAAGGCTTGTCTCTTGGAGATGTTAGTTTATCATCCATTATTAGAGATATTTTATGTAGTGCTCTGCTAAAAAGGTTTTTCTGGAAGGCATGTGGAGAGACGGATAAAGGTCCTGTTTCAGAACAGCGCTCCTCTAAAAAAACATAGTGGAACTTGTTTTATTTCTTTCTTAATTTATTTATTTCTCCCTCTCAATATCATTTACGAGATAGTACAATTAGGACATTATTATGCCGACCCAGATTTTACTCAGTAATCTTAAAATTTGAACTGGATGAATTCCTCTTCCTGCAAGGATCTCGGCACAGAGGTAAATCCGCTAAGCACGCTGCAAAGATAAATGCTGAGTGTGTACGCTCTTTAGTGATTGACTGAAGTATGTGATATGGTTCTGCCAGGACATTGGGAAGTACAGGAAATGTAGCCTTTTTAATAACTAACATTACACTGCACTTTTAGATGAGGCAATGGCCCTCTAATGTGAGTAATCTTTTTCAACGTAAGTAGTACACAGCATTTTAAATCACGGCTTGAGTGGAAGAGAAAAATCGCAGATATAGCGTTTGGACTTCAGTGGGTTTGTCAAGTTGAGTTGAGAGAGAATATGCAATTTTCTCAACACTTTAAAAACGCTTTCTCTAACAACTAGTAATTGGCCAAGCAAGCATCGAATTTAAGCGCCAATGCTTTGCAGTGCATCAGAAGAGCCGATTCCGATGGAGTGAGAGCTGGCTCCCCACTTTTTCCTTTTTTTTTTGTTGCTCAGCTCTCACTCTCAGTAGCTCTACCCTGCTGCCTTGTGGCCAGTTATGAGATCACTCAGTTATGTGAATATAAAGAGGGGGACAGTCAGGTGAAAAATCTGTCCATCCAGTCAGTAAACAGTGGCGAGGAGGAGAATGCATCACAAAAACTCATAAATATAACTGACACCCATAAATAAAGGGGAATAGGAGAGCATGGGACATAGCTTGGTTCTGTTTCGTAGATGTTTCTACGATGTTTTGTTGATATGTTTTTATGTCAAAGAAAAATGAAAAGTTTGAAATAGTTTTCAAGAATAAGAATTTCTAATTTCTTAACAGAAAAAAATACATAAAGTTTGACAAATATTAAGCTTCTCATCAAAACACTAAATGCAATAGGATTCAACATTAATATTTGCATAGCTAAGATAAAATATGGGGCTGCAGAGGATAATAAATTAAGAGCCGCATGGAAGCCAAAAGACAGAAATGAATTTTAATATTTCTGCAGCCATAAACTTGACATGAGGAATACAGTTGATGGTTATATTCTGTCTTATTTGACTTGGATATTAAATTACATTGACCTTATGACCAAATTTTGAATCAAATTGTGAATGCGGACATAGCTAAGACTGGCTTTTGCTAGCTAAAATATGGATGTTTTCTTAAGTAAACAAATCTTTTCTCTAGGGCAGTGTTTCTCATTTCTGGTCCTTTTTTATTATCTTTTTTTTTTCTTTGCATGGATATGAGATGTCTTCTACTTTTTCCTGGAACAAGACAGCATTTACCCTACAGGAAACTTTACCTGTGCAAAATTTAAGACAGGGACATTTTCTGCTCTATTGTATGTATTACCTTTACTTGATAGCAAACCATTGTAAGCTTTATAGGAAACCAATAAACCTTTATCAAGTCTCCAACGCAATGTTTTATGTACAATATACTGAGATGTGATGGAGAAAAATCTTTAGGCAATGTTCTTGAACTGCACAGGAACTCCTCTAGTAATTGATTATTGATTGATGGAGATACAGTAGCTCGGTATCTCTGTGCACTAATACGGTTTGTTGAGGTGTTTGATGACAGAAGTGATGCAAGTCAGCGATCCCAAGAGGCATAGAGTAGAGACCAATTCACTAGATTGTCTCTATAAAAAGAACATTCTTTCTAATATGTTGCAGACAAAATTGTAATAAGTTAAAATCTGAATTTGCACATCATATTTCAAAGAAAACTAAAATCAACTAAGCCGTATAATTGCATTTCAATTTGATATTCTTTCCACTTTGTGAAGTTTTGTTATCTAAAGTCATCTGACATCATAGTGAATTAAAAGCTTGCCTTATTTAACAGTTGTTACACTTTTTTATAGCAGTAGTAGTAGTGGGTACTTAATTATTTACACCTACTGCTGCCAGAATACTAAGCTTTTAGAACTTTTTTAGTTTTGTGCGAGTAGATAGCGCACCCCTAAGGGATGTTGGGGAGCAGGCTTTAGGAATTAAACCAGAACTCCTCCAGTCTACACTGGCACTTCTCTCGTGGTGATACTTGCAGATGTACCTGGCTTCAGTGGGCAAAACTGTGCTATGAACTCAGTGTGGAACATGAAACATGGTTAAACCTTTTCTTATTCCACTTGTTCTCCGCCCCGTCTGTTCTCGTCTTTGTACATCAAAGTGCTTGTCTCTTCTTAAAGCGAAGTGTCAAGCATCCCAGCACAGGCATAGGAGGAGGGGATGCGGACAAACATCCCCTCCGAGTGAGCCGGAGAGATGCTCGATTGTTCCCCGTACATACATTAATCCTCAGCCAGGCTCCAACATGAAGTACAGCCGTCCAAAGTCTTGCTGACATTTCAATCTAGACAGGGGGTGGGAAGTCATGGGCCCTTTGATTGTTGTATGTTAGACATGCGGTGAGGGTGTGCTTTAAAATCTTTTCTCCTATCCCCTCTGTTTGGAAATAAAAAAATAACCTTCCTTTTTTTGTAATCCACAAAGTTCCCCCACACCCTCTTTTTTAATATGTTTATAAGCAGCTTTCTAATAGTCTTATGCACTAAGTCACTGAACAAATTGTTTTTTAAAAAAGTGTCTCATTAATGAGTTTTTCTTTTGAAATGAGGGATTTGTTCATGCCCATATGGCTAAAGGAAATTGTTTCGCAGTCTTGCGTTTTCAGGAACTTAAAGGCACAAAATAGTTCACTTTCCATCAATTTCTGCCACTCAATGACTACGCTCTTGAAAGAAAGTGGAAATGCACAGAGGACTCTTGGATTTGTTCATCATCTTGAAGTGTGCAGCCCTATACCTAATAAGGTATTTTAAATATTAAAATAAATCTTGTTTTTCTTAGTTTGCCATTTTCCTCAGACCTTTTCCAAAACTTCACAGGACGAAACGTCTGTTTCGATTTAATATATTTTTCATTCATGCTCAGTCGAGGCATAAGAGACATGATATAATATACAGAGCTTTATGCTTTAGAAAGGGTTACATTGAAGGTCTACTGTGTATGAGGCTATTGATTTACCAAGGTGTCTACCCCTTGGTAAATCTGCTCAAATATATACATTCATACATAAAAGTTAGGGACTAAATATGACACTTTTTCCTTACAATGCACAAACTTTGAGACAATTTTGTATGACTATTGATAAAAAGAAGAAGAAGAAAAATACGGATTGCATCTGCTTTGCTTCACCTTGAGGGTAACTAGGCTCTCTAGTCCGCAGGGCAGATTTACTGCAGTAAAAGCACTTACTTGGGTTCTCCAGAAGAACCAGAACCGATTGAAATGAAAACCACCCTCTGAGCATGAAAAATCTGCCTTTGATATGCTCATACACCATGCAGTGTTTACCCCTTGGAGTTTTACATCTTTCCCTCCATCAGTGAGGATCTTGTTTTTAATAATCCTTCATAATCAAAAGGCCAGTAAAGGGAAAAAAAAAAAAAGAAAAGTGAACTGTAAAATGGAATATATGTCGAGCGAATTGGAAGCACAAACTTTTTACTGGATTTTCTTTCATAAAAAAAAGACATGGGCTGGTTAAAAAAAAAGCCCAACTAAAAATAATAAACAATGGTTATTTATTGCTCTAAGAAAAACATTAAGTCATGTTTGCTTCCTCAGTTCGCCATGTCTGTCAGTAAGATAAACTCTAAACGGATCCACATTTGCATAAAAATGTAGTTCAACTGTGCCTTAAACCTCAGGTATGAGTGATGTTGAGTGTAAAAACCAGGTTTTTGTTTGGTGCTGTAGGAAGGAGCATTAAGGAATGGAAAACACTCTCAGCCCTCTAGCAGTTTATTTTTATGAGTTAACTGGTTCTGCGACCTCCGAGGACTGCATGGGAATCTTTCTCCACTCACCTTCCATTCATCCAATTTCCCCTCAGCCTCTCTCGCCCCTTTCCTGAAAATGATTAGGAAAGACATTTAGTGGCGAGAAATACAATGATCATATGTTGCGGCATTGATCTGCGTATCGAGCTATATCATCTGGATTCATTGGCTCTGACATCCAAACTCGCCACATTGATTTTTACTGTTGCTGTTAAAAGGAGATTTACCCCGATCCACCCACCACCCACCTACTCTTCCTGACAGATTCACATTCAGCCGTAAGCCAAACAGGTTATGCTGCAGAGGTGTACTGATTCGCTGACGCGTTGTATCACAATTTATGTGCTAAGTGCTTGTGCGAGCATTCACCTGGGTTTGATAACATAAAACGGGGACAAAAGCAAGTGCTGCAGGACCTCCATCTTCAGGACTACTCCTTATCTAGAATGCCTACTAAAAGTGTTCACATCCATTGCATTTTTTTCTTTTTCACATTCTTCATCAGCGCATTTGTTGCCAGAACACAAATAGTAGCGACAAATCTGAGTTTTAAAAGAGTGGCAAGAAGAAAGGCGCTGTTGAACGAGCCAAAAATCCACACAGTTAGAACGTGGAATATAGAAAAACTACCTTAGGAACTACTTTTTAGACTCCTATTCTCCCAAACCAGAACAGGAACTAGACCAGAGGATACTTACTTATACTTATCTACCAACCCTGAATAGGAGTATCTTATTTACTTTGGATGAACATTATTAGCTTTTTCTTCTTTTGCTCTTTCCTTTTGGTTTGTCATTTTGTTTGTATTTCCTTTTAATTTCTGCAAAGCACTTTATATTGTCTTGTTGCTAAAAATGTGCTATATAAATAAAATTACCTTTACCTTTTACCTTTAAGTTGTAATCTGACCAAACTTTAACTATTTTACAAATGTGAATTTTTGGATGTGCAAAACTGGTAGAGGAAAAACAAAGATTCTGCAAAGTTCTGAAACAAGGGCATCAATAGAAAGGCGCACACACACACACCCACACACAAAAAACTGTTTATCTTTCTGCTTCCACTTCCTAATTGTGCGCTAGATTTCAATCACATGAAATGCAATTTAAAAATAATACTTGTGGTTGCATGTCTATAAAAAGGCAAAGAAGATGAATAGTTTCAAGGTAACATATGTGCTGTTTAACACTGTAGATCAGGGGCAGATAATGTGAAAACTGAGCAAGGAAAAAGATTAGGTCAAACAGTATGAACCTCCAAGCATACACCGGCCCTACTGCTGTCTGATGAAGTCGATAGCTTCAAAGTAGAAGGAGGTACAATTTGAATACTAAAAACGTATCACACAAATGCTCTGACCTAACATACAGCATCATCTGACTAGATGTCATGACAGCTTCCTGTCCCCACAGGAAGCATCCTTACATACCGCATGTTGGACGGTAAGAGATGTTTAAGCAATGGAGAGAAATCATTGCAACAGCATAAAAATAACAAAACAAAAAAACATAATGCAAGGCATGAAGAGATCTGAATGAGCAAAGAATACAAATTGTGAAGAGGAAGCACTTTCAGAATAACAATAAATTAAATTACCAGTGTGCTCTCCAGTTCTAAATAATAACTCTTTAGAAAATCAGAGCAAAACAATGCAACTTTGGCTTTTTAGCATCCTTTTTTATTATTAATGATTTCAGTATTTTTTTTTTCTCCCTCTCTAACTGGTAACACATTAACCCTCTGGGCATGTGTCAGGCATTAAACAGCTGACAAAAAAGTTTTGTGGAAATGCTGAAACATGTGCAGTCTCTGCAAAAGAATCAGCCATTTCCCTAAGGAGACGGTAGTGAGAAGAATGGAGCAAAAGCAAGGCTGGGCTGGATAATAATTAGAGCTTGATAAACTCACCAGAAGCTAAAAGTTGTTTTTGTAGGGGAGAAAAAAAATCCCTCCCATGGTTTGCTGTCTATGTCTTAAGTGAGCTGTTTTATTCACCAAAGTATTCATATCCCATCATTTATAAAACTGCATTGGTCAGACAATTTATGGACAATTTAAAATGAGCAACTTTTGTAAAAGGAAATAGATTTTTTTGTTTCGTTTTGTTTTTTGGATTGATTAAAAGACAGAAATGGTCGTAACATCAAAACAATTCAGTTACAGCACTATGAACTTCACAGAACATTTTTTACAATGAAATCCTTCAGGATGTAGAGCAGAGGTATTAATACAGAAAAAAATGAAAACTATAGTGTTTTTTTTAAAAATCACACCTGAAAATTTCATACGATATTAAATTTGAAATGATTTTATGCAAAGCAATTTCACAATGAATGATAGTGCTTTATGACTTAATATTTGAGATGAATAAGCTTTGATTTATGGTGCGGCCTTTGCTTGGTAAAAAATTAGTTCATTTACTGCCGTGCATGTGATTACATCAAACCTGTGTGTGAGTGACAGAGCAATTGATGTTACACAGATGTGCGATTAAATAGGATTTAACTAAAATTTCAAAAGGAAATAATTGCATAGCTGACAATTTATATTTTGTAATCACATACGGGCAATTAGTGCTGTTAGCATTACTAACAGCAAGACTTTGTGTTTATTGTTTGTAGAGTTAGAAGAACATTTCCTTAGTCATGAGATTTTCAAAAGACTGCAAACATTTCCTAATCTAGCATGTCTGAGGACTGACAAAGTTTGACTTTTAGAAAGGATTAAACAAAGAAACAAATCCACCAAGCCTGCATGAAATAATTTTTTAGAAACCTTTACTTCTCTCTGCTTTCTGTGACCTAATTTTTAATACCTCACTGATACTGAAAAAAAAAAGCTTCCTAAATCTTTGTCACTCAGTAGCAATTTCCACTTTGAGAGTGTTGCTGTCAGCATGACCTGGTAACACTGATGTACGATGTGTTCACTGATCGAAAAATGATCGGAAGATTTTCAGCCCACTAACAGCGAGCCATCAATCACAAATGGTCAAGCATAAAATCAGCCAATTCTGCTCACCAGAAAGTCTTTAGTAATGTGACTTTGGTTTCTTGTCTGTTATTGAGAGGTGAATTTTAATGTTAATTAAAATCAAACAAATTACAAACTAATTTCAGTTTTTTTTTTTTTATACAACGCAAGTGTGGCAGTGACCTTAACAACACTGATGAACACCAAATATCAAATGCTACAGTAACGTTCTCCTCAGAGTCAATGGCTTCCTGTCTCTTTCAATGTATCCTGGTTATCACAATATGAAAAGCCAGGTTGGCTATGTTTATGGCATAATGGAGGCTCTATGCGAATCATAATCATTGTTAAAAATTGAACACCACCAATAAATCATCTCCTTTTGCCTTTCTCGTATTGTTATGTTGCAGTGTGATGCATAACGAGCTGAAACGCCTCCGAGTGAAGGGAAAGGAAATGAGTTCCAAATTAGTGCGCCTCTAATAATCCCAATTTGAGGTGTAAGGAGGCATTTTTTTTTCTTTCATTGGCTTGATGTCAGTGAAGTTAAAACTTCGAATTCATCTGGCTCACTTAGCATGCATGACCGCATTTTCAATTCGTAAGAAGCTTCCAAAGCACCGTCTTACCCCACACTCCAGATCTGAACTTGCGCGTTTTGGTTGACGAACTCAACATGCCTTTTTAATTCATTTCTGTGTGAGTTTTAGTGAAAAGATTTACATGGATGATCTGATGCATTTTTAATGTCACACTGGGAGAATATCTCCTCTTATTAATTTTTTCTTCTTTTTTGTATAATTCTTTCAAGTCTCGTCTTATCTACATTTACACTTGTGAAATAAATAGGAAGGATTTTGATCCAAATCAGTATTTATGAATAATAAAGCAGTTGGGATGGAGCTACAGACAGATATTTGAGAAAGACTGAGTTAAAAATGCTGCTCTTAAACAAACAAACAAAAAAAAAAAAAGCAGAGCGGAGTTTTAGGCAGGATGATGAATTTTTATCTTGTATTCAGTCTGATGTATTGTAACATACTGTAGAATGCATGAGCCAACGCACTTACACACTGTTTATATTAGGTTTATTTGACTACTTAGATAAAAAATTATTTTATGTTGCAGCTAATGAAGTGGGCACAGTTTCCATGGAGACAGGAGTCGCTTTGATTTACCGTGTTTTTGACTGTACTGCTTCCAGTATCCAGATGTGCCACACCAGAGGGCTCAGTGGCAGCTTTTGACCTGGTTTTTGCCTCCTGGGCCAAATAAAATGTGAAACTGATGTGGTCCTAACATGTCTGCCGTAGAAACCCCTATATTTTTTATACCAGGGGCTCTCCGAGCTGCTTGTGTTTCCACTACTGCACTGTGTTCATAGTGAGACTTAATGAGGTGAGTGCTTCTACTTTTTTCTGTTCTTTTCTGTGTGACATAGTTTAACTGTGCGTAAAGTGGGACTACTCAAGTCTTAACAGCAGGAACTGTAAAAAGGTGTGTTTGTCTTTTCAGAATGCACATTTGTTGCAAGGTGGCATGGTGGTGCTTTGATAAGCAGCCATGTTTACATGAGCAAAAGTCCATGATCGGATTGAAATGTATTCGGATGAAATAATCTGAATGCACACAACATTAATTAATTCAATTATGATGTGCTCCAGGCTTTATTCAGAATAGAAACACTGACGTGCAGAGTTGTAAAATTTTTGTATAAAAAAGCTGCAGAAGAAGTTGTATTTCCGTCTCTACTCAACATAACAACAACCACACGCAGTGTGTTCGTTTCATTCCCTCCAAGTGCCCAGAATGGACCCGGCGACAGGTTATAACAATGGCTGAGATGTTACTGCTCTCCCTAATTGAGCCACACGGTAAGCAAAACATGCCGTTGATCTTCAGGATTCAGAGGATGAGAGAGCGGGAGGAAATAAACATCCTTCAGAGTTTCGACTATAACAAACCAGATTGCTTCCCTGACATGGCGTCTGGCCACTGAAGGCGAATATATGTCACAGTGACATAGAGTATACATGCGCTGCCAGGTCAGTTTGCCACAATCACATCAGAACAAGCGTTCACATGCACTCCGTTCGGATGATCAATCAGTATACCTCTCCTCTCATTTGGTTTACAGTTTCATTCCAAAGGAGCTGAATGAAGTCAGAATATTCTGATTGGTGCGTTTACACGACACATTTTTATTCTGATTGGCTGTTTATTTCAGTTATTTATGTCCATGTAAATGTGCCTAGTGTTGTGTTTCTACAACAAGACTGCAACTTGTTGTAGAAACAAGTTGGTGGTGTTAAGAGTAAATGCCTTGCGACAAACTAAGGATTTCGGAAGAGGTGAGAGTGCATATTCATGACTGATGAATCATATCATGACTAGTTGGAACAGGTGCCATTATAAAACTTTTGTACATATAAAACATACCTCACTAAGAACTTTATATTTCCTTCAAACATACTTTAAGGCCCTTTAGTGTTTTGGGTTTCAAACATATTACTTTACATTCACCCAGCAGCCAGCTATTGCTATTTGGGCTGGTATGTAACTGTCAAGAATTACTTAAGGAAATATACAATTGTTTTTGGCTTCTTGCACAGTCATGCAGGAATGTTTTTTTTTATTATTATTTTCTATGAAGATAAATGTAACCTTGTATGAACAGAAGGGAATAGATGGCTTACTATGGAAACAAATCTGCATAACTAACTGCTGCACAGACAGAGGAGGCATGGGATGCGGTGTGCTTGGAGATGGAGGCAGCGCAGCTATTAGCCAAGCGTGATTTAGAGTTGGCCTGCAGTAACAATATACCACTACTTTTCCTGCTAATGTAGGAATAATTTAACTCCTTTCCTTCTAAATTCACTTACATTTTTGATTAAACTGTTTTTGTTTTTGTTGATATCAGGTTTAGCTTGGAAATTGCCATTTTATGTATAGCACTAAGAAGCATTTGCATTTAGGTATTTAGTATAAAAATTTGAGATGTAAGACGTTATTGAACGTAACACCTCGTCTTCATAATGGAGGCAAAATGGTTTCAATAAGATCATTGGTGTGTGTAGAACAGGGGTGGGCAATCCTGGTCCTCGAGGGCCGGTGTCC
Organism: Xiphophorus maculatus; assembly: GCF_002775205.1. Taxonomy (NCBI): domain Eukaryota; kingdom Metazoa; phylum Chordata; class Actinopteri; order Cyprinodontiformes; family Poeciliidae; genus Xiphophorus; species Xiphophorus maculatus. Next base: position 9,567,735 of record NC_036448.1, read on the forward strand.
TGCAACTCTTAGACGTCTCCCTGGTCCAACACACTTGAATCCAATAGTTGAATCACCTCCTAAGTGCAGTCAAGTTCTCCAGAGTCCTGTTAATGACCTCATTATTTGACTCAGGTGTGTTGAAGTAGAGACACATCTAAAAGTTGCAGGAGACCGGCCCTCCAGGCCTGGAGTTGCCCACCCCTGGTGTAGAATCTTAATCAACATGCATTATTACATTTCAACTTTTAGTTTTTTGGTTTAAGGTCAACTTGGAAGGTTGTCTTTAGTGGTCAAACTGTCAGTACACACACAGCTTGTGTACCTGTAAATGAGGGCTCCTGGTCATTTACTCCTTTGTGAATTCATGTCCCCATTTTGTACATAGACAAAACTAATGTCTACTACTTCCATTGTGTACCTGTCAAACAGTGTGCTTACATCCCTATATCCTCCAATCAGGAGGAGATTACGCTAGGAGTCAGCCACTCAATGTAATTGGCTAGGTCACATTAGATGGGTAACTTTCTAATTAATTTGAACAATATACTGAATTTGACTGTAATGTTTAATACATCGGATCAAATTAGAATATTTGCTATTGACTTTGAAGCTGTTTGTGCAATTGGACTGACAGTGTTTCTGTATAAAAACTGCATGTTTTTTCTTTTTTCTTGTCTACTTGAGATTGTAAAGTGTAGTTTTGGCTTCATGAACTATTACACAGGTTTCAACCTTACAAACACATAAGATCCTCACTGGTAACGCTGGATTTTCTTTTACTGGAGGTAGTTTGAAACTTGGTGAGAACACCGTGTGGTGAAACGTCCTTGAAAAAGTCCTGGAACTCTAAATTACTGTGGATAAAAGCATTTACCATATGAATATAAAGTCAAAACAGGTAATAAATGTTATAGGGATGTGATTTAATCTAATTTAATTATAGCATAACAAGGTCAGAAATGCCTCGGGGCAAATGTGTTTAAATCAAATTGTTCTCAATATGCTGCTGCTGTATTTAAGACCTTATCTTGGACCCACTTGGAAATCATTGTACTTTTCCTTACTTGCAGTAACAGAAGTCATTCCAAGTTTGTGGCATTGCTTTCAACTTGGCAACATGAACTGATCCTGCAGACAGAAGTGATGTGCCAGCTTCGCTGAATAGCTTTAACGGGATTGGAGCCTTGCCTTAACAGTGACGCACTAAGCCAGTCAAGGTCACCAACAGCATCACATAAAAGCAGACATCAGTCCTTAATGAAGTCATACATCACGTTTAACATGTGGTTGAATTAGAGAATTCATGGAGATTATACAGATTATATTATCCACATGCATTCTTTATCTGAGCTCTGATGGCCCGCAGGCTGCTTGATTGTTAGTTGTAAGGGAATTTGCCGAGATTGACAGGAAGCAATCTGTAGATTGAGATAGATGATAGTGAAGGGCATGTGATGGGTATGAAAGGGTTTGCCCTGTTCGGCGTACGCAGGCAATGGCAGGGCCAGATTTAGCTGTAAAAGGGAATTGTTCGTCCAATGATTTTTCTTTGTGTGTTTACCCTAATATGGGTTCCTGAGTATGAGCATGTGCTTGAGAAAATTTACTGTGATTGATAGAGAGGCTGAGACTCCTCTAATAGATGAAGTTATCAAAGCAGAATCCATCCTGCTGCATGTAGTGGTGTTTATGCTACTAGCAATGAAATATTGAAACTTGTGACTTCATTTTCCTTATAAGGAGACGATGTGATTTATTTTTTTTCTTTAGAAGGTCTATTAAAAAATTGCTGTGTGTTATTGCTTTTCTGGTCTTATTACCCTTTTGGTCACTTTCTTTTTTTCCTCCTGTGGATATTATTTTTTGTCCTTGAATATAAAAGTTGGTCTTTTTGCAGCCTCTGGTGTATTTAGAGGTGTTGGGTTTGAATAGAGATAAATCGGATAATCTGTGAGAACGCTAGCAAATAATAGCCGCGCTTCATGGTGCGCGTCTGTTTTGATGTGTAAATCTGTATTTTTTCCCCCCCCCCATTTAATTTAATTGTAATATGGGTCTTGTCCAACGTTTAGAGGCACAAATAAATCACATCTGACTGTGCTTGCAGAGAGCCCCGGCTTATCTCGGGGTCATCTCACAATCACTATTTAATGTTTAACTCCGAAGCCGGCATTGATATCAGCAGCAGATAAAGTGGAATTCCTTGATTGCCTTGGTCAAAGAGGCTTCGGTCGCCGAGAAAATGATTTATTGGACACGGGGCAGCCGGTTGAGATCAAGCGAGATCGACGAGCCTCCGACTCACTCTCGGGCTAGGAAAAAGCTGCCGCTCGCCCAATCACTCGCAACAACGGGGCCCTTGTCACCACAGCCGCTGCTTTTTAATTGGCAGTCAGCAGACAGAGAGTAGTGCGAGGAGGTAGAGAGGACTGAAAGGGGGGGCTGACAGGTCAACAGAGAGCTCAGATTGCAGCCCATTACTCAGGGAGAAGATAGGAAGGGTCGGCTCGAGTGGATGGTCAGCGCAGCACTGATTGTGCTACTCAGAAAAAAGTTTCTGCCGGAGCGCACGAAAATGACTCCACGGCGATCTCTTTGTGACCAAAAAAAAAAAAAGAAAAGAGGGGCAAGACCGAATAATAAGAGCAGAAGAGAAAGTCGACAAAATTTGCTCTCGAGATCGAAAACGATGCCATGCTAAATACTGCTGGCTGAGAATGAGAAAATAAAGCCTGTAAATTAACCCTCCCTTCCAGTGTTTTCGTTTTAATAACTCGCAGGCCAAACTGCCATGCGGCACAGAATTACAGCTTGCGAGATAATTGGAAAAACATCCGAATGTGAATGCTAGGGTAGCAGAGGAACTGGCATTATTCATGAGGTGTAGTCCGAGTAGTGTTACAAAGAGGGATGAGGCTGTTAAAATAAAAAGCTGACCTCGGAGTAAACGGTCATCATAATGCAGAAATCGATACAGGGTTGATAAACATGTATCCTAAAGAATAGCTAGTTATGCATTAGCGAATTGAAAGCCTTCTTGGATAAGATTTGTAGCTTGATGGTGCTACTTTGTCCAGAACTGGTCAACAGATCCAGAGGTGGTCAGATGAAAATAAATTTTTTTTCCATGAAAGTACTAAATTAATATGTGCTAATCTCCTGATAAAGTTGTGGAGAAATATACTTGTAAATCAGCATGTGGTGTGATTTTAGTTTTACATTATTGAGAAATCAAAATTTTACTAAAAAAATGGCTTTCTGTAAGTCAACGAAGACAAATTTCCATGTAGTTTGTTATTTAGACTGGCTGCCGGTCTCAGTAGAAAAGGGGCCGATACCTCTCTGTTATTCAGCAGTTCCAAAGTCCAAGATAATTAATTATAGCGAAGTGAAAGGATAGTTTGACAAATGTTTAGTGTTCACAGGTCATGGATTGTTTTACAAACTATAAAAAATTCCCTTCTCACCCACCGCGGGTGGTTCTTATCCTCTGAGCTCGGGTCCTCTACCAGAGGCCTGGGAGCTTGAGGGTTCTGCGCAGTACCTTGGCTGTGCCAAGGACTGCACATTTCTGGACTGAGATGTCTGATGTTGTTCCTGGGATCTGTTGTAGCCATTGGTCCAGTTTGGGGGTGACTGCCCCGAGGGCCCTGATGACCACAGGCACCACTGTGGTCTTCACCTTCCAGGCCCTCTCCAGTTCCTCCCTGAGGCCCTGGTATTTCTCTAGTTTCTTGTGCTCCTTTTTCCTGATGTTGCAGTCGCTTGGTATTGCTACATCTACCACAACGGCTTTCCTCTGTTGTTTATCCACTACGACAATGTCTGGTTGGTTCGCCATTACCATTTTGTCTGTCTTTAGCTGACTGGATAGCTCAATAGATAAGGCATCGGTATATCACCCGAGAGGGCGGGGTTCGAATCCAGTCTGGGTCCTTAGGCAAGACCCTTCAAGCTACTGCCTACCTCGAGATACTAAAATGCAGCTCAAATCCGGCTCAGACGTCGCCCAGCCAAACAAGGTGCTCTGGGGAACCAGAGCACCTTGATGACAAATGGGCTACTGGAACAAGACGGAAATGGGCGAGAGAGGAAAATGTGGATCTGTTGGAATGCTACTACTCAAGTAACCCTAATCAGAGAGGTTACATGCAAAGACTGGTGAAGGAATGGTTACTTCGACATCCCCAGTCAACACTAAGCGCTAAACAACTAGTAGCTCAGTGTTCCAACATCCGCAAACGGCAACTGCTATCACAACTTGAGATTGATGAGATACAACACTATATACAGTTGTGTTCGAAATAATAGCAGTGCCTCAACAGCAGCAAGAAAATCACTGGTTTTATTAACATTTCAAACTCTATACCCCAGATAAGTTTCTGGGGGGTAAAATAAAGGTATAGAAAACCAACAAACCCAACAGGACAGCCATGCATACTGTGGATTCTGTGAAATTGAATGATTAACTGAAAAGGGTGTGTTCAAAAAAACAGCAGTGGTGAGTCCAATTAGAGAGGGCATCAATTAGGGAGGGTATTCTGGGAAAAAAGGGTGTTAACAGGTGATCCGTATTTAAGGATCAAGACAACTGGCATGCTGGCTGTGCATTTCTCCTGAAAAAACAATGAAAATGGGTCGTTCCAGACACTGTTCTGAAGATGAGCGTTTCCTAATAAAAAAATTGATTAAAGAAGGGAAAACATACAAAGAGGTGCAGAAAATCATTGGCTGTTCAGCTAAAATGATCTCAAATGCCCTGAAATGGGAGCAAAAAACTGAAAAACGAGGAAGAAAAAGAAAGACAACCCCTCGAATGGACAGAAGAATAGCCAAACTGGCGAAGACTCAGCCAATGATGGGATCCAAGAGGATCAAGCAAGACCTTCAGTTGACAGTGAGTACTGTGACAATCAGAAGACGTCTTACTGAGGTTAACCTTCCAGCAAGAAGCCCCCGCAAAGTCCCACTGCTGAGAAAAAGACATGTGCAGAAGCGTTTACAATTTGCCAAAGAGCACATTGACTGGCCTGAAAAGAAATGGCATAATATCTTGTGGACAGATGAAAGCAAGATTGTTCTTTTTGGGTCTAAGGGTCACAGGCAGTATGTCAGACGCCCTGCAAACACAGAATTCAAGCCACAGTACTCACTGAAGACCATTAAGCATGGTGGTGCAAGCATCATGATATGGGGATGTTTTTCATACTATGGTGTTGGTCCGATTCACCGCATACAAGGGATCATGGATCAGTTCCAGTACATCAGGATCCTGGAAGAGGTCATGCTGCCATATGCTGAGGAGGAAATGCCTTTGAGGTGGACCTTTCAACAGGATAATGACCCCAAACACACCAGCAAGCGAGCAAAAGCATGGTTCCAGATGAACAAGATTCAACTGATGGAGTGGCCAGCACAATCCCCGGACCTTAATCCCATCGAAAACTTGTGGGCTGACATAAAAAGTGCAGTGCATGAGGCAAAACCAAGAAACGCTGAGGAATTGTGGAATACAGTGCAATTATCCTGGGCTGCAATACCTGTGGAACGATGCCAGAAGTTGGTTGACTCCATGCACCACAGATGTGTAGCAGTCATCGGAAACCGTGGTTTTGCAACAAAATATTAGTTTAGGATACTCAGCTAGGTTCACTTATCAAGAATTTCTTTGTTTGTACAGTACATTTTTGAGTTTCCAAGGAAAGATGGCAACACTGCTATTCTTTTGAACATGCCATTTCTTACTTTATTTGAAATATTATTATTATCATTTAAGTTTTGATGACTTTGCGCAATTGTTTTGCTTTGGAATAGAATGTACTGTGTCCCCAATGTATCTGTGTTCATTAAAGTACAATTTCTTTGAAGAATTTTGACATTTACTCATTTTTCTGAAGGCACTGCTATTATTTCGAACACAACTGTATATATATATATAGAGAGAGAAGGGCTGCATTTTATTTCACAATCCCAATAGTGGGAAATAAACGGTAAATGGCCGGTACTTGTGTAGCCCTTTATCGAGCCTAGAGGACCCGAAAGCACTACTGCATCGTAGCCACATCTGCCCTGGGGCAGACTGACAGTAGCGAAGCTACCATGCACAGGCGCCTCTAGGTCTGACCACCAGGCGAGGCGAAAGGACACAATAAGTGAGAGACAAAAAGCAGGGGTTTGAACCATCAACCCACTACTTATAGGACAATTTCCTACCTCCTGAACCATCCTACTATATTAAATATTTCCAGGTTATATTCATTCTGTATGAAGTAAATTTATCACAGCAGAAGATATCATATTTCTATTAATCATTTACCCTTGAAAGTTGGTCATTTAAATAATAAAACACAAATTAGTTCATTCAGTTCTAACTAGTTAACTCCTTCAGTGTAATTTCCTCTTTTTTTGCCTTGTTATGGTGCTTAAATAATTGAAAATATTTTCTGAGCAGACATTTAAAGTTTCAAATTATCTGGAATATTGACTTCAGGGTCGTCATACCGCTTACAGTTTTACCCTTATATAATAGTTGTGCGCTGAATCTAATTCTGCAAAAGATTTTGTTTTGATATCCACTCCGTTTGGTTTTCATGCGGCACACTGACTGAGCTTTAGGAGTGTAAGAAAGGACAGCAGAGGAATTAGGGAAAAAATTGAGATTTATTACTCATGGTTAATTAAAATCTCTGTAAGAAAATTGAAATGTTCCTTATAGATTACATTTTTCACCCGTGGCCGGTTTTAGAGAAGAGGGAAGCAGACTATGACCATCTTGTGATGTCTTGCATGTAAAAATGTGTTTTTTTTTTAGATGTAAAGGCAAATTCTGAGGTGTTTAAAGTACGCCTCTCATGATCACTCTGATGCACTTGTTTTTGTTTTTGCAAGACCAAGAAAAAACAATGAGACAAAAAAGAAGAAAACAATATTGTGCTGTAATGCCTCCATACACACCTTATCAATTAATTGAAAGGCTTTTGCATTCAGACTTGACAGCTGATTTATGCAAAAGGAAATTGAGACGTTCTGAAGATCATTTTGAAGCTGAGTAACTTTTTTTTTTTCTCCCACACTGGAAAAACACAGTTCCTGTCATAGTCCATTGGGGGACTCAAATTATTCTAGTAAGAAATCTGATTCCAACAATCAGTATTAAAATTTCACAACGAAAAACTGGAACTTAACTGGTTAGTTGATGGAGATGTACTATATATGCTTTGGCAGCAGTTGTTGTTATAAGATAATTGAACTGTTCTTTTTAGCTATGAATCAAATAAAATGTGAATTCATTGGATAGATATTTTCTCTCGTCCGGAATGAAAAATGCTCGATCTTAGAATTAAAGTTTTTTTCATTTGGCTGTCAGTCACTTGTTTAGTTTTCAAACCAAAGCTCCTGCTTCACAGCAGCCTTCGTTTATCAGCGACGAAATGGATTTGTGCGCAGTCTCCTCCATGTCATACAGAAAGAGGGATTATTGACCACTCATCTTTGCACAATTCCTGATAATCCAGATATATTTTATGCTCTCTTCTCCTCATCTCACCCCAGTTTTTCCAGAATTTGGGTTTTTGCATAATAAAGAAAGCTTTTTGTGTCCAGCGAACCCAATTTCTCTGTTGATTGGCTTTATGTTTTGGACTATTATCAGTAACCATAAAACAATTAAGAGAGGAAAAAATGGATTATATCATAGTCCTTCAAAATTAAGCATTAAATGTGCTTGGTCTCTTGGAAAAACTGTGCAGGTATAGAATTTAAGTTAACTTAAATGTTGCAAGAAAATCTCTAGGGGATTCAGTCCTGATATCAAGCAGAGTTCCAGGTGATCCATTACACTTTTACTGAAATTCAAGACATTTTAAGAAGGAAAATCGATTAAAAAGTGAGTAGAGCTGGTGAGGCCGTCCTAGGAAGTTGTAACAATTGGATAGGCAGCTTTCAACATGCATTAGAAGATATCATAGACCCCTGCTGTTTCTGTGTTTCTGTCTTTGCCACTGCACGTCAGGATGGATGTGTGTCATGGGTCTTTATCTGTCTTCGGTTCACTGACCTTTTCTTGCTTTGTTACCATCAGGGATTACCTATTGATCAAAGCCTGCAGCTACACATGGTAAAATGTAACTGCACTCTTCTTCATTTCTAAACTTCACAAATCTGGACCTGCTAATCAAAATTCTCCAGGCCTTACAATTAGGTGCATTTGTTCAGTGTCGAACACAAAACAAGAAAAATACATAAATCGAGCCAAGAACTACATGAAAACAAAAGAACGGTGCTTTGGAAAAGATTCCAAATGTTATGGCGGTACATACCAGTCAGGTCCTGTATTCTAAATGTGGCTAATGAACTGATCATTGATGTGAGCATCTCTATAATAAAGCAGTTTTGGCAGCTTGCTACTTTGGATCATTCACTTGAGTGTTACACCGCATCAAAGTGGAAGACATCAGCAGTAATCTGAAGGATGTAGTTATTGCTGCCCATTCTGAAATTGGTCTTAGAACCATTTCAAGAAAAGAAATGTCCATTATTCTACAGTGAGAGATGTTTCTCACAAATGGAATTAAAAAAAAAAAATGGAGTGGATGTACCAGAAAGTTCAGCCCGAGGTCACACCTTGCAATATCACACAAAATATTACAAAAACACAACAGTGAGGTCTCAAACTGTATAGCCTGTGAGATTGTTTTATAGTTAGCTTTGTAATAGTGGGAGTAGGTCTGAAGGTGAACAAGCATAAAAACAAAGCTTATGTGCAACACTTTCCTATTTGACATGGCAGAAAATTTTAGGTGTTTTGACTTTCCAGCCCAAAATTGTAGTAGCTATTTTCATTGTACAAAAATGTTTATGATAGGAAATGATACTGAAATCTAATGATAGAAAAATAATGTAAAAGCAACGTCAAGTCAGAAAGGAAATATATTTTTTATTTATGTTCTATTGACAAATTTAATTTAAAATTAGTCATATCTTTCTCAATAAGAATAAATGGAAAAATGTTTCTTGCAATAACAGTGATAAAATCCTCCTATTAATTTCTGACCAGCCCTTTGTCTGCTTCCACTTGCAGTTTGGCATCTAAGTTGCAGACATGAGTCTCCATCACTGACCTGAAGACAACATGTCAGCACAAACAACTTATGACATCCAAGTTCATAAGGTGATGGCTTCTGACTATGGCTTTTCTTTTAGCCAAAAGACCCAGCAGTAACAAAGTTAACCAGCAATTGCTCTGGATAGTAAAGTATGATTGAGTCAAATGAAACAGTTCATGCGACTGTTAGAACTTACTTCAAATTGGGGGATGAGTTGAATCAAAATTATATATTGGAAGACTATGAATGTATTAATTTCTCTTTAGACTTTAGATGACTGTACATGTCTGTAGATGTCTGTAGTAGGAATATTTATTATACAGACAAGAGCACTCCATTGGCAAAGCAAAGGCAAAATCCGGGGCACAGTAAGGACGTTTGCCTCTCCTTGACTAAGGTAATGAGCATATTAAATGTGAAAATGGGTGTGCACGTCTCCTTGACCAGGTTGATAGGTGTATCGGCTCTCAGAAGGTTTTAAAGTTGATGAGAAGGATTGAAGTGTGCAATTTGACCAATGGACTGAAGAATGGTCGTTAGAGGAGTCAAAAACACCCACCCACACACTTTCCCCCACACTAAGACACAAAAGTAGGAGTGTGTTAATGAAGACCCAAAGTGGTGATTGATGGGAAACGCGTCCCCATCCCTTATTTATGTTTTTCAAGTCATTTCCTCTTATTGAGCAGCTAATCTTTAGTCAATCGTTGGCTTCCTTCAAGGAGGAGAAGTCAGTATTCATAATAATGAATCGTGTGATTGTTATTGCTTTTGTCAAGGAATTTACAATATTTGGAGCCCAGGGTTCTCGACTGCCCTCATTGATACATCAATCTTTACTGTGAATCTTCCTGACAAAATATTGACCTAAGTATCTGCAATTACGGCTTCCAGTGTGGTGTTATCTGTTTCCTACACTCCGACAGCTGAAACTGCAGTCCTTCCTTGCTCTTTTGAAGTTTCTCTCTTGCCCTGTTCATTACTGTTGAAACACAAACGTAGTTTAGCTTGTAGCCTGTGAAAGAGTCGAAACACTGTGCTGCACAAGTGTTTTGTGTGCTAAATGTTTACCTAAAGCTAAATAAAAGTCTGTCACATTTTTGTGGAGGAAAACAAATGAAATCTTAAACAAAAGGAAATGTTAATGGACTATTTGTGAGTGTGAATATGATGCCGCAGTAGCCACAGCATCTGCACACAAAAAAATTACGCTCCACACTAAACACCATATAAATCTCCTTTAGTACCGTTCAATTTTAACTTGGCTTTGATGCAATTGTTTTTGTCATTGAGCTTTTAAGCTCCTGATTCATAGCACACTATCACGTGGAGCTACATCAATAACGGCAACAGCAGCAATATATGATATGTTTGGATTGCATTTTGCATTCTCATAATAGTTGAGCACACATTGCCTATAAGCAAAAACAATTTTACTTATGTTTTTTTTTTTTGCTACATAATATATGTATATTTGTGTGTCTTGAAACAGCCTCCGATGTAGAGTAATGTTTTGAGAGGCTTTATACAATCTGAAATTGAGCCAATATAGATTCATTCAGAAAACCAGACTTAATCAAATCTTTCCTAAATGTCTAGAACGTTGAAATAAGAAAATTCTTGATATTCAAGTCTGGAAGAACATCGAAAGTCTGAGATAGAAACTTTTTGGAAGCCATGTTTATGCAAAGCATTCAATAATCCAGTCATACTAATGTGATGGTAATCTATTTGTGAAACTAATTTTTCATGTAGTCTGCAGTTCGTTTTGCAGATCCTTGCCCATCACCATCAGCTGCTAAAGTCAGTCCAAGTATAAAAAACTATAACACTTAAAAACCGTTAAGATACAGATGTTAAAAACTTCAACATTTGTTGTCACAGACAAGTTTTTTTCACTCGCTAACTTCAAAGAAGACCAGCTTGCATCCCTGAAATGTTTTTTTTCTTTATCTCACATACAGGAACTGCTTAGCAGCTATTGTATTTTATTTTAGTCACTTACTCTTCTATCAGAAATTTATATAGGGAAACAGAAATTGCTTAAAAAATCTCAGCCCTTGCTTAGTATCGAGGAGGAAATGTGGAATTTTTACAGAAATACTTTAGAAGAGTGTGCAAGGTCGAAATACCTATAGGAGGGATTTTTATATGCTTTTAGCATCTAAAGTTCTGGCAATGCTATTCTGTGTCAAAGCGAATAAGAATGAACCTTTTAGGTTTTATTAAAATTGGATGTATCCAATATGTGTTGGAAATGACTAAAATTAACTGCAAAGAAAAAAAAAAGTCTATAAAAGTTGAATTGGAGCTCCTCTTGGTGTATTAATTTCCTGAGGCAGAGAGAAATATAGAGTGCCACAGAGAGAGTGTTTGAAACACATACTGCATGATGGAAATAGCACATTAGGATCCACTACTGCAGCAACTTTGAAGTAACATTTTGACAAAATGGAACTACCAGCCATGCATTTTTAACTACGTTACAAACCTGTCAGACATCATGTGAAAGGTTAAGGTGAGTATATCGTCTCTACGCAGGCACACCTTGTGTTTTACAGGGTAAATACTTCTCTGCAAGATGTGCTACATATATACATTAAAGGTTTCAGGTCGATGAATAGCCCACTAAGAGCAACCCCGAGGCCCTGACATGTAGAGGAGATTTATGCAAGCTAGAAACAGAGGTCTGATTTGCTGATGTGGAGAAAGAATGCAAAAACACTTTGGGTGGTTTACTGTTTACAGCTTTAGACGTGTAATGACCCTTTTAATTCTCAAGGCCTCTGCACCTATAATGCTTGCTCTTAAGCAAGCAAGTAGAAAATGAGTGGAATATTAAATATTTCAGTTCAACTGTTTTTTTTTTCCAGAACCGTGTCCCTTGGGGTTAATGTTCAGCAAATGTTTTACTGAACATTTTATGTCTCCCTATACTTACATATAGTGATGCATAATTGTGAAGTTGAATAAAATCGAAATAAAAGCCAAAAAATTGTAAAATGTATATTTTTTTTAATAGTTTGGACAACTGCCCTTATCTTCAATTTCAGCTGCAGTTCTTGTGAAGTATGTCTCGACCAGCTTCACATATTTGTGTGTTTGACACTTTTTCTGTGCAAAATAGTTAAAGTTTGATCAGATTGGGTGGAGAATTTGAAACTTCGAGCTTCGCTGTAAACTGTGGGTGCAGTTTTCTGGCTGATCACAGATTACTGATCTTCAAGAAGCCTGATCTGTCAATGCTGTTTTTTTTTTTTTTGCTTTTGTTTTTGTCTGAAATTATGCTAAATATGGCAAGAAACTCCCTGAATTGGCAACAGTGGGGTGATTATTGTTAAATGCAAACGTGCAGACATGACATGGTGGGCGGGTCTGCGGCTCATTTTTAGTCTTTTTCTAACTAAACTATGGAAATCAGGGCTGATTTATCGGCTGTTTGAGCCTTTGGTACAGCATAAACTATTATGTCCATCAGTATGTTTTGAATAATCTTTTTAGAAAGATTTTTCTAAGGGTTAAGGTAAAAACAAGGTTATTCGTGGCAGCATGGTATGATCTGGACATATCATGCTGCCATGCTGGTGGCAGCACATGATGTTCAGATCATGTGCGTTTCGCATACACATTTAAATAAAAATAATGAAGATCTAACACTCTGAAATAATTTTTATTCCACTTCAGTAAACACTTTATTTTGATTGCAGTTTGTAGTCAGAAACTGCAGTTCTTTGCTCCTTTGTCATTTATGACAAAGGAGCTTAATGGGAGTTCATATATTTGCATGTCACTGTACTATGAACTCTATATCACCACTAATGCAGATAATGACAGCAGACAAGATGGTATTTATTAATTTGATCTAAAAGTGTCTCTGGCCACTGTCTCATTTCTACTCTAAGTGGCCTCTGTGTCACAGTTTTAGTGAAGTGTAAACAATGAATCCTAATGTCTCGACGTTATCTGGACTGTCGTTCACCCTTTTCAAACTACCTTAAAGTTTGTTTAAATTATTTTGCCGAAAATGATCAGAGAGAAAAAAAATTTGCATTATGCGATAATTAATTTGACTCTATCACTTACGCCACCGTGGGTCTGCTCTTTGTCTCAAGCTGTACTTCTGTCAGTACATTTTTATCCGCTGCCATCTTTCACAGCAAACACGCAGACAGAAACAGATTCCATGATTCCTCCCCGTCTTCCTGTCTCTCTTGTTTTCAGTCACTGGGACACTTTTCACCAACCTCTCTTTGCACTCTCGCCTTTCTCTCACCATCTTTCCTCTGTCTCCCTGCATGGGATGCGGCTCACAGACCGTGAGTCTGTTTTGACGGCCTTGCATTCTGCCAGCGGCATGTCAACTTCAGCGTTACCCCCCATCCATCACTGCCTGCTGCGGCACCTATATGCATTAAATATCAAGCCTTGTGGAAGGGGGACGAGTCACACAATATGCTCTCTTGGCAGGTCTTAAGGGGGATCTTTCCCCGTCTGATGATTAAGCTCAGTTCCCATTCTCTTATGAGGCTAGAACAGTTGTCGAAGCAGAGAGAAGCAGCTCTAGGAAAAGGGTTTATTATTTCCCTAATGTAAAAGCATCATGGGAGAGTTTGAATATTGTATTATAGCATAGTCACTCCAATACACTTTGGCTGTTTTTGGGGACATTAGAGGAGGTAATAAGAGAAGCACAGACTTTCATCAGATTAGCAGCACTGCAACGCTAATGACACTTCTCAGGCAAAGGTTGCAATTCTAAGCAAAAGCATTGTGCATGCAGCTGAAAACGAATATTAACATGCACTGCATGAAGACAGAACTTTTTCCCCCCTCTTTGTTTGGTATAAAATCTGATGAAAATTGTGCTATGCACCATAATAACAAAACATTACTTTAGGTATTGCTCTATCTCTGTCTTCTAAGTCTGAAGTTGACCTACATATCTTTAGGATGTGGTAAAATTGCCTTTTAAAGTGTATGACTTGGGTCAAAAGCCTTTCACAGCAGTTTGCTGCAGGGTGCCACATAGCTCAGTGGTGGACCAGGTGCACCACATGCAGAGGCTGCAGTCATTATCGCTGTTGTCCCCGGTTTGATTTCCGGCCCCGGGTCATTCTCTGCATGTCTACTCCTTCTCTCTCTGCACTTCTTCCTGTCCAGCTCCTAATGAATAAAGGTCACTAGTGCTACAAAAAAGAACATCTTGCTGGGTTTTTGGCCCATTCTTACTGGTAGAACTGGTAGAACTCAGATGGGTTTTGGAGGCTACCTTGCTCACGCACATCTTTTTAACTGATCCCATAAATATTCTATGACACTGAGATCAGAGCTTTAGGACAGTAACTCTGAAGCATGGATTTGATATGCTGTTAAGTCATCTTGCAACTAATTTTTAAACTTGGTTTTGGGTCTTTCTCTTAAGTGCTAGGAATAGAGTAAGTGAGATGTTGCTTTAACGTATTCATATACCGGTCTTTGCTCTTGAGTGCCAGGGCCTCCTGAAGCGAAACACCCTCCTCACTTGTTGCTGTTACTCTTGCACTTCGCAGTTGGAATGGTGATTTCTGCCTTTCAGCCTTTTAAATGAATCCCTCCACAACACACCTGAATCAAATAACTAAATCCTGTCATCAACATGTCATTCATCTCTGCAGTGGCCTGGTAGAAAGGCATTCATTTGATTCAAATGCGTTGGAGAAGGGATGCATGTGAAAGTTTCAGAAAAGTAGCTTTCAAGTCGTCAACGTGGCTACCGCTGAGGTACAGTAGTTTCATTGTAGATAACGAGACTCTTAACCAGCTTCAGCGAACATTATTCTGAGGTCACAGTCCTTTGTTCTTCGGCTGATAAGCACATTTAGCTGATTATACTTACACAGAGATGTTTGAGTACAAAATTGTGGCACTTTCAGGCATATGGAAACTGTATGAAAACAGATGAACCAGCCTTACTGAGGTCCAATATTAGTTTTTCTATATCTTGCCTGATTCTTTTTCATGAAGAAAAAGAAAGAAAGCATTGTAAGAAAAAAAGAAAGCGTTGTATGTGAGGTGTTGTTTTAAAACATATGCATAGCTGTGCCTCCAGTTAGCTTAAATGTTGTAAATTAAACTCAGCCTTAAAGCATAACTTTGCAATGTGGGTTTTCCCAAACTTGTTTAAAGGTGCAGGAGTCATTCTGTAAGGTAACATCTGAATTTGAAAAAATAAATAAAATATAATCAATACAGTTATAATTTGGGGTAAACTTTGGTAATCCCAGTTTACCTAAAACTGAAATGGTTTAGGTAAGTGTGTGAAATTTTTTTACTCTTTTTTTATTGTGTACGTAAATATCTGGTTTCAACTGTGTATCTTTAAATTGGCAAGCAAAAAATTTAATTGTGATGATGACATTCCTGAAACACAGCATCTGATGCATTCTCACACTTGAATGATACAGACAGCTTGGCTTTATAATAGAGCTTTCAAGTTGTGATTGGATCTGTGCACTTTCAGGCTTACGCAACAGTTAGTTAAACCGTTGACACTTCTACAAATTTCTCCCGCTGTTTTGCTTTAATATTTTTGATTTTAAGAAAGTCGCTTTTTTCACCACTCGCAAATATGACCGTGGCATCTTTGACGGTTTCATATGACACATTTAGTGGTTTGGAAAGGTCCCAGGGTCATAAAGTAAAACCTCGGGGGTTGATGTCAACCGTCAAGCTGAAGAGAAGAAAATAAAAGGGGCTTTATGAGCCACAACCTCCATCGTGGCAGCTGTGGAGAAATTGCTAGTTCACAAAATGTGAGCAGATGTCGCTCAGCAGATGTAGTAATTCTGTTTGTGCTACTTTTGCTACTTAAACTTAAATACTTTTTTTTCCCTTTCATCTCTGCTAATTATAGGTTGACTGTGAGTTGGCAGCAGCAGCTTCAATTGAAGCTGTCGCAGCTCTAAGCTACACAAATGCTCAATTGATGCCGTAGGTGCTGGTGCCATGACGGCCAGAGCGCATGAATATTCTGATCCTGACCCATCCTCAATCACAGTGTCAATCCTTTCATTTCTTCTGTAATTAAAGTATGATGGCTGATGTAAATGTAGAGCTCCACATTGCTATATGTGCTTTTAGTGTAATCTGATGGCATCCTTACAATTGATCATTTCAAATGGCAAAACAGAGCAATAGGCTGATGCCTACATCAGGCACATTAGCGATTAGGCTTCATTTGAGTAAATTTAGAGTGAGGTTGAGTGGAATCTGGTTAACCCTCCACCTTTATCTGCCATAAGGAGAAATATTCTCTACCTATAACTTAGGTTACCATTCCAGGTTGTCACAGACTTTTTTGGACATCTTGAAAAATTTGACAAATGCAATCTAAAAAAAAGCCACATGCATTTTATTGAAATCATTTAAGTAAGACAAGCATTCTTTAAAGGTAATGAACAATAATTATCTTTTGATTAGTTAATGACCTAATAATTAATCATGTAAGATGTGGAGTGCATTTCTGTCTGAGGGACCCAGTGAATTGGTTCAACACATAAATGACAGTGAATAAAAAATTTTTAATATTTCATCAACCAGAGAGTCACTTTTCTTCTCTGGTTGGATTTCCTTTGAAAACAGTGTATTGCTAATATGGGAACGATTCCTTGTTTGTCCTTGCAATGTTTTGGAAGTTCTTAGACACAACGTACAACACTTTCCTGCATGCATTTTTTATGTTGCATTGATTTATTAAACAATTTTTACTCAAAATGAATACAGTTGTTAATGCATTGAGTGGGTTTGCAAAAAAGGTTTCAATATTATCCCATAGCAATCATAACAACTGAGCACTACATAGCAGAACACTGGGCAGTGGAAGAAAAAAAATATCGATCTCCGAATCCATAAACACATTTAATAGACATGTTCATTAGTTATGCACACATAGGCCTGTCACGATAGCAAATTTTGCTGAGCGATTAATTGTCTCAAAAATTATTGCGATAAACGATAATATTGTTTGAAGACCTTTTTACACTGATTTAATGGAAATGACATAGTAATCCATGCGATTTCTTGCCAAAGATAGATACACTTTATTTTCAAAAGAACACTAAACACTGGAACTGATAAACAAAATAAACAAAACAACCAAAATCGAAATAAAATGGATTCTCAGTCTCCATTAACAAAAAACTTACTTGAAAAAAAAAACTAAACAACATAAAGTACAAGTGGAAATAAATACTGCATTCAATCAAAAGAGTGCAGATTATGAAGTCTGTATATTATGTTGCCCTTCAGTAATAATTAGATTTAAATAGAGAAGATGGGAACATCGACTACCTGATGCAATAGTTCACAAGACATGATTTTTTGCTCCCATTTTTCCCTTTACAACAATCTTAAAACGTTGATCTTTCTAAGATTGTGTGGTGTGTTACGGTAGATCGTCCTCCGATCTAAATCAGGGGTTTTCCCCACTGGGAGCTTTAACGCAGCCTGTTGAATGTGACAGGCAGCCAATCAGAAAGCGCAGATTCCCTCAGTGCTTTCTGAGGGGAAATTACTGAGGGAATCCCAAACAGCTGACACGGCGCAACCCGAAGTCCAGCGGACATTGGAGATGATACGTGGAAACAACATTAATGTTTATTCAACATGCAAAGAATATAGAAATGACAAGAGGAGGAGTTGGAGCGAAATTGCTACCAGTTGATAAACCCGGTAACTTTTCAGCTGTTCTTCGTTAACGTGACCTAAACAGGTTATAATGATTTTCATTCAGTCAGGACTTTACACTTTACGCTGACACTAGCCACATGCATTGCAGGTAGATTGTAGTAAAGCATTGATTAATGCCTGGTTTTAAAAATTAGTTAACTGAACTTGTAGCCATTATTTTGTGCCCATTGTTGGACACCACATGATCTAACCGTTATACCTAGGATTTCTGTCGGCTAAGTTTTGAAAACGGCCGACAATTGGCTGACAGCTCTAAGATCCTGTCGTGCGCTGGGCTTTACACTGAGGAAATGAGGAAGGGGGGGTCAGTGTAGAGCACCGGAGTTGAGCCTTTTTTTCATTCAGTGTCATTAATAGAAAGAGAAAAAGGCCGGAAGAGACGATAATGCCGATAATTAAAATGACATCGATAGTTTTAATTTATCGTACGATTAATCGATTTATCGTTTATCGCGACAGGCCTATGCACACATTAGCCAGTCCATGCATTCAAATATAATATCTATGATTTATGTAGGAAATTGAGTGCCAGATTTTCAAAGAAGTTCAAAGTTATTGTGTGGACGGCTGCAGGGATGCAGTTCACATTAGTTATGAGGTACAATGGGTAACCAGACGAGCCGGAAATGAAACCTCGTGTTCATGAAACTACACTGGACACATTTTAGTTAACTTTTTACAAATGAAAGACAAGACAACCCACTGTGCAACTGCTTTGAAGCAATCCAGTTGACTGGTCAGTGAGATCATAAATATAGGACTCACGAAAAAAAAAAAAAAGAAGCAAATACTCAGCCCTTTCGCTCCTACTTTGACTGCCAGTGGAAATGGATTCATTGTGCTGATGCAATCAGTGCATAAATTTCTGAGACAGATATTTGGAGAATATTACTTAAAGGAAATAAAGAAAGTAAGGTAATACTATTGCAACATATCATGTCTATGTGTACTGACCCGCCACTTTATTAGGTACGCCAAGTCAGGTTCTGAAGAAAACGTTACAGGTACCTCACCACATTCACCACACGTGCTGCTGTTTAAACTGAGCCATCTCTCGGGCTTACGACGAATGGTCCGAAAAAGAACAAATATGTTGTGAGCAGCAGCTGGTATCAGAAATGAACGGGCCGACTGATTTTAGACGAATAAAAATTGTAAGCCCAGCTATGTGGAATACCATCACCACGACACATTGATGCGTTGATTTGTGCCGATGAACTCACCACACTGCATGCCACTCCTGTCAGCTTAAACAGAAAATCGGGGCTACGATTTGCACATGTTGACCAAAAATAAGACAATGACACATTGGGGAAAAAAATAAAAAGTTATCTGGTCTCCTGAATCTTGATTTCAGCTACAACACAGGTGTCAAACTCCAGTCCTCGAGGGCCGCTGTCCTGCAACTTTTAGATGTGCCTCTGCTGCACCACACCTGAATAGAATAATTAGGTCATTAAGGCTCTGGAGAACTGATCTACACAAGGAGGAGGAAATTAAGCCATTTCATTCCAGTGTTTTGTACCTGTGACACATCTAAAAACTGCAGGACAGCGGCCCTCGAGGACTGGAGTTTGACACCCCTGAGCTACAACATTCCTCTGGTCTTGTCAGAATTTGGCATGTGCGACATAAAAGCTTGGATCCATCCAGCTTTGTATCAACATTTTAAGCGGGTTGTGTTTACCAGAGTCCAACCAGCTGGGTGTACCTAATAAAGTGACCAGTTAGTGTATAGTATGCCAATAGGTAAACAAAACATTTTCATGAAATAGGTCTCCTTTCTTTCTCTCTTTGTTTCTTTCTTTCTGTCTTCCTTTCTTTCTTTCTCAGACAATGAAGGTGCAAACACGGTTTAATTTCTGTTCCACCTAAGTGTATTAAATCTTTTTGGACCTCACAGGGCTGTATGCAAAGAAAAGTCTAAAAAGTGTGTGTGTGTGTGTGTGTGTGTGTGTGTGTGTGTGTGTGTGTGTGTGTGTGTGTGTGTGTGTGTGTATGGGGAGGAGGGGGAAGCATCAGAGGTTTCATTCTGTTATCCTCCCACTGGTGTGACGTGTTCACTTTGGAGACTGTCTTGCGAGATAGATCACCAGCTTGTCTGACAGTTCAAGGAGTTCAAATATTTGACACTCGAGTCAAACGTTTTCTTCAGGTCTGTCACAGAGGTGCAGCTCTGAAGAGATTTGTCATTCTTAGTCCTTGTCAGACAGACACAGGCTGTGAATGGGGGGCTTCTCTCAGACACGCTGCTTGTGAAACAATGTAGCGCTGTAGCTGTGCATATAGTGTAGTCAACAGCCGAGTTTTCTTTTTTATACAGCTTAACAGCTCCCCTATTGGCAAGCCTTATTGTTGCAAACCCTGGTTATCCAAGAATCCCTGTAATTGGAAAACATAGCTGTTCTAACTTTGTATGAAATTTAATTAACTCCTGAATGGATTTTGTTATCACGTCATGCTTGGTATTGACAGCAAAATCACCTTACTGCAGGTGTGCTATTGTTTTCAGTTAAATGTTTTTTTGCAATCTAATGTCATTTAAGATCTTAGTTCCTTCAAATGCTCTTTGGGGATTTGGGATTGTTTTGCTGTACGTATAATTTAGTTTTCTTGTTAGAAGAAATTGAAAAATATGATTTTTTTTTCACACAAAATGAGCGAGATAAGGGATTGTGTTGCCACTAGAATAAATAGCAATTAGTCTATCAAAATGTATTTATATGGCTTTGCCAAGTGCCTTGTGATGGCATTTATTGTGAATTGGCACTATGCACATACATTGAATTGAATTTATTTGAGGAAATGATTAGCCACTGACAGTGGACACAATCTTTTACAAACTTTAGGGTAGCATTAAGCAAAAATTAAGAATATTTGATGGATGCTAGCTTCCTTTTTCGCCTTCCTTCTTCTTGCGGTAGAATATACCAGCAAGTGCAGCCCTAAAATGTTTTGAAGTCCATGCTTGTGCAGCCCAGCAGCGCTGTATCCCTGTAATGATGTAGCTGAAACCTCTCCTGCTGACATGTCCTCCTGACTTGTTCCTCTCTACTCAGCTGTGCTGCACTCCCTCTGTCTGTGCTTTTCACTTTCTCTCCTCATGCTTCCTCATCTATCATCTTCCTTTTTTCTACCACCTTTTTTTTCCCCCCTCTTGTTTGCTCCTTTCCTGTCGCTCCATTCTCTGTACCCTGTCACCTCTGTTTTAGCATGGCTTAGCTGTGGCCTCTGAGCCTTCATTACCCCATTGTTGTGCAGCGGGTACTCCTTTGGACCTGGCGTCGCTCGGGGATTAACGCTATCTCCATCTTTGTCAGCTCCTTATCTATTTTCTGGACTCTTGAAATAAAGCCCTACCAGATGTGTGATGTACTTTAGATTAGCGGAGGCAGAAGGCAGGTATGGAAATCCTTTGCTGATTAGATGCCCTTCTTCAGTCAGAGGGAGATGAATATAAACCGTTGCCAAGTGTCTGAGAGATACACTGGTTCACTTTAAATCTTAAGTCCTGGGAATGGAGTACGGTTTGATATTTTGCTTTTCATTTTTACCTGTATGTAGTTATTCATAAAAAAGGAAATACTTCAGGTATTCATCTGTGAGGCATCAGTACCTGCTAGTGATTGGAACCGTCCAGTTTTCCCACAATTTGCTCTACATGTTTATTGGCTGGTTAAATACTGGAGAATCAGTTTACTTCAAAAGTGAAATGTCTTCTTTTTTTTAACCCTCAAACATTTTCAGCAAACAGCACATTGTTCGAAGTACTTTATTTTTTTTATTTTAGTAAATGGGATAACAAATTTGGCACCAAAAATCCTTCCCAAAAAGAAAAACTATTTATAAAAGTGGAGGCTTTCTTTTTTTCTACTTTTCCAGCCGGTGTTGAAATCCAACCCTAAAGCTATGAGTTGTCTATCAAGAGAACAGGGCAACTCAAACTTATAAAAAAATGGGTCTCAATCATAAATATAACAGTTTATCAAATAAAATTTATTATAATAGCTAACACTTACTTCATAATATGAAATTATGTACTGATGGCAAATAAAGAAAAATAACACTGCATCATGTTATAGCGAAATCTTTAACCTTGAGATCTTGTAACATTCCTAGTGTGTGTCACAGTCCTTACCAAGGTAATCTGAGTTGGCACGTCACACCTCATAAAAAATTGGAAATTGGGTAATTTATAGTTATGAATCCTACATAAAGTTTGGAGGGTCCTTTGACTGTGCTTTGAAATAAACATTATATTCAACTTCTGGTTATCTCACCATAACAAAAATACAAAGCAAAGCGAAAGGGAAAAAAATTGGTTAATGAGAATGCCATAAAATATGTATAAATATGTAACACAACAGAATTTACATTTAGATTATTGTAATAATGCATGCCATGTTTAGCAGCTGTTTTTGACGTACTAAAAAATCCACAGAGATTGGCGTTGGAACATCTGTCAAAAAAGCAAAAAAACAAAGCAAACAAAAAATAAAAAACAACCTGTTGCTCCTGTGCTGCTGATGGTAGAAACACATTAAAAATGTCACTGAACCGAAATTATACACCGGCTCCCTCAAAGCGGTTGATTGGTTTTCCTCTTGCACTTTTCTTTTATAAAAAAAAGAGTCAAAAGCTTGAAATTATTTTGCTACTTTAGTTTCTTTGGGTGAAAAATGTGGGCAGCATGTGCTGATCTAACAAGTAGTTCACAGAAAAGGTTGGAAATTACAGCTTGGCTGCAAAGTAAACAGCTGCCGTTGCAGCGGGAACTTGTAGCTTGAAGTAGATTACGCATTTAATTTGAACATAGCTTTTGCATTGCCACACTAACCAGTCGTATTTCTTTGGAGATTAGACCGTTTCATTTGTGAACTGCCTATAATAAACAATAAACTTGCTAACCTTTTGGTTTAGCTGGTGGAATTATGGTAATAATTTCACCAGCTAAACCAGAAATAACCAGAATTATTTCTGGTCGGTGAAATAATTCAAATCAAATCTAGACCACTTATTTTTTGGGGAAAAAATACATATATATAAATTGATTGGGGGAAAAAATACATATCTTATAATGTTATTTTTATCAGAAATCCTTTAGTGAACAGAAAAATGTTCACTAATCTAATCTTTAGTTTTCAGAAAACGCATCACCCTCTTTAATAATTCGCCACAGTGTTAACCATATTTAGAAAACTCTTACAATAAAGTGTTATGATTTTGTGACACTAAGATGACACTAGTTGTTTTATTTCTCTAATAGTGAGCTTTGGAGTGAGTTTTTATTATTTTTTTTTACCTCTCTTATCAGATGTCTAACAGTGTGTGATGGTGTGCGGTAGTGTAGAACAAGTGTCAAGGAAGGTGGTAGTCAGACAGCATCAGCAGACGTTTCGCATTTCTTCTCGGTGGATTTTTTTTCAACTACATCTTCATTTCTGCCTGCTTTCTTAAGGAAGAGGATGCAGACTTGTCTTACAGTTTTTGATCTCAAAGCTCCCAGGTGTCAAAATCCTACTGGTGTTACACAGAAACACACCATCAGCCTTTATCAGTAGAAAATAGGTTAATGAACAATCAAACAATACAGTCTAACCAGGGATGAAGCTATTAATCTGATTTGCAAACTCCTCCACAAAACCAGATGGTTTACAAAATAAAACACTTCATACAGTGCAAATGGTTACTATAAGAGAAGAAATAATAGTATCCAAAATAGAAAACCATTTCACCCCCCATTCCTCACAAACACACACAAACACACACCCTGCCAATCTCCAACTGTCTGCATTGAAGTCACTGTTAGGATTCTAACTGCAAAGTTACATTCCATGAATTTCATTCGGTTCTTTCCAGATTTATTTCTCACTTCCTTCCCTTTTTGTAGATAATACAAACATATATGGTAACACAATTTGAAACTTGTTTTTTCTGTTGTTCATGATAGCAAAAGCAACTACAGAAGACAGTCTGATGGAAAGAAGAAGACATGAGGGGGGGGGGGGGGGGGGGGGGGGGGGGGGAGCAGAGAGGGAGAGAGGCGACAAAAGTGTTCAGCATCTAAATTGAGGGCTCAACACATCCGGCGTTCGAAACACACAAACATGGTGTCTTTGCGCATATTTTACACATACAGCAAGGATAAGTGGTTATGTGTTTCTATTTTCCCTTTCAAAAACTTCAGTTTCCTCTTTTTGTGGGCTATATGACTCGTCTGCCTGCCTTCCTTCATGTACAGGCAGACATCTGCCTGGTTAGGATTAGGCACAAATCAAACTGCGATCTAATGGCTTTGGCAACTGTCTTTGCTTACATCCTAACAAAGTTTGCAAACCACCTCCATTTCCCTGTTTGTGGCAAAATCTGAATCAAGTCTAAAATGCTTTACTTTTTTTTTTTTTTTTACATTTGATTATCCTGAGTGAGCCGTCTCTTTTGAGCCCACAACTGGCTTACTGGGCTCATGGGCAGGCCCGAGCAGATTACTCTATTAAATGAAGACATGGAGGAAAAGGGGCTCAGTTTACGGTCACCCTTAAGCCTCTGCTCTGCTCTGTTATTTTAAAGAAGGTACTGAGGGGAATCAAATGGGCAGATTATCAGGAGTAGTGAAGGAGACAACTGCTGCTCACCATTAAGCTGAAACAAACTCCGTATTGTGGTTCAGATTGGATGTTTGAATGACAGCGACTCAAACGGTTTCAGCTTTGGTGAGAAGTGAGTAGATATAGAGAGATTTCAGATACTTCCAAACTGGGAGGTGTAACAAGAAAAGAAAACAAACAATCTTGGTACCAAGTTCATGAGAGTTGAGAGTTTTGTAAAATTATACAAGCTTATTGATGTCATTGCACTATTTAAGTTTGTTTTTGATGACATACATGTACTATAGGTCTGGACATAGGCAGTATTTTTTAAAATAAATTGACAGATTGAATCTTTATTACATAGGAAATTGGCACTCTAGATACATGTGCAATAATGCCTAAATCATTGGTCCATTCATTTGTGGTGCATTCAGGAACGAGCAGAAAATTTAAGTTGTCAAATTCCAGAAGGGAAACAATTAAACAGCGAGTTAGAAAAAAAAATCAAATAATTGCTTAAAGTACAAATTAATAGCACACCTTATACAGTAATGTGAAATAGAAGATATTGACAAAAAAATCCCTGACCTAAATGTGGAAATAGTTTGTACACCCAACCTCCTGAGAGCTTTTTGCTGAAATAACTTAAGTGAGACACTTCTTGAAGCCAGTCTCTGGAAGTCTCTTTTCTGAGAAAAGAGTAGCCCACTCCTCACTTGCAGCGGTGAGATTGTTGATGTTTTTCCATGTAGGACCTACTCACAGACACCACACAGCTCACAATGAGCTCAAGATGAACATTGACTTCGAAAACCAGTCGTTGGTGGATTTACGGGAGCGTTTTGAGTCATTTTCATGTTGCCGGGTCCAGGTTTGCTTCACCTTTAATGTTTGCAAAGCTGAGGTCACATTTTTTCAGTTGTCTGCTTTAGTAAAGCAAACCAAAGTTATGACAATTTGACCTCCATGCTTCACAGTGGGTATCAGAATAATTTTTTTTTGTCAGTCTTTACTGTGCCCTGGTGTCCAACATAATTTAATTTTTGACTCATCAGCCCAGAGAACACCATTCCTGAGTCCCTGCTGTGTGTCTGTGTTCAGATTGGGAGCCTTTAGTCTGACCTTTACATTTTAAGTGGGAATCAATGTAAACATTTTCCACAGTTATTCCTCAATAGAAAGAAAAAGCTTTCTCATTGCATGTTAAAAACATCACTTGAATTTTCAGGGTTGTTGTGATTTCTATTAAACATCCGTATTTCCCTTCTATGTGGCCACGAGTTTTGATGCATATCTTGTGCTTTGCAAACCTTGATTTATAATACAGTTTGATTTTTTCAATATACCACAGAAAGTTCTACAACAAAACCCCTGACTGTAATTAAAAAGTTTTGCCACAATTTAGATTAAAATGAAGAAGTTTACTTTTAATTCTCTACTTCCATCCTTTTCTTTTGTACCTTATTTTTCTTCCTTCCTTCATTTCAGTCACTGGAAAATAAGCACTGAAAGCAGCAGTATTAATTTTTTTATAACATGACATGTTATTGTGAGGGCAAATAAAGAATATTCTTTCGGATTGCTCTTTGTTTTTCTGGCACAATATTGGCTGGCGTCAGGCACCTGAGGACAGAAACATTCTTGAGACTCTGCTGGCTGTTCAGCCAGTCCTCCAACTCTTTTTGCAGGCTCCAGCATCGTGTCTGTTGTTGTTGAATGTCTTTGTTCTTCTTGCTTTATGTGGACCTAATATTGTGCACATTCATCTGTACACATTTTCCCGAAAGGGCCTGGTGCAAATTCACAATGGCATGTAGCAATAATATGAATCAGAGCCCATAACTTGTTTTTCACTGCCTATTCCAGGTGTCATGCCTGTGTAAATAAGTTAAGTCTATCATGTCCAAAATACTAAACATTACATGTGGAGACATAATAAATTCTACATTCTTGAGTCATGCTTTCTATTTTAAAAGAATATACACGTTTGTAATCAATAATAATTACTTTTGCATCAGATATCTGAGTCATATGAACTGAATTCACAAATTATTACCCATTTTGTGACAAAACCTCCTTTAATGGCCAGGATTTGTACTTACAAACATGCATGAAAATGTGACATGGTTTTAAAGAAATACTGTACTGATAATTTTGTTTTTCATATCTTTAGAAAACTATGAAACAAGAACACACCAAAAACATTTTCTTGGACTGCCATACACATTAAGAGATTCGATTTTTTATGGTCCAGCTCTGAGCATAGAGATCCATTTTGACTGCAACTCTCAACATTTCTCCTGCGGCACTTACATTCCCAGAGTTTTTTTATTTTACCCCGGAACATTATTGTGTGCATTTACACTTTGGGTAAATTACAGTTCTTGTTGTTTAAATTTTATTCACAAATAGAGGATTCTGTCACTGTCAAAAATGAAAAGCAATTTTTTTTAGAGCAGTTACATTTTACAACTTATGTAAAGTCACTCTATCCTCTCTAGAACAGCAAAGTTATAAAAATGCAGGCTTGTCTCAGTTTTTGAAAAGATTAGAAGAGAGGAAAGAAGAAATGGATTTAGTCTATATTACAGTGGTGTTTTTTGTTATTACAGCTTTATAATGATTAAAACGTTCACTTATCCTAAAGGAGCACACAAACCCAAAACTTAAAATCACCCCAAATTTAAAGTAGTTTGATGATACACAATACTTGAGAATTTTTTGGTATGTATCTCAGAATAGAAACGCTGGTAAATATTTTAAATCGTACCGGTTTAAATCCTTAGAAGTGCCTCTGACAGCTCTCTTTCTGAATCCACCGAAACCACCGGAGAGATCAAATCCACTCTTCAAATGATCAATTTATTATTATTTCTAATAAGGTTACTTTATTTATGTAGTGTGTAAGTAGATGTCAGCACTGTGAACACCATTTAGTTTAACAACATTGACCAAGTTTAACAAATAAGAAATGCCAAAAGATACCAAAGTAAAAGCTTTGGAAAAGCTTTCTGCATCGGAAATACACGTTTATCGGTTAATTTCCTTTTTAAACTCAAATACTGTGTGATTTAGCGCATAGGTCTTTCACATGAACCGAAACCTAACAATGTTCATGTTTCATATTTAAAGAATTGATTTACTATGGATCTGTCATAAATGCTTTGTATTAATAATGTTAATAATTAGAGAGATAATAGTTTTTGGGATGCTTTGTAGAGTAAGTGTCTGTGGAGAATGCAAGAATATGTTCTCTTCTCATATTAATCCTCTCCCTTCTATGTTAATATGGATTATTTAAACCATTGACGCTCATTGGAATGAAATGAAAACAAATAGAGCAGATTCTGCAGTAGCCGCCACCTGTCCACAGAAACATGTTTACCTCTTCACTTTTTAAAAGTCTTATGACAGGATCAACTAAGTGGCTGCTGCCTGTAGCATTACCTTTACTGCACAGTCATGAGGGTGCCATTGATCCTCTGACCTACATCTCAGCAAGCAGCGGAAAAAGCCACAGGTTTCTTACAAATCCACTAGGGCTTATTTCAAGTAAACTCTACAGATATTTATTTTTCTCAGCAAACTGTAGACGATGGGATGTTTTGACATTGCTACATTGTAAAGATTATGCACATAAAACAGCCTTATTACTTTCAGTCTATAATGCAAAAAACTAAATAATAATTGAAACGTGAACTCCATCTCCTCGTCCTCTGAAGAAGCTGATCAAAAATGCTGCGCCGCAGCGCTTCTTAAATTCAGTTCAGACATGATGTGGTGCTCAGTTTAGATTATGTACAAACAGTCAGGGATATTGAATTGCAATAATTACGAAATAATTCATTTTGAGCAAATATTTCACTGAGAGAAAGTGAGTAAGGAAGAAAAACCAAGGGCTGGATAATAATAGAGGAGATAATTAAACTCTTCTTTGTTGGCGGTGGGCAGAATATAGCAGTATTGTTGCGGCAAAGATCCTTAACTACCCGCATGTCTGCGTCAGGCCGGCTTAAAGGTCAGGCTATTGTGTGAAATTAGCAAAGACAGAAAGGTCATTGAGATTGTTTCTGCCTAATAGATAAGACCTAAGGCCTTAATGGGCTCATGTTTCGCCTTTTTCTCTGCAGAGGATAATGCAGAAGAGCTAGCCCTTTTGTTTCCAATGAACCGCCTCGTGCAAACACACACATGCAAACGCGCATACTCAGAGGAAGATTTCCTCATGAAGCAACAAGCTTAGAAATAAAACCACATGCTTAATCAAAGAATATGTATTTTTCCCTTAAAGTTTAAGGGAAAAAAGAATTTAAAACACAAATTATTGAATATCAGCTCCGTGTGTAATGTATCTGCATGCATTTGAGAAGATTCTGAAGCAGTTTTAATATTTCATTATTTTTAGACAATATTTTAATGGCAACATAAAGAAACAGAAAGTAATGTCAAAGTTGTTTTCCTAGGATTATTTTACCTTTAAAATCCGTAATAGTCCCTTGAAAAAGTGTGAAATTTACAGGTCTGACCACAAATCTTGATTGGTGGATGTACACAAGTCTGCCAGAACTACAATGCCTACAAATGCCTACTTTTAATTAAGCTGTATTTATTTTTGAAAATATCTCAGTAAGTTTTATTAAGTTGGCAAAAACAAAATATCTGGAGAGTAAAATGATTATGTTAGCCTTGTAAGACTGCAACAAATTTCTGTCTTGCACCATTGCTTCACATTTATTTCTTCCATATATAATTATTATATTTAATCTAAGAGCCAAAGAAAGCATATTTCTTTATGAAGCAACCCTCATAAATAATACAAAGGGTTGCTAAATAGAGGAGGCAAAATGTGTTAAAAGCACAAGTTTACATGCTGTTTTTCTCCAGTTTGGAAGTGTTTTTTTTTTTTCTCCACAAAACGAAAGAGTAAACAGTTGACTGGACCTGATCTGCTTGGTTTGGCCTTGAGTTATGTATGGCTCTGCCTGTGTGGCTCTTAAGTGTTGTAGACCATTTCTGAATGAGACCAAAGCAGTGACCTCTTAAAAGTATCCTCAGTCCATCCTAAGTGTGTACTTAGCATGTCCACTTGTGATCACATCACTCTGGCAGCATGTTAGAATAGTAGCACTGCAGCAGAAAACATGATATATTAGATGTAATAGCAAACGTCTCTCAGCAAATCTCCACTGGCAAGACACACATCGAATGCTCCTTCTGTGAGTTTTGACTGAATGTGTCTGAAAATCCAAGAATCTCTTTCCCTACCTTAATTATTTATGAAAAAAAAAAAGTTTCACCACCAGAAGACTAAGTGTTTAGTCTTACTGCAAGGTTAATCCATGGATTATTGCTAGTGTAATACAGGTATATTTAGGAATTTGTACCAGTTACCATTAATCTTCTTATCTAAAACAGCATCAGACAAATTGCGGAGCTGCTCTGCTGTGAACATGCCTACGTCTCCTTGGAGACATGATCTATAAGGATTTGTCTGATTAACAGTGGAAACCGCAAGTCGATGCAATACATTTGCATTCTTCTTCATCATCTTATTATTATATATTTTTTTTAATTTTTGGATGAAACCTTCACTTATATAGTCCTGATCAAAATTTTAAGACTTGTTGAAAAATGGCAAGAAATCACATTTTGCCCTATGGAGTCTTAAGCAGGTTCTAAGTAGAGCTTCAAACTGCAAAAAATAAGAAATGGGAGTGAGACCACAAAATATTAAATGAGCAATTGACAGGGCCAGTTACACATTGTATTGATATTGGTAATATCGATACCAATACTTATACTTTTTTATCATTTAGGTTTGATATATATTCAAACTCCTGACCTTCAGGTGTTTTTGTAGTTTTTCTTTTGTATTATTTTGTGAAAACTTGGGACATAATTTGGATAAAGTTCAAAGGGATCTACAAAATGATATACTTACATTATAAACAGAAACAATAGAAAAAAAAAATTGTGTGCATTTTTCCCTTAACGTGCAAATGTCCACCGGGGACTGATTGGCTCCGTTCACTTCTTCTACTGCGATTGCTAAAACTACAGGCAGGCTACAATTATAAAACAGTGCAGAAAATTTACGTCATTGTTCACAACTCCTGCTTCAACCGGAGAAGTCAAGCTCAATGGGAGAAATCCCAGACTGAGCACTGAATGGAGATGAGAATCAAGTGGAATTGGATGAGAAAGGTTATGGCCAGTCTATGTTTTTCCCATTTCCCCTGAAATATCCCTGAAATTTTCTAATTGTGCGTCATGAGACTTTGTTCTTATCTTTAAGCTGCTAATTATTATGGTGTTGTCAGTTTTAAGTATTATAAAAAAAAAAAATACCGCTTCATCGAGAGATGAAAAATAAAAACATTTAGTTAAAATGGCAAAAAAGTTGTTTCTATTATTTCTCGAACCATGCTCTTAAAAAAGGATTTTAAAAAATAGCAAATTTGTTGTTAATTTGTTTGCCATATAATCCCTTGCTTCTTTTTTATTTTATTTTTCTTGCTAATCCCTCAAGAATAACAATAATCTGTGTAATCTGACTTTTAAAAGTCATCAAGAAAAAACTCCCAAATGAGGCAGACTAAAGCAGTTTAATTGGAGCATGGTTGTGATGAACTGGGCGCCTTATTTTCCTGTTTGAATATACCTTTAATGTCCTGTTTCTCCAGCAGAAGCCCAGCAGAGAACATAGGTGTCTTGGCAGCTTCCAGCTGGAACAAAGCTGTAGCATGAAACTCGGATAAAGGTGTTCTGTAGCTAAAGCAAAGTGCTCAGGAAGGGCTCCTTAAATAAATGACGGCAAACCTATGTAAACACACACCTATCTACCCTTGACTAGGCACCTCCATCCTGTACTGTCCACAGATATACATCAGTGCACCGGAGGCTATTTTAGCTTCCTTAATTAAAACGACCATCGCTTCTCCAATTTCAGCCCATTAAGGGGCTGTAAATCTAGCAAGCAGCTCTGACAAACAGCAATTTACACACACAATGATGTAACCTGCCTATACCGGCCTTGTAGCCTAATGAATAAATCAGGCAGTCAAGGGGTGGACCTAGGGTGGAGGGCGTAGTGTGGTGTAAGCATAATTGAATCGACATGAATTCCCCTTTTTTCTTTTCTTGCATGGATTTTGCAATTTGAAGTTGCATAGCAGGTGGTAATGGAGGCTTATGTATCAGCATGAAAGGATCATATTCATGCATATGTGTGACTTTTGCAGAGTTCCATTTGTCTGACAGCGGGCATCGTACTTGACTGAAGAATGGTGAACAAAAGAGTGTAAGGTTTTCTGGTTCTGGTCTACAAAACAAGATTTTTGGTGTTTTGTGACATGCTAAGTTACAGGGGGTCTGGCCATTTCTGTGCCACGGTATTTTATTAGGGGTTGTATAAGTGTAACCACTACTTAATTTAATTAGCAATAAATTCAGTAGGAAAGTTACTTTTGGTCTAGGGTCACACAGGAGGATGAGAAGCATACAAGTTTTAACAACTCAAGTTTATTTTTCTTTCCCCACAAAAAAAAAAAAAAAAAAAAAATCCAGGTAACACTAATTACCTTAATAAAATTAAGGTATAAAACTTAAATTGTCCACCCTTATATAAAAATATCAAATTAATATATTGAAAAATGAGGGTAGTTTTTTTAAACAGTAGCTTTAAAGCTTATTTCAACAAAAGAAATTACATATTCCAGTTAGTCCTTCAATATAACAGTTCAGTCAATGTGCACATAAGTTGTCCGTTATGAAAATGTTCATGAACAAATAGTTTGTGGAATAAAAAAAAAAGATTTGGGCCCCCTTTTTGTTCAATAAGCTTATCTGTTGTCCACGCAAAATATCCAGCTCCAGCAGCACCAGGCCCTCCGTCTCTCCAGGCTTCAGTCCGAGTAACAAAGATGGCGGCGGAACCCTCCTGGTTCTGGAACCACTGGTTCGTTCAGGTATCGGTCGTCCAAAAAAAAAAAAAACCCAACCTGCATGCAGAGCGTTAACCAATCATGCAGGTATACGGAAATCAGAGAAATCTTTCAATTACTTCTCAGTGAAAACCAAATTAGCGTTTAAAATAAACCAAAAACGCTCAGTAATAAAGAAATTACTTAATAAACATCACTTCATCATAAACAGTCTCATTTCACAGAGCTATGCTGCTTACAGAGAGACACTTCATACTCCGGTTGGAGTATGAAGTGTCCATACTTGTTGCTCTGAGCAACGTTAGCTCCAGCTAGGTAGCCATTCTGCGTAAGTAAGCAGCTGAAAATAAAACAACAGACTCACCGGAGAACTCTCAGAACAGAATGTACATTATCCAGTTCAAAATAAACAGATTTCTTTCATATCACAGCAGCACTTATGCGTAGTAACTTCTCTACTTCTGCTGAAAAGTGCTTAGTCTGCATAATCTGCCATTTATTTTTTCTTCTTCTTTACTCTTCTCTCGTACCGGCACAGGAGAAATGTGGGTCTAGTGCCCTCTACAGGACATTCTAAGAACTAACAAACAAACACATTAAACATACAGACAGATCAGCACACCGTAGTTTATGGGGGTTACATAAGGATAGTATATTAATTACAAAAATGTTTGTGCTTCTTAATTCTGGGACTAATATATGCAGTTCTGGTAAGTGAGAAGTTCACAGTTACTCATTGGCAAGAATCTCATGTTAGTTTTAGCCTTTCAATTTTTGATTTGAAACCTTTTAATAATTGGGGAGAACTAATAATGCAACATATTTTTTTGTTTATTACAAGAGTGCATTAGTTTTAAGTTATTGTGGACAGTCTTCATTCCGCACATGTTAACAAAAAGCATACAATTTTATATATACAATTTAATATTTATCGGTGATGTATGTGGGATCTAATTGCAGTAAAACCATGTTGTAGTTTCTGTCAAAATACTGGTTGAACATTTTAATTATTCCTATTGGGCTTGCTAAAATTGATTGATTTTAATGTTATGGACTGATCAGAGTTCATAATTTGTCAATAAGGTTAACATTGGGACATTTAAAGGGATCAAATCTGCTGGAATCCTAGTTTCAGCTGGCTAGCTGTTAATTTGAGGTGAAATGGAAGAACTTGGACATAGTCGTCTTTCAATATTCCACTCTGAGCCATGAGCCGGAATATCTGAAAGTGATGAAAACGCTTCAAGCATCACCATACTTGAAATGTGGGTCTTTATATTTAAAAAAAAAAAAAAACTTTAATTCTTCTGAATATTCTTTTCTAGCCAATTTGGTAGAAGAGATTGATCTTCGTCACAGTTTTCAGCCACCTTGGAAGGGGTACTTCTTGTTTCTTAAACACCCTCAGTCTTTGCTGATGTAAATCTCACTTACCTGTGGACAGTGACACATGTGTTACAGCAGGTTCCAGTTGTGATGGGCTTGAGTCTTGGTAAAATTGTTATGGTTTATCAAAGATGAAGCACTGTTTTGTTGTGAGCTGGCTAGATCATTGTGAATTTATAATTAATTTAAATTCATCTTTCGAGTGTATTGAAGACAGGCTGTTTTAAACTCTGCTGCTAATTAGCAATGCATTGGTACATGTCTGTCATCACTTCTGCCTATCATAAAAGATTGATGAAGATGTAAAACTTTATAAACCATCTTATAAAGATGGTTTATAAACCATTGATCATATTATACTCCTGTGTGTAATATGACCAATGTTTTATTATGGTGACAATCATACAACTCAAAAGACATAAAATGAGTTCTGTGTTTAAAGGTTTTCTTTGTCTTAGAAAACAATAGGAACACAGTGGGCTTTACTCCTGACAGTTGTTAATATATGCCAGACTGTAAGCTATTTTTGCTGTGTGACATTGTGACTGTTGGGCCTCATCAAGTTTGGTAAAGTAAAATCATTCATCATTGTGCTTTGTGCTGTTCTCGGGCAAAAAAGTAGATAGGCGTGGCTTTTGTCATTACAAACATCTATCACACTTCCCATCATAGAGTGTAGCTGCAGCCATCTATCATGGTGAACCCGGAGAGTCCAAATACCCAGAGATGTCATGATTAATGAATGATATGCCCGTCAGGTTTAGGATGTGTATATACACAGTTTTAACTTAATTCATAAAGATGTGGGTGTGCGCCTTTGTGCCTGTGAATCTGTGCTTCCCGTTAGTGAAAAGGCGCCATGTTGGATATCAGCCACAAACTATATATATATATATATATAGTTCTGCAATTATATTATAATACTACTTTACTCTTCCACATCCACCATTCCTTAGTTTCACTTAATGAGAAAAGCTAGATTGAGCTCACACTCTTGAGTTACCACGACTACAGGGAATCCCAAAATGCATTTATACCATGCTTTATTGAAAAGTAACAAGTAAATACATCTTTCAGTTGTTGCGATCAAACATCACTGGGGATAAGAATAGCTATTGCTTAAGAAATCTGTGTAGTTGCTCAAACAGCAACGTGTATTCACTGGTCAGTTTTTAGTCACCATAGCAACCGTGGCACAGTCCGATGGCGAGTACTGGTTTCCTCTACTTCCACCACTATTTCAAGTTAAAATCGGGAATTCACTGAAGCTTCGGGATATAGGTTTCACTGCAGAACCACCAGTTTATCTTCTGGACAGATAAACCTAGCCTTTAGTACATCTTTGTGGTTGTGTGTGTTGTGTATTATGGGGCCCAGAGCAAAGGCCCCATAAAGTCTCTTACCAGGTAGCTGGCTCCCTTTATAAAAAGATTTCTTATTTACATTTGCAACTGCACACAAACAGAATGACAGACAGAGAGGAAGTAAAACCTTCACTAGAGTCTTTGTGGAAGCCAGATTTTGTAAATCAATATTTAGAATCATGACAATTATTACCTTTTCGTTACAACTTTGATGTCTACCCTTCCGATTTATAAAATACTGTAAAAAATCGCAATCATGTTATTAATAGGTATTAAAGAGAAAATATTAAATAAAGCAGTAAAATGGTATTTATAAGAATATTCAGTCATATGGCCGGTACTCTTTTCACAGACGATTGAAACATTTTCTTGTTTGGAAGGAGAAAGTAAAGTAAAATGCTCCCTGGTGCAGAGCTGCAAACCTCATGTTGTTCCATTATTATCAATATTTCTAGAGTTACATTGGTTTCATTTTTCCTATATAATACTGCTAAACCATATACACTCAAGCGCACATGCCAATACATAAATTTAAAAATAGCATAAAAGCTAATCGATAACACAAACTGATCCTGAGGGAGCATGTCCTGAGGATATATTGTACTCCTCTTTCTCAGATTGTTTTCTCTCTGTGTGGATATTTTGTTCCTTAACAGTTTACTAGCAAGAGACAATATAGAAAACGCCCCGTAAGCTTAGATTGATGTAATTTAAATCCAATTTTAAGGCATCTAAATTGGCTTTGTTTTGCAACATGCTCAGTTATGCAATGACTATGTGTCTCTAAAAGTAGAATAGCTTTTTGTTGACTCTCACCTGAGAGAGAAATCTTTTTTTCCACACCCCCACATCCACAGGAAAAAAAGACTCTTCTTGCAATGTGGCAGTCCAGGCTGGCACCTCATAACTCCAAACAAGTGAGCTCAGTGTCAGAGTCATGTTGCCCGAAACAAAAGAAATCCACATAACTGGGAGTTAGTTGTCACAGAGGACATTTTGGGGAGGCTATAGGCTACAGTGGCAGCTGATGTAATGCAGGACGGATGGATAACAGGGGACCTATCAACTCCCACAGTTTGGAGCGCCACACTGAGTGTATG
Source organism: Xiphophorus maculatus (assembly GCF_002775205.1). NCBI lineage: Eukaryota > Metazoa > Chordata > Actinopteri > Cyprinodontiformes > Poeciliidae > Xiphophorus > Xiphophorus maculatus. Next base: position 9,603,931 of record NC_036448.1, read on the forward strand.
TGACAGACTGAACAAACAATCTCTGGATCTCCCTCATGTGTTTATTTCACCCCCAACACCTTTCCCTGCTACACCTTTCCTCTTGGAATTTACACGGTGTGAAATGGGCAAATAAAACAAAGATAGCTGCGTGTTATTGGAATCTAAAAATCAATCCCTGCTGATTGCTATTTTTACTCTAAATTACTAAACCAGCTCCACAAAGAAAACAAAGTGCAGCCTCCGTGTCATAAAAAAATATATGAAGTTGATACCTGAGAGAGCTAAGTGAAATAATGTTGTGGAAAGCCAGGCCTTGTTGGAAGGAGCTGATTGGACGAGAGCTAATGAAAACATAGCAAACATCTTCATGATGGAGTTATAAGGTGAAGCTGTCAGCGATGACATGCTTGGCTTAACTCTAAACACCATGACAAATTATCCGTGATCCTGAAAGATGTTATTGAAATGAACTTAATGCGGCACTCTGGGCTGATAATGCTGACATGAACTGTATTATGTCTTATTGTGTCTAATTATCTTGATCTCAGTCTTGCCATTTAACTGAAATCTGACACAATAAATAAATAATCAAGCCCTCAAACCTTTATTCTTAAACCTGCTTGTACAGTAAAGATGTTTTACAATCCAAAAAAATATTATATTAGTTAGACCGAAACATTTTATTTATTTATTTTTTTGAGACGAAGTGTTCTAGTTCCCTGGGGTTTAAAGAAGGGTCATTATATTGTTTCTTTTTTGCCACAGTAGTCTTTCATTTAGTTGTTGGTTTAGTTCTCACCTTAAAAATGGACCTGAAAGGAACAGAATCACATTTTGTACAGGTTGGATTCACATACATCATCCCCTCAAGCCGTTCTTTTCCTCGTCTTTTTGAAATCCTGGAGCCAGTCACATTGTGCGATCCTAAAAGGATCTCTAAATTGCAAGTCACGAGCTATTCCTGGTGAAAGCTTCGTCAGCAGTCCTGTGCTGAGAGCACTCCCTGATGAGCCGGGTTATATTGCTGATGCTCATCTTCACTGCAAATTACTATCCCATGTTATAATTCTCCTGCTCTGCTAAGGGGGCAGCAGAAATATTCTACCTCATTTTTTTTCTTTTTTCAAAACACAATTTCCCATCAGCTTAAGTTGCAAGACGGTATAATGGGATGATATGGATACACGAAGCAGAAATCTGAAATCATCGCTGATAGGGCTATAGGACATTGATCTGCGATGGAAACTGAATGCTGCTATTTGCTATGTAAGTACACTACCTTGCAAAAGTATTCATACCAGTTGAGCTTTTCAGCATTTTGTCATTTCCTAGCTACAAACTTTAATGTTTTCATCAGGATTTTATGTACTAGAACAACAATAAGTAGTGCATGAACTTATTTGTGTTCTGTCTATTTTAATAAATATTTTTTTTAGGTCTAACTTTTGCTCCACTTATAGCTTCAAACTCTTGAGTATTTGTACTTTACATGTCTAGAGACTGAACTTTTGCCATTCCTTGAGAAATATTTCAGTGAAAGTCAGATGAATGGAGAGCATATGTGAATGTTATTTTTAACATTCAGTCTTACCAAAGACTATCATTAGAGTTTAAGTAAGGACTTTGACTAGGCCATTCTCATACATGATTATGTTTTGATATGATCTATGCAGCATGATTCTGCCACCACCATGTTTCAACATTCAGTATGTGTTTGACATGTTTTGCAGTTTTTATTTTTTGACCGCACAAAAAGTTGTTAATGAAGGATAAAAAGGCAAATCTGGTCGTATTTGACCTCCTTCCATATATATCTGCTGTAGGCATGGCTTGCAGCAAGCTACAAATGGTACCTCTTGTGGTTTTCTTTTAAATCAAGGCACTGTTCTTATCCACTGTGGAGTGCCCAACTAGAAGTCTTCCTGTCAACTGATTTTCCCACCTGAGTTGTAGATCACTTCTCTACATTTTTATACCTGAACAGTTGAATGTATTGTTTGGTTTTCACTAAGTTGTTTGTTCCCAAATGACCTTTAACAAACCTCTAAGGCCTCTGTTTATGCTAAGAATACATGGTCATTTGGTGACTTCTTAAGCTATTTTATTGCACTGGATTTTATTTGGGGCCTTCAGAGAAAAGGGGGGTGTATACAAAGACCTGCCTCAGTTGTCATCATTTATCTGAAAAACGTCTGAAGATGATGGATCCCATTGTTTCCACTTCACTATCATCCACTACTTTGTGTTGGTCTATCTCATAAAAATCCCCCACCCCAAAATACACTGAAGTTTGTGCAAACTGTGAAAAAGTGCAAATAATTTGGCAAAGCAACACATTATAAAAATATTACATGTGGACTGGTGGGTATGGATAAAACAAGATTAATATTTTAACTTGGCTGTTTTGATCTAAGGCAAGCTGTAATTACTCTGAGATTAATTTCGCAACTTGCATGATGCTTAACTGTAGCTGCTCTGAAATATTGATTACCACACACTTATATTCACAGAACTGAGGCACTAAAGTTGCAATAAAAATACAAACATCAATATTTGAAAGAAAAAAAACCCATTTCATTCTGTGACGGAAAAAACAAACAAAAACAAATCAATATTTGACCAGGCTTTGCTTGGAAGCACTAACAATCCTCCTTCTTATACATCTTGAACAGAAAGAACCACAGTCCTCTTCTGTATTTAGTCTGTCTGTTGGGGCCATACAGTACCATCTGCTGTTGGGCTGTCCGTCCCTCCTAAGGCTGGATAACAGCTCTTTGATTCTAAAATGGCAGAATACTGATTGCACACATAGAGCATGCCTTGAAACAGAAAAGTGAGGACCCTCAGAAGTTGTGTTCATACCTGCTGGTGTGAGGGCAAAACTGGGGAGTGAGGAAGTAATGAAAAAATCAGACTGTCCATATGCATCGCTCTGCGCCGTTCCCTGATATGTTTTGTTTGTAAGAACACCTGCTGCAAGATGGCAACCTGGAATGAAAAACATTTTTCTTTCTTTAAATTTCCGACCCGACTTGTCAAGCCCTAGCCAAATGTGAACACCTGCTGTCTTATGGAAATAAAATAAAAAAAAAACCTCTTCTGGTCTTGTTTATGTTCTCCTCTAATCCCTTTGGTCGGTTTTATTATTTATGAGCTCACCTTGTCATTTTTTATGATTTACTTTTGCATTTTAAAGTTTTTGATGTTTTATTTTCCTGGATGTTTTATGTTATTGACATCCTGTTTGTCTTCTTCTTCAGCCTCTGAGACATTCTGGCATTGTGTGCTGATTACAATTAAACTGTTGGCGATTAGTCACTACTTATTGGGCATATTTCATGATTTCCCTTCCTCACTGCCCAATCATTATATTAGTGCTCACCATGCCAACCATATCTCCTCTTTCTTTTTCTTGCTTTATCAGCAGCTTTAGTTTCTTGCCTCTTTCATTTGAGGCTTTTTTGTTTCAGCTCATTTACCTTTTCCACTTCCTGCGTAAGACATAGATTAGACACTTTTTACGAAGCCTTTAGTTGTTCCTTACACTACTGTCTATCCATCTATCCGTCCATCCATTCATCCATCTTGTTTATCCCAAGATTGGACAAGATTTGGGATTCGCTTGGGACACGTCATCCACCCATCAGTTTTGTTGTACTTGCAGTTAGAAATGTACTGCTATGTTTGTCGTTTTCTTATCAAGCGCGTGAACAACACATAAAATTACTAAATTCATGGTGAAGCTAAAGTAGAAACATAATATTTAACCTTTAAGATAATTCTTCTCCTCTAATTAGATCACCTTGTACTAAACGTGTGTTTTAAAGGCCATCTGGGAGATTTTTGGTGGCTGTTTCTGTTTCTTCTATCAGCATTAGATGGCCACATATTCCTGTTGACATCTGGCCGAACGTGCCAGCAGTTGACTCTCTTGCAGCACATCAACATAAAATCCCATAAAACACATGACAAAACATAAAACAGCATTAAACGCTTTTTATGACAGTGTTTAATGATGAAGGTCAGAGTTAAACTACAAGAAGCGTTTTATAACAAAGGAGATTTTTTATTTTATTTTAGATGTGTTACTTTTTTAGGTGGTCTTAATCAATTAAATACATGGAATATTACTGCCATTGAATTATCGTTCCGGTGGCACTTTACCTAACTGGTGGCTTAAAGTGTCCTCAACATTTATTGGTACCTATGGTACAGAAGTGAAGAGGAACTTGGGGGAAAAAAAAGTTGACCTTTGTCCCTAAGCCTGGTGTTGGTATACAGGATCTTGAAGTTCATTTGTAGAGTGGAGGGTGAGTTCTTGTTATCTTATACCTTAAAGGCAACGTGAAAAGCTTAGAAATCCAGGTGGAGCTCCTGTTCCTCTGCATTAAAAAGAGTCAACTCAGGTAGTTTGGGTGTTTAATTAGTTTCTTGGGTGACTCTCTTTTGAGGTTCTCAGGACACACTTCATTTGGAGGGCACTCTGATACAGACTATGGACCTGCTGAAGGCACTAAATGTCTTTTCTGGCCAAAGAGCATCATGGGAATGCCCAGAATGCACTATATAGTGTTATTTGGGGAATGTCTATGGGCTGCTCCTAGACCTGTTACCCCAGTGACTCAATCTTAGATACAAGGAGGATGAATGAATGAATGAATGGATGGATAATTGTCTTCATTTTTACATTTTAATTATCCTCCTCAGTTTGTGTGGTGGCAGAAAAAAATAGACAATACAGGTAAGTTTTGAAGTGTTGCCGTTTTCTAATGGCCAATTTCTGACTTACCTCTTTCTCGTTATTGAATAGTTCCTCAGAGAAATGGAACATGAAAACCCATTCTATTTATGTTCGAGGGAAACAGAACCTCAAAGCCTGGCCGTCTGCTTATCTGCATCACACATTGCACATAGGGCACTCAACTTAAAAAAGCACCCACTGAGAAAATTACAGACACTTAAAGTTTGTATTTTTCTAAAAATTCTTATATTTATATTTTAACATTCAAAGTGGGAGACAATTTGCGTTGAAGTTTCACATTCAGTTGTATCTATATTTTTCTTTTTATGAAAGTCCTTCCAAACATACTCGATAAAAAATAATGCTCATTCCTAACCCAAACAACACTATTTGCTTCCAGTGTGTTTGTCTGTCAAGAAAACGTAATTTTAGACAGTAAGTAGCACAATGGGGCTATCTCTGACTTCCAGCCGCACTAAAATCTTCTCTCAAGCCATGTAGGTTCAGCCACAACCTTTGGGGCTCACTTTCAACTACTGTATTACTCTCAAGTTAATATGAGACTGCCGTTTAGAACTCTAATACTTCCTGTGGGCAAACTTCACCATGCATCTTCTTATCAGCGGGGTGCGAAGGTTAAGAAGAGTTTTAAGTGAGGCAGTCATTAGATTAGGCAGAAAGAAGATTCAAACCGAACACAAATGGTCAGCCCATTTGAACATGTAGGCGGTACTTTAGATGTCCTTGGAGAAGCGTTTTGACTTCTACAGTTTTTTTTTTTTTTGCAGGGATTTGAGAGGCAGGCAAATAGAGCCACAAGGCAAAAAAAAAATGGTCTGAAAATTATGTTGCTTATCCATTGCGTGGATGCTTAAAGAAGATTCTGATAATGCCTTTGGATATACATTCAGAAGGCGAAAGGAATGCGTCTGATGTAGAAAGAGGAAAAAAAAAAAGAAAAGAAATGAGGGTGATGGCCGGAGCCAGACAGAGCAGAAAGATGAAGAGAGGAAAAAGGAATTTCAAGGAGAGGGAGGCAGCTGACAGATACAACAAAATGAGACTCTGCCATAGCTTCTGTTATCCTCTGATTCATTTTTTGTAAACTTTTTCAGCTAAGGAAATTAATTTAAAACTTTTAGCCCATGGGGCGAAACTAAGTGGTGCCTCAGTGTTAGAGAAAGGACTGAGGCCATTCAACTTCCTTTAACATCCATGTCTAACTGTGGAGGAAAGCAATCACAGTCTCTGTACTCTGAAGCTGGCCTGGAGAATTACTGCTTCCATTAAAGGAGAGTTCAGTACCATCTCAGCTGTTGCCTTTTAATCAACTAAGCTTTTTATTTTGAGAATCAACCCTTAAAATGACATTTCTGGATTTCTTAAATGCAGTATTAAATTTTGTAGCAAAGTAGGACCTCCACGTTTGAATCAAAAACCTTGTATTTTTAGACAGAACAATATGAAATTTTGCAATCCTTTTCAGTGTAAGTGTATTCATGCATACTTGACAGATTACTTTATTGTGAATATGTGGAAAATGAGAGAAATCCTCAAAATTTTACAAGGCTAACCACTGGATACGAGTACCTACCAAGGTAAAAAGTGGTCCAAACGAGTTTCCTCTTCTGGGTGTTTGGCAGGTTTGGAATATTTATTCATCTTTTGCTTTAAATGAGAGCTAATACTTTGTGCTGTGGTATTTTTACTCAATCTTATCATACTGTCATACTTTATTTGATTATGTATGTGTGTTGTACACAGAGGAAAGGCGTCCCTTACTATACGTTTAAAATGATCTTGTCAGGAGACTCCTTGAGATTACAGTTTAGGCAAAACTGTTTTTTTGCTGTAAAGCACACAGACTCCTTTCTTCCCTAAAATATTGCTCAATGCAACAAACAACTGCTGCTATAGTGCTCTGGCTGTCCTCCAGCAAATTCAGCCCCAGTTTGCTATTTGTTACCCATCCGCCTTCCCCACCGTCCGCCTCTCTTTGTGACTCTCGCTCTCTCCATAGGCATGTCTCATTGAGCATCAAGAACAGAGAGGTGTTTGTTTCTGGTTAGCTGCTGGCTGCATCCTCCCGAGAGGCTCAGCTGTTTTGTAGAGATGCAGGACACATGATTGGAGTTGGCATGGCAGCGTTGCCAGGGGCACTGTGCCTGCAGCATCACGGTCCCCGTTCCTACACTCAGAGAAGTGGTGGTAGCCAAAAAAAGCACAGTGTCTTCACCTGGAGGTGTGCAGTAATATGAATAAACACGTCGTCTCAGGCCTGACATGCTATTTTGCCTGTTTATATGTTTTGCAAAACAGCATTCACGGCACGTTGGCTCACCAAATTCATAAGGGTGATGCATTACTTTAAAGTTATCACCTTTTCCCCATAGCCTGCGCCCTCTCTTTGTTCCTTTTCCTCTCTGCATACACCTCGAGGGTAGGAGTTGGCATAAAAGCACTCCTCTGCACCCACTGAGCTCCGCTGCGCCGCATCCAGCCCACCTGCTCATAATTATTTAACACCGTCGTTTGACGAAGCTAGAAATAGTTCACGCCAAAGGCCTGGAAACATCTAAAATGCATTTGTGCTTGTATGGATCCAAAATAAGTTGTGAATGCGCTTATCCTTTATGTAAAAATATTGATAAACAAAGAGAACAATTTATTAGAGTTGCACACTTATTTCATTCAGCCAGGTAGGAGTGAATACAATTTTTCTGAAGAGAATTTTTTTAAGTACTCAATAAAGCACAGCCATGTCATAGCTGCTAAATATACAGAGGCTATTACAACCTTACGGAGCAGAAGTAAAGTGATGAAGGGGCTTTTTTTAAATGACTTCTGTCTAAGTAAACCAATGAAGTTGACTCTATTTAAAACTCATACATTCAAACAAATGAAGCCAAAACAAGAGGTCTTAAAGACATTGCTTTAAAGTACTAGAAATTCAGTTTAGGGATCAAAGTCAAACCTTCAGGTTTTGTACAACAGTTGTCACCTCATGTTGTGCTGCTCTGCTGGCAACCGCTGCACCAGGTGGTATAATAAAAATCCTCTTGTTTTCCACTTTAAATATGATTCAAAGACGTCTTGAATGTTGAATGTTGATACTCTGGAAACCAAATCAGTGCGGAAACAGCCCTTGAAGTGTCAGAGGAAATATCCCCAAACCTGATCAGCAACCTGGGATTGTTGACTGCAGACAAAAGTGAGGTTTCATCTGGCCTATGTAGTTGGAAATGTACATACAGCTCTGCAAAAACTCCATTGAAAACCTCATGGTTATTCCACCAAATATTGATTTCTTAACTCTTCCTGAGTTAAAACATTCGTATTGTTGTTTCTAAACGAATATAAACTTGTTTTCTTTGCATGACAACACTGCATCTTTTTCGTTATTGCGACCATTTCTCATTTTCTGCAAATAAATACTAGACTTTTTATTGGATTTTTGGAGACATGTTGTCAGTAGTTCATAGAATAAAAGAACAATGTTCATTTTACTCAAACATATACCTATCAAAGGTAAAATCAGAGAAATCGATATATGTACATTTTTTTATGTTCTCTGCAATTGTTTAATTTTCCAATGAGGCTGCAAGCTCTTTGTCTTTTGAGTCATGGAGTCGTCTGTGAACTCAACCTCAGCAGAATTATACCACGCCTAGATACATGCTGTGTAATGACACTGATGTGTCATGTTGGAAGGAAAGATGCCATCTCTGAAAAAAATATGAAAATTATTAGCATTCATTCTCAATTATTAGCATTCAATTTATTAGCTGAAATTAAGCTGGTGGGGTCGAGTACAAAATGTGCTGAACACATTTTATTTCCCCTGAGGTGACGTGTGATGAAATCACTGTAATAAGTCTAAAATTGTCTACATAGTTCAAACAAGATGTTTTTTTTTCAAAGGTGACTTGGAAAAAAAAAAAGTTTTTGTGTGCTTTGTTCTAAAACTAATTTTCCATTAGCTGAAGCCTCCTAACCTCCTGTGAATATAACACCTGAGCTTTTACTTCGGGGGAGATGCCAGCAAAGCTGTCTCTATTGGTCTGTCAAGCCTAACATGTCCCTCAGAGCTGTTTCTGTGGAGATGGGGCTGAAGTTAAAGGGAAGCAGGGGGCTGTGTACTCTCTGAAGCTCACAGAGTGTGCAAAGACAGTGCAAACAACTGGCCATTTAATGAAATAAGGGGCCAAATGTGTATGACCTTGAAAGACAAGAAAAAGTAGGATTCAAACTTCATTAAATGAAAAATCTTTGACTGACAAGACAACTTAAAACTTGTGAATGCACATTTGTTCCTAGATCTTTGAAGCGAATGAAAACTTACAGGGAAAACTGGTTTAAAAGAATGAAAGAGATGGGAGAGGAGCAACTGAAATGCAGGAGGTCCAGACCATCCAACGAAAACAAAGCCTGAACTGTGGTGCAAAACCAGTAAGTGGGGGAGAATTGAAAAAAATTGGCTAGATAGTATAGAGTACAGGAAATACTGCCCTTAAAGACCATTGACTCGCCCTGGTTGCCATTTCTATGTTGAGGCAGCGGAGGCTGTTGGCAGCTGCTGGATGTAACAACGTACTTTGTAATCTGACTTTGTTACTTTTAAATTCAAGTAATCAGTAAAGTAACTGAGTTACTTTTACAAGGAGTACTCAGTAAGCAAAAATCAAGTTAGTTTTTCAAGATAGCTATAGCATGACTGTATATATAAGCTATGAAATTGGTGTTTAAAGATTTTCTGCCAGGGATCAACATCTCCAAACAGTTAAGATTTATTGTAAGGTTGTATAACTAACAAGCAAAATTAACAAAGACAAAAAAAGGCCTTTTTCATTTTTAATTTCAGCTGTTGAATGTGAGATAAGGCAGTATCAATATCCTTAGAAAATTACATCAGTCCGCACGGAGGACAGCTGACCCAATTTCCCAATTTCCCACAGACATATTCCCTCTGTTCAGCACTGCAAACGTTTTCTCTGTAATCCATTGCCCTGCTCGGTGTGGCCCATTCTATTTTCTCACCTCATCCCTGCTCAGTTTAGCTCAGCTCAGGGTCATTAGAGTGGAATGAAACCCATGTACACAGCCACTTTCCAACCATATCACTTCGAGGAAATGTGTCGTCAAATGGCACCATCTATCAGAGGGTCTGGGGAGACGTTCAATTGTTGGCATACTGTGAATTAAGTAGTTCTAACAATGCTTTTTTTATCCCCCACAAAGCTGCTTAAAGCAGAGAGTAGTTCAGGTTCATCAGTTTCTCACATTCTTATGTCTGTGATGCAGAAAAGGCTTTTTAATGATTTTTAGATAAAACCCTATGAACATTTTTTCCACCTCAGTTGTACCATTTTTTTTCAGACTGGCAATGACCACCAGTTCTTGCAGGCAGTGTGAACTTAGACAAATTGTGAGGATTTGAGTTTTTCCATGTGTTTATTTTAGGTTCCTGTGTCTTTTTGAGTCTCCGTGTTGTCCTGTTTACCCCTTGATTGTTCCCAGATGTGTCTCGTTCCCTTATTACCCTCTGTGTATTTAATGCCACCTGTGTTTCTGGGCCCTTGTCGATTCTGTCTCATTCCTGTCGCATCTTGGTTTTTGTTACCAGTGCTACCAGTGGTGAGCCTTAGCCTTTCCACTCAAGCTGTGCTGCCTGGACTTTGAGATTATTTGTGCATTCTTCACCATTAAACCGTCATCATTTCTCTCAGCAACTGGTTCCACTGCGTCTGCCTCACCACCTCAGACCGCAGTGTCATGGCACAAATATCTGTATTGCTTTCATTCTATGTTCATTACTATAGGAATAAGATGAGCCATGCCTGCTCGTCTGTGTTTAATTAATTCAGAGAACTAAACAGAACTATTGTACCATTGATCCACAAAGCTTAAACCCAGCAGAAAAGCCAATACATGTTTTATTGATCTAAAAATAGTGATAAGGTCGTTTAAGTCTAGCATGTACTGCTAAAACTAGGAAAACAGAGTGGAATATTACCTTATTAGTAATTCTCTGTTTAGTATTACCGCACTGCAAGCACTCCCGATTGTAGATGCAGCACCCATGATGAAACCAAACCTAGTAGAGGGTTTCTCGGATAGTTCCAGGGGCCATGAAATAAGTTTGTTGAAATTGCATTGGTCACTGATGTGCATTAGAGTTTATCTGACTATAAGATCAACATATAAAAATGTAGGTTTATGCTGCTGGCTGCCTTTTCCCTCCCACAGTGAGTCAGTAGAGCATTTGAGTTTGCACATGATCAAGCTGGAAGTCAAATTAGGCCCTTGCTGTGACTTTGACATGAGAATTTTTTATTTTATTATTTTTTTACTTTGCTGACAGCATGTCTCTTGAGACAACTACATTGCTTATTTATTCAAGTGGTCCAGCATTCAGTTCTGGATTGAAATAATACTTCAAATATCTGACAATTAGCTCTTATGCGGCACTCAGCATGTCCACTTCACCCAGAGGACATGGCTGCATCAACAGTCAGCATGGAAAGTGAGTTTGCTCATTTCATCAACGCAGAAAGGAAGCTGTGTTTTGCAAAAATCTGTGAAAATTACCACATTTATCAATAACAGATTCCCCTTGAATATTGAAAAGAATAATTAGCCTTCCTTTTTTTGTTTGACATTGAAGGATGTCATTTTTTCAGTAATTGTTTTCTTACTTCACAGGAGAGACTTACAAATATTACCTAACCGGGAATGGATATAGCTGATTTGTCAACTTTTGAATGGCGGTTGAAAACAACATGGTGGTATTGTTATAAATAAAGTGAGATGGTACTCCGACTTGATTTCTGAATAAATACAGATGCACAATGTAAAAAAATTGCAACCATTATCATGATTAGACTGTTTGCAAAATGACAACTGTAAATACTTTCTTTTATGTGAAACTTGATAAACTACAAGATTGGGCTTTAAAACCGTATCCAGGTGAACTGTAGTTTAAAAAAAAAAGCTAAAGTACTGCTTTTAATGCTGTCTTTATTTGTCTTTGTGTAGTAAGAGTGAACCTCCTATTTATTATTTTTCTTGTGTGGTTATTACTGTTGTGTTGGGGTGGATGACAAGGACAAAAGAAGGGAGCAACACAAAGTTTATGGTAAAAGATCGTTGATGACGATTAGAATTAAAATCTTTGGACACAAAAGCCCACCTACAAGTTGTTTCAGAGAAGCAGTGACTCACACACTCGAGCTCTAGCATGGGACAATGGATTGCTGTTGAGTCTTATGTCAGCATAACTGCCCATTTTGTGAAAAAGGATAAGTATCGTGTTGTGTTCTCCTGATGACAGCCTTGACTGGTACTCACATTGGTCAATAATTGAATGAGCTGAATGATAAAGCAGCAGTGTAACAGCAGATCCCAAAGAAGGATGTAATTACAGATGAAATAAGACCTTGGACTTTTTGTTTACTCATCCGTGAGGTTTACTGTTAGTTCAGATTGTGCAGAGGTCATTTTATGTCCGTTATCTATTTATAACTGCATTGTCGAATTATTGTCTCATCAACAATGCCTTGTGTTAATTAGGCTAGTGTAAATCACAGGTTTAATCCATAACTTTGCCATAGTGAAGCTGCATCTCCCTTGGTTTTAGAAAATCTAACAATTGAGGCCTAATCTGATTAAATTTAACCCCAGCAAAATGGAGGTATAACTAAAATATAATCAAGGGTTGAGCTGCAGCAGTTCAACCTTTTGCTAACTCATGCATTTTGTACCCAAGCCTTGCCTTTTCGTCTAAACCCACACCCACTTTGTATCTGTAAACGAACATGTACTAATGTACTTGATCACAGCATATCATTTTATTTCTATTGGTGGGATTTTGCAAAAATTTCACATTATTTAACTTAGTTGTATTTTATTTTCTGACAATTTCATATCAGCATTTGGGCCAGCCAGCTCCTAAAACGAAACAATGTGACCCCTGATTAAACCAAAATGATCTCTGACCGGTATCACTTACTATAGACACATAAATCAGTCGCCTCACTGCAGACTATGAGAAGCTTAAAGACAATTACTTAATAAAATCAGTTTTTAAAGAATACCATCACCATAAAAGATGCATAAACTCTGTAAGATGTCAGAATGCTCATATTTGTACTTAAAAATGAAATTGATTTGACTCATCAAAGGAAAAATACAAAAACAAAAGGCAAAACCGAAAAGAACAGTGTCAAGAATTACGTTTGAATGATGTATGTGTACAGATTAATTTAAATCTTTATAACCTAAACTTTAAATTAGCCATTGTTTATTAGCTTTAAATGATCTATCTCCAAAGTTAGGAAGACGCAGTGACAGATTTAATTGTCTATCTCGAATAAAAACCAAGGTTCTACTTACCCACAGAAAAAAACAAAAAGCAAAGATGTTCTATGAATGCGCTGGGGTTAAATTGGACCAATTTTCATCTAATGTCAACCACTAAAAAAACTTCAACATTTCCAGGTCATGATTTTTCTTTTTATTCCAGTTGCAAAACAGCCAGCGAGAAAACAGCAGTATATGAGTAATTTGCTTGACAAATGGACCTCAGTAATTGCTAAGAGCACAGAGAAAAGAGACAAAAGACTTGCAGATAGTTGTAAAAAGAATTGAGAGGAAAAGTGCTCAATTATCAACAAGGTTATTTGGCTTTAAGGCTCTAAGAGTTACGTATAAAAAGCTTGGAGGAAATATGCATGTGTCATATTTAGTCCACATTCTACCCAAAAACTTTCTGCTTTTGTTTTTTTGCTTTATGTAAATCTGAAAGAAAAGTTTTTGGTTAAAATGAACTTTAACAGTGTCTGTTCATTTGTTTAGCTAGTTTGGCTTGTCTTCCCTTCTTAAAGGTGCCTTAGGAACCCAGTCAAAATGCTAAGGCTAGTTAGCATGGCCACCGATAATGGCACACAAACAGCTTTCCTGTAACAGTAAGTTGTTCCTTGAGTAGTTTCTGTGGTACAGGTACTGCAAGAGCCAGCCAACACATGGCAAAACTCCATTTTGTGTATGTGTGTGTACTTGAAATGCTGGTGCACAAATAATTTCTTTAATCCATTAGTGACTGGGTTTTCCCTTAATTAGGAGATGGGGCTACAGATTTTCAAATTTAAGGTCATTTTGCATGTGCAATACATAATAGACACATTTCAAAATTGAAGAAGAAATTAAAAGATAAAGAGAAAGGGTTAATCAATAACAACAAAGCAGATAATAACTTTGTTTCAACATTTCTGAAACATTTATAGTTCACATTCAATCTCGGTGGTAAAAATCCATTTATGCGATGCCCAAAGAATATCAAACATGTTTGATATATGCAGGTCATGTTCTATATGAGGTATTATGTAGGCTGCAGTCTGCCCAGTCTTCCTGCAGAAAACATATTCTGGCTTACATATGTTGTCATTATGATTTCAATTCTATGCTGCAATAACATGTAAAACAAAGTTTATACTGAAGCCTTATATACTTAAGTCTTAATGTCAGTAGGACACATAAAATTAGTTTGCAATTTTACTGGGCTGCTGAAGAAATCTTTCAGTTTGTTTGTGAATGATATTGCTTACTGAGAGGGATGAGCACCTCTCTACCAACCCAGGCACCAAAGGGATATGTGGTTATTTAAGGTGTCTAGACACCAAAATCAACCTTGTCTGGCATGACATTGTTGGTTTGATAAAGGCTTACTCCTGGCTATTCATATGAAAATAGAGAAATATAACGGTATTTATTTTATAAGAAATTTTGACTGATTTTATACCTGTCAACTTGGAAAAAAAAAGTTCCATGTGCCACTTAAGTAAACTTTTTTTCCCCCATTACAAAAATAAATTAGTCTGACCTATAACCACCTAAACTGCTGATGTCATTTAGAAGCAAAATGTAAAGAATTTATAATATTTTGGGCAACAAGCTCTTGAAAACTGTTAAGTTCAGCAGGACTTTCTTCCATGTTCTTGCTCAAGTTTCTGTATTAAATCAAGCTAACAAATTAATAAATGTTACAAGCAATGATCTCTGTGTAGAAAACAAAGGTTACGAAAATTCCATTGAAGCCAATCAAAACATGGAAAATACCAGTTTTGGGCAAGTTTGTGCACACAAAAATTGCAAAATTTGTTTATTTACTGAAAATATGTATACATATTGAACTTATTTTTCATAAAACTGGAGTGTTAGATGCTTTATTTCCACCATGTGGAAAAAGAAAAACACTTTGGCTAATTAATAATGGGAGCATTGCTTCAAATCTGTTACTAAGTGCAAGCAGCTGGGTCTTTTTTAAAATTTTCTCTTTCTGAATGATTACATTGAACTGATGTTTCTGTATTATCATGGGATAATTTTAGTTGTGATTTGGCCCTATGGAAATGAGCTGAAATGAATTGCATAACTAAAGATGCAACTCTCAAACTAGACTCAAATGTTGCTTAAGACATGGCATTCAGGTATCCCCACATTATAATTGTTTAGCAAAAATGATCCTAAAAATCCACAACTGAAATTACATGTTGAATTTAATTAATTGGCTAGGTTTATAGTGAATCACAAACCTTCTCTTTCTCTTTTATGCTTGCTCTACATCTTCGAGTCCGCCTGACTGCTAACCTTAACTGCCCTTGAGTTAGGCAAAGTAGGAGAGACAGATGTGAAAAGAACAGACCTTAGAAACATCATTCCGTTCTGCAGCAGCACCATCGAGTGGATGCACATTGTAACCTGAGGGCCAGGAGGAATAAGACCGTAACAATAACTCATGCACACACCTCACGTGAACCCACACTTAAGACATGCACAGCAAAAAATAGAGGCCAGGCTTCTGAATGGATCAGGGCGAATTTACTTGAACATCAGTCTCTAAAGTGCTTGTAGGTCTACAAGCTAAAGTATGAACTGCAAAGATTAAAAGGAATACGAAGGTTTGTTTTTTTGAGTTTTTTTATTTTATCTTTTATCTTTTAGGATCAGGTTTTATATGTGTGGCAGGCAGAAAATTGTACAAGGTCTTTACACATTTGTGCAGAGAAGTTACTTTCATATTGGGGATTTCACTAATATTTTCAGTCTTATTACACTTGGAATAAGCTGTATATTGACAGGCATTTTCATGACATTTATCATTACAAACAACTGCTAAATTACATAATCTATTTCTCCCCCCCAATAATTATTTTTCTGCTAGCTTTTCCTTACAAAGGTACCGGTAATAAACTCTCTCAAACTAGGGCCAGGATTTTAATGCAGTAAATTTTATTGAACAATAAATGTCAATGACCTTAACAAATTGAACATTTTAATGCAATTATCCTGTTTATTTTTTCCTGAGGCAGAACCTTTGTATCTGTGCTTTTCTGGTATGAAATATTTCTTCAAAGAAGTTACACAAATGATCACTTGAAAGCCGAAAAGGTATAAAGGCACTTTCCACCAATTCATTTTAACCAATAGGTTGAATAATCCAATAACAGCTTAAAAACAATATACATATTTTTTGGTCTATTTATTCAGTAATTTAGCAGCAAAATGGTTTTTGAATTTAAAAATGTTTATCTTGTTGACATACTGTTTTCAGTTAAAACGCAATAATTTCAATTAATCACATACCCTGCAGTGCATTGACTAGTGACTGTGTGGACTCGATAACATTTTTTAAATGTTATGTAATTAATTATACAGTTAAGAAAATAACTAGGTCCAGTTGTATCTGTGTATCCATGGGAAATGGTATTTACATAACTCCTTATTGGGAAAAATATAGTCAATAGCTGATTTAAGTTAAACAAAGATCTGTGTTACCTACAGTAAATGGTTTGGCACAGTTTCATGGACATATGAGTGGCTGCGCTGACACTTTATGGCCGTGGAATGTCAATGTATTGACTTTGCTAACCCAGATACTGCTGTAATGCTCCATTAAACTAATTGTTTGAGAAGTGGTGGGGAACTCTCAAAGGGCGTCCCGCGGCAATTAAAAATGCATGCACTCACACAAATATACACTCACCTACATACAAGCATATAGTCAATGAGCTCTGGCCTTTGAGAGCACTGCGAGTGATTTTTAAAGCAGTGGTTGGAGCAGTTTGGATGTCTGTCAACAGATGCACACCTATTGATCCTTTCTGGCAACCTTCAACCCTCACGCATCTTTCATCCCACCGTACTGCATGTACATTTCAAACACGTGTGTTGCAAAAGAGGCATTAGAAGTTTACTGATTAAAGCTGAGAAAAAAAGGTTATAGGTGTTTGAAGCACATGAGTAAGTGTGATTGCAGACTCAATACGGCATGTTTTAGCAGCATTACAACATAATATGGAAAGATCTTGCAGGGTTGTTTGCTCATGCCCAACCTTGACATTGTCATATATGTAATCATCCTATTATTTTGTCTCTTAGGTGTCATTATATCAAAAAGGTTCCCAAAGACAATATAATGCAATGGCTATGCGGTGCATATAAATTGGTAATTGTGTGTAAGAAAATAATTGAAAAAAGCCAAGGTTGTTTAGAAATAACTTGCATTAAAGATACACTTGACCTTCTGAAAGCACTTACTTTCAGGGTGGTCAGAATTTTATGCTTACTTCATTATTAAGCCCACATTTCAGGGAATGTTAATGTGTTACCAGTGAAGGACAAGAAGTAAATGACACAACAGTGAATGCTGCCACATCTCTAATACTTCTTTTATATCAAGGTGAATTAACACCTAAGTTGTTGTGGGTTGGTCCATTTGGGGTTGTGTGAAAGTTGATGCGGTTCCAACCAGAATTACTTATTTGCATGTTTTAATCTTGATGTTGAGCCAACAGATGCAGATCCCAGTGTCAAGTTTTTTGCAGCCTCTTAACAATTTTTATTATTCCAGTTTTGTCCTGTTCTAACTCCATCCATCTGGCCATTAACCCTGACTTTTTTCTCAGTGTCCCTAATAAAGGAAAGAATCCCTCCACTATGATGATGCCCCCATCTTTAATTGCGGGAATGTTGTCTTAAAAGTTATATGCAGTGCTAATTTTCGACAAGGTACTTTGTTCAGAAAAGTTTAGATTTTTCTTGCTATCACAAGTTTATCACAAGCCTCCATCAATGGATTGTGATAAACTAATTGTAATTGGTGGCCATGGATTTGTTTAGAGTTGTCATGGTAAAGGGAGAGAGCCACACTTTTCAAATGTTTTTGAAAAAAAGCATCTGTACTTTTAGGTTCATCGTTACACACTACTTTATTTTCTCCATTTCTTCAGACAGCAGTCAAACTTGAGTGAAGTGTGAAAAATAAAGCAGCATTTGAAACAGTTCAAGTTCAATAGTTTTTGCAAGACACTGTGTTTCACATTTAAATGTGCTTGCTGTGGCCTTGTTTGCTATTCTGGAATATACTTACTCCTTTATTGCATTCACTTTACTTAGCAGCCAACATACGCACTAGGTGCTTTTGTTCAGGATTCCCGTGAGGATGTCCTGTGCTCATCATTATGAGTACCTTGGCTTTGCATCTGTGTCATATAGCTAATCATGATAAACAGTAAATAACAGGATGTCCTCCTGAGCATTAGACCTTTAGCAATGCATATATTGTACAACAAAAATAAAATAAATCAAAACATATTCCAAAGAACCTAATTAGAAATTCGAATGAGTTGATCTTGTTGATCAATGTGCATAGATGTTTTATAAGGGAGAGAAAGCTGCACAACAGCTTACAATACAAATTAGCAGCAGTCACATTAACAGCTCAAGATTGTTGTCCAACAAAAAGCCCTCAAGCAGCAGTCATTTGTGTTTGATTTTAAAACAATGTGCTTGTTGCATATGTTCTTAGAAAGTACCAAAGTTTGATTGATCACCAGCTGGTAATGAAATGCAGTATCTTGCTAAAGGATTGTATCTATTAAAGGTTTTCACATTTTGCCACATTTCAAGCAAACAATTTTTAATGAATTTCATAGGACGTTTGTGTGTACCAACACAAAGTGGGGCATTACCCCTAAATAAAATCCTGTGCAGCTGCCAGTTTTACAGGATTACAAGTTTGTTTAATGTCACAATTCATGATATCAAAATTCTTGTGGGCTTTCCATTTCATAAGTTAATTTTGTCATCAGTTAGTATTGTGTATTTCTGGGGTTCTCTTCATTTTACTTATTTTATCTTCCTCCAACAATATGTGCAAATCAAGGATAATATGATTCCCAAGAATTCAGTGATGATGGTTAAAGAAGAAAAAAAAAATGCTTCAAAATGTTTAACTTTAGATTTTCCTCAAGGTGAAAGCCACAGATGGATAATTTCAGTATTCACCGGAGTCAAATCATACGGTGGTCTGCAGTGTGTGATAATGAACTGCGAGACGAATTGAGCTTGGAGAGAATCAGTAGGCCGAAGAATATGGAATTACACGTTTCTGTCATTGCTGATAATGTTGATTGTGACCTTACATTTTATGGCTATAATTTCAGCCGCGGTTTCTGATAACACAGGAAACACTTGACTGACATTTCTCCGTGTTTGTGTCAGCCCCATTAGATTCATGATGATTGGAGATGGGTAATGTTTGAAATGATCGCGGTGCATAACGTGGAGGTGAAACGCACCCGGAGACGGGTCCCTTATTTTTTTGTATGGCTCCTGCTGCACACTCCCTGTTTGGGAAAATGAAGCGCTAATGTAGCAGCCTGGTGAAGCAATTACAAAACCTCTTCAGGCATTATTGAGAAGTGGCACAGCTAGCTAAATAGTTTTCTATAGGAATCACAGGCGGGGGAGGGTGCAGATCATTAAGGAATACGGCTCAATCTATCTGTGTTGTAGCTGTAGATACATTTCCTGTGTATGTGTGAGGACTGACCTAGCTATACATTCTCACTGAGAACCAGGAGACTGAAGTGCATCTGTTCTGCTAAAGTAGCACTTAAACACATTCCAATGAACTGATATAAGATGTTAATATGCTTTTGTAATGAAGGGTGGTTGCCTAATGGTTTTGGAAGGGAAAGCAACCTTCGGTCATGTTTTTTTTTTCCCCTCATTCTGCGTTGCTAGTTATTTTATTCAAAGAGTACGCCTGATGAATCTTATTAATTAGCCTTGAAATGGGCCTTGAGTTGTGAGGTTGAGTTTGTGAGGTTTG
This sequence comes from Xiphophorus maculatus, assembly GCF_002775205.1. Classification (NCBI taxonomy): domain Eukaryota; kingdom Metazoa; phylum Chordata; class Actinopteri; order Cyprinodontiformes; family Poeciliidae; genus Xiphophorus; species Xiphophorus maculatus. The sequence goes on from NC_036448.1 coordinate 9,623,826, forward strand.
TGCTAACCTCACAAAATCTAACTTGGATCCAATTTAACCATGAAACATCAATTACATAACTATATAGATGCTCCCCTGACTCCTACCCGGCATGCAAATGCTAGAGCATTTCATTACATTCAATTTACTGGTGTTAAAACAGGAGCGACACATGTCACTGGAGGCGTCCGACAGCAGAGAGAGAGGGCCGTTTCCTTCCATTTGACCTTGATTTATGTAGCAACTCGGAAACCAATGCATTCCCAACAAAGACCAAATTTCTGTGAGGACAGGGTCAGAACTGCTGTGCCCTTTTATTATTATTTCACGTGGTAAAAGGTCAGGAGGATGATACATGCCCCCTGGCATCTGGCACCCCCACATAGAATTAAAACAATGCAGCACTTACTCTAGTTCTTGGCCTTCTTTGCTTTAAATTATGTGCAGGAACCTGTAATATTTCCAGGTTCTTCCTCTGCTAAGATTCCTGCTTGACACGAGTGGCAGTGAATAATGAGTCTGCAATAGACCCATGGAATGGGTAGCATTTTTCATCTTGGTTCAGAACAGATCCAAGTTTTAGAACTGAATTACACAGCAGATGTTACACAGCTTATGAAAAACCCTTCATATAAAGGTTATAGGAGAGGAATGGGTGTTTAACACACAGGACACTATTGAGTTTTGAGGTCAAAATTATTTTTAGAAAAAAAAACAGACAGACCACTGATGAGATTGAAACCTGTTCCTACTGGTGATATACAGTGTATATATATATATATATATATATATATATATATATATATATATATATATATATATATATATATATTTTATTTTTTTATTTTTTGTTTTCTTTTCTTTTTTTTCTTTTCATTTTTCTACCCAAAGGAAAGTAATAGAGAAAATCCCACTCCATCTATCTAGGATGTGGTGGCGGTTATAATCATGGCTTTCTGTGTCAGACAGCTGTTTTTGTATGTTTAGACATTACGGCGCATGTAATTTTGGGTTTTGAACAAAAATCCTCACTAACAGTCAATGAAGTACACATTCCTAGCAGTGTCATCATCCCACAACAATGCGTTCGTACTGAAATTCATTCAGGTTCAGTCCTATCCGAATGTAGCAATTAGTGAAGTTGGTGAGGTTTGCAAGGTAAGGTTATGTTTTGAGTTCTAGATATTCTAAATCCGTACTATCACTCTACTTTCACTTTCTAAAAGACTGGCAACCTTTTCAGTTTGACATTTCTAGAAATATACCATGCTAACTTACAAAGAGTTACACGAGGAAGCCTTGCTTTTGGATTAAAAATGCCAAAATATTTTCTTTGACAGCTTTGCATGCAGAAGCCCAGGTTAGGATCTTAGGAACTTAAAATCATAGAAACATTTCCCTGAAAGATTTGGGATTGTTGATATGTTCATAACAAATCTCATAGTGTAATTTACATAACACTGGTAATACTTAATGTTTTTTTTTTACCAATGTTCCAAGGCTGTGAAATGATTTTATCCACAAAAAAGATGGAAAAAAGGAGAAAATTCTTAAATTAGTTTTTATTTAACTGTGTTTTAATTAGATGCCTAATATGTTAGGCTTTAGCCCAATGTTTCTGCTTATATAATACAAATAAACTTCTGGTCTTGCTCCTTGTTGCTCCCTACCTTTCATATAACTAAAGCCTTACATAATTTAATCAAACAAAAAGCCTTTATGCTGATATAATATGAAGCTTTTCCTCATTTTGCATAATTTCAGAGGTCAGGCAAAGAGACTTGTTTGATTAAACTCTGATCGAACAGCTGTAGAAGAGAGTGCTGAATGAGCATAAACATGACAGTTTTAAAGCAAACACTCTTGCCTCTAAGGCTGCCAGACAGCCCTTGGTTCTCCACCTGCCTGCTCACCACTTATTGAAGATGAATGAGCTCAGGGCGGCCATTACTTATCATGTGAAATGGACTTAAAAGGGATGGGATAGCCCCTGTCAGGGTAAATGTGACCAATCACCATAAAGTCAAGCTCATTTAAAAAGAGATCCATTATATGTTTAAAAATGTGAACCCCTAATGCACGTTTGACTCTGTAGTTAATGAAAAACGGATTTAAATCCCAGAAGTCCTGTAAAAGGTTAAAAGTCAAGGCAATGATCGTGAAACAGAAAATAATAGGAAATTTAAACCTTTTCTGCTCAGTCACAATGCAGAACTTTATGCGCTAACAGTGTCCAGACATATTCAATAAGAAAGAGTTCCTTTCAGAAACTCTTTCATACATCAGATTTTGTCATTCAAGAACTGAGCACCAAGTAGAGACATCTATTACCTAAGCAATAAAAATAAGTCTTTATATTTGCTCATAAAAAAGAAAGTGGACATTTTGTGACTTTTAGAAAAGAAAGAATTCAAACACTTAAAAATCATTGCACCTTGACCTCCAAATATTATTTCTTGTCCTTACTGCTCTACTAATGAACTCTGATTTGTTGTCTCTAAGTTATAACATTACCTGTCTGTAAAACGTTATCTGTAAAAAATCCCTGATTTCCAGAAGTAGGGTGTTCCTGCTGCGTACATCAGTGCTTCATTGTGTCCAAACAACATCCTAATGGACTTCATGCTCATGTACACCGTGTTCCAAATTATTATACAAGTGATATTTTCTCAGATTTTCTTAAGTGATCCAAATGATGGTCAGTATGATTTTCAAGTCATGAACTATTATAGTATAAATCAAATTTTACTGAACAAAGCTCCCCATGAGAACAGTAGTTTTTTTTCCAAAAATAAAAAACTCAAAATGCACTGTTTCAAATTATTATGCACAGCAGATTTTCTAAACGTTTTATGGATTATAAGGAACTGCAAACGGTCATTCTATGAATGTGCAGCATTAAATGGTCACATGTACTAAAATCAAAAGCTATTTCAATCAAAAACATCTTAACAGACCGAGTTACATGTTAACATAGGACCTTCTTTCATATCACAGCACAATTCTTGCATCCACTGAACTTGTGAGTTTGTGGAAAGTTTCTGCTTAAATTTCTTAGCAGGATGTCAGAAAACCTTCCCAGAGCTGCTGGTTTGATATGAACTGCATTCAGATCTTCTGCTTGAGGAAACTCCAAAGGTTCTCAATAGGGTTGAGGTCAGAGGTCAGAGGAGGATGGTGACCACACCAGGAGTTTCTCCCCTTTCATGCCCATAGCAGCCAATGACACAGTGGTATTCCTTGCAGCATGAGATGGTGCATTGTCATACATGAAGATGATTTTGCTACTGAAGTTACGACTCTTCTTTTTGAACCATGAAAGAAAGTGATCAGTCAGAAATTCCATCTACTTTGCTGAGGTCATTTTCACACCTTCAGGGACTCTGAAGGGGCCGACCAAAGATTCTCTCCTCATGATTTCAGCCCAAAAAATGACTCCACCACCTCCTTGCTGACGCACAGTGGTGTTGGGATGTGGTGGCCATCCACCACCAATCCACTACTGCGTCCATCTGGACCATCCAGGGTTGCACAGCAGTCATCAGTGAACAAGTCTGTTTGAAAATGAATCTTCATGTACGGCTGGGCCCACTGCGACCGTTTCTGCTTGTGAGCTCTGGTTAGTGGTGGCCGAATAGTAGGTTCATGCACCACAAGCTTCTGGAGGATCCTCCACCTTGAGGTTCCAGAGGCTCCAGCAGCTTCAAATAACGGTTTGCTGCTTTGTAAGGGTATTTTAACAACTGCTCTCTTAATCCGATGAATGTGTCTAACAGAAACCTTCCTCATTCTGCCTTTATCTGTACAAACCCATCTTTGTTCTGAATCAGCCACAAATCTCTTCACAGTACGATAACGCTTCAGTTTTTGTTAAATATCAAATGTTTTCATACTTTGTCATACGGCACTACACTATCTGATGATTTTCATCAGCAGAGATTCTTTCTCTTTCCATATTGCTTGAAACCTGTGGCCTGCTTAATAATGTGGAACATCCTTCTTTAGTAGATTTCCTTTAATTGAGCTCACCAGACAAACTAATCAACCAACTCTCTGAAATTAATTATAGTGATTCGAAGAAAAAATTTAATCTTTATGACACTTAAATCCAATTTGCATAATAATTTGGAACACGGTGTAAACTATGATGACATTTTTACTTATAAGCTGTCTCTTGGTGTACCAGTATGGCATTAGACCTTTAGCAATGTTTCATATTTTTTCCCCTTTTTGCTTGAACCACCTTAAGTAGATCTTGAACTTTGACCAGGGACATGCCAGAAGCCCTTCTGCTGGAAGGCTGCTTTGAACCATCCATGCAGTTATCAATACTAGGCCTTTGGCAAAGTATCTCAATGCCTTGGGTTTTCCTTTTTTTCTGCCTCCACCAAACCAAGCTAAATGAAAGAATGTTCTTTTAAAACACTACAAGTCAAACCACTGAAAGTTACTATTGTTATAATGATAATATTTTATACTTTAGAAATCAGTGTCTGTTGTTTGGTCTTGCTTGGGTATATGTTGTGAAGAAGATTACATAAATATATGGCACTAAGGTTACAATTTTAGATATGTCTATTGCCTAAAAGCAAAAAACATCTAATACCGTTGAGAGCAGCTTTCATGCACAGTGCTTTGAATTTCTGTATTTCTAACAACCAGAGGGGAGTTTTTGGCTTATGTAGTAGAACAGTTTGAAAAGCAAAACAACAGGAAGTCCAGCTGTCTTCTTTTCACAAACTTAGGACTTTGAGATGTCTCTGACAGATTGCTTGAAGCGTGAGCATGTGGATTTGATCTTGCTGTTTTCACAACACTTACAAGCTTCGACATTCCTTGCGCAAACACACCCTGCCTGTTTAGAAATAAAGTATTTAATCAATAATTATGTTTTAAGCTGTGGTGCAGAAGGTTTGTTTTACTGTCCTACAATAACTTCAATCCAACTATTTTCAGACAATCTAGATATAAAATCCCTTTTGTTACATTGTTTATTCTGTATGCGGTGTTACATTCAAAGCTGCAGCTGATTTAATGATGCAGCTTACTAGACCAGACGGTGCATATTAATGGGTTGTGGAAAAAGATGTCAAAAGCCATATTTGGGGCAAAGCTAAGAACGCTCCTTTTGAGCATATAGTGCCAGGTCTTTTAAAATACAAACTGTGTGAAGGAATCTCTAATCAATGAAACAGGTCTCTCTAGTAAATGGGGTCTTCTTGGATCGCGGCGAGACAATCTGTATCAATACAGGTCAATTAAAACAAGTAAAATATCCCAGGCTACATATCTTAAGTTATAGGCTTAGTCGAAGTGCATTACAGCATTAAAAATCTTCCCACTTAGTTTTCAGAAACAAACTAAAGCATTCATGCATCTCAAACGTCCTTTTAAAGAAACACTTCCCAGAATTATTCAGTTCAGTATTTAAGGTTTTTTTTTAATGTTTTGAATTAGAAATGATTAGTTGCAGTTTAAGCTCATTAAAATCAAAAGCCGTTTAGTACAGATAAATTAAGTACTGGTGCCATCTTTAGTGTTTTTAGCAGCTAACAGTTAACCAGTTGTGGTTCTGTCAAATCTTTCCCATGTTGCCTGTCACACTGTCACAGATTCTTTCTTCTACGCCCAAAATGCTGCCGTAAAACTTATTAAACATACCAGGGATTTCTGTGTTTTTGTTGCCAAGGCATTGGCTAACCCTATGAAGATGAATATTAACCAACACAAGAGGGTAACTCAAGCGCTACTTCCTTTTTTTACTTCAAAATAAGAGTCTCAAACATAGGTGTCAAGTTTGAAGAATGTACCTTCATATACGAGACTCATAGTAATATCTTAAACTTCTTTCACCAGATGAGGTGCTCATGGGATAAACCTTTATTACAAACTGAGAAATATTGGGGGGAAAAATAGAAGAGCCTCACAATAACTCCACAACAACCCAGCTATTAAGTAATGAAACATGAAGAAGGGCTTAAAATAAAAAGCCTAGTATAAGTTCAATATGGCAATAAATTTCCCATTAGAATATTTCTATAAACTTGGACTAATCTGCCCAGTCTGTAGTTTCTGCTGTTGTGAAATTGTTAGATTTTTACTACTTGATAATTCACAGTAATGTGACTTTTTGTTTCAATTTCTATCAATAAATGAACATACTGACATTCTAATAAATGAAACAACTTAAATTGTCATATTTATTTGCAGAATGTGAGAGAAGTGTGGCGTTTTATGAGCGTAGACTGAGATCATGTGTAAAGCAGTGCTTTCCATTTCTGGCCGTGGCTTTTTCATGTATGTCTGATTGTCAGTGAGGTTTGTAACGACTCCAAGTTATCAGTACTAAACAGCTTGCTGTATGTGTATCTATGAATTTCTGTCATATACAATAGGATCACAATGATGTAATTATAACCATTGACAGCACTTACTGTCAATTTGGGGTTATTGGCAGATGGCAGAAGTGACCTCACAATTGATTATTGGCTGCTGCTGTCCAACTCTGCAGCTCATGTCCCAAATGAGTCATAAAAACACTTTAAATACTACGGTGTCACGATTCAGATTATTTATTTACTTAAAAATATTGCAATTAGACCGGTGTCAACTTGAAATTGTCTCAGCTGAAACTTTTTTGCTGCTATCTAATTATCCAATCCCTGCTAATGACACACACATCCACACCCACACGCCCCCCCCCCCACACACAAAAAACAACAACCAGACACAATAAAATAATTGCCCAAGGTCAACCTGAACATTTATCAAGCGATAAATATAGCGTACCTGTGGAGCTGCTATCACTTAATGTTACTAAAGCCCTCCTGTGTGCGACTATAATTTCCACATGCCACACACCAACAGTTGTGCATCACCTGCTACCTCGTTAATGGATATGTTTGTTTGTCAGATTGGCCTCTGCTGGTGGTATTGTTAGGAATCAGCTTTTCCATAATAACGTGTCACTCTAGCCATTATTACAGTGACACTGTGCCCAGTTTGTGCTTTTGGTCAAAGCCGTTTTGTCAGCGTAATATTGGGAATAATCTTTACAGCTTCATTTAGGCCAATGCTAATTGCATGCCATCCCTATGAACCTCCACGACCAGACTGGAAAGCATAATGACCCACATAAGGCTCAGTGCTCACTCAATTATCTGCCAACTGTTTTGTATATGTTCAGATTTTATTCAGCTTGGCAAGATTCTGCCCGGAGCTTGTTAACATTGTTTGTGTGTCTCAAACAACACAGAGTATATTTAGCATCAGCTTGAGGCGATTCAGTAATTACCCGTCATGATAGTGCCATCTATGTCATGACATTTGAATTCAGCAGTTATTCCTCCTCTGTAACCTAGTACAAATGGATAAAAAGTTCACACTTTTATTTTTCCGACAGCTAGCATTTAAGAGCTGGACTCTACCAGCCAGCTTTATGACATTTGGACTTTAACTGCTTAAACTTGGTACAGAAATTAATAATAATTAAAACCGGCTTTTAAAAGTATTATTTACAGTGCCTTCCAAAAGTATTAAATTATTTGCAAGTCTTTATATTTTGTCTTGTACAACTGCTAACCTAACTGGATTTCATTGATAGTTTTAGTTATAGATATTCAGCCTCTCTAAGCCACTTTAGAGAACCAGCTATTTCTGCACCTCAAAATTAAAATCTGTGTAGCTGTGGCTGTATGTTTTGATTGTTCCTCTAGAATATGAACTTGATGCCCTGGTTACAAATCTTTAGCAGCCTGTAGCAGGAGTTTTATTTTGGACTAGACTCCCATGTTTCAAATGGCTGTAGATTAATCCACCTTGCTTCTGCCAAACTACAAACAAGATTTTCAATAGCTTTCGTTCACTAAAGACTTTCCGTTTTGAAACTCTTCCATTAAGGCCACATTTGTGGTGGGCATGTGTCACACTTGTCAGGTCAACAGATTCTTCTGCCAAAGATGTAGATATTTTTCGCTCTTTCAAATTTTTGTTGTAAATAGGTGACTTCTCTGATAAATGCTCTCCATGACCGGTCTAAAGGTTTTGGTGAAAAATCAGGTCTTTTGATGTTTGATGTTGATGTTTTCATGTTTTGCTGATGAATCGAACAAAAACTTGGCGCGTATTGTAAGCAAAGGTTCTCCGATCCTAGTCCTCAAGATCTACTGTTCTGCAGGTTTTAGGTGTGTCCCCTTTTTCTTTGCAATGCTGTTTCTTCCCTGGTGTTCTCTAACAAACCTCTGAGGATTTCAAAGAACTGTACTTACACTGAGATTAAATTTTATAAAGGTCATTTGTTAAACATATTAAATGCGAGGCATCAGAGTAAAGGCGGAGAATATTTATGCAGGGTAAACCTGTTAAGTTTTTAGTTGTAGCACATTTTGAAAGCAACATAATTTTTCTTTCAAAAACATTGCATTGTTTTTTTACATCAAATCCCTACGCAGTATGTTTGAAGTTTGTGTTTGTTACCCAACAACATGTGGAGCGTTCACAAGGCAGAGGTTCTTGCAAGAACCTGTATGTGAAACACATGTTTTTGAACAAGTCACTGTTTTTTAGTTTAGGCCAAACAAAATCCTTGGAAGCATATTTTGCTTTTTTTTTTTTTTTTTTTTACTCCGTATGCAATAATTAGCTGTGGATATTTCTATTTTTTATTTTCAAAATCAAGTAGAATAAGAAAAGGAAACAGTTTTAAAATCTGGGCAATCCAAATAATTACTCCCTAAAGGTAAGAATAAAAACAACCAAGTAACAATTTTCTCCTGGTTTGGTGATAAAAACATCTTCAAGAATAATGAAGAATAATGAAGATTACAGTTTTTTTTCTGCTATTGTTTGGCTACGTTGTGAGAAACTGAAATCATTCCTCACTCCGTAAAACATACTGTGATTTCTACATGTAGCTAATTTGCCCTAGAGTTTTGCCTTAACTGGTCCCCTACATTTCTTTTGAGTGACAAACTTTGCTTCATTACTGTGACTTAGAAAGCAGATTATTCATACCCTGGAATCTAGTGGCATAACTGACTCATGTATATTTTAAACATAACCTCAGGTTTTCCTATATTGCTGTGTGTTAGGTAGCACCCCCTGAGTCCTTTCAATTACCCGAGTTTGCTTTCTGCTGCTGCCGGCAGAATATCAAGTGAAGCCCAGCTGACTCTGTGTGGACCTATTAGGAAAGGATTAAACTGGCTTGCAACTAATAAAGGCCATGTTTCTGTATTCGTATATGGACTTTACGAGGCAGCTTGAATAATTACCAGACCCATCGATGGAGAAAAATGTGGATGGGAGAGTGAAAATGGATTAAAAACAAACAAACAAAAACAAGGAACGTTAATGTGGGAGTGGTGGAATGGTGATGCATGTAGAAGAAAGAAGAAGAAAGAATGGGTGACAGAGATATAAAGACAGGGAGTGCAGAAGGACATTAAAAGTTGTGTTGAAGAATACCTGATAATGAATAAATACTATTGCACACTGTAAAGAATGACCTTTAAATACATTATTTATTTAACCTCAAATAAACCTTAAGTAGAATAATGTGCATCTAATCAAAATATGGCTGTGAAACAAGTTACTAACATATATGTACCTCTGGACGTTGTTATGCTGATGAATGATCCAACCTTTCATAGCACATTAAAATATTTAAATCGGTAACTTTATACTACCTGTGTTTTACAAAGATTCAATGTTTTGTTTTTTTTGCTCAGGCTAAACACAAGAAACTTAAATAGTTTATTCAGTGGACGGCTGCTATTATTTAAAAATGGTCCGTTTATGCATGCTTTGTTCATCAATGAAATGTTTTTTTTTAAGACCCTTGGGAAAACTTCACCTAATGTCTGTATTTATAGCTGAAAAAAATAGCATGTTGAGTATCTAAAGAGCCCCTGAGGCATCTCTTCTACACTTACACAGTGTTAATTCTCTGAAGTAAAATGTTGCATTTCTCACCGCACAAAGAGAGAGGCACATTTGAGAAGGCGTTTTGACATTTTATTAACTAGTGTGTCATTCTACTTACTATTTTTATTTTTATTTTACATAAATATTTGGTATTGACAGTTTTCCTTCTTCAATATTCTTATTATCACCGACAGAGTACTTAAAATGCTAAAATATCCTCAATAGGTTGACAGTTTTGCTAATTACCAAAATGGTTTTCCAGATCATATATATTGATATATACTGTATATATATCAGCTTGTAGCTCTTTGTTCTAATTTATATTCTTGTGACTGTTGAATGTAAGTAGTCTTCCCATGTTTCTTTAAATTTCTGTTGATTCTGGTTTTCAGGGACACATTTAATTTTAAAACCAGGTTTTAATTCCTTTACTTATGTTGTTTTGTTTGCAACAGAGGTTGCTGTTTCTTAAACAGATGTTCTTCTTTTTAGTGTATTAAATAATTAGCATACCTCAGGCAAGGTCGAAAAAATATTACCATCAATTTTTGCACGTAGTACCATCAATTTTTCAAGAATATTTTACTTGTTCAAAGTGCTCATAGTTGCCACACGCAGAAGTCAAAGCTAAATGGGAAAATTTCAACAATCTTGAGAATTTGAAAACTGTTTCTTCAAATTTTGATTTTTACGTAAGAGCAAGTAGGATAAATTGTATCCAAGCACAGATGTGTTTAACTGGGTGTCCAGTTCGGACTGGCTGAGGCTTGCCACGCTATTCAAAGCAAGCAAGTCAAGATGTTTAAACAAGAACCTGGAGCCTCTGTTTGTGAGCAAAAGTAGCTTTTACTGGCTTCTCAAACACCAGTGAGTGGGTGGAGCATGTCTTGGCTAAAAATGTCTTTCAGCAGTGGATGCGGTTGACAGGCTGCTGTTTACTTAATTATTAGCTGGTAGAGATGTTAACAGGGGTATTGATGATCCTTAATTGACCATATGGCTGTTTGTTTGTCAAGCTGGAAATTGGCCAGAGAGCACACTGATAGGACCTTCACACGCACTCACATGTAATGTGTTGTGCAAAGAAACTTGAGCGTACACGCACCCACACACACGCATGCACACAAAAGGCCCACTCGACATATAATTTGCAGTGCTCCTAATGCTTTACCACAAGGCATCAGCTTGTCTCAGAACATTAATGACATTATGCTGCACAGATTTTCTTGCTGACCTTGCTGCTCGATAATTTGGACGTGCTTATGTGTTGTCAGTCGTGCATGAAAGAGTTTCTACCACAGTCCATGGTTGCCGCCACCTGCTTGTTCAAGATTCACCCTCCAGGTGCTGTTAGTCTGTGAAAAGCCAATTAGATCTGCCTTTAATCAGATGCAACTCAACACTCTTTTTATTGTTCTCACTTCATTAATGCAGTCACACTTTTTAACTGCAGGTCACACTTTTTAATCCTTAGTCCTTTTTCTTTACTTAGACTACTAACAAGTTTTTGTTAAAAAGCACTCGGGGTGGAGGAGCCCTGGCATCCCAATTGTCTGCGGGGTTTTTTTTTTGAGAGAGAGAGCTTTATAAATTATTGAGAGACACATGCAAGAGTTAGCTCACATACCAGGATCAACCTTTTTTTCTGCTTTAATCATGGAGTTGTTGTTTTTTTTCCTCCCAGTTTTGCGTTTGTCAACAAGGTGCTTTAGAAAAACTCTCGGCCAGCCTGTAGGACCGAAGGCGGAGATCAATTGATGCGGTTCAATCTGGTGCAAACAGATTGCTGAGGTCTGTAAGATGCATGCTGGTGCTGTTCTGCTGAGCCCAGACAACGTCGATGTAGCAGATTTTATGATCCATCCAATCTAATCAAGCTGGTTTTAGGGTATTTACTAAAATTGTTTCTACAAATTACGAGATGTTGTCGATAACTCTTGTTCAGAATTTAGGTTGTGCCACTGTTTTTTTTGTTTTTTTGTTTTGTTTTTTCTTGACATTTCAATACAGTACCAAGGATTTTTTTATTTATTTATGCAAGATTAAATATTTGCTTATTAAGCATTGATCATTTCTTTTGAAAACTTGTTTACCAATCTTATGTCAGTCAACTCTTGATTGGTGTTACAGCTAATGTTTGTTTTGCTCAGTGGAAAGATCTTTTGTCATGAAATGCAATTCAGCAAATTTTAATTGGAATTTAAACATCTGTGCTGAGCTGCGTGTTTTTCTTTATTTTAATTTTTTTTTATGGAGCTTCTATCAGCAGATGATCTAGTTTGAACTGGAGCTGGTAATCTTGGAAACACTTTCACATTAAGGCTGCTCAATTATGAGAAAATATATCTGTATATTTTGGTTAATATTAAATTATTTTGCCATTTGGTCATCTAGATATATAGATATGTCATATAGATTGAATTTGTTTCACTTACAGAGCTACATTTATTTTCTCTTTTAGCACATTTCTAAAAAATATTTTCTAAATGCTATTATTGTCAATGTAATGTTTTTGTGACTTAGCGTCGTACGGTTTATTTAAACTTTGCTAAAAAAGGAGGGAACCAGTGTTTGGGTAATCATTTCTATTGAAGTGACTCTTCTTGGCAACAATTTTTATGCTGATAGAAAATCCTGTATTTTCCTTTCCTTCAATGGTGGAAAGAAAAATACATTTGTGCATTAGGAAACATACTTAAATGACAAGCCATTGTAGATATAAAAAGCGGAGGACATTTTGATATTAATTTCACATATTTTCAAGAAAAGAAACTTGGATGATCTTTGATGTCGAAAAGACATACATGTGCAAAAACAAAATGACCATTTCCTGTGATTCTAAGCATAAATTATGATTTAAAAAATGTAATATTTTCTGACAATTTCATAGTTAGTCATTTGTAAAATAAAGCAGAAATAAAGTAATTTGTGGCAACAAAAAAAAAAGCCAAATTTTCTCTAAGACTGAAGTGGTAAAATTATGAGATGGACATCTGGATATTTTCTGAAGTATAAATGGTCCAGGCTCTTTTCCTCCATCAGAAGTCAGTATTTGAGACTCAATGCAGCCATTTTCCAGATTTTTCCTCACTGCTAGACATATATTCTGGATCCTGTTTCAGGTGTTGTGTTGTTGTTTTTTTTCTTCCAAATTTCAGCATTTATGCCGTGGCTACCCTGGAAGTGCTGGACATTTCAAAATAAGAGCACATGAACATAGCTTAACTCCTCCACTTACAAGTGAACGCGAGGCGTGCTGTGCCGATGTGAGGAAAACAAATTCTGTCAGGGATAACTACCTTGGCACGACACCGGCCAAAATGGAATTGGATGTTAAATCATGTTGCTCGGTTTCATTAGCAAACCTTAGCATATCATCTCAGAGTTCTCCAATGTTCTCCATTTTGCCCACTAAACAATTTGCTCCTCTGAATATGTGAACCCAGTTGATTCATGATATGACGCTAGTTAGAGCAAACAGGGCTCAGGAGGGGGAACGCTTTGCTATGACTGGTCATTAAGGTTGGAGGAGACATAGAAGAGGGTTTGTGCGAAACAGATGGGAACGCACTCTGCCAAGCGCTGCACTACGAGACCCGCTCCTCAGAGACAACTTCGCCCCCTCGTTTGAAAATGAGAGCATCAAATATAAAAAAGTATAAAGAGCCTAAAATAAAAACAGAATAAAAAAAAATATCTAAAGTTTATGAAATATGTAAACAAGTTTTACAAAAAAAAGTCTAACAAAAGAAAACCCCATTATGAAATGAATACATAGATAATAAAATAAATATTTAAAAAACCTGTCATAAATTTGTTATTTCATGGGGACAATTACATTCTTGATGGCTTCCTTACTAATTAGTTATTAATGACAGTTTTCATCTATTTATTTAAGTTTGAATGAAACGACTCTCCGTCAACTCTATGAAAGTCTGTTATTTTTGTCAATGACAACCCAGATTTTTAGATCACATTTGCATATCATAGACCACAACAAAATAGTGTCTTTTCATGGTTTTGTTTTTGTGTATGACACAAAGTGTAATATGGCAAAAATTATTGTAACAATAACAGTTTTGCTGTTGATTTAATTGTTTTGTGATTTTTGGAAACCAAAAGCAATTGGTCCAGATCATCAATTATATTGATCAGATTGATGATATTTCATGGCACTAAATAAATGGAAAAACAGCTTATTATGCTAACTGTTGCAACAAAGTCACCTTAGTAAATGTTCATGCAGGGACCTCTGCCACTCACTGGCAGAGGTCTCTTGCTTCATATGCAAACTGAGCCTTTATCAAAATGTAAATGCTGCCTCTCGTTTGTCTCTATTCTTCTTTTTCCCGTTCTGTTGTCTCATCCGTAACAAGACTGCTCTTTTACTCTTAACCTCCTTGCTCGTTGCTGTCATCCTGTTTTGTTAATATTAATTCTTTTCAACCAGTGTTTATCCAGCTCTCTCCCGCACCTCTCTCTGTCTAGTCTCAATGCATGCAGAGTGCGCATGAATCTAAAGGGGGCTGAGAGCAGGTGTGCAGCTGGCTGACTATTGCTGCTGACTCTCATAACATCATATTGAAGGTTAGTGGCGAACATATGGGGTCGGAGAATACAGCTGGCCTCTAATGCTGATGGACTTCCACCAGCTCTAAATTCTGCTGCAGGTCCAGGCCAGGTGCTTGGTAGCATATGGCCTTACAGAATCAAAATTTTGAGCGTTGCACCAGTGCATTTGCTCTGATTTCCAGACAAAGCAGGAAAACGCGTGAAATAAATCCAGGAACGATTCTGAGCAATTGTACTTGCAGCAGCCAGATTCCGGTGCATCTCTCTTTGGCACAGAAAAAAAATGAAGGTGGTAAATTTCTCTGACTCAGGGAAAAATAAAAAAATAAAATTGGACACAGGCTTACTCTCATAATTCTTGCCCTCCCAAGAGGTGCAGCAGTGACTTGAATAAGTCTGTAGGTCAAACTATTTTTTATCTTACCACTTGGCCTGGTCACTCAGCAGCTGGGTGGGAACTTTAGAGAGAAAGTTCCTGTGCATTCATCAGAGAGATCCCTTTAGTTCTGTATAAAAACTCTTCTGTCAATACATCTCTTCGTTTCCCCCCGGTTCTCTTTTCCAACCTTTTCTATGTTTCTCATTTCCCTTTTTTTATCCTTCTAGCCTCTCCTTTCTTGTGCAAGCACAGCACAACCTCTCTTTTTCCTGCTAAGCCCAGGAAAGGCAAAAAGAGAAAAAAAATCCAATAAGCATAAGTCTCAGCTTTGCGTTACCCTGTCGTGTCTGAGATGTTATTTAAGCGTGACACGTGGTCGATTTTTCCATTCCACCAGGATGCCCTCGCACCACTGTGCGAACATCACCTCTACCTCCCCTCCTTACCTCTACTGCAAAGTAGATTCAATATGAACATGGCTCCTTGCTTTGGCTCCTGCCTTCCCAGATTTGGTTGGAGGAAAAAGGGTAAATAGGCAAAGGGTGTGTGTGAATAATGCAAGGCGAACATTAAATGTCAAGACTAAAAATTCACTATTTCCCCCTATTGTCTTGCTGGCATTCACAGCATGTTTTATGCATTTTATAATTAGCAGCGAAGTCCCAGAGGAGGGAAGAGGAGGAAGCGGGCTGCTATTGCGAAAGCTTGCTTCTGTAAAAGAGAGGCATTTTAAAAAGCTATAGAAATGCATTTATAGACTATATTTTCTAGCCTTTTGAAATTGAAAACATTTATTTTTCTGTTTATTTTACATCCTGTATGCCTTAATTTCTAGACATACTTTCTAGGGATGATCTGGTAACTGGCATCATGAGGTATTAAACTTTCATGAAGTTGCAGTTTGAAAGTCATTATACTATTGTGTCTTTTTATTGGCTCTTGACCCAGCGTGAGAGGAGTCATTTTATTTGTCAAGTTGTGCATTACATCTTTTATGTGTTTGCTTGATTTATGTTTTTGTATGATGTCCATTCAGTCAGTTTTTCGGTTTTAATAGTTTTTATAAATAACGTTGGCTTGGCCTGTGGCAGGTTATGGCTATGGTTTAACAATTCGAGGTTTCCGGGGATTGCTCTAGTTCCATTGACCATAGAATAATACAACATTGCCCTGCCCCCACATGTTGTGCATTGGTTGACAGTTGGCTGAAAAAAGCTGAAAACGTGTTTTTGGTTTGTGTATTAAGGTGAAAATAATCTTCAAATCTCAGCTTTATTATTAAAAAAAAGCCTGTGGATTAAATATTTTCTATACTGTATTTTAGCAGCACTAGCAATACATGATGCTATCCTGCTTTGAATGAAATCAATCGATTTTGAAAAGCTGCTATATAAAAATATTTTGACTTCCTGCTGTGCTCCTGTGGTGTTTATAAATCTAGGTTATTATGCTGTAAAACTCCCTTACTAGCCTTGCTTCCTACTCACTGTGTTTCAAGGTTGTAGAACAAGCATTTAGCATTCTGTCACCCATTCCTGTTTTAAAGATGAGCTATAAGAATATGAACAATGTAGTACAGTAGCTACATTTTTAATTGTCTTCTCTTTTGGTGGCTGAAGCTAACAGGGGAATATGGCAGGAGTTAGTTGGTCAACGTGGGACAAATAAAAAAACAATTCTCTAATGTAATAATTGCAGTGATGTAAACATGTAAACAATTATTACGATTGCAATGAATGATTAATAAGTCTACGGTTATTTACACTGACTAATCCTCATGCAGCACATCTAATGCACAGCACGTCTGGCCAAATTACCTGTCTGGAGGAAAAGTAGAGCATAATAATAGTATTCACCTAAATTACTGTAAGAAGTTTTATTTTGATTTTTTACTGCCGCTCAGTGTGAAAGTTTTCATCAACAAACACTGCAGGCGGAATTGAGTTTAATTAAACTTTTACTGTGAGTGTCTCAAGCTCACAAAGTAACATCCAGTTCTGCTTTGCGTGGTACACTGGGAAATGATTGGTCCACAGTAAAACTAATTGAAAACGAAGGCTTTCAGGGCACAGCAGCACCATTTGCTGAGAGGATCCAAAGCCTTTCATTGTCTCCTTTTAGCAATATGTTAGTTAAGCCAGCTGAACCACACTTCCAAAGAGAATTTTAAGACTTTCTCTTACTGTCTGGGACAGCAAAACCAGGCTTGAAAGTTTTTTTCTTTTTGGTATTTTCAAATGAAAATCTCTATTCTGACCAACTGTAGCAAGATTAAATGAATCAGAAATAAAAAAAAGCGACAAATGGTAAACACAAATTGAACCACTTTGTTACATTTATGTCTGTTATGGACTAGGAAAAGTCAGAAAGGCATAGTTTATCATAATAAGTATATTCAGACTTTTACACATTTTGTTATAAAAAGAATAAAATGTTTATTATTTCTCAAAGGTTAGAGCTCAGATTTCCTCGTCTTGTTCTAATGAATCCAAAATTGTGTCTCGTCTTGTGAGATGGATGTACTGTTACACCTATCAGCTATCTAAAGAAACGTCATTTTAATGTTGGAGATAAACTTCTGCATTTTAGTGCTTCATTCAACTTCATATCATGTAGTTAGGAGACTTATATTAGGGCAGTAAGTCATACATTTGTATGTTCTTTACAAGAAACATAACCAGCTGGAAAATGCAGAATGTGTTTTAAAGTGGGGCCATTTTTAAAGAACTTAATGTATAGAAAATTTTTGAAGCTTGTTCAAGATACAATCTGTATTTGAACACTTTTTTAATTTTGTGCCAGACTGCACTGGACAATATTGTTCATGTCCTTTGCAGAAGGGGCAGAACTTATTTGCTCTCTCTTTAAGAATGTGATTTTCCATGCAAAGAAGCCCTTATCAAAAATAGGGGTGTTATTCATAGCTGAATTGCTCTGCAAATGATTCTTGCCTGTGACAACATTCATCAAAATGAGACATTGCATAACCAAAGCTGGTACGCTTTTAATTTGCGCCAGTTTTACCTCTGGGCAGCGCAGCACATACAACAGCATCAAAATCCCCCTTCATCAAGGTTGGATCTGGCTTTTAGTTGCATAAATACGTATATTCGTTTTAGATGACTTCCCTAATTACCTTTTTAAACCGGAGTACTCTCACAATGCATTTGGCGAGAATTAAAAATGCACCTCCCTGAGTAGCATTTTTCTTTTCTTTTTTTTTTCATGTCTGAGCCTGCGTTTATCCACCTGAAATTAATTCCCTAATTTGTTTGTAAGATACACAGGGAATACTGGAGATCCCAATCCACTTAAAGCATCTTGTCTGCTGCTTTACATTTCTGTTCTGAAATGCTGATTTGTCCCCAAAGAGTCCTCCCTGCAATCCTGCTAGTCATTAACATTGAAATGAAGAACGAGTCTCGGCTTTTCATGAGGGGTCTGTAAAATTCTGTAAGGCGTTCCTGCAGTGTGTGTGTGTGTGTGTGTGTGTGGGTGGGTGGGTGTATGCGTGTTTGCTTTGGCTGTCTAATGAAACCAAGATTAGAAGAAGGGGAAATTTCATGTTCAATGCTGAGAATTCACACTCAGACGATGGTGTGGCTTGCACTGCTAACACTTACTGATACGTGTCGAGGCGTTTGATGACATGCTTGTCCAAACACACAAATCAAAAAGCTGAAAGCTGCCTGGCATGCCACAGTGGTGCAATCTCAAACACTCATCCCTCTGTGTATTATAAATGCTACTCAGTCTATTTTCTTTTTTTTTTGTTAGCTTTCAAAACCTTTTGATGAAGTAATTTCATATTGATCCTCTTGAGGGTTCCACAGTTGTTCTAGCCTTGATTTTAGCAGATATGTGATTTTTATACGTAGACAATATTTAATATAATATTTTATCATATTTCCATAATAGCTTCCATCACAAACACATGCTGGACTCTCAGGTTTCCTCTGGTTAACAATACAAGTGTGAGGTAGAGTGTGAAACTGACAGTGTATCTTATTTATATAAAAGGTTTTCGTTCGTATCGGTACACACTCAAACTTTCGTTTGTGCATATTGCCTAAAACAGAAATGCAAAATCTTGGCTTATAAAGACCAGTGTATCCTTGGCTTGTAAAGCTGTGGGACACTGTAGGCATATTCACAATGTTTATTGTGATAATTTGGTTTACTTTTAATGTTCTCTGACTGAATTAGTGAACACTATCTTTAGGTGTAGTGCCCATTATGTAACATTTACATGCATTGATGTGAATATTGTAGCAGCCTTTGACATTTTTTCTTACATATTTCAGTTATCAGGGTTTTTGATTAATTAAATCTTTATTACTTTCACAAATAAGCCAGTCCCTTGACGGCTCCAAATATGGTACATACTCCAAATCAGAATAAATTTAACCGTCAAGGACTTGTATGCTTCCAGAGCACTTTGTGCATTAGTTACTGAATAAAGTAATTAAATATCCTGATAGAGAACTGTTGTGTACAGCTTCCAAGCACTTATTTAAGATTGAATATTTGTCTGGCAATGTACCACACAACAGATGATTTGTCACGAAATATCTGAAAAAAGCAATGCAGTCTGGGTACGGTTTTTTCTTTTGTGGTGCGTTCTTTTATTTTTATTATTCAGAAGTCAGACTGAGTTTCCTGTTGAAAATACAGCAAGAACACCCACTGATTCTCAAGTTTTTATCTTTAGAATCTATAGAGCCCTGTTGCTCTGTCAGGTAGATTATAATGAAAGCTACACCTGTATACTAACTATTATCACTTGTGATGAGTTTTCTTTCACTAAGCCAATGGCAAACATAGTTCAATAAAATTTGTCTTTATGGACATGTTTCTTTTGTGTTTGAAAAATATATATATTTTTTTTTATTTGTTACCCACCACGTCTTGCATCACTCCCACATTTGAACTACGACTTCTGTTTTTTTAATATATACATTTATACACACAAATGTTTGCAATATCATTAAATGGCAATATTCTTTTCATCTAATCAGAAATTCTCTTTTACTGAGAAAATGATTTTTAGCTTGAGCTGATGCCTTTTTGAAGAACTGTCAAGCCCTTACATGTGCATTTCAGAATGTTATAATTGTGTCTAAATCGTGTTGAAATTATGTTCTGTGATTTCAAAAGTTATTGATCAAAGTGATCTGAGATTATTTTTGCATCTCCTGCCTCCCACTGCTTAGTTACATACCTAAAGATACTGCAATCATTAAAGCAGTTTTGGCAATCTGTTTCGCTTGGTCCTAAACTTTGAAAATTGACCATATTTCCTTTTTTTTTTAAAGATTTAAAGATTTAAAGATTTTATTTGGCACTAGAGGCCTTAGTCACCAAATCTTGTGGTTTGTTTACATTATTAGGGGTGTTTTTATGCTACTGGACTAATTACTTCTGTCACAGTTTTGTGTCGACTTGCTCTGTAATTTCTAATTTGTCTGTGCAGTTCATGGCAAAGTGCTTCCATGCCTCTTTACTGAAAATTAAAGATTCCTATACACAGTGAACATTTTTCTGCATGGTTATTGTGAAGTAAATTTTTTTTTTTTTTTCCCCGTCTCTTTCAGGTCTGCAAGAGGTGACTGTTAGAAGAAATGCCGGTCCCAGCTGCCCTAGTACATCATCACCGGGACCATGGCAACTCCTTTGCCAATGACAAAAAAGAGGTACTTCCATGGCTTCGCCAGCCTTGCTAGATGGTCGGCATCCTCCTTGATGCTCCTATGGTTGCCTTTGGTGTTGCTATGGCTGCCGTGGCCTGCCCAAGCTGAACAACTGGCCAGCGGGGGACCGAGTGGAAAGGCGCTTCATGGTTCCCTGTCGTCCCCAGCATCGTCGTCGTCGTCATCCTCCTCCACCTCCTCGTCCCCGTCCAGCTCCTCAGCATGGGGCTTCAACACACGGCAGAGTGGGGGGCAGCTGGACTGGCTGCTGTCAGAGAAAGGACCTTTTCACAAATGCCCGGAGTACACGGAGTTCAGAGAGAGGTTCCAGCAAGGGTTTTCTACAAGATACAAGATTTACAGGTGAGAGGGGGTGTTCATATGTGTGGCAGAATGCACTTAAGATTTGGAAGATCAAAAGGTGGAGCAGAGAGTGGCACTCTGCCTTAAACCTAAGTGTGGGGTTTTGTGTCTCCCTGTTCAAAGAGCTGCTTACCCACCATTTTGACTTGTGATCTCTTGATATGAAAGACATCCACTAGGAATCTCTTGTCACAAGACGCATATGTTTGAGTTTAAGGTATAGATTCGTCTGAAGTTTTGTTTGGGATCAAAGCATCTGAGAGAGGTAAAATCAAAAAAAAAAAAGAAAAGATAAAAAGCATAGAAACCTTTATTCCTCCTTTCAGCTTACTGGACATTGTTAAAAACATCTATAGAAATGTTTTTTCTCCCTGAAAAGTAAAATCCATTTCGGTGTTACTCATTGTGATTGTTCAAAATAATTTTTTTAATCAATTGGTGACAGCTTTAGGATGTTATGTGTGCTAACTGAGAGCAGGTCACTGTGTGGGTCGCCTTTCTTTCACCTTCCATATTCAAACCAAAAACAGAGAGTAAATGAGTTTAACTCAGCTGAATGCTAGCTGTAGTCGTTAAATCTGTTACAACTGTCTTTAAGTTGAAATCTTTTAGAACATATACTTGAATTTTATTCCTTCTTTTTACTTTTATTTTTTTTCTCCCATACACTTGTGGATTCTTGACACTTTAAATCAAAAAACATTGTTTGAAAAGGTCCTTCGAGTTGCTTTTATTTCACAAATATATCAGAGTCAATCTCGAAATTTGTAAGATGTGTGAAGAAAATGTAATTTCATCTGCAGAAGTGATCCATCTACAGCTGTGAGAAAGACTAGCATATTAACGCTGGATATGCTAGCTGTGTACACACACACGCCCACACCCACACACACACACACACACCAACACATGTATATCACTGAGTGAAAACACAATATATAGATTAATTACACACAGGTGGATGTTTGAAAGCCCCTTTTTCCTGATAATTATGAAGATTTTTCACTTACAACTTGACATTTATTAAATTTGACCTCAGACCAAAAGGGCAAAAAACCTTTTAAATGGAAACGTGAGCAAAAGGAAACATGTTTCATATAGCTCACACACTTGCTTGAAGGTTGTTATTTTCTAAAGGCACTTTTAATCTCACAAACCAGCCTCATATGAACACATATTCTAATTTACTGAATATGACTATGAACTCTTTTGTCTGTGAATCACATGGTTACTTTGTCCTGAGCCCTAAGCAGGTCAGAGCTGTAAAGATCCTGCGTGTGAACTTCTTATGAGGAACTGTAGATTTGTTCACGCTGTTGTTGAAACTGCAAGTTGTGCCACTGTTATGGCCTTTGACTCCTAAGATGTTTTTTCCTAATTCAGTCCTGTACTATCTATGAGCTCTGCAGGATCACACTGAACGTAGCGCAGCCCTGACCTGTATGACCGAAGAACATTTTATGAGCACAGTTTACAACTTGCAGTATACCATCACTGTCCTCAAAAAGAGCTGAAGAGCTGCAGTACCTATTTTACCACGCAGCAAACCAAAGCAAATAATTAAACACAAAGTGAAAACAAGTCAAGGTTTCCTGTTTTCTACAAGCATGTCTTTGACATTCCACACCTACAGGCATTTTATTAAGTTTATCCTGTCTAATATATTAAACACAATCAGGTTTCTTTTCCCATGACACAAACCTGCTGGTTTGGACTTTGCAAGCGAGCACTGACATGTAACATGTAAAAGTGGATGGAAGATTTTGTTTATGTTTGTAGAAAAAAAAAATCTGAATGGTCTTGGTAGCTTTCAATGTTTGCAACATGGCAAGGAAATACCACTGGAGATGTTTTCTATAAGGCACAGTGAAGAAAACTCCATTGTGAGCTTTCATGGAGTTTCAGTTCTTCAGCTGTGGAATAATGTCTTGGTGTTTCAGACAAATAAAATGGCACTTCAAATCGTATAGCAAATAGAGGACTTTCTCCAGGAGAATAACTTCTCTCTTTTGGACCATCCTGCATGTTCCTCTGATCTAAATTCAACCGAAGGCATTTGGAGATGGAAAGCAAGGCTTCTTTTTCTTATCAGTGTACTGGAAACACAAATCGGCTTGTCTAAAGGAGTTGTTAATGGGGCAATGAGAACAACGGGGCCTGAGTCTTTTCACACTTGTAGTTCTGTTTGGGTTGTTTTAGCGTGAAAGTCTTAATTAATATTTTGAGCATCCTGTTTGAGTTTAGAAGAAATATTCAAGTAAATACCTTTACTATTTGTGTGGTATCTTGCCAGATTGTCTTGTTTTTGCAGTTTGAAGCTCAACTTACAACATATGATCCTGCAGCACAAAATGCAATGACTTCTAAGTTTTTCTTGCCAATCTAGGATTTAGGCAAGAATATATAATGACATATCGGAGATTTGTGGCTATGTTTTTGGTATTTTTAAATTTTTTTATTATAGCTGTAATCATATTTAAGAGCTGTAATAAACAACATTCAACTTCAGCATTATACTCCTGCAATGACCAGCCAATAAATATTTATATCAGGAGACAAAGTGATTTCCCACCATGTGTGACAGAACAGTTGCTGTAAATCAGCATATTAAAGACAAAATTACTTGGATTCAACATTTGAACTGTTTTTAGCATCTTATAATGGTGATGAACACAGTTAACATTACCAGTTGCAAACTGGAAGCTCTGTCATTATTCTCTGGAGAATGTATACCTTTATTCCACACATGGCCTCTTTGCAAGGTGCTAAAAGTGGCTTCAGGTCAAATTCAAATCGGCATCCAATTTGGCCCCAAATTGACATCCTGTGGCAGCCACCTGCCTTACTGGAAAGATTTGAGTATGAAATTACCAAAACTGCCAAACTGGCCAAAAAAAGGGCCTAAAAAATAGAAAATCCAAAAGGTGTGAAATGACCAGCACCCCATAAATTCAGTGAAGCAAAGGTGAGGCTGATTGGAAAGAACCCCCTCCGGATGCCATTGAGTGCGCCCACCTTCAGGACTCTACATGCGAGTTTCATGAGAGTGTCATAAGTGACATGTTGAAACATGAACATGATTTCATGTCAAAATCATGTTCTGTGATTTCAAGAACATGATTTAAATGTTCAGACTCTTTTTTTTCCCCACCTTCTGCCTCCCACTACCTTTAGCAGCACTCTTGCTTCCAGCACTGTAGGGTCATAACTTTGCATACAGCTTTTTTTGAAAAAAAGTTTTTTATTTTTTAGTTTGACTTCATTGTTACCCTGATGTAGAATTTGGTTTGATGTGTAACAAGGTTTCCCTTCACTTACAATTTACTTCTGATAGTTTCATTGTTTTCCAGCAATTGTTGTTGAATTTTATCCTCTTGATTTTTATTATACAAATGTGTACAGAAATGATCCTAGTATGTGGAAAAGAAAAAAACAAAACATTATTTTCACAATTTCTGACTGGACATAGCTAAAGGCAGTGAAGATGGAAACACATTAACTTGCACTTCCACCCACATGGGTTCATTCTCGCACCATACACAGCCAAAAACATCAGATCTTTCACTAATGTCTTCAGTCTTTGGGTATGAGCCAAGTATTATTGAGCTGTCTGTCAGGACAGTTTTGTCTTACAATTAAACGCAATGCATTTGTGAGACATCATCTCACTTGAAGGGACAGAAAGAGGGGAAAAAGAAAAAAGAAAAAGCTAAATTTATGTGCAGTCTCACACAAAGCTTGACACCTGACCAACTTGTTCTCGGCAACATAGCACGTTTTAAAATTAAATACTTTTTATTTTATTTTAAGGTTCTCTAGTGCTTTTGCTACCCTGCGTCTAATCAATATTAGATCAAATAGTCAAAAGGCCAGCATCAAAAACTGATACTGATTACTGGTATTTATTGAAAATAGGCAAAAAAAACATAATAATATGTTAAATTATTCCAGTATTTCAAGAAAAAAACCAATAAATTTCATATATACAGTATATTATTTATTTTTTACATATTTATTTATTTATTTTAGCCACATCTTAACCACCACTTAAGAGGAGAAAGGAGACGCTGCTGTTTTCAATTAGGTCTCTTTATTGATTTCCACTGATGGTTTTATTTGGCTACATGTTGCTCTAATGGTCGCTCATTTGGGTCAAAACCATCCAGAAAATGTGAGTGCTTTTTGATAGGCCTTATTGGGAGGATAGTTTTCCGAAAGGAGTGGATTCTGTGCTTAGGAAGGAGCTTCAGTGTCTTGAGGCTGTGTGCTGGGTCATTTCTAAATGATGCAGTGGAGTCCTGGGTCAGGTCCAGAGATAATGGCCCCTGTCACAATTATCATTATTCCGAAAATGGTAGCAGATGCTCACTCTGTTTGCTGAGGCTGCAGTTTGAATTTTTTATTTTCTCAATTTAAACTATATTATATTGAGATTTTTTTTTTCCTTTTGTCATTTCATTCCTCACCCTTCCTGCTCCATGGAAATAAAGTACCCATTTTTTATAAGGGACATCATAAACGGTTCCTTGTTTACAAATGTAGACGTGAGCGTGGAAATGACACACTTTCTTTTGTTTTTAATTTTTTGCCCTTTGATTGTTCCAGCTGCTGACTGAGTGTATTTTCAAAGACGTGCACTTCAATCGATCCCTTCTGTCTAGAGTCTCCTTGCTGTCAAACGCGACATGAAAACGGCAATGTTTTTCTGTCTTCATCCATCTCCCTTCTTCACTCTCTCCTGTCTGCTCTTCTTTTCTCTCTATGCCTCAAGTTAAATCAAATGGAAATGACAGCATCACTTACAGATGGAAGGGAAGAGCTACGTAAAATGACAGGTGAAGGTTATGCGACAGATGTGGAAATAGTGACTCCACTTTTATCAGCAGGACACTTTGACTGATTTCCTTTATCTCAACTTTGACTTTGGGAGTTTTAGCAAAACGCTTTTACTTATGTATGTATAAATTCTGTTTATATAGGCCTAGATGATGAACAAACAAGTTGATATTAACATAAACAATTTGCATTTGTGTCACAGAGCTGCTGCCAAATATCCCCAGCTTAGGGATTTTAATGCCTTCTCTCTCCAGAGGCAACATGTGAGTCATCTGAGGTTTAGATGGTATTCTTTTTTTATTTACATTGCCTTGAATAGTCTTTATTTTATTTTTTCCGCCTCTTTGCTTACCTATCTCTGCAACATTCAGATTAATACAGTGGTACAATAAAGTATTCACATCTTGATAATATGAATGAGATTAGACTGTCAAAGTTGGTCTACTTTTCAAAAGTAAAGTTATTACTAAAGTTTTTTCCCCCTTAAATTTTTACTCCTCTGTTTTGGTTTGCTGCTACCATTGCATCTACAATTCAATCCTACAGCAAAGCCAAAAATGACACTTCAAAGTTCACATTTTAGAAAGTTTCACGAGAGAGAGGTAGCGTTCATGATTTATAGTAATGCAGTAAAAATCAAAACCTGATTTTATAGCTTTGAACACCCTAAAACAAATACGTTGCTGAATCAACTTTTGGTTTGATTTTACTAATCAGCCTTCCTGGGTTTACAGTGGGAGCCAGGAGGTGGAAACGAATACTTGGAAATGCAGGAAGTTCTTAAAAGTATCTAAGTTGGGCCCGGTATTAGTTATCCCCTCAACCAATTTAGCGTCAAAACAAATTTTGCCACCCTGTTTCAGTGCTGAAGATTTTGTCAGCAGTTATGAGAAGGGATTAATTAGTGCAAAAGAGGCTTGACATTTTATTCTTGCATACCTTCTTTTTTTAAAATTTAAAGATAAATACCTATATTTTTCAAAATGTATACTTTTCACAAATTTTTATTTTTCTTGAGAAAGTCCAGTTTTATTTCACATCAGTGAATAAAAATAAGAAATAAAAATCTGACAGGTATGAATAATTTTGGACAGTCTCTGTCTCGACTATGGAATAGTCACAAGACAACTATTTCCAGGTCTGACTAAAAATCCCCCAAGACTTTAATGCAGAAAGTGTTATGTTCCTTTTAGTCCGGTGGACTAAAAGGAACATAACACTTTCTGGTATGTTTGACATTAAAACGACACATTGCATCAGGGCCTGAACATTGTACTCATAGTGAAACATTGCAGCATCACAATCTAAGAGTTACTTTTCAATATTTTCCTAAGATGGAACCTTTGTTTTTGTCAGGGTTGGTGAAACTATGAATTTTCCAAATATTAGTCAGTTTTAACCCTAAACATCCAGGTGTTTTTTTCTGGAAGATTCTAGTTTGATAGTCAAATAAACAAGAGAATGGTTTCAACAGAAGAAAATGTAACAATAGATGTGGCTAATGGCTGTCCTGGCTGAACAGGTTCATTCTAGAAGCAATGCTGTGCCATTTGCCCCAGCTTAATGTCAAATATAAACACTGCTTATTTATACAGAATTACTCAGAAAGAAAGAAAAAGGTGGGTGATGGAAGGCTTTTTCCATTTTTTTTTGTGACTGTAAAGAAAATGTGCAATATAGATTATCAAAAAATGAATGACCCCGATTGAATATACTCATTTAATTACGTAATAGTTGATTAGACATTCTTATAGCTATATGTGCAAATTTGTCCTTATTGTATAAGGACAACTTATTGGAGTCGCACAGTAAACACTGCCACTACATGCACTTCCCTCTTGTGTCTCTAATTGTACCCAAGTGACCTCTCTAATGGTGATATCTGATTATCATTAAGGAAAATAAGTGCTGTCAGGCTTTTCTCTGCTGTAACTTCCTACAGGACTAGAGTAAAATTGTCAGCTCTCATTAGCTTTTAATCAGGGGTAATGATGTGACTACATAGAAGCAGCACTTTTTTTAAGCCATCCCTAATCTGCTAAAGCCTTTAATCACATCATCGCATAACTCACACCGTTACATGTAACAATGTTAAACAAGCTTTAAAAGCCGTTAAAGTTTTGTGTTGCGGTCAGTGCGCTCTCAGTGTCTTCCCCTCCTTGTGGGAGTGCTAAGAGAAATTTATATCCCAAGACACTATTGTTGGATTGTAGGCGGGGTGCCACGTTTGCATCTGCATGTATATGTGCGTCTCAATGAATTTGTGAAATAATCAGAGAATCGTCAATAGGAGATGAATTGAATTTTACAGCTCTGGTGTTTGGACTCGGTGGCTGCCCTGCAGATGGTCATCAACTTGATCCACAAGTGGGATAAGCCATAAAAACTAATTGTTAAAGAAGCTGACTGTTCACCACATGATTTATCCAAACATATTATTGAAAAGTTGAATAGAAGGAGAAACTGTGGCAGAAAAAGGTGCACAAGTCACAGGAATAACTGCAGCCTTGAGATGATTGAGAAGCAAAGTCAATTCAAGGTGTTGGGGGAATACTCGTGAAGAGAATACTACGACTGAAGTTAGTGCTGCAAGAACCACACTCAGAGATATTCAGGTCGACAGCTGTTGCATCTCATGAACCAGAGATGTCTGTGTAGGTTTTAGGTAAATGTTTTACCTACATTAGGTAAAGAAGGACTGAGTAATGTCCTGCTTTCAGATGAAAATAAGTTTTGCATTTCATTTAGAAGTCACGGATCCAGAGTCTGGAAGAAGAGTGGAGAGGCACAGACATTTTTCTCAAGGATAAAATATATGTCTTAAAAAAAAATCCAATAATAATCATCAAGCTTCAATCATCTAAATTAACAGAAAGAAATCTTTAAAATAGATCACTCAGAATGATAAGTCATCAGTCACAATGAGCGCCTCAGCTGAGTTATCTTGTTACTTAATACAAGATATCAAGTAACAAGATAGATAAGATATTAAGGCATTTAAACAGATCAGTAAAATAGTACTGCATCATTTTGGATCAAAGAGGAAATGTGACTTAAAGCTATGAATTAAAAGGAGAAGGCTACAATATTTTAAATTTAAGGCATTTTCAGTCTTAATCCACACTTTTCTTATAATGCTACCTATTTGCATACTTATAATACTGTTTCACAAGTTGCCAGGGCAACTTGTCCAGGGTGAACCTGTGTGTCTCAGGACATCACAGAGACACAGGACAAAACACGTAAGCACACACACACACACACACCCTCACACTAACCCTAACCCTCACACACTACTCAACCTTCTTGCTGCAAGGCAACAGTGCTACTAACTGTGCTACTGTGCAGCCCTAGAATCAGTATATCCAATATTTTTTCTTTTTTCTTTATTTTTTAGCTTTAACAATACAGAGGATATAAAAGTTCTACAGAATCATTTTCCAAAGTGGAGTTCATGGCCTTTCTGGACTTTATGAGCCTTTGCATACTCCAGACGTTCAGAGATACCAGCTGTTTTGTATAATATGCTGTTTATGTACATGCAAAGCTTAAATAAACTGAAGACCCACAGAAAAATGTCTATCAAGCAAAAATTTGGAGATTTACTGCTTTTCTGCTATTTATTATTTTATGTATCCCTTTTTACATTTGAAATATGAAAATCTAAATCTGTAGATTATCTGCAATTATTCAACCCTCAGTGTGAATTAAGTTCTTGGTCACAATTTCCGGAGTAGTTATTCTGATTTCTAATCATTCTTAGCAGAAAGCCATGTTTCCTGGTACCCCTGTTGGCAACCGTTGACACATTTTTTTTTCTACTTTTGTTTCCCTGCCATAAACAGGATTTGCTTAATATACAACATTGAAAAATGTGTAAAGTAGCGACGTAAGGCCTCTAATTTTACAATTGGTCTCTCCAAATCAGACGCAAAATGCCGCTGTAGTTTCCAATTTATTCCACCCCTTCATCTTTTACTTATCATGAGCACCATTTTGTTGTGATTATCTGCTGTAAACATGATTCATGAGGCTTGGGATCATTGTGTTGTTCAAAGGTTCAATGACATCCAAACTCCAGCTTTGTTATAGATGGCATGACATTTTCTTACTGGATTTTCAGATGCTTGATTGAATCGGTTTTGAATCACTGTGGGCATTGTATGGTATTCAGCATGTATGTCTTCCTCCTCCTTCAGAAATACAGCTGATCATTAGGAGCAAAAAGCTACAGATTTGATGTATCACTCCATAGAGATGACTTCGGAACCTCTGCAGCTTACTTATGTAGTTGAGAGTAATTTGGAACTTGTTTTTCTTAGGTTTTTGGGTCACTGCAAAAAAACAAACCTGGTTCCAAACTGCACATCAAGCTTGGAGTCCTTTCTGTAAAAACTGAAACATGGGTTGCTGCTACCAACAAGTCTTGTGGTTGGTCTTTTGCAGCCAGTAGAGGAATTTTAACCAAATGTTTCCTTAGAAATCCAACAAGAGTCGTTGATTATTAGACTCTGTCATGTCTAGGTAGACATGACAGAGTCTACCTAGCAAAAACAGTTCCTTCCAACAGTTTTTTTCTTAAACCCAATAAAATATGTTCAATAGAAATAGGTGATCAACTATGGCAAACAATTATCTGAACCATTTTATAATTACTGTAATTTAAAGATTTTTAAACAATCTTGGCATTTAATAGGGTTGATGTAGACAAAAAGCATCAATAAATCAGAGAGTCCTGAAAAAGCCTAGTAATTGATGCGTTGGAGAGATCAATTCAGTTCAGTTCAAAACTGATGTCATCTGCTGAATCACTTTCAGTGATATCACACTGAAGATTCTCAAAGGCAAAACCAGTGTTTTCATTTTTATCTCTCCAAAGTTACACAAATGATTAGTTTTTATTTTTTTTGGTGTTTCTTATCAGAACTGCAATGGCTCTTGTCTAATTTTTATCTCTCTCTGTTCTTCTAGAAATCGTCTGAAAACAGAGTTTGGGTGTAATGTGTTAGACTCTGGTTAGGTGTTTGAATATAGGGTGTTGGGAGACAGACAGTGGGTTTCTTCTATGGTCAACAACATCAGAGACATAAAGAGCTTAGCGTGGACACAGCAGCAGGGCAGAAAAAGGGCCTGTGGCTCTGTGATGGAAACAGTCAGGAAGTAACAGGCTGCACAGCACGATACATTTTCCTGATGAGCACAGTGTGTGTACCTTTGTCTGTGTGTGTGTTCCAGCTGACCAACAAAACTCTTGTAAATTTCCATAACACCTATTTGGGCTGCCCACTGGGTCGCCACATATAAATATACCCACAGGTTTTGGGTTTTTGTAGATTTTGGAGTTTCATAACAGGACAACACAAAAGAGGTTCCAACTGCTGCATAAATTACTGCTGCTTTTTATACAAAGTCTGGGTTTGAATGCACAAAGGGAGGAGGACTTTGATAGGAGCACAAATACAAGCAATACAATCTAAATAAAACATGCCCATATGAACAGCATTAAATGTCACTCAATTGCATAGTTACAAAATATGTCATCTGTGTAATAATGTGACAAATTAAAGAACTGTCAGCATTGAAGCAGACAGCATTTTTATTCTATGAAAATGGTCCATAAAGTAAAAAGGTTTTCTATTAGGGATTCGGACATTCAGAAATGACGAAAATAGAAGACAAATCTTATAATTTGACTTTTGTGTTTGGTGACACAAAAGGAAAGTTTACAACTGATGTAAAGGAGAGTTTTCAAAACCTTTTTTCCAGAAACAACGTAAGTTGCTTCTTTTGGAAATGTCACCCACTCAATGCATTACTACACTGTTTCCTTAATCTACATGTAGTTCTGCAGAGAAGTTTTTTTGTCTGCAGTTTTTCATCAAATTATTGACTTTGTAAAAAAAAGCAATATAGGTGCACAGTTGCATTATCTCTTTTATGTATAGTTATGAGGAACCCTCTTTAAATATATTATTATTTTTATTATTAAAGCAGTAACATTTTTAAAAAAAAATTGTAAACATAACTGAGACTTGTTGCACAGAAATTATAATAAAAATCCTATTTATAAAAGAAAGACTCTTAATAAGTTAAAAATATGTTCTCATTCAGTCAGACAGCATCATTAGATTCATCCTGATTTACTATATCACATCAAAATTACAATTTCAGTTTTTTGTTAAATTGCAGACATAAGAAAGGATGTGGGTTGGGAAGAGTAATAAAAATATACTTTAGCACAAACACAAAATTACAGCATAAAACTATAATAAATAAATGTCCCCATCCATTCCCTCAATAAATATTCTGCTTTTCATGTATTGATAATGTGTCAGATTGTGATCTGTGCATTAAAATGTATATCATGACCATATGTTGTGATAGAAATATTTAAAAGTAACCATTTTATTTTGTATTCATTACATTCTCACTTCATCATTAACTAACATCAGGAAAACGTAGGTATGTAGAAATGTTTGTATTCCTGAGTTTTTTTTCCTCATTTTTTATTTTTATTGTGTTTTTTTATGTTTCTTTTTGTAAGAGATGTTAGAGAACAGATCAGAGCACACTTTAATTTCCAACCATCTTCAAAATGTTCAAACGTAGTCAAATTTTGAAAAATTATTACCTATTTTGCAATACTGTAATCTATACTTAAGATATATAAAATATACTTTATTGAGCCACTAATGTATTTCCTAACCATCTGAATGTTTTTCACTCGGTTCCTGCTCATGATAGATTATAAGGGGCTATCATGATGTATTTCAAAAGAAAAATGATTCAACTTTAAGAATGTTGACAAGAAGTGTAACTGAGGAAAAATAAGTTCTAAGTAGTTTTTCATTAATCTCCAAATTGGTTATTGATTTACATTCAAATACAGCAAAAAAATCAATGAGTTTTCATTTTTCACACCACCTTATGTGTCAAACTAACAAGTTTGCTGACAGAAAAATGATCAAGCAGGTTGGTATCGATTCTTAAAGTTTAGCTTATGCCAAGATGCTTCAGTTCTTTATTGGTCATATAATTGTGATATTGTAAACTTTCAATAATCTGTCATTTTAAATCATTGTAGGCCAGAGGCCATGGAAGAGAGGCAAAAAACTTTCATTTTCACAATTTCTCTATTTCTTTAAGTTTTGTCCAGCCATGATAAACTAGAACTGTCGTGAGTTATAATGCAAGACAGGATTTTATATCATTCTTTACCTATTGAAGCAACAAAACCTCACCTATGAAAAGTCACAATATTACTAGTCCAGCACTAAAGTAAACTTAGCATGTTATTTTATTGTATGGCCTTACTTCATAAAATATCCTTTTGTGATGTGACAAATGCCTATTCTTAAATAAGTCAGATCTTTATTGGACTAAAAAGATCCTGATTATAAATGACACATTACAGAATAAAATACATTAAAGAAGACACTGTAAAAAAAAAGCCTCGCTGTTTTATTGTTTATGAGACAAATCATTGTCACGTTTAGTTAATTTTCTCCAAGTAATGAAACTCATTTTAGGGAATTCTGTGGTATTTCTTGAGGGAGCAGAGTTTATTTTATTATCCAGTGATGTCGTAAAACAAGTGGTAGAGGGGAAAAAAAGTCTTTAAATATCTGCAGCTTTGAAAGGTCACGCAAAGCGCATCAAATTTCAAACGATGTGACAGATTTATTGCAAAATAATAAAAAAATCTGCTGGCTTGAAAGGTGACCCTAAACTTTGCAGCTTTTATCCTCTCTAGGAGGCAAATTTACAATAGATCGACTTGTAACAATGGCCACTAATTGCTACTGAGAAACTCACTGAACATTTTATAGCATTGCCAACTGTTAGGCACCGACTCTCATTTTATGTCAGCTACAAAAAGTTTGGTGTCAGCTGCTTATACTCCTTTGGTGTAAGAAACCGAGACAGCAATACTCGGTGATTTGGAGCACAATGCAATTTGCGTACAGTATGTGCTTTGACAGTACATTTGTTTAGATTTGGCGGGGGAAAAAATGTGAAACTTTAACTTGTGTTGGGAAGAAAATTACTTTTGAGCTTGAGAGGAAGATAACCAATGAGTGACTATGTTTCCTTACCACAGTTTGGGCTTCACATAGGCATGGGCCGATTGTCAAGGTATACAGAGATTTACAAAAGTTCTTATATAAAAACCGCAGAAAAGTTTTTATAGTGCAGTTTCTATAATTATGAAATAAGAGCAGGGTTTTTTTTCTCAGCCTATCGAAAAAAGGTTCCTATGTGTTTTGATATTTACAGAAAATATTTCAGCTGTTTCTCATTTTAGTAGACATAGACAGTCGGGAAGAAAAATTAAGAAACACAATAAAGAAGCTTCCATCAACAATGATTTTTGAGAGAATGCTCATTGAATTCTAGTTTGGTTATCCACTCTCAGTGGACATTAATGCATTTTTGGCATCTCCTCAAACAACATGGACGGCAGGGCAGGTGATGAACTGAAACGCAGAGTAGATTATCTGAATGAATGGTTTCTGAGCAAATAGTTAATAAAAGACTGGAAAAACTGTTGATGAGAATGTGGTTTATTTAATCCTCGGGACCAACTTGATGCCACTGGATCTCATTTGTGTTTGCGTGTGTAACTCCTGATGTCAGAGTTATAAGTTATGGCTAGGAACTACAGGATTTTTTTCAGTGCAATAATGTAACAATATTCAATCTTTTATTCTTTCAATTTAACACAACAGCTCAATAATTAATGACAGCTGACTGCAAAAAGACTAGATTTCAGTCATATTAAAATGTTTTCTAGAGTTGTTAAGAATCTGAATTGGGTAAAAGTGATGTCGGCAGGCTGAAGCTTTCTGAAAACAACAGATGGGAAATTGGCTACTAAATTCTAATTGGTGCAACTCTAGTTTGTTTTGCTTAGCTGAACATTTTCTTTCTGAGTTAGGAATAATGTTTATGTTGATTGAGATATTTTCAGGAACAGCAGCCACTCAGCGTTCTGCTTTTTAGCTTGGACAAGAGAGTTTTTAACAGCTGTGCCTGCTCCCATTATCTCTGATGCTGTTTTTAATAGGGTTGATCATTCATTTTAAATGTCCAGCAAAAATTATTTTGTTCTTTTGATACTGAGAAACTCTGATTGGAAATTCAATCTCTTCTTTTCGTAAGAAGAGAAAATCAATCATCAATTTTCTTTGCCTTTGATGCATGGTCTCTGTGATGCTAATACAAACATGAATTTGCTGCATAATGCATCAGCCACTCAGATATATCGTTTACTTTCGATGATACACAAACAAATCTCTAGGTGGAATTTAATTGGTAACAGAGAAGGCAGATGGCAAAAGGATTGTTTTGCAACTAATTGTGAAATGCCAGACGGACAAAAGTTGCGATCATTAGAATGTCGGGGCAGATAAAATGCCTCAAGAAAATAAAAAAAAGAAGACTACAGAGTTAAGGTTGGTATGCATGAACAAGGAGGAAGGGAATAAAGAAAAAGGAAAGACTATTGGGAAGAAGAGCAAATGGAATGGATTAGGAAAGATGGATGTGAGCAGCAATTTGTCTGGCAAGGGGCAATAAAGTTGTACTTTTGTGTGGGAGCGAACATGGAGGATGGGGAATAGTTTTCCAGGTGTGTACAACATTTAGGTTTATCATAACCAAGATGACTGAACAAGCCACCCTGCAATAAATCTGGCATTAATGTGCTGTCTTAGTTCCATTTTGTTCCACTTTTGTCAGTTTTGCTTCTCTTCCCCTTAATTTTAGTGAAATTAATTGCGTTTTGTGAAGAAGCTGATAGGGGCTGGACCCACAAATTACCACTTGTGTCTATATTCAGTTGTTGTTCCACTGTGAGTGTGAAAGACAAATTAAGCATATGGAAAAGAGCAGATGGTGGCCAGGTCATTGTTTGGAACCAGTTAGTTCTAACACAGTCTGCTGTTTGGCAGAAAGCCTGAAATTTGGCTCACTGGGAAGTGGTAAAATGTTGGGACCACCCAAAGCTTATGAGGCATAAAGGACACTACAAGGTCCATTATTTTTGGCAAGGTGTGTCTAAACAGTCTTGCCTTCCTTCTGCTTGACTAAAATGCAACTCTTCATCTTCTAACTTGATCACACTCATCGCTCTTGTGCTGGCTGATCTTCACTGGTTCGCTGTGTGCCAAAGGATTTATTTTAATATTCTTTCATTTGTTTTTATGTCTCAACGGCCTCACTCTACCATTTCTCGCTGACTTGCTGCACTTGTACTCTCCTTCACAGCCCCTGAGGTCAACTGTACCAAAGGTGAAGCTGAAGCTCAGAGGTGATCAGGCTTTTGCATTACAGCAGCTCCGAAATTATGGCTTGTTTCTCCGTGTTAGCTGGGATCTTTCTCCGTTTTCTTTTAAATCCTTTCTGATTTCTCATCTTGTTTTCTTTCTGACATTCAATACGATATTAGTTTGTTCATTTGTGTGCATGTTTATGTTGTCTGACATTATTACTTTATGTACAATTTTTCACTTTTCCTCTTTTTGTATAGTCAAGCATTTGTCATCTTAAATAGGGTTTATGCATAAACTGGTTCAGATTGGATTGGAATCTGATATGAAGCCCATCTACTATATGAATGTACAATGGGATTCTGTTTTTATGGGAATATTTCATATTTGAGATGTCATCTCCTGTGATATTTAGCACCATTTGATTTGTAATGTGTGACCATAGCAGATTTCTAGATCCTATAGGATCTGGGCATATTTATTTAATGTACATTGATTCATTAAATAATTGTAGGATTACTATGTCTTCTGGGAAAGAATGTGGGGAAAGTGTTTTCCCACATTCCAACTCTGAAAAAGTGTTGTAAAAAAAAAAATACACATTTGGAAATATGTATCCCAAATTTTGCATTTCTATTTCTTCATAAACCAACTTTATTTGTCTGTCCCTTCTGCTCTTAAGTGCATCCATCCACCAGTTCTCTCATTCCCTGTATTATCCATCCATCATCATCCATTCATCCTTGGAATTCTGAAATTATTCTTAATATTAACAACTTAAAAGTTTATGTTCAATGTGAAATAACACTAAAATTTACACTATGTAGTTTAGTGCCACATTACAGATGTTTTTTCTTAAGTCAAGATGTTCTTATAAATTGTTTAACCAGTAATCTGATGAGCTTCTAACAACAGATTACAGCAAGAACCATGTCAAACTAGAAATTGAAACTTTGTGTCAGAAAAGTGTTATTTATTTATTTTAGTACTGTCGAAGGCAATCTCTAATAACTGTCTTATTCCCTGAGTCTTTGGTGACACCGGGGCCACAGACAATCTTCACCTCATACTAGTGAACTGGAATTGGATTGTAATTGGTCCTTGTTGCCCACATGCGCGCACATGTCATGCGTGCAGTATGGGAAATTGCTGGCAAAACAGCCTCCCAGCAGGCTGAGATTGACAGCAAGCTGTATTTATGAAGTGCCACCACATCTGTGTATAAACACGCACTGATTCAATTATTTCATCTCAGCTGGAATAAAAGGCACAAACAAACTGGATTCTTCTACATTCTGCCAATTTTCCATTGGGAAATGACTACAGGGCAGAACTGTAAGAGGCAAAATAACCTGCATTTGTATGCTTGCCTCTCGTGTGCGCTCCCTTTCAATTTAGCAGAAGTCAATTTGAATTATAATGCAGAGGTTTAGTCTCTATTCACAAAGTGCAGGGTAAGAGTTGTTGGTGGGGGATGGATGTCGGAAGTAGGAGAGCATGAGGATCCTTGATTTGTCTGCCAGTAATCCCTGATCTCATTTGGGTGAAATTGCCAATTTTGCAACAAAAAAAAAAAGAATAATAATAACAACTCTCTGTTTGGTATTTGTCTGTAAAGTAAATTTATTTTCTCACCTAGCAGTTAAGTTTTATAATTGAGTAAATTACAACGGCAAAACGTCAGAGGGAGGATGGGCAGGACGTATAAGGGGGGAGTAATATTTGATGACACACAAACCAGAGTTTGATTAAGATAAACAGCAGGGATACAAACAAACATGCTATTAGGGATCAGTATACTTCTAACAGTTATTTAAATAAAATTAAAATCTGCACAAAACAGTTTGAAAAAGAGCTGCTGTGTGGAAAGGTTTAAGGTGTGAGCTTGTCTGAACAAGTTTTTTCTACAAGCTGTTGGCAAATAAAAATCTACAATAAAATATCAGCAGTTGCACTGTTCTGTGTTGCA
Organism: Xiphophorus maculatus; assembly: GCF_002775205.1. Taxonomy (NCBI): domain Eukaryota; kingdom Metazoa; phylum Chordata; class Actinopteri; order Cyprinodontiformes; family Poeciliidae; genus Xiphophorus; species Xiphophorus maculatus. The sequence goes on from NC_036448.1 coordinate 9,661,809, forward strand.
TATTATTACTCTGTTTTTCTCAACAATAGACTACTGACAACCAGGTTATATGGAAATTATACAGCGCAGCTGTTAGTAGCCTTGCTATGTTTCATTAGGTCACATTTTTATGACATGTTATACTGGCTTTTTGAGCCAATACTGAAAGGAAAAGAAAAATGTGCTAATTACCTAGACTGTTGTTTTTTTATGTCATTAAATACATCTGTGTCAAAGTATGTGTCCCACCTAACTATCTCAAATCTACGGACAGATCTATAAAAACTCTGAAAACTTTTCCCCTGTGTGATGCAGGGATCGCTATGCACATCAATACGTAATCTCCCTTGTGTAGTAGCAGCTATGAATAATGCAAGTGCCCATATAGCTGTGGCTTCTCAAAAATGTATTACTGCGGAGTGGCAGGGAAACCACACAGAGACAGGCTGAGCACATCTCAACAAATTAACACTGGCAGATCACTTTTTATGTCAAAGACACCAGAGATGTTTAATCTCAGTGTCTTTCAGAACAATTATTCAGCTGGGGAACAGACAAATTGAAGTCTCCTCATTTGAAATGGATTCGTTTTAATGCAGAAATGGTTATCTAACGCCGAAGTGATAGACTTCGTCCCTTTTTTTTTTTTTTTGTAGCCAGGAGAGCTGGAAACAAAAAAATTAATAAACTCCCAAACCTAGTTTTTTAGGGTGCAATGGAAATAGGACATATCAGCCTCCTGTCTCTCTCCCTCTTTCTCTCTCTCATGCACACACACATACTCACGCCGAGGGGAGGAGATGGGTTATAGCACAACTCTCAAAATAGCTGAGGGAAATGTAATAGGGAAACCAAGGCATTCATCTCCCTGATTTCACCTGTATGGTCCTGATAAATTAAGGCAAGGAAGTAAATTTCAGAGCGTCTCGCACATCCTTAGAGTTACCTTTTGTCAAAGCCAAAGTAACACTAGAATACGCTTGATGGGATAGATTTTGCATGTTTCGAACCAATATGCTGTTTCATTACGAACCAGGGCAGAAATGCAAAATATCATCAGGGCAGAAAAATTGTGTTTGGAGGTTGTTGTGCTGCTACACTTTTACTTTAAACGTTCCTCCAATCAAGGAAAGAACAAGGGGCCTGTCCTGCCTTCACCAGCACATTCTGATTAAACAGTAGTAATTCTTTTAAAAACTCCATGTGGAATGATTATTCCTAAAAGACCAAACATTCTTAAGCTTTCTTTATGCAGTAACCAGTCATGTGTATTGCTGTAAATTTCACTAAACATTTTTTCACGTTAGCTATTGTTGATCACTCACATCTGCAATGTGTATTCTCAAAGATGTAACCCGCTTCTGTGTTTAAGCAATGCACTTTTAAGAATGCCACTTCTGTGCCAGTTCAATCAAGAAAGCTGTTCACACACTCACCTTTTATTTTTAAATAGCAAACTTTCTTCATCCAAGCCAGCAGGCACTTTTAAAACTGGTTCTTAATATATTTTGCATGCCTCAGGCCCTGTCCACACTAATGTAGTTGATCTCGTGCCTTGCTTGGATCTCCCATGCAAACACAAACTGATTGCAAGTAATTGGTGGGAAAAAGTAAGACTTTTAGTAACTCCGTAAAGATTGGGCATTCATGTGGATATATTTGGACTGGAAATCCATTGATTATTAAGAACTAAGACATAAAGGCTCATTTAGCACAACTCGACTGCTGCTTTAGATGATTAAAACCTCAAACACAGTGGGGGGATGTTTTGGTCTAACTACTAGTAACAAATCTGGCCGATAACTTTTCTCTCCCAGTTTATTTGTTAAAACACCACTTGACTGGGTCAAAGAAATATCAACCATCAAAAGTTCTTAGTTTATAGTTTTTATAACCCAAACCATGTTGGATATCAGATGCCGGGTTGCTTGCTGTGCTCTGACTTTCTCAGTCTCTTTACCAACTGGGAATCCACACAATCTGACTTCCAAGTACAAATATAATGCACTGTAAGTCATAGCAAAAGTTAGAGTAAAAAGCATTGTTTGGTTTACCCAGAAATTGAGCATTACAAGTGTAATTCTCTTTCTACTGCCTTTTTTTTTTTAAAGAACAACATATATATTTATAATTTAAGGTATTAAGTGATAAGATTTTTAAAAATAATTTCAAGCATCTCAATCTTTTTCCTGTTGAATTACATTTTAAAAATTAAATAAATTGAATATTGAAATATGTTTGTGTTAAATTAGACCCAAGAGCAAACAGTACATGGGTAAAATTCCCAACCTCAGGCAATGCAGTGTTTTAGGCAGACTAGAAGGCGTGTACTGGGGGAGAATGTGTTTATTTCACTGATGAGAGATGTGAGATTTGACCAAACAATAATCTTTACTAAGTAATTACTTCTTTTAAGGTTCCCTTTTCAAAGCTCACTTTATACAGATTACGTCCTGCTTTTTTAGTGAATTACGTAGGATTTGCTCCATGTCAAATCTCGGCAGTGTTATTGATGCGTTAATGGCATATTGAGTCTCAAGGTATGCAGAGAGCTTAAATGTGAAAAATGTCGAAAGCAGCTGACGGAGACACCCAACCCAGATCTGCCAGCTTCATAAACAGGCAGGTGATGTCTTCTATAAATTCATGGCACACTGAAATATTCACATTATCGAATGGTGAATTTGTTGACTTTCTCTCCATAATATTGACTCTAAAATCAGCATGCTGCATTGCTGAAACTTTTTTTTTTTACGGCAGATGATGTTTTTGGTCCACATAGTAATCTCTATTAGTCCCTTCATGTCACAGCTCCCATGTGCTGTCATAATGCCATCGCTGTTTGGGGTCTCTTGCAGTGAACTTCTAGTTTAATTTCTTACAGGAGAGGCATAATGACTTGGATGGGAGCACCTCAGACATCATTAAAAATCATGCACTAGCATTCTTCCTCCACGCTGGGTTGATGGTCTATTTCTAGAGGGTCCTTGCAAGACAGCAGGGAGTTTTAATGAACTCGAATCCCAGGACAAGAGAATCGACTTCATGATTCAGCTCCTAGGGTGAAAAATTGAAACGGCTCTCGCTTCAGAGCAGAGCCAAGCTTCTTTTATATGTAGTGTTTGGGAGTAATAATCCTGTGGTTGAATGTTTGACGAGGCTGTTTGAAAAATGTTATGTGCCAATTTTCAGGTTTAGGAGCCGTATGTACAGTTCGGCCTCCGTGCTGAGTGCTGTGTAACAAACGCGGACGTGTCAGTCATAATTTTAAACTTGCAAACATTTTCATTTCGCAGCTTTTAGAATTAATCGAGTTCATCTCAAGAAGTGTCTCGAAATTTGATGTTTTATTCATTCTAAGCTGCTGATGTTGCTTCATTTTCAGAAGTGTTTGTGTTTTCACTTCTTAGCTGTGATAACCAAGTTCCCTTGAGCGTAATAGTCTAATAAAAACACACATCCGATGAGGCAGCTAAAAAATATCACCTGTCCTGCTCACCAAAGCTCATTTCCATGGAGGATTTGTTGTGAACAATGAAGCACAATTTTTATGGAGAACCTGAAGGTTGTGCAAACCCCCTCCGCCCGCAACCACCAACTCCAGAAATAGTCAGAAATAATAAGTGGGCCACTTCTTATTAATAGGTAACACTGTACCTGATTCAGGTGATGCTGCTCGTTATAAAGTTTCAGCTCTGTTCACTTACAACACCACAAACTTCTCATCATGAGTCACAGCTCCGAACAAACAGGCTTGTAGTGAACACGGTGGGAGAGGGCACAAGTGCAATTCCCACTTCTGTGTGTGTTTCGTTCACATTTCCTCTCTATGGCTTTGTTCCATCAAAATTCTTTTTGGCTCTTTTTATTTTCATTTTTAGAAATTTGGATCTAGACCAAACCACAAAGGAGTCATGGTAAATAAATAAATAAATTAAAGGGTTTATCTAGCTTTATTTTTGGCTTCAGAGGTGTACATACTTTTCATTGAATCTTTCAATGTTCTATTATGAGAAAACATTCAAAATCTATTGCCACCCTGGTAAAAATGTTAAATGTTAAAAAAAGCTGTGATCCCTTGAAACTGGAAAGTTTTTAAAAAGACCAAGCTTTGACTTGAGGGCATTTACTGGGGAAAAAAAACCCAAATGAATAAATAAAATGTTCTTACTTTGACTGAGATGACCTATGAAAAAAAGTTTACAGTTTTGTGCCTGGTTAACCACTGTGTTGCCATAATGCTTTGGATTATTATCTTGTTAAAACACCTTCTGGAAAAAAAAAATCAATTTACTGGTAGAGTCCACAAGATCTATCACTGGGAGAATCCCCCAGAATTCTTTGGTATTTTATAAAGTCCATGATATTATTCACACTTACAGATTCCCCGAAGGGACATAGAGGAATGTTTTCTTTTACTTTACCTAACAACAGTTTTACATTTCCATGCAAGACTTTTGCAGTCCCTTGCAATATGTTTTATGTTTCCTCGCAATAATGTATTCAAGATTATGCGACATCTTGAACACTGAAAGTCTTTCTGCTACAATACAAGGTTTTAAAGGTTTTTCTATGTGCGTTCCTTTTCTTTAGGATACAAATGCACCACTAACTTATTTGCAAAGTACTTGAAGCAAAATGGGTCAAACTTGGGTTTTCCATCTCTACTCAAAGACATAATCATGACATAAACTTTCTCTAAGGAAAGGAAGAAAGAAAACAATATATCCAAACTATTTGGACTATTTTTGATTTATTTTTATGGCGCAGTATCACCATGTGACAGTTTTGGTTGTGTCTTTTCTGTGTTGGTAGTCTGAATGGTTAATAAAGGGCTGTTTTCATACGGTTCCATGTCCACCTTGCATAAACCAACATGAACATGCATGGATTGATTTTCAACCAGTTTTCTGCACTAAGGAGTGGAAAATGTATAAATGCATTTAGACATAAGACAAAACACATTTTGAGTGAGGCTCTTTAAAGGTCAGTGTGCAATTTTAAATTGACATTTATCACTCTGACTGCATGCAGAATAGATGATGGTGTAGTTCAAAAACTTATTGCGAGGGAACATAATATTTATTGAGAGGAAATGCAATACTTTTGCTAGGTAACAAAATAAAAAAAATCCCGTCATGTCCCCTAGAGGGCACCTCTCTGCTCCGCTGCTGATGAAGTCTGGAATGTCTTGTTGTTTGTTCTTATAATTCTGCATAATTCACCATGTCAATATTTGCATGAATATATAAAGCCTGTTGCTGTTAAGCATTTTCGCTTACGTGTCTATCACGTCCCCATGACAACTTTATGTTGACTGTTATCATATTGATGTCAACTTTGAAACAAAATGAACTCATAAAACTCTTATTCTCAAACTTATCAGCCCGGTGACACATGAAAACCAGTTCGACGTGAACACTGTTTCCACTGGGTAGTTCAATGTGTGACACCAAGTACGCGGTCATAAAAATCTATCCTTGCGCTGACATGTCCGGCGGACGTCTGCTTGGTGTCCGCGCGGATCTCTGCGGACTGAAGTGCGCCCGAGTATGTTGGGGCCTTAAGGAACCACTCCCGGCTGCAAAGCCTTGTATATTTTTATATCTCCCCTACTGTCCTACTCGCTATATGAAGGACTACTGAGACAAATATGAGCCCTCAGCCAGCCACAGGCCAGTGGTTAAAAACAATAACCTCTCTGTCATGTCATATTTATGCCACAGGGAAACAAATTGTTATGGCTTACTAATAAAAACTTCTTGCTAATAAGAAGTTTGTTGTGCATCTTTACTAGAGGTCAGCCACAAATTTGCATCAGAAATAATGAAATAAAGGACTGGGCTATAAAATACTTGTGAAATTAATCATTTTAAATAGAATCATGCAAGAATAGAGAATAAGCTCACTTATGTAGTTTTTGTTTGCAGATGCTGATCATAGACCAGTATTGAAAAGGTGGGCAATCAAGAAAGAAAAATCTAAAAAAAAAAAAAAAAAAGACTAATGGCAGAAAATTTAGAAAAAAATGCTTTCTGATGCGTTTTCTGAGTTATCTTTATCTGAAGGAATATTTTTAAAGATATATTTGAGGAATGTATGTATGCACATGTACGGTATACTATAGCTAAGTGTCAATTTGTCCTCCATCTTTGGAATCAAACCTTTGGGGAAAACAATAATAATTTTCTCAAAAACACAAAAAGTGATTAATACGTGATGCATTCACCCCTACGACCATCCATTTATATCATCTGATATCTGACAGCTAATGACATCCAGGTGTTGCTCTTTCCAGCTCTGCTGCCAGGACGAATATCCAAAATAAATTTCTGCATAGGTTAGAGATTCTTTTTCCTTCATTTAAAAACTAAATTTCCTCTTCTTCAGCAAAAATGAGTGCCAGAGCTGCAGGTGCAATCAGCGCTGTGCTAAAACCTTTTAATTAACACAATCTATCATCATTAGCCAAGCGGTCAGCTAGCAGCCCCACTGTTAACTCTTAGGGAACGGAGCGAGGAGAAAAGTAAATGATGCAGTGTGCTTCTTTGCTTTTCGGGCTCGGTCACCATCAGTTCCCACATTTGCTGTGCTCACTCATTGCGGAGCAACGCTGAAAACACATCAGTCTACATCAGCACCTCTAAATCAGTCCACGTCTACTGCCATCCTGTGACTTGCAGGACTAAATACTAAGCTGCAAGTAGTGCTTGTCAGTGCATGCAATGAATTGTACTTGCCTGCATCTGAATGAGATTAACATTTGATTTAAAATATGTGGAATTAAATATTGCTGGAATTTAAAGACTTGGTTTCCCTAGCGTTGTTCTGTGCCTCAAGTATGTTTGTTCACTAAAATTCACCAACAACAATCTCGGAAATTCACAGAACAGCTGTGCTTACACATATGAGAGAAGACATTGTGCGTCCCAGCTACACAGATATGACGCATTTGGTTGATATTTGCCATCCATTTATATCCTCTGATATCTCACTGATATTCAGCCAAGAGCTTTTGAGCATAACACTTCAGAGTCACAAAACATTCACATCTTGAAGGCTCAGGGTGTTATCACCTGAAGCAAGTTAATGTTGTAGCAAAATCTCTAAGGTTAGGTAAGGATTTTTTAAAGTGCCTTGGGGAAAAGCAGTTCTTTCAGATAAGGTCAGTTTTGGTATGTGTGTTGTACCCTTCACCGTGTCACTTTTCTTCCACCTCACAATTGTGCACTCCTTTTTGTGGGCCTCTAGCATAAAATCCCCCTATAAATATTTTGAAATTTTTGGTTGCTACTTGACAAAATGTAAAACAATGAAATTGTTAGATACTTTTTCCAGGCCCTGCAGTTGCATTAATCAGTCATTCAGGGCTAGTTCCAAATTGACATGCACATAGCTAACTAACCAGTGTGCTTGGTTTAAAAAAAAAAAAAAAAAGTCAATGTGTGGCTGCAGCAATTATTGCAAAGGTGATTCAGAGTCTGGAGGGGGCTGAGAACAGGAATTGTTACTGTAGAAAGAACAAGGTGCATTGCTGCGCCATGGCCATGCAGAGAAAAGTGTTTTACAAGTGAGACATCTTAGACTTGACTGGAAGAGTAGAGTACGCTGAGAATGCAAGCAGAAGAAAAACTTGTGAAAGTAAAGGAAGGATACGTGTCTCTGGACACAGAGTGAGAAAGAAAAGGTTGCCTCTGTTCCTCTTGAAAATTTTTATTCTTTTCTTTACGTCTTTGCCTTCCTGCTACAAGGTGCGCCCTCACACCCATTTGAGGCTGACTCATTTGCACCGCCTTCTAGACAGAACAGTGTGGCCGGAGCTCAGGGTAGCCTGTACTAGGGTTGTGCTGCGACTGTGCAGCTGTGGGCAGACCTTAATTGGCACATTAAGAGAGAATGAACCTCCTAATGAAGCACAAGTGTGACCATATGCTCCCGAGGCCATTCCTTCTAAGGACAGCTTTGTCACGCTCTGTAGTAAATGGTAGCAAAACTGAGTCCTTCTTTGAAGGCAAGCATTTAATGCAACAACGAAAAACTAATTACAGCCCACTGCTGTCTTTATTATAGTACTGCCTGAATGATCCTATTCATATTTTCTTTATAATATCAGGGAGAACAGGCCTATTGTATGTTTCTGAGAAGCTGTCAACACAATAATTATGGTACTGTGTTGTCTATAATGGTAAACTTTTGACCGCTAAAAAATAGCTGCTAGTAGGGAAACTGTGACAATGATACACTACATTTATACCTCCTCCTGTGTATGTTCTATTGTGTGTATAGGCAAGAAAGTGCATTCATGGGGGGGGGGGGGGGGGGGGGGAACAGTGTTTTGTTCCAGACTACCGGATTCATACCACTTATATCCAAAGTCTGTTTTGTTTGCACATGCATGTAGATCAGGGGCTTAGCTTTTTCAAGCTAATCTGCTAATTTAGACATCATTTATAAGTCACATTATCTTGCCTTGAATAGCAGCCTACAGACTGTAGACCATCAGTGTTATGCACTGATGAAAGCATGGTAATTTACAAAATATTTGTTCATGTGTTATTTTTAATTATTAATTATATGGACACATGATGTTACTCTGAATACACCATAAAACATGGAGGTGAATACACTGTGTATTCACTAGTACATGCACATAGCCATATATATATATTAGAAATTGTGTGTACATTTTTTTGTCATATAGTAACAGAAAATGCATTCCCTGATCTCATCAAATCCAAAGTTACAGCTATCATCCTATCTTTTAAACTTCCTGAATTTGATAAGGTTTTTTTTTGGGGGGGGGGGGGGGGGGTTGTTGACTGGCAAAATTGAGCTTGTTGCTGAGCAGGAAGTGACTTTGTCAGGATCTTGGTGTCAAACATGAATTTTTTTTAATGATTCATTAGTTGTGGTCTCAGCTCAGATTTAAGTGGGTATGATTTCTCAAATATGTCTCATTCAGTTTCATACTTTCACCTTGGCAATGTACTTGTGTACATTGCCAAATTTTGGAGAGAAACCTGTTAGAAATTCTCTCGAGGAATGAAAGAGCTAGGAGTCCATCCAGCCAGAGTTGGATCTTTCTCTTCGTTGAGACATAGGGCTAAAAGCAGAGTTTCCTCACAAACATACGGTTTGTGTTTCATTGCTTACCTGCCTCCTCTCTCCTGACTGACCTCTTTGCAAAGAAATAGGAAGATTGTAATGTAATAAAATCCAGATCATGGTCTGTCATTTGTGGATCTCTGGTATGGACTCTTGCCATAGGAGGTCAGTCAGTAGGTGAGGGTGACATGGGGCAGATTTTTTTCCTTACTAAACACATCACCTGCCCCCCCCCGAAGTCGAACCAGAGAGATGCTTCATCCTCCGAATCATCCACAATCTGTGCCCCAGGTTTTTACTTAATAGCCAGGTCATCTTTTTGGTGCCGAAATACACTCGTATGCTGTGCCTCATGTTTTTCAGGTTACATCTTTACACCATAGTGATCATTAAAAAAAATTCTGTGAAATATGAAAAAAATATTTCCTTACTAATTTGTGTGTTAACATGTAGAAATACCCATAGCTATTTGGCTTATGCTGCAGAAACAGTTATGAAAAGTGTGAGGAACAAGTAAACCCATAATATTATGCAAGACATTTGAATAATAATGCTTTATTTTTTTCCAAATAAACATGTTTGTGGGCATATTGCTTTTCATCCTAAGATGTTATTTGAGAAAGTGCCATTACACAATGAAAACTGACAAAAACTAAGGTTTGAAGGTTTGAGAATATAAAAAATACATTTTCCTTATTTTCTAATAATTACATGGAAAATTACTGGTCCTTGTTTTCTACCCTCCATTCTTGAAACTGGGATCATTAATCTGATAATAATTGTATCAATAATGATAATGCTGTGAAACAAAAATGTGATAAAGTTTGACATATTTCTCATTACCTTTAATGGCTCTTTTAAAGGTCAATGCATACAAGAACAGATAAATTGCCAGACAGCAGTTGAAGGAGCTGCAACTAACTGTGTACTTTTTTATGATTAGGATTTTAAAACTAGCTCAGAACTTTTATGTTCAGTGGTATTTCTACATTAGATGAGACCACTAAATGAGCCGTTAATTCTTTACTTTTTCTTCAACCTGAATCAGTCTAATTTCCTTGATAGATTCTTTTTCTTTTACTACAAGTTATAAGAAGAACGATAAACTTCTTTCTGACCAGGACATTTCATACTTCATAACAGCTCAAGTGATGAACCACTGGGACGTTCTCATAAAAGCCGCATAATGCTGGGCGTGTCGTGGTGGCGTAGTGGTTAGCGTGACCCATATTTGGAGGCCTTGAGTCCTCGACGTAGCCGTCGCGGGTTCGACTCCCGGACCCGACGACATTTGCCGCATGTCTTCCCCCCTCTCCTTCCCCGTTTCTTGTCAGCCAACTATCATATAAGGGACACTAGAGCCCACAAAAGACCCCCAGGAGGGGTAAAAAAAAAAAAAAGCCACATAATGCTGAAGACTTGAAATAAGTTTAATATTTAGGTTTTAATTGAATAACTTTAAGTTTTTAACATTGCTCATACTAATCATTTGGCTAGTCAAACAGCAAGAGCAATGGGGTACAGAATGGTAAAACCTAATTTGCTTGATTAAAACATGCCCCCGGGGGTAACAGTCTGGCCTCATTTATTAATTAGAACATTAATAATATATATTTTTCTTAGTCAAATGTGAACAGATGACATTATAAGTGAGACTGGCTGAAAAGGCTGTTTTTGTACACTAAAATAAACTTCACCATTTGTTATTAATATTATTTTATTTATTTATTTGGTGTGGGAAAAGTTTTTGATTTTGAGGCCAAACTGAGCTTCAGATTTATGAGTTTAAGGGAATGGTTGGCATTCAGTCTGAACCACAAAACATCATAAAATGCAACCAACTACTCAACAGTTCTGAATATTTTAATTTATGTCTAAAATTCTTAACTCTCCTTAGTGTTTTTTTATTATTAACACTGTAGTGAAGTAATGTGCATTGTTTCTGTTTTCAGTTTTTTTCTCCCTTTTCTTTAGTATTTTGTTATGAGTCTTTCAACTGTTCTGCTTCCAGCTTTATTACTGAACTGCAAAAACTGGTTTTTCACTAAATACATGCAGTAACAATCACTCCCATCAATTGAAGAAGAAAAGGCTTATTTGCACCTCGTTTTGTGTCGGGTCCCAGGTGTTCTGTCTTCAGCCACAATCACTGCAGATGCAGAAAAGATAAAGAAGTTACTACTTTAATATTATTACTCTAATTAACACATAACTCTAAGTTTTGACCCCTGGAGCCCATATTTGGAACTTTCACAACATTTAACAGGAGGAGTCTTATTAATATTGCATTTCTAATTCAATAGATGATGCTGCATATTGTAAAAAGCCACGGAAGGAGAAATTTGTTCATGTTATTCACTTAGGGATCAAAAGCATCTGCTAAAGTTAAAAAAAAAGTCAGATTTTTAATTATGTAGTGTACATAAATGCAATAAACTAATAGTATATAATTACTGCTGTAAGCAAAGCAAATCATAATACACTAGTAATAACATCACAGATTAAAGAAAGCTTATATGTAATTATATCCAGTTAAAGTGATTTCATAAAGAAATGGTTATTGTTCTTGCTGAAAGATCTTGGCTGTTCACTCCTGAGCCCCATATGTTTGACCTCCTCAACGTGTCCCCAGTGTAAGAGCCCAGTATGGTCCCATGTTTCAACCCCAGCAATAATACAATACAGACTGAGTGTAGGTTTTGGAATTAGAATTTGGGAATTGCCAAATATATGACTTTAAGCACAACTTATGCTATTAACTTATAGGCACAACTTATGAGACTTTTTGGAGGAACCTTGATCTGTTTTTAGGGGTTTAACTGCTAGGTATTACTTTTTTTTTTTCACCCACACAATTATAACTGGATAATTAAAGCAGTTTTGGTTTTTGAAAATCAGAAGTTGTTTGTGTTGGGTGAAATGTGTTAGCATTTAGTCACCAGATGAGGCGCCCTTTCCCCCTTAAAAAATAATTGATCAATTTAATTCACAGGCTAAAACTGAATTAGTCCATAAAAGTCCTTCAAATATGTAAATCAGCTGATCATGTTTGTGTTACCATAATGATCATAGCATTTGCATTTCCAGACCATTCACATGCAATGTTTTTCTTTTGTTTGCTCACATTAAATGTACTTAAAAATCACCTTAATGTTGTTGTCATTCACATATCTCGGCCAGAAAACAAAAAAACGCCTGAAATTTTAATGGGAATTTCTAAACTACAATTAAAGTTTTGATTGAATCCACCCTTACACCACACCAAGGTTGGTGTTTCTCTTTACCAAAACTTTGATTCATTTTAAGCATATAGTCTAGCAAAATCTTTACTCACATCATTTGAAGGCAGAACTTCTGCTGTTTTTCATCTACACTTTACTCTAATGGTCAGAGAGGAAATTATAATTGGCAGAATGCATTAAGGAAAACTTTGGACTTAGTAAATAAAATCAAAACATTGTTCATGCTTTTATTGAGTAAAAGAATAAACCATCTGTTTTCTATACCTTCTTTATTTAATTCCCATTTGCTTTGGGGCTGGTGAATATCTCCAGTGGACAATAGGCGAGAGACATGGGAACTTCTGGTCAGATTGTCAGCTTTTTGCAGAGTAACTTAGAAGAAAATTAGATTGATAAATCACATGTTGACACTAGATTTGAAGCATAGACACCAAGTCAGGTATTCTTTCATCTTCCCTGCTGAATGCAAATAGAAAACTGTGACCACTGTCTATGTAGACTTCAATTACATTCTGCAAAAGAGTGATTGTGTATGCAGGTCCTGGGTTGTGGCCTGATGAAGTAACAATGGAACACAGTGTGTATTCACTTGTAAATCTGTTCATACCTGCAGGGAGTTCAGCCACTGGAAGGTGAACAGCTTGGCAACAGAGAAGAGAGATTTCCTCAAAGCTCCGTTGCCCTTAGCACCAGAGTTCCTACGCAACCTGCGGTTACTGGGGCGGCGGCCAACCCTGCAGCAAATCAACGAAAACCTCATCAAGAAGTACGGCACCCACTTCCTGGTTTCTGCTACTCTGGGAGGTAAGGAGGACCTGCAGGTGTTCATTCTTAGAAATTGATGGGACACACGAAGATAGAAGAGATGCTCATTTTAGGACTTGTTGGAGTGATATCCTGTGTCAGTGTGCCACTGCAGACAAATGGAAAAAGTAAGCTAGACCCACACCTCATACCCTGAAGCATTTAAGCATTGTTATTGCTTGCGGTGGTAAAATTCCCCTTTTCTTTCCACTGAAGAAGACACACATAGCTGTAGAAATCTATAAAAAAAAAAAAAGAAACAAAATGAAATGAATAAAACTCTTGCTCTCTTCACCAGCTATATGCTGGAGTTTTTTTCAGCCTTTACCCCTGCAAAGTAAAACAGAACAAAACAAAACTGATATTGCAAATTCGTGTAATAAAGCAGTAGAGCTTTAAAATGCTCTCTTTTGTCATTCTGAATGGAATAGCAGTATTGAAATGTTCAACAAAAAGCTAAGTTTTTATGGTTTATTGTTTAGCAATAAAATCATTAGGTGGCTGGTGCATATTTCCAGCCGTTATTGAGCGAGAGGCGGGGTACACCTTGGGCAGGTCACAAGTCAATCGCAAAGCAACACAGAGATGCAGAACATGGTGTTTGATTGGATGAATGCAAATACATCATGAAGTAAGTAGAAAAACTTACTTCATTGTGTATATGTGTGCATAGCATATATACATTTTACATAGTTCTCACACCTTTTGGACTTTTTGATAGACTCTTAATATCATGCTGCTCTGAGTCTAACATTAAAGACAGATATTTCAGAATATTAGTGTTCAGTTTATGGCCAGGTAATACTCAGCGACCAGTAAGCTTTGACTTGTTTAAAACCTCTCCAGTTATTGGGTTCCAATAGGCTTAATGGCATTGGTCAGCTAAACTGGGAAATTCTTGTGATATTGCACGGATATAATAGAAGTATTTTGATTTTATAAGGTGTGCTATACTCGCATTTAAGGATAAGCATTGCAAAATTAGTCTCATTATATTCTTCCCCATATAATTCTGTAGAGATTTACAAGAGTTGAACCTTAAATCTTAAAAACCTTCCAAAATACTTGAATTAAAAAAAGTATTTCCAGGGAAAGTAGTAGCTTCTGTAATCAGGCACAGATGAATAAATTGATTTTTGATTCACAGGAGAAGAGTCTTTAACTATTTTCCTGGACAAGCAGAAGCTAAATAAGAAGTCGGAGGGCAACAGCAACAGCTCTGTGGTGTCCCTGGAGCTGCTCCATCAGTTGGCGGCATCTTATTTCACCGATCGGGAGAGCACCCTGAGGCGACTCCACCACCTCCAGATTGCCACCTCTGCCATTAAGGTACTGCACTCATTTACTCAGCATGTGTACTTACAGTACAAATCCAGATGCATAATGTTTGCTTCAGTGCCCTGCTGAAAAATGTCTGCTTCAGTATGCTGCTCATGCACTATAAAGCACATGCAAATGCAGTGTTTATTTGCTAAAACACACACTTTTGCGGTTTTTAGGATTAACAAGCAGCCAGTTATGAGGGTAGAGAGTCCAATATCAACGCTCCTATAAAACTCGTCTTTGCGGTTACATCTTTGTGGTGCTGCGTCTACAACAAATACCTTCAACAAACAATCATTTTTAAAGATTATTGTTGCAGTGCATGGTTTCAAGGTTCAAGAGATTAAAAAGAGTTCAAGAAAACACCTTTTTTTAATCTAAAGTGGCAAGTGTTGATTAATGACACGGTTCATGCACTGCAACTCTCAAAGGGAGCACAGCTTCGCAAATGTCAACTTTCTCTAAGGTCTCAAAGGGAATTGTACACATTTGCAGATACATATTGTACCCTATTACACGCCGTCTGGAATAATTTCCATTTGTTTTACTGCAAGGAGAAACTGTCAAATTAAAGTTACGGCAGCCTTTCAAGCTCAAAGGTGTCTTTTTTCTTACCATAGCTGCATTACTTCACAGATTTCAGTTCAGAGAATGGAGATAAAACCTGAAATCTTTTGAACTACTAATTTTAAGAGGCACAGTTGATTAAACCTTTACTCAAAAATACAGAAAAAAACCCAACCATTATGTCCTTTGTCTAACAATACATTGTCTGGTTCCTTTGGTGTCTAGTGGGAAAGAATAACCAAGAAAAGCATTTTTCACATATCTGCTGGCTTTCCTGTGGCGACAGCAGGTGTGTGGGTGGGTGGGCCATGCTTCTCTTCATCAACTTAAATAACAAATCTGATTGAAATGACAAATAATTGGCTTGGTGCCAAATTTATATGAAGCCAGTATATCATAAGTGTTTTGTCCTTGTAGTCTCCACTTGCTGAAAACTCTGCAAGCAAAGGTTAGATTGGCTCTCAGACCATTTTTGTTTCCAAGAGCCCCTTTAAACTGGAGTTCAAAGCACTTGATTGCTCTCCAATTAACATTCAAATGTTTGGATAAAACCGTTTTCATGCTGGATTCAAAATGAATAATTTTACCCTCAGGAAAAAAAAAAGTGATTTTTACATTGGCAATAAATATAACTTTAATTTCATGCTTAAAGAAAGGATGGGTGAATATTATTTTCATAAGTTAACTTCTGAAAATGCTCTCTTGTTGTAGTAATTACAACAAACTCTTTTAGCAAGTGGGGAAAAAGAAATTATACAAAAAGTAAAAAAGAAATGATCTTACTAAGCTTGGATACATTTTGGGGGGAATGTAAGTAATTATCTCACTGCAGCTAAAATGATTTATGTTTGCTAGTATGTACACTTATGAATGCACAATATTTCTCTCAGCACCAATTGTCTGTAGTAAACTGTACATGGTGAGACACAAACATATTTTTGATTTGTCTTGAACAGTTGGCTATGTTCTTCAAAGTATTGAGTTAATTTGATCAGAATTCAAAAACATTTAATGTGTCTAGCCTTTATGAAAGCAGGGGGAAATTAACATAAACAATAAATATATTTGTATAAGCCAGCTGGGGTCTGAAGATCGAGAATTGGTATCTCTTTGCAGAGATTTATAGCCCACTGGAGATTCCACAAATCTGGCCACTATGTGGCATGAAGACAGCCAGCAATGAAACAAACCCTTCAGAAATGCTGTCTGCAGTTTGACACAAGTCATGTGTGGAACACAGGAAATATGTATGAAGAAATGGCTTTGTTTAGATGAGATGAAAATTTAACTTTTTGGCCTACATGTAAATGTTAATGAAAAGTACCAACACTGACAAAGTATTTTCTTAAATAGGGGAAGGGAATCTGGTCAAAGTTGACGGTGAGCTAGATACAGCTAAATGTAGAACAATTATGGAAGGGAACATTTTAGAGGACAGAAAAGACTTAAAACTAAGGCAGAGGTTCCCTTTTCAGATCTGTTGGGAGATTTGGAAGTTGGTGAGCAACCTTGCTCTCTGTTCACTGGGTTCCAGCTATGTTGCAAAGAAAAATTGGCAAATATGTCAGCTTTTAGATTTACTCCCCTAAGAAGAACGTAGCCCTAAAGATCTGCAACTAGTCCCTCTTCTTAGATTATTTATAGAAAACATTTGAAAACCAAGTTTTTTTTTCTTTCAGTTCACAAGTAGGAGCTCTTCTACTGTGTGTATATATATATATATATATATATATATATATATTGATTCTTATTTAGGTTTGTGGTTATAGAAAGTTCAAGACATATTGATACTTTTCCAAGGTACGGCACACATGTACTGGAGTAACTCACAGTTAGATCTCACCCTCAAGTCTGGTGCAAATATACATGACACTTTAACAATATTTAGTGACTATATACCAGATGTACCAAAGTCACATTTTCTACTTTATTTTTAGATTTACTCCCCAAGTACAATGTATTGGTACAAATGTATCACGTCAATTCTGAGTTACGTGATAAAAAATTTAAAAAAAATAAAAAAAGGTTTTGCCACTACAAAAATTACAACCAACTGGTTAAAAAGCAGAAGGCAGGTTCTGTTCCAGCTTCTATTTTTACAGGAATAATCTTCAATATCTGTTTAGTCTAAGCTGAGGATCTGAGCAAAGGGAATTAATTTGTCAGCCATGTTTGAAGCTGGACTCATCTACAAAGCAAGAGGAAGAGAAAAATAAATATAGAGCAGAATTTAAAACTGAAATGAAGAAAGGCAAGCTTGAAATTGCAACCATTTAATACATCTGGACCTTAAAGAACAAAATAACACCTAAAATTAATACTTCAGAGAACGTTAAATGTGAGTAGATTTTTGAGGGGAGGAAAAAAAACACATTTTACATTTTCAATACATTAAGAGCAAATCTGGAATAAACAAAAATATATGAAAACTGGATACATGCAAAGACATAAAAGCCCTTCAAAAGATCTCCTTTTATACCTTCCCACTAGATGAAAATGTCTAGTATGTGGGCCATTTTCAACAATGTATTCTGCTATATAGACTCATCACACAAGAGGAAGCAGCACTGAGTGGGATGTACTTGACCTGCGTCCATGTTTTTCCACTGGGCTTTGTGTCACTGCAGCACCAAGTAGGAGGTTGGAGCAGAACATATCATCATTCTCTCCACAAACAAACCCCGGCTACATATCCATTTAGAAAACATTTTGCGGAGAAAAGATTTTGTGTTAGAAACTCAAAAGAAGTCTATTTTTTATTGTTTTTTAAATTTGCAGTAATTGAAATTCAATATCAGCAACTTCACAGAGATACCTGAATTCTATTAAAAAATCATTTTGCAACAAAAATGATGCCAAACGCAAACATTTTAAACAATATATTCCAAGAACAAGATAAACACCCAATTCTCATACAAATAATGTAGTTTCATTACTGCATCTCAATATATTTGCAAACCATTGAGCCTCTAAAGGTTTTTCATCATATAAAAATTCTGAATTGGTTTAATAAGCAAAGATTTTGATTATGAATTTCAGTGTAGCAGATTATGCACGCAAAAAACAGTAAGCTTTTTGGACAGGAATAAATGGATGCAGCACAGTCAATATAATTTCCTGCAAAAGTAGTTTTTTGAATTCTTAATTTTCAATAATCCTACAATGTTTTAGTCTTTAATCCTTGTCCCTCAAAACGCTCCCTACCGTCTGTGGTTCTTAACATCACCCCATCAGTTAAAATAATATATCAAACTATACATTAATTTAACCAGTAGTAAACAACACTGTGAGTAATGATGGAAACCCATTTGGTTTGGTTCAGTTCATTTTTGTAGCCACGATCCTATTTCAGGTCACTCCAAAATACCCAATGACAGAATCCAATTTGGTCCAGATCCAGTTCAAATGACAGAAGAAGTATAGCAAAAGTAGACAGGATGTCATTAAACGAGTAGTGGTTTCATTGTAGCTGAAATATATGCATCCCATTGTACTCCACAAGTAAATCTATAATCTTTTAGGGATGTATGGAACAATAGATTATTTAATAGAAGATGTAACATATCCTTTCACAGCTTTATATGTCTAAATAAGATTTTTAAATTCTACTCTAAATTTAAAAGAATTTGGAGAATCTAAAAGAGAAGAAAAATGTCAATTGGTCTTTTAGCAGTTTATTAACATCTGTCCAGGTCCATCCTGCCTTCCTACTAATAGACCTCATCCATT
The DNA here is from genome assembly GCF_002775205.1 of Xiphophorus maculatus. Lineage (NCBI taxonomy): Eukaryota > Metazoa > Chordata > Actinopteri > Cyprinodontiformes > Poeciliidae > Xiphophorus > Xiphophorus maculatus. Next base: position 9,680,558 of record NC_036448.1, read on the forward strand.
AACCAATAACTTTAAAGCATTTCTGGTTAAGTTGTGGGTAATTGTGGAATTATTCAAAATCACCAGGCATTTAATATAAACATAACTGAATGTTTACTTCACCTGCAGCCTCGGTTTGATAGAAGCAGTGCTGCAATAAATAATTCAAATGTAATAGAATGAAAAAACAATCTCACATCCTCTGAACTGTAAAAACGCAAAAAAAAAAAAAGATAAAAGAAAAAGTGTATGATCATTCACGCTACTGAGTGATCATTGAATGTAAAATATTCCAGGTTGATTGATCCTTTCATTTAAGAGATCTTTGGAGTTTGGAGGCAGCTCTCAGATGAATTGTCATTGAAGTTCCTCTTGGGAGGTACTGAAAACCTGATGTGTACTCAGCATCGGGCTTTCGGTACCGATGCTGAGAGCACAGCTCAAAGCTCTGATGCTTTATGGTCCCTGCAGACAAAGTGTGTTGACTCAAAAATGTCTTGCTTGGAGGAATAGTTAATATGAATAAATTTTGAAAATTAATATATTGGTTGCATTAAGTAGTATCTATTTTTCTCACATTTTCACAAGGTGAAACATTTTATGTGATTAGTTATTGAACGTTCTCCAACTTAATAACTCATCAGTGATTTGTGTTGGATGAAGCATCTCTATTTGTAAAACTTTGACCTGCCAATACTACTTGTAGCTAAACTGAATTATCTTAATAAACTATAATAAAAGAAGATGTAAGAGCAGATCCTTATTAACCCTTAAGAGATGGGGCCCATTGGAACCCTTGAGTTTTTTACTCTGCGCGCAGTCCAGCAGGGTTGCACTGACCCTACATGCGCTTTTGTGAGTGTTTTTTGTGTGTGTGTGTGGTTTCGGGAACTGGCGGTCTTTTGGGACACACCCCCGCTTCCCTGCTGTCAGACTGTGATATTTGCTGCCCTCCCGTCTGAACGTCGTGCTAAGACAGCAGGAGGGTTAAAACACAAGGTTCACAAGTTGTTTATAATGCCAATTAGTATTACTGTAAGGAAACCCAGCTGATTGCCTCAAGCCTCAGACGTTGCAGGAATCAGGGCTGCAGATAGTCCTTTTGATAGCTCTACGCATTGACATAGCCTCTAACGTTCACTATCTGTGTTTTTTCAGTGAGAGAGATGACTCTGTGCATATTTTTTTAATTTTAATTTTCTTGTCAAATGCCATAGATAAAAGACAAAAAAAACAGATAGTTTTGATTCTTAAGTTAACATACCAAGTAAGAAATATGATATATTAATGTTTTTCAATATCAGATAAACTAAATTTACATTTATCTTTGTGGACGTTTGACTACAAAAAAGAAACACAATAAATGTTTTTCATGCGCATGTTGTATTTAAAAATAAAATTCATAACTTTTTTCTTTTTTTGATTGTTTTCATATATCAATTCTCATTTGAAAATCTAATTAACAAAATATGTACAGATTGAGATGTCTCTCCACACTTTTACACTGCCTCCACCAAAAGTTGTTTAGTATTGGCAGAGAGGATTTTGAATATTTTCATGTTTTCTACCTACTCAGATACGCAGTTCATCTCTCAATTGAATTTTCCATACAGCCTTTCAACCACTTAGGTGAACGTAAACAGGCTCTCAAATGACATAACATTTATTGCCAAGATGTGTTGTTAGAACATAGAAATCTTTTATTAAATACAATTTCCTTTTTATGCTCGGTGTGGTTATTAAAGGCAGAAACAATGTCACACTGTATCAGTGAGACCTGCTGTAATATATGGTTTTAATATTATTTCAAAGGTAAAACCCAGTTACTTACAGTTACTAAATTTAAACAGCTGTTTTGACATGTATGCTCTAGAGCAGTGGTTCTCAAATGGTCAGTCTTTGGTAGTCACCATAACCCCTCAGTGACAAACAATGATTTGAGTCATGTAAATTTTTCAGTCATTTTTGCTCAGAATAAGAGCCTCAAAGTCTAAGTTGACAGATGAATGCTCAGGAGATTTTTACTGACCAAATGACAAGGCAAGAATACCGGCTTCTTACAATGGAGCTGCACCAGAACTAAGAGAGGCTTACCCTCTCAAATTTCAGTGGGTACGAGTGGATATGACTATTTCTGTGTTACCTCCAAAAATGTAGTGTCTTCTTTTGTGTCAAATGATGGGAGTCAACTCACAGGAGATTATCACCACCTTTTGTAAGGGTTGTGAACTGATGAAACTCTTGAAAATTTCCATTTTTGACCAGATAATAGGCCATGACATACTAAAACATTACAAGCCAACATTTCCAAACCCAGCATGTTCCATGATAGACCGAGGCTTAAGGCTCAAAAGCAACAACTTGGCTGATCCATTTAGGTTTTATGTCATCTGCTGAAAGTCCTGTTCTCTCACCTCCGTTCAGTCTGAATAAATCCAAGGCTTATCTTGGCATAGAAAATATAGTTTCCTTTTAAAAAGATGATTACATCTTCTTCCCCTGTCTTCGTTTTTTAGCACCACTATAAAATAGAAATAAGCTAACAATAAGTGTACTTCACTCGGCAACAACATGAAACTGTTGGCACTCGGTTATAATGAAGTCACTGGCTGGAAATGTTGATGCAAATTTGGAGATTCCAACTGGCCAATCACAGATCAGGGTTGGGGAAAAATGCCAGACAATTGGCACAGATAAATGCCAGTGAACTTACTTGCTTTGCTAAATGTTAGCTGCTAATTGTGAAACCTTGAACAAAGAACATTATCTAAACAGTAAATGAAAAGTCCTCACTGCACACCATGCAGTCTTGGTCTCACACACACTCAAATTGTTTCACTTTTTCAGTGAGGTGATGGTTTCATTTAAATTCTGCTTTATGCATCTGACAGCATGGCCCTTTCAATGCAAAATTTGCTTCATTTTGTGTTTAGTTGGAAGAAAACAATATGTAAGACTGAGCTGTGAAATACAAAAGGTCAGTCAGTGTGTGGAGGCAAGGGAAGGGAGGTGGTATGAGTCATAATCAGACCCTCAAACTAATTTGGTCGTTTAGTTTGCAATGAGGACCAGACTTTATAGTTAGGCTATCAACATGAGGAAAACTAATTCAATTCAAACAGATAAAACATTTTTTTTGGATGATTAATAAAGAGTATAAGTCAAACATTTTCCTTTTTCCATAACACAATTTTAGAACCACATCCGTTGCTTAAACAAGAAGCTAAGAAAAAAGGCCTCTTCCTGTTTCACACATCTTCTGTTGCCTCATGCCTTTATCTCTGTTATCTTTAACTCGATCATGACACTGTCTCTCTCTCCTATTTTTGTATATATTTGACAGCTTTTTGAGATATGTATCACCCATACTGCCTTGAAGGATAACTTCTATTTCGTTTGATAATAGATGCAATCTTAAGGCAAGCAGAGTGAGAAGATATAAGCAACAAGACGGCTGCACAGGCTGCATCTTTTTCCAGATAGGCCACTTAGCTGAAGAATAGCTTTGCTACAGGCCACATCCATCCGCTGACACTGTGCTATTTTGAACACTCACATAGGAAATGAACCATTTGTCATATTCATACTTCTTAGTTTTGAAAAATCTTTTTTTCTCTCCAGTTCTTGTGTTCCTCCTATTATTCACTTTCCCTTCATGCACTTGACTTGTGTCTGTGTTACTCTGATTATTGTTTGATCCCCAATTAGCATTGCATTTGTATGAGAAATCTGGGACAAAACGGTTCATATATTTTCTATGATTCTCAAGAATTGATATTCAGGTGACCGGTTTAAGCCAAATAAATATTTTACTGGTCTTCAGTGCAGATGTTTCAGCGACATCTGACATGGACATAAATTTATTGCTATTCCCTCGCAACAGAAAATGCTGCATCCTACTTGTAGAGCAACTCTTTGAGGTTTTTGTTTTGGGGTTGTTATCACAGTCAGTGTGGGTGAAGTCCACGCATGGAATAATTTCAGTCAGAAATGTTTTTGATGAGTTTCAAGAAAATCGTCTGAATTTGCAGTATTTCCAGGAAGCTACTTGTCTGTTGATGATTTATTTATTTGGCAGCAATGAGTGTCAGGATTCGTTTGAGAAAGATTAATGGAGACCTTAGACTTGTGATTCTTCATTAAATATGGAACATAATGATAATCATTGAGGAGTATGTTTCAGAAACCAAACAGTTCTAATGTGAATTTCACATTTTTTGTCAAAAATGCATGCACTATATAGAACATATCTAAACAGACATGTTTCACCAAACTTGCTTAATTTTTTTTTGCCATTTTCTGACTCAAAATAAAACTATTTATTGGGGAAGCCATAAAGTTTTGAACAATAAACCCTTTATGTAGCTTTAAATCCATGGAGCCACATTTTAACTTGCACAAACCCCCAAAACAGGTATTTTTAAGAGTGCTTGAAATAAAACAGACACAATCATGTTTATCCTTATGCACAAGCAAATCATTGTTGAATGCCAGCTTACTCAGTATAGCACTCCTTCCTTCGATAAAACCGCTTTAATGTTAATTCATAAACATGCTTCTCTCCTCTCTCTTCTATTGTTCTCTACATAGCAGCCCACACATCGCAGACAGCTGTGGCTGCAGGTGTTGTAGTCTAAAGCAAAACTGCTAGATTGTTTTTTTCCCCCTGCTCTCAGAGGGCTTTACTTCATCTAGCCTACTGCTTGCTGTCACAACTGCCAAATGCTGTACTCTAAGCCATCAAAGACGGCAACAAACATCTCCCTTGTTTATTGCTAACATAATTGTAACACATTCAGCACATATATCGTTTGTGATGTTAAATAGATCTTCTTTTTCCTCCAGGTAACGGAAACAAGAACAGGTCCTCTCGGCTGCAGTAACTACGACAGCTTGGACTCCGTTAGCTCGGTGTTGGTGCATAGCCCAGAAAATAAGATCCACTTAAAGGGTAAGGCCCCACAAACAAAAATACACGCACATACTGTACGTGCAGCTTAATGCTGTAAGCATGTGCACACAGCCTCAACCCTGCAGAGAAGCTCCACTGATGGAATAAAATTAACCATACACACACATTTAAGCACACAGAAATTCACCGCATCTGTCCATCCCACCTGCCTGCCAAATGTCTCACCTCTGGTGTTGTTGGCTTGGATGACCCTTTACTTTACGCTGCAGTAGTTTATATGTCTGTTTCTGCCTGACTGGTTTTCAGTCTCATAGGAAATCTGTTATTTTACCAGGCTGCAGATAGCCCAGACCCACGCTGACCTTAGCTTAATCCACCCAAACCCGTCTACAAAACTCTGTAAACAGGTAAAACTCAGGTGGTTAAATCACTAAATCATATTCTTGTTTATTTGCATTCATGAGAAAATATTCAACAAATGAAATCAGGTGGTGGTGGGTAAAGAATTGAAACATTAGGAGAATAATAAATTGCCTTGACTTTTTTGTTAAACAGAGTGTGACAATGGCCGTCTGCGGAGGCAAGCCTTTATTCATCTTGCAAATAAATAAAGGTCTACCAATTGCAAGAACATTGTAGTAAGTACAATAAAGTCCTTTTTTTTTTTGAAAGAGGAATCCAGAAAAAAAGGACCCCTATTTCAAGGCCATGTTAGCTTGAACAGTCAGTGTCTGGTATTCTCTTCAGCAGACAGAATATGAATGATTTAAAAGCACTGTGAGATATTTCCAGGTGCTACATTCAGGAAACGTCGTTCCTGCAAATGTCTTTGAAACATCATCGATTTTCTATATTTATGTGAAGGGTTTTTTAAAAATAGCTTCACTGATATAAACTTATGTCAATACACAACACAAATCTTAGTGGTAAAAATTTATTGACAAACTTGTGCTGCATTTCCAGTCAATTCTGCAGTCTGGTGGTTATTCTGCTTTACTTTGAGAGCTTGGGAAATATCTAAAGTGGGCAGCATTTTCTCCAAGATCATCCTGGAAACCCATTTTTAATAGATTTTGGTTTCATCGTTTTAATAACTCATTACCCCTCATTTACAATTATATAAAAATAAATACCTTTTTGTTTATGCTGTCAAAAAGTCGAAAATTATTATATACATATGTATAGATTTAGTTATTTAGTATGCAAATCATTTGGACATAACTGGTAAAATGTGGCAAAGTGATCCCAATCTGATAGTTGATAGGTTTAGACTTTGCATTGATTTTCATTTGTGAAATACATAATATGTCACTTTGGCTGCATTATGGTTGGAAGCAGTTTCAAGTGAATTTGCAACAGTATTAATCAAGGTTTGTTTGCATTGTAAATCTCATAGGTGCAACCTAAACAATGTGCTTTCTATCTATCTACTTAGTAATTGTCTTTCTCTTTCTTTTGTGGCCGGGTTTGTCTACTGCAACACAAATTTGTGATGTGAAAACAAAAACAAAACTTGTCTGGAAGGATTTTCTAACCAAAGCTCATTATTCCAAAGGTCAAGAGGACAAGTGATAAAAATCAATTCAGCCTGAAACTGAGCAAAATACATAAAGTTATCTGGAATCAGGCAGTTGTCTGTGATCTCCATGCATCTAGCATGTTTTGGTGTTAGTTTAACATCTAATATTGATGGGAACAAATTTGCCTTTGATAAGTATTCAGAGAGTTCTTAGGATGCGTCCACTCAATTATTCATACAGACACATTTCCATATTTCATTTACTGTCTGAACTCCTAGCATGTCTTTCTGGAATTGAGGGTTCAAAATGCCAAATGCTTTTGTCACGAAGTTACAATTGCAGGAAAAGAAAAGAGCGAGAACAATGTGGTGGCTTGATTTACACAGTAATATCCTAGTTTCATTTTTAATGGAGTCCTATTTACTAATACACTAAGCACATCTCCTGCTGGTCTCATAATAGGAACCATAATAGCCAACAATAGAAAAAGATCCTGTTGAGGTTAATTGCAATTTTATATGCACACATATTTGAAAAAAAGCATAAATTAGCCAAGTAAAGGAGGCCAAATGTCTCCATTAAAGGAAACGTTATCATAAGCTTAAAGGTAATATGACAAATGTGTCTCAATAATTGTGCTATGATTTACCTCTGGGAAAGCTGATGAATCCATTTGGATTTTTGTGATGTAGTTCATAATGGCATTGTCTAGGTTATTAGAAAATCCACACTTTCACTGTGTGAAGAGGGAAATGTTTTGCATTGTCGGTCCTCGAATGCTTTCATCACTTTGAGGTCAGAACTTGGTGAGGGGAAGGAGTCGGACAGCAGGCCTTCCTTTCTCTTTTTGCTCACCAAGTAGTCCTTCAGATGTTGGCCCTACATCACAAGAATAATTTCTGTGATCACAGCTTGTCTGCCTGCTAGTGCTTTACAAGCAACTGACGAAGGTTGTTTTTTTTATTATTTATTTATTTATTGCAGGGCTTTTCCATTTCAGAACCTTTTGGTCTAACTATAATTTTAGGAAAAGACAGACAATCTTTGCTCAGAATATCAAACTTACTTGTGCCACTCTCTCATCTTTCTGATTCCGCTTTCCACAATGGTTTTTACCACTTTAAGACTTTGTTCTGGAGGCAAAAATCAAAACTACTTAAACAAATAGAACTGGCTGCCATCTTGATAGTAGAGGGCAAAGAAGTTAATGGAAATATCTGCTTTTATAAGACTTAAGTTTAGTCTACAATGATGCATTAAAATCAAAACAGTTTAACGTACCAGCTTGTTTACATCACCAGTGAGAGCGTTCTTCTGTCAACAGCCACTCTATTCACATCCATTCTCTTTTTTTAATTATTAATGTACTCTTGAAATTTTAGCCATCTTTCTCAGTTCTGATGAAGGCTCTCATTACCATCTATGTCTTGCACCCAAACACATCCAACAAAAAAGTAGGTACATACCTTTACATAAAGAACTTGAAAGCATAGTTATAGAGTTTTCAGGGACTCATTTCACCATGTTTTACACTATTATGCAGATATCAACCAATTAAATTTTGTCAATTTAATAATTTTTAATAACAATGCCACACTATTCTCTAATTTTTCGATAAATTTAGCATTGAAAAATAAAATGTTTACAGAAAAAAAGCAGCAAACACAGTCCAAAGTTGCAGAGCTACCTTCCTCTGCTCACTCACTGTCCTGTTGCACCGTATCACATAATATTCATTTAATTTAATTTGATAATTTCAAAACATATGGGTTCCAACTAAATAATTTAAAGCAGGAAACTCTGATTTTATGCTATGTGTGAGATTGCTTAATCATTCCTTTTTATATCATAACTGCAAAAAAAAAAAAAAAAAAAAAAAAAACTTAAGACGTGTTTCTGTGATCAGGTATCAATCATTTCTATTAGGAACAGAGAGCAGTCATCATTGCACAGCACTGTAGGTGGGAAGAATTTCACAAATATTTCAAAACAAAGGCAACCTGACAAAAATGGTATTAACTATTTCTAGTGCATTATGTTGTTAAGCAAAATTATTGCAGTTAGCATAGTGAAAGCAGTCTCTTTATTTTCCCTGCAGAGAACGCAAAACCTTAATTCTGAGATTTTCAACGTGCTGTCGTTCTCTCATGGAACATTTTTTATACCTCTCCAGTTCTTTTGAAATTTGTGAATGAATCAGTTTTCAAATCCTCTCATTATCATCAGGTTTCTTAACAAGAAGTCTAAATGTTGCCTAGGTGAACTCTGTAATGAAAAAAATATTGATGGGGAAAAGAAGGGAAAAGATTCGTTATCGAAATATGATTATCCCCTCCAGCTGCCTGACCCTGTCATTTTCCTCCTAGAGCTGCCCTATAAAGTTATATTGACAAGCTTTGACCCAGAATAAAAACGAGGCTAAACATGTTCAAAACCTTAAAGTTTTTACTGTTTGTCCTTGAAGCGGATATTAAACCTTAAGTATCACAGATGTTGCTGAATAAATATCAGTTTTCTCCACAAAGTGAACCATAGCTTACTTTTCCATGGCAAGGTGAAGTCCTGTATTTTTGTGTCCTTCCTTCTTTTCTAAAACGAGAAATATTATTAGTTTGAGACCCAGGTAGACCGTAGGTATTAAGAAAGGTTAAAGAAGTGAAAAAGCCATGTAGTGGAAAATTAATTAACACTGTTTTGAAGGCTTTGTTCACTGTCTGACATATCCATTAAAAACCGTGTGTAGGTTGTTGAGTGGGCCGTTAAAGCACAACACTTCTCAAATTCTGTAACAATAAATTTAAAAAAAAATGTCTTCAAACTCTTTTGTTTTCAATTCTGGGGAAAAAAAATCATAATTGCAGCTGAAAGGTGCAAGTTTGTCCCCAGAAAACAAACAGAAGTGTTTGTTCTACAAATATGAGTACAGTTTCAAGTAAGAAACGTTTAAAACAAAAACAAACTAAGGATCTTCAGACTTCATGTCTCGGGTAGACGTTTCATTCTACAAATGCAATAATTATGTTTTTAAAAATGTTTTACATTGATTTTGTAATAAAAAAGGGGAGCCCTACCAATTACCATGGGCAAACAAACGTTTACTCCTATTTTCTCTAATTAGCTTGATGACTTCCATTTCTGCCCTTCCAAAGCAATGGTCCCGGGAGCCAAGTTGATCAAAATTTGGTTGTAAAAGCTGTTTCTAGCCCAAATCAAGCCAGCACTGAGGTATCAAGTCTCCTAAGAAATAATTATGGCAGAAACTTAGGACTATTTTGTATCAGTTCACTGCACAAGATAAATTTTAATTAGATCTTGAAAGTCTTCTTAATGTGCTTTAGAAAAAAGGTCACTGTGTGCCTGTTACGACTGGCTCAAGGTCATAACAATAACGGGAGACCATGCAGGGATTAAAGTGCATAAAAAAGGAATATTTATTAACTCAAACAACAATGGATTGAGGATGTCAGTATCAGTGGTGTAATGCAAATGTTTGGATGTGATGTATGAGTGCATATGGAGTTGTTGAAGTGCAAAAACAAGAACAAACTCAAATGTGCAAAAGGAGGGGAGCTGAGGCCTGGCAACAAAACACCGCAAGCATCAAGGAAGAGTGGACGCTGAAGGCGACCCAGAAGGTGGAGACAGCCAGGTTTAAATGCTCTGTGCTCCAAATGAATAAAATCAGCAGCACCTGTAAAGGGGAGGAGCACAAAGACAGACAAGACACCTGCAACCCAGCCATTAAGGCCCAGGGCCGTAACACCCCCACCCTTAAGAAAAGGGCCCCAAAGGGGAACCTTTAAAAACTCAAAACAAACATGAATTTAAAAATGTTTGGGCTGGTAGTACGTTACCAAAATTTAGTGTTCAGGATGACAGCCGTCACATCGTCAGCCGCCACGTCCCACAGCCATAAGTTGCTGTGCCCATCATGTCTGGTCACTGGTTAGGAAGACTGGCAAAGAATGGTACAGCAGCTGAAACAGGACATGTCCTTACTGCTTCAATACCCTCAAGATACCAAGAAGAGAAAACCACTTATGAACACAGACCTGACACACAAGTGACCTACCACAGGTTCACAGCCAAATCAAAATGGATTCACCCAGTTACCACTCCACAAAGCAATAACCAGCAATCCAACCAGATCTGAACTGGTGTTACCCCACACAAAAGGTCACAGCAACAAGTGGTCCACTACCACAAAACGTTGCTACACAAGTCAGGTAAGCAAACGTGACCGAGAATATGGAGATCGATACCCACAACATGATCACTCTTAGCATGGTCCAGTACCATACTCAAAGTTACTGCTGTCTCACAGCCAGCAACACCAAAAGAGTGTCAAACCAAAAGTGAGCCGATATCTCCACAACACCAAAAGGTCACATCACCGCTTAACCAAGTGTTCAGGATTCTCCTCATCAAATAAACAAAACATGGAGTCACACCCACAACAACCCCAGCATGGTCCACTACCACACTCCTAAGGGATTCAAACAAAATGTGGGCCAACTCCTCCACCAGAACGGTCATTTCACAACCAGGCTCAAAGCACACTTTTTCCTTCCACTGAACTTGAAACAAGAACAAGTCTGTTTGCTGCTCACCGGACAAACCAGTGACAGTCGCCATTAAAAATGGAGACGAGTTTAGACAAGGCTCTAACACACCAACCTCAAACAAATTTTAAATTTCTAAAAGTGCCGATCACATTTAAAGGTGACTCTCGAGGCAAGATCATAACTGCTCTGCCATTATTATAATTGCTCTTAACACATCTACAAAACATTTAACCATTAAAAGCCTCAACCTGATCCATAGTTTATAACGACGGACAAGTGACAATTCAATGCACAATAAAAACTCAAAATGACCACCCACAGTGTGTCCCCGCTAACTGCCTAGCGAAGAAGCTTACAAACTCATCCCTAGTCTTCGGGAGGCGTAGCGATGGGTTTTTATGCATTTAAAAACCAGTGGTACGATAAAGGTGACAAGCAGGCTGTCACCCCCTCGAAACCACGGAATGCTCCCGAGCCGATGAAGGGAAAGGGGATAGGGAAGCTCTACCCGCCGTACCTCCACACTAGAAAATAATGCGGTGAAACCCCTGTTGGGAAACGCCGCTAAAACCTGCAAGGGGACACCTGCTCAAAAACGCTTTACTAGTGCACATTAAAAACGTGACACTTACCTATATCGCTAAAATCAAAGCTATGGAACAAGCATCCCGCTCCAAAATCACAAAATACACAGCACGTTATCCAAACCACCTGCATATCCCCCAAGAGCGCACAAGTCCAAATAAGGACAATTACGTAACGGGATTCCCCAGTCACCAATTAAACGCACAGAAATGGCGTCTCAGCGTAACGCTAACGAGCCAGAAATCCAACGCGAAACAAGCGCTCAAACAACGTAAATCAGACCAAAGGTAAGACAAAAAGTCAAACTTACCGAACCAAACAGAACTCACAAAACCGTTTGAACGAGCCCCCAATTGTTACGACTGGCTCAAGGTCATAACAATAACGGGAGACCATGCAGGGATTAAAGTGCATAAAAAAGGAATATTTATTAACTCAAACAACAATGGATTGAGGATGTCAGTATCAGTGGTGTAATGCAAATGTTTGGATGTGATTAGTGATGTTACGTGATGTGCCGAGGCTTCGAGGCGTGTGTCGAGTAATGGAGGGGGCGTTTCCGTAAAGCGCGTATCGAGGCTTGCTTCATTTAGGGGAGGAGCCGAAAACGATGACGTCCGAAGCCTCGCTGCCTGGCTGTACCACGTGACTGCTTCGGGAAGTGGCTCAGATGTTGGCGCGGGGTTTGACAGCTTTAGAAACCCCACAGGCTCCATTCAATATGTGGGTTGTTGTAGGCGAGTTGCGGTCAGTTGAGAGAGTGGATAGAGTTTTGATAGTTTGGATAGCAGAGTTTGGATAGTGGTTATTTAGTTTGAGACAGTTAGTTCGGTGTGTTTGGAGAGTTTAGGAGAGATAGATAGATAGATAGATAGATAGATAGATAGATAGATAGATAGATAGATAGATAGATAGATAGATAGATAGATAGATAGATAGGAGATTTAGGAGCACGAGGACAGGATAGGAGAAGGATGGAGCCGGCGAGAAAGAGGAGGATTTCCCCTCCTCTTTCGATTTCGAATTGATAAGCCCTAACAAGGTAAGGTGAACTGAACATTTGCAGATGCATTACGTTTGCTTATGAGGAACTGTATTTTTTACTGTTTCTTATGTTCTGTAAAGGTGAGGTGTTTATTGTGCTCCAAGGAGTTGGGGTACAATAATAACACCTCATCCATGTAGTGTCAAAAAAGAGAAATCGTTTGAAACCAAAAACTGTGGAGAAATTGTTTCTTAATAAAAATGCATGAAATCATCCAAGTTACACAAGCATTAGCCTATTCACTACCCCTCCCTAGTTCCACAAGCACTTTCACTGTCCTCTGCCTGATTAAGCCCAGGCCATTTTTCTAGAGTCACAGAAAAACTTTATTACACAACATGCCATATCACATGACACTACTATTTTGGGAATAATTACACACAGAGGATACATTCAAACAATATTTTATTATACACATATGTGTATACATAATTTATGTAGACAAATGATTTTGTCCTACACCTTTTGTGAAGTCATTCCCAAGAGCCATAATAGACAAAAATTCAATGCATCACACGTGTTAAGATACAGCTGGCTGTGATTATACACCTGGCCAGTAGGTGGTTTTGTGTGCACATGAAGCCTCAAGAAATGAACCCTTTCTCGAACCATTTGGCTCAAGTGGTTCAATGCCTCATGAGGCTTCATCTCACCATCACTAGATGTGATGTATGAGTGCATATGGAGTTGTTGAAGTGCAAAAACAAGAACAAACTCAAATGTGCAAAAGGAGGGGAGCTGAGGCCTGGCAACAAAACACCGCAAGCATCAAGGAAGAGTGGACGCTGAAGGCGACCCAGAAGGTGGAGACAGCCAGGTTTAAATGCTCTGTGCTCCAAATGAATAAAATCAGCAGCACCTGTAAAGGGGAGGAGCACAAAGACAGACAACAAGACACCTGCAACCCAGCCATTAAGGCTCAGGGCCGTAACAGTGCCAAACTTCTTAAAGTATGCTTTTCAGTGGTTCTTAAATTCTTCCAATCGTTATAAATATGATGCGTCTTTACGCCTTTTTGTTGTTTTTTTTTTAAATATCTGTGACAATTATAAAACAGAAGATTCTGTCTTGATTCATTAGGACAGAAACGTTAAAGGTTTCTGGTGTCCCTTTTTCCTTGGTCATGCGTGTGCACGCCTGTTTCCTTTTTGGGAATTTTTCTGTTATTCACAAGGTTGAGAAAAGGAACCAGAGCCTAATACTAATGCAGCGAAGCCTTGGCTGCATGGTTAAAAATGGCTAAGCCCTTGTGCGAGTGATTGTTCTAAAAGACACCAGAGTTTGACATGTGCTTAGTAGGCTGTTTAGAATGCTGTATGCTGCATATCAAAGTCTTAAGATCAGAGAAGAAAAACCCGTCTTCTAATTTCGTGTCTCTCCATGAAGACGCAAGCTGATTATTTACTCAAATTAAGGCTCTTAGTAATGCTAACTGCAGCACAATAATTATAAAACGACACAAGAGAGGCTTAAATGGCAAAGAAGCCAAGTGTCCTTCCACGCCAAAACTTGCCTGGGACTTTCCTCCAGATACGGAGGAAAGTTTCATCCTCTGAGGAAAAAAAATCTGAATAGACCTGGTGTCTGATAACTTTATTGGTGAGACAAGGAAATATGGCAAAAAATATGTTTTCTATGTAGCACACTGGAGAACGCTCTGTCTTAAGAGTGTTTCATTATAGGGAAACAACCTAAAATGCCAAAATCTAAACATTTTTGTATATATCAAACTGCAACTTGCTATAATTAAATACCACCGTGGTTTAAATGTGTTTGGTTTAGGGGTAGGGCTCCTCAGTCTTTCTTTTTGTTTTACTGTAATAAAGACTACTTATTCTTCTCCAACACCATATAAAGTTGTCTTCGTAATTTTATCCTGCAGTCAAAGTGAAGCTTTCGAAACAATATTCCCCAATCCTCAATTCCCCAATTTTTATATGTTTTTGCAATGGTTATTACCTTCCAAATGAAACCTTCCAAGTTATTAGCTATGGTCCTCTCTTGTGTGTGTTTGTGTGGGTGGCATACTTTGAGATGCATGCATCCAGAAACCCATCAAGAGTCTAGTAAAAGTCCAGTAACAATAGACAGAACTGTGTGGGAGGAGGCGGCAACTCAAAATATACCAGTTGGTGGAAATATTGGCTGACGCACAAATGTACAATCTCAAAACTAAGGAAAGTGTTCTAGCTCTCAGCACTGTACGTCATGTTACTGAAGGTTTGGTGAAAAATTCTAATGGAGAGCAAAATCGGCTCTTTGGGGCAAGTGTAGGATGAGTGCTTATTGAAACCCAGTGTCATAGAAGTTAGAATCAGGCAGTACATGTGATTAATCCCTGGAGAGATGACTGATGTGGCTATTTCTGACAGAAGAGAGAGAAACATCTAGATAATTGTTAGGTGGGTCTAATTTTGCTTCACAAATGCCTGATTTTGCTGGTTAAGGCACGAGTTCCCCGTGTACTACATCCAGCTCACAAGACAGAACAGCCCACGACAGGTTCATGAGATGACAACGTTTTAAAAATAACTTTGGAAAAACTAAGAATCTCCTTGTTTTTAAAGAAAGTAATATTTTTAAAAATCATAAACTGTGTTTCAGGAATCTACAATCAGTCTTGCAGCTTGATCAACTGCAATATCTGGCCTGGCCACTACAGCCTAAGAGAGACTATAAAACTCCCATATAGAGGGTGTTGCCAAACATACACACACACACAACGCGTCTTATCTTGAGGAGAAGAACTTTTTTTTTATAAATACATTGAAACGATATCTGTTTTTTTTTTTGTAGTAAACTACTTTTGGTGGCATTAACACATTTAATTTTCCCCACCCAAATACTTGTGATGAGGAACAACAAAGTGATTGCCAAAATAAAAACTGAAACAAAAAACAATTGACTATTTTCTTTATAAAATTAGGCTCAAATCTCAGATGTATCATCATTTTCATCTAATTTTCTTATTATGGTTGCACTTAAGATAATATGTAACAGCCATATTTGTAAATATGTTTTTTAATTTGGATTAACGTTCAAAATAGACTAACCCCGAATTCTCTGTTGTTTCATGCTGACCATTTGCCTTTTAGATCGGCGCTGAACAATAGCAGCCCAGTTGTCTGAGCAGTAAAAGGATGAGTCTCTGTCAGTGTCGGTAGGAAGCCCTGTTAGCCTCACAGTCACCGAACAAATGTCTCACAGTTCGTGTCACTATCCTCTAAACATACTGCGTAACCTTCCCATACGGTCGGACCGTTCTTCGCATTGGTGAATGTTCCACTGATGCTGTGAAGTGGGGGCTCTGAAATAGCCAAGCAGCTTTGTTGTCTGTGGCAGGTCAGCGGTGTTTGTGACTCTTTGTGTACAGTAGAGCCGGTCATGCGGCGCATGTAGCAATGTCTTTATAGCAAATCCTCATAAGCAGTAAATAAATATCACCTCTTTCCACATGGCCAGCCGCTATCTAAATATACTTTATCCTTTTTTGAGTGTGAAGTTGAAAGATTGAAGGTAAATTGTGGGGTTAAGCTTGGGATTTTGAAAATCAACCTTATTTAAGACTCCAAGAATGTTGTTTTGTTGGATATAGATATTTTTTTACCCTCAAAAATGCAACTTTTTGAGGGTATGCTGTGAGTTTAAGACTTGAGATATTGATGAGAACAGTAGAGGAACTTCATGATTAGAAGTAAATATGGCCAAATTTTTCTTAAATGTCATCTTTACAACTTTAGTAGGATATGGTTCAGGGTATTCACAGATTTTCTGTAGAAAGTCTAGTATCATTATCAGTAATTTTACTCAGATAAGAGTTGCAATATCATATAATAAAACTACACAAATGAAAATAAAAAAGTACAACATAGTAAAAGCACTCCTAAATGTGCATATTCTCAAAAAAGGTAGGCAAGTAAATGTAACTGAGTAAATCTAACTAGTTACTACCTAGTCTAAGCTTGAGCAATTTTGCAAAAAGGTGGGAAAAAGTTTCAGGTTGAGATGTATTCTAAAAATGTACTTGCAGCTGTAAATTCAGTGACTACATGACTATACATGTAGTATTAGTTCATCAGAGTGAATAAATTGACAGAAAGATAAATTATTTTCCTTCCACTTCACTAATTTGTGTTTTCCCTTCAGTCATATTTACTGTATGCAAAGAATATATACATATTATACGCTTTGCATGCTTTACAAAATATATAATGTAAAGTATATAAATCTTTACATTATATACTTTAGAATTTGTAGTTGTTGAAAAAATCTGAAAAACTTCAAAAACTTTGAATAGTTTCAAAAGATTCAGTGGATTCCTATTTTTAATAACCAGTGACTTTTAAAGGTATGGATCTGGATATGGATTTAAATTGTTCATAGTTTCGTTAGGGTTTTGCCTTCTACTTGTTTTATAACCATACTGTTATAAAATTAAACCTACTGAAGCTTTTATAGTATTGCCCTTTTCTATTATGACAAATTAAGAATAAAGCCATTGCAATATTTAATTTAAATTGTTCAGTTGGTTTGAGAAACATGTGGACTGAAATAGTTATGTTCTCTTACATAAGAGACAAATACTAGCTTGTCTCTTAAGAGATAAGAGACAAGCTAGTATTTAATGTTCCATTTCAGTCCACTTGGAGTCCTGTTTTGGAAAATGCTCGTCTCTTAACACAAGCTTGCATAAACTCAAGTACGAGTTTATGCAAGCACAGAGACAGACGTGCAGGCGCACTTTTAATCAGAATGACACCATTGCCTGATGACAGCTGCAGGGTGGCCTTCATCCACCACAACTCCCCCCTGCAGCTCCATAAACAGGCCTTTAGAAGTTTGCTGGAATTCTTTCAGTAGCGAGAGCGGGGCATGGGGACGGATGCCGCAGGACACTTGTGAGCTCCTGCAGGGTGAGAGGTCTGTCAAGTGGCTCCCTTTTGCTTAGGTCTTAGTTTGGGCAGTCACTGAAACAAATACTCGGCACACAAGCTGTTTCTGTACACTGCACTGTATGAATCATTCATGTGCCGCTTGCATGCCAAATTTCTCACTGGTCCCTCCTCTGACATCACAGCTCTAGATGCCTCGGCAGTAAAGGTTTCAGCAGACGAAAGATATAGGGAGAAATAGAAAGTGAGCCAGATAAAAGTCTATCTGGTGGGGAAAAAATAGTTTGTGGCTCTGAAGTCTTTTTACCCTTTAAACTGACAGACCTGTTGGATATAGCTCCCTCAGCTTTACACAGGGCCTTATCTCTTTGCAGCATTACAGCTTTGCACTTTTCATACATGCACATTGTAGTGGACTCTTTTGTGTACAAGCACAAAACTATCTCAGGAGAGTATAAAACAGCTGAGCTGAGGTAAATACGCATTCCAGCCTGTGCAACAAGTCAGCAGAAAATTCAAGTCACAGTCAGAGGGAAGCGTTACGACCAAGGAGGGAAAAGTCAGACAAAAAAAAAAAAGAAAGGATGAGGCTTAGTATGTGACACAGGAGCATCTGTGCCATTGCGTGTACTCTTGCACACAAGACATTGAAGCCAGACCGATGCAAAACTCTCAGGCCATGAGGGCAGGACAGCAAGCCAAGGGTACCAACGGCACGTCCTGCAGAGACAAGAGTGCATTCCGGTGCAGCGGACTTAGCTCTCAGCAAAGCAGAGGCTTTAAATTAACACACAGTCACTCAAAGACATGCACTGATAACAGAGAGGTAGTGATCATGGGGTGGGTTTAAAAGCTTCAAATTGCCCAAAATGAAAAATGTGACCTCTGCAGGGGATTGAGAGATGGAAAGACAGGGAACCTTGGGGCTGCTATTTCTAGTCCAGTGGAGTGATCTAAATCTGGGGGTGGATGGAAGCAAAGTCTCATGGGTAATGACCCTAAAAGCCCCCATCAGAAAGAGGACACCCACAGGTTTTTCATGGTGGTAACTGGGGACCTGGTGTGATAAGGAGAGATAATACTGAAGATTAAAAGCAAGTGATGGGATTTTTTTTTATCACTGTTTCAAGCCCTGCTGGAACAGAGGTGTATCACTCAGTGCAGTCTGGAATGTTCCAAGCATTTGTCCTATTTGAAGCCTTTCTTTGGGTTAGATGAAAAGACAGACTTATATTTTACACATATATAAACCTGCAGATGGTTCCAACCAAACAGCATTTGCAAAAGATTTCATGAATTAGTTTTACATCAGAAATGTGTTCAGTAATAATCTGCTGCTTAGCCCAGGCGTCGACTCTTGGCTCATTTTCTGCAGGTAGTTAAACATTGAAAATATCTTAGTAAAGATAATTGATGGCTGTTTGATTCATTACCAGATTAAATTGGTTTCTCAGTTGTTGATATTCCCTTTACACAGAAACATGTAATTAATATGTCATCAATTTTAGATTAATTAGAAATTGGACTGAAATAGGTAGCAAATTAATCTGGAACTCGGTGAAAGGGTGGCCTGGAGGCACAAAGATGGAAAGATGAAAAATCATTTTCTGTCTTTATTTTCATCTCCTTTCTATTCTGGAAAAATGAAAAGATTTGGGAAAACTGAACTAGCAGCAAGGTTTTTTTTCGCTCAACATCCTTCAATTTAACATATCTTCTAATTAAACCAAGTTTGTATGTTGTTTGAATCTGTGGAAATACATGTTTGAAAATAGAAAACTCCTTTTAGTCATTGCTATAATTCTTATATTGCTTTTGCCAGCAGTCATTCAAGAAACCCAACAACGTTTAGTGCATTATGTGTCACTTTATTGCGTAAGTTCACTGAATTTCAATCATTTCTAGAAATAGTAAAGAAAGTTCCAACATTGCATTTCTAGAAATCTGAACCTTTAACAATTTTAGAGAGAGCTAGGAAAGCCCACTGGCAAAATAGACATAATATATACGGTGGCCGACAGGTGCAAATGCACAGCAAAAGAGAAAACATGCAAACAAAAAAGAAGACACCCCCGAATGAAATGCAGCAAATAAAAAGAGAGACGCAAACACCCCCGAATGAAATGCAGCAAATAAAAAGAGAGACGCAAACACCCCCGAATGAAATGCAGCAAACAAAAAGAGAGACGCAAACACCCCCTAATGAAATGCAGCAAACAAAAAGTGTTGAAAACGGAAGTGCTCCAGACCACTAGGGGGAGTCAAAGAAAATAGTATTCATTTCTATGGGACCAGATGCAAGATTCAGAGAAAGAAATTTGAAAGAAAGTAAAGGTATCTCTCTGAATCTTGCATCTGGAAAGTGTGATTATTGTGAGAAGTCTGAAACAATAGAGCATGTTATTTTAGAGTGTTGTAAGTATGAAGAAGAGAGAAGATGCATGCTGAGAGAGTGTGTAGGTATTAAAGAAAGGTTTAATTTAATAGAATTTTTGAGGAGAGATTTCGGGAGTAGACATATTCAAATAATTATTCGGTATCTTAAAAAAACAAAGCTATTTCATAGGATATGAGTAGAGCAAGTTGGGTGTGAATGTGTAAAGAATATCAAAGAGGGGTATATAAAGTTATAAGCAAGTTGGATAATATAAGCAGGTGTGTATGTGTGGGGGTATGTTTAATCAGGAGTTAATGGAGGGAAAAGGTAGAAAGTGAAAGTTTATAGACCATCTCGAACCACACTCCATACTGGTAAGTGGCGGTAATGCTACTGTAAGTTTGTTGCCAACCGCCAATAAATACCAAGAAGAAGAAGAAGAAGAATCTTGCATCTGGTCCCATAGAAATGAATACTATTTTCTTTGACTCCCCCTAGTGGTCTGGAGCACTTCCGTTTTCAACACTTTTTGTTTGCTGCATTTCATTCGGGGGTGTTTGCGTCTCTCTTTTTGTTTGCTGCATTTCATTCGGGGGTGTTTGCGTCTCTCTTTTTGTTTGCTGCATTTCATTCGGGGGTGTCTTCTTTTTTGTTTGCATGTTTTCTCTTTTGCTGCGCATTTGCACCTGTCGGCCACCGTAAATATATGCTGCAAATAGGCATCATGTTAATGAAATTTGCATAAAGACAACAATGTTGCAGAAATGACTCTATAATCTTTACCTCATTCTTCTAATATGTGAAACTAGTGAAAATTTACTCACCTCTGAATGTCAAATGCTTGGACATCTTGATAAAGAATTTCAGCTAAAAGATTAAATTTGTTTCTGCATTTTACTGCAGAACGATCAGCAGTGAAATGTTTCAGTACAGAGGACTTGACTCTCAGCACTGCGGAGAGAGGAGGCAGGTTGGTGACTTGATTTTGCCAGAGGGAATATGTAAGAGAATAAATCAGTCTCACTAATCTGCAGTTCTGGAGAGGAAGGTGGAAAGCTGCAGAAATGTCAGAGAAGGTGGATGTTGGGGAACTGAGAAAGTTAGTTTAATCATGTGGAAGAAGAAAGTCCTGTTGGAGTATATACTCATCTTGGTTAGTCAAATTTTCCTCCATGAAGATCACAGGTACTACTTCACAACTAGATCCACAATCCAGCAACATGGTTAGAAGTCAGGGAAAGGTCATACATAGAGAGGTGAATGTCAGAATACCTCGTAAAAAGGAGCAGGTACGGTACGGGTGGGTCGTGGTCCAGCCATCAGAAAGGTTGTAGAGATCTGTCATGGGCGAGGCGAAAATAGTCCAGAGACAACAAGGGCAAGGACTGGGCAACTACTGGCACAAGAAAGTCAATAATCTGGCAAGGAGGCAGAAACTGAGGAGAGATCAAGAACTTCAGAACTTCAAGAACTTGAGAAAGGTAGACAACTAGGCTTGGCACAGGTGAACTGAATGAAGCTGATGAGCAGAGATTTAACTTGGCAGGTGGAGCAGAGTAACACGGAAGTGTAAAAGCAAGATCAGAATAACATGGAGAAACATGAAATATTATCATTTCAGTTGATTTGACCGCTTGGCTCGCTGATAGATGATCCAGAAACAATGACCTTCCATCCTAATAAGGTCAGGTGGTCTTTAGGCAACAAAATGCAAAAATGATATCACTGATCGCTCTCTCCTGGCAGTAGCCACACACCCATTATTTTTCCAATATCTGCATTATAAACAGATCATAAGTGACACACATTCTTTATAGATGTGACAGGATTTCATGTTTCACCAAATGCGCCTAATTACTTTCAGTCTGACCCATATAAAATGCATTTTTAGATGAGTCAATATGCAGAGCAAGAAAAGAAACTGCATGACAGCAGCTTGAAATTTAGGGCAACTTACAAGTTGTGTACATTTTAAATACAAGACTTGTTATTTTTAAGAAAAAAAATGGCAATAAAATTTAATCCAGACTGACTGGTCAGGCTTTTCCTCCTCCTTGAAGTTTGAGGTTGTGTTGTCTATGACCACAATGTACACAAATATATCCTCCAGCAGGAATATTCACAATGTGTATGTGCAAGACTGTCCTTCACGGTACATTAAAACGTAGTTTAATTTAATCTCCATTTGATTATTACAGTATATAACTTCTACTTAAGAAAAAAAACAACAAAAATCCATAAATCAGCCTTTTAACCCATACAAGCCTACCACAGCATTCTTATTTCATAAAAGCTTGATGGTGTTGTTGGGCTTTATGTCACTCTAAGTGATATAAAATGGCAAATTGCACCCGAACACATTCCAGTTTGCATTTTTTACTCATTTTGGAAAGGCAGACGTGAGTGTCATACTGATCACAGCCAGCTTTCGGCTGAATACTGATGTGCTGCCGCAGTAACGACACGTGTGTCAAAGGTGAAAAGCAGCAAGGTGAAAAGAGGATGACTCACAGGCAAGTACCCAGCTAACAGCCGAGCTGAATAATTTGTGCTCAGTCTACACTTTCATAATGTTTAAAAAAAAATAAAAAAATAGCCAAGTTGGACAGACAGGGCCAATTTTGTATAAAATGACAGTGCAGCCAAGTGATGCTTCAATGCCCATCCAAACTTTTCGAAAGGCTGCTTGAAAGTTGCCTTGGATGCGACTTCAATTGTTTGACTGTGGTGTAGAGTTATATTTAGCATTATGTTTTAGTGGCTATACCTGTTTAGCATTTATGTAACAGAGTTGTTCACACTCCTCCACTGATGCGGCATTCATGGATGTCGCTCAGCACGTTGTAAAGGAAGACTTGTTATTTATTAGGAAACTGATTAAAACATCCAGGCAGCTTTCTGCAAGTCACTGCAAATTATTATATATTCTGTTCTGACTTTCAAAACAAAACAATCTGTTTTATAATAACACAATTTATATGGAGATTACTTCTAATCTTATCAGTACAATTAGTCCATAAAAAAAAAAAAAGAAGAAAACAAGCTGAGGCACTATCAAGGTGGGGATAGAGTGAGATAATGACTTAATCTGGCGGGTTGTTTAGCTGTCTCTCCCAAACCGAAGAAACTTCGTGAAGAACTGGAACTGTGTGTGTGCACATATACACTATCACATGACAATCCACCCACATGCACACCAACTAACCCACAGGAAAGTAGAAAAAGACCTCAAAGCACCTGCCAAAGCATAGAACATGGAAAATGTGACTAATTACATTACTTTCCATGCCAGTAAAAGAGAAAATACCAAAGAAGAGATATGCATATTCATAGCAGGGCACAGTGGGACTGACTTGGCTGCCGAAAATCATCCAGAAAGAGCTTGTGAAGTGAAGAGAGAGGCTGCATTTGACACAAATTAACAATTATTATACAGAAAATCAGTGAGACAGGAACGGACCACAGACAATTTCTGGAACACAGCGTGAGCTTCACTCACCATGCTACCTGCTGGTTTCTGAGAGATGTCAATCTGCAAACACATCAGCTTCTGATGTGGCTCAATACACAGTGCAGTCAGATCTTGGCACTATAATTAGCATCGCATGTTTTAATACAATTTAAACCACGAAAGCAGCAGCGGAAATGTAACATATTTTCAAGCTGGCAAATTGATTCCAACTTTGTTTCCCACAAGTTAAGCATGTAATTTCTGCAAAAGCTACTAAAGCTACTAAGTTAAAACATCATGCAGATGAAATTGCAATTGTTGCTTTCCATTTCATTTTTTAAAAATTGGTTAAGTATTCAGGAGCAGTTCTTAAAAATGTTTTGCTATATCCATCCATTTAAGAATTAAAAAAAAAATCAAATCTGACATGATGAATCATGGGAATCAAAATGTCAAATTTTTTCAGCTCCCTGCTGCGGACAGGATCACAGGATCATTATCCTTTAAATAAATAAATAAAGCTGAAATAAATAAGCTATGTTAGGAATGTTCTTTTTCATGCTGAAATTGCAGCTTTTGCACTCTCACACACATTTGTTTTACCTTTGACTTCATGTCAGGCTTGCAGGATGTCCTGCCAGAGTTCCTCCGTGGGCGTTTTGTGGAGGCGGCCCTCAGCTACGTGGCCTGTAACTCGGAGGGTGAGCTGCTCTGCCGCAATAACGACTGCTGGTGCCGGTGCTCTCCCAGATTCCCAGAATGCAACTGTCCCTTTGCTGACATCAAAGTAATGGAGGAGAACCTGGAGAAGAACAAAGCATCCTGGAACAACTTCAATCAGGAGTTCATGGAATCAGGTATGTGCAGGTGTTGTTTTCAGGCAGTCTGCTAGGCAGATTTTGACGACGGATAGAAAATGATATTTATTGGTGATTTGATTTGGCGTCAAAACACACTATTGTGTTGAAAAGCCAGTTTTTGGCTTTTCAGCACAACAGGAAATCTTTTTTAAAAAGTCTATTATACTTTAAGAGCTTGTACCAATGAAATACTTTTGCTGCCTCACAGTTGACGGCAGCTAAGGATGAGCTGCCGACTGTATTGCATTACATAAATAAGAGAGTCGAGATGTGGACAGCTGGATAGGGGCCGTGTTGCATAAGTTTGTTTAATTTGAGTTTCAGATGGAGCAGGTGGGATGGTGATGATTTATTGAGCCAAGCTGGAGGCAGCTTCTGCACGCTACCACTGTGTTTATACAGAGTGTACCTGTGAAGTGTTTTTGTGATTACGTTAATGATAATTACTCATAAAATAAAGCGACAAACAGAGATGATTAGTGATAACTTACTTGGTTTGTGGCTCACTTGATGTCATTTTATTCATAAAGACACAATATATATACTGTATATATACTGTATATATATATATATATATATATATATATATATATATATATATATATATATATATATATATATATATATATATATATATATTTTTTTTTTTTAGTGGTACAAAGAGCAAAACCTCATTTATGTTTCAAGTAATTTGACGAACTTAGATTTGTATATTCTTTGTTTTTTCTTGGATATATTTTGAAATATACCATACAATTTCAATTGAGCTGTTGCTCTTGTTTTAGATAACTATGTTTTGTATTTTTTTAATTTTTATTTAAATGGTCTTGTTTTATAATTTGACTTTCTTGAACAACAGTGTCTCATACAATGTTACCTCAGTTGA
The DNA here is from genome assembly GCF_002775205.1 of Xiphophorus maculatus. Taxonomy (NCBI): domain Eukaryota; kingdom Metazoa; phylum Chordata; class Actinopteri; order Cyprinodontiformes; family Poeciliidae; genus Xiphophorus; species Xiphophorus maculatus. The sequence continues at coordinate 9,705,630 of NC_036448.1, forward strand.
ACGTCATGTTTAAAAAACTAAATCTGACTTAATTTGAATCAGTTTTAATTCATTTGCTGTCATTTCACAATCAGCATAAAGTACAATTTAGTTCCATAGTTTCTTTGTGATCTTTAGCCCATTAATGTTTGACAATAAACCATAATAAGGAAAATTTAAAAAGTAAGAAACTAAGTACTGTTTTGCTTCAACAAATTACGTAATTCCCTGAACACAAACAAATGGTGTCCTTTGTATTTCTTACCTTTAAGCCCTTTCATTGTTATAGGGTAAAATCTAGCCTAGCATCTTTTTGACGTTTCATGCTTGAAGCTGGTGTACGGTGAACTTACCCACATATGGGAAAAAAGTAGACGGCATCTGTCCGGATGAAAGTTGTGCCTCAGCATCGCTGGGCCTCCCTGCTAGAGATTATATCAGGTGTACAACATGCTGGGCCGTTTCATCAAAACTATCTACCATAGAAAGAATGGCACAGGTGTGTGATGTAACGATTAGCTGCGCTGCAGAACAAGTCGGGCGTCGCTCTCTTAATTGGTTGACGATTTTTGGGGGGGGGGTTTCTGCTTTGCCACATCTCAACACATTACCAGCTCACCTCTTAATGACTTGGAAGGTGTATGCAGGATTTAATTGGAAACAGGTTTCTGGCAGCTTGCCTCGCTCTTTGCGAGCGTATTGTGTTTCCCTGTAGAGCTCAGGTAATTGTGTGCGAGCCGCAGTTTGTGCAGGAAAACAGTTGCTGAGTGACATCAAGAGAGGTAAACAGGCTTTCTGTGCATTCATTTAGACTCACTTTGACAGCACTTGATTTTGCAAAGTTGCGCTTTTGCTCGATAATAAAACTTTATGAAGATGCACAAGCGGGGTGTCAAAGGAAAAAGGGCAAAAGCGGCTCGTGAATCGTGAGGCACTTTTCTCATTGCGCTGACATTGTGGATTTTATCAGTAAGCTAGCTTTTTTGTTATTTATCCAGAAAATAATCCTGTAGTACTTTCAGAGGGTTGTGTTTGAGAAGTGAGCTGAAAATGTCACAGCAGGCAGAGGGACAGAACAGGCATACATTGTATTGCCAGAGGCATGGTTGTGTGAAGAAGCTCATCAAAGTTTAATCTAATTTTTGGGAGCACACAAGTTACAGTTACGCATTTACACACTGGCAACAGCTGCACATGAGAGAAATTGGAATGCAAAATGATTGCAAAAAGATGGCAAAAGGAAATCTACATAGCAAATGTTTGAATTTCTGAGTTCTGTCTATTGGTTTTCCCTCCCTCTGTGGCTCCTTTCTGTTTCTGTTACTGATCAGACAGTGCAATTAGCATTTATTAGATCACCTGGTAAAGATTGGTAAAAAGCTTTATTTGTTTTTTATTTACCTTCTCTTGGACCTATGATGCCATCCACTCTTTCCAGGGCCTTAAGAATTAAGATTAACTTTTTTACTGGGCCTCTTTCACAATTTTCTTGTAGGTTTGAGGCAATTTGTAAGTTTGAGGCAATTTGTATACTCGGACAGTAAGTAAGTCTGTTTTATTTTCCAGTAAAGTTGTTTTTGTTTTTTTGTTGTTTTTTTTTCTAAAATATGTTGAAGTATTCAGTGTGCTAAAGACTGTGTGTATAAGAGCTGGTTTAAGTCTCTCACAGAGAAAGACAAAAAGACTAAAAACAGGATTTGCGAATGTGAAGAAGTGAATTTTGCACACAAAACTTAACAATTTAAAAGTAGATTATCAAAGCCAACTCACAATGTACAAGTAACATTAAAGCTCTCTGCTGTAAAGCTGTTTTCTTTCTCAGTAGAGGAGGCGATGTTCAGTTATGGAAGGCAAGATGTCTTTGAAAGGTGTGAAAACTTCAGGAACATCACACCTTTGATTCTGTGAAATTGGTAACCAGGCCAGCTTTCAGAAAAAAAAAAAAAAAAAAACATTTTTGAATCCATATTTTTAGTTTTATTTTTTATTTTTTTGTCATAATGCTTTTATAAACTTTGAGACAGTGTACTAAAAATTATAACAACATCTTAAACTTTTCACATTTACATTATGAAATACTGGTATCATGCACATAATTTGCTGCAATAATAAATCTTAATGTTAATTGGTTTTGCGCTAATGGTGTATTTAATGTATTAGAGTTCTTTAGACAAGGGCAGTATTATGTGTTTTTCAGGCAGATAGTTCCATTTTATAGCACAATCAAGTAACTATGTTACCTTAAGTTGTTATAAAAATACTCTATATATCAAACATGATTAAAAAAAAATTAGACTTTGCAATTTTGATACCTTGAAATTGGCCTCTGCCTCTTTAAGAACCTCCTACTCTTTCTGATACTCCATCTTCAGCATGTCATCACAACAATGCCTTTCCATTGTTAGTAGGATTGATGGGCTGAGAGATAGTTTGCTAATTGCTGCTGCCGCTAATCTAGTGGAGCTGAGCGGGGAAGGCTTGGGGGAGCAGCTCGGCTTGGAGACTGCAAGGAGGAGCTTTGTGAAAATAGGCAGGACTTTATATGAGCAAGCAGTTAGCAACCCCTCAGGAGATTCAAGGACTTTTCAAACACGCATGGAAGAGCCAAACCAACACTTCAGATATGGTTCTGATGAGGGAATATATTTAACTTGATGTAAGGCTAAAATAAAGTCGATTTAACATCACCTCTCCAACCTCCCACCCTTTAATAACTGAAATTGAACTCTGCTGAATTGCATTTGGTTGCAGACTTTTTCCACTTTCCTAAACCTTTATTCAGAGTCAACCTACTTTCCTTGAATAAAACCACACAAAACAAGATGAAGGGAACTGATGATATTAGTAATACTTTGGACAAGTTCAAGTGAAATGGCACAGGTTCCATTTTTATGTTTATATGGCAATAATTCTTGGCTAGAGCAACACAAAGTCACAATTTAGATTTGATTTTTATGTTTGTCTTTTGCCAGTTTTTTTTTGTTTTTTTATGACTATCATGGATTAACTTTTCAGGATTTTGCAGAGGAAAGTCACTTTGATCACATCATTAGCCAGCAACTTGGAGCTTTTGGTGCACCAAAATCCAGTAATAATGAATTCTAGGGAAACTAATGGTCCTGCTGTTGCTTTTAATCTTTTATTGACTGACCTTAATGCCAGAGTTTGTTTCAAAATAAACTACTTCTTCATTTTCATTTCCAAGAAGCAACCAAAACCACTTTGCGTTATGTTTCATAAAGATATGAACAGAATATTTATCCATGGATTAATTCAGGGGATAGGATTTTCTCACATATCATTTCTAACCATGATTAGAAATTGCATTTTTTTTATTGTAAAGAGAAATACAAAAATTTATTACAAGACAAATTTGCATTCATTTTTAATAAAATGTCACAATTAATGATATTACTATAAAAATGTATAAATGATAAACAAATTCTAGAACACCGATTATTATAATTTTAACACTATTAATAAAAATCTAAAATCAAGGCCTGTTAATTCAAGTCGTTTTCAGGTAAGTAGTAATGTCTTGGTAATTGTGCGAAATGTTTTGACCTGTTTACTGTAGTATAAAAACAGCAATAAAAAAACATGTGGTTCTCCTTTAGTTTCATGAGGGAAAAGTGTAGTTGCCTTCATTCAGCCGTCTGACCAGCAGTGTGCAGCAGAAGGTGGGTGACGGTCAGCATCACAGAATTATTCTTTCCTCCATAACTCAAGAAAATTTTTTTTGCCATGTTTAGTGGCATGGTATTATCAAATTAAATCAAAACAAAATTGCTTAAAATGTACATTTGAAAACAGACGATGCTGAGCAAAGGTTTGTGCATAAAATTGTTACTTACTAACAATTTAGTAAGTAATTGTTAATAACTTTAAAAAGCATTACATAATGACTTACTGGAATAGAATGATGGATATATTTTTTGTTGTTTCTAAACCAAACAGTACCTTATTAAATCTTCGGTGGACTGGTAACCAACATATGCTAAATTAAAATGGGTTAAACAAGTTCATGTGCGTCAACTCCATGCATCTGCAAACCTTCAGAGTTGATCTCTCATAATGAAATTCAGATAGCGGTTAGAATTAGCACATCAATACCATGTTAGATTCGACATGCAACCCATTAGAGTGGGTCTTTGAAACATTAACTCGGCTCACACGACGAACAAGGGTTCTCAGGCACTGAGCATGAGGAGCGTGAGTATAGGATGTAACTAACAAATGAGGTAACTCATCCATGAAACATAAGACGGAGCCTCTAGGTAATTAAGATTCAATTCCCGGCTCCGAGGGTGGGCAGGAGGTGGTGTTAGCTTCACAGTGAGAAGGAGACGGAGGGAGGAGAAAAAGAAAAAAAGAGCTTTCCGTTTCCCTCTGTATTCACTTCATGTTGGTTATGGGAAGGTCTGGTCATGTTAATACATTTTATTTTTCAGTGTTTTGAAAAGCTTTGTGCGTGTTCAGCATTCATGCACACACAATAATTTCATTAGAGCGTTCACATCCGTGTGGTGATGCTTTCGGATGAATGCATACAACTAACCCATTAATGGTGGCTTGTTGCCCCATGAACTGTTTATTAAAAGTTATATAATTACATACATAAAAGTGAGTATTTTTGTTGGCAAGATGCATTAGAGTGAGGGGGTTTCCACATTTTCTATACTTCTGCATAATCAAACCTAATAAAGGGTTTTTTTTTTTTAACATTTTGCATTATGATACATATCATGGTGAAATTAATTGGTTGTTCTGGGGGGAAAAAGCATAGAAAGCCTTATTGCGAGAGCTTACTGTTCAGAACTTATAAAAAGGCAACCATTATACAACATTTTTAACTAAATTTGCAATAGATTTGACTATTGCTGAAAATAAATGGAACTGACACCTTTATGTTAATTCACACTTGAAGTTATTTTTAGATTTCAAAAACTTTTCATTAGTGAAAAGTTTCTTTCCCTGAGGTAAAAGTTTGAAATGATTCTTGGTTCGAGTTATTTTAGGCACTTGCCATTATGCCATATTTATCCTCTCCACACATTATGAATCAGGAAGCAAGGTAAAAGCATCTATAAAGCATAATGACAAAAAACTGAGCCATGAGTGGCATCGTGGGTTCCTCAAGTTCCCATAACAACAATCAGACACTATCTACTTGCCAAACATTTTTTTAGAGGCAAGAAGTGGATTTGGTGTGAAACTAAGGATAATTACACAAAAAAGCATCTTGTTTGCAATGTGAAGCTTTTCTAATGTGCCAGTGAACCTTGTTAGAGATCATGGCAAATGACCACATCAACGCAGAAGTTTCCATCTTCTCTGACCGTCCTTCTTATCCAGGACTCTAGACATTATGCACAGAGTAGCAAAATGTCCAAATACCTCTAATAAATGTTATACAAGGAGTCTGCAACTCTGGACCTCAAGTGTGACTGTTTTGTAACTTTTGGATGCATCCCTGCTCCAACACACCTGAATTACCTACTTGGCATGTCAGTAAGTTTTCCAAAGGTCTGGACTTAAACCAGTAAGTTGATTTGTGTGTGTTGAAGCAAAAGACCAAAAGATATGAGAGTGTTGCATATTTCTTACACAATTTTTGTATAAATTCTTGTATAAAGTATTTGCAATAAATGACACATATTCTAAGTTATGCAGCTACCATAGAAGATGATTTTATTTTAAAAGATAAAGATAAAGATATGAGAAGTATTTATCTTCTCATATCTGTAAATGTGAGGACTGAGATTATGTATGTTTTGAAAGTTTTCACTTCCACATTAGTTTTAAGTTTAAACTTGAAACTTCCAACCAACTTTTATCAGGCTTTTATAATAAGCCCTGCAGCCTCAGAGTCATTAGCACTGTTGTAAACTCTGGTTCTGTCAGAGTTTGCTTGCATAAGGAGAAGTTGAGACCAGCTGTTTGTTACATACTCCTGCTCATTAGTGGACTAATTATAAAACAGTCCATAATGACCATGCAAGGATAAGTTCAGACAAGCATTTGAGAAATGCTGCTATTGTGTGCGGAGCTGTTGTATCTGGTGCTTATTGTCATCAGTCGGTGTTAATTGGATGTTTCTGCAACTCCAACATGAGATACAGATGTCAGGCAGGGAAACTTGTTAACAGTATGACTGTTAGGAGAGATTGTCAACATATGCATCATTCTACAACGGTTTATATATTAAATACCCCAAGTAAACTTAGTTGTATGTTTACTAGCTTGAAACCCAGTACGTGTCTGTGACAGGATTCCTAAATTGGTTGTACAAGTTGGTATACTTCTGGTGAAAGGCCTGTTTTTTTGTATGTTGTAATAAAATGAGACCGTGAGTCATTTCATATGTTTTGGATATATATCCTGTATTATTCAATGTAAAATAAACAAATCTTTCACAATACAATATGCTAAAATTAGAATACCTGCAGAAGTCTGCTTGCAAAGGTGGACAGACTAATATTTAGTTGAAGGCCCTTCAGTTCTATCCAAAACACTTAGTATTGTTCACCTACGTATTACCCGAGTGATTATTTTACAGATAAGTCGTACTGAGATTAAATTTCACGCGTTTTGTTTTCAGAGAAATTATTTGCATTGGATTTTCATTTGATTTGTCAGAGTGCTGAATATAAATGAATGCAACACCTCCAAGACTCTTTATAAAAAGAAAAAAAAGAAAAGAGAAGAAAAAGTTAAGAAGTTACTTCCAATTTAATTCAGATTTCCACACTAGTTTGTAGTGGATTTTTATAGTTGCAAAAACACTTAATAAAATACACATTACAAAAGTTGAAAAAAAATATTTAGGGATATATTTTTTCTTTTCATGTGAATCTATGTGAATATTTTGACCAGGGTATTGAAAGTCACATTATATATGGAAAAAAAATTGTTGTGCACTGATTTGGTTGACAACTCCAGGATAAAGCATTTTCATACACCATGTTCATACATGTTCATGTTTTTTATATTCCCCCTCATTCCTCTGCGATGAGTGAGACCTTAGTGAATGCCAGTTCCGAATCAAAGCTGTCTGCACAGATAAATCACTTTAATCCATTGGCTGCCCTCAGACAAAACCTCAGTGGTTTTTAAAATTTCATTGCTGGCATTATTGAACTTGCTCCTTCTGCTGTGCAATCAATAACATTCATGTTGTCAACTCTAAACTGTGGGTATTATGAACGTTTAGTGCTGCATTGTGCTGCTCCTCCTGCTGTGTTATACCTTCATATCAGTAATAGGCAGAACTGCTTAACCATCATCTCCTCATTATAACTGACAGCCACGCCCGAGGCTTTTCCCTTTCCCTCTGCGATTCCTCACCTTCTCCGCTTTGCTTTATAGGTCTCCTCTAGTCATTTTGCATTGGGTTACAGATTGGTTAATTGTCTGTTTGTCTTCGTTATGTCAGTGGAAGAAAAAAAACAAACGTCCCCACAAGCTAACGAATCAGTTTCGTAACCGGTACCACCCACAAATAGTCTTGGCACGGGTTCCTCTCAATGCTATCAGGACTCCACCGTTTTGACTGTCTGCCCAGTTTTGCTTTTATGGCTCTTATAAAGCAGGTTGTGTCAGGCTGTTGATTTAGCGCATGCACTTCCTGGATTTCTTAAGAAAACAACACAAGAAGGATTTTTTTTTTTAGTTCTAAAGATGGATTTCAACTTAGCTAAAGACTTGGCAGCCCTTTCTTCCACCTTCTCATCTAATTTTCTTCCTTTGTTCAACGGCAAAGATGTTTGGCAAAGGTAGTTTCTACTTCCTCCACATTTCTTTCTTGGTTTATTTTTCTTATTCTGCAGAACATCTGTCCTTTTTTTTATTTTTTCACATAAACAAGGTTAGGCCAGAGATATGTAGCATGAAGCTTTTGCTTCCTAAATTCATAAGCAGAGAATCTGGATGAAAGGTTTATTTATATATTCTGGTTTGATGGGAGAACGAAAACCTTCACATATGTTTAAGAGGGCGACATGAAGTCTACCCAGTGTTCACATACAATGAATAATTTTTAAAAGCACATAATCATTATGTTGTAATACTTGTTGGAAAAATAGACCTCAACAAGATCCTCGATATCTGAAATTATTACATTTAGTGAAAACTACATTCAAGTTATTTGCAAAACATGCAAAAAATATTGCATTAAATGTATTGATGATGCAAATATTGAAAGGGTAAATGAAATAAAACTTTCTTTGTGCGATGTTAAAACATAAATATGCTAGAAACCACATATGCTTGGGAGATTTTGACTCAGAGCTTTGTCATCCTGTGGAGAACAAAGTACATCCTCAATCAGAAAGCTTTTTATCCTTTATAATGTATGTTACTTTTACCATGTTTGAGTTACTGTGCTGACGTGTGGGGAAGCATAAAAGTAATATACAAAACATTAACTTCAATACAGATTCAGGTCCTCAGTTATGAATCCCCATATTTTGCAGTCAGCTAAAGACTAAATTTATATTTTTTTCCCCATTAAAAATTTAACCTATTTTGTCTTGACATGCATATCTAAGATGGAGTTACACAAGAAAACTGCCTCCTGCAAAGGTTTCCATTATTTCTGACAGGCCAAATATTAAAGGAATTTGATAATAATACAGTAATCTTGCTTGAATGTGAATTTGCATAAAATTACAGATCACCTGGGTCACTTTTCCAATTGAGTAAGTGACTAAAGTTCTTGATATAAATCGTGTGTATTGATTTACTTCCCTGTGCAAAGACACAACAATGCCCATATTCCATAAAAGGGCAATATGTCATCCCAGTATTTTCACCTAAAAGTGTATCAATAATGCAGTCACTGCAGGTTTGTTTTAGTGGGACAAGCAGGTAGACATATATTTCTAGACTTGTGTAAGACAATTTTCATATCCATTGCTATGGATAAGGATAACTTAGATGATTTTTAGTTGGGACAAATGTTTGGTTTATAGTGGGTTATAAATTATTGGATTGTGTCATTGTTCTTAGTTTATTAGCTATGTGCTCCTGTAATAAATGTTGCTTACACATCCTTTGCGGCATTTTTTAATTAGGGGTAATACAATTAAAACTGTTGGAAGACAGATTTCCAGTGTCTAAGTATATCCTAGACAAAAAGCTTCCTCAGGATCCATCAACAATGCCAACCTATTATACCGTCACACACATTTCAGACTTAATTCACCTCTAATGGCTTTGATAAAGCCTTTACTGAATTGCGCTGTCTCCATAATAATGTTATTCATCTACTGAGAGGTACAAGATTGGAGTCTTTTATTGGCAGACTTGAGTGAGTGAGCGGTGAAATACATCAAAAATCACTAATGAATGCTGTCTGAACACATAGATGAGTTAAAAGCTTTTCTATGTTTAAGTCAGGAGATGTTTTCCAAAGGAACATAAATTAAGATTCAAAGTTTGCTCACTATAATTTAAAAAGGTATCAGCAAAGAGTAGCCTTTCATCTTCCCTGTTCCCAGTTGGTGTGCCATTATACTTTATCATGTTTTTTTTTTCTTTTTTAGTTAACAGTTTTTTTTTTTTCTGATGCTTTGTCAAATTCTGGCTTTTCTTTTGTGATCGATTGTCTGGGCTGATTATCGTTGTTGCAGGTTAATAGGCCAGTGATATTAGTCTTATCGGCTTAAGGTGAAGTTTTCATGTAGAGGGGTAAGTGAGATGTGGTGTAATTGTTTTTAAAACTACACTCCATTTGTTAAAAACCTACTATATGTCCTGTAACCTTGACAATATTACTCTATATAAATTAATGAGACTGAGAGAAACATCTCTGTGAATTTCCATTTTTTTATTAAATTGAGTAGATATAATAACCTTCATGAGTAGATGTATTATTTTAAAACTGATTATGTGATTATGTTACCACTGCAGGAAGAGTAAGAAGACACGCTCGTTTCTCTCCCTTTGAAAGTGGTTGCCACTGGCAACAGGCAGATGCAGTCAGGGTGGGTGGATGCTGACTTTTCACCTGACCCGCCGTGCTCTCTGCTGCCTCCATGTCAATAGCTTTTCTACGAAACCTACCCACTCTGCAATTGACATCTCCGACCGAACATAAAATAAAGAAAGTTGTAATTTTCCAGGGTGATGATGATGAACAGAGTCAGAGCAGATTATCCCACCCATCAGATTCACAGACAACAGAGTAGCTTCAGCTGATGTGTCTTTTCTTTTAATCATTAGGTGCCCTGCTTGAGACTTTTCCTGGTCTTTTGGCACAACTGAGCAGCACGTAGGAGTTTTATGACAGTTTAGCTCAGTATACCTGACTCCAGAGGGATCTGCTCACTGTTCCCACAGTGTAAAAGATATTTAATTGCCTGTTTGAGAGTTTCGGGACTGTCTGTCTCAGCTTTGAGCCGAAGTCTTACATTTTATTTTTGTTGCAGTGTGAGCAAACACTGCAACTTGCACTCCATAGTCTGGCTTCTCTTTATGTGAACTTACATGTTTGTCAACCAATTTGGATTTAAATTATGTTATTTTTGAGTGTAGGGGCCAAATGTGTTTAAAATTCTTCCCTGAGTGAAAGAAACAAGCTGAAAATACAGTTTGTTTTGTTTATTTCTGTAATCAGATCATTTTTTTAAATAATAAAATAACTGTTTAATTTGAAAAAAAATAAGTAAATATATGACTGTTTAAGGTTCATCTGTTTATTTTTCGGCTTCAACAGCTTTCCACATAGTTTTCACAAATTTAACAGCCTGTAGAACAGGTGCAATGTAAAAAGATCACAGTTCTTAGACTTAAGATGGAAGCTACAGACTATTCCTTCCTTCTAATCATCAACATTTATTGATCATACTACATAAAGGAAAGCTGCCCACTGTTTCCCAATCATCACAATTTAGAGATAATTTTTCTTAGTGTGAAGGTGTTACAGAAATACACACCTTATAACTGTGATATTTAACAGATAGTCTCTGAGCATGGTCTGTGAGCACAGGTGTAAGTCTATTACTACTTCACAGCAGTTTGGTTGAGAATCACACCTTCAGATGTGCACAGGCTCCTCCCCACTTCACATCATCACAAACATTATCTCTGTCCAATTACAAATGTATCTAGAAATATTACACATGCTTTATAGCTTTTTCAACAAAATATTAGCATCGTATAAACTAAAACTTTTTATGAGGCAAGAAAAAAATGTCGTCGTAGTAAACTGATAACATTGTTACAAACTTATTTGATGTTTAAATATCTTATCAGTTTTTGCTGGGTGGAAGATAATAGAAACATTTTACATGCATTAATGTATGTATTGTTTATCCCTCTACTTGACTATGTTTGAGTTAAAACTAGAACAATCATATTTTATTTTCTTCAAATACCTGTTTTAATTGTATCTATGTTTTTTCAACAGCAGACTGTTTGGGTGTTGTAATTGTCATTACATCAGTTGTTTTCCTTCAATGACTGAATATCATCCTTGCTGTTAAAATCTCATCCAGGCAATTCATGAGTGCAGTTGCCTCACCACCATTGTAAGTGTGTAAAAGCCAGATGTTGTATTTACCTGCCACTGTAAATTAGAAGGAGTGAAACTGGCACATTGGCACAGTGAAGAATCTAAACATGTTTGCTGATTAACCCTCCTCTAGTGTTAGCGTGACGCTCAGAAGCAGCATGGCAGATGTCACGGTCGGACAATGGGGAAGCGATGGGGTTCCAGTCAGCCTGAAATCACATAAAAATATACTGGTAAAAGCGCACGAGGGTCAGTATGACCCTACCAGGACCACGCACAGGGTACCAAAAACTTAAGGAGTCCAATGGATCCTGGAGGACTGCAGCAGGCTTAAGAAGGAGAAGAAGAATTACTTTATTCATCCCAGCAGGGAAATTATTTCGCAATAATTTTTTATACACAGATTAACACACACACACAACAGGAGCTGTGTCTGCAGGCAGCCAGCTGAGCCGGCGCCATTTTTGAAGGAGGACATGCGGCAAAGGTCGTCGGGACCGGGAGTCGAACCCGCGACGTCCGCGGGTCTAAGGCCTCCAAATGTGGGGCGTGCTAACCCCCTGCGCCACCACAGCACGCCCTTAAGTTATGTGCTTTTAATTTTTTTAAAGACAAAAATAGATCATGCCTTGCAAAAAGTATTACTCAACCACTTTCACCAAAACGTTGTTTTGGAACCTGAATCTGCAAATCCAATTTCTTTCTCCATTCTTGAGTATTATCTGTCCTTTGATATAACGAGGTGGTGTTGAATAATCTTGCTGTAAACAATGTGCTTAATTTTTGTATTCCAGTGCCTCTGGTGGAGATGAGAAGTCGGATGAATGAGATTCAGGAAACCCGTTAGATGGTTCAAAAGAGTTGGAGCAGGTTCACCTTTCAGCAGGAACAGCCTAACTGTACGGCCAGCGCTGTAATTGAAAACATCAAATCATGTTGGAATGACCAACTAAAAATGCAGACTTAAATCCACTTGACAATACTGCAAAGCATTCCTGCACTGAATAGCTGATGATGACATTTGTTTGTTAATTTGATACAAAGGTTCTTTCAGATTTATCAGATTTCAGACCAAAACTTAAATATTAACTGCTGAATGAGTAGCATCGGTTTTTTTTTCTTTGTTTGTTTTTTCCTATCTGCCGTTTTTGCCATTTCAACCTATTCCATTTGGCTTTAAACCCTGCAAACAGAGAGCGGCCACTGGTCACTGCTAAAGTGTTACATCAGAAACCAGCAGGAGAGAAAAAGCACTTAAATGGTCTTGTCAGCAGGGGATTAATGACTGTGCAGAGAATGTACATTTCCTATTTGTGGAGCAAAATGCACTTAAGCTACCGATCAGTGAAACAGCACAGCCACTGTCATAAAGTTTTGTCAAGCAGCAAGTAAATATAGTTTCAAATTGCCTATAAGTTGTTTCAATATTTTTAGAAGACATTGTTCCTTTCGACATTGACAAATTTCTCAAAGAAAAAAGCCTAAAATTTCAGTGAAGTGAGAGTGTGTAGTTTTCCCTAAATGTTCTGACATACAAAGTTGCGCGAAAATTCAAACACACAGGAGAAAAAAAAAATAGACATCCAGTCAAAGTCTACTGTTCATATTTATATTTCTAGCATATCTTAGAAATAATTTATGGAAATTGCAAAGAGTAAGTTAACAATGTAGTCAGTAATCTTTAATCATAATCATTACATTTTGCTATTCATATTTCACGTACTGAAAGCTATCAAAACTCAATCATTTGTTTGATATTTTTGCATATAAACAATACAATTTATATTTTATATGTTCGCTTCCGTTATTGACTGAGAATACGTCAGGCTCTGCTTCTTACCACTAAAGAAATGCATTTGAAAGCGAAAGTAACAATCACATGTTTCTAATTATCAAACTTGTCTAAGTAATCATCAACAGTTGTGGCCATCTCTATAAATGTGGGAGTTTTGGCTCATTTAAGATTTTAAATTTCACCGTTCACATTGGAGAGTATGGCCAGGTTTCCAATAAAAAGGCTTTTCCCCTCTAAAAATAAAGTGGCCGCACGACTTAGGCTTGCAAGGCTGCATCTGACTGAGCACCAAGACTTTTGGAACAATCTCTTTTGAACAGATAGAACCAAAGTAGAGATGTTTCACTGCACAAAGCTGTGTTTGGCTAAAGCAAGACGGAAGCATATCAGGACAAACACCTCATACTGAATAAGAAGCATGTTGAAATCATTATCCCTCCACCACCATTTGTAGAGTTGACTTAAATCTAATTAGCAAATTATGAAGTCAAATTATGTCTGCCTGCTGAAGCTTGGCCCAGACTGAATCATGATGCGGAACAGTGATATGATCCCCAAATCAAAACTGTAGCAAAGTGTCTGAAAAATGAGAAAAGGTGTTGCAATACCTACTCCAGTCTAAGTCCAGAGCTTAACCTCATTCTTGTACACTCGAGTGGGACCTTACCAAGTTGTTATTTGGTAAACAAATATTGATAGGCATTTCTCCAGACTGTCTCTAGAATATTGTTTGTTTTGTTAATTACATAATGTATCACCCATTTCCTGTTTAGTCCTTGACCATGACAGCATACTAGGAAGTGTGTACTTAAAAGTGAAACAGGGGGACACTTGGAGGACAAGCAAAGATCTGATTTAAACAAACATTCATAAGTGCATCATCAACCAATGAACAAGTGTGACTTTTGGGAAGCAAATTAATGAAATGAACAGTGAATGAAGGCTAAAAATAGAAGGCATAGAAGTCTAATACATAGACAAATTTTTATTAAATATAATTTATTGTATGTGAAATAAGAGATTGCTTCATATCTACTAGTAAGGATAAAAAAAAATATCTAGACGTTGTTTTTGTACCTCCAAAGACTTCATCAATTGGAAGGGAGACATCCCTTAAAGGAGCTCAGTTTTCTTTTGTCCTACCTTGATTTTGCCACACCCAGGTTGGTAGACGGCCCATAGACATGATCCCGCAGCTGACAAATGGCCAGGCGGCAGCAGTTCTCCTAAGGACCTTGCTCCTGTGCAGAGGAGGTGATAGCGGAGGTTCTCTAAGGCATAACCTGGTAGCTATTAATTCTGTTAACATGTGTAGGGAATAAAAATGATGTGATGGAAGAAAAGGGAGGGTAGTAAATCAATGAGGAGAGAGAGCAGAACAAATTGAGGGAAAAAAGAAGAGTGCAGGACTTTAAAGTAGACAAGATTAAAAAGAAAAAGTCAGAGAAAATTGGGGCGGTGCAAAATGAAAAAATGAAAAGAGAAGAAATTGTTAAAGATTTTCAGGTAATAAAGGGCCAAAAGTCCAGAAAGGAAGATGTGATAAAAGAAAGGTAATGGAAGAAGAAGAAAGGACAGTGACAAAGAAAAACATCACAGCACTAGATTTTGGTTAAGACTTTATTGAAGATGTGAGCTTTTTCTTTGTTAAAATTGGCAATATCTTGAACTTTAAGGTAAAGAATAATAGCATGCTTTGTGTGTGTTTGAGCAGTGTTGTTGGTTTCGGTGTTGAGTTGGTTTACAGAGAAGCATTTTCATGCTACCCACCTGAAATCTAACAATCTCTATAAAGTGTAATTACACTATTTAAATGGATCTGCTGTATTAACCAAGTAACTGCTAAACTCTGGCGACTTCAGGTGTCTATGACTGGTGTTAGCTGAGATCTCTTACTGCTTTCAGTGCCTGATCAAAGCAACAAACCAACCTGAGACTCAACACCAAGGGGAGTTTATCATTATGGTGTTAATTGGTAAACATGCCCTTTGAACTTGACAAGGAAGGATATATATATACATACATACTGTTGATTATATATATTATATATGTGGGTTGTATATGTGGATTTTCTTTGTTTGTTCTTAAAGTATGAACATTTTGTTCTGAGTCAGTCCAAAGATAAACACGAAGAGGCAGAAGAACAAGCACAGTTGCAAAAACGAAATGACTTTGTTATTTGTTAACTCATAGCCTGGCTAACAGGAATACTGGAGACAAAAACTGTTAAATAATCAAAGGAAGATGTTGGACAGAAAGTCCTCCAACTGTCAAATGAAAAATAGAAAGATGGAAATACTTCTGTTGGTAGGTAAGGAAGAAAAACACAAAATTCACAGGTAAATGGTTCGGTGTTGCATAACACTAAAAGGTGATATATATAAAAGAAAATATCTACCAAAAGAGAAAAACATCACTGCTTGCCACAAGCCTGAGATATACTAGTGCGTCACAAATGTTGTCTCACTGATATGATACAAGCATTTGGGTTTAACCCCACCTACATACCCAGTGAGAATCCATCTGGCAGAGGAAACGCTCTACTGAATATGCGAACCGTAACGTAGCATACCAAAGCACAACCAACTGTGCCTTACTGCTCAAACGAGGCCTGATGGGTTCTTTAAAAATTGGAAATGCTAACAAGCTTCCATAATGTCTATGGTAACATTATGGACTATTTGTCCTCTGTGAAATTCTTTGGGCCTTTATGGCTTTTCTGTCATCTCTGTGGTCTAAAGTTTCAGCCACATCTTAACCACGATTTTAGTTCTGGAATCTGGCTGGACCACTTCGTGATGAGAGAAGAGACCTCAGATCAGAACTTTGTGAACAATTTCAGAATAACTTCAGTTGAAATTGGAAAATGACAAAACAAAGCAACTTTAATGTGTTACATCAACTCGTCCTGTTGTCTCCTGTTCTCTCTTGAAGCTTCAATGGACTAGACATGTTTTAACATATCATCAAAAATACAGGTGACTCTTAAATAGCTTCTGAATGTCTCTGTCTCTCCTTTAACTTTTATTTTTAAATGTCTTACTTGTACTGAAAATGGCATACTTTGAGATTTTGTTCCTACATTTTTACTTCTACACTGAAATCTGTAGTTATTGTGAGCTGGTGAAAGATTGGATATGGTGCCCTCACTAATCAGAAAAAGATTGCGGTTCCAGGGAGTCACAGGTCAGGGCCACTCAAGTTGAAAATAGTGGGATTTCTGTGTCATCATTGGCTTTATGTCTGTTTTTTTCTTCTTTTTTTTGTAAATTCTTGTTTCACTGAAAAGTTTAGCTTTGACAAAACCAAAGACTTCTGCACTGATGTCTCAGTTTTCTGTGGACTCTTTAACATTGTCTTTCTTTGCCACAGCCATCTAAGATACATAGATTATTACAATGAGTAATAATAACCCTAATAATAATAATAACCTAACCCTGATGAAAATAATTCCTCCTGGATCAGCATCCTTGAGCAAACCTTTGCCCATTACAACTTTTTTCAACTTTACATCCAAATGAGTTTTTATAGCTTCTGAGAACTATGACCAGAACAAAATAGATTGTGCTTTGCATTTGGAGAAATAAAGAAAACATGTAACTCCTGTGGTTTTTTGGGGAGGGGGGGTTATCAGACTCGAAAGCAGGCTTTTCATATTGCCAAAGGTGCAGGTGATATTGTCTAAACATCGCAATAGAGAAATTGGGCAGCAATAAGACTTTGAAAGAAACGGGCGTTCTGCAGAAGAACTTTGCCTGGGGCTGAAGTGGACCTTTAAAAAGTTTCCAAGCCAGCCTTCATATGTGAGTGCAAATAAATAAAGTTTGCTTATATTTCCAAGTATTACACTTCTATTTTCTTTTTTTAACCTATTTAAACAAAGTGTGACATCTGTGATGAGAAATGGATTCCTTGTAGCTGGTCAGAATTACAAGTTCTACATGAGCAGCGCAATCCCTGTGGCTCCCTGTGTCCAGCAACTCCTGGGTTTGCCTTCAGTCATTCACACACTATATAAAGGCACTTTGACACCGTGGGGTTATTGTTTTCAGATGCCTGAAGCATCTCAACTCCATAGAGTCAACAAGCATCAGTCAATCCCCTAGGTCTTTTCAGATTTCCACCCAGCAGATTGTTTTTTTCATAGTTGAATTGGAATAAAGCTTAGGCATCAAAGCTATTCAAAACTATCTGCAAAAACCTGAAATATATACAGTACAGACCAAAAGTTTGGACACACCTTTTAATTCAATGAGTTTCCTTTATTTTCATGACATTGTAGATTCACACTGAAGGCATCAAAACTATGAATAACACATGTGGAAATATGCACTAAACAGAAAAGTGTAAAACAACTGAAAATACCCCTTATAGTCTAGTTTCTTCAAAATAGCAACCTTTTGCTGTGATTACTGCTTTGCACACACTCTGCATTTTATTGATGAGCTTCAAGAGGTCGTCACCTGAAATGGTTTTCACTTCATAGCTGTGCCCTGTCAGGTTAATAAGTGGGATTTCTTGCCTTATAAATAGTCATGAAAATAAAGAAAACCCATTGAATTAGAAGGTGTGTCCAAACTTTTGGTCTGTACTGTAAAGTCTTCTATACATTGTTAGTTTTTGCCCTGGCAAAGACGGTCTATCTGTAGAAAAAAGAAACTTCCATTATAAATCTAAGAACATAAAAGTGTGGATTGTAAATACTTTCCCAGACACTGTTGCATCAACCATAATTTTATAGGAGAGTTTTTGCTCCTCTCTAGTTTGACACATTTAAACCTATCAATGTTTGACCTATGATGTAACAAGGTGGAATTTGGGCCTTCTTGTCAAAACCAGAATCTCATGTAATGCTTCCTTAGTTGTTGCTAAAACTTGTAAAGGAATCTTATTATTGCAATAAGCATTAATAAATATTATTGAAATGTTAAGATCAATGTAAAAAAAAACATTTTGCAAATAAATGGGCTGCTCTGAACCAGAGTTTATTCATTTAAATTAGCTCATAATACTATGACTATAAAACTATAAATTACCTATTTTTAATATGGGTAATCATTCCTCTAAAAGTAGCAGGGTACACAATACAATAGATGTTGCATTATTACTGAATTACTTGGGAACAAAAACATGCCATTAAATAGTTATTGTTATATGTTTGTAATTCATAGAAGGTTTGTTGTTTGAGACACTTCAACAGCTAAAGAAATAACGAGATAATGTAAGAACATTGTGGCGCATTAGTGACTAGTATGTTCATCACGATGAAGTTAGTATTTATATACATTAATTACAATCACTGTTATTAAAATAAACACAACTATGTGGTCTGTAGTGTCAAAACAATATCAATGCAGAAAGACTGGTGCAAGTGTTAACACAATGTAAGCTCTTTATGAACAAAAACACACATTTACTCAACAGTACTGTAACCTTGTTGAAGTAGAATGCAGTTTTTATAATTATATACTTATAATGATTGTAGTTTCTCTGACAGAATGGATGAAGTGGATATTTTTATTCCCAATGGTGAAACATCCTCTTATCTATTATTCTAGAATATTTTAAAACAGTCTTGTGAGCAGGTTTTTTGAAGTAAATTATTTTGAAGGTTCATGATTTCACACAAGCACAATCATGTAAAAATGTCTTAAAACAACTTTGACCTTATGTTTAAAAAAAAATGTAACTGCACTCTTTTTATTTGAGGTTAGAGAACCCCTCATGAGTTTGGAAAATATTCTTTGTACAGCACAATTACAACAGTGGCAACATACAGTCTAAGGCATTAAGTGATTAGCAAGTTAAAAAACAATAAATTTTAATGCACTGGAAATATTCAATTAAATAATAACTCAGAGAGATGATACTAAATGCAACTATTCTCGACATGGTTACACGCAGATGATTGACGGACCAAATTAGGCAGAAGTAGTTCTGGCTTAGTTTCATTCTTTTTGAAAAACTTACAATCATCTGGCACTTTAATGCTGTTAAGTGATTTCTAGCTGCTTTTCAGACTGGCTGAAGCAACGCTGTCTTGGTGCTAAGTACCGTTCTCTCTGGAGACTCAATTAGACACATCGCCAATCAAATATCATTATAACACAATGCATGTGTGTTCACTTTTTTGTGCACTTGTGTTATTTTATCTGTTTTTAGTAACAACTCCAGCTGTATATTATAACACAGAAGGCCTTTAGATAATGAGGTGCTCATTAACGGCTCTACAGTCAGGAACAACTGAACTTTTTCTGTTCCAGATTTCCTTTCTTTTGTAAATGAACCTTTACAAGGTGAACAGCTTGAGAGTTTGATATGTGGCACAGGTCATAGTTTAGAGGAATGTAATTTATTTAGACAAACATCAAATATCATAAGATCAAAAATCATTGATTATCAATTTCAGGAGTTGTGCTTCAGCCTCATCTTGAAACTCAGGGGTTTGCACCTTCTCAGTACAATAGCAAGGTTTTTAATAACTTGGTTAACAAAAGACTTTCAAGTTATGCACAAATTACCAACCGTTTAATGTTAAACATAACATCATTAGAATTGTAATAATGTTCTCCTTTAGCAACAGTAGAAATAATTGTTGCCTATCTGTCTTGAAGTAGTTGATTACATTATAAGACATTTTTGTTTTAATTATGTGACTCATATTCATTGGATTCAGTGTTAAAAGCCAGAACCAGCCCTGATTACTGGCTGACATGTCGACTCAAGAAATCAGTTACAAAAACCTTGTCTAAAAAGAAAAGTAGACTGGAAGATGTCAAGAAGCAAATGCATTAAAACCCCAAACAAGCTACATTTCGAGACAGATGAGAAACAAAGTCATTTGTTTCTCTGATTACTACAAAATTACTCAAAACATTTATCAACAACCCATCCAGGAGGTAACACAAGAGAAGTGAAACAACATCTGAAATATTGCAGTTCTCACTTGCCTCAGTTAAGGTTATTAAGAAATGTTTTATCTATATGAGAGCTTCTGGATGAAAACCACAGCTCACTACATCATATGCCCAAACACTAGTTTCATCAACAAAAATTTATTTTGGATTGTATTTGATAAACTGACAAAAGTAGGGGTACTAAACTTTTGTTTAATTGAGTCTGTCTGGTATAAAAATTGATTTGAAAACTCGTAATTAACTATGTCAAAAACAAAGCATAGTCAGTCTGACTTTGCAGATTCTTTTTCACAGCAATATAGTTGCCATTATTTTAAATATCTGAGTTTGTGCTGTAAATGAACCTTCACTAGAGAAACTTTTAAATGCAGTCAAAACTATATGATCTTTTGTATAACGTCCTAAAACCTTGACCCGTCCTCACCAGTTTAGCCTTGCTATACCCTAATGAGTTAGTAAAGTACAACATTGACAAACAGTCAATCTGTTGCTTATCTCTTGCATCCAATGTGCTCTCAGTGATTGTATAAGAGCTTGGCAACAAATGATCCAAAGTTTGTTAATTAGACTGCAGCCCACTGCACATTTAGTCATCATTTAGAGCCTTTCCCTCACCCCCTTCGCCTTCATGGGCCAAGTCTGTTGAAAAATCACTGTTTCAGTCAATCTGTAATCTAATTTAACCAGAGAACTGGCCGACTGACTGAACAATTAGTATCCGTTTACATCCACCTGTAACTAAGTCAAGCAGAGCAGGAGTCATTATGACTGGATGATCAACTTCTATTTAATACCAAATGACCTGAGATATTTACAGCCTCCCATTACTCTTCTCAGCAGTAACATCTTATTGGAAGGAGATAATTGGGAACAAATTTGCTGTTCATAAATTCTCAATGTGCTCTTCATTAGGATTTTTAATTATATCTCCCTGTGTAAAAGGTTAAGTGTAGGAGTGGAGAGATGCACCTCAGCATAAGTTGCCAGTTTACAACGGTTGCCAAACCCCTCGGAGCAATCTCTATTTCTATTCCTCTCTCAGCCAATCTGTTTTAATCTGTCTTTTCCCCCTTTGACTCTTGAGAGCCGGCGGGGAACAAAGTCATTCCCATAGCCTCAGTACAGGAAGCTCAGTAGAGTCTAAGCCTCATGCAAACAGTGCCTATCTTTACTTTACCCTGAGCCACAAGTACCTTTGACATCTTACAGTGAGAGCCTGGAGAACGTCTCCACGCGATCCTGTGCGAACAGAAGACCGCTGTGAAGTTGCACAACGATGTTTTCACCTCTAACTGTTTATCTGCTTGCTGTTGGAAGCTACACCGCAGCTGTGTCTTGACAGGCATTGTTGAAAGTAAGAATAAAATGATCAATAAATAGAAGTGGTGTTTGACACTTTACCGCAGAATTGATAGGAGAGCTGTAAACTGAATTTGTCATGTCTTTGGTAATCAAGGGCTCCTGTAACATAACTGCTTACTGAATACCAGGTAGGTGTTGTTAGAAGTCTCTTATGAAGGGAAACTGTGCTTTTTTGTGAGTCAGAAAAAAAAGGCAAGTGGGAATTTGGTGCTGGAGAGATGGATGTGTCATGAAACCTTGTTATCAAACCATAGACACATCAACACTGTTAAAAAAAATCATCTGTAGACTTCAGATGCATATAAAGAGAGAGGCATAGCCTATTGCATTTAGATGAATAGCAATTTAAAAGCACAGCTTGTATGGATCAAAAGGTGAATTCTCCCAAGGACCAAAGACAAACTATTTTCTGCAGGCTGAATGAGAAGAAAATCATATCCTTCACTTACAAGGAGTCGAGACAAAAACACTCCTATCACAAAAAAAAGTAAATAGGCATGCCGAAAGATCTTAATGCCAAACAACTTTAGAATCATTGTTTTGCTGTCTCTTTTTTTTAACAAATTGCTAAAATCATTAAATCCGTACAGAAGTGCAGTAAAAAAAAATTCTAAGACTAACATCATGTATTTCCAACATCAGGTATCGTCTCTTGGTTAGGATTCAGTAAGTGGGAAATATGAATATTATATTTAAAAGTAATTTTCTCATTGGGGATAAAGTTAAAACAAGAAGAGAAAAGACATCTGTTAAACTGAAAGAATTATGTGCTGTACCACTCTGCAATGTGGTCTAGAATAACAAACCTGCATCGGAAAATTTGCTGATTGCTACAAATGTTATTGATTATCCAGCTGTCCTTTATGCACCAGCAACTTGGCAATATTATCCCGTCAGTGATGGTTCTGGGTTAAAATCTCAAACAAGCACCCAGCTGATGCTAAATTCTGTTTAGGTTTGGCTAAACAGATCACTTCTCCTCAGACTACGTGAAAACAGGAGGTTGTGCCAATTCACAATTATTTTTTTTTATTTCCAAACGGCATGCGTTTCTTCCTTAGTGGCTCAGTTGGTAGATTAATTTTACTTTCTGCTACTGCGGGAGTGAAATTACCGTAATAATTTCACGTTCCCTTGGCTAACCCCATATTGGCTGGAAATCGCAACGTCTCCCCTTTCAGAAACCGTTGGAATTTTTCAGGTAGCACAAAGTGTGGTGGTATTACAGTACTGCAAATTTGGCTGTGTCGTCACCGACACGTTCAGCCTATAACGGTTAATTGGTTACTCTAAATTTGCCCTTAGCTAGGTGTGAGTGTGTCTGTGTGGCTATGGTTGTTTGTCCTGTTTGTGTCTACAGTATGTTACCCTGTAACGGACTGATAACTATATATCAGTTTTCCAGTTTTACTCTCCAAAATGAGTTGAGTATGACTTCAGGGTGGACTTTACTCCAAAATTGCTACCGTAATGCCATGCACACCATCAGCAGGTGGAGATATTTAACCAGACTGACATGTTTGAACTTATTAATTTCACCCAGTGAGCATAGCAATCATATGACATGTACAGAAAAGATACTTTCAAGAAAGACAATTAACATGTGCCATAAAAACACCGAGAGTGACAGAAGATGCTCATGTTGATTGAGTTTTGTATGATTGTGCGTTTTTTTCCCCCCTTTTGAGATAATAGATTTTTTTCATTGTTTTATTAAGCCACTGCTATTTTAAATAATTTATTGGTGGTTTCGATGCTTTTGTTCTGCTGGCACATTAGGTGTTTGTTTTTTTTACATCAATTACTGCAGGCACACATTTTGGGCTACTATCCTTTACTTTCTGATGTTTACATGTAGACTGTTGAGTATGATGAAAGAAGGGAATCTGGTAAACAGACAACCCAGGATACATTGATGAGAAGCAGCTCTACAACCTAGGAATTATTCACCGTGCCTCTCTTTCACCTTAGTCTTTCCAGCAGGTTTTCAGCTGAGTCACTGGAGTAACTTCAAGGTTAAATTCTGTCTTTCCCAACTTTATAAAGAGACATGCACTTCTTTCAGCTTGGTTTCCTTTTTTGGGTACTTCTATTAGGACAGGTACATGCCCATAATAGTTTTGGATATAGGAAACATGCTTGCAGCTGAAAGAGGGAGCAGGTCACATGATTGGACTGCAAAGAAGTTTTCCCGGACATGCACTGGCTTTCAGGGAGCATAGCTGTTAGGCAGTGTCAGTCAAACTGAATCCACTTGGGCTGGAGTGCAAGTCACCTGTGAGATCATCTCTGCCTTTAGCGCAGTGCTAAGAAAAGCAACATCCAATCGTGAATTTTTTTTAAAAAAAGTCTTTGCTAAATGACAATGTTTTTTTTGTGTCATGGAAGTGTGCTGAAGTTCTGTTGATGTGTAATTTTTGCAAATGTTTTCTTTTTTTATTATTTTAATGCTTGCAGAAATGTTGGCAACAGCTCAGTTGGGTTTAATTTGAAGAGAAATTAAGCAGTAAACTGTGTTTTGGGTCAGAGTTGAATGGATATTTTTACGTCACAGTGGACAGATCACCTGCTGAACTACCTTGAGAGATAATCTGCTGAGCATGTTTAGAGAGTTAAATCTGTACCAAATTGGGAAAGAACAAACAAGTAACTTTTTCATGTTTTTTTGAAATGGCTTAATAAATACATTTCTTGGAATTTTTCTGAATGTGTTTATGGCTAGAAAGATTTCGGAAACACATAACAACCATACAAAAGTGGGAATCTGGGTGACTAAAAAAACAGTATGTGACGTAACCCTGTTGGCAATAGTCTGTTTTTACGGACTGGGCTTTGCTAACCTACACACAGAGGAGCCTGTGGTTAATGCCAAAGGTGTAAAAATCTAAACAGAGCTCTCCCGTAATTTGGGATCATTTGCAGCATGAGCGGGTGCACAGATAAAACCCATCTGTCTGGAGACAAATGCAGCAATGGCCCATATGGACTCCTTTTGCTAAATGAGACCTGGGGAGCGTTCAAGGTTAATGCCCCTTTATTAGGCATGGGCATCAGACCCTGCAATAGATTTCCTTTTAATGTAGGAGGTCTGTATGCTAATGATTGCTTTACATCTGTAAAGTAGATGTTTACTAATGCTAACCTTTGTTAATATGAGTTTAGAACTGAAGCCCAATAGGCTTCTTTAATAGTTTTACAACCTGTTGTCCATTCATAGCCATAGAAATTGACAGCCTTCCTTAAGCTACTTAACCAAACACTTCATTATACACATATGGATGACTGATAAAAATGCACTTTATATTTAGGAGGGATGATTTTTCAGATAGTTTGACTAAAAGAAATGATGGTTACTTGTTCACTTTGAAAAATAGCAGTACAACAAAACAATGGGCAGATGCTGATTTATTTATGTTTCGTGGTTTTAAGATTGTGGGGTTTGCTGGCTCTAATGTCTGAAGATATTTGGCATTGAAGTTGATGTGAAAAGAATTGTCTTTAATGCCTGATGCGCTGAATGAGCTGAAAGATCATGAAACTGATGTTATTACTTTTCAAAGTAATTTTAAGATGGGTACGGGAGATCTCTCTATTTTTTTGTTGTTGTTGATTGCTGATGTGAAAGATGCATTGTGTAGGGCTGGAGAATTTTTTATTTGTCCTGGGAAAATCCTCCTTGTTGAGCTCCTCAGAAGAATAGGAACATTTAAATAACTCTTGATGTTTCCTGGGGAAACAGATTGATTGTGTTTTCCGGCTCCTTATAAAGTTGGTGTCGAAAGATGTCAGCATTGTGTACATGAAAGACATCTCTTTTACAAATGCCACAGGGTCCTCTCCAGTGTGGCTGTGACATTTGAGGGGATGGATCAATGAATAGAAATATAAAAAAGAGTTTATTTAGTCGGACCCTTTCACACTTCTACTAATACACACATGCGCACCCCGACTAACACACCGAAGCAAGGGCTGCATGACAATGAATCCACATCCTGTTCATCACAATAGCCTTCAATTTAATAGTGACAACCTAGACTTTGCAGGGAATAATACCCTGACATGTCACATCTTCAGACAACATCTTAATCGTTGTGCATGATGGAGTGAAGCGAGCCAACGATGTTCAGTCTTTCCTGAGCAGCTGCTGTTAAGATGTCCTTGAGCAACCTCCAGCTGCTCTACCGGAGCACTTCAGTGGCCTCTAGTAGAAAGCAGAGGTTTTACTTGGCCGCTCTCAGCGCCCAATCATGTGGGGCTGTATTTTCCCTGTGCAGATCCCTGATGCGTGTAACTTAGCAAGTGCGAAACAGACCTGATGGAAAAGTGCATATGCCTTCTGTCAACCCCTGATGCATAAATTGGGAGAAAAGGAGGGGAAAAATGATTGAGAGGCTTACCCCTCAGGTGGACGCTGCTTGAAAGTAGCTTGCTGGATATTAACGACTGACCTCCCCCTCCCTCCATGTTCGCCTAAATCCATTTTCCATTTCTGATCTCTCTGCAGTACTCAGGGAGGTACTTCATCTTCAAACAGCAATGCTGAAGGCACTGTGGCCTCCTGTTGCGTTGGTTTCTGCTAGGGCTAGTAGAATCTGACCTAGAGGATTAAACGGCACCAAAGCAAGGAGGAAGATAAGGGATTTTTCTCACTTGCAACTGATGTATTATGCAACATATCGAAGACTTTAGGGTATCATGTGCTTACATTGACTTGTTGTGGTAATTATGTATGAAAAAGGGCCAAATGTTATTACAATTGGGAGAAAAATATTGCATGTGTTTATCATAGAGTTCAAATTGAGATGTGGACTACATTTAAATCATAACAGTCTAAGAAAAGTTCAAAATCCTATTAACGTTATAGGATTGAAAACTTTAGTTTGCAAGACATGCTGTGTGTACAAATTTGTATTTCTAAATACAGATGATTCTTTTCAGGGAAAGCCCCATAAAATATTTATACAGCATGGTTTGTTGTTTTTCCACATTATGGTCCAAACTCAAACAATTTGTAGCTGTTTTTTCTAATTATCTCAACATTACATATTTATAGTTGTATTTAATGCAAATGCAGACTCCCCTGTGCTATGTCTAAATTATGGAAAACTCAGGCTTGTTAAATCTGTGAAAGAATTAAATTCAGTTTTCTATGACGGTGTATGAAAAAGGAAAAAGGAAACAGCTAACACAAGCTCTTTGTTGAGAGATACTACTATAAGGCCTGTCATGATAACAAATTTTGCTGAACGATTAATGGTCTCAAAAATTATTGCGATAAACGATAATATTGTTTGAAGATCTTTTTACACTGATGTAATGGAAATGACGTAATAATGCATGCGATTTCCTGCCAAAGATAGATACACTTTATTTTCAAAAGAACACTAAACACTGGAACTGATAAACAAAATAAACAAAACAACCAAGAAGAAAAATAAAATGGATTCTCAGTCTCCATTAACAAAAAATTTACTTGAATAGAATCTAAACAACATAAAGCCAAAGTGGAAATAAATACTGCATTCAACCAAAAGAGTGCAGATTATGAAGTCTGTATATTATGTTGCCATATAGCAATAATTAGATTTAAATAGATAAAATGGGCACATCTGACTACCTGATGTATTAGCTCACACTACAAGATTTTTTGCCCCGATTTTCCCCCTACAACAATCTTAGAACGTTGGTCTTTCTAACATTGTCGCTTACTATTTCGTAACCAATCATCCTGTAGTGTGTGGTGTGTTACAGTAAATATTCGTTGCCGCTCCGATCTAAATCAGGGGTTTTCCCCACTGGGAGCTTAAAGCAGTCTGTTGAATGTGACAGGTAGCCAATCAGAAAGCGTGGATTCTCCTCCATGTCTTCTGAGGGGGAATTACGGAGGGGATCCCAAACAGCAAAGTCCAGCGGACATTGGAGATGATATGTGGAAACAACATTAATGTTTATTCAACATTTTGTGCAAAGAATATAGAAATGACAAGGGGAGGAGTTGGAGCGAAATTGCTACCGCAGTTGATAAACCCGGTAACTTTTCAGCTGTTCTTCGTTAATGTGACGTAAATAGGTTATAATGATTTTTATTCAGTCAAGACTTTACGCTGACACTAGCCACATGCATTGCAGGTAGATTGTAGTAAAGCATTGATTAATGCCTGGTTTTAAAATTAGTTAACTGAACTTGTAGTGTTCTCATCAAAAGTGTAACAACTCCGACTAAACACCAAGGTAAACCACAGCAAATTGATGAGAGGGAGACGTGTAGCAAGATTGAACATTTACTGTCGACTTCCACGTATCATAAGCTGGGTGAAAACTGTAAACAGAACAAACAATACAAACTTAGTTATGTGTCCGAAGAAACTTACAGTACATACATAAACTCTGCAGTTATATGCAATCCACTATGAATGGTTAAACAAGAATATCCGCCACCATAACTAAACATTAACATCTTCGTAAAATAATATCTGATACATCTTACACAACATGTATGTTATCAGAAAATAACACTTACAGCATTGCTTCGCCTTAATTTCTCGCGGATGGCACAGGATTAAATGCTGAAGACACAACACATTCAGCCATGCTTGCTGCAGCTCACGGAGAAAACCGG
Source organism: Xiphophorus maculatus (assembly GCF_002775205.1). NCBI lineage: Eukaryota > Metazoa > Chordata > Actinopteri > Cyprinodontiformes > Poeciliidae > Xiphophorus > Xiphophorus maculatus. The sequence continues at coordinate 9,733,817 of NC_036448.1, forward strand.
AAATTACCAAACAGGAAATCCGTGGCAGACAACACAGTAATTCTTCAAAATAAAAGCCTTCGCACTTATTGCAATTACAAACAACTTACAATGGCATTAACACAATATCTATAAACTATTAAAGAAAAATGCTGTCAAAGCAGCACACTCCCCGTCTGACCCCTGTGAGGTCACTGTGTCTCAGGATCACCAAACATTAGTCCATAGGTCATTCATTAGGCATAAGCAAAACAACTTCTGTGATAGGTCTAAGATATGTTTTTGGGTTGCCTTGCTCTGCTGTTGTGACCTCGACCTTTCTTACATATCCATCTTGTCCTGGGAATGTGGCAGTGATCCTTGCCAGTGGCCAACAGTTGCGAGGAACCTGCTTGTCTTTCAGAAGAACTAAGTCACCTATTTCTAGGTTTCTTTTGGGTACTGTCCATTTTGAACGTTGTTGTAAAGATGTCAGGTACTCTCGTCTCCAACGAGTCCAAAAGTGATTTGCCAACGCTTGTACTTGCCTCCACTGCCTTGTAAGCAAGTCTTTATCGGGAAAACTTCCAGGAGGTGGTGGGACTCCAACCTTTTGAGTAAGAAGCATTGCAGGTGACAGGATGAAAGGATTTCCTGGATCTGTAGAAACAGGCATTAAGGGACGGGCATTGATAATGGCAGTAACTTCCGACATTAGAGTACACAGGACTTCGTGAGTCAAGGAGATGTTTTGCTGGAGTAGCATAGCATCCAAAATCCTCCTTGCCACGCCAATCATCCGCTCCCATGAACCCCCCATGTGAGAGGCATGAGGCGGGTTGAATTCCCAGACACATTCCTGATCGGTGAGGTACTTCTGCATTCTTGTGTCCATCTGTAGCTCTTTGCAAGCCCCAATAAAGTTTGTGCCACAATCAGATCTGAGCTGTTTGGCTGGTCCTCTCAATGCAAAAAACCGTCTCAAAGCATTAATGCAGCTAGATGTGTCCAAAGATTCTATTAGTTCAATATGGACTGCTCTTGATGTCATGCAGCTGAAAAGAATTGCCCATCGTTTTGACTCTGAGTGCCCTCCTCGAGTGCGCCTTGCCGTCACAGACCAGGGCCCAAAAACATCCACGCCTACATAGGTAAAAGGAGGACATACTTTAAGTCGCTCCAGTGGCAAATCTGCCATCTGTTGTTCTTCCATTTTCCCACGTAGTTTACGACAAGTTATACACTTATGGATAAGTGATTTTACCAGAGACTTGCCTCCTAATATCCACAAGCCTCCTGCTCTTATGGCTCCTTCAGTTATGTGACGACCTTGATGTTGAACCTGCTCATGGTAATGTCTTGTTAGAAGAAGTGATACATGATCATCCCTAGGTAGGACTACGGGATTCTTTTCGGCAGGTGTCAGATCAGAGTACTTCAGCCTGCCTCCAACACAAATCAGGTCATCTTCTAAGATTGGTCTTAGCTTCTGCAAAGGGCTATTTCCTGACACGGTTTTCTTAGCCAGTAGAGCTGACCTTTCTTTTGCAAAAGCTGTTTGCACTGCTTTTAGGATGGCTTTTTTAGCTTGAGATATCTCTTCAGCAGAGCGGGGTAAATTGCATTTATGCCAACCTACACACTCAGTCTTGTGGTTGGAACGCTTGAAGGATTTCACCATGTGGATCAAATATGCAACTCCTCTCAACAGGGAGCTAAAAGATGAAAACCGTTTGAAGCGATCTGTAGAAAGAGTAGCTTTTTCTATAACAGTAGAACAGGTCTGAATTTGTGGTCTGATTTCAATGTCCTTTTCTGGCTCAATCAGTTCAAACCTCTGACCTGTACACTGGTTGCCTTCAGGTGATTGATAGAGAAAAGAGGGTCCAGTGAACCACGAAGTCTGTGCTAGCTGGGATGGAGGCACAGACCGTGATGCATGGTCAGCTGGGTTCTCGTCTGTGCACACGTAGTTCCACTGAGTTGGCCTTGAAGATTGGTGAATGCGCATCACTCTATTGTGGACATAGACATAGAACCGCCTCGACTCATTGCATATGTAGCCAAGGACCACTTTGCTGTCAGTATAGAACTTGACTTCATCTATTTTCACATCCAACTCTTCTTGAATGAGATCTGCCATTTCTACTGCCAAGACCGCAGCACAAAGTTCTAGCCTGGGGATTGTAGGCTCAGACTGAGGGGCAAGCTTAGCCTTGGCCATAACAAAACCCATCTCAGTTTGTCCTTCTTCTTGAACTGTTCTCAGGTAGGCTACAGCCCCAATGGCCTTATTTGATGCATCTGAGAACACATGCAATTCAGTATTTACAGCTGTACTGAGTGAGGTCTGCGTGTACATCCGGGGAACATGAAGCTGCTTCAGGTCTTGAAGTGAATCCCTCCAGGATTCCCATTTTTGACGTTTTTCTTCTGGTAGTGGGCTATCCCATTCATTCGGTTCAGTTGCTAGTTCCCTCAGAAGAGCCCTTCCATAGATGGTGACAGGGGCCAGTAACCCCAAGGGGTCAAAAATACTGTTAACAGTAGAGAGAACTCCCCGACGAGTGAACGGCTTGCTTGTAGTAGATGCTGAGAAAGTGAACATGTCAGTCGTAATCTCCCAAAGAAGACCCAAGCTGCGTTGAGTGGGTGTAGCTTCTTGTTCAAGATCGAGATCCTTGGTCCTTGGAGCACGGTCCTCTGGCGGAAAAGCTTCTGTAACTGACTGACTGTTCGACACAAACTTGTGTAGACGGATGTTTGACTCAACCAGTGAGTTTTTCGTCCGGTGCAGGAGGTCAATTGCAACCGCCTCCGATGGTACTGACATTAAACCGTCATCCACATAAAAATGCCTTTCTACAAAGTTGATGGTATCAGCACCGAACCTCTGCGCTCCCTCTCTGATGGCTCTCCGAAGCCCGTATATAGCTACAGCAGGAGATGGCTTGTTGCCAAAAACGTGGACCTTCATTCTATACTCCACTACTTCCTTGTTGACGTCATTGTCTTTGTGCCATAAGAAACGCAGAAAATTGCGGTGTTCTTCACGCACTTGGAAACAATAAAACATTTGTTGGATGTCCGTTATTATTGCAATCTTTTCCTTCCTAAAACGTAACAGTACACCAAGAAGAGAATTGTTAAGATCAGGGCCTGAGAGAAGTACATCATTGAGGGAGATTCCCAAATACTGGGCACTGGAGTCAAAAACCACCCTGATGTTGTTGGGTTTTTGTGGATGATAAACACCGAACGTGGGAAGGTACCAACACTCTTCTCCTTCTTTCAATGGTGGAGCTAACTCTGCATGTCCATTGGTGAATATTTTCTCCATAAAGGTCACATACTGGTTCTGCATCTCAGGTTTCCGTTCAAGAGTTCGCTGCAGAGATACAAACCGTTTGACTGCCTGCTCTTTATTATTAGGTAGTCGTTGTCGTGGTTCCCTGAATGGGAGTGGGGCAACCCAGTTGTTGCTTTCGTCTTTGTAAACGTTCTTGTCCATTATATGTAGGAACACTGTATCTTCCAGAGATGGACCAGGCTTGTTGTCATTCTCTGTTTGGACAAATACTTGGCTGCCGAGCATCTTTTCTGGCTCGGTGAATCTGCTAAGAGTTTCATCACGTTCTTTAACATGAATGAGGCTTGTACAGGGTGGAAAAATTGAATGGCGATGTCTTTCCAACACATTTGTCTTGTATGTGCTTATCACTGGCTTATGTACATCCCCAAGACAAACTTCTCCAATCACAACCCAACCTAAATCCAAACGTTGGGCGAAAGGGGCGTTGTGTGGTCCGTTAACCTGCTGCCTGACCTTGTGTGCTCTTAAAACATCCCTTCCAAGCAAAAGTAGGATTTCTGCATCTGGATCCAGTTCTGGAATTTGATCTGCCATGTGACAGAGATGAGGTTGATGTTGTACCGCACTTGGTGTTGGAATTTCAGATCGGTTATTTGGAATCTCTGGACATTCGATGAGTGACGGGAGTGAGATCTGAACCTTCCCATCCATTGATTCAATCTGAAATCCTTCTGCCCTTTTTCCAGATGTTTCAATCATGCCTGAGCACGTTCGAAGGTGATATGTGAAGGGTTTGCTCTCTACTTTAAATTGTTCAAAAAACTCTGGTCTAGCTAAGGAGCGATTACTCTGGTCATCCAAGATGACATAAGTTTTAATTGCCATATGCCTGGAATGACTGGGATAAACCTTTGCAAGGCAGATTTTTGAACATGATCGCCCCAAAGCACTTGGACCACAAACTTTTGTACAACTGTTTGAAACGATATCCTCACTGACTTGAGCATCACTCTCCCCGCCATTGTCCTGCTGGGATGAAGAAACTTTAACTGACTTCGTGGATGGCTCGGGATGCATGACTGTATCATGATTTACACTGTTGCACTCAGAACATTTTAGGAAGGCTTTGCAATCTCGAGCAAAATGTGAGACAGAGGAGCAACACTTAAAACAAATTCCTTTCTCCTTCAGAAAGGCCATTCTGTCACTGAATGATTTATTCCTGAAAACCCTGCACTTCCTGAGAGGATGTGGTTTATTGTGTAACGGACAAGTCTTGCTGAGATCATCATTGGTTAAGACGTCAGTTTTTGAAACCAAAACTGGTTTGTGTGAGTTAAAACTCTTACTCATTCCTCTCTCTGACTTGACAAACGTGACTGCGTTTCCTTGACTCATGAAACTTGGGTCGTTTCTCTTCTTTGCTTCATGGCACACAAAATCAGAAAAATAGCCAAAGGGAGGGAAGCGACCTTGGCTTTGTTCTTTATACCACGAGCCCGCAGAGATCCATTTCTCTTGTAGTGCAAACGGAAGTTTTTCAATAATTGGGCTGATTCCACGTGAAGTATCCAGGTATGCAAGTCCAGTGAGATATCCATCCTCTTTGGCTCCTTGGATTTCCATCAGTAAATCCCCAAGGTCACGTAACCTGACGTTATCCTTAGCTGAGATTTTAGGGAAGCTTTCCAGTCTTTGAAACAGAGATCTTTCAATGATCTCTGGAGCAGCATAACACTCACGAAGTCTCTCCCATGCTTTGTTCAAAGCTGCTTGAGGATCTCCAATATGAACTGAACGTAGCCGCTTAACCTGTTCACTTGACTCTTTTCCAAGCCATTTGGTCATAAGGTCCAGTTCCTGAGTTGCTGTGAGTCGAACCTCACTAACAGCACTGTTAAACGAAGAGTACCAGGCTCGATAATTTTCAGGCTTATCATCGAATTGGTAAAGACCTGAACTGACAAGGTCGCGTCTGGCCAAAAACTCTGCTAACGGCTCAGACGTCAATATCCTGTTTACTGGTTCTCTAGGCCTGGCAGCCAATGGGACATAATTAGGATAAAAAGGCTGGCTGTTTTTTTCGCTGTAAGATTTTATTTGAGGTTTGGATGAAAACACTGGTTCACGAGGTTCCACGTTTTCAGATTTCTCTGTTTTTGTACTGTGTGTCTCTTTTGGAAAGTCCTTAGCATGCGAATCAATATGCTGCGGAGAAGCTTGATCTGAATTCTTTAATTCAATTTGAGACTGAACATACTCGCTAGTGCGTTCAATTTTCACTTTGTCCGAATCAGACATCCCCGTTTCATCCAAAACCTGAACTGCCTCAGCCTGTTCTAAGACTTGAGCTTCAGCTGCTGCTGCAGCAGCCTCTTTTTGAAACTTTAACATTTCCAGCTCTGTGTCAATTTGTACAGTTTCCAGTTGACTTTGCGCATCTCTTTTAGCTTTTTCTGCCTCTTTGACAGCCTTCTCCAGCTTGAGTTTAGCTTCATGGCTTGCATATGAGGCTCTTACTTTGGCAGCTTCTGCTTTGGCTCTAGCACGAGCTACACTGGCTGAAGATTTTGACGTCTTCGTACTGGAGGACAAAGATGACCTGCTGCTGGATGCCATTTTCCACTTGAAACCTTGAATCTTGCTTTTTCACTGTAGTGTTCTCATCAAAAGTGTAACAACTCCGACTAAACACCAAGGTAAACCACAGCAAATTGATGAGAGGGAGACGTGTAGCAAGATTGAACATTTACTGTCGACTTCCACGTATCATAAGCTGGGTGAAAACTGTAAACAGAACAAACAATACAAACTTAGTTATGTGTCCGAAGAAACTTACAGTACATACATAAACTCTGCAGTTATATGCAATCCACTATGAATGGTTAAACAAGAATATCCGCCACCATAACTAAACATTAACATCTTCGTAAAATAATATCTGATACATCTTACACAACATGTATGTTATCAGAAAATAACACTTACAGCATTGCTTCGCCTTAATTTCTCGCGGATGGCACAGGATTAAATGCTGAAGACACAACACATTCAGCCATGCTTGCTGCAGCTCACGGAGAAAACCGGAAATTACCAAACAGGAAATCCGTGGCAGACAACACAGTAATTCTTCAAAATAAAAGCCTTCGCACTTATTGCAATTACAAACAACTTACAATGGCATTAACACAATATCTATAAACTATTAAAGAAAAATGCTGTCAAAGCAGCACAGAACTTGTAGCCATTATTTTGTTCCCATTGTTGGACACCACATGGCAGGAGCGAACCCGATCGAACCGTTATACCTAGGATTTCTGTCGGGTAATGTGTGGTCTGTCAGGTTTTGAAAATGGGCCGACAATCGGCTGACAGCTCTAAGATCGTGTAGTGTGCGCTGGGCTTTACACTAAGGAAATGAGGAAGGGAGGAGTTAGTGGAGAGCACCGGAGTTGAGCCTTTTTTCATCCATCATCATTAGAAAGAGAAAAGGGCCGGGAGAAACAATAAAGCTGATAATTAAAATGGGGTCAATAGTTTTAATTTATTGTTTGATTAATTGATTTATTGTTTATCGCGACAGGCCTACCTATACATATCCTTTAAATGTCCTTAAAGTCACTTGTTAATTTTACCATGCTATTTTAGATCCTCTCAATCCCAAATTGTCTTATCTTTACAGTCTATGTTGTTTTAGAGGCTTTTATTTCCTGTAGCAAGGACAAGTAGCAAGCAGAAAAAATAAAATGCTGCTCAAACTGACAGGCTAATCAGCCATCTCATAGCATCAGCTGACATTTAGTGAGTCACATTTAATTATGCCTTACACACAGACTGGCACATAGCACTTTGAAAATCTACCAACTTTTAAGCAGGCATTTGTCACTGCACTTCCATTAGTTGGCAAAGGTGGCCAGAATTTCAAAATCATGTCAAGTGAACACATTTTCTGCTTAAATGAGCTCTTCTGTTTTATGTGGTCTCTCGTGCCAAAGGGAGCCATTTGTGCAAAGCGGATAAATATCTCACTTAAAATAAACTGCTCTTTTCTACTTTGTCTTGTTTGCAGATTTATACAAGGTTCTAGACATAAAGAAATTTACCACATTTTGTAAATGATCAAGTCACTCATCACTACTCTCGCTAACCTTCATTGTCAGCCTCATAACCTACAAGATTTTTAAATAAAGCTACAGAAAGATTATTTTCTTAAATTCTTTCTGCTTACATAAAGCAGTGCCAGGAGTGCCTTTTTATTCTGGGCGTTGCAACATTTAAAATACAAATGAAATAAAGAATCTCTTTTTCCTGTAAAGATAAGTTGCTACAGATCGATGGCAGCTGTTTTTACTGTCCTTCCGACTCAGAAATCTTTCTGGTCTTATACCTTGCTGCTGCTTTAAACAAAAAGGAAAGTTGTGCTCCGAGTTCAGATTGATCTTCTTTACAACTTACCGAGGGCTGAAGGTATAGCACTAAAGAGCTTTTTTTTCCAAGTTAGGATCACCCACAGGGGTCCACTAACAAACACCCTGGTGGCATTATTTCCCGTGTTTTGTGCCTGCACATATATTGGTTTCACAAACTGAAATGAATCCCATTTCTCACTTAGACGATAGGTTTGCGATCTTGAGAGTGGATCTGTCACATATTTTAGGATTTGTGTGCTTTACTCAAACACACTTCAGTTTCATTCAGTTGATGCAGTGTTAGTGCAAAGGGTGGTTCTATTTAGGGGCTTTTTTTTTTGTGGCACAGAGTGACTATTTTTCAAGTGGGCAAGGTAAACTTCCCCTGCAGCAGTGCCTGACAGGGAGCGAATTGGTCTGTCATTTGTTTCATTTGTATTCCACAGAAAGTTGGAGCTTAGTGCTTCAGGTAAAGTCTTTGAATGAGAGCTTTTGAATGGGACTGACATGGCAGAACATCAGCAGGGACAGGTCATATTTTTTCCTGCTTCCTAAGAAAGAGGGGATGAAAGTCTAACACAGCAATATATTTCTGGTTAAAAGTAATCGTTATCAAAAAAGTTTAATAATTAATATATACATATAACAGTTAAGCTAATCTGAATATTTCATGCTTTATTAAAATTTCATTTAAAAAAAAACATTAAATAACGTTTCCAGTAGTTAATACGTTTTTCTGTGAAATTAATATTAAACCAGAGGTCTTGTGTGAGCTTTGAAATGTATTCACACTTTTGTCTGTCAGGAGGTGGCATGAACCTGTGCAAGATGCTTCTCCTTCTCTAAAAATACCACAATATCAAGAAAAAGCAAGTCCTTAACCTAATCCTACAGCTTAACACCCAACAGTCGTTTGTGCTACAGCTGAAATGACATAATATGCCAATTACTACAATTATAACAGTTAAATTAATGTTTTTTCTGATGCATAGAGATAACCACAGGTAAATTTAGCATAAGTTTTGAAGGGGTTTTGGGACAAACTTTCTTACTATGGATAAGTGGCAATGTTTCAGCTTCCCATTCAAAGTAATTTGTTTTTTGCAACCAGTAAAACACTAATCAGACTGGATAGACTGGAGTTTCTAAAATACCTCTTGATTTGACAGGGTGTGCATGAGACTAACATGACACCGTCATAAACGTGACGTAACACCTGTTATGAAGACGAAGTTTTCATGAAGTGTAAATACTGACACTTTTCATGCAACTTTGCATGAAAAGTGAATTAAGTGTCAACTTTGCCTCATTGGGTAAATGATACTTTTAATGCAAAGTTGCATTAATACTTTCATTAAAAGTCAATTAAAATGGTCAACTTTGCATTAAAAGTGTCTTTATTTACCGAATGACACTTCATGACGTCGTGAACATTCATGAAAATTCCTTCATGTTAATGACAGCTGTTATGTCATGTTTATGGTGGTGTCATGTCAGTCTTATGCACACCCCTTCAAATAAAGTGTTTCCATCCAATCTATCTTTCTTGTGATCACTGGACAAACGTGGGATCTATTTTTCACCCAGTTTACCAGCAGTGCACAGCAACTGGCGGTGGAGTGCTCTCCATTACCGTTTAATCCAGCACTTTTCTGGTAGTCGAATTACCAGCGTTCTGTTTCTAAATATGCAAGGGTAGATGTATGAACATTTCATTTTGTCTTTAATTTCTAACATAAAAAAATGTGTTTTAGGTAAACTGTGAAAATAGACTAATCTATTTCAAATGATACTGCACAGTCAAGGTTGTGTGATGTGTGCACTGCATGCTGTGCTGAAAAAAATAAAATAAAATAAAAATTCCTTTCCACTGCCTTCCACCACTATCTCCATGTGTATGTTATTTTAGTCAGCAAATTTCCATTTGGAGTATTATGTTCTAAAAATGTGAAATTTAGATCAACTTTTGATCTACTGACTGAGCGAAGTGCAAATCAGGTCAGTTTAAAAGGCAGCACAGGCTGCAAACTTCTCTCACAAGTCAAATTTTATTATTACATAGCTAAACTTGTGGTGTTTCAAAAATGTCAATATTGCACTTATTATAATACCTCCCACAGAGTGGGAGGAAGTATTTGGCAATTACTGAGTCAGAAATCTTGACTTTTAAAAGCTGGCATACAACAGCAACAATAACATAGGATTTGTAAAGTTCTGAAAGATTGCATGCAAATCTTTAAAAACAGTTCAAATTGTAATTAATCTGCTGATGATGAATACAGTAGTTCAGCATTTGGTTACTTCTAAATTTATTAAATGTTAGTATAAGGACATGACTGAGTCCTCTTGTCCTTTTAAAGGATTTTCAACTATTTACATAAGATGAATTTTCTCTAATCTTAAAACAAAATGCTTTACTAGATTAAGAAGCAAATGTAGTTAGAGCATATCATAATAGTCTCTGAAACTGATTTTTTTCTTTTACCACTCCTTTCAATCCGATCTCTGACAGAATCCTAGATATGTGGGCAACAAGAAAAAGGCCAACTTTCTTGTTGCTGTTTGTGTATGACAATGGCAATTTGGTGGGAAACACTTACATAAAGCTTTTGTTTTGTGTAGCAAAGTCTGTTCTTTTGAAATCACACTATGCACCTCCCTCAATTTCCATTGAAAGCGATTATTTTGGTGGCCGTCTGACTAATTCACAAAAAATAAAAGTCAAAATACCTCATAACTGCCGTCTATGTTAATATACTGAGCCACTGTTCTAGGAGATAAACCAATTCACTCACGTGTAATTAAACATGCCTCAAAAACTACTTAAAGCTCCGTTTCAAATAAAGAGGATCTAACGAATTTTTGGGGGGGAAAAAAAACATAAAAATCTCACTGTTAACTGTTATGTGAGCAGCAGTGTCAGTCATGTATGATGGGTAGAGCTTTTAATGCGTTACAGACACCTTGAAGTGATGGAGATTGCAGCTTTGTCGACAGCTCTGGACCCTCTGTTTTCCACTTCGCGTCCCCCAGCTGGCAGCTCAGCAGAATAAAATAGAAAGAGATAGAGTTTTTGCCACATTTGCCTGAAGACATCCCAACACCACCGTCATTTTGTCTGTGCAATCGAATTAAAAGCACATCGGAAGCATTATAATTATTGAAGTTGCTGTTGCAAGAAATCATCAGGGACTTAATGAAAGACTCTTCAGTGAGATGTGACTGACAGATGAGTACACCACGACAATAGCAAACAAGATGTCTGAGACACAATTGTGTTAGCTGGGAAAAGAAATGTCAAACCATCACTTCTGATTCCAGCTATCATAGAGACAGTTTGACAATGGTTAGAGCTTGTTTACATTTATGGTAAAAAAAAAAATTTAAAGTCAGGACATCTGATTTCAGGTGAGAGCTGAGTGTGTTAAAGATTAAACTAGTAAAGCCAGTTTGCGTTGAAATGCAACACATGCAATCTAGAATACAATTTTCCATTGCAAGATGGTAACTGGCAGATGCCTGCTGATGTGAGTGATTATTGATCACTGTTGGAAAGAGTGTAGCATGGGTTCCAGTAACATTATCAATCTAGTATCTTTGTAGAATTTAAATACTTTTTTTAGTAGAAGAGCATATTATATGGAGTGTATTTGTCATCTCCAAGCATTTCCTCTTATACCATGACATGTCCAAAAACCTCTGAGGCACCCTGACTTGATTTGAACTCAAATTATGAACAGTTCAGTTCTAGTTGCATGAAACGTTTTGCTTAAAGCCGCCCATTTTCAAATGGCCTTGAAATACACAAGAATTTGACAAAAGTAAGATGAAAAACACTGAATAAATTATTAAAATAGCAGTACAATAATCCATCATGAATATTTGCTCAATATCTATTTCAAGTCTACATTCAACAATAAAACATAAAAAAAATCAAAGTCATGGGTTTTCCAGTAGCATTTGTACTATGGTTTTTTTTTCCTTTTAAAGGATGAATTATCAATTTATATTTGCAATTTAAGATTATCTCAGAACTTTGTTTAACATGTTGTGGCAAGTCTTGCTTTCATATTTATCCACCATTTTAGTTTCATCTGTTACACCTGTTATGAAGACGAAGTTTTCATGAAGTGTAAATACTGACACTTTTAATGCAACTTTGCATGAAAAGTGAATTAAGTGTCAACTTTGCCTCATTGGGTAAATGATACTTTTAATGCAAAGTTGCATTAATACTTTCATTAAAAGTCAATTAAAATGGTCAACTTTGCATTAAAAGTGTCTTTATTTACCGAATGACACTTCATGACGTCGTGAACATTCATGAAAATTCCTTCATGTTAATGACAGCTGTTATGTCATGTTTATGGCGGTGTCATGTCAGTCTTATGCACACCCCTTCAAATAAAGTGTTTCCATCCAATCTATCTTTCTTGTGATCACTGGACAAACGTGGGATCTATTTTTCACCCAGTTTACCAGCAGTGCACAGCAACTGGCGGTGGAGTGCTCTCCATTACCATTTAATCTACAATTTAAGATTATCTCAGAACTTTGTTTGACATGTTGTGGCAAGTCTTGCTTTCATATTTATCCACCATTCTAGTTTCATCTGTTGAAGAAAACACAACTGTTCTAGCCACGTAAGATATTGCCAACCAATGTTTTCAATTCTAAAGTGTCATGAATAGTTTGGACCCTGTGGTGGTGTCTCCTTATTTACACTAAACAAGTATGGTTCTGGCCATTGAATTATATATTTCAAAATGACAAGGAAATATTCAATGTCGTGTAGGAAACTTTGTTGTTTATTTGGCTTTTGGGGATTCTAAAATCCCATTACGATCTGTTCAGTCTACTGATTTTTTTTAGAGAATTTCAAGGCAACCACCAGACTTCTGCCAGCCAGTCACTTAGCTGCCATCTCCGCTTGAAAATGGCATGAATCATTTACTCAGCACCGATATTAAGATTTCAAGGCCGGGTTGTCGCCCATTAGGGAAAATAACACCCCTGGCTCTTTATCTGATAGATTTTGAGTGGGTAAAATTGACCATAAATTTTGAACATAGTCATAAACGTCAAGGAAAGGGTGGAAAATAGACAGACAAATTCCTCCTGCCTAATGACACTGGAAATGATTACTAAAGATGTGTTAAATGGAAAGAGAGAGTTGAACTAGGGGATGTAAAAGAGGGGAAAAAAGTAAATTAAAACATAAAATAGAGAGAGGGTTGCTGGATGGTTGAAGAATGAAGGCAAATTCTCTGAGTTCATGAGTGATTGAAAGAATTTAAAATGAGTGAATAGCGGAAATGCAACATGGATCACACTATAAGTGTCTGAGGGAAGAAAAAGACTGATGAGCCCTTATGACCAAAACACTGGCCAATACATTACATAAGCCTTGCTAGCAGTACGGTTAGACCCCCTGTTTTTTCTTCAGAAGCAATTTGATAATCTTACCTATATTGACATGAACTGGGGATAAACTTAATTTTAGAAGAAACTTTGATCAGATTTTTGGGTAAACGAGTCAAATACAACACAATATTTTGTAGTTGGACAGTTTTGTCTTTTGTTCTAAGAACAGAATGTACTAGTGTAATCTGTTTATTGTAATATGTCTGAAAATTAATCCACTTTACGTTTCAGATGTTTTCACTGCAGTGGCTAATTGCTGTGCGTCCTGGGAAAAGCAGATGTGCTTTTTGCATAATTTTGTTTAGATGTCTTGAGATTCATTATTTCAGTTAAAGTTTTTAGGAATCTAAATAAATTGTACTAACATAGAGTACTAAATTCCACTCAAAGATGTACACTTCATTAAAATGGAAGGATTTTGGATGTTTCAGTGTCATGTGGTTTGTACTATAAAGTACCTATTTTTCATCTAGCTTAACCAATTCTGATTCTTTTCTCTTCAAAATCGCTGAATTTTCGCATTTTGCCTTTCAAATGCTTGGCAATGAAGCCGGTGAGGCAGCAGTGAGCTGAGCCTCACCTGGGATTGATCAACCTCTCGCTAACTGCACTGGCTGCCATTCTATGGGAGCATGCTCCTCCTGTCTGTACGTCGCCAATAAAATGGTTAAAAAACATTTAATATATGAACTGATTTTCCATAATTTAGCTTATGTATATAATGTACAGTGTTTTTTGTCACCAACTGTGTGTGTAACGTGATTTGTGTGCTGATGAGCGATCAGAAACGGCAGAGAACAGATTGGAGGTGAGGCAGGCAGTTCTCTTGCCTCATGGCAGGGGGCGCTCATGATCCCAGACATTGAGACTCCACAACTGCAGAGCAAGAGACAGCAACAGCGAGCTAGCCATGGAGCTAGCCATACAGTCAAGTGCAGCGATATATTTATAGTTTTCTCCTCTTACTACAGCAATCAGTTATTAATAATCGCAAAATAAACATTAAGCCTAAAATCATGCCACTGCAATAGACTGAATGTTCTGCTTTTTGTGTGGAAAATATTTCAGTGTTTTTTGTTGGGGGCTTTTTGTGGCGTTGTCAGTTGCTATGGCAACGAGTCTGCGTCTAGCTGCGCTGATACAGAGAGCGAGAAAGACGTGGTTTTGAGTTGTACTTTAACGATTTTTCCCTTTGCTGTGAAGCACAGCACGAAATTAATAATACTTACATTTCCAAGTTTGATTGAGTTAACAGAATTATTCTACGGCGGCAGCGCGGCTATGGACGGGATGTAAAATAATTGTCTTTTTGCCCTACAGCGTTGTCCGCATGCACAAAATTCCCTTATGTAAACAATAACAAGCAGGTGGTCTACATTTGTATATCTGATTATGATTAAGTCAGTGCCTCGCCAGCATTGCACCTCGCCGCACGTCACTGATTTCAACATTGATTAGGGAAGCTCTGACAAAAACTAGATGTTTTTAGAAAGCGAGACAAAGCACTGAAGAAGCTGCAGGAATTTTCATGGTTGTGTCTTAGCAGTGAAAAAAATCTTCTGTAGTCTTCAAATGTCTGGAACTAAGAAGTAAGGTTTATATGACAGAAAGTTGTGGGAAAATGGGTTATGGTGTCACAGAAATTAGTTGTTTTTTATTTGGCATCACAGTGAGTTGGGGTGTACATTCAAATCAACAAAAGTAGATTTCAGCAAGGACAAGTAAAGTTTTGGAGTGGCCTAGCGAAAAAATCAATGGAATTTCCTAAAGAAAACTGTGAATAATGCTTGTGCCTACAAGCTGATAGATTTAGACAACCTTATGATAGAGCAATTCAACATTAGCTAGTCAAAATGTGGCGTGCTGATAGACTCCTTCCAAAAAAACCTGAATACTGAAACAAATGTGAACACACTGGGGGAAAAAAATAAAACATCCTAGTTATTTATTGCATGTTCTTTTTTTCACATCCTTCCACCACCACATATGCTTGTTTTTCAGTAGAATTGTACAGAATACAAGGTTTCATTCAAGGTTACAGTCAAAGTTTTGAATTATTACATATTTTCAAGACACAAAAACTTTAATTAAGCCATGGCTATGTATACTCTAAGATCCATTATAACCTTGTCAAAAACTGTGCCTATTGGTGAGCAGCATAACTTATACAATATTTTAATAGCAGTTTGCTTTGACACAGAATTTTAAAAAAAATGGTCTGCAGTTTGTGTCTTGTCACGTACATGGTGTTTTTACAGCATATTTAAGTAATTGTTTTTTAATGTTTCGTGACAACTGTGAAAGTGAAGAACTAAAAGCTACAAAAAGTAGCCTGCAACAAAAGCATTAATTTATTCAGTCAATGAGAAAGTCAAAACTGCACTTCTGACCTTAAGCAAGGAGCTGACAAATGGTTCTAGAGAGATATCAGGAAGCCAGGGAAGTAAGGCAGGAAGCAAAAGTGAACAAATTCGAGCAAGCTGAGCTAGGAAACTCAGGAGAGAGACAACCTCATCTTGTCAAGTAGAGCACAATCACAGAGAGGGAAGGAGGCAGACGAGCACAAAGAGAGGGATGGAAAGAACCTGACCATTGGTCATCTGGGATCACTGAGCATTGTAATAGGCTTGAGTTTTGTCAGTCGGGCTCAGCGCAGGTCGGCTCGGCTACGGATTCCTCCATGCCAAAAGCAGCGCATGGGAATAGGATTCCCCAGCAGACCCAGGAAATCTGAGAAGGTCTCTCATAGCTGGCTCTGGAAGAAAGAACATTTGAAGTCTTCATAACTGGCATGCTATGCATCTGGTGCCTCATAATGAAATGTAAGAACACCTGGTGTTGAACTGATGTGTAATTCATGTCATTGATTGTGCCCGTGTAATTTAGTGCAGCTATCTTTGTTTATTGCAAATAAATATTAAATTTGACCCTTAAAAGGCTCTCTCACTGCCCTTGAGAAAACCAAATACTCTCACATACTTTCAAGACAAAGCCAATTCTGCAACTTTTTATGTAGTTGTTATTATACAACTTATCACGACTACTGCGCTTTTAAACCACAACATATCTGTGTTTGAAATTATCTTTCTCTCATGTATCAAGATGGGTCCAGTTCAGTTTTGGCCAGTGTATGTTTTGCTCTTATTGCACTTATTTTAAGAGATTTTTACAACCAACAACGTTTTTGGAAGGCTCTTTTTTTGTTTTTGGAGGTTTCATAAACAGCAGACCATCTTATAAAAGATCTTACAGCTTTGTGAAATAATCTGATTCAAATTTGGCAACTGTAATTATTTCAAACGTTGAAGTAAAAAGGATCAAATGCAATCTGGACTCTTGGAAACACTGACACAGCCTTTTAATTTCACTTCAAACCAAAGACTGAGAATCAAATTCTAACTTTGTGCAATTTAACATGTTTTTATCTTCAAGATCACGACACTCTGGGCAATGAGCCACACTATCTATATCATAAACTGTGGTAGCAAACAGGCTTTTAAACAACCAGACTCAACTGAGAAGACTTTGTGTGAGTTCGTCCCTGCATACAGGAAACACACAGGGCAGCATGTATCTATGCTCTGAGGCCTCTCAGCTGGTCTCACACAGATTTAAACATACAGTATCATGAAACGGCAGGGGATGAATCCTTGATCCCTGGGACTAATCCTGCTGTTTCTATCTCGCACTTATCTGGATCAAAGCTATCCTCTTTAATATCACCCACCGCCTTTCTAAACAAAAGGCAAGAACATCAGTGCTAGGCGACAAAAACATCCTTAGTGCATAACAGTCCTTACATCACACCAATAGTTCAATCCTTCATTTAAACCTGCTGTATCAACCAAGCAGACAAAGCTCTTTTTAAGTTGATAAATTTGTGTCTTGATATTTGTGTTACCTATGTAGTTTTAATGCCATTCTTTTACATACCACAAGCAATAGTTATTTTGTAAATGTTTAAACAAGAAAAACAATTGGTTCAGGAAGCATAACCTGAAATCAGTCAAAATCTAATCTTATAAAAGCAATGGAATAGAATATAATTTATTTTTATCTAAAGGTTGTTTAGATACAACCTAAACAACACACAGCGGGTAGATTCAGGTGTATATTAAAATGTAAAAGGAAATTATAGCCCACTTATTATGTAATTGTCTATTTCTATTTATAATATATACTTCTTAAGCGTTTATTTGTAAGCTGTACCTGAATATGAATGTATTTAATTCAGTTAAATTACACAGATATAATTCGCTCACGAAAAAGGCATATTTTGACAAATTTCAGGTTTTGTCAAAAATCTTGAATTTTTATATTTTTGTGAAATAAAAAGTTGTAATCTGCTGCTGCTAACTTTGTTTAAAACTAGTTCATTTGTGAACGATATTAATGTCTTTGTTAAAGCAGTAAAATATGAGTGTTACTGTTGCCCTAGAACAGCCAAATTTATAGGAGCATCTGCGTTACACTCTGCTTTTTCATTTTGTTTTGCTTTTGATTAACACCTGCTGTGACAGCTGCAGAGTGTGCAGTAAATTGTATCAAAGGACTGTTTTCCATTTTGAAGGGGACACCCAAAGCTAGAGGCTGACCTTTTGCTATTTTGCTATATAGCTTTATTGGTCTATTCAGCTTGTGATTATGGGTGCACTCCTAAATTGTTTGGACTCATAATGAAAGATTTACAACATAAATGGAAATGCCCATCTGCGTGTGACACCAGACAGCCATTTATCAAGCTTTCTAAATGACAGTGTTGGCAGTGATACCACAGTGACCGTGATGAAACTCTAATAGTTAGCTGAACGAGAACACCCGCACATTAAGGGGCTCGTGTTTACCTTGTAAATCCAATTTATTAGCCGAAAACAGCTTTTGTATTTTCTAATGAGACACTCAGCTCTTCCAGCTCCTCGTTCATTTTTCCGTTTATGCCACCAGTGACGGAATCGAAGGCTGGAGGGTTTTGACTGGCTCAAACAGGCTGCGTGAGATCATCTAATTTCCTTCTGTTGTCTCATTTATTTTTTACACTCTTCCTGTCTCTCTTGTGTTCCCTTCAGATGAATTCAAAGCCTTCCTGAAGCAGCTCCCCACTGACCAATTTTTAAATGTGTCCACGGTTGCCAAGTTCTGGTCAGGTGACCTGCCCCTCCAGAAGCGTTATGCTCAGCTGGAGGCCAGCACAGTGCTGGCCTCGGGAAAAGCCCAAAAGATAGTGAGGAAGCTCTTCACCCTGAGCAAACGCTGCCCCAAGCAAGCCCGCATAAGTCTGCCTCGAGAAAGGTAAGCAACTGTCAGCAAATAGACTAAAATATTACAGTGTAATTTGTTACAACTAAGAGCTAATGTTCATCTTTTAAATCATCTTTAACTTTTTCTCTCTTTCATTTTCTTTCTACACAAAGAAAATGTGTATCGGGTGATACACAAGAAAGGAAATGATGTTTTTCTAACAAATACAAATCAGCATATAGGTGTTTGAAGCCTATATTTCCCATGTTAAACAAACATGTGAATAGATTTAATATCAGCGGTATTTAATTTCTCAAGCGAAACTAAAAGATTAAGCTTTCTCATTGTTACTTTTAAGATTTTCCACTACCTTTGAGACTTTGTATAAGCTTAAGGTGCAAAGAAGAATAATTAACAGACAGACATTTGGTGTGTCAGACAAAGCTTTAATAATTCCCCTTCTTGTCACTTCATGATGATGCTGAACAGTCTGCAAAAAGAATGCTTCATGAGTCATCAATTAACATCCAATCCAACCCAACATTAAGTGGTAGCCTTTTTTTTATAAAGCATCTTTTTTTTATTTTATTTTTTTTTTGCCTAAAACATTCTTTACAATGAAAGACGTGGGAAAAATTACTTAGGCCTTTATTTTAAGAAAGTGATGATATTGAACATGTTGCCATTTAACTTCATTATGGCATGCTGCAGGGAACACAATAAATTGCCACATTAGTTATTTGTCTTGTCACCATGTCAGCCCATTTCTATGTGGAGCACATTAATTCACAAATATTAAGTACCACAATCGATGCCCCCAACACTCAATTAACTTTAAATTAACTTTAAATGCAACATAAACCGACTCGGTTTGAAAAGAGATATGTTATCCTGATATAAAGTTTTCTTAAAGTTTTCCTTTTCAAATTATATTTTGGAATAATTCCATTGTGGATAAAGACAGAATATGGAAGGCTGTGAAAAGAAAAGAAAAAGTACAGAACAAGGGTCTCAAAACAGGAAATTGGATATGATCGAGCTGGAAGGAAGCAGAAACAGTAGGGAAGCATAACGGGCTGGAACACACTGATCTGGCAAAGAACCAAGCATACTGAGCAGATAATATGGGGAGCAAGGTAATGCCCGACACAAAACCAGTAATTGCCAATTAGACAGTGGTGTGAGGCAAAGAAAGGATGCAAAACTAGCTGGAAGCACAGCAAGTCAAAATATGACTGGGTTCAGGAAAACCAAATTTAAGATCAAACAAAAAGAAGTTAACTAGAAAATCAAGCAGAATTTTAAATAACAGTTGTGAATGATAAGAAAAAAAAGTTTTGTTTCCAAATGCTCTGACGTTTGTCTACAACTTAACAATATGAGTATAGATGCATTTTTCCCATTCATATGCCCAGTAATATATCTTTTATTTCAAAATTAGCATTATGACAACAGATATTGCAATCTGAACATTTTTACTCTGAGGTACATCGGCTTAGTCATTCTATGCCAGGAGGAAACAGTCCTCCTGTTTGTTTTAGACAAATTTAGTTTCCCACTTGTATTTTGTTGTTAGTAATTAAATACCTGAACACAGGGAAGATGTCAGCACATTTAATGCAATGTGTAACTAACAAAATAAGTTCAAAATATACAAGGACAGAGTTCTTCCAAACAATGATCAATTGATAGTCAACATCACTGGGAGTAAACAGAAGAAATAAGAAGATCAAGGGACAAAGCCGAACTAAATAATTACTCAAACATCAAAACACAAGGATCTACTAATATTCAGGAAGTTGGTTAGATGGTTAAATTAGTCTGGCAGGCAATTACTTTGTGCAAGAATGCATCATTTACAGAGAATATCATTCTGTGTGTGAACAATTGAACAAGAATTTCAGAGGTAAGTTAATTTTATCGTGAGATGCATTTTAAATCTTATCATAGAGATGAAGGAACATTTTATTAAATTTGCACATTTAACTTGCATATATATGGTGGTGTAGATCTGAACAATGGTACGTGACTAAAAGGGTAGTTGACTACTGACAGCACTGCCAGACTTTTCACACAACCTTTTACTGATGTGTCTTCCTTCTCCTTCCCAACAGGCCTGTTGGCTTTTGGCTGGGTACAGTTCAGTCTCTGCTCTACTGCAATGAGCACGGAGTCCTGGGAACGTTTTCCGAGGCGGCTAAGAGCTGCACATGTCCTGTGGACCAGCCCACCTGCCAAGGAGCAATCCCATGTGTTGTGGGCACCTCTCCTAATTCCTGCTCCCAGTGTGCCACCGATAATGCCACCCGATGCGGAGCCTGTCACCACGGCAACTTCCTCCATCTCGGTTCCTGCCGTCCGAGCGTTGGAGCCTCGCTAGATCATTATCTGAATTTTGACCTGGACATGCCAGATGCTGAGGTTCTCGGAGCTTTTAATTTCCACATTTATGCAAATCCATTAAAAAGGCAATGTTAGACAAAAGATTGAATTTTAAACAGATCCTCCGCTAACATTTGAGATGTCCCTAGCAAACTGCACCAAGATTACATGCTGTGTAGCCATCTACAGGTTTCTGGCATAATTATTGAATACACTAGCTATACTAGCCTGTCATGGTTTCCTGGGACTGACATGGTTTTAAGCATAATCCACAAATTCTGAAATGGTTCAGGGTGGAGCTTTGGTAATGCAGTTCCAGGGGACTGCTTTATTTATTCCGAAACCAGTTTGGATGTGTGTTGAGTGTCATTGTCCAGTTGCATCCAGGTTTCAACCATCTGATCTAAACCTTAACCCTTAAAACAAAGGACTGTGGTTTGGATGTTCAGGAACAACACAGGAACCACCAAGGTTCGAACCTTTGAGGAGAGGCTTGAGCCTTCATATTGAAACTACTGGCAGACATGAACTGAGCAAATAGTGAACTAGGAAAAAGGCACTTGCTTCAAAATGGACACCTTTAAGCTAGCCTTAAAGTTTTTGCTGCCCACATGGTGAACCCAAATGGTGTCTGGAGAAAATAAATATTGTCATACAAGGCAGAGACTAAGAGATGCTTACCACAACATGAAGCAACAGTTGGAAGAGGCTTGGTGAGGCTGTCAAACTAAATACACTGTACGAGCTGCCAAGCTTGGTGGTATACGTTGTTGTGCTGTTTCACAAGCTTGGAAACTGTTGCAGTGCAGAAAATGGATGGAGTTACAGAGAGGGAGGAACACCTCCATGGTGTTTTCACCTTCCCCCTAAGCCACAATGTATATGGTTGAAACCTAGACATATTAGACACTCCAAAAGGGTAAAGATCACAAAGACACCTTTTGGAATGGATGGGGCATCCTAAGATCAAGCTTCAGGACTGACTCCAATCTTAACTGTGTTCAAAATGTATGGGGCATGTTTGAAAGGCAAGTCCTTGTCAGGAACTTAAATCTAAAATCTTTACCAAACAGAGCAGATACAAGACTCAGGCATAGATATGCCAGAATCTTGGTAACAAAAAAGGTGTAATGACAGTGTAATTTCCAAAGGGACATCTAACCAAACTATTAGTAGGTTTATGTTCAAACTGTAACCATGTGTGGATTAGACACAATCTGCCAGAAAATCAATGGGGGGGTCACCATTTTTTTTTTTTATTCAAGTTGTCAGTTGCATTATCATTCTGGAAAAAAAGTTCAATTTTTTTAGAAATTGTGACTTTCATTGAATATGTAAGATTTCCAAAGGTAGATTTTATACTATGATGTTTCTGAGACCTTTTCCATGAAGACAGAGTCACTAAGGCTATGAAATGGTCACTGGATCAAAAAGCACGACCAACGAGTAAATCAAATGCTTTTACTCAAAACCTTCTTAGATTACAAAAATTACTCCAAAATCATTTTTTACTGTTGTTAAGATTAGAAAAATTCTGTTTAAAGGAAGGTTTTTGGAAGTTCATGGTGACTTTTAGTTTCTTTACATTTTCCATATTTGTGATTATTTTCAGTTAAGCTTAGAGAAATACAACTTCAAAGTCATATCAGAAAATGCACCCTTTCGTGTAAGTGCGCTCTTGCTTATCTTCTCGTTCTGTCCTAGGTGAAGTACTTGCTTCAGCGACTCGACAGCAGAATTGAGGTCCATGCCATCTACATCAGCAATGACGTCCGCTTGGGAAGCTGGTTCAATCCTGCCTGGAGAAAAAGGATGTTACTTACACTCAAGAGCAACAAAAACAAATCCAACCTTATCCACATGCTAATGGGTATTTCTTTTCAAATATGCTCAACTAAAAATTCGACACTGGAACCTGTGCCTGTCATTTATGTAAATCCTTTTGGGGGCAGCCACTCGGAGAGCTGGTTCATGCCCGTGAATCAGCCCGAATTCCCTGACTGGGAGAGAACTAGACTGGACAGCACTCCCAATGCACAGTGTTACAACTGGACACTGTCACTGGGAAACAAGTGGAAGTCCTTTTTTGAAACAGTCCACATCTACCTACGGAGCCGCATTGTCACGGACGATCCAACGGTGAACGAAACTCTCTTTTATGAACCTTTGGATTTGGATGATCAGACGTCAAACTTGGGCTACATGAAGATCAACACTCTGAAAGTCTTTGGATATAGCATGCACTTTGATCCTGAAGGCATCAAGGACCTGATTCTCCAACTCGACTACCCCTACACGCAGGGCACACAGGACGCTGCCTTTCTGATGTTGCTGGAGATGAGAGATCGGATTAACCGTCTGTCTCCACCAGCTCCGCAGCCACTTGACCTGTTTTCTTGTCTGCTGCGCCACCGCCTCAAGCTGTCTGCAGGAGAGGCGGCACGAATCAAGGATTCTCTGCAGATCTTCAACTCCAAACTCCCTAATGCTTTTCCGGAACCTGACCTGGCCCAGCTTTGCAGCTAGCTAGATTAGCACTCTTGGTTCAGGACTTTTACTGCACCCAGAGTGGAGTTGCTGCTTCATGGACAATCCTATTTCGGGTACACAGAAGATTAACCTACTCTGAAGTCTTATGCTGGGCCTTTCTTTTCTTTCACTTTTTTCATTGGTTGGTTGGTGCAACTTGTTTCTTCTGTAGACTCTGCTTTACCAACCGGATGTAGTACTTTTGCTATTACTGCCGTGCTTTTGGTGAACTCTCTGACTGGACCAGGTCAAGCATCTTATCTATTCTCAAAGGTCTGTTTTTTGTTGTTTTTTGTTGTTTTGAACTGCAGAGATAGTGTAATCTCTGCCAAGATTTGATGTTGGGAAGAAGAACTTTAGAGTGGAGTTGGAAAAATGTGTCAGAAGAAGAGGATTTTCCTTTTATAACTCTATTTTCTTTGGAAAAAGAACAATCGGGTTGGGGATGGAGGGTGGTTATATTATCCATGTGGTGAATAAGTT
The DNA here is from genome assembly GCF_002775205.1 of Xiphophorus maculatus. Taxonomy (NCBI): domain Eukaryota; kingdom Metazoa; phylum Chordata; class Actinopteri; order Cyprinodontiformes; family Poeciliidae; genus Xiphophorus; species Xiphophorus maculatus. The sequence goes on from NC_036448.1 coordinate 9,757,553, forward strand.
ATGTTATGCTTAACAGTTTGAAATTTGATAATCCTGACCCCTGCTAATGTCTTTGAGTATTTCTTTTTAATCCACATCTTCCATTTTACCTGGCATTTTAAAACGTATATCTATTATCATCCAAATGAGAAGCCTGTTAGTGATGTTCTGTTCATGGTGGTGTGTCTGTGCCAAAAGCAGATAAACACATTGGCAATCTGAGTGGAAAAAACATTGGCATATGCTGTCTTTTCTTACTCTTTTAACCCGAAAGTGACAGAAAGAAATCACATGACGTGATAACAAGGGGATCTGTGGATGTAGTGCTGTAAATAATGCTCCATTTAATTCAAGATTGTGGACAAGTGCACATTGCTTTCTAGATAACCGAGTAAAAGACCAAAAAAATGTTTATAACAAAACAGACTCATGCCTTATATGGAAAGTTAATGTTAAAACAAGAAGCACATTTAATTTCTGTGTTTGGTTTTGAAGCAAAAGGTTGTTTCGCTTTTTGTATTTCTACCAGGACAGAACAACAGACAGATTCTCCAGAGTATGTGATAATGTAGCTTTTCTATGTACAGCAAATGCCAGTCACATTTTCTGCTCTTGTTTCAATTCAGTGTTGTAGAAGATTTTGAATCACTTTTCACAGTGCCCACCAGTACTTGCACTATGTAACTGTTCTGCAAAATCTCCAGTTATACAAAATCTCTGTAACTGATGGACCTTTTTTTTTTTTTTTTTGCTTTGAATATGGTTTTAAAAGTTTTAAACAGTTTGGTTTAGTCTCATGTTTTTAAGTCGGTATTTGCTTTTTGTCAATCTAGCTTTCTTTTTCTTCTCTCTTTATGTGGGTCACAATTCTGCAGCAGTTATCACAGCAAATGCACGGTCAGAAAGTTTATCTCGGTCAGTGAGGGTCCCCGCCAGAGTCGCAGACTTACGAGTAAGACACTTGATATGATAATACATTTACTTTGCCAATTTCTCACAGTAAACCATGTATGTCATTTTCAGCTGTTCTGTGCTCAGCTTGCTAAAGTAAAAGCAAAGTGTTTTATCTACTTTGGAGTTTGTTCTTAATTTCAAAAAAAAGAAGAAAAAAAACTGCTTTCAAAACTTTCTATAACTGCCAGGATTAGAAATGTTGTTTATTGGCCTCTGGCTCAAGATTATACACGTTACATTTCTACAACAATCTAGGAAAGCAGACGACGAGTTCAGTTTTTGGTTAAAAGTTGTAATCCATATATTCCCAGTCATAAAAATGAAACAGAATATAAATCTCAACCAACGTTTCAGTTATTATTCAACTCCCTTCTCCCAATGTAAATTATAGAGAATGAAAGTCAAAACAATAAATCCATCTGCATCTCATTAAACCTCACATCACTGGACAACCTCTGTTTGTGAACATGTTTCTCACCTTGTATCCTGTCATATCTCACAGCATAACTCTTTGTCGCTGTGCCCCATTTTGTGCAGCGGGTGGATATTGACCTGAATATGGTGTGATGGGTCTTTTGTTGCAGCCCAGGCGGTCAAATAGTGAATATTTCAGTTAATCTGAGGATATGTCAGAACGCACCCTGTTGGAACAACATTAACTATTCGGCATGTCGAGGTAAGTGAAACCTCATTAGTGCAGACTTGGTGTCTGCAGGTTTATTGCATCAGATTCAGTGGTATCTTATCAGAGCAATGCTGCAACAAATAAGCATTATTTAAATAAATGCTACAGAAGTGTAGGATATGTGCATTATATATCAGATCTTTAAGGCCAACAGCCTGTCTCAACAGGAGATCAAATAACATATTAGACTTGTGGAAAGGCGATACAGGAGAATTACTTGCTGTACATACAGCAACATATCTTCATATACCATTGAAACAAAAGGGAGACGAGCCATAGAGTGATGAGGGCGAGTGTTTGAATAATTAAAACACAGAGAAATTTGTAACCATTTCCTCTAGCTGTTTGCAGTTAGCATGCTAACTTGGCACATTTAACAAATTACGCAGAATTTCCTATTTTGAACTGTGAAGACGTTAGTCGGGTGTGACCTCATTGCCAGATTAAAATTTCAACTGGCCAAGAAAACTAAAAGCTTTCAAAGAAATACTGAAGAATGTCATAAAGAGCTTTTTGTAATTGGCATCAATTTATTCTCTCTATATACTGTATATATTGATAAATGTGAAGTCATCTTCTAGTGGTAGAATGACTTGACTCTTCTAGTCAAATTAGTCAAAATTATTTCTCCCAGTGATTACTTATCTGATAAAATTAGTTACCCCAGGAAATAATGTTAAAATAAATATAAGAATAAGTCAATATTTCAAAACAGCTCTTTGGAACAGATAGATTTCTACTATGTGGTATTATCTGAATTACAATTGATAATATTGCTTTAAACAAAACCACTAATTGGCTAAAAAGCTGCTCTCCTTGACAGTTGGGCTACAACTGACCATCTGATGACCTCTGCTTTTTATTGCAGTGCAGATTATGAGTGGAGACTAATCACTTCTTGTGCTCATGAACATACTAAGCATGACTGTGGCTGACATTGCAAGATCATCTTTAAAAGCAGTTATTTTACTCCTTGAAACACCAAAAGGTCATTTTTGCCAGAGTTGCACAAGTTTGTCAGCATTTTCTTCTAAGAAAAAAACCAAGAAGTAATCTGCAAATTAAGCGTCCGTGTCGCTTGCTAAAAACACGTTGTCCTTCTGCTCCATTTTTAAACCTCCTAATGAATGAATAAAGAGAATCTTTCAGGCTTTGTTTTTCCACAAGAAGTGGAATTATTTATTTTTGTACAGTAAAATTTGTAAGACAGATTTATTAAAACATTTTCATTTAGAAATCATTATTTTTCAGGTTTTGTTAAATAAGTTGGTGGTTTTTTAAATGAAACTACAGCATAATTGTTTTCATGGTATTACAATATCAAATTTAAGAAATTCCAGATGAATAAATTGTCTCTGTTAAGAAGTTACCTGTTAATAACTTTTATTTGAAGGTTGTTCTTTTTTTATTATTCTCATTAATCATTAATATATTCCGGTCATTTACATATTCATAATTCCGAACTAGGCATCATCCTATATCGCATGTACCTTAACAGTACACAGATAAATGAATAAAAGCTGATTATTCCTACATTTTTTTCCCCCTGTGAACAATAAAGCAAGGCTGCAGGTATTTCATTTGTGGGTATTTACAGACCTGATCAAGCACACATTGAGTGTCTGTGTGGGTGGGTGTGCTGACAAGCATGACTCTGAGGTGTAGGAGGCACAGGGACCGACTGAGGTGTGCGTTAGCTTCAACATACTGAGCGTGTCCACTCGGTGAACTATTATCATTCATTAGAGCTGGCTGTCAACCTTCCACTCACTCTCTCACCTTTTCTCCAGCTCTTCTCTCTCGTAATGCCCTTCAGCAGTCTGCTAAGAGCTGTCATTCTGTCAGCCTTCCATCAGCCTATTGATTCACTGATCTTTGTTAGACCATGGGCAAATGCTTGCATGTCTATTTTACTATATAGTACCACTTCTTTTCTTCTTTTTTTTTTTACTGACCATCCACTACCTGATGGATTCTGCAGCCACAAAAACTCAGCCAGACTGGAAATAAACATTAGTGGTGTTGCATACATTGTTTTAAAGAGATCCTTTTACAGTTTCAAAAATGATTTTTAGACTTTGAGACCCTTTTATTTAGCTTACTCTGACTTTGGCTTCATTTGTTCCCCACTTTATTCAATAAAAAAATACCTTAGCATTTATGGAATGCTGACTTGTCCTTTCCTACTGGAACTGTTGGCTCACAAACACTAAGAATGCCTTTTCAAAGATCAGGGGGGATGACACAAAATTTGTTATTTCGAAAAACAGAAAAATAAAAAGAGGAGCTTTGTAACTAAAAACAGATATATTGGATTGGCAGGTTTCAGACAAAACATGTTCTATCGAGAGAGCAGAATGGAATCGAAACTCAAGCAGGAAGTGATGTGAAAAGAACAGATCGATATGAAGAACTGAGTCCAGAAACTTACATAAATGGAAAGCCAGGAAAGGTGCACCAGCAGGACCAAGACCAGAAGAACATCACAATAACAACAAAACAGAGGGAAAGTAAGCATGACACGACTAAAACATTATAAAGAACATGACACAACTGAGAAAAATAACAGTGGTGTGAAAAAGTGTGTGACCCCCAATTTTTGAATGTTTGTCACATCTCAGTGTTTCAGAATTTCAAAGCAATTTAAACATTAGTCAAAAACCACCTCTGATGTAATCATATTTAAGAAAAACAAAAGATACCACACATACCACCTGCTAAATAGCCTCACTTATTAGCCATATAAGGACATTTTTGCCAACATGCATTTGGCTGTCTTTCTTGATTTAATGAAGACTAGGACTGACCAACCCGAAACAGTGAAAACAATGAAAACAATGACTCTGGATGGTCAGTGTTTGAAAGTGTTTTCAGTTCATCTTTTTGAATATTCACAAACCGACAACACAATTAACATGAGGAACGTATCCAGGCAAAAAAAAAATAATCTTAAGCAGGATGTAAGTCACTTTGTATTTTATTTTATTTCATTGTTTTTCCGGGCACCACTGATTGGTGGCTCATTTAAAAGTTCCACAACTCTAACATGTCCTTTTTTAAATTCTTTTTTTAGTTCAGTGAAATGTTTGCTTTCTTCTGATAAACCAGAACTATTCACCCTAAAAATATTTTTTGACAGTAGGTAATAAACTCTGCCTTCAGCAAGCTTTTGATTTGATTCTTTCTTTGATACATTAAGTGCATCCAGCAGCAGAGGCAGTGGGACAGTTACACAAGATGAAAGAGCCCCTGCTATGTTTTATCACAGGTTGGATGATTTTTCACATGCAAAACTGATGCAACACCCTAAACGTTATCCCCACGGCTTTCTCTCTTCTTTGAGAATTTCGCCATTAAAATTGTTTTTTAAAAAAAGAAATGTTTTCCTTGAACTTTTTCATTTCTGCTTCCTCTTTCTTTAATAAATGATGTGTTGAAATTTTCAGTGGGTGGTTTATACACTTGAGGCTAGAAAACACAAGTGAAGACCAGCTTATTTACAAATTGAAACCATAGAATCAATAGAATACATACTTTCTTTTTCCCATAGCTTTGTGGTAGTTTTAGTCTGTTGAGATTGCCTCGGACCATCTAATTGTTTTAATTCAGTGACACGCATTCAATACAAGGTATTAAACCCGCAAATTTTAAAAACTTGCACTGAACAGACATTGGGTTTTGTAGGAGCACAAATCAAAATGTACTCTATGGTAGCGATGTGGAAGGAAAATTAAATTAGACATTTTTACATAAGGAGGAGTTTTGTGGAAATAGGTGGTGCTTTATGAGATAAAAGGTAAGGCAACCCTGAATGACTTCAAGGGGGATTCGAGGATTTCTCAAACATCCATGAAAGAATCAAAGCTACACTACAGATATGTTTTTGACCAGTGAATGACATCATAACCTAATATAAACCTCAAAAAGGTAATTTTTACATGATGCTCTCCACGTTTAACTTGGATTATAAAACTTTACAGCAATAATAACTTTTTTTCTGCTGCTGAAGTGCTCCAAAGTCCTATTTTACCTTAGATTTTACTTTTGGCTGACCCTCATTCCTCACATTTATCTCTTGCTCTGATGCGGCTTTGTCACTGAGAACAAGAAAATGAGAACAAGCAGTCCATCTCTCATTTACTGGGTTTTGTCCAGTCCAACAGAGGAACAAATGCAGCTCGACCGTTGAAAAGGCTCGTGCTGGTTTTGCCAGAAATGTATCAGAACACAAAGTCCACTGCAGCTTTTCCCTGCACCTGACAGCATGCTGCAGCCAATGTGTTGACTGAAAATAAAAATGAGTCATAATGGACATGTCCAGAAAACAACACATTCATATTTTTCATATTGTTGTTCACAGCATGTAGATGGCTGGGCACAGTGCATCACTTACAAAGATTGTAAGAGTTTCTTCTTTTTTTTCTCTTTACTTTAATTTGGCTGCGTAATTTTCAGATTTTTTTCAGTGGACTGTACTTTTATCTCTGCTCAAACTGTGTTTTCGTTAAATGTTTTTTTAAATTAAAACCTGCACCTCAGATGCCACATTGTGGAGTCGATCTTGTTTGGTCCATTTTAAAATCTGGCAGCAAATTGGTTTTGTGCAATTTGCTAATGGTAAACCTTAGTACTGTTGAACAGCTTGACTATTTTTACACTACTGGACAGATTTTCCCAAGCAAAAGTTTTATTCAGCAAAAATAACTCTCTCTGCAACAAGGAAGGAAGGAATTAGAATGTACTGGAAAAAATGTCCAAACCATTTGGACTGTTATAACTAAAGCTCGGGACACTCATTGACAGTTGTCACAGATTTAGAAAAGATTAGGTGTTCAGATTAACAGACTGGTTTTAGAGTCCCGACTAAAGGGCCAACTGCACGCATGAAACTCTAGAGGAAAATCTCATGACGACGACATTTTGAAGAAACAAACATGACAGTTGGGGGCAGTAACAGAAGATAATCTCAGACTCAAACACAGATTATGTTTCTGTTGCACCACCTTATGAAATGAAGATCTAGCAGAAACAAGCAAACTCAACAGTGACAAGAGAATGGGGAAAATGGCATTTACTGTAGAAGGTAATGAAAAGAACTGACAAGAAGTAAATGAAACTGGTTGGCTTCTATCTGCTGAGGAGATGTTCTGTACCATGAAACAGAATGTCATATACCTGAGAGAGGATCTGGAGAGAAGATCTTAAAACTGACTAAAGACAGAAATTAATACAGATGGAAGTACAAAGAACTCAAGGAAGAATCTAGACCAATAGGCAAAGAACAAACCAAAGAAAGCATTGAGAATTACAAATCAAAAGTGGCAATGAAGGAGAGAACAATTTGCAGGATAAAAGTAAATTCACCACCCAAAAAACATCCAAACACAAAACCAAAGTGAAAAACATGACATAACATGGAGACCCATGGATCATGGCACACTGGAGTTTACAAAGCAGCTAAATGTGGAATATTGTTTGAATGAAGCACATTATCTTCTAGTTATTCTGCACATCTCTGAAAGATAAACAAAGTCCTAGATCAATGACTGCTGCATAATATAGGCACTTAATGTACCCATATTTTTTCTGTTTGCTTTTTGAGAGAACGGTAATGTTCACGTAAACGTACTGATCTAAAAAAAATCACGTGAAGTAAAAACCTCCTGAGTTATCAGAATATAGCGTAACATGCAGTGACGATCTAAAAGACGTAGCATGGCTCCATCCATTTTGCTTACCCACTTTTTTTCCCTCTTCCTCTTCGTTTGTTTTTTTGTTTGTATTTCCTTTTAATTCCTGTAAAGCACTTTGTATTGCCTTGTTACTGAAAATGTGCTATATAAATAAAATTACCTTTTACCTTTTCTTTTTTAATCCACACATCTAGTCGTCAAGGGGCAAGAAGTAGGGTACATAATTTACGGTCCAACAGTCCATCACGGGTCAACACAGAGAAATACAGAGCAAACAACCATACATGCACACAAACAGGCCAAAGAGCAATGAGGGGTTGCCAATTGACCTTACATTGACTCTTTTGGACTGTGGCGGTTAGCTGAAGTACCTGGAGAAAATCCAGGTTTGCAATACGGCAAAATGCAAACTGCATCCAAAAAGACCCTGGCAAGGATTCAAACACAGGACTAGAACAACTGCGACTGCTTAATAATTAACTGTAAACACAAATCATAAAGCAACGTCGATGAAATCTTATATTAGTTGATTACTGGGAAGATTTGAATTTCTTCCCAGTAATATATATATATATACATATATATATATAAAATTTCTTGTGTGAAGAACTTCAATCTAGTAAGCAACGTAAATTCTGACCGACTGAAAAGTGAATCATTTTTTTGATATGAGTTCTGTGTCTGTTTCGCTCAGTAATCTGATGTATTGTAGTTTATCCAATGACGATTGTCGTAAAAATATTCCAGAATCCTGAAAGTGCCATCAGTCTGACACAGACTTGTCTCAGTCTTTTTTTAAAATGTTTTTCATTTCGTTTTCTGTTAAAAAACTTTGACCAGTACATGCTGTTTTTCAGTCTTGGATCAGCTAGCCATTTTTGGGGCGACCAGCTGAGAAGGATAAACTTGGTTCATAGCCTTCTGTACAGTCTGGCTCAGGAGAGTCCAATGCTAGAAGAACAATGTGGACTGAGGTGATTCAGAAACTTGAGAGTTTAATTGTGTCATTGTGCTAGGTACACTGCAAAAACACAAAATCTTACCAAGTAATTTTGGTCTAGTTTCTAGTCCAAATACTTTAGTACACTTGAAATGAGACAAACTAACTTAAAAGTGACTTTTTAGCAAGATAGCCTTGTATTAAATAAATAATTCCTTAATATTGATGAAAAAGTACTTGTTCTATTGGCAAATAAATTAACTTTTAACATAGGAAAAATATCATGTTATAAGTAAAATAATCTGCCAATGGAACTATAACTTTATCATCAATATTAAGAATTTCTTCACTTAAAACAAGCCTCTATTTTTCTGAAACGTTACTTGTAAGTTAGTTTTGTGTTATTTCAAGTTTACTAAGATACTTACACTAGAAAGTAGACCAGAAACACATGGTCAGATTCCGTGTTTTGCAGTGTAAGAGTTTAGAAATGTGATTGGTCTGGCTGTGTGGTTGTGCAGTCAGGTCACCGCAGATCTGCAACAAACGAAGTGCTTAGCTAAGTGAAGTTAAGACTGTTGTTTCAAGGGAAGCCTAAATAGTCAGCGGTTAAAACTGTGTGAAATGGAAAGCATGATGTTTTGATGTGTGCTTTTATCAGAGTTTAAAGGCATTTTTTAATCAGTTTTCTTCAATGTGCTGACAAGAAAAAAAGCTCTCTGCAACTCCACTGGATTTGTTAGGTGACCTTGTCTGTACTTAGTCAGATATAATGAATGTGTTTGCCAAGTGACCCTCAGGAAAAAGTCAGTGGAGGAAAAAACAATTTTTAGATAATTTTGCAAGCTGTCATGTCCCTGGGAGAGACCCAGAATTTAGCGATTTATCAGTTGTTGTGCCGCTGATGCACTTGCTGACTAGCTTCCCTCGTAACAACACGGCGGTTTGTCAAACAGGGTCAAACAATCACACACCTTTTATTTGAAATTCCGCCTGACCCTTTTGCCAAACATGAATCATTTTTCTGAATACACTGCTACCAATGTAATTTCAAAGTAATTTCAAACCTTCAAATGCGCACAGTTATTGATGATTGCGTCAAATGACCTAAAGGCACTTGGAGTTTGCAAACTTGCATGCACACGCCTGTCGTTTTCGCCGACTTCAGCTCATTAAATTCAAAACAGTCTGACTTTCAAAACATCATAAATCAATTCAGGACTAGTAGCCCAACACTTCTCACCTTCCCTTTCGCTCCCACTTTCTCTCAACGTTATCTGCCCTCCATCACTCCCTCCAAGTCATCTCCTACCTATTGCCTCATTTGCTCTTTCTCTCTCTCCCTCCCTGCGTGCGTCTTTGGGAGGTCCAGGAAGTTTGCAGTATGCAGACTAAATAGTCCTCTGATGGATTAGCTGTCTCTTGCAGGCCTGAAGATTAGCCCAAGGGCAAACCCACTTCTGTTTTTGTGGGTGCCATGTTGAAGATGAATAACTTTTTATTAACTCAATTCAGAGTGACTCCTTCCACACCTCATTATGGGAAAACAGGGCAAAAGAAAAACAAGCACCTCCAGCTGGCCAGCGTTTGCTCTCTCCCCCACATCTCTGTCACACTCCCTGCCTTTCTGCTCATCTCTAGCCTTCCCCAGCTGATAAACTTGCAATCTGATGCAATGTGACACTGCACATTTGGTTCTTGTTTTGTGCCGTGACAACTCAGGAAATTGACTTCTCGGTTTACAAAAACACCTCTGCAGCCTGCATATTAGAGGACATTTATCTTGTAATAAGGAGCGAAGAGTAATTGAGATTTTGTGATTTCATTATCTAGAAGCACAGGACTTTTTCTTCATGCAGTGTTGGGTTGCATATTCAAAGCAGTCACATTAGGCAAGTTAAATCTGACTTTCTTTTTGTAATTTGTGTTGAAATCCTTCGTGGTTCTTTTCTCATTTTCCTACATTACAACCACAAACTTCAATGTATTTATTCAGAATTTATGTACTAGACACATCTTTTAGGCTATAGACCTACTGGATTTACACATTTATGGACTGAAATAGTCGCCAGATTTTCAAGCCAGACATCTGTTGGAAAGTATCTCAACCTTTCTGAGAGTCCCAATTAAATTTTAGTCTGGACTATGACTTGCCTCTCTAAATATCAACACAATTTGAACCTAATATTCTCATTGCAGCTCCATCTGTGTGTTTAGAGTAGCATTCAGATAAACCAATGTCCAAGTATTTTGTTTTTTGCTTTTTGTTGTCTGCTTTCAGGATTGCTCCATCCCTCTTCATATTAACTGACTGGCTTTTCTGTTAAAGAAAATCATCTCCACAGCATAATTCTGACACTCCCTGATTTGTTGTGGATGTGGGATTGTCAGGGATATAGTTAGTTATTCATCTCACATGTATTTTGCATGTGGGGGAAAAAAATTAAAAATTCTCATCTGACCACAATACCCACCTCCGCATGTTTGTGATGTTGCTTACATGATTAGTGGCCAGAGATGTGAAACTGACTAACAAATCACATCTATTGAGCCGATGCACCATGTATTTTTCAGGCACCTAGTGCTACTTTATGGCACAACCAAGTAACTTTGTTCCGACCAATTTTTGCCATATTAATTACAAAAAAAGAAACATATGTATTCTTTAACAAAAACAAAATAAATAAACGAAAATCTACATTGATTAGTTCAGTAAGTTGTAAGGTCCCACCAAAACTTAGACCAAACCTACGCCTTGGATTTCACCTCCAGGCCACACATTTAAACTTTTTACTCGGAAGATATGTTTGAAATCCTTTTTTAATATCCTTTTCATGCCACTTAAAAATTATAAACCACTCGTGTCCCTTCACATAAAATATAAATAAAACCCATTTTGGTTTTAATATTAAAAAATTTTACACGTTTCCAGTTTAGGGTTTGAATACTTTTGTAAGGCACTGTATGAGTCTAAAACCAAAGGCATTTATCTCTTGGTTGTGTTTTCACCTGAGGCTCTTCCGGGCACATTCAGAATGCTTTCTACCAAAAAAAGATTCAGCAGCTCCTGTTTGTGTGTGCTTGTTGTCAGAGGAGGTACAGAGGAGGAAGTAAAAGGGCATCAGGGACCTTGCTAAAAGAGAAGCAGAGAAAGTGGAAAATAATAGATCGAAGAGGAAGCAAAAGTCTGATGTCAAATCCCTTTCCATGCCCTCTGTTTCTTTGAGAGAGATGAGCAAAAGCACAGGTCTTGGTGTCGATGAAGACGGGGCCCAGGCAGCCACAGCATAGGATGCAGACCAGCTGAGCAAAGGAGGTCAGAAACTACATCAGAAATTGTCAGGGGAGATTAATCGGGAAGTGCAGAGGCAGTAGCACACTGTGTCCACTAAGTGAATACAAAACTTGTAAGGAAGAACCCTTGGAGAAATGTTCCAGCCCGCACTAATGCAAGAATAAATAAAAATATGGCTGTACATTTCAGTCGGATTTGCATTTTTGCATTTTAAAGATTTTCTTGAATGTGTAAATCCAGACCTGTTTGTACTTCAAGCAGTGAAGGGGTTGGAAATAGGAGCAAAGCAGTGCAATCTTCTACATGATACACTTTTAGGAACTGTTAAATGCCTGTTGGTGAAAGAGAATTACCTAAGAACTAGTTTTCTAATGTTGAGTGTTTTTAATGGACAGTGAACAAACTCACAGCAGGTGTGGACTCCCGATGTTTCCTCCAGGGGTTTGCTTCAGTTTAAAATTCGAAAAGCTGCCCCTGCAATCAATTTCAGGGCGAGAGCTCAGCAGGAGCTCGTGACTGTTTTATAAGCTTTAATTCTCCACACAACGGAAAAGGTAAGACTTGTAATAGCGGTGATACGGTCAAATATTTGGTCGTAAAAGTGGCTGGACAATAAATAATGATTTCCTTAAGCAGAGAGACATTTAACCTTTTATTTTGTCATTTGAAGAAGTACTACTAATGTAATTAGTCCTGCATGAAGCGTCTGTGTTGTAAAACAAAAAACAAAAATAGAAATAGGAAAAAGAAAAAAAATTAGGACACTATTTTCTCCACAAATTCTGCTGCTTTCCACGGTAGCAGCTGTAAGAATTGTTCTACTTGTGCTTTTCTAAAATGGGTAGAGTGTGTGTTCTTTTCCCCATTGTTTCCTTAGAAGAACTCAGATATTGATTAAACTGTCTCAGATCAGAGAAGTCGTACATATCCGCAGACCAGGGGGGGGAAAAAAAAATCTAAATTCCACATATCCAATTCAGGTGAGGCAAAGGTAAAGGTAAAAAAAAAAAAAATCAAACCTATAACAAAGACTATATCTTTTAAATTCACTGTGTTAAAGTGTCAGAGACAAAGAGGCAACAGGTTTAAATGGGGTTACGGAATGTGACCAAAATATATTAAAGTGCGCTTTTTTTTTGTTTTGTTTTGTATATATTTTTGATGAAAACTCAGATGAAATGGTTACCCTATGCCCCAGAGATTGTGCACATGTCAAGCTCTGAGATCTGTTATATGCTGGTAAAACGGCCAATTTCCTCAGTGATGCAGCAAAAGATGCAAGAGTAAAAAAAAAAAGAAAGGTCGAGAGCTGGTGGATCAGTACATGACTAGCAATACCCTTGAATTATATGCAAGCCTACTTATAAACTTATACTTATAAAGTATAGGAAAATCAACATAACTCAGACAGGGTGGGTGAGAACTTAGGGACAAAAAATTTATAAATTTTATCGTTTAATTCTTTTTCTCGTTTTCTCATTAAAAGATCTAGAAAAGCCACTATTCCTAAGAAATAAGATAGTTAAACCCCAGTTTGTGAGTAATGGAGTAACCGATTACAACACAGATTATTAAAAACAGCAGAATGAAGACAGTGGTAATGATGAGAGGACCTGTTAGTAGAACAACAAATATTAAGAAGTCAGATTTCTTTTTTAACTATTAAGACAGCCATAAAGCACATTAGAACACAAAGCTGTTGAAAAGACCAAAGAAAGGTTAGTGAGGTGTTTTTTTGTCACCTAGGTTTGAAAAAAGTTTTAAAGTAGACATACATTATATATGGATTTGTAAACTTATTTTTAAAAGTAAGAGAACTGACCTAATGAAATGGATTATGCTTTAAGAAATATTGTATGTATTGCCAGAATTGAGCGTGAGGTAGGTCCAATTCCAAGCCTTTCTTTCTCATTTTAGTGACATTACTGATGATTAGTGCCTCATAAAAGACACTTGTCTTTTGTCTGCCATAAGACATTTATGTAAACAGGAAGACTGAGTGATGAAACTCAGAAAGAAAAACTAGCTCACCAACAAAGGGTAGGATAGAACTGGCAGCAGACACGTCCTAACATCAGCCCTTCAGACAAGAGTTCATAAATCAGCTCTTTATATCAAAATTCTGAAAAGCGACCACTGCTCAGGGACATTTCAGCGGGGAAATAAAACCATATAAAGAATGTTTCTGCGAAACATAAAAAAGCAGGATGTGTGATTTCTATCAAGTGACTAAGAAACATTGTCTCTAAATATGTTTCTCCTTCTGAAACATGAAACAGGACGAACAACATTGATGTCCACTTACAAAAAAATAAATGAAATTACAATAAAAAGTACAAAATGGCCGACTTCTGCTGGGACCTCATGCATGATTTCACAATAAAAGTTTCCGTAAGAAGCCCCTCATCGCCATATGCAAGCATATCAGTATTATTTCTTTATTCACTTACCTTGAGATAATAAAAAATTAAAAATCCTGAACAAACATTGGGTTCAATGCTCCTAGAGGTAAATAACACTGGGTAAAGTCCTATTTTGGTGTATTTAGGTGAGTTTTTGTGCTTTTGTTTGTTATTGACAACTGAAAACGTTTGCATGGCTGCTGCACATTTTCACAGCAACTAAAAGGTTTTACAACAAAGGTTGTAAATGTTAAGCACCACACAAGATGAGCGCAACCTCACAATTTCTAGAAGTTCACTTGGGACATCACACAATTAAGTTGTATAGACTATACAATCTGCTACAAGATTGTATAGTCTATTATTGCAGGATTTTATAATGTGGACTAGCAGTATTTGTTTATGCATTTCATTTAAAACAGTTAAACACCAGCAAACACAGCTGGAAAAAATAAAAGAATGCTATGCCAAACAATTATGTATGTCTAAAGTGTCTTCTAACTTATTCAAATATTTTTGTCAGACGTGAGCCTTTTTTTATGTTTATGCAAAGTGGATGCACTTACAACAGAAATTGGAATGAACTCTGACTCTTTTTTCATAAATAATTTGGTAGCAGCTCAGCTGAGTTTAGTAATGGAGCTTTTGGCTCCAAATCAAAATTATTCCCAAGTACCACTTGAAAGTTGTTAGTTTACAATGTTTTAAAAGATTACCAGGTCCTCATGATCTTGTTCAACATATAGATTTTTTTCAATAAGCAAAACAAAAACCAATTCACTGTTTGGTCAGCTGTTTCAAATAAGCTGCAACAACTGCATGCTATGATTTCAATTCTGATTGAAGCACGAGTGTCTTGAGTGGCAGATAAAATATTGCTTAGCTCAAATTGTGCGAATGAATAAGCTGCCTCCTCGAACATAACCTAGAAACAGCAGGCCATAGTGTAATTATGTCATCTGTTTTACTGAGTTCATACACGCATGTGGATTTTGACTTGGCATTGTGTCTCTTCTCCTTCCCCCCAGCGCCATTTCATCAGGAAGTGGTATAAGCAATTAAAACTGATCCACTGCTGTAACCACAAGAGAGTTTCTGTTTTACACAAATGCCACTTCTCTTTATTTGTGAAAACATATTTTTGTATTTTTCCCATGGTACCGTTCATGCAAGGATCACCACTGCACAAATATGTAGAAATATGAATGCTAACCACCTCCTTATGATATTGTAACATATTATGACACGATGTAAACTCAGCTCTCTCTTCGTATATGAATGTGAGCTCTCGTTCTTTTTCTTTCCCTTTATCTCTCTCTCTCTTTTTCTCTGTTGATATCTCTGTGTATGTGTACTTGTTTGGTCATTGTTCTTAGAACCATTTCTTTCATATTTACTAACCTACTGAAGACCAATAAGCCTTGTGGGGTCAAGAAAGACCGGGTCCTAATACGATGGGCTGCCCTGTTTAGGGTTAGAGGTTAAGTTTAGAGGTCAAGTGTGGAGGAAGTTTTGGTTAAGGTTAGTTTTAGGAATTGACTAGAAATTATTATTGTTAAGGAAAATGTTTGGATGAGGCATATGCAGTTACTAAAGTGAATGGAAATCAATGCAAGTCCTAATATGGCTAGAATTACAAATTTGTTCATGTCAGCATTTATGTGTCACAAACAATAGGTAATTTAACTTTTTTGTAGGTAATGTGTGTATTATCTACCTGGATGGATTCAATATTTCATCCAGGAAAAACCTGGTCAGCAGTGATAATGTTCTGAACCTGCCTGCTTTAACTTCAATGCTACAAGACTCTTCTGTGGCCTTACATTATTTTTATTTTTACATTATTTTTCCATCTTGTTTTTAAACTCTTACCCATACAGCCATCTAAGTGCCAACCCCAGCTAAAATGGAGGTAGTTGCCCTATCTTTTGTTATCTGCAAATTGCAAGCTGTTCATGTGACCTACTTATGAGCTGTTGTTGCTTTAAAAGTACTGAAAACTGCACAAAAGAGCACAGCTTGACAGATATATTGTTAGCTCAATACAATCATGATGGCAAAGTACAGGCTGCTGATGTGGAACGGGGCAGGAACAGGAACGACTAAATTTGGATTCCTGATACGTTCCCATTTCCATTATTTGCTGTTAGTTGAACTGTTAAATTTATGTTTTTTCTCTTTTTCTCTCCATAGAAGCTGCATCTCCTCTGTCAGTCTGTTTGGCTGCCTATGAGCTTCACGGAGGAGCTCATAGGCTGAGTTCATGCTAACAACAGCAAAATATTCTCCCTCTCCTGCTATTAACATTTTACTTTTCATCAACATGGAAAGTGTTTATTGAAATTACTTTTTTGCAAGGTGCCTTGAGTTGACGTGTTGTGATTTGGTGCAATACAAATAAACTGAACTTGAAATTTAATTTAATTTAAACTGTTTTGGGGGAGAATATGTTCAAGTCTAATTGCCAAAAAATTAAAGTAAAATTGTCTACATGTCAGTGATTGTTAATGTAAGTTTTATTGATTTTATTGTAACTCTGTATTTCTCTAATGCTGTTTCTATGAATGCTTGACTAAATGTTGTTTCCAACCTTTTCCTTCTTAATTATCACCTTGTTTATAATAATATGTAAACTAGATTTTTTCAAAAACCTGTACTCTGTACTGTTAACGCTGTATGTAATACAGTGGCATGAGCCCTTCTAGAAGCGTGAACATATATAACTATTGGTTTTTGGTGATAGAGGGAACTATGGATCTCTTCAAACCCTCGTTCCAACAATTTGCTTCATGTCTCTCCTCTTGAGACAGACCATTAACATAAGGGGAGGGTGGAAAAAACAGAAACGACTGAGAGAGTGAAAAACTAGAGTTGAGATTTTCTTAAGCCTGGTTGCTTATTTGTTTTGCTGGAAATACTGAAATGTTGCTCTTCTGAGTTTTGTTGGAGCATTAAAGAATATTATGAATATACATGAACCAATCAATAGCTGTTACAAGTACTTGTGCCAAAGCAGCGCTCTTCCATTTTCAGCGTCAGTTCTGATTTTAGTTTAGAAATGCATCACAAGTCCGTGTTAATCTGGAATAAGATGTAAAGAGTCCTTCCTGTTATCGCCGACAGTAGTAGTGAAGTATGAAACCGCATCAGCAGGAAAAGTCAGCGCTGTATTGTTAGTAGCCTAAGATAACAGCTATGTTATCCAGCAAATTTGTTGGCAAGCATTTCCTTCTGCCTTATCATAAACGGCGAAGGACAATTATCATTCTCAGCCTGCCCCTGTAATATTTTTGTCATAAGGGAAAGAGATTAGCAGCATGCCGTTAATACCGCAGCTTCTCCCTGACACCCCATTCTGTTTGTTTACTTAGCATGTGTCTATAAAAATGATCAATTAAAATAATAAAGCCTCACAGTCACAAAAGACAAATCTTTGTGCTAAACACCTGCAAAATGTTTATTTCACCTCACATAATAAGCAAACTTTCTAAAATGATGCAACAGGCAGCTCCGGATTGTTCAGTGAGTTGGCTGATTAGTCGCCTCTCTCAGTCCACCATGTGTCCCAACACATTTATACTACATCTGGTCTGTCTCTGAAAAAAACATTTGCCAAATTCTAGCTGTAGTTCTCCTATTTGCTAAGTAAGTAGCAGAAAATAAGAGTGTATGCACATGTATTCAGCTCCAGCTCAAACTGAATGACAACATTACATGGTTCAATAATTCACAGCTCAAAAAGCAGTTTTTATGTTCTACGACCCGATGTTCCAATACAATCTGATTTATCAGACTGTACGCGTATTCATATACGCTCCGGCATGACACAGAAGAAGAACCAGGAAGCAAGTAGACGCTCGCCCAAAAAAAAATTTTTTCCGGTTCAATCCTCGCCATTCTGCATGAAGAGCCTTCAGCATTTACTTCACTTCAGTTAATTACATACTTTAACTGCAGTTGTTTTGTGTTTAAAACTTATTAATTAAGAGGGAACACGGATAAGTGGATCTTAAATTAAAATATTCAAGCACGAACGCTTGGGGAAAAATATTTATCTTATTGTCTCCCAAGGCAAAGTGAACTTGCTACTGAGGGGTCCCCATAAAAGCTTTAATTTTAACGGAGACTATAGCTTTAGAATTTTAAAACATTTGTTTTTTGTAGAAAGAGAGAGTTTATTGAATGTGATGGTTTTAGCAAAGCTGAATTGAAAGATTTTAAAGTTAAAATTTAAGAAAAAACTTTACTTTGTAAAAGTGCAAATTATAATTTTCCTAGATTAATCCTTTTGTTACAATTTCTGAAATATGATGCTATGAGTTTAATCTTTGTGTTTGAGCATGGTTTGTTCCCAAACACATCTCAGCACATAATAACCAATTATCAGTGACTGCTGTTAGGCAAATAAACCCTCTCCCAAACTCCACCAAATCTGTTTTGAAACTAGTGGTGATGATGTTCCCCTAAATCTTATTCTATCCATACCACTGTGGGTTAGCTCTGCAGATCCACAGCTCTGCACATCCCTCTGCTGAATGCCACAGACAAACAGGGAGATTTAGTTTATGTACCACTGGTAGGGACAAGGCTTTTCTGTTTTGTGACTACTGAGTTTTTAATAAGTGCCACAGAAGCTATTTGTTTCCGGGCTTTATGGGAAGAGTTTTTCTGATCGTCACTCTTCAGTGTCAGCAGGCTGACCCCGTAGTGCTTGGTCACATGTTTACAGATCTGCTTGACTGGAGAGGAAGAAAGGTAGAGCATGCATTTCATATGATATAGTTCGAGGCATTAATGTTTCTGTGTAACTACAGGGAGAGTGCGACAGCTACTCTGGGGGCTAAACTGTCCACCCACTAAACCATTGGCCCATTGGTGAAATCCCTGGTATCCTGTATGTCAGAACCCTGTCAACAGAGTTTCAACTCGTACGTAAGCAATCTTATGGAGAAATATCATGAACAAACCCTTTTAAAAAGGCCGTAACAGTGAGGAATTTGGATTGTCCTGTTTGTTTGTTGGTTCTCTCTCTTCCTGTTTTATAGCTGAAGGTTCTCCACCGGGAAAGACCTGGATATCACCAGAGGGTGGAGCTCAGCAGGTGTGCTCCTGGACTGCTGCTTATCAGATCATCAGCAGGAGGAGATGAGATGCCAAACACTCGTTGCCTGAGTGTTATCCACTGTGGTAGCCCAAGTCCTCTGTGTTTCCTTGTGCTCCTTGATCCTCCGCAAAGTCTTTGTTTATCCTTTCATTGTGCTTCTTCCTTCATGGTTGCCTCTGATCTGCTAACTCTGGACTCGCTGCCCGAGCTTCCCTCGGACTTTGTTGCTCATGATTCACTTCTGCAACAATCCTCCACACTTCCACCAAACCTCCACGCTCCTCTTCATCATCCGGATCCTCCAGCAAACCTACCTGTCCGCCCTCCAGTGCTCTCTCTGCAGTCCTGCTCCAGGTCCAGGTGTTTTGTTCTTGCTCATCCTTCCAAGCCTCCAGCTTCCTCAGTGCCGCTCAGCTCCAAGCCTCATCAAACCACTCGACCAAGTCACTACACAATCCGACATCAGACTGAAGCATCCATCTTCCTCTTCTCCAGTAAGCTCCTTCCTTCATGTTCTCCATTAATTCTCAGTTGTCAATTTTTCTTCACTTGCCTCTCCCATTTCCTCACAGTGTTACTGTGTCCCGGTTTCCAGCACCACAGACTTTCATCCCTTCGTTATCTCACTTCTTGTTAAATAAACCTTTTAAAATGTTGTCTCCTGAGAGTGTTTGAGCATGCGGGTCATAAATATACCTAAAAACATGACAACAACCAAAATATCTTTTTCCTTCTGAATTTGAAAAGTAAAAGTATTTCTCCTGACTTTTCATGTGAAGTGCTCTTTCTTACTGTCTCTGAACACTTTATAATCATCTCCTTTGGCTTCTTTTTTGACATACTCATAACATGTTCAATTTGTGTTCAACATTGCATGTAATATACTCCACTTTACTGATGTGTTGTACAAAACTATAATAGTATTTTGTTATGTTACCTAAAACCAACAAATAATGAGTACAAAGCTGTCATTTTACGAATTCTGTTTTTCACCACAATAAACAAAAGGATATATGAACTTCATTTAGAGAAAATCCCAGATTTTCCACAAAGGAGGCTGTAGTTTTAAAAGAGGGAATGCCAGAAAATGTCCTGGTGAGGACTTGTTAAACTGCCTGTGAAATGAACTTCAGAAAGAGACAGTAAATATGTGTGTGAAGCAGAGAAGGGAAACAGACTTGCACGTCAGTCTTTTCTCCAACCCAGTGGTTAAGTGTTTTCAGGTCTTTATGATTTACTTTAATTTAAAAAAGTGCAGATGCAATTGTTAAATTTCCAGGTTTATAAGATTTAAAAGAAAAACATAATCTTCTTAGATATAGACTGTATTTTAAAAAAGTATGTAAGGGTCAGAGGAAAATAGGTAAAATAAGCCACCAAATAAAAATTCTTTCATGATGTCAGTCTTTGATTTTAGTTTATCAGCATCCCAAATCGTGACTCATATTTGCCCGGGCAAAAGTTTTGGCATGGAAACAGTCTTCAAATAACTGATTGTGATACATCTGTTGTCCACTTGTGTTTTCATAGATCCCACGAATATACAGCATGATTTAAGTTTAAAGGTGCAGTATTATGCTTCCTTCAACAAGCTAGAATAGGTCTTTTTTGCTCTTGGGCTGTTTCTAGAAGCAGGAGATGTCCACATGGAATTACAGAAACACTGAAAAAGTGAACTTTGCAAAATAGTGGACCTTTAAACTCCGACTAGGTTTTTCCAAATGTTTGCTTTTCCTCCTACGGTGTTCTTTTGTTGACTTACTAACTGTATTTCCAGTTTATTCACTTCTCACAAACGTTTTTTCAATGGGCATGGTGTATTACTTTAGTGATATGAAGCCTAGGTGAAAATTCAAACTGGAAGACTCTTTTTTTCCCCACCGGAACCTGCTAATTGAAGCGACCCGCCTACAGACGTTGGCCTATCAATGCTGGACGAAACCTCGTCACGTCCAATCACCGTCCAAGTCCCAGCTGATAAGGACCTTCACCCACGGTGTCCTTCGCTCTCCAGCCGAGCTCAACCCACCACCATCTCTCCTCCTCCATTTGCCTGGTCCTGAGGCCCGCACCCTTCCTCAACCACTACCACCACCAGTGCCGGGCCCCTGGGGGATGACGTTCCTATCGGCATCGGGAATGCTCATCCGAAGCCTATCGCTAACGCTGCAATAACTGTTATCCCCAGCCGGGGCCCGAGCACCAAAGACTTTAATTCCTGTATGTCAATAAACTCTTCTAATTGTCGTCTTTTCTCCATTTGAGTCTCTCCAGATTGAAATGCAGTGTTGTTATTTGATTGCTTTTTTGTTGTTATTTTGCCAAACAAATTTCAGTTTGGGTTCAATCAGATCATAACACATTGTGCCACAAGGTTTTTGGGAAATTTTAGCTGGGCCTGGGTGTTTTCTTTGAGAGGATGGGTTTTGTCTTGGAGCCTTTCTTCATATTCCCGAAATATGAACAAGACAGCAGATTGTTGTCATGCAGAGTGAAGAATAATTTCTTGATAGGACTGCTGCTCTTGTAATGCTCAAGTCAGTATGTCTTGTGTTTTCATTAACTTTTGATCAAATGACCAGGTTTCATAATTTTAGGGTGTGCTCACATGTGCAACCAAAGTTTTAGGGCTTTATTTTCCCCAGCTAACAGATAGTTTGTTTTTTGGCTGAATTTTGCAGAATATCTGTGTCATTGAAGGTGGAGAAACTTTAGAAATTATTTATCATTGCCTCTATTTCAATAGTAGCAAATGCTTTAATGCTTTTGTCATGAGAGCTGCAGAGAACATTCACATCTAACCAACCATGCCATAACAGTTTTTACAATATTCTATATTTTTTTTCTTTTGCCACACACAATGAATTGTCTACCCTGAAGAGATGCATAACTCCCAATACAAAAACAAAGCAATATATTTGCCAAGAGAATATTTTACCCCAGGGACAGAGCTTTGCATTGCATGCAGTCATGTGAACCCAGCAGTAAGAAAAAGCAAAGGATAGCATTCAGAAAATTACCACTGGCCATGAAAAGATTGAGAAATGAGACTTGCAGAGAGAGAGAGAGATGGAGGGAAGGGGGGATCAATAAAGTAATCTTTAGTCAAAGACATAGCACAAACCCCGTGCTCAGGATTACTCAGTAAGGGGCCATTACATGGAGAGGCCAGCAAAGCAATTATGAGTCTTGAGAGGAATTGACAACGAGATCCCCATAGGGAGGAATGATAGCTGTTAAAACGACAAGAGCAGTAGTCAGTGTGTTGGTGCATGAGCATGATGGAGGAAACCAGTGATGAAATTTCAAACAATCATTATTGTGCCCTCCCATCTCCTGCTTCAGCACAATAACTCCACACAGTCCGAGGCTCCATGCTGCTTCACACTATCTCCCTATATGATTGTACCTGCACAGATAGCGTTGCACCTTGTGCTGAAGTTGTCCGTGGTAACGCTCTACCTACTTAAGACAATACTTCATCTGAAACGTGCAGGAATGCTGTTATTAAAGAATTGTGAACCAAGAATCAAAGTAAACAAGATAAAAATTATGAATAAAATTCTAGGATCCTTGTTTTCTAACTTTTTTCTACCTGGAATCGGAAAGACACAGAACTTGAACTGTAGATCATTTAGCGTTTATGGTTCACGTGTTGGGCGCAACGCTACAACCACAAAAAAAAAGTTAATTGGAATTTATTTATTTATGTGATAGACTTACACAAAAGTAATAATGAATTGTGTAAAGAAATGAAATTAATATACATAGTACATTTCAAATCTGACCACTAGAAGTACTTTACTCATAAGCCACATTCAAAAATGTGCACACATTAATACACCTCGGGGTTTTGTGCCTTGCCACAGGGCAAATCAAAAAGCGACAGCAGGAAGGTAGAATCTAACCTAGAAGCTGGAATCAAACCTAAAGGAAGGAAAATAAAATCTGGATAGAGTGGTATGCGTTGGAGTTCTGCTCTCTTTTTATCTAACACCATTAAGCAGATTCCATTGCAACCAACTGCTTTTAGAAATAATTAATGATCAGAGTCAGGTTGTAAAACCAAACTTTCCAAAGCTCATGCAGCACTTTTGAATCCATCAGAAAATGAAAAGACTATGGCACAACTGCAAGCATACCAGGCCACAGCTGTCCAGCTTACTTCACAGGCAAAGAGAGCATTAATTAGAGCATCAGCAAAAAATGTCTATTGACATGACAACTGTTAGCCTGACAGTGCTCAAATCTGGCCTTCATGGAAGAGTGGGAAGAGAAATAAAACATTGGCTCAGTGTTGATATATGGTGGTGGCAACATCATGCTGTGAAAATGCTTCTCTGTAGCAGGGACTAAGAATCCAGTAGGAGTTGATGGGAAATAGATGGTGCTGGAAACAAGCTAGAGGAAACCTTGCTTCATGAAAACCAGTGGAAATTGGAGCACAAGTTCACTTCTAACAGTGTGAGATATAAAGCTGAACCACAATGGACCACAAGTCGTCCCAGACTTAAACCCAGTTTAGGATAATGTTCAACGTTTTCAGTGAAAAAGAAAATCAAGGGCTTAATAAATTCAAGTTCAAATTCATCAAGTCACATCTATATTTAATCTGGTACTCAACATAAATATGTTATATGCATTGAAACTGACCCATGGCTTCCTGTACTGTAACCACTAAAACCACAAGAGCCAGGATTCACTGGAGCAGCTGCTGAACGCACCCCAGCTGTGCTCCAACGTTTCGCTGCTATCTCTATTTGAAGTCAGATAAGTGAAAACACTGACACCTTCTCAACCTCTTAAAAAAGCCTCTTTGGTAGCAGCTGCTTAGGTCTTGTAAGAAATAATAATGTTGAGAAGCTGGAAGAGTCTGTCAGTGATTAAAGCACCACCAAGTGACAAATGCCAGACAGAGAAGCGACTGGCACCCGAGAATGAAAGTCAAGCAGCACTCACCGCCACTAGCTTCATTTAGCAAGCAGTCACATGTTTTGCTTGGCAAACCTCTGAATATGCAAATAGTAACCTTTTGGAAATGACTGGCATTACCCTTGCCATTAGCATTTCCTGGTCACTTTCTGTCATCACAAAGTTAGAAAATAGCTTTAATCACTGCTAACCATTCCTTTGCCTTCATCTATCCACCCAAATGTGTTTACTTCTAGTCGTGGTTGTGAAGGGGTTGGTGGACAAAAACCAAGGTATGTCATTTTGTAATATTTTGAATTACATTAAGAAGTTTATGCTATTTCTCCACTTTGAAAGATGATCATGGCAGCATCATGCTGCGGGGATGATTTTCTGTGGCAGCAAGTGGAAAGTTGGTTAGAGTTAACAAAAAGTTGACTAAAGTTAAACCGATGTAATCCTGGAGGAAAACCTGATTGTTTCGGAATCTTCCAGAAGATTCAAAAATGACTCAAAAAGAGCGTTCAAGCAACATCCAGTAGTAGCTTTCCCCATTGGCTTCATCTACAATCTCATACAACAGCATTCAATATGAAAGTTTTGGGGGGGTTTTGCAAAGGAGTAGGGGATTTCTGAAAGTGTGGAGCAAGTTTCAGTCATGATTGACGAGTGTTTCTGTATTGGTTTTTTGTTTGTTTTTATTTAATTTAGGGGTTTATAATTGCCTTTAAGGTCTTGCCATACTCAGTTCATTTCTCTGTGTTTACTGCTGTTTCTATGGTCCCTAAATATGCATGAATTCCTTTGTGAGTAGTTTCTGACGTATTTCCTGTGTTTTTCAGCCGGTGCATTTTGATTTGATCTCTCATGTTAGTGTTACAACATCCCCCTTTTTTTTATTTGTAAATTGTTTTATGTCTAGTTCAGCTCCCTGTGAATTATCATTGTTAAATAGTCTCCACACCTCTGTCTTCCTGCTCTCACTCTGCCACAGTTCTTCCACATTCTCGCTGATTAAGTTCGCCAGGATCCAATGTCATTTTCCACCGTTACCTCAGTATTTCTGCTCCTTGGTTTCCTTTGTCCAGCACTGTGTTTTTCTGATGTGCTGTCCTGGTTTCAAATCCTGATATCCTTCCATATGTCCTCCATGTGAGTTCAATTCTGTTATTTAATGATGTTTCATCGCACCATGTGGCTCCACAGTCCTGTCTGCAATTTTTGTCCTGCTTTAACGACACAATTTGTGACTGTTTTTCTTGTCCCCATCAAATATTAAGATGTTTCTATTTCCAGATAAACTATTACTTTGTAAATGGAAAAAAATATAGAAGAAAGAAAAGCAATTCAGTTTAAAAAAAACTGTCAAGGCATGTTAGGCATGCTAATAACCAAACAACACCTCCTTTAAGAAGTGAAATGAGAAAGTATTGTCATTATCTACTATCACTTGCTTAAAACTGTCAATTTCTTGTTCATGTAATAGATGCAAGTCTCACATTCACTCATCTGTTAATTGCTACTGATAATGACCTTGAATATTTTTCTATTTTTGTGGCTCCAAATGTTTCACTGTCTTTTCATTTTTATCCCCCAGAATTCTTCATGTACGTTGTTGCTCTTCCTTTTCTTTCCTGTTTGCTGTCAAGTGTGATTATATACTTCGTTCTGTTTTCTTTTGTATCTTCCTATAAGTTTTTCATACATTA
This sequence comes from Xiphophorus maculatus, assembly GCF_002775205.1. NCBI lineage: Eukaryota > Metazoa > Chordata > Actinopteri > Cyprinodontiformes > Poeciliidae > Xiphophorus > Xiphophorus maculatus. The sequence continues at coordinate 9,783,225 of NC_036448.1, forward strand.
AAGTTGGTTTTCTTTGATAACTAAAAGTACCATTTTCCTTCAATTTACTTGGGAGGAAATCTTGTCATTTATGTTAATCTACATTTAGAAGTTTATGTGACTCATAAAATTAAAACAGTGTTCACAACAAACATTGTCTTCTTTCTGAAAGGATACTATGCACTGACAGTTTTAATCTTCCTTGGTATCTTGGTATAAACCCAAAGGGGGATTTTTATTTTATTTTATTTTTTGAGGAAAATCAAGCTCTATAAAATTTTAACAATCTTTGTTGCTTTTGACATTGATGCCCTTTCTTTAGTGCAAGTGTCTCAGGACACGGGGAATAGATTTCAGTGTTACATATTACTGATACATATTACTTTTGTCCCTGTGTGAAAACAAAATTTTTGGAATACTTGAACTGACTCTGCTTGTATTAAACAGCAGGAAGTTCTTCTCATAAAGTTCATGCTTTGATTTGGGATAATGGGCTGATAAAACTGGTGGTGGGTTTTATTTGTGAGTAGAAGAGGCCGTTTTCAGTGTTACTGTTTTTGATTTATTTCAAGTACATTTAGTCCACCATACTGCTTCTATGGTATTTTCTATCCAGAAATACTATATGTTGGTTAATAAATTTTAAAAAAGCTACATATTTTTACATATAATGAAATCTATCTGCTTTTTGAGGAGCTTGAATTCTTATGACTTTGAAGTATTTGTGTCCATTTCCATGCCCATTTTGTTTGTGCTTGCCTTGGAATGAGGAGTCTGAAATGTCACATTCGAAGAGGAATGAATCTTTAGCAGTGTAAAAACAAAGAGCATCTGCAAAGTGTTACATGAAATAAAGTAACATCCATATTTGGCTGTTACCATAAATGTAGAGGACTTTTATAAATTTCATATCATGCTTAGATCCAGTGGCAGCCTGGCCTGCTGACTAAATTGTGTATAACAGTATCAGACGTGTAGGAATACAATGCTGAAGTGTTATTTACAAAAGGTAGCATATAACCCTTTGCTATTGAAACTCCATGCAAATGCCTGTTATTGTGAAATATTGGATTTCTCACAATGCAGAAAATTTTAGCCAAGCACAGCTTAACAACGCAACATACAAACCAGGTAGAATCAAGATCTGTCTGTTTTACTTTTGTTCAATTTATCAGTTCTCTGTTTTTCTACTAAGCTGTGTTGATCTACACTCTCTCCAGGTTTTTCTTTGATATTCATGCCAAGATACCAAACAACTTCTCTATTATGATGACTGATGTGGTACCATTTCTGTTTCCTGTTATATTATGTTTTTGAATTCCCTGTAGCATCATCATCAACATCTTTTTACTGTACAGTTTGTGTAATGTAAGGGAATAAAATGCTAGTTGTATTATCTATCGAAATAAGCAGTAATTATACTGGTAAAGTCCACCAGACTGTAAATACAGGAAGTATTGACACTTGAATGACACTCTTCTTTTGGATCACAGTCACATGACTTATTGTGTAATGATCTCATCCATCTTAATGTAGACTGAATAGCTTTACTGAGTCCTTTAGAGAAAAGAGAATCGCTTTTTTTGGAGGTCGCGTAACTTCACCTTCATCCTTTGGCAGATACAAACCCAGAACACATCACTCAGGTGTCCACGTTATTTATTTATGGAAAAAGGCCCAGATATGCTCCCATGAACAAGTATTTCTGAAGTAAGGCCAGATTTTCTTTCCCCTTTCAAATCTTTCAACAACCCTGCTAACTTAAGGGACTGAAAGTTGGAGGTGCTTCCTGACCTCAGATTGTAATCAGTGCAGACACATCCGACAGAGCCAAGACTGGCCAATTGACCAACTGGCAATTGGCTTTTCTCCATCCATTTAAAGATCAATATGAGAGACCTCAAGCTCATTTGGTCAACTGTACTGAAGACAGAGGGAAACTAAATGAAGTATTTGTGCCCATAAAGCAATGAAACAGCAGAACAAGTTGTAAACATGAGCATAAATATTTTTTTCTTCGGATCAACAATGGAGAATAGATTAGAAACCTTTCACTGAAAATTGAAATACTGAAAATTAAATCTGGTAAAGCTTGTGATACTCTTCTAAAAAAATAAAGGAATGAAGAAGAAATACAAATAACTGAATTGTGATTACTTGCACTGTGGCGTTCTTTGCTTAAAATTATATATATTTTTTGCTTTATTTCTTGTTTATATGGATTTACAAGGTATTAGAAAAAATGCATTACAGAATAGTTACAGGCAAATTTATATCTTTAGGTGAAGTGCTGAAATAATGTGCATTATTTCTTTAACGAGTTAAATACACATTATGGGCATTCAAGAGAGACTTCAAAGTGAGAGAACTGGCTGCAAATCAAACTATTACTCAAGGTAGAGATGCTTTCATGGGTTAAAGTATGCAGAGAGACTTATAGGCGAGGAAGAAAATATGTTCTTCTGTTCAGCCTCTCCTGCTTTCTACATGGAGATTAATTTAAATCTCACATAAGGTACTGAACTCATTCCATCTCCTCATTATCATGCTGATACAGAAACTGTTTTTTCCCTCATACTTTGTCAGGATTAAAACATTTTTTTTTTTTTGCATACAAGACAAATATGACTGAAATACACCTTCACACTTGGATGACGAACACCGGTGAAGCTCTGCAGGGGTGTTTGCGCTTGTATGTTGAGGAGATACGGAAATCTGAGCTGCACTCCGGCAGCGTTCCTGACATGTTCCTTCCCTTTTACTCCCCCAGTAAAATCCTTTATCTTAAAGCATGACCGCAGGAAGAGCTGATCTCTTCAAAAGGCAAATCATATGATGGGAAAATAAATAAAATGAAGGTGGGGAGGCAGACATCAAAGCATTTAAACTCACATAACATTCGGGTTGATAAATAAAGCACACATCTAATCCGAAGCCCAACGGTTGACGCACAGTCATGTGGTTGTGGATTGTTTGTGTTTGCACTCACCTTTCATAAAACGGCGTAGAGTATACGTCAGGATCCTACCCGACAGGATTCACTCTCCCTTCCTGGATCCTCCAGTTTGCTTTTATGAACGACCACAACAAGAGTGCCACATCCTTCTGCAGACAGCCTCCTCAGTGGACAATGTTTCAGTTTCCATCCAGAAAAAGTTTTTTTAGCCAATTAAACTTTGCCACGTTCCTGGGTGACTGTGGCTATGTGGGTGGAGTAGTCGGCTTGTGATCGGCAGGTTGTAAGTTTGATTCCAGCTTCCTCCTGCCACATGTCGGTGTGCCCCTGGGCAAGGTGCTTAACCCCAAATTGTTTGGCAATCTGTGAATTGGTGTGTGTGAATGGAATTCTAGTGGAAAGCGCTACAATTGGTCAAAATGATTGGAAATACGCTATAAGCTGAGTCCATTTACCATCTGTAGTTATTTAGTTAAGAATCACACAGATGTACCTAATTCCTCACTGTTAGATAAACATTTCTCATAAAGAACTTTTACAGATATAAAAACGTACCACTGCATATTAGGGACTTTGTAGACAGAAAAAAAGGAGTAGTAAATTTCCACCCAAAACTTTTCTAGAAAAAAACAAACAAACAATAAAACTTCTGAAAAGTTGAAAATTTGCTAGTAAAACCTTAGAATCTTTCCAGAAAAACACATGGAAATTCATGAGTTTGAAAGTCACAAATGTGCTAGAAAAAAATCCAAGTTATATCAAGAAAAAAAAAAATATATATATATATAATTTGATAATCAGTCTTGTAGCACAAAGACATTATTTGACGTCTATCACCTCCATCCTGTTTTAACTTTTCCCAGTCAGCCTTAATAAAGAAGAATATGAAAACAGAGCAACATTTTTTATCCCATGTTTGAAAATGGGATGGGTGGAGCCACAAAGATAGATTAAATACTTTTAATAATGTTGTTTCATCGTGTTTAAAGTTTAATTACACACTGCACCTGCTGATTGGATTTGATTTTGGTGAACTGCACTTGATGAAAGGTGAAGCCTCTGTAAGTTTCAAAGGTCTGAGTTACGCAGGGTCAAAAGTATATTACTGCACATTTTAATACATATGAAGTCTGATGACCTGAAATAGATATGGAAATGAGGATGGAGTGTGTTGCTTCGATGCTATTATTCACTCAAAACTCAAGTGGCTATGCTGTCAAATACAACTCATTTGCATGAATGTTTCATTTTCATTTCACAATCTCACATCCGCAGTTTCTCACCTCCTAGGCAGCATTCCTCTAACGTTCTCCCCTCATAGGTCAGAGCCGAGACCCTCCACATCATGCCCCCTCCACCGACTGCCATGTGGTGAACTCCTGTGGGAAACCGAGGTAAATTGCAACATTTTAATCCCTGTGGACCGTGGAGCTGTAAATTTTTAATCATCTGCATAGATCTTAAAATTAATCTTGCCTTCGAGTGGAAAGAATGTCAGCAGGCCAGTACCATGTATTCCTGACAAACTCACTGACAAAAGGAAAACTGGACATAAAGTTTTATTCTAAAACAGATAGAAATAATCCTTTCAAGCGATGTATCGAGATGCACCAGTCAGAACTAGTCAATTTGCCGTGTAGAGAAGAAAATGTGTTGCCTTTCTGTGTTGAGATATCATTAGTTATTTATATTAGGAGGCAAGAAAATGTCAGATTGTACTGAGAAAGCTGCTGTGAACCCGCCCGCCCCCATTATTTTAAATAAAATGATCACAGACAGAAAGACTTGTAAAAGAGATGTCTAATGTTCACATTGTAATGAATTTCGTAATTACTCACTATTTCTCAAAGAACTTCAAATCAGTTTTGATTCCAGCTTGTAACGCTGATGTGTATTCCAAAATTTGTTCAAGAAATCAAAGTTTTCTGTCTTACAAAGGGTTTTGGTTGGCGAGGCAGAAAAACCTCATTGCAGTTTTACAAAAGTATATATCTGAGCATTTGACTGGAACTTAATTTGAATAGATTTGTAGCTTTTTATTCTTGTACTGTCAAGAGGCTCATTGAGGTTTTCATTTATGGCACGAGGGTCAAATCCACATCTCCAAATGATCCATGTTCATGTTAATTTTACATTTTTTGAGTGCAGAAACATCACTAAACTATGAAGTTACTTTTCTAAAAGGAAAATTGTTTCACTAGTTTTACCTCTCAACTGTGTGTCAGGAGTTTAGATTGTGACCAAGTCTTTGTTAGAGCATAAATGTAGCAGACATGACATATCAATAGAGATATCTATGACGAACCAGCAAAAGTTTAGGAGCAACTGTTTAATAAAATAATAATTTAAAAAAAACAACTGATAAATATTTTAACTTGTGGACCATGTTAATCTAAGCATAATTTAGCTAAAAAGTTCTAGTTTTATAAGACAAGAGGCATTCAGTGAAGTTGCTAATATTTCTAGATAAGCTCTAAAGCCGGGGTCAGATTATACAGTCCATGTATTCACATTGTTTTCTGGTTCATGACTGAAAGACTAAGTGACACACACTTAGCAACAGAAACAGCTCCTATATCACAGACTACAGGATTTTTCAGACCAACTAGAGTCACCAGAGTGCATCAAATTCTTGTAGAAACTCTGGAGTAGACTACAGTTTAAAGGAAACAAACACAGCAGTAGATGGTGAAAGCACTCTCAGGATTCAAATGACATATTTCTATTTAGATTAAAAATATGCTAAATTTGATGGTCATCTAAATATGATTTGGATAGTGTTGATTATATTCTTTCTTTGGTTTACTTCAATAAGGTCCTTGATTATTTCTAGTGGTTTTGTTTTGAGTGTCCAAGTATTTCTCTGTTGTCCTTTTGTTTGTCTAATCAACGTGTGATTCTAGTTTGTTATTAGCTTGTTTTATGCCAGCTGCTGTTTTCCATTCATGTTCATAATGTCGTAGCATCACACGTTTGCAGTTGGGTCAGTGATCTGTGCACACTATCTGACTGCATCCAGATCTGGCTCCAAAAATTGAAACACGTTTCCAGTCTTTACCTCGTCTCGCAGTAGAATATTGTCTGTTCTGACTTACCTGCAGACTGACTGCGGCTTCTGAGGGTTGATGCAGACGTTCCTCGACTGGAAATCAACGGTAAAAAATGTGCAATTTCGCTCCAGCTTGCCATTTGCTCATAATTTATTTGTTTATTTACAATTTAAAAGTGCTTTAAGCAATCAGAATAACAGGAAAAAATGTCACAACAAAAATCATTTAAATGTCACAACATGTAAGTGATTTATTAAACGATATTATTTTACTCCCTAGTTAATCCCAAAGAAGCTGACATGCAAAAATTGTTACTGATTACAATTCAGTGAAACATTCACTACTAAAACCTAATTTTTTTCCATTAAACCATGAGAGAAAGTCATAAAACATTTTGATAATTTATGGGAAACTTCTAATTCAACCTAGACGTCTCCGGAACACACTTTGACGCTAACCATTTTCTCAAAGCTATCCTTTACGACTATCACTCATTCCTACTGGGAGCAGGCAGCAGAAGGGGAATGCAATTACCCAAATGTGTACACTCACACCGCCTAAGTGCAGCAAAATATATCACACAAACATAGAGTAGGAAGGGGCAGCCCTGTGCTGAAGCTGTGAGCTGCATGCATCATCGAAGCCTCCTGGGAAATATAAATCTGCGATTGTTATTCTGTTCTCGGAGCCGGATTCCAAACACATTTTACACCTCTTATTTCTGTGGGTGTAAACGTGCCGGTGAGTTTATCAGTGTTGCACTAGTGATCCGTCTCCTGTGTTTTCTTACAATAATGTCACCTCCAAATGACACACATTCTGTGCATCCCTCCACCGCCTGCAGTCTGGGTATTAACAAAGATGGCATTCCAGCGGCCTGCACCTGGACTGAATGGATCTATTGTACACATCCAGATGTAGTGAACACTCACTGGCCTCTATATGAGGCACAAGCGCCTTGCTAGTGCAAACTTCCTTTTGCTTTCAGAGACGCCCTGCTTCTTTACGGCATAGATGTAACAGTGTTGGACACATTACCAAGAGATTTTGGCTCCTATCGACATGATAGCATCAAGCAGTTACTGCTAATCTGTTGGCTGCATGTCCAGGATGTGATTCTCTCATTCCATCCCATCATGAAGGTACTTCAGGGTCTGGGGACTGTGGAGGCCATTTCAGTACAGTGAACACAATGTCATGTTAAAACAACAACAAAAAAGCTTCAGACGATGAGAACTTTGTGACATTTTGCGTTATCCTCCAGGAATTAGCCATTAGAGAATTCCTGCATTTTTATCACAGATGGACATGGTATACAGCAACAGGTTATGTGGTGTTGTTACACCTAAAGTGTGCCAAGAAGACATACCCACACCATCACCTTAAACTGTTTATAAAAGGCAAGACAGATTCATGCTTTGTCTGTACTATATACCTGAATTATACAGTTGAAAGTAAAAACTCGTCAGACCAGGAGTCATCTTTCCAATCTAATTTTGTCCACGTTAGCTGAAATGGTGAAAACTGTACCCTCAGTTTTCCGTTCTATGCAGAAAGGTGCGGCGCCTGCTGTGTTGTTTTTCCTGCCGTAACCATCTGCTCTAAGATTCAACGTGTGTTGAGAGATTGTATTCCACATACCTTGTTTGGAATGACTGCTTATTTGAGCTGCTCCTGCCTGTTATCTCGAACCAGACTGCTCATTCTTCTTTTACCTCCTACATCAACAAGCCATTTTTGTACCAATACCTGCTGCTCACTGGATGTTTTCTTTTTGCACCATTTTGTGTAAACTGGGGAAATGGCTGTTTGTGTCAGTCCCAGTGGATTAGTAGCTTCGGAAATACTCAGGCAAGCCTGTCTGTCACCAAAAAGCACACCACAATTAAAGTAATTTTAGTCTGCCTTCTTCCCCTCATTCTGATGCTCAGAAAGACATTTTGACCACATCTAGTGTCTACATGCCAAGTGATTAGTCACTTTACTATTTGTGTTAACAAGCATTTGAACAGGTGTGCCTAGTAAAGTTGCTGGTGAGGGTATAAAATTAATCTATAATGCCACTCAGCAATACCCCCCATTACACTATTGGGTGAACGCCTTGCACTGCAATGACATAAGACAATAGACTGCGGTAGGTAAGAAACGTGTGACAACAGGCACACATGCACAGAAGTTTAATGTAAATGCTCATGCGACACAATGACAACAACAACTCTTATTTAATCTCGACATTCTGTGCAGATAATCTGTCTGTCCTGATGAAAGTTATTCACTACTGCATGCTTGAAGCGACTCCAATTAATGTCAAATTCACATACTTCCTCATTAATTAACATTTACTCACTTATTTTCAGGTGTATTTTAAACACAGCCTTTTCTGTATTCTGCCCATTTCTAAAATCCAAATAATCTCCAGATGCTCTCTGTGGTTTTTGTTGCTCACACCATCATTAAAAAGAGACTTGCAGGAAACAAAGGACTTCTCTGGAAGTTCTGATGTCTTTGCACCATTAGATCCATCTTTCTTGACGACATTCTACTGAGGTAATTTTTTATGGGAGGACAATGTCCACAAGTTTCAAACACAAGTTTCAGATGATATATCGCTGCAGATAGAGGCAGATTAAGTAAGAATACAACTGTTTTGTTTGGTTTTTGTCAAAAATTAAAAGCGATATAATTTAGAATAACTAGACATATTTTAATATGGGCTACTACACATGGATTATCTAGATTTAAGACCTTGTTCAAATGGTCACATTCAAATTGATAAAAGAAATACACTGTGGCAATTCTCTGACATTGTCTTTCAAAGCAGAGTATGGGGAAAATGCTAAAACATAGATAGAACAGTATTAACAATAATAATAATAATGTCAGGTCAATGCAGCCATCTTAAGGAGTGGGCATGAGTCCTAGGTGGCTGCATTGACAAGTTTTAGATATGGTAGACTTCACTAACTTTACGTCTTGTTATGGGAGATCATCAGTTACAGATTTCTTTCTCAGGTGGGTTGTGCCACCGGAAGCTGAGAAAAATTATCCTCGTGCTCCATGAGAGTGACATCACTGCCACACTTGTGTAGCTATATTACACATCCTCTGCAGGTAATAAGTTAAACAAAAAAGTTAATTTGCGTAAAACATTCCGATCGTTATTTCAGTTTTGAACAAAAATAAATCCTTTTGATGAGCTAAAACAGGATTTTATTTATTTTTTCTGATTTCCATGTCAAACATTGAGAAATGTCCAGTGCTAGTTCCATCTGTCTATTTATCTTCACATCACTCTTCTCCTGCAAACAGAAAGAGATGCTTCATGTTCTGATGAATGTTGGTTCTACTGGGACTTCGGCCAATGACCTAAATCCTGGAAGTAGATTTATTTTGGAAAACAAGGACAGTGAGTGAAGGACAAGTAGACCGACAGGAGCAGCCTGATGACCCCCATTTTTTTCTTTGGCTGCGTACGCCCAGCTGTGCACTCGCACTAACAAAGTATGAAAGTAATTAGTCTTATTTAAGGTCAAGCTGCCTTTGGATGACACTTTCTTTCACTTTTGTGTTTTCTAGTTGATCTGATTATTATCAGTGTTAGGTTCATATACAGTATATATACTGTATATATATATACACAGTAGTACAGACCAAAAGTATATATATATACAGAAAGTTTGGACACACCTTCTAATTCAATGGGTTTTCTTTATTTTCATGACTATTTATAAGGCAAGAAATCCCACTTATTAACCTGACAGGGCAGGTTGACCTATGAAGTGAAAACCATTTCAGGTGACGACCTCTTGAAGCTCATCAAGAAAATGCAGAGTGTGTGCAAAGCAGTAATCACAGCAAAAGGTTGCTACTTTGAAGAAACTAGAATATAAGGGCTATTTTCAGTTGTTTTACACTTTTTTTGTTTAGTGCATATTTCCACATGTGTTATTCATAGTTTTGATGCCTTCAGTGTGAATCTACAATGTCAATAGTCATGAAAATAAAGGAAACTCATTGAATTAAAAGGTGTGTCCAAACTTTTGGTCTGTACTGTATATATATACAGTATATATGTTTGATTTTGATTTTAGCAATGATTAAATTTTTTTTAGTACTTTTATTCAAAGCACAAGTTTACACATTTGCACATTTGACATAAGGGGAGCAGCTGCTCCACTTGCTCCATTGTTCAGACATAATAAAGGCAGCGTCAACAAAAGAAGTTGTTTTTTAGGCCAGCTGCTAAAATGTGCTTTGGCATACTTTAATCGGCCTTCAACAGGTTTTTAGGGTGGATGTAATCACTAGTTAGTTTGGTAATGACTTAGCATTTGCATCTCCTGAGTATCTCTTTAAACTGAAACCAACAAGATTCAAAGAAATTCTCGAGTTTGATGGATTGATATGAGAGTGTACTTCAGTCTCGCGCTGTCTCAGAGATTCCCTACCTACTCTCAAAATTATAGTACCAAGTACCCCTTAAAGTTTCCCAGAAGACACCTCTGAGGCAGGATCATGAAGCTGCATGTGTGCTGGATTATCGATCATTCCCAGGCTTTGAGGAAGGATGAGAAAAGGAGAGGAAGTGGAGGTATCAAGCTGTGCTGCCACAACAGCCGGGAGAGCAGATGTGAAAGGGGAGCAAACAGGCAAAAGTTGGAGGCACAAGTAGAATAGGACACCTTCAGAAAAACATATTCTTCCGCTCTCGGGGTAGCTAAGGTTTGACTGTACTATGACAAACAGGCTTTAACAGAGAGGTCTCAACAATCTGAGGCTTTAGGCTTAATGAATCTCAGTCACTAAAAGTAACTCTGAGAGTCTGATAATTGCCTTACACTTGGCCATATTATGTTAAATACATAAAAATAAAAAAAATTACAAAATTATGACTGGTCGGAGGTTATTCCTCATAGATGTGACGTGTGTGTGTCTAAGTATTATTATTTTGATATACAACCTTGAAAAGCCCTTGTTGGTTGTTGTATTTGCACTGAGGAATTAGCTGGTGGCCAGAATTTAATGTTTTACAGCTTGACGAGCCCTGACCGGAGACCATCTGGTTGGAAGCTCAAAGCTTCAGAAGCTTTTTAGTCTGTATCAAAAGCTAGCTGCTAACAGGTTGTGCTAAAATCAAAGTATTTCTGTTTGGAAGTTTTTGGTGTCGGAAAAAGACTGAAAGGTTTGCTGTCTTCAATGTCATCAAGGTGTTTAAAATTAAATCAAAGGAGACATAAAACTTGTCAGGAGCTGTATATGTCATGTTTTAGTTACTCAAGCTGTAACATAAAAAATAATAGACACTCTGCGTATTTCATTAAACAAAACTAAAATCTTTACAGCGCGGAGAACTGTGTAAGTCAGTATTTTCAGGGTGGTTTTAAAAAGGTTTCAAACCTTGTGATGAAGCTTAGAAAAGTGTCTGCAGATGTTGCTGTCAAGATTTACCCAGGCTCTACTCAGCACTTCAAAAAAAAAAAAAAATCGTCACATGTTGCTAACTGAGAAACGCAGTATATTACAGTTTTAAAAATGAAAAGAAAGAAATAAAATGATGGAATGTGGAATTAAACTTAATTGTAATTCATGTATTCGTTGAACAAAACCACCGTTGCACCTATTGCGACTTAGTGGCAGAATAATCAACAACTTGTTTATGCCTTCCTCGGCACCCTAGAGCAAGCTTCTACGAGCTCACTATGTGCATTTAAAGTCTCACAATAATATTTTTTAGCTCAGAAAATGTGGTCCGACTTATACTGTTTAAGCTGGTAAATCTTTTTCATCTTTTAAACAAATACAAACATGTTTGCTTAAAACACAGGTGTCAAACTCCAGTCCTCGAGGGCCGCAGTCCTGCAGTTTTTAGATGTGCCACAGCTACAAAACACTGAAATTAAATGTCTTAATTACCTCCTCCTTGTGTAGATCAGTTCTCCACAGCCTTGCTAATGACCTAATTATTCTATTCAGGTGTGGTGCAGCAGAGGCACATCTAAAAGTTGCAGGACAGCGGCCCTCGAGGACTGGAGTTTAACACCCCTGGCTTAAAAGATGAAAAGATTTACCAAAAGGTGGCAAGAATGCATACACTGAGAAATGGGGTGGTGAATGGATCACAAAAACATGATCTTTTTTAGTCAGTCAGTGCATCACATCTAAATTAAGTTTGTGCTCTGCAGCCTATCAGTGAGAAAGAAAGGACATCAGAGAAAGCACAAAAGAGAAATGAATCTCTTTTAAAAATACATCATTTTTTCTTCTCCACACAATTCTGGAGGTGAGTTATATTCTCAGGGGAATACCCACAGAAACTGATGTTTGCAGTTCCTAATGCTAGCCATGCTAATTACTAATACAACTTGAGATGTGCACTCCATAATCAATTTTTTTGTAGCAGCAAGCATGGAAATGATCCACTCCCGAATCAGGGAGGAAGTGACGAAAAACAGAAAAATATAAACAGTACAGGACTCTTTCAAGGCCCTGTAATTGAAATGAGTACGCTTAAAAAAAGTCAGATTTCTTTTAAAATAATAAAGCCATGTTTTAAGGTAATTTCTCTCTCAATCACATGTGCCTCTGCTCCTAATATAAATACTTCAATCACAGCAGGAAGGCTTTAGAAACATTTTAGGAACACTTTGAATGCAAAATTAAACTCAGCTAGAATCGTTGACATTCAGGTCAAAGCTTAACAAATCCAAAGATCGAAATGGCTTCAGTAAGCTTGGATCGAAGCATTTGGATTAATTGTTCTCCAGTCACATTAAGCTCACCATTTTGTGCGTTGGTGACATAGATATCAGCATCTTACCAGTCACTGGCTTCAATGAAACATGCTGATGGCAACTGTTGAGATATTGATTTTTGTGAGTTCCAATTGTTTATTTATTGATTTTCGTAGAGTGGATAAATTACAAGCTGCGTACATTATCAGTGACCTAAATGTGTAGCTCCAATTGTCTAATAATGGGTTTGGTTGTAAAGGTCTGCAGTGATATGCTAATGAAGAATTGGCAAATTACCTTCTATTGAGCACTGCTACTTGGCTGATGTGAAACAAGAGAATGTGAATTTAGGGACTGTGAGCACTTAAAGCTAACTCTCTGACTGGGACACAGGTTCCACTTACTCCTAATCTGAACCCACTTACTGTTAGTCTGGGGGTTGCACCAAGCAATCTGGGCTCAGTCGTATAAGCTTTTGCTCCTTCTTGTAGACTCGCTGTTTAAGAATATTTTCAACAGTTTTCTTAAAATAACATGTTTTGCAAAAAAATTTAAAAAACTGTCAGTACAAAGGTGTTTTCATCTGTCCACATAGATTTCCAAGAAATTAATCTCTTTTGAGAAGATCGCTATTGTAAATGTTACACCAAGATGATTCAAAACTGACTGAAATGTGTAAATTGTGTTGGACAAAGGAATCTGCTCCAAACCAGAAGCTACATCTTATAGCGAAAACACTTTGCTTGGCGTTATAAGTAAATAAATGAGAACAGTTTTGTGGATGGCTACCATAGTACTGATGTGGTTCCTACATCAAAATGTTTATCAGGAAATGATAGGAAAATCAAATCTAATCACAGTTAGAGGATGATGAACCAACGAACTGTACAAAATTGTATGTAACTGTGTTTTGAAACTGGGGTCCATGCTTCGCTACATCATCTGTAGTTGTTTCAAGATTCAACCCACTTGCATCTGCCTAAGAAGATCAAACCCTAATGTAGGCTGACTGGTGTTTTTATGCAGATGAAAACATCTGGACACTGAAGAACAAGAAAAGTATGTGACACGTTGATATGAATAGGTAACAGATGGTTAATTAGACAGACGTTAAACAGCCAGGAAGAAGCATGAATATAAAAGAGAGAAATGCAAATATGTTTTTTGTCAAATTATGTCTAACATACATTACTGTGTAGCTTAAAATAGTTACTGGATTGTGTCTGACTTTGGGCTGTTTAATGTACCAATGTAGCAGCTGGCAACAAAAGAAAGAGCGCTTAGCCATCACTACCACATACGTAGATCTGGGTACGAAGGAGCAGCATGCAACATCATATGTCCATGAAGGAAGCACATGACTGTTTCTACACACTGCTCAGGTCAGATATCACTGAGGAGTGCATCACACCAGAAGTAAGAGAAAGCTCAGTGAAAGAAAGAAATATAAGCACCTACTGTAAGACCTGTTTGTTTCATATTTGTGACGCAACACAGCAAAACAAGAAATGGCTCACATGGACAGAAATTAAATCCATCAATTTCTGAGAAAATAATGATTTTCTTTGCTAAATATGCGAGTTTAAGTCTTGGTGAGACCACCACATGGTTTTAAATAGTAGTTTCTGGAGTTTAGAAATGGTAAACGTAGCATTTCAGTTCAGCTTGTTTAAATACTAAATCTGAGCAGGAAGGCATTTGGTTATCCGTTATGTGTGAAAACTTACACCTGACGTACATAGCAACTTTGTTTGGCTATTAGCATGAATTTGATGGTTTCAGCCAATAAGTCGCACATTTGAAAGGACCACATGGGTACTTAACATGGCCAGATAGACAGATAGATCCATAATTAGCTACAAATGTCATCAGAGAAGAAAAGCGAATTCTCTACATGGGACACTGTAATTCAGCCACAAACGTTCCCCAGAGTTAATGTACAAAGCGTGAATAGATTCCTTAGTAGTAGAAAGAGGGTAGCAGGACAAGAGAAAAACTAAACATCTTGAAGCTGACAGGTGTACAGTCTTTACTTTGGAGATGACAACATCCATCAGAGAGATGCTGAAGGAAAACGACACACGCCAGGACCACATATACAATCAAAGATATTGAAATATGCAGGAATCCTTTTCAATAACTCATGGCATGAGTTTCAGAACTTTTATGGTTTTTTATATTATGTTTTTTTATTATTATTTTATCAGGATAAAAGACCCATTAAGATAAAAATCCTCTTTTTCAAGAGAATACTCTGTATAACGCAAAATGATTTTTTTGTGAAATATATTCAAGATTTGGAGCATGATATGATTTGATGGGTCTTCACCCAAAAAAGCCTCTAATTTCCACTTAGAAGTTCTAGTTCAACTGTGTCTTTTTCAGATGTTTGCTTTAGACTCAAACATCTGAAGCAAACATCTGCTTCAGATGTTTGGAGGTCTGTCATCTCCATTAACAGATCCTGCATGTCTCGTCCCCGTTTCCGGGCTAGTACAAGCCACGCCAAGCCAGGTATTACACAAGCCATTTGGATGAAAGCAGAGTGCATTTGTTGACTGGGCTTTGACTAACAGAGAGCATTACAGTGTGTATTTATGAGTATTATCTCCAAATTAGAGCTGAACCGGACATTAACTTGTTAGAGTTAGACTTGACAATAGAGAAGCAGCTTTTGTTTCCTTGTGCAGCTGGCTGGTGTCCTAACAGACATTTTTAACACCTCACTGGACCAAGCCACAGTGCCAGCCTGTCTCAAAACTGCCTCCATCATTCTGGTGCCAAAGAAACCTCAAGTCACCTCTTTCAACGATTACCGGCCTGTGGCACTACTCCCATCATGATGAAGTGCTTTGAAAGGCTGGTAAAAGAACACATCGTCTCCAGACTCCCCTCCACATTCGACCCGTTCCAGTTTGCCTACCACCGAAACTGCTCCACTGAGGATGCTATCTCCTCCACCCTACACCTGAGCCTGGGTCACCTGGAGGAGAAGAACTCTCATGTGCGGATGTTGTTCCTGGACTTCAGCTCAGCTTTCAACACAATCATCCCACAGAATCTGGCAGGAAAACTGGGACACCTGGCCTTCAGCACCCCCCTGCGCAACTGGCTGCTAGACTTCCTCACCGACAGACCTCAGTCAGTCCGGATCGGACAACACACCTCCGATGTCATCACCCTCAGTACAGGCTCCCCTCAGGGCTGCGTCCTGAGCCCTCTGCTGTTCACTCTGATGACACACGACTGCGCCCCCAGGTTCGCCACCAACCACATCGTGAAGTTCGCGGACGACACAACGGTGGTGGGCCTCATCAGAGACGACAACGACCTGGACTACAGAGAGGAGGTGGAGCAGCTGGTGGACTGGTGCAGAGACAACAGCCTGATCCTGAACGTTGACAAGACAAAGGAGATGATCGTCGACTTCAGGAAGAACCGGCCCAGCCACGCTCCACTGTTCATCAACAGCTCGGCTGTGGAGGTGGTCAGCAGCACTAAATTCCTGGGGGTGCACATCACAAACAACCTCACCTGGACTGTGAACACCACGTCTCTGGCCAAGAGGGCACAGAAACGTTTGTATTTCCTGCAGAGGATGAGAAGAGCACACCTGCCCCCGCCCATCCTCAAGACGTTCTACAGAAGCACCATAGAGAGCATTCTGACCAGCTGCCTCTCTGTGTGGTGTGGAGGCTGCAGCGCCTCCGACTGGAAGAACGTGAGGAGAGTGGTGCGGACAGCAGAGAGGATCATCGGGGCCCCCCTTCCCTCCATTCAGGACATTTCATCCCAGCGCTGCGTGTCCCGAGGCCGAAACATCGTCAGTGACCCCTCACACCCCCACCATGGACTGTTCTCCCTGCTGCCCTCTGGAAAGAGGTTCCGCAGCGTCCGGTGCAGGTCCACCAGGTTCTGAAACAGCTTTTTCCCACTTGCCATCAGACTGCTGAACTCTTAACTGGACTGCACTCAAAAACTGGTCTCCACTTCATACCTTGCACATGTACACAGCTAAATAACTTCTATTTTACTGTCATTCCTGCACTTTATATTTTATACTGTATTTTATTTTATTCTAGAGTAACTTCATAACATTGGAACCTCAAAACATTGTTCTGAGCCGTATGCAACGAAATTTCGTTCTGTATACACCCTGTGCATGCAAAATGACAATAAAGTCAGTCTAAGGCATCTTCCACTCCGTACATCAGTCTTTTTACTGCTGTATGTGTTTTCAGCCAATCCTACATAAAGGGGAGATTTGTGGAGTTGAAATTACAGCAAAGGGTGGTTCCACAAAGTATGGCTTCTGTGAGGTTGAATAAACCATGCACATCATACTTCTCAAATTTTCATCTGTATAAGAAAATGATGGCAATCATTTTGCTTTTTCTCTACACTTAAAGAATATAAACTATTTTTGCTTTGGTCTTCCTCCGAAATCAAAATAAAACACATAGAATTTTGTAGTTGCAATGCAGAGATGTTCAAAGGATGTGAAAATGTTTGCAAGGCACTGTATTAACATAATTAAACAATTAGGGGATTTTAAAAAAAAGGGCAGCCAAATTTAATCTAATCTGCAGAATGTGGAACTGATGAATGATACCATTGGGAAGCTGCAGATGTCTTGTATCACAGAGATTTTCACCATAAAAGTTCATTAAAAAAAAGTTTGCTGCAGTTATTTCTCCATGTCACATCAGCAGTGTCTTACCTTGCCCCTGGTTATAGGGAGAGCAAACTACAGCACCAGCAGCTGCTGCTCTTTCCGACTTTCAGAGGATATATACTGAGGATGCAGGAGACCCAGTGGAAGATAGACAAAACAAATAGCTTGACAGTTTTCCTCTGCCCTCTAACTGGTGTGGAAAAAAAAGATAATGCAAATGAAAAAGTGGCCTGCTGAATGATGATTAGTTTAAACCCAGTTTGCGGCAAATCTGTTCTGCATTGACAGCAGTGTTTCTGCTTTGCTTGTAAAATTAGGGCGGAGCAATTCTAATCTGACTATTCAACACCTTCATGTTTTAATAAGCTTAGAATTGCCTTTATCCTCTTTTCCTAAACCTCCTTGCTGACAGCTCAGCGCTCCCATCCTACATGGGAACAGCAGAATTGTATTTTATTTTTTTTTTATCCTGCAGCATTTTATGTCTCCATGCATTCCTTCATTTTTTTCACTCTGCTGGAACACGCATCGCTGCATGCTGTTGTGACAGATGCTGGCAGTTGTTTGTTCAAGTTTTATTTGACTGCAATTTTCTGCTCTGATTGGTGAAAAGTGGAGAGGGATTGTCAACAATCTGAGGCATTTACAGTTGGCAGTTTTGACTTCGGATTGCTATTTCAAGGAGAAAGACCAAATCAGTTACAATCATTCACTTAGTTTCTAAAATGGAGTTGCGGTTTCATTTGACATCTTAGTAAATTGGGCGTATGCATAGTTTGCTTGCCACTCTGTCTCCACAGTGTACGATGAGAAGCCCTCTAATTTAACAATTTCTCTGCTATTTTAAATGATCCCCTATATAAAAAAATAACACATCACAGTAACATTGGTGGTAAAATATTAAATAGAAATGCATGTTATCTTTATTAATATCAATCTGAGTTCATACAGCTAATGTCTGAGTTTGCAAAGCAACAATTTGACGCTCTAGTTTTTGCAGTTTAATTTTCCTTTTTTCTCACATTCTGTAAAGTGAAACCGAATTTAATAAATTGCTCATCTATACGTTTTGATTTGGAATAAAATGAACCTTGTTTCTATTCCACTTATGCAAATGGAAATAGTAAAGACTTAGGGCATTTCGAAACACACTGCAGTTATTTTCAACAAAACTGCAAACACAACTGCATGACCACAAAGTGAAAGAACTGGAATAAAGAGAACATTTTGACAACTTTAGGGCACAAATTTCAACATTCAAGAGATTTATATTTTTATAGGAATATATACTTTTTTCTGCTTTTTACCTCTTTATCTCAGTTTTTGTTTTGCAGCTGATTGAAGAGTTGCTTATTATACGAGGCTGTGATGTTTACTCTTTTCAATTTGATGTGAAATGCTTTCTTTGTGCTCCGTTCTCAACAACTGGATGTTTAATTTTAATTTTTTCTGAATCAAATATACAGAGAAGCATAAAGAGAAAGAGAAGGCTGGTAATAGAGGCCAAAGGCTAACCTTGGTGTTCCACAACGTGTTGCTCTGACATGCCCCTGAGTGGCAAGGCGTTCAACACGGCTTCCACCTCCTGCTGTGAGATTTGGAGTATAACTCGTGAATATAATTACGGCTGATGATCTCTTCGAGGCTCTCTGCAACCTATTAAAAAAATGAGCAGACCACACAGATTTAAATCTGGCCAGAAACTGAGTTTCTTGATGTTCATAGATATGCTGGAAATATTTATAAATTTAACTTGTGGAAACCCTAGATAAATGAGATTTTGTTCTCCTTGTTAACATTTTGTGCACAGATGAGATTTTAAATCAGTGATTCCTCTTGGACCTTTAAATAGTTTGCCAAGTTAAATACACAAACTAAAGGTTATTACCAGGTTTCTATTCAACCCCCTTTACTCTGCCTATAAATGCATCCAATGAAGCCAATGGCCTGTAGAAGTGACATGATCTGCAAAAACAGCATGTTATTTAATTTCCCTTTGAGATCAGTAAATAATTTTTGAATTTGAATGCAGGAGTGCTGTGGCCAGATGAACTAAAATTAAAACACAAATGAACACCTACATATATTAGGTGTATAGTTTTATCGTTAGAGAATTCTGAAAACCATGTGTCACTTTTTTTTCATTTTCAGAAATCAGGGAGTCAAATGGCATTACAGTATACCTTCCCCATGAAGCTCATATAAACAGTAGCTTTCACAACTACTGCTACAATTCTCTCTTTTTTTCCTAATCCATCTTCTCTTATATTGGACAAGAGAAAAATTAAATTGGTAGTATATGTCAACAGCTATTTGATTACATTTTGTCAAACTGCCCCCATCAGACCTAACTCATCTTTCCGGTTCTATCAATTTTACGTACTCTCCCTCCCGATGGCGCGTTTCATTTTCACTGTTTGCTCTTTGAGCTCCCAGATTGCTCCGTCTATTTGCTTCCTTGGATGAGTTCAGTTTCAAGAACAGGAGCTCTGGTGGATAAGGGAGAAGTGTGTTAGCTGTTCCACCCCATCATCTGAGCTTGTTTTGGTTCAGCTGAATCCTAGTGTGTCTGCTTCGAAGCCTTTCTCCCATCTATTCAAAAGCAATACCGGGGGAATACCGATAGACTCTAAATTCTTTTCCACTTTTCCTATTGCTTTTGCAATCTAATTTTTGACTAGATGGGAAACAGCTGAACTCATAGAAAAGTAAAATAAAATAAATGCTAAAATGTTTTGGGGTTTTTTCTTAATAATGTAAGCATAAGCAGTTTATTTCATCTGAAATCCTGTCACCGCCTGATTTATATATTTTTTAAAAATCTTTAGCCATTTGAAAGGATGAGATGTAAAAAAATAAAAAATTTAAAAAATCCTTCATCTTTTATGTTGAATGGCACATCAAACACTAATACAGTACAGATGCACTCTGGTAAAATGTGCACATTTTCCAGGAGAGTTTTATATATATATATATATATATATATATATATATATATATATATATATATATATATATATATATATATATATATATATATATATATATATACATGTATGAGCATCATCTGTCAATGGGCATGTCAAAGTGACCTTTTAAGCTTTGGATTGGACAAAATGTCTCTGTTCAGTTTGAAAAACAAAATTTTCCATCCCAATCTCATTGATGGTTTTTGATTTATGTTTCTGGTAAACCTCATTACTGCTTGGACCTTGAGGTAAGATTTGGCCCTAAAGAAACATATTTAGAGGTAATGCAGTAAGACTTTCTTGACCGAAAAGACGAAAGGCTGAAAAAAAAATAATAAAGAAAGACTGCAGAGGCAAAGACTGTAATGAGTATGGCCTCTGTGGAAGGTGACAGCACAATGCATTTGAAAGAGTGGTCAACATACAGTAATTTCACATACAATAACTTCGAACACAAAAGTACACTGGGGAACTTTTTATAGTGTTTGAAATAAATGTAGTTTTCAGTTCACGAAGAATGTTTTATAAAAAGTTTAATCAAAATATATTTTTGATAAGATGTTCAAATTTTTTTGAACTATATAATGAGAAAACCTGAACCACAGTCGGGTCAAACCATGTGGAGCACTCGACAAAATTATGCTCATCATAATTGATTGATTGATTGATTGATTGATTGATTGATTGATTGATTGATTGATTGATTGATTGATTGATTGATTGATTGCCCCTACTGACTCTCACTCCCTACTAAGCATATTAGGAAAACCTCAAAATATTGCAAATGCCTTCTCAGGAAAATCAGGTAAATTACTATAAACTAACTTGAAGAGGAAGTCGTCTGTTGAAGAAACAAATATGGTTTCTTCCCTGGAAAAGATGTCAGTGTGAATATACTTACTTGAATTCATTTTTGGCCAATTTCAAAATTAAAATGTAGTCCTTCAAATGATTTCATTGCTTCTTGGAGGTCACGAGATTTTGATCATTTCAAAATATTTGTAGGGTATATCCTTTTCAACATCCTTCTCTCCATTGTCTTTTTATGACTCTGGTGGGGTCATTAAGCTGGTGAAAAGCTTTAAGAATCTCCCTTTTTTTTAGGAGCTGCAAAAACATCTAAAATATTAAGGCTTAAAGTATTAAAAGTCAAAATGTAGGTCCTCAGTGGAGCAATGATACTGTGCAAAGAAACTGAGATCAGGAGTAGATTAGTTGAGCTCATAGCCCAATAATAATGGTGGGAAAAAAATGACTTCTCAAAATTTTTGGCAATTTCTTGAGTTGGACAAACAATTTTTACCGTGCTTGTGAAAAGTAATTCAACGACAATATTTTTGATCTCATAGTTTTGGCTCTACCTGAAACAAATTAATTTAGTTTCTTATGGTGGAACGCATACTCTCAATGGATGGGAACATTGATTTATTTTGACAGTAGCTGTGTTTTCATTGACCATAAAATTGCAACTTTGCAAAATGTTTTTCCGACATTAGCAGAATATTGCTAAGAAATATTTGTAATGGAAACGCAGCTAGTGTTTCTCTTCAGGTCCACAACGAATGCCTTGAATCCTTCATTTTGTGAGACTAGACCTAAAATATGAAGTTTTGTTTATCATTATTCCCAAATTTATTGGCGAGTATTGTTTTCTTAGTGCCTGTCAAAATATGTCTGTTTTAATGTCCATCCTTCCAGACATACATGCATATAGATAATCTAAACACTCTATACATTCACCCCTAAAAGAAAGATATCTATTACATTTGCAATTGTAAAAGTGATTTTTTTTCTCTCTCTCTCTCTGGAGTTGAAAAACTTTAAATCAGGCTTGAAAATGCCAGTGCCAAATTAGGTCATGATGGAGAGATGTTCTAACAAAAGACAAAAATAACACCCTTTTTACTACAATACAGCACATTTTCGTTTGACCACGGTGAAAAGTCTGAGAAACAAAGCCGACACTTGAGATTTGTTGACTGTGTCTTTTCCCGCAAAGAATTTTTAAAAGAATCCATGTTGTTTTCAAAAGTTGATGCGAATTTTAAGACTGCAAATTTGCACATATAGGAAAGAAACCAAAAATCTCAAGACATGTACTAAGTCACATACACACTATAAAATGCTGGGGGTCCAGGAGCACATGCCACACATACAGAGGCAGGTAAATGTGCAAAATGCCCAGGGCCTTCTCATGAGTAGAGCAATAGGTCAATATCATGCTGGATAAGACTGAGGACTCACCAAGACAGACTCAACCTGCCAGAATTCACACTTTTCCCTTGTCTATCTGCTTTCCCATCACAAATTTACTGTAGTGTGCACACAGTAAGGATTAATTTTGGAGTATTTTGTTTTCTATTTCAAGGAAAGATTCCTCTCATTTTCTCATAAAATACTCTTTTGTGTTTAGAAAGAAACTGGGTTCACAATTTTACAGTAAAAACACTGAGTAGTTCAGGGAAAAGGTTCTGGCTTCAAACATTATTTCCATAATTTTCCATGTGTGGTCCATATTAATTACTGATTGTATTATTGGACTGCCTTGGGAGCTTCAGCGTGGTGCTATTTTTTATTTAACAGTGTTCTAACATTTATCACTGATTTCATTCATGGTACCAGCAGGGTTGAAAAATGTTGGGTTTTTAACGACTGTTAGCAAAATACATGCTAAAATTATTTCCATCCTGTTCCGCTGATTTGCACTACGGGATGCAGATTGCGAGACAGAGTCGGGAAATCTGAGCATGAAAGCTCCAGCGCGAATTGATCTGATGCCAGTGGGGAGACTCACTGGCATCCAGAGCCAACGAGCTATTTTAGTGCATTCAAGCTGACATGTTGAATATTGTCTCCAACAGGGAGAGGAGGCCTTGTGCTTGGGCATGAGCCATCTTATTGTAATTGCTAACAAGCACATGGACAAAATCCACTTGAGTGATTGGACTGATAAACTTTGTACCTCTGTTGTTGTCAGAGCAATTACTGAGACAAGCAACAAAGCGGCCGGCCATCCCTGGAGGAATCTAAAGTATGAGTAATGGGGTAAATCTTATTATGTTCTGCCATGTCAAGTGCTCAGAAACAGTACCAGTTCAACATATTTTTTCCTTCTTAATGAACAGCGACACATACATGTCTGCAAACGGTTGTTTCAGAAGACACCGAAACTTTGCTCATTTTAGTTGGAATTACACACCAGCAAATGAGCAAATTAAAACTTTGCAACTTTCTTCGTCTAAAATGCCATGCATCAAAAGTTGTGAACATCCATCCATCCATTCATTTTCTAACACCCTTGTCCCTTTAGAGGGGTCGGGAGGTGCTGGTGTCTATCTCCAGCTAACGTTCCAGGCGAGAGGCGGGGTCACCCTGGACAGGTCGCCAGTCTGTCGCAGGGCAACACAGAGACAGACAGGACACACAACCATGTACACACACACCTAGGGAGAATTTAGAGACCAATTAACCTGACAGTCATGTTTTTGAACTGTGGGAGGAAGTCGGAGAACCCGGAGAGAACCCACTCATGCACAGGGAGAACATGCAAACTCCGTGCAGAAAGACCCCTGGCCGGAAATTGAACCCAGGACCTTCTTGCTGCAAGGCAACAGTGCTACCAACTGCGCCATTATGCAGCCTAAGTTGCGAACAAACGTTAAAAAGAAAAAAAAACAATCTTCCAAATCAAACTTCTAGGATTTCTGCTATTTGAACAAATTAATTTAATTATCCTTATAAATTATAAAGACCAATGTCACTAACAAACAAAAAGGACCGATTCATTCCGTCTTTGAGGTGTAGCAAGTAATTTGTCATTTTTATGTATATCAAGATACCAAAAAAGAAAAAAAAGTGCATTTCTTTTCTCAGGAGGATATCAGTAATGAACAATCTTCCTACAGGGGGATTTTGCTTTAGCAATCCATAATTTGACTGTGACTATATGCAAGGGTTGACATCAAGATATTTTTTGGCTTCCATTTAAAACACATATTGACAAGTGGGCGTCTAAATTTTCCCAGCTGTGGTCTAATTGAAAAGCTGAAAATGTATTAAAAAGCATAGTGTGGAAATATATTTTTGAGGAAAAAGCTTGTCTAAACTAAATTGCCAAGGTCACAGCAAGAAAAAAGGAAAATGCTGATGAATGCGTTGCAAGTAGGTAAGTGTTCCCAATAGGGTAATTTTTATTTTGAGTGTTTTTAGAGTTGATTACATCCACTTTTGCTCACTGTGCCATTAAAGCCTCGTTGTCTCTTTGTAGGCAAAGCTGCACAGACTCAGGGCTCTGTAGGGTCCTTCACTTTCCTATATCACAAGAACTGAAAAACAAAGCCTATTGAAATGTAAAATAATTCTGATATAACTCACAGATATTCAGACATTTCACAAGCATCTAACCTAAAATCGGTTTTTCTTTTTTTTTTGTTGTTTTCTGGAGTTCTCTAAAGACATCTGGATCTAGGAGTCTTCTCAAAACCGAAGTCAGCATAGTCAGAGTTTTGTATTCTTTTTCTTTCGTTCATTTTCAAGCATGGATTGTAGTGGCACAAACACTCCCAGTGTGTTTCCCGCTCCTTTTGTCCGTTTTAGACATGAGTTTTTCAGCTCAGATTAATTGGTGCAGGAAGCCATAGTGTTGTGCATATGGCATCCCTACAGCTGACATTTTCTTGTACTTATTTCCTGACACGAAACCTTTGCATGATTCATTGATCTACAGAGAAAAAATATTTGTTTTTATGTATTGTGAGTGGCAGTGAAACACATTTCCAGCTGCTTATGTTTTTTTTTTTTAAATAATGGCATTGGGATTTGTGTTGAAACTAATGTTAAAGTTCAGTCAAAGAATACGCTAAAATTGTGGCCACTTTATTTGTTTTTCCTTCATTATTTTTGCTGTATTCCCTCATTTTCCAGCTCTTGTCTTTACAAGATGCAGTTGTTTTGTTATAGAGTTTTAAAAAGTAAAACATGTAATCTTCTCAGTTTTTGGTTTAATGTTTAATCATATTTAATGTTAGAGAGAAAATGTATTTTTATCAAAAAAAAATGTACTACAAGTATATTTAAAAGTTTTCATGTATGTAAAAATCTGGTTTACGCATTATTTGACACTAAATATAAGCTCATTATAAGTAAATAAGAACTTCCTTC
The DNA here is from genome assembly GCF_002775205.1 of Xiphophorus maculatus. Taxonomy (NCBI): domain Eukaryota; kingdom Metazoa; phylum Chordata; class Actinopteri; order Cyprinodontiformes; family Poeciliidae; genus Xiphophorus; species Xiphophorus maculatus. Next base: position 9,808,745 of record NC_036448.1, read on the forward strand.
TAAGTCTTATTAAAGACGTGACAATTAGGTAATTAGGTTCAGCTGCATATACAACCCTGATATGCAATGAGTCAGAGGGAGATGGATACTTATCATTTCACATATCAGACAAATACTGCCATTTCTAAGACACAATCGTGTCTTGCAAATATTTATTTATGTATTGACCTTGGTTATGTTTCTTTGATTTCAAAATGTCAAAACAAAAACAGTTTGAAGAACTACAGTTCTTAAGATGTGGATGTTTTATAAAGTCAAATTTTGTTCCCTCCAGAATGCGTTATGAGTGCTCTTTGCATTACGATGCTTTCTTCCTCTTTCAAACAAAGTATCCAGCGTGGGAACACACGCTGAAGTGTGAAACATACTATCATCAACTGCTGCAGATAACGAGTAGAACTTTCTCCTGCTTGCCATTTTGCTCAAAACTTTTTTTGTGCTAAGTTTTGGTGCTGTTTTCCAAAAAAAAAATACATGCTGATCATAAACTTCAAAGAATTCCACTTCACATCGATAATAAATTTCAGTCTTGAAAATATCTTCTGGATTACATCAGTAAGTGGAAATGTCCTATATATGATAACTTGGAAAGATGGAAAATGTACAAGAAGCATTTCCCTCACCGTTCCCACAGGGGTGAAACTTCAGAGTAGTAACATTTTGAAGAGTCTCCAAGTTTTGAGTCTCAAATCTCTAAGAGTCTTTTGTACCCATTAACACCCTGGAGATGCAGCACTCACAAAGTTTTTCCTGTTTGGTCAAGTGCCTGCAAAATCAGTAAAATTGCAAATTGCTCAGTTTATTCAGAGATTCTTAACTTTTTCTGTAGCGCTCATTCAATCTGGAGAGACTCAGACGGAGATGAGAAGACAATTAGAAGAGTTTATTGACAAACAGAATTTAAAGTCTTTGGCGCTCGGGCCCCGGCTGGGGATAACGGTTATCGCAGCGTTAGCGATAGGCTTCAGATGAGCATCCCCGATGCTGTTAGGAACGTCATCCCCCAGGGCCCGGCACTGGTGGTGGAGGTTGAAGAAGGGTGCGGGCCTCAGGACCGGGCGAATGGAGGAGAAGGGGTGGTGGTGGGTTGAGCTCGGCTGGAGAGCGAAGGACGCCATGAATGAAGGTCCTTATCAGCTGGGACTTGGTCGGTGATTGGACGTGACGTGGCTTGGTCCGGCGTTGATAGGTCAACGATTGTGGGCAGGTCCCTTCAATTAACGGGTCCCGGTGGGGATAAAAGAGTCTTCCAGTTTGAATTTGCGCCTAGGCTTCATTTCTTTTAAAATATTTCACTAATAAGTCATTTTTAGTTTACAGTTTTAAGTTAAAGTTTGTGAATCATCTTTGACAATATTACTATTTTAGCAAATCTCAAAAATTTCACCACTACATTAACTTTAAACTTGCTAAAACACAGTAGACCAACACCATCAGATGCCATGGCTCCCTATATCATCACTGACAAGGTAAACTTCACAAATGACCACAAGCACCTTGAATTCTTTGCCTCTCCACTTTCCCTCTATTTTCTGGGAACTTGTTCTCTCAATGAAATGCCAATTTTACTTTCACCAGAAAAAGGACTTAGGCCGACTAAGTCCAGTTCTTTTTCTCCTTAGCCCAGGTAAGATGCTTCTGATTTGTCTGGTTCTTAAAAGAAGACATTTGACAGTTGTGGCTGGATCTATTTGTGTAAGCTGGCTCTTGAAGCACCGACTCCAGCCGCAGTTCAGACCTTGTGCATCTCCTTCAAACCCTGGAATTAGCTCTTCACTTTCTTTTCAATCCAACACTTATCCTTTTCACTTACTTGTACCTCACGTATCCCTATTAAGCTTTTTTAAAAATGTGTGAGCACAGAATCCTAAACAGTCATGTTCTTGAGCATTGAGCTTTTTTGCTTACTGTCCCTGTGGAAAGAATTGATGACCATGAACTGTAACTAAAGAAGTCTTCTGCATGGTTATGTGGACTATCATAACATATTTACAAGATGACCTTCCTGTTATTTTTACTGATCTGAAGTAATATTCTAATTTTTAGAGAAACATAGTCATCAAAATGAACAAAAAAACAACAAGAAAACATTTGACCCTGTGTGTATCTTTATATGTGGTTGTAGATAAACTCAAATACAATGAGATGTACCTGCATTCTGACTCAGATTGAAGAGCCAAAGACACTGAGCCAAGATTAGCGTTTTGTTTTCTTTTGTTTTGTTTTAAATGGAAAGTCAGAGACTTTATGGAGCATGAGGTCCAGTTACACAGGTGACACTGGTCGAGTATTTGTCAGGCAGGTAAGTTGTGGCTGGACATGTTGCTACTGTTCAAGAGGCAGAACAGTCACCTGAAGGTCAATGAAATTCATGGGATTAGAAATCATAGTACTGTCAAGCTGCACAGACAAAGTATGACTGGAAGAACAATGAAACAATCATTAAGATAAAAATCAAAGGTGTGAGCAAAATGAGAAAAGTATCTGAATACGCCTGTGATAGTTATCACCGCATTCAAAATACCAGTTATGAGGAAAAACAAACTGCAACAATTATTGTTTGCATATAGGATACGTTTAGTTATGAAACTAAGTTGATCTTGCTCATGGATAAAATCCATCCTTGTGAAAACCAAGTGTCTTCCTGTCAGTACAAAATGCAACAAATAAGCACCTGAGAAATGTTAACTAAGCAACAGCCACTTATTGTAGCAAGAAACGTTTCAAACTTGTACAGAGCATGTTGTTGTTTTTGGTCATGTTCATGCAGATAAACTCCTGTGTGAACTCTGCAAAAAAAGAAAGTGTAGGAAGTTAAACAACTTTCAGCACTCTAACGTTAATCAACAGCTACACTTCATGTATTATGTTTTCAAGATACGGTAGCATCATAAGGTAAAGACATTTTCCAAGCAGCATGTTTTCTGCTAAAATTCTTTGTCCCTATCTTACAGACAAGTCCCTGCAGACACCTATAATTATAGCATTGGCGCAGGAATAAATTCAGCTGTTTTTTTTATCCTCTTAGCAAACTCTTAGAAGTGTGTTCACAGACACTTGTCTGCAAAAGCCCTGTGAAGCCTCAGACGCTTTACACTGCAGGGTTTGTGTGTGGGTATTTCTGAGCTGCAAGGTGAAAATTACAATTTACACTCTGTGTGTATTGCAGAGCTACAAGGACCAGTAGGTGGGATGATGGCAAACAGAACATTGTAGAGACAACTCCACAGTTTACATGGAGCCATATGACAGACAGAACTGCAGGCACAAGGTGTTTCACAAAAACATAAATCATTCCAGGCACAACATGACCAAGTATAATACAACACTTATAGCAATTACAGGAGTTTTTGTTCCTCGTCTGAGCTTTGTGGAAAAGACATGTAGGGTTGAGTAAAAACGGCAATCGGTGCAGCGCGGTGCAGGCCTAAAGAAGTCAGAGTATCGAAGTGTGTTGCTTTTGATTTGCCATCTCTTCAAAGTTTAGGAAGATGTTAACCAAAACATTCTGCAACACGGAAGTGATGAGAGTTTTGGTAGATTTGAGTAGCTCTATCTGTATAAAGATACAGACAGAGCAGCTGTTGAATGTTACTAATAAAGTAAGGTGCAATCTAACTTACTTTTCAAAATGAAGTAACCAGTAAAGTAACTAAGTTACTTTGGAAAGAGTAACTGTTTCAATCTGTAGTCAAATTATGTTTTCAAAGTAACTGTGGCAACACCGCATGTGACCAAGCAGACAACCACACCCTCCAAGTCTATTCAGGAGTACCTTGAATCAATCAAGAAATCAAATGTTTTTTTGTATAGAACATTTGAGCAACAAGGCATTTTAAAGTGCTTTAGATCATAACAAAACAAAAACAGAAAGTCATGCAACATAAAATCCACATTCAGTTTAAAATTTGCATGAGCTATTTTTGTCACCACCTGAACAACAGAACCAAATCATCTGCAAAACGCCGGGCCTGAGCTACTGCTCGCAATGTGGACCAGGCTCTGACACCAATTGTACAGAGACCTAACAACCAGTTCCAAAGTGTCTGATATCCCGGACTAACCCCCACAAGACCCATTAAGCTAAGAAGGTACGTGTTATTTTACCTACATGGGATTTCTTGTGCACTGCACACAGATGGAACGTCTCTTTCCTCTTGTCCTCTCACAGTCCATAAATCCTCTCCTCTCCTGACTGTAACACGGGGATGTTACACTTGTGGATTTTCAGAACAATAACTTCATTAATCTTCCTAAATGATTATCAGACAGCCTCCATTACTCCATGTTTGATTATTGCATTCAGGTTCATATGTGATTATTTTTTTATTAACAGAAAATGACAGTGGAAGCAGGCTATCGAAATGCAATAAAACCATTTTTATCTATCAACCTATTTATTATTTTTCAAATCACCCACTATTTTTTGATTGCAATTAAATACAAAAAAGAAAGAAAAATACCCTCTTGAAGTTTTTCTTTTAGCACATGGCCAAATGAGCTAGTGGTACAACTTTTTATTTAGGTGGAGCACAGCCAAACAGTTAGCAAAAATTTTTATTTAACATATAGATGCATATAACTACAGCATAAACCTAATTTTATTGCAAGAAATGTCTCCGTTTTTGTGTGTGTGTGCATACAACTTCCTCTCTATTTTTTGAGAAAAAACATCAAATTAAAAATTACTATACACAAACACAAGTAAGCAGATTGTCTGTCATTAATCAGCCACTAAAGGTTTCTGTCAGGAGCAGGGATTTTTTTTCCGCTCTGTTGTGTTTCTGGCATATCTCCAACTTCACTTGGCCACTACAACTTGAGTAACAACAATGCATTGCGTCTGAGTGTGTAAGAGAGTTTGAAAAATGTCAATAAATGCCATTCATCAATATAACATAAGGTCTTTCTTGAATTATTTACCCACAAAGAGCATTGAAACACAAAACAAAGACTGCACTGAAATCCTTTAAACATTCATACTGCGACCAGCATGCTGGAGACAAGGGCAATCACACTGGACAAGTCAGATCAGCGAGACCAGTGTGACTTTTTTTTACAGAAATGTATCATAAAGAAAACATAACTTCTAACAAAATAAGTTAGGACTAAATCAGTGAACACTCATAGTACATCTGCAGCTGTAAGAGAATCTATGACAGTGAAACTTAAAAAATCTGCAATGTGGTTATAAGCCTTTGAGTAAGTAATGAACAACAAAATCTAACCTAACCTTTTAAAAAAGACTCTATAACTGCTCATAAGTTTACTTACTGACAGAATAGTGGACATGAAATTGTAGGCCGTCAGTACTGTGTTTAACCCAAATGCCCATAGTGAAGAATTAATGTCTGTGGATTCAAAAGATCAAGGCCAATAAAACAGCCCTGGGCAAAGAAGACTTTCTAGTCCGTTGCCTTTCTCAAAGAGTTAAAGCTGTGATGCAACAGCAGGATCGGGCAGCAGAAAAAAAAAACCCTACAAAGGTACATTCAGAAATGATAACTTTCATTTTTTCATTTAAACAAATTAGGTATTCCTGAGGTGAACATTTAAAAATTGATCAATGCAGATTTCAAAATTTGAGCATGCCTCCACTGACGTACTCTTGCTGTGCAAAGGCATATGCTTGAATCTGTCTGGCCTGATCAATCTTCATATTCTAGTTTCTCTTAGCATAAATGGAGTAAAATATTTTATGTCCTACTGTATGAAGATGGTGAATGTTACTTTTTGCTGTGGTGTTACGAACTTTTATTCAGTTTCCAATACTTAATGATCACCTGACCATCTTGGGCTGAAAGTCCGATGTTATGTACAAAGTCTATTATTGCCACCAAGTGGTCTAATGATTATTTGTTTACATGGCGTCTCTGCAGTGGGATTTTATTGCCATGAAATGATTTTGACAAGTCATGCTGCGAAATCAGACAGGAAAGCAATACTGAAACGCTCTTGATCTACAGTTTCTCTGTATGCCTTAAAAACTCAAGTATGTATGCAATAGTGAGACCAGAATATAAGCCATAAAGCTATGCTACTATGAAGAGTAATAAAACGGAGAAGGAAGGAGAACATTGGAACTCTGCATTTCCCTTGGAAGTAACTTTTATTAGCTTCCTTTCTCTGCCTTGAAAGCAGAGCAGCTAAAAACTTTACAGATAATAACCACAACTTTTATATAAATACTGCTGACATTTGACACTTCACTGGTTCTTGGGAATTAAAGCTCTTTAATAAAAAGCTCCTCATTAACAGAAATAGAAAAAAAATTGTGTATAAAAAGAGACATGCTGTATTTAGAGTGTTTCAAACTGTACTCCTTAACCAAATTAAGATGTTCCTATTTCTAATCATAATCCTCTTGTTTTCTGAGAATAATGAAGTACTGTGACTGAATTTTAAGACCTACACATATATGAAGAACACACAGTTATTAGTTTATTTAAATATTTACAGAGCAAAGGGAATTACAATAGAAACTCTTAAATTATAATTCATAAACATTTTAATGCAGAACTGTGTCTCAAATTTATCATCTGAGCCCAGAAGAAAACCCCCCCTTCTTAATTAAATGATAAGATCTGTGCTAGATTAACAAAAAATAAGACAAGCAGTTATGAGCAAATAAGTTTTAACGTTTTGGAGACGTTCTTTTTAAAGTGTTTACATTTTTATTGCGTAATCTAAAGATCAGGATCTGCTTAAGTTGTTTCATCTTTTTCTTCAGAATCTCTGTTGATTAGATCCGTTACTGGGGAAGCTAACCGAGTGAACCCGAGTGCAGACCCAGACAGACACGGGACGATAAAAGATAACGGCGTAATTTACGGACTGAACAGGTGCACATATTAAGATGAGACGCGAAGGGGTCTTGAGCAGAGGAGTGGGTGGTGTGTGTGACGAGCAGGTTTGAAGCAGACCTAAGTCCTCAGCTGAGACAAAAAACAAGGCAACTGCAAAGGAAAGAAATGACTACAATGAAAAAGCACAGCTGCAAGAAAAAGCTCAACATAGACTTTAACACATTTTACCCACTCAGACAATCAGACTCACTAAGTCTGAGGCAAAGGGTGCTTTTAGACGAACAAGGCCGAGGATCTGAACAAGGAGCCACATTTCTTTTGAGGTCTGAAGTGCAGAGGAGGCTGAAGCGTTTTGCTTCCGACTGACTCTGCTGATCCAGTTTGTTAGTTTGAAAAAATTTTGTTTTTGTTGTTTTGTTTTTAAATCTGTGAAGACTGTAAAAGTTGTGTCATGTGTTCCCAGTTTCAGGGAGGTTAGAAAAAAAACCGTGAACATTGGAAACCAGCTTTTTTTTTTTTTTATCTAGATGTTAACATAAATAAACATTTACGATAAAAGCAGGTGAATTCAAGCATCTCTATTTGTTTGCTTTGATTTTGGTGCAGATAACCATGAATGCACAGCCTTCGTGACTGAATGTGACCCAGCTTCCTGCATCAGAGGTTGTTAGGATGGATGGTAGAAAATTGGAATAAAATAATGAAAGATGGTTACAGACCGACTTCATTTTATCATAGATCCGTTTTCAGAAGAGAGAGAACTATTTATACTGCAGTATAAATAGGTTGGAGGTGATTGAGGTGAATCCGGGTGATGAACTTATTGGACTAAATTTTATTTATTTTTTCTTTTCTCTGCTGGAAGAAGAACAAGTAGCAGATTCACTTAGATCAAGAATTTCGTTCCAATTAAATCAGCCATTGTTAGTGGTTTGTATTATGTTTCTTTTAAAAGCAGTCCATTCCTTAAGGTTCCTTTAGGACACTGAAAATGTCTACCAACTCATTTTATTTCTAGTAGAATGATCTGACTAATTGCTGGCCTCCTTCTACTGATTTGGGGATTTCTTCAGTTTTCTAAAATTCATGATATGATGTCTAACTTTCCTAGACATTTATAATCACTTAGGTCGGGCTAATGTCTCAAAATGTGCTGTTGGTTATATTTCTAAATACTTTTCTCAAAAAATATACTCAAGCGTTTCTTCCAGTTTAGTTCAACTTCAAGCTTTCTGAAAACTCAGTTTTCCAAAATCTACTGATCTCCACATATCATTTTACTGAAAAAAAAGGAAAAACATACTCTACTTAAATAATCAATTAGAAACTCCTTATCAATAATTTGACTATATCTGTTTAAGTGTGGGTTTTAAAAGTCCTTTTGTTTTGCCATAGACGTCTACTTGCATGGAAATGAATTTATCAGAAAGCAAATGTGCTTCGGGTTTGCATTAGTGCGTGACTGGTTTGACCTTAGCTTACCGCCTTTAGAAAAAGAGAAACTTCTTTCGCAAAGCTGAGTATCTGACTGAAACACAAACCCTTCAAGCGTGCAAAAAAGTTGAGATCTGAGTCTGAATATTAAGACTTCAGAATGTTTATTGTACCTTGCAGTGTTTCGTAGCAGTCAATGTTGCCTCACAGAAGTACAGAAAATTGTTTCATTCAAGTCACAACTTTATTATTTGGTTGTCATAAATTGTTTGCTGTTCTGAAATCTTAGGCTGTATATTAATTCCATGGCTAATTGAATTTTATACAGAAACTGTTATGTAAGCATAACGTTAACTCAACACCAAATTTGATTGGATATGAATTCTGTAGATAAATGTTCATACTTTGAGAAACTGTGAATTTTGTAAACAAAACATATAGACCAGACTGCAGATATACATAAGATAAAACTAATTTAATTTGAGCAGTTAAATTAAGAAAAAAAAAAACTTGAACATTGAACAAGTTTAAAATTTTTGCAAAATGTGCAAAAATGTTAATGTGCCAACATTTATTTATGTATTAGCACATTATTCTTTTAATGAACATCTTTGTTCATTAAAACAATGTACAAAAATGTGGAGTTCAAGCATTTTTTTAAATAAAATTGGTAAAGTTAGCAACAGAAAAAATACAGTTTTAGGTTTTGGCTTGTTTCAGATGGAAAGGTCATAACTTCAACCTTTACTTTTAAGAATAATTCAAAGTGGATATATTGCCCATCTTGTGCTATGATGATTGCATTTTCATTTCAAAAACAAATCATATTTTCTACTTCATGTAGCTGAATATTGTCTTCTTATCAGCATCTTAGCAGCAATGATGGAAAATTTCTGTATTGTGTTTCAAATGGCTTTTGCAGCTGGTTACATCAAGAGCCTCATTTTCTCCACACAAGAATTTACTTTAATTATATTTTAGCACATTATTATTTATTGATGCTTTCTGAGAACCAACAGTTCGCTCCAAATATGAGAAGAAGACATAAAAGGTGGGAGTGTCTAAGGTGTGTCTTAAGTATTTTATAACTTGGACACAGTAATAAAATATTAAAAATGCCAACACTTCTAATATTACATTTCAATCTGGAGAGACTCACACAGAGAAGAAAATAGCAGTTAAAAAGATTGATTGGTACAATTTCTTTGGCGCTCGGACCCGGCAGAAGACCGTGAGCCGAGGATCGCCGTGAGCAGGCGGTCTGCTCGGCGAGCTCGGGATAGTCTTCCCCCCGGGACCGAAACTGGTGGTGGAGTGGAGCTTGGAGAGGAAGAGCACAAGGGATCCTGGACGACGACCCTCATGGTGAAGGTGGAGAAGGGGAGGAGGTGGGTCGAAGCACGGCTGACGAGCAGGAAGACCCCAGGGTAGCTCGGACTTTTGAAGGTGTCTTTGGACGACGATTGGCTGGAGCGGCGTGAAGCTCCGGTCCGGATTGGCTGCGGTCGGGCGTAGTGATTAGATGATGTGGTGAAGCTGGTCGAGTCTCCCAGTTTGAATTTTCGCCAAGGCTCCATTTCAATCTGGAGAGACTCACACAGAGAAGAAAATAGCAGTTAAAAAGATTTAATGGTACAATTTCTTTGGCGCTCGGACCCGGCAGAAGACCGTGAGCCGAGGATCGCCGTGAGCAGGCGGTCTGCTCGGCGAGCTCGGGATAGTCTTCCCCCCAAAAGAGGGAGCCGGGCCGAGGCCTGGCTGGCCTGCAGTCGGATGACTGATAGGCGCACCACGTTGGTTGGGGCCTGCAGTCTGACAAGACTGATAGGCGTCGGTTGGGGCCTGCAGCTCGGCGAGACTGATAGGCGTCAGTCGGGGCCTGCAGTCGACGGGACTGATAGGCGACGGTAGGGCCTGCAGCTTGGCGAGACTGATAGGCGTCGGTCGGGCCTGCAATCTGACAGGACTGATAGGCGTCGGTAGGGCCTGCAGTCTGACAAGATTGATAGGCGTCGGTAGGGCCTGCAGTCTGACAAGATTGATAGGCGTCAGTCAGGGCCTGCAGTCTGACGAGACTGATAGGCGATAGGGCCCGCACGCTGGCGGGACTGATGGCGAAGCAGCGTGATGGACTGCGAGGCCAAGCCGGCAGGGCTGAGGGCCTGTTGGGCCCTGCTAGCTTCCCTAGGTGTGAAATAAATGTTAGAGGTGACTGTAGCGGCCTCTTGGAATGAACAGCCAGATGCAGGGAGTTCCGAACGGGTGCAGTTTAATCTTGACCTTTCTTGTCAGACACCGTGAAAACTGTAGCATAAATAAAGGATACATAATGTATAAATAAAACATGAATGTTCACAAAACACAATTGCGCACATTCCTACCTCATTCTGCTTTCCAAGAGCGCTATTTTACAAATTTTCTTTTTCTTCAGGCTCTAACGCTGACTCTGCGTGGTTAGCGAAACAGGAAGTGCCTAACACAAAATACGCAAGGAAGAAATCTACCGCTCTTCAAAATAAAGCACAAATCAACCACTAAGTGTCACTGTGGGACCAATGAACAAAAAGAAGAATTTCACCATTAAGTAGCTATTTACGGTGACTAGGGCTCCACCACCAGTAATTTGGAGAGATGCTCACCTGCAGACATTGCATGTGGAGCTTCGAGCACAGCTGAAAGATTTGGTAGGATATAGGATGAGAAGGCCGGGGATGACCAGCGGCCGAGCTGAAGGAGAGAAGCTGAAGGGACGCCTGACGATGGTGATGTGGCAACGCCTATTCTAAAAGAATGGCCCGAGAAGTGGCGAGGGGGAGGATCTCAGCTGAGATCAGTCTGAGGTGGCAGATGAAACGGGCAGCGGTTGTAGTGGTCAGGGAAGAATTTAGTATCGAGTTAGATAGTCTCTAACTGATTGAATACTTTAGATGCAGTGTGAACTCACTCCGTACCTGAAATCCATAGAAGGCTAGGAGGAAAGCGCATGAGTGGAGCTCTGATGTAGGGGACGAAGGCGCCGGATTGGTGTGCAGTGATAAGATTCCCAAGTGATGGGAATGAGATGGGTTTCCAGCTATCAGGATTAGAGGAGCTATGCTTAGAAATCCCTTGAGAAGAAATTCACAGCGGGGTTCGACTAGACTAGATGACCAGACTAGACTAGATGATGTGGTAGGTTGCTAAAGCTTAGCGTGAAAGTTGCTTCCAGCGAGCAGACTGCGGATGTAGGAAAGAACTGAAGAAGGGAAGCTGTAAGAATGCTTTGCACGGAGGCAGATGTGGGAGTTATAACTGGACCTGGAGGGACAGACTGGCTGCCTGTGATCTGCTGTAATATGATTAAGTTGTACGGATATACGAATCCTGCTTAACTAATTAATTAATTAATGCAACTACGGATGAATGCGTGGATGTAATTCTCGAAATCCTGGAGTGTTTTTATCTTATGCTGGGGCAATGAGACGAAGTTGGATCGCTAAATAATAGGGGCCTGTAAATCCCCCAAAAGCTCTTTAGAGAACGCAAGGAAAAGGGTAGAACAAGTCAGGATTCCTACTGCGCGGTAGACTACAGCACGGACACGAGACCGAGAGTCGACGTCGGGCCGGAGGTTAGTTTCCTGCCAATGAGGATCGCCATACGTCCTGCTCCAACGGCTGGTAGCGACCGACAGAAAGGGATTACCGAAACGCTTTTAGGTAATCGGCCACATAACAGGGAAGTTAGATCTTCGTGAGCCATATTGCCAGCGACTGTCCGGCTTGGTGGTAAGCAGTCGGATTATCGGGGAACGGGAGGCTTGTTTTATACGAGCGAGCTTTGTGGTCGGCTACGACTAGCTCCAGCGGTAATTACTGACCATCCATTTACCAGAAGAACATTGGCTGGTTTTATCCCGTCGCGTGTATCGAACTGACGGCTGTACAGATGACGCTGACCACCTAGCGCGCATGTCTGCGTACCAACTGTGTGTATGCCTCCTTGATATGGGTCGGAACCAATGGATGACGAGGAAAGAAAGCTGTCAGAGCGAGCGGCGATGTGAACTATGAATCACTTGAAAGAGGACTCGTGAAGTTCGTATCGCTGTGCAGGTGAAGCTGACTGTTCGAGGGTGGAGGTTAAGATTGACGACTGGAAAGTACGCAGATGAGATCCGGTCTGGCTGCAATGAAGCTGCAAAATTAGAGAGCCTACGAGCGGCTTCTGATGATCAGACTACTCGGGGTGAGACATTGGCCCGACTGAGGGGGAAGGAGAACCATCCTCCCCGCTTTGTGCACCAGGAGCGGCCCCGTTATTGATGGTGCTGCTAAGGTGTGTGTGCATGACTGTTTCTCCCCTTGTATGTCGGCTGCCTGGGTGGCTTGTGTTCCTGATTGCACAACTGAGATCGTCAAGCCATCTACGGTCAATGGCTGGGATTGCGGTTGTTGTGGTGCTGGACCTACTAATGAAGCCATTCGTGTGTTCCTGCAGCGTTGTTACGCTTCCACCTGGTTCACCAGATATAAGCGCGGATCTAGGTAGGCTGCGTCTCTGCTCTCGGGTAATCTACCTGCTGGGTCCATGGTTAAGGTATTTTCTCTTTCAGACACCTGATGACTGCACCATTTTGGAGCTGCAGCACTCGGACGCTCTGCCATCTGTGTGGATGGGCTGCTTGCATGGATCTGGAGTAGAAGGGGCAGCACAGCTTTTTTTTTTTTTTCCCCAGAAAGAGAAATTGTAAATAAAAGATTGCCCATAACTCCGTTTGTTTTCAGGTGCGTTTTATATGGAACTTTAGGCGGATCCCCTCTACTAGTCGTGAAAAGCTTAAAGAAAATGGTGCTGCGATTAGGAGACCAGCGGCAGCTGGGGCGGAGGCCAGAATGAGCTGAAATGCAAACTGGAACTACTGACAGAATTTGGAGCGAGCTTAGCAACAGAGGGAAGAGAGGGCTACGGCGGCCTGAGCGGGGAACTAACGGAACGAGCTAGTCGCGACCCTGGAAATGCCAAGACTGACCGGCGATAGGAGGCGTGGTAAACGTGAGTTAAAGGCACTGGTACGCTGACAGAGACGTAAAGCGAAGGGAGAATGAACGAGTCAGGAGCAGGTACGTCTTACCTAGACGACGCCCAATGGGCGCAGATGAAGCTGCGGGTTGATGAGGCTGACAAGCCAGCTGCGAGCCGAGATAGGTGGAGGTGAGCGTAGCGGTCTGATGCGACGTCCTCTCGGAGGTGAACTGGGAGAGACGATCGGGCAACGGATCGAGTCCATGGTGGGGCGAGCAGGAAGAGCCGACGTGCGTCGGTGCAGCCACGGCGGATCGTGGAGACAACCAGCGCTTGCTGCGGGGGACAGCGCCAATGAGCCGCAGCAGCCTATGGTGAGCCGGAGCGGGGAACCGGGCAGATAGCGGAGGACTGCGACGTCAACGAGGGGAGGACGGAAAATTCCGGCTCGTCGTCGCCGATGGAGGCCGAAGGAAGGCGTGATGAGGGCGGTTAGATTGGTGAGGAGTGGCGGGGAGTCGACAGGAGCGCAGCCGGCCGGTGAGGGATACTGCCTGGATCTGGGCGGACGGAAGGCAGCTGAAACTTGTTGACTGAATGACGGAGAGGTAGGAGAAGCGTTCACGTAGGTTCGAAGCACGGCTGACAAGCAGGAAGACCCCAGGGTAGCTCAGACTTTTGAAGGTGTCTTTGGACGACGATTGGCTGGAGCGGCGTGAAGCTCCGGTCCGGATTGGCTGCGGTCGGGCGTAGTGATTAGATGATGTGGTGAAGCTGGTCGAGTCTCCCAGTTTGAATTTTCGCCAAGGCTCCATTTTCTTCCCCATATTCAGATCACAAATAAAGCCAAAGTTTTGGAATTATATCGAATCATTTATGCTAATACATAAAGATGATCTAGGATGTAATCAAAGTTTTAAGCTCAAACAGGAAAATACATTTTCTCACAAAACTTCTTGAAAGCTTATGTACTTTTCCAAAATTTATTGTGAGATTCCAGGATTTCTAAGATCTTACATTACTTTCTACAAAATATAAATACATTTAAATAAATCCAAACAGATAATGTCCACTGGCTAATAAAATACACAGAGATTGAGCAAAAATACTGAAACACTGATTCATTCACTGTAATTTATTTTTATTGTTTTTCACAGCTCTTTAGTTATACCAAGATTAAAAAATGCTGGGTTTAAAAAAAAGAAGAAATATATTTGAGTTTATGTTTACTCTACGTTTTTCCATTATTAGAAGCATCAAATATAAATACAGAGAAACATAAAGGTAATTAAGATTACATGGATTTACACTAAGTGCCCTTGTAAGCCCTCATGAATCAAACCTCTGAACATTTGTAGGAGTTAAAGTTCTCACCAAAATAATAGTCCTTGAACAGAAAAAAAAAACCTGTAATCTAATCAATTGAGTTCTGTATAAAACACTTTTCTTTAAAGCATTGAACACAATTGTTCTTTTTCATCTAATCAGACTTTCACTGCTCCTCACGCCACACAGCCTGCTTTGATTCTGAAAATGTGCAGACCTGTTGAACTTTACTGAACTCCTGTCCACACTTTTACACACTGCTCAACAAGACTGCTTTTGACTATCAACTAATGCCATGCAGCAGAAAACAGAAAATACGACCGCATATAATACAAAATAAAAACCACATAAAGGGAAAGAAGAGCTCAGACGTGAACACATTAGTCGACTAACAGGTCGTCAAACGTTCCCCGAAAGAAGGAGCTGGTTTCAGTAAATGTCAAATCTGCTCAAGACAAACAGAGAGCACAGCCGGAGTCGTGTCAAATGGAGCCTGAAAATATTAAATATTTCATAGTCTCTCAAAATAAGCCATGTATATTACAGTTGATGGAAGTGCAGTTCCCCTCATTAATCCCAAGAGGAAAAAAATGAAGTGACAGTGTCGAGAGCTGCTGGTAAGGAGCTGAAGCAGACGTTTTTTTTCTCTGTTGGTCTCCTTATTGCTTTCTACAGGCCTGTTGATACTGCAGATTACAGGGTTCTTATTGTGCTGCAAACCATCATTCATAGGATGTCTGCAAATCTCTAGTTAAGCTCAGGGTAATGGACAAATCACCCACGGGAAGCAATACTGGGTTATAGCTTCGCCAAAACACAATTTACATTAATAATGATATGCATGCTATCAAGCATAATGAAAATATAGCCTATTTGTGTTAAGCCTGTAAACTGCAGTCAGGAGAACTACTCCCAACAGGTATACGTTTTGTGTCCTTGTGTCTGTTCAGGAGGTAAAAAAGCAGAAAGGAAAAACAAAAAAGAGGAGCATAAAAACCAATGTATTCTTTCTGAAGGCCATTTTGAGTTGGGATTCAATGTGTATTTCATCAAAGAATTATTTTCAAATTCCTCCACTGGTAATTTATTTTTTATTTTTTTGCTTTTGTTACTTGCTTGAATGATGAGTTGAGGGGGATTCGATGGAGCCTGAGAAGATATTTTTTAGTCGGTACACAAGCAACTAAACTGTGTAATATTGGTAGTAAGAAGTACGATTCTTGCCATTTGTGAAAAGCTGTTTCATACCACTGTCCAGGGGTGGGGTTTCAGGGGAAGCAACAGATGGAAGGCAAAATTGTTGAGCATGGTGTATGTAGGATTACATAATGTGGTGCCTCATTAGATTATATAGTAGGCTGCCCCAGTCATTGTTGACTCGTGGTTGCTGTTGAAAATGGACTAATTAATATAACTGTTTGTATAGCACTTTAAGAGCTAAGGAAGCCGCCTGAGTAATGTTTGCTGTGATTGGTTCTGAGTAATGTTTGCTGTGATTGGTTCTGAGTAATCTCAAGCTGCTAATGAGAGCACATGTTCAGTGTTAGACAAGCAGAAAGTTGAAGAAGTTGGAGATTGCTCAGAGCTGTTGTACAAGAGACTGAGAGCGTGTAAATGAATGACAACCACTCTCAGCTCGATTAAAAAAACCAAGACCGGAAAACTCTCCTCATTCTTTACCGGATGCTCGTGGTGGCTGTACTATTTAAGGAACTAACACACAAAATAAAGGGAGCACAACAGTTGCTAAAAACTTTACAAGACATCGACTGATTTTAGTGACATAGTGGGTGAATAATATTGAATAAAGTGTTGTACTACATCACTGGCTTTATTTTCATTCTTACATTTAACTTTATGACACACACAATTACAAGCGGATCGTCCATATTGTCTCCAAGTGTATTCTGGGGAAAGCTCGTCACCAACCGTCCACCAAAGTCATCATCAGTCACTTGGCAACAAATGGCAAACTAGCTAGAGCATTTCTACAGACTAAGTTAACATGAGTGGAGCTCCATAGAGCAGCAAAGTGAAAAGGATGGAAAAAAGAGGGCAAGGAAAAGCCAAAAACTGGACGCATATTTTGTTCCTCGTCTTGTATTGAAAAGGACTTTTTTGTTGGCAGCGATTCAGACCCGCCAAAACTGCCAGCCCAGCGAAGGAGCTGGACTAGTTACAGGTAGCAACTCTGACATTATTCACAAAGTGTGAGTTAACTGTAGGCTGGTTGTAAATTGTATCAGCCCAGCCGCTGAGCTTACATCCCCTTTTCTCTGTATTAGTGGTTGTTACAAAGAATATAAGATAGTCGTTGTTGTTGTTGTTAATTTTATTGCCGGGTGCTTTTACACAGTCCGGTTAAACTGTAAATAGAGTAAAAACAAAACATCAATACTTAGTATTGCAGTATTCAACAAACAAAATCTTAAACAGATTTATTAGCTAGGCTTGACTTGACTAACCGGTGATAAGGCAAAGTTTACTCTTAGAACACGTCGTCATATAATAAACATCCAGGGGTGTTTATTCGGCTTTCAAATATCACAGCGCAGCAAACACAGCTAGCATTTGGCTAATTAGCAAATTCAGCAAGCTCACGCTCAGAACAGATAACAAAAACTCATCTTCCCACAGCCTACAGCATTAATATAACTCACCACGTTGGGCAACACTCATGAACGCCAGTAGAATATGATTTTATGTTAGATTCAGCTTGTTAGCTTCAGCTAACGGCAGTCTCAGTGCATTACTGGCCTGCCGTAAGTTTCTTCTCTTGTTTTACCTTCCGTACCAATGCAAAGCAACTACAGAGCCCCCTAGCGGTGATGTCAAGGACTGAAGGCTGAGTTGTAGTCGATTTCAACGCTTCGGGTTGAGCGTTTTTGAGCCAAGACAGCAGTATGGCGTTTATAGTTAAGGTTTACATCAGAGCCGCCTGAGAGAGCATCTTAAAGAAGATCGTCCAGTTTGTCTGAACGGCGGCGCGCGCGATCCGCGCCTTATTACAAAAATCCAGAGGTGCACGAGGTGCTGCGACACTCTGCGCATGCGGGGCGTGCCTCTGCGTGCCCGGTTCAACGCGCGCTGCTGCGTGCTGGTTCAACGAGTCAACCAGGCTTCAGGCTCTGAGTTTGAAATTGATAAAGTGTTAAAATGATCCGAACCCATCCGCGGTTCTGAACTGATTTGAATTTGTGTCGTTTCATCATTAGTGACCAGCAGCCTGATGTTTCTGTTCTCTTGGTTTGTTGTTGTACTTCATGTCAGATGGATTTCAGAATGACAGAATGGCTCTCTGTGGAGGTGAAACTTGTAAGCTCCGCTGTTGCGGGCATGTCTATGTTATAAAGTTAAATTATCAGGAGCTTTATTATTTGGGTATAACGGCCGGTCATTAGCGACCCCCACACCCCTGGTGCCACTGTCAGTCGGTTTTAAAAGTCACTGCAAAAACCAAGTCTTTTTTTTATTGTAACACAACACATACAATCACTAAATGGTCTGCTTTCACGAAAGGGCTGAACTCTATCTTGAATAACCACAGGAACGGTGAGCTTATCACCCCGCTTTGTGATGGGGTCCCCTGTAATGAGAAGGGCCTCTGAAGGAGTGCAGTAAAATCAGGAAGGCAAAGAAAACTGCTGACCACGTCCTTTGCTGCAAAAAGCAGCTGAACTTGCAGCTGGCCCGTCTCACACCCTCGGTATCTGCTCAAGTTTCCCGTCCTTGCCGGATCCACCACCTACTTGTCCGGCTTACCAAGCCGAACTGCATTTCTCAAAGATGTGCTTCTTTGTAGCCGCCTAGAATCTCCCAGCGGGTTAATCTTTCGAGACTGAGCTGAATTATCTCTTTACAAAGAGAACAACTATTAACATATTTTATAAAGAGATGCACTTGTACTGTGTAAATACGGCATTTCTCAATGTTACAAAGTGGTTTGTGAATCTTGATGTTTTTTCAAAATCTTACTGTGGGTCAGATTACGTTTGTGGACAAATCAGATTCAATACGTATGGAATGTTTTCTTTTTGCTCTAATCACCTCAAAGAAGCACTTGCTGTATTCAAGGATTGATTGGAAGCTGGTAGCAGGATTCACAACTTCCCCCCCTCAGTGATTGTCCCATTATAAAGTTTTTTTTGTATTATTATTTTAAAGCATTAAAATAATAATGCTTATTATTTTAATTACACATAAGTGCATGTTTTCTTATTTTTGCAGTGAACTCAGTTTGCTTAAAAGGACAGACCACTGGTTCATTGAAGGAGCAGTAAGCAACCACCACTTGCCCCCACTGCCTTGGACAGTTTTTTCTTTGTATTGTGCATTAAAATGAACGTAGGCCAAACCATAACTGCATTTATGTCTTCTTCAAATAATGATAGAAAGGAAATAACACTTGAATCCAATCAAAATCCAACGTGCTGGTGGCTCTGTAAAGAGCAGAGAACATGAAGAACATCTTAAAATCAAGTGTTTTGGGGAGAAACTTATGCTGCTGCAAAACACTGCAGAATACTTTATAGGTTTTCTTCCAGGGCCATTCTTTTCTTTCTTTTACATTAATTGAAATCAGTGTTTTTTTTATTGTTTTTAGTGGGTAGTTTTCCATTATATGTTACTTTTTAATTTATTTCTTTATTTTTATGTGTTGTTTGATGGAATCAAATTATGTATTCAGTTCACTTAAAAAGTTTTTATGTTTAGAAAGTGGAATTTCATGCATTATTAATAAATGTAGATGTGATGTAAATCCCTGATGCTATGTCAGAGTAAGGTCAGGCTGCTCCAAAGTAAAGGTTTGCTAACTACATTATTTTACAGTTATGATGCATAATTTTTTCATATATTAAAATCCACGTCACTTATATCCATCCATTCATTGTTTTTACTCTTTCGGGGTTGCGAGGGGTCTGGCGTCTATCTCCAGCAGTCATTGGGCAACAGTGTTTAAAGTCATTGTCATTATGTAATAAAATGTGTTTTAAAATCTATTATAATTTTAATACAAGAAATATTTTATCACTAACCTCAGGATCCGTGGTCAGGGTTAGGATTATTATGGTAGGGCCTTGGGACTCATAAATAAGAATTTGTTTTTATAACTCAGCTGGTTAAATAAATAAATGACATGAATAAAACCAATTCACACATTTTCTTTGATGTTTATGATTAACACATGATGGGAGATTACTTAATTTTAGCAGCCATGCCTCATTATTATTACTGTTAATGAACCTCAACATAATTAGAGTTAAATAAGCAGGAGCGATACCTGTTATGAAATTGGTTGACTTGTTACAATATCCTCAGTTAAGGCTACATCTGTTTCTAGGGAAAATTGACAGAAATTTTTTTTTTATTATTTGCTGCACCCATCAGTTTAGAGAGAGTAAAATATCAGCAAAATATACTGATCACAACAACATTAGAGAATAACTAGCTGCAATATTTACTCCTTGGTATTGCATGTGGTTTGTGTTTATTAAATGACTGGCATAACAAGCATAATTTATTATGTGATTAAACATGCTATGTCGCCAACTCGATCTGTCCGACTCTATTAAGCTTTTTTTCACAGATCTGATGTGTTGACCTACTTGGGCAGCATTTTGCTCAACTGTTCACATATGATGCTCCACACAAATAGAGTAACATAAAATATAATGGAGATTGTATATGTAATGGTGCGTTCACGCCAAGCGCGTTTTTTTAGCGTCTAGTGCTCGAAACGCTTCGTTTTTGAGAATCGTTTTGAGCATTTGACGCTTTGAGCGCATCCATCGCATCCAATGCTCCACATAAACTTTGACTGTAAACCAGACGCGACTGACGCTCAAAACGCGTTTGGTGTAAAGGCACCTAAAGTGAAAACACGCGTCGAACTTAAAGCGTCAGATGCGTTTTTGATGCGCGTAACGCGTTCACTGTGAACGCACCATTACTCAGTACACTGGAGAGGAGGGTATTTGTTTTGGGAACCTCTGCCATGTCTGGGATATGAGTAATCTGCTCTAAGTCTCAGGGACTGCTCGTTTTGTGTATATTTGAGATTCTTGGGTATCAGGATTGAAAGTGACAGAAATGCATTTTATAGCCTCTTTAAGTTCTCTTTTATTAAACACTGGTCACTCTTTCTTAAGGTTCTGAAATGCTTTTTAACTCTTGAATATTGCCAATTTCAAATTGTAAGAAAATCAACTAATAATTTAAAACCTAGCGTTATATTTCCCTATGAAGAAAATTCGTCTAGTTTTAGAGTTCAGCAATGATCTTCACTCATATCTAATGCCACCAAAACCTGAAAAAACACTAGCGGTATCACCGGGTCCAGCAAGAGGAAACACATTACTCTGTTTTTTAAAAGATTTTAAACTCTGGCTGACCTATTTTAACATTGAGGATTACCTCCGGGGCACACGCCTGACCTTTTACAGGCCTGAATGCAATCGCAAGTCTTTTTGCAGGGTCAAGTCTGGTCATTCCTCAGAAAAATAAAAAGTAATATGGTCTTTTTGGTTTGGGCCTCTTTGCTGTGGAATAACTAAGAATATCAGAGCAGAACAAGTCTGTCTTCTTTTTGATAATTTTATTCTGATCGACCAGTTTTTTATTATTTGTTAATGTGCTGAACCTTTTTGTAATTCAATGAAAAGCACAAGCCATTTTTTAATTGTCTGAGACTGGAATATATTTTTTCCTCATCTTTATGTGACAACGGTTCACTAATTAGATTTTTTCATTAAACCGAGCCAAATTGAATGCAACTATAAACACGTCAGCTTTTAATGGCAACTACATTTAAATGTGTCCTTCTAATTTTAAGAAATTGTGGCCTATGTGGGACATCGATGGCAGGCTGGCATGACCCTCGTTTGGTCCCCACCAGATTCTACTATAATTATCACACACACCATCTCTACACACCACTGTAAACACACACACTCTCCTACTCAAGCACTTGTGCAAATAATCCAGAAGGTTGAAGGTCCTACAAACAGAGGTTCATGCTTTATTACCCAGATGCATCATGTCAGTCAAGTAATTCACATACAATCTCAAGATCTCATTTTTGTAGAAGAAAACGTCTTCATATGGTAAATGTTGCAACATGCAGAAAAAAGAGATAAGTAGAAGATTAAGGACTGTTATAGTAACATCAGTATGTTTGTTCTGTTGAGAAAACATGGAAGATCAACCATTAACTGTGCATGTTTCAATCATAGGTGTGCATTTAGTTGACTTGCATTATTTAAAAGTGTGAGAGTAACTGCATTAGTAATGTATTTATCTGTCTTGATGGCTTAGACCTCTGAGCCGGTGTTTTTTAACCTTGGTCTTCACGGCGTTCTGCCCTGCATGTTTCATATGTTTCCCTGTCTAAAACACCTTGCAGTTCAACAAAAGCCTGGTAATTTTAATTCAGGCATGCTGAAGCTGGAAAACATCACAAACATGCAGGGCAGTGTACCTTGAGGACCAGGATTGGGAAACATTGCTCTAAGCCTTACATTTGCAGGCAACATTGAACAGATTGGCCAGATACCAGGTCTATGTAAAACCAGGAGACATATTATTCCTGATGGTCTGTAGGTGTGAAATGTGATCCATTTAGGTCATAGCTACTGTTGCCTAGAGTTACTAATTACATGACATTGGTTTTTATTAACTGCTCTGATTTGAACAGTCATTATTGCTTCTACAGTGTACAAATTTAGACTATTTATGATCTATTCAATATGAAATAAAGACCTATTTTTGAGCCTAGAAGACAGTCATAAGCCTATGATTGTGGAATGTGTGCATAGAGTGAATATGACATGACATTGTTTTGCTTCTTCTGCAAGTATTTGGTATTCAGTGAACAGAGATTTTGTTTTTATGACTTTTATCACAAAATTATACTTCAAACCCTTGGCAGAGTTTCCAAAATGGATGTGGTGTGTGATCATTTTTAGTCCATTAACTCACCATGAGCCTAAATTACCTCAAATTGCTTAAAGCAGCATGAGAAACAGGACTGCAAAGTAAGTTATACAGCAGTATGTCAAAAGTAAGACACCCACTAAAATTGATCTGCTGCAGGGGGCAGACATAATGGAAGTAAGCAGTTAATATCTTAAAGAATAATGAAGGAAACTGATCCCGGAAATGTTTTCATCTCTTCAGTAGCTAACCATAGCTTTAATGTAAACTTTAAATTACAATTTTGTAGAATACAATCTAAAGAATTAATGTTGCTGTTTGTTAAGGATGCAAAACTAACTACATGAATGAATTCTTAAATGTATGGGAATGTTTTTGAATTGTGTTTGTATATCAATAAGAGCTCTGCAGCAATTTAAAACAGTAGAAATGCAAATGTATATATTTGCAATTCTGCAGACCAAACTCAAATCCTGAACCTTTTCTGCAGAACAAACAGACTTTTGTCTGTGGAATATTTTTTTTACGAACAAAGGCTGTTTTTATTTATTTATTTTTATCTCAAATGCAAAATGTTTATATTTTTGTACAGTTTTGGCTTAACTGCTGCTCTGAATGTGTTATTCTTTCAGCCAATGGCTGTTTATTGAGTCCAGTTAATGATAAGTCAATTACTAGATTGGCTGGCAATTACTGTCAGTAGTCGATTCATCGCAAATAATTTGGTTAATTGTTTCAGCCCTACATCCTAGCAGGACACAGTAAGGTGAAAGTACTACAATTTGTTTATATCAGTGTATCTAACTTGTTCGTCTAAAGAGTTCACTTGCAATCTGTATGGCTATAAAACAGAAAGAGTGGGGAAAACGATGCAGCATTTGTGTCCACAGTGTTAGAAAATGATCATCATCCTCCTCACTGTTTGCTTTGGCTTCTGCAACCATGCTAGCAATCAATATGTCTCAAACATATAAGGCAGAAGGAACATTCCCTCTGTTCGATTTGTATTCCTCAGAGAAAAGTTTATTATTCTGAGAATTTGTTAAAAGTCCCTCGTCCAGCAAAGCCGACAATTCCCCAGAAAACAAGGATCTTTGTCTCAGTCCCTGTTATTAATAATTATTCCAAGGGTCTACTGCCAATTATTACAAAGCCCTCTTACTCTTTATGATTTATATGCAAAAAATACAAAAAAAAAAAATTTTTGGAACTTTTTAGTGTTTACTTTTTAAAAACTTTGAGTTTTGATGAAATCCTGCAGTTGAAAAGTTTTTGTTGATGTTTTATAATTGTAGATTTGTTGAGAAGGAAATGAAAATCTGGCCCTTCAGTTTATAAAGTCAGTGTCAACAAAGAGATAAAGATGCATTCGAGATTTCAGAAACATAAGTCTTTTGATACTCTCATTTTGGAATAGCAAATATTCAGGATGCTTTTTTCGAGGACTGGCATCTGCTCAACCCAGAGTATTTAAAACTAACAGTAGAAAACTGAAAACGACTTTACTCTTGAACGAAATGATAATCTAAGACATTGTCAAATAAAGGTTAACTCTTTGACGATAAATTTGTTCACATTCTCTCTTTTAAACCAGATGTTTGGACTAGATTCATGTTAAAAGTCTCCTCACATTTCACCAGATACCACACCATCATGTTGCTCAACACTTTATGAATACCTATCTCATTCAGTGCAAAATAAATCATCTGTGTGTGTGTGTGTGTGTGTGTGTGTGTGCGTGTGTGTGGGCGTGTGTGTGGGTGTGTGTGTGTGTGTGTGTGTGTGGGTGTGTGTGCGTGTGTGTGTGCGTGTGTGCGTGTTCCTGTGTGGAATAACTGACAAGAATGCAATTCCAAGAAATTCTCTACTTGGGTAAATATTTGGGTGGTGACTTTATCTTGCCTGATCATTTCTGAAAATGAAAGTTTCCTCAGAGGATCCCCTGACAGTTTCTGAAGTCAGTCCAATTCCCATAATTCCAAATGTACTTTCTCTCGAGAGTGGAGCTAAAGGTTACAGTGCTCCAGATTTGAGTCACAATAATCGGACACAGAAATTGTTGTGTACATAATCTTTGCACACACAAAAAAACTTGGCTGGATGCAGTTTGTCCTCCCAAACTGTCACACTAAAGCAGCCGAAGCATGAATTACAGAGAGGAAGTAGCTTTTAACATACCCTGCTATTCCTAATACCAGTGACAGCAACTTTAACTATGACATTATATATATGTATATTAAATACATATATTTGAACAGTCTCTTTCCTGCACTCAGTCTTGTTGGAAGACCAAAAGACCATTTTGTCCTGAGAGCAGCTAAGTTCATGTGATCTCATGTTATACAACACGATATTGTTCTGTCTTGACAGCTTTTGCACTCACTTTTACAGAGCCATTTTTTAATTTAATGTCAACATGTAGAGATCGGTTTTTATTGAGATACAATCTTAGTAGACAAAACTGAAAGGTCTTAATGTAAATCAACATGACTTTTTCTTTTTCCTTTTGTGCCTCTGTGTTGGACTGACAACCGTTCCACAATGGACCTCGACCAGTGGAGATGCATATGGAGAGTAAACAAGGAAAAATGTAACAATATTAGTAATAACCATTATCCTCCTTCTGACTATATCATTTAATCTGTAACAAAAAAAATGACCACAAGCTCAAGCAAATGTTATGTAAAAATGTTGTTGAGTTGCGAAGTCAAGAAATACACTTTGTGACAGTCTGAGTAGCTGCAGCAACTAGACAATTTCCTGTCCTCTTATTTCTATAAGCCATCAGTTTCACATTATGTCAGTTTTCACATTCTGTCATAAATTGCCATCATGAAAACATCAGTAATAGGTGTTTTGCTTTGATCAGTCAAACAGAAATAGATTGCACCTGTCTTCTCCAGAGAAACATTTTAATGTGTTGACTGAGGTGTGACCAGAGTTTCTTCTAACTTGTTATGCCAGTCAGTGGAATGTAAATATCAATGGATCGTGAGCAGTACAGCTGAAACTAAAAGCAGAAAGCAAACTTCAGTTGTGTTTTCCTAATAGGTTATTTAATGAAGATTTCAGAATTTCCAGAACGCTCACACAAGGCAAAGTGCCAAACAGTGTGAGTTTCAATTATAAGAGACCACAGGAAACAAATGCTTCACACAGTTTGTCTTTTGACTGACAAGATAATGAGCGACTCTGATGGTGTAATGACGGTGACAGATGTGTGAAGGCCACAAAGTTATATAAAACTTTTAAACCATGAAACTGTCTGACCTCTTGAGTATTACGGCACATAGAACAATCATTTGGAAATCTTTGCATAAATATAATAGTAGAAGGTAATTTATCTAGCCTTTTCGGACTACCATAATCTCATCATCTCAAACCACTCTACACAGTGAACAAAAGAGTATGCACTCCACTCCACATTAAAACTGTACACAGTTTCAATGCGAGTCTTCGGATGAACTGACAGTGTCCAGGTAGGAGATGCGTTTACCGTTCTAGACGTTTTTGCTTAAACGCTGAAATTATCTGGTTTAATTATCCAACACAATTTTGCAAAGATGCAAAACCTCCAAGGGTTCCTCTTGCATATATTGCAATGCCTGCGATGGAAATATATTGTTTTTCCTTCATGCTGTCACAGAAAAATAATGGTTAACAACTTCTATCAAAATATAAATAAAATAAGACAATTAGGTACAGTGTCCTTAATTGTACTAAAGTTTTTGATGTTTTGCACACACTTTCAAATTTTAGATAAAAGTTTGCATAAATCAAAAATCACAAAGAAAAGAAACAAATGTAAGAAAAAAGTACCACATCGTCAACAATTATTCTAATTCTAATATTATTGTTGAACGTTTAACACTGGATACACAACATATTGTCCATAAACATTTGGAAACTATGAGGTAAATTAAAAGATGCACTTTGTAGCAGCTTTAATGGATATAATGGATACTTGAATACAAAGAACCAGTGAGATTAGTTTCCCCAGCAGATCATCCCACTGATCATCAAGGTTAATGGTGGTGAAACACAAACAGTTCTGTGACGACCAAAATCTGTCTAATGTAGACAATGCAGAGCAAAAGGATGCTCAAACTAATCAGGTATCTAATAGGCCTAATTTTCAGGTTTTCGTAAAATGGAATGAAACATTAATTAAGATGAAAATGATAAAATAATTCTCTGTGAGCTCAATATGGCAATAACACAAAGCCTTCTCTGAAGAATATATTTTTGTTACAGCTTACTTGCCTTTTACTTGAATCACTTCTTAGGACTTTTTGTGTTGTCCAAAGAAAAATCTGAATATTTTTTTTCTTGTTTGACATGCAGGCGCAGTGACTCCAGCTACTGGTTCAACACGAGTCGTTGGATGTTTTCGCTTAGTAGCGTCTCGTCATTTATTTTCTTATTTCTCATTTTCATGAAAGTCAGCATTCTTGTCAAACTTTTAATGTATTTACAAAATCGTTTAATAAATTATTACCTCTATTTGGTCAGGTTGCTGCACAATGTTTTGTATTTTTGTGTTTCCATCATGGATCTAAAAAGTCTACAGATTGATGGTAAATGCATAGTTTTGCGATTATGAAAAGAATTAAACCATGGTAAAACCATCTGAGTACCTTTCTAAAATTAGTGTGACTTATGACCTAAAGGATTCAACTGAGAAACAAAAAGAAAATATTTTTAGGGAGAAAATGAAGAAATTAAGAAAGCTGTAATTATCTGGTCAGACAAGAATACAAGCCAGTAAACTAACATTTGTCAAACCATTTCTGTTTCAAATTGAGCTTTTTGGATACATAATTTGTGACATGAAAATTGAATAATAAAGTCCAGCTGTCCCAGAAGGATTCTCTTGACATTTGCTCATAATTTGCAATTTAAAAAGGATCAATAGAATATTATTGCGCAAAGGTACAAACCAGGAAAAGGTTAAAAAGAATCATGGTATGTTAAAAATAGTTCATCCAAACATTATTTACAACCCTGTCAACTGTAAGCATAAAGTAATCTTTTAAATTTACCATCATGTTTCCTCTGTGTGAATATAAAATAATAGTGGAGTGTCCAGCCAGAGTCTTAACTTGAATCCAATGGAATCTGAAGGAGGAGCTAAAACTCAGGGTGATGGTAAGGAGATCTTCCAACCTCGGAGCTCCTCATCATAGATAAATGATCAAAAACCTGATGCTCCCTTCACATTGTTTCAGAGATTATTTATTTTTCTATCAGAAACCATCTCGGTTGATTTTAAGTAATCATAAATTGAAATCAGGCAGGTGTGTAAATAATTTTGAGCTTAACCGTATAGCATAGCAGAGTTAAGACATTCATCGACAACCGGAGAAAAAAATTGTACAACACTGAAATAATAATACTTTTCTCTACAAAATGGAAACTGGTCAGATAGTGTGCCAAAAGCACACCTGAAGGAGCTGCATACATTTCTGGTCAATTGCAGAGTTCTGCATGTGGCATCAGTATTTTCTACAGTATATGCATGGACTTAAGAGTTCTCAACAAAAAAGAAAAACATCTACGCATCAATACGCTAAAATCTCCCAGAACCTTGTGAGAGAATCTGTTATGTTGTGATGGAACCAAACTGGAACTTTTAGCCACAAAATGTAGGTGGAAGCATCTTACTCTGGGGATATTTTTCTCCACACTGAACTAGACTTTCTATGATGATATAATTATTAAGGGTTCTAAACATTAGACACATAACTTTCCACTAAAAAACTGAACACAAAGATGTAATTTATGTTTATGCACCCAAGACAACAAAAGAAATGAATTCTTTGCTCAAGTGTCAGGCATTCATACCCCTAAAAAAAGGTATGAATGCCTGACAATATCTTCAGTCCTGGGTGGAAGATATAAAAAAAGCCAGTGCGAGCAACTGCCTGTAGTAAATAAGCTTCACCTGTGTGTAATTTAGCCTCAGTGGAAATCCATCTGTTCTGTAAAGAACATTAGTGTTCATTAGTGAACGATCAGCATAGTGAAGACCTGTGAGCGTTCCTGACAAGCAAGCGATGAAGTTGTGTGGAGGTCTATAAAATAATATCCAAAAATCTAAATTCTTACTGTCAGCTGTTCATTTATTCAGCCAAACATAAAGAGCACGGCATACCAAGACGTAACTATGTAGCTACATTCAGTGATACATCTCTGCTCATTCAATCAGGCATCACGAAATGGTTCAGATCAAAGGGTGGGGATAGCCCTGGCAATGTCTAGACCCACATCAAATTAAGAATTTGTGACAAGACCCATAAATTGCTACTCATGATCTGACTGAGTTTGAGCAATTTTGCAAAGACAAATTGCCAGACAGTTTGAATACCCTTGTAAAATACTGTAAAATGACATTGTTTTAACAACACCTCTCTGCTGAATTGAGCTTTTCAGCTAAGGACAACATCTCTAGCAGTAGATTTGAAGATTTGAGAAGAGTTACCAGTTCACACTCAGTACATATGCTCAAGTATGTACTCCATTTGCTCATGAAATGCAGGTTTGAATACATATCACAAAACTTTGTTCTATGCAGTAACATCATAACTTTCATATTTATGTAATCAAGAGCAAGGACGATGTTCGTTTCAGTCCTGGGTGGAAGATATATATATTTTTTTCCCTTCAGGTTTTAGTGCAGCTAAGCACCTGCCTACATTGTGATCTGAACCCTGTATC
The DNA here is from genome assembly GCF_002775205.1 of Xiphophorus maculatus. Taxonomy (NCBI): domain Eukaryota; kingdom Metazoa; phylum Chordata; class Actinopteri; order Cyprinodontiformes; family Poeciliidae; genus Xiphophorus; species Xiphophorus maculatus. The sequence goes on from NC_036448.1 coordinate 9,837,964, forward strand.
TGATATTTTAAGACTGCTCCACACAACACGCTGGCATCTTACCATTCACCTACGTGTATACTTTAATAAGCTGAGCTTGCTTCCATGAATTCCTCCAACGCTTTGTTGGCAGCGGAGCAGAACATTTTCTTCCTTTTGTGGGTGGTGCAGATGCAGCCAAGCAATGTCCTCCATTATCCGCCATGACGACTGAAAACATTTTCCTTCACTAAGATCACAGTCCTTTATGCTTGTATGGGAAGCTGTTCTGAAGTGATGTCAATAGCCAAGCCTCTCAAGGTCTCACCTTAATTTTTTAAGATGAGCAGGGCTAAAAGTACAACAAAAAAGTTTTATAGTGAATCCATGTAAAGACAAAGTACAATAAATAGATTTCTAGAGTTGAAAAGCTGCTTTGTGCTTAGTGGGTGTGTTTTTCTCTAGAAGCATATTTCTGTTTCGGCTTTCAATAACAGCCATTTTGTTTTTTTTATGAAAGGTTGTTCTGGACCACTTGTACTGAGAGAATTAATTTATTCATCCTGACAGATTCAGGTGTACAAGGATGGTGCAGCAGAAGACAGAAACAGATGTTTAATCAATGTGTAATGAGCACAAGGTCAGAGTGTCACAGGTTGTGCAAAATTTGCATACATGAGTAAAATGAAAGCTTTTATTTAATGACTCGCTTTAGAGTTTCACTGTTGTTGTCTGTGGCTATGTATCACATACTTTTTATGCGTGTAAAAGAGGGCATCCCCTTTTTTGTTTGTTTTGTCTTTTTGTTATTATTATTATTATTATTATTATTATTATTATTCAACTAAAACCCTCTGGAAACCAGAGTGCTAAACTTTGTGAAAGGTTAAAATTGGCAGGAATGATTTATCATTTCTTTAGTTTGTGAAGAGTAAAGAAAAACAACTGTGCTTGAATATTGCTGTTTTGTGTTTCCTTTCAAAAACAATGACATTAAATCAAACAACTTTGTAACTAGTTTGGCCGTATGCTTTTAGGCCTGGGTGTCCAACATCAGTCCTCTAGGATCAATGTCCTGTCTTTCCTTAAAGTGTCTTTGTTGCCACACAGCTGGTTCAAATGGCTCAGCTGCATCCTCATTCTGTCACTTGAATAAAACCATCATTTTATTCAAGTGCTGAACCAGAGAAAAAACTAAAACATACAGGACATTGGCCCTTGAGGACCGACTTTGGGCAACAGTGGCTTAAGGTTATTGTCATTTTGGAAGATCTATTTGTTCCCAGGCTTTAAATTTCTTGAAGTTTTTTCAATCCTTCCCGATGTTCTTTCCTCATGATGCTACCTGCTCCTGATTTGGTTGCATTTTACTTATATTTTGTCTTTTTTTATGTTGCTTTTGGGAAAAATGGTTTCTTCATCTCTGAGTGGCCTTTGAGGCCATGTTGGTAGATGATGGATGTCAGACACTCTCTGACCACAAGGATTTTTCAAGTTTCACCTTCGAATTTTTAAAATATCCTTTGAACACCACTATTAATTTAAATGAGGAAAAACATACATTTCAAACTTACTTTGGTAAATGACTTTTACGTTATTATTATTCTACCTGAGACAATGAAATGTACCCTTGTGGATTTTACTTGAAATAAAATTCACGTAGGGTATATTTTAAATCAAGTGTTGACCTAAAGTATGTCCTCAACTATGACATCAAAAAACTTAAATATTAACTTTTAACCTATCCTAATGCATCATGGGATTCCCAAATTGGTCAAAGGCATTTCCGTTTTAGTGTATGTAATCTTCTGACTTTGAAGATAATAAATCATCTACATTTTTATTCGTTCCTCTATGTTTTAGCAAAAAGAAATCCATTTGAAATGGGCTGTGTAAATATAAAATTAGCCTGAGACATGCAACCATCTACCAAATGACTGCTGTTACTTTTGCCAAAGGAGATAACCCTAGGCACTTCAGGGAAGGATGTTGTAACTGTTTATTGGTAATTTTTGTGTCTCCTGTAATTGTCAAGAAACTGGGCTGAGTTTGTGAGGTGGGTTTTCTCTCTGTTTTGGAGCTGCAAGTCTCAGCTGGACGGTGGAGCCCAGCAGGCGGACTCTCCCCACAACTATTATTCATCTGGTCATCAGCAGGAGCTGGCTGCCATACATTCACTGCCTGAGTGTTAACCTTAGTGGTAAGCCAAGCCCTCTGTGTTTGCTACTGTTCCCAGTACTTCTCTGAGCCTTTCTTTATTTCTCTCCTTGTTTCTTTACTTGCTACCTTAGCTCTCCCAGGACCTCCTCATTCAAAATTCACTTAAGCACTCTCCTGCACTTCTGGCAGCCTCTACGCTCCTTTTCCTCACCATGTTCCTCCTGCGAGCCAACTTTTCTGCCATCCAGCGCTCACCCCATCTCACCGGCTCAAGTCTCATGCATCATCTCCTAATTCTCGGATCCAAGCCTCCTGCGCTTTTTTTTCATCTCCATTGAACCTCTGCCTAATATCGCCAAGCAAACCAACAACAACGGATTCCGCTCACTCCTCCCCGGCATACTTCACCTTCATCAATCAGTAATCTCCTTCATCTCCACACCTTATTCACATTCATCGCTCCGCTCACCTCTTGCCTTCTGCTCACAGTGTGTGTCCTGCTTCCGAGTCTCCGGCACAACTGGACCAGCAGCCATTCATTACTCAACTCATTGTGAAAGAAACATTTTAAATATTTTGCCTCCTGAGACTACTCAGCCGGTGGGTCAGGAAATTACCAAAAATGCATGTATGTAGTTAAATTACCTTTTTATTCAGAGGTAAATAAAATCTTGGAAATCAAGATGTAAACATTTAAACATTAAAACATTTTAATGGTGTGTGCTAACTTGTTTTGGGTTTTTTTTTTCAAATGATTGTGGATTTTCCTTACATGTTATACTTCATCATTTAACTGCTAATGTTCTTTTGTTCTAAAAAGCCAGACCCACATTGCCAGTTTTCAAGATTTTCTAACTCAGTGATATTCAATTCAAATTCGAAAATACTTTACTGATCCTAAAAAGACGTTAAATGTTGTTGCAACTCATATTAATTAAAGATTGTTCAAAGACTTATCCTAAATGCTGATGACAGTGGGCAGGAAGTGTCTCCTGTAGCGGTCTGTCACAGGGAATTTGAAGAAGCCTCTGACTGTCTTGACTGATTATTCAGCACACATCCAATGATCACAATCCAATCAGAATCAGTTTTTCTATTTTTGATTTTATTTATCTGCCTGCTGTTTGTGACATAGTTCTTTAACATAAAAAAGCAAAAGAAAAATACTCTCTAACGTCTAATTTTGGATTTACGGCATCAAATAAAAATTCACCAAAAAGAACCTGGACATTTTCTTCAGAAATCCTCAACCAAGATTTGAATCTAAAACGTTTGGGTATGTTGCATCAGTTTAAACCACTGCAGTTCCTCTCTTAGTGCAGATCCTTTATTTTGTTGTTTTTTTTTTTAATCAAGGGATGAGTCCTGTCCATCTTCAACGTACTTTAAAGTGTTATAGGAAAGAGAGAAGCTAGTTGAAACATGCCAATTTTGATTTCATGCTAAGCAAAAACCCTCAATATATTTCAATCTTCTTTTATTGTGCCCATTTTGCCATTCATTATAACACAGCGGAGCTCAACGCCAGAGTGCAGAGCACCTTTTACTTCGAGACCTTGAGGAGCTCAGTGGGTCAGAGTCCAAGAGCAGATTCTATCTTTTTCCTTGGAGATGACAGAAGAGAGAAAATGAGCCTTCCTGGGCAGAATGAGGCAGAAATTGAGGAACACAATGAATGTCCTTGAGACAAGTGAGCTCTGCACCAATTTACTTACTGTTCAGAGGAGAAAATCAACAACCGACGTGTTCCTTAGCAACTGACCATTGTATGTATATATGGGGGGGGGTGTGCGGGGGCGTGTGTGTGTTACTGCACTCATTGTTTTTTTTTTCTTTAATGTGTATTTCTATCTGCTACTCATTTATGATTCTTTGTGATATTATTATGTTTACAAAAAGTGACAGATAATCAAATATATGATGTAGGTCTCGGTACTAGAATAGCAATGTGCACCCACACCTGTCAATTTTGATTATTTTTTTTAAATTTCCGTTCAATAATGTAGATGTTTATTTAGATTATTTCATCACTATACAGGCTGTTCTTCAATTATTCAAGCCTTTGTTCTCTTATTACTGGTTACCAGCATGCTTTGTTGGTATTTTCTATATGAAAACTTAGGTAAACTAGAAAGTAAGACTGTTTTTTTCTTCGCTCAGTGTACAAGATGGCGTCTTTGTTGTTGTTGCTTAATTTAAAAGGAAAGAAAGATAGTCTTCTTAAGGAGATGTCTGACCAATTATTAAGGAGACAACCACATAATCACACTGACTGATGGGGAGTGTAAAGTTATATTTTGGAGACATACACAGCTCTTTTCTGCTGCTGGTTCTTCCTGTTGAAAGAGAGTTGCTTGTTTCCATGTACTTGATTGGGATAAGAGTTTGCTGCTAAGTTAATGACTCAATGCAATTGGCTGGGCTTCCTTGGAAAGAAAGTCTTATTGTTGGCACAATAAGCTAAATATGACTGCATTGTTTTATAACCATTATCGAGTAATTGAGTGTTAAACCATATATGATTGGTTTGTATTCGTTCAATCCTATTATAAGAATAAGAACATACAACACTTTGGTTTTGGATACTGAAAACCTACAGAAATCATTCTGAAGTCTCAAAAAAAACCTGACGTTCCACACGATTACATTTCCTCATGTTTAGACCAACTTAATTCACGTTTTTTGATATGTGAGCATGGCAAGATAATGAACGGTGGGAAAGCAGCTTAACCAAAAGTTTCTGGTAACAAAACACCTTAAAAAATAAAAAAATAAAATCCCAAATCCAAAACTAGAGACAGAGGGGCAACACTTCCTCAACTGTACAATGAGTCATCACCCTTGACAAGGCTCATTTACCCCAGAAATTACTTCATCTAATTATTTTCTCTTCTGGCTTCATCACTAAACTTGAACTGTAATTAAAAGTTATTATGTGATTTAATGTGGTTTAAGTCTCTATGGGAAATTGAGATCATAGTTAAAGAAATTAAACCCTTTCATGTCAAGTTAGACTCATTTCAGGGGAAACAGCTTCCTGTCTAATTTTGTTGGAAGGGAGCACGCATTGTAAGAATAACACATACAACAGCTGGTGTTGGAAAACATTAGGAATGTAGAAATCTGTCTGCATTCCTCCTTCACCTTCACTTTTTGATTTAAACTTTAAAGGCGCACCAGCGGGGAATGTGTGTCACAATTAAAGTTTTACATACAGACAATTATCAGGCATCCTTTTTAACCGGCTCATCAATTATCACCCTTATGCACTGAGAGGAATACATGCGGTTTTATAGGAAGTGCTGAAATAAAAGCTGTTAACTCCACAGGCGACCAGGGAGGAAGACTATTGCTCATTCTTGTCTATTCTGACAGATTTTCTTTTTCTTTTTTACTTTTTTCTTCCATGTTTTTAAACTCAGTCTACCAAAATCATGTCATACATTAAACAGACAGATGAATTGCTTAAATAACAGTGAGAAAAACTTAAGTTGTGTAACATCTGGCACAATCCAATATTTTTTTTTTTTAGCTTGAGTTTTCAGTTTTGCTAAAGGTGGGTGTGAGCGTTAATTTTTCTTTCTACCCTTACAAGCCTTCCAGGGCCCACTGCTGAGAAGCATCCCAGCGGCATTATGCTGCTACCAACATTCTTCATGGTGTGTTTGCGGTGACACTTGTCTGATGACACTAAGAAATGAGACCAAAAGCTCCATTTTGGTCTCATCAGATCAAATAATTTTCTTCCAGTTCACCACTGACTCTCCTACAGGCCTCTTGACAAACTCTAGTTGACTCCTAATATAAGTGGCTCTCTTATTGCCACTCCCCCATAAAGCTTTGTCTGGTGAAGAATGTAAGCAACAGTCCAGAGTCTCTCCAGTCTCGTTTGCTGAAACTTTTTAAGTTACTCCTGGCGTCCTCTCTCACTGGTTTGTGATCTAAACAGATTCACACAAGCCAAATTCCTTACATTTCCTGACAATGGACTTAACCAAACTCAAGACAATCTGCGATGCCTGTGAGATTGTTTTGTATTTCTTCCCCGACTTATACTTTTCGATGACCTCTTATCTGATTTGCTTGTAGTTTTATTTTGTCTTCCTGCTATAATAGTAATATCACTGTGAATATTTATGCAATCAGCTTTTTTTACATCCAATATTTTACTTAATAGTCGTAATTTTTTAGAAAACAGTTTTCACATTAACATTAAAATACTTTATTATTTTTTTGGTTAATATTTTTGTCAAACATAGCCAAGTTTTGTTGATTATGATTGAAAGGTAAAACTAAGATGAGAGTAAAGCACACAAATAGATTTTAGGGGTGATGTAATAATAAATGCTTTCCATTTTATCCTGGGCCCAAAAGCCTAATAAACAAAAGACTAATAAACAAAAGACTAATAAATTTCAACCCAGTTGTCATTCAGTACATCGCTGCTGATCCACATTGTCCCATGATGCTTTGCATGAATTGTGTTGCATGAACTTCTTGCAAATACAGATGTGAGAGCCCCAACTCTAGCAAATGACTTCTGCATGTTTCTTCTCTTTGTAGCATCGTAGTTACACTCTGTTTATTTATTTGCTAAGACAGCAGGCCTAAAACAACAGAAAAGGAAAAAAAACAAAGAAAATGGGAGAACCGTTAGTGTAACCTTTGCGTCTGAGATGATGAAGCCTGATACGTGTCAAGTCAAATTAAATTTCACATCTGGTCAGAGTTATTGAAACTAACTCTGCGAGCAAGTAATAAGAAAGTTATTAATAATAGAGAGGTTATTCTACAGGGAAATATTGTCAGAGCTCCATTAATACACCTCAGATCTCAATTTTAATCCATTTGTGCCACAGAAATATGGGAGTGTGCCATTGCAGGCCATGATCTTTAATTAAAGGAGTCAATGAGTTAACATTATTAAACTTTATTTCGAGTGCTTACATTATTTACCTAGCTTAGCAGTTCATTGTTGGATAAAACATTGGATCCTCTGTCTGAGATTTATTAAGATTAAGTTTCACAAAAATGCAGAACAAAAAAAATGTAATAAAAAAATAGGTGGGAAATAGATTAAATGTATCAAAATGTATTTCTGGAAAGTACTTTTCATCTCAGTGAATTTATGCACCACACACCTTTTATGTAAAAAAAAAGAAAAAGATTTCAACAATCTTCTTCCTTTGGAAAAAATGCTTAATGAAAATAAATGTGTTTTGGAGGCTCAGGTGAGCACAAAAACAGAAAATGTGACTTTTATTCATTCCTCCTTTTTCTATTTCTATATCCACACAATGTGAGGAGGGCTGTAGGGGAGAGGTGGCTCGCTTTATCACGCTGTCAAAGAATAAACATACAAGACGATCTCTCATCAAATGAGTGTTTTCTAAATAACCGACAGCCCTGCTATACTTCTCACTGTGAAAAATCTGTGACAGCATGATAAAAATGCTTTATTCTTTTCCTTATTGTTATAAGTTATCTACACTGCTGATGATAAGTGGATCAAGTGCGTTTTATTAATGGCACCTGGTTGCCGCCTCTCCTCTAAAGCACAACAAAGGTAACAAAGATGGACTTATGTTTTGTTGCTGTTGTTTTTTTGTTTTTTTTGCTTTAATACCTGATGAGTAAGTTAAATCCAGTCTGTTTTTGTGCAATTCAAGTCAAGATTTTAATAGCTTTAAATTATATAAAAGACCTTATAATTTTTATTCTGCCCATATGAGCCTCTTAGATCAAATTAGATTATGCTTTCATTTAACCATGACTGCAGATATGGGAATATCTTGGAAAAAAAAAACCAAATGAATGATTGATTGAGTTGGACTGCGGTGGACTGGCGACCTGTCCAGGGTGTACCTCGCCTCTCACCCGTTGACAGCTGGAGATAGGAACCAGCGACCCTCACGCTTGGATCAGGGTGTAAGAAAATGGGTGGTTGGGTGATTGAGTTGGATTTAAAGTATTAACTTTGGCAAGCCAGCAATCATCTGAATCAAAGTATGTATTAGGAATTACACAAAATAATATTTTTATAGACCTGTGTAACCTATGTCCCCTTACAGCAGTTCAAGAATGTGTAAAGTCTATTATGAACACAGAAGAGTCAGTGATGTGGCATTTTGAAAAGAAAAATGAGATTTGCGTGTGCAAGTGGTTTTCAGGCCTGGTCCTCACAAACTAATGTCCTGAATGCTTCAGATGTTTTCCTGCCACCACACACCTGACCAGAAGAAGCGGGTGATTGTCTTCTGCAGCTCTTAATGGCATGCTGAGGAGGTAATGTATTCATTTGATTAATTAATTTGTGCTGCTGCAGGAAAACATCCTGCAGCAGCACATGAAGGACATTGGTTTCTCAGGAGATGGAAAGTCACTGGTCTAAATTAACAGAGAAAAAAAGCTGACTTTACAATGTGCTCCTGAGCAGGGAAGGTGGGATGACCCAGGAGTCTGGAAATCAAACTCTTATTTCTTCAAGTTTAGTAAATATTTTTAAAAGCATGCTAAACGAACTTTATTATTTTGTATCTTTGTAAACAAAATTCCCTCAAATGACCACTGGTAAGAGTATTTACAACTGGAATGGGAGATGAAAAGGGGAATACGGCCACTTTATGTTTCTGAACAACAGATCAATTTGACAAGAAGGCTCTTTGTTTAACTTTTAAATTGCAGCCTCACTTCACTGAAACGCATGATTCAGATAATTTTATAATTGCGGATTTTGCTTCACTTACCATAAAATTGGAAGTTTTCAGTTGAGCTCACACCATTATTCACTGAGTTTCACACAGTGAAAGCAGGCTTCCCACCTTGAGGGAGGTATGCTAAAAGTGTCATGCTAGATGAACAGAACGCAGCTGGTTCTTATCTTTGCAAATTCTCTGCTGACTATTTCACCTGCCAATTATTAAATCAGCTTTCATTCCACATCCAGTTCCATTTGCGTGTTCCCAGGAGTCTGCACTCACCTGAACCCCACGCCCATTCCCCCACCTGCTCCTGTTCCCCTTCCAAACATACGCCGAGTTGCTGTACGTTCTATCCCATTCAAGCAGTGATAGTCCAATATAACATCACAGAGTTTTGAGATAACATCTTCAAACTACAGCATTGACATAACAATGAAAGTGTGATAAAAACAAAATGAGTATTCTATGGTGCAAATTAAACTAAATAAACTGTAGTTAATGATGCTGCCTTCAATCAGCTACATCCTCCAGATGTTTTTTTCACCTTTGAGAATTCTATGTTTTGTAAATTTTAAGTTAATTTAATTTAAAATAAATTTAACTCACATTTTAAATTGTATAATTGAAGCTGCAATGAGTCAAAAAACAACACTTTTTCACATTTGATAAAACTGCCGCTTTGTCCTGACAGTATAAAATGTAATGACTAATAAGAGAAAAAAAATTCAGGTCTCTCTAGCAATGTGAATCACGATCGTGTACGCGCTGCTGAGACATTCTCCGCATAGCATGTACTGTTGTGACACACAGACCAAAGATTTTTTTTGAAAAACATTTTGAGTTTGTCAAACTTGATTTTATAAAAAAAATATATATATTTTTTTCCTCCGAAGAGTTTTTGCGGCACTAGTGGCTCGTATTTTTTCTACAGTAGGCAGACAGGAAGGAGGGTGAGGAAGACATGCAGTAAAGGTCGTCGGGACCGGGAGTCGAACCCGGGACGTCCGCGTCGAGGACTAAGGCCTCCAAACGTGGGGCGTGCTAACCCCCTGCGCCACCACAGCACGCCCCTAAAAAATATATATATATATATAATTTTTTAAGGCTTTGTTTACACTACCTACAGATCAACATGTCGGCCTATCTGCGTATCTGCATCTACAGTAGTAAAAATTCAAACAGAACATATAGGACATTTCTATTAATGGTTTTGATATAGCGTATTGAAAAAAATGTGAGCTGCAAAAAGGGATTCATTGTTTTAGAATATTTCCATTTAATTGTGTGTGTAGAAAAAAGTGGACCTTTCAAGCAAGGAGCAAAGAGTCATTTCTACAATACTTTTAATTATGGTACTCATTAGATAAAATTTTCTTGAGTTGAACATTTTTCACATTTTAGCAACACTTTTTACTCTTAAATCCTCGTGATAATGGAGTCTTACACCTCATAGCAATTTGAAGCAGCTGTGTCAAGATTGTAGGTGTTAGTATTAGTATTACTCTTCTCATAGGCAAACTAATGACATCCAGTCCTTATTTCTAAACCCGATGCACATCTTAAAACCAGCCTGGACGAGCTACTTTCCCCCTCCCCAACCCGACCCGGCTTAACATATTCTGACCTTCTTGTCTATGTGATCCCGTCAACATCCTCACGTCGAGCTGAATGTTCAGGCATAAAGTTCAAATTAGAAGAAAGAGTGAATAGGTGAGAATCTGGGCGAGCCGGCATGGGGTGTTCTTAATTAGCTGCTGATTCACGGAGAGACAACCAGAAATGGAGGTTAAGGTTTGAACAAGAAAATCTGCTCAAAGGCGAGGTTTATCAGCTGGACTCAGAAGTCTTCTCGAATGGAGAGAAGGAAGGTGTGCTCCTTATCTCTGCCGAAGGTCAGCTCTTAGGAAGGAAAATATGAAGCGGCAACCAGACACAGAGGGATTAACTCCAATCCTAATTATGGACGCTTGCAAATTATGTCCCAGCCAATCAATGTGGGAGGTCACAGTAATTCCCGTTTGTGTCACAGCAGGACATGAAATGGAAATTGGTCTCAAAGATACTTGGGAGGCGACTTCCTGCATACAGCAGCAAACTGCAGAGAGGAAGGCCATGTTTTAATCATCTGTGTAGGAGTGACAGTAATGAAATTCACGGTTCTCAGTACACTCACAGAAATAATTTATGTACATCAGATCTGAGGTCGGGTGTGGACATAATGTTTCAGAGAAACACTGAAGGGGAAGCAATAATTAGACTCATATTTTTGGACAGCACTTCAGGTAATGAGAAAGACAGTTTTACGTTTTCTTGGGGTTTTAGTCTGACGTAAGCAGATATATAGTATCTTGCCTCCTTACACTGACCCTCCGTATTATTTCACTTCTCATCCACGAACGACCAGGAATTATACGTTGGCTTGTGAAAGTATTTAAACCTGTTGAACGTTTCCACATGTGTAACTGAATGAAAAATACTCCATAAATATGCAGAAGAAGGAAAGGGAACCACATCTTATCTTTTTTGTTTTTTACAAATAAAGACCTGGAAAGAGTCTTAAGTTGCTTTTCAGCTTTACCCTGAGTCATTACGTTGTACAACCATCTTATTGCTGCAATTACAGATGCAAAAACAGACTTTCCATAAATTCTTAATTGGTGTTGGGTCACGACTTTGACTGGGACACTCTGACCCCTTAACACACTTTTATGTAAACCATTACATTGCCACCACCATGTCAGCAGGTGTTGTGGTGTGACGTCTTGGTTTTCTCAAAGATCTGACCCGTTTCTGTCATCTGGATTACAGTCTGCTGAAAGCTGGAGGTAATTTTAATGAAGAAAACATTTTCAAAGACTAATCTGCTGCTCTGCTGGCTTAGCAAGGAAAGAGCAGGACTTTTAAAATTTGCAGCCAAGTAGGGGCATCTTCATTTTTATTTTCCAGATTCCTATTAGTTTTCCCTCTACAATTGTCTGCAAAAAATAAAAATGCAATTGAAAATAAAGGCTATGTAACGTACTTTGATGCACAAATTCTGTTTTAACACTTCATTAAAACCTCGAACTAGTGCTTCAGTTTGTCAAAAACAATTTAAAGAAGAAATGTAAGTTTCAATATGACGGCAGGCATGAACGTAATAAGCCCCTGGAGGGGGCCCAAACCATAGTCCAGGAAGATTTAACTCCTTCAAAATGTAACATATAAATAATGTGAATTATATAAAGTTAGATTAATTTAGCTGACATTATAATCCACCAATTTAAACTGAAGAAAGTCAAAATGTCTAAGCTGGTTTTAAATATCTACAATATGTAGGCCGTTAAAATATTGAACTGAATCCATAAACAAACACCCCAAAAAAGCATCCATTAGTGTTTCTAAATATCCTGACAAACTATAGAAATCTACATCACAAATTGATTTTAAATTATCACTGAAATAATAAAAAAAAAAATCAGAAAAGGTGCATTTTGCTTATATTGTTATTTAGTATCCCCTTTCAGACATTCATGCTGCAACCCGGGCTCCATAGCAACGACTAGGACTGTAATGCCACAGGACTGATGAAACATCTTTATGTTATTTGTTTATATCAATTTTCATTCTAAAAGCCAATCCAAATGCTGAGCCATTACAAGCGGTTCTTCAAAACAAATCCTAAATCAAAAGCATTATGCTGTCTTCTTCGCAGAGTCATTACAAGAAGCCTTCTTTTAATGGGGTTTGTGATCATAATACAAATAAAATCAAGCCAGACCTCATTTGAGTGCAAATGGTAGACACCACTATGCACATTAGCTCCTGATTATCTGAAGTCACTGCAGGCTGTGGAGACACACATGATCCGCCGGTGTTGCCCAGGATTAATGGTGTAGATACTGCTCTTCAAACTGCGTTTAATCTAAAAAAGTGATTGAATTTCAACTAAGTAATTAAAGCAAGTAATTTGAGGAACTACTTGAACCCTATATTGGGGCCAATTATTTGTGGTGTGCTGAAACTTGTTAATTGAGGTGTGAGGAAGGCGAGATCCATTATCACACTAAACCGCCAGCATTAATAAGGTAGCCAGAGTTACATGATTATACTGCTGCCGGCTTCTTCGCACCAAATTGAAATTTTGTTGATTCTGGAGCTGAATCCTGCTTCAGTGTTTCATCGCTCATTGTTATGGTAATAACTTCACCGTTGTAGAAAACTAAATCTTCATGACATTGTCATAGTGGTGCAATCAGCAGAAGTCAAAGGAAAGTTGTCAGGATTTTTGGATTATGTCACATTCACTGTCTTTTCACTGTTTCATTTCCTGTTTTATTTTGAAAAGTTTGAACATTATTTGTTTTGTGTACTTTAATTTGCTGTCTGTGTTTCCAGCTTTATGATTGACAAGATAATGTGACAAGAACTTTGAGTTTCATGTTTTAGTCTGTTTGATTAATAAATACTAACAGTCCATAAAATAATTCATGGTTGTTTAGATCTATGAAGGCATAATATCTGGAATCACTTGACCTCTATCAGAATCTTATGTCGGCAATAAAACTTTTCTCATTTTCTAAGTAAGAAAAAAATACTTTTTTACTAATCAGTTAATTAAGTCTTACATCCCCTCAGTCAAGATATCAAGCAATTTATCCAAATCCTAACTGCAGACAGGCATAACGATTGCCAGTTACTGTTGTTTCCTGGATTGATTAGTGCTTCACTGCACTGAGTTTTGCTTCTGCTTAATTTCACTGACTTTGGTAGCTCACACACTTTGGTGGCCATGGCCAACTTGGCAAGTAAAGATTGAAGCGCGGGCGCTTTAGTGCATGCTGAGCAGCCGGGAAATCACATCCCAGATCTTGACTGCTGCAGCCAGCCAAGCCTAACAAAAAGACGCATATCCAGGAAACACACCTTGCAATGTAAGAAGAACGCCGTACCATTTCCCAACCTTCTATAGACACCAGATAATAATTCAGAGATTATATTTTAATCCTATTCTATGCGTCGGCAGAAAAGGAAACACTCTTATTTAACGTCAATGTCTGTTTCAAGTATTCTTTGAAGAATCTTAGCACTAGCAAATGCTGAACAGATGAAATTCAAAGCACTGAATCCTTTTCAATCTCACACAATTCAAGTTTATATTGGTATATTTTAGAAACAAGCTTCCTACTTGGACTTTGACTGCAGCCTTAATAAGGATTATGATCCTCCATTCTAGATCTGTTGTCATACATAATGAGACTAACTGCCTGTGAGACGGAGGCAACACTGAGAATTGCAACTGACTTTTCATAGAGTTGCTGCGCTCTGATGCATTTCCCCTCAGGAACCTACAGTGGCTGCTGAGGCCATGATGTGATTGCTGCTGAGATCATTGTGGAAGCAGCGCGCCTTGCTACTTAATGTGAATGCTGGCTGTGCTGGCCTTCACATAACCCACTGTGGTCAGGTTCAGGAGGAACAAGCAGAACTGCTGCAAGTCACCTCTAATGTAGCATAGCAGAGTCTTACAGCGAAGGAGCATAAAGATGAAAAAACATTTAAAAAATTGAGTATTCTGAATGCATTTTGTTGCAGCATATGAAATGCACTGATTTTAAAAAAAATGCCTTTGGTGTAATATTTCAGTCAAAGTGACCCTAATTATTATTGTGCGATTGTCCAAAAAAATGTGCAGCAATAAATTGTTATAATTGTGTATATTTATTTTGAAAAGACATCCCAGTAATTTGTATTAACCACCAGCCTTCTGTCAGCAATGATACACCTCTAAAACTAAAAATAGAGACGCACCTCTCGGGCCTTTGCAGCCATTTTTTCAAGCTCCAGTATTTGTAAAGCTTCGACTTGCTGAAGAGTGTCTCTACTGTAATGGAGAACAATAGACTTTTTTAGCTGTCCAATATCCTATTTCTCAGTGAATCGTTACATACTGTATTTTCCGCACTATAAGGCGCACTACATTATAAGGCGCACCTTCGATGAATGGCCTATTGTAAAACTTTTTTCTTATATAAGGCGCACCCCATTATAAGGCGCATAGAATAGACGCTACAGTAGAGGCTGGGGTTACGTTATGCACCCATTAGATGGAACTGCGCTAAAGGGAATGTCGACAAAATAGTCAGATAGGTCAGTCAAACTTTATTAATAGATTACAAACCAGTGTTCTGAAAACTCCGTTCATTCCCAAAATGAACAGCTGTTGCTTCCTCCACTTCCGCACCATTGATTGTTCATGTTAAATTCTCTCTGCTGCTCTATGGGCTCTTTGCTCCTCAGCTTCCGAGGTTCAGAAAAAAGCGGCTCATTTTTGTCCGGTCTATTAAAGATGTCATTTTACAGTCGGTGTTTGCAGGGCTTGCCACAGCTAACAATTAACGATCGTATTCGTAAGGCGGGATCTAAAGCCCCATCAAGCAAACTGGAAAAAGGTTTTAAGATGTGTATCGTCATACATTCATGGATATGAAGGTGAGTCTTACTTTAAAGTTCTTTAAACTTCGTGGCTAACATTAGCTTTAGCTTATGCTAATAGGCAATATTCTCGGACATTTTACTAATACAATTGTACTATTTAAATATCTAAACACTCTTATTCTTTCTAACGGACAATGTTCTTACGTTATTTTGTATTCATTTTTAAGTTTATTGCTTTAATGTGTGTTTTTTGTCGTTAGTGTCAAACAGAGACCAAGTAACGGGGAGATTACGGTTCGGGCTTTTTGCTTCCGAAGCATGAGGAAACACGAGAAGCCCCATAATTTTTGTTTATTGTATTTTTGAGTTCAGACGTATTTAATTAAGAAACCAGAGGTGGGGCGAGTAACACAAATTTTAAAAAGAAAAAGGTTTGTTGCTTACCTCGTGTAAAATCGGATGTCATCATCAGACCCTGCGAACCTTTGTAATCCGAAGGTAGAATGGATTTTCAGTTCTTCGATCTGGCTTTTATTTCTTCTTTTAATTTATGGTTTCCATTTATTACCATGTCCAGGCCAGCTGGTTCTGGGACAGAGCAATAATCGTGATCTGCATACGTGCATTCCACAGGCGGATCAGTTGGGCCGCTGTCCGGCTCTGGTCTGCTCACTCTTTCCCATACACTGGCTCTTCCAGGCTGAACACAGAAGTTGTTCCATTGAAATAGCACAGGGACGGCTCCTTTTTTTTTTTTTACCATTCTTCTCCCGCCAGGAGTTTTAGGCTGATGAAACTGATCCGGAGGGAAGTGAAGGCTGCAAACTTTGCTATGCGATGTTAGCTTGAAGTTGTCGCAACGAATATTGACAAGCCATCGTCTTTGTAAGTCAGGATCGCTTGGAAATCCATGAAAACTTAAACGACTGTTATATTTAGAAGACGCTGTGCACCGTGGAACACAACAGTGTTCATGGTATTGCTTAAATTGCCTTTGAAATAGGAGTTCATCTTTCCTTGGTCATGGTCACTCAAAAGGAAAAAAATGAGCCGCATTTGCGCATGCGGATGTGACGTCAGAGCGGCAGGTGCAAAGAGCCCATAGGAGCCATTTTGTCTTTTGTCTTTACACAAAACCCAGTGTACACCGCTGGCTGCATCGGCGGCTGCTTTCCCCCGTTTCTTCTTCTATGGGGAAAATGAAGTTGGCGTCTGCTTTCCTCCGTTTCTTCCTCTAGGGGAAAATAAAGTCTGTGTCTGCTTTCCCGTTTCTTCTTCTACGGGGGAAAATGAAGTCGGCGGCTGCGTACCGTAGTTGCGAGACCTGTTGTGGCTCAATATTGGTCCATATATAAGGCGCACCGGATTATAAGGCGCACTGTCGGCTTTTGAGAAAATTGAAGGTTTTTAGGTGCGCCTTATAGTGCGGAAAATATGGTAAATGTTATCTGAAAGTAACTAGCAATTCATAAAGTACTGGATTGTGTAGTTGAGCAAATCACTTAGATTACTAACAAATTAGTAGGCAAAATAATAAAACTCATTGCACTGAATGGCACAATTCTTGTTGAGTGACCACTGACATGCATCGTATAACAAAAGAATCATCTGCATATTCAATGCATCCATGATTTTCTTGCACTTTGTTCTGATATCCATATGCTAATAGTGTGGCTTCATGTCACTAAATTAAATGGCTAAAATGTTTGAAACACGTTTGTTTTTTGTTGCAATTTTCCTTAGTAATGTAAATATGTCCAATACAAGCATTACTTTAAAAACTACAGAATCCTCATCAAGAATTTTTAGCATCTTGTCTTTGCCACCTATTCATTTATCCATAATATCCATCTATCTATTATCGGTACCCACTTGTCCTTGTAGGGTGGAAGTGACTGCCTATGTCTAGCAGTCATTGGACGAAGTCAACAATATTTATTTTTCACAGAAAAATCTCAAAATTTCCATTTCCAGCTGTTCAAGTATCCAGTCTTTTAACTACACAATAGAAACCTCAGATTTCTATCTGAGGTTTCCACCTTTATATATAATATATATAATATAAAAGGTATATATAAAGGTGTATATTATACCTTTTGATAAAGCTCCAAATATACTGACATCTGCTCCTGCACTCTGGCTGTTTTAAGTTGATTTACCAGAGAGTTGCTTTAAAAAGAAAAAATATGACTCATGTTTTCTCTGTAAGACTTTGATGAGTTGTACTCTTCAATTTAAGAATGACTGTGTACATTTACTTGTTCCAGGAAGAAGTTTATTTTTTCCTCCATCCCCTACTAAGGCTTTTTTGTTGTTGTTGTTGAGTTTTGACAGAGGATAGGATAACCTTTAAAAATGTTCAGAAGTTAATGGACTATGGAGAAGGATCTGCATGGACAACTACTGCCAAAGCAGAATCATCAGTTTTAGAGCTGTCATGCAGGAAACAACAACAGATTATTCCCATTAGTGTCCATCCCTTGAATAATATGAAGGGTAGTCAAATACTTTTTGTCTCAAAGTTTTTGTTTGAGAAGCAAGATAAATGGGAAAGTAAGACGACCTAAGGACGTTTAACAAGGTCTAAATTATGATGGGATACATGACTGCATGAGAGCAAATCCAAACTGCAGATCTTGTGAGTTATTTCTGGTCTGTAAGTTTTAGCATCTATGCAAAGTAGTCTAAGAATGGAACAATGATGCAGTAGTATAGACATCAACCAAAGCTGATTAATGCAAGTGGAACATATAAGCATCTCAAAGTACAAAAGAAGTTAAAACTGGTTCACATTTAAGGTATCACAATACAAAATGCATCACAGTTTGTTGCAAATGGGTCTGCACAGTGAAAGCAAAGTCACAAAGCAAGTAATATCCACCGTAGACCAACAAAAGAACAAACAGATTTCCTTGCTGGCTCTAAATGCATTGTTCAGCAGAGGAACACAGGGGACCAGGATGCAATATAACAAGCCAGAGGAGACAATGGGATGTTTTGGGAAATTGCTGTGAAACTTTGGCTCCATGTACTTTGACATCTATCAGCTAAGTAAGTAATGCACCCTCCCACAAAGCAAAAGGACTTGATAAGGAAATGATATAAGGAGCATACGTTTAAGGTGTCAAAGGCGTCCAAATTCCTCAGATCTCAATACAATTGAGACCTAATCGACAGGCTGGTTAACCGAATAACATTTATGGAACCAACGCCTCTCAACTGACCGGGATGTAATGCTAGCATCATGGCGTCAGATACCAGAGCACATACTGTAAGTCAATGCTGTTTAGGCAGTATAAGGTTATCGTGATATGTGCATGTGTTTAACATAAGTGTAATGACAGATGTATTAATTGTTGCTTTTTTAGACAACAAACAATTTCGAAAAGTATGAACCATACCTTATCCTGCAAATGATAATTAAGTCATTTTATTTCAATGCACCAAGGAGTTATTTGTTAAAAGAATGTCTCACTGTTTGGTAGATGAGCTAAATAGTTGCTTCACCTTACCACCAGAACTTTCAACAAATTTCCCGTGAACTTCTTAATGATTCATGCGGGGCTCATAAAATTCCAATGGCAAATTTATTTGAAATTGTATTTTTATTTGGTATAATTTCCCAATAGTCTTTCCTCCTTTGCACTCTGGTTATGAAAAGTCAGAATCTGTAAGAGGGCTCGTGACTGAGGGCTATTGCTCACCATCATTTCAATAATTTAAACTCAAATTGGAACTGCTTGCTGCTGCTCGTATTCTAACCCCTGTGCTTCATTTTCTCAGTAAACAGTCTACTTAACTTTCAGTCCATGCCAACATTTAATGGATGCACATTCACCACAGGGAATCAAACTTGACCCTAGATGTACATTTGCTCCCCCAGTTGGAGGCAAATAAAGTTTATTCAGCAGCAAACACTGTGCTAAGGCACCTAGACTTTAAAATGGGGACAGCAGATCGGGATTTTCTGACACTAGGTAAGAAAATAAAACAAACTAAAAAACATCAAGGATACCAAGGTTACCCAGTGTAAAACAAGCACTAAAATATAAATATGGTTGTGGAAAGCCATGAGAAATATTGCTTCAATTGAGAATTTTGGTTCATTCTGTTGCTTTGCTCGTGTAATAATCTGCCATTGTGTTCAAATAAAAGTCGTGCTGATTCCTGAAACAGAAACAAAAAAGTCTTCCAGGTTACCTCTAGAGCTCATGAATTTTGCTAAGGTTTCAACATGCACCTCGCCTATTCATGAGTTCACTGAAATGGGTGCAGCTGCTATCTGTGTGTTTGTAGCCTGCAGCAACATGGACTGATTTGATTCGAATGAACTGTGAGGGTTTAGTTATCCACAGGTAGCAAGTCAGTTCAGCATGTTCGAACTCTGGCTATCTCCAGAATGTGTTTGTTAGAGTGTGTTATTCCAAGAGTGTGTGTGTGTGCGCGTGCGTGTGTGCCCTAATCTTTAAATCACTTTTACCTTCTTGCAGAGCCCAGATGGCCCTGCAGAACAGTGTTTGGCATTTTCAGAAGTTGTCCAAACCTCCTTAAATCCATATATTGGCAGTGTTAAATACAAGAACTTTAATATCTAAGAGGCAGAATTAGGAGGAAGTTATTATGTCAATATTTTCAAATGTTAAGCAAAATCAAGGATTAGGCCAGCTAATATGACTTCACCCATTATGTTCCAGGCAATTAATGTCATTCTGGAAATAGGAAGAACCTTTCGTGTAAGAATTATTAAAGAACAATTTGGTGCAGTGTAATGTTTTGCATGGATCATTTACATGTATATGGGCATATCAAGATGTGGAAAAGTTATGATGTGAAAGCTGTGCTAATTGCATCTGTTTCTAAGAAATATATAACCTCTTGTATGTGTGTGTATATATGTGAGAGAGGGAGAGAGAGAGGGGGGAAAGAAAAAGAAAATATGGTTAGGGTTAGGGTTGAGTGGTTTAATTGTTATAATTGAGTATTAATGGGTTAGGGTAAAGGGTAGGGATCGGGTTAGGGGTCAGGGGATAGGGTAAGGGTTAATTAATTTTTCTGGGTTAATTAAGAAGTCCGGGTTTTCAAAGAAGCATTCTCTAATATCCACCCTCCAATCACTCCCACAGTCCGAAATAATTGATTTCCACATATACTACAACAATAATAGTGGCAATAGGTGTCCTATTTCCAAAATGTAAAATTGAGAGTTGTTTATTTTGTTAGGGCCTCTCTCATTAAGACCTCCAGGTCTAACCGTGTCCAGTCGCCTTATCCACAGTTGTTCCTGCAACCATCTTTCCCGTTTGGTCCAGTTGGGATTATGTGCTAATGGTCTGGCCCTCATTTCCATGGGTTCGGAAATGATGGACTATGGTGGTTTTCAATTTTTTGTTATGTTTTATGTTGGATTTGTGTGCACTTAGTCGTTTCACCAATGTGTTCCCGGTTTCACCTTCATATTGTTTCTTACATTTTTTGCACCAGATCACATAGACTATGTTTTCATGTCTCCGTGTGATTCTTGGTGCTATGGACCAACGTTTATTGTTGTTTGTGCCACGGATGAACGGTTGGTGGTGTCTACGGGTAGGCCTGTGGCTTCGGCTAAAGTTTGCCCGGAACAAAAGGTCCTTGAGGCTTGGATTTTTTTGAAATGCTGAGATGATTCGCCAATTTTGGGTGTGTGACAGTTCCTTTTGTAGTTGTTTAACGTTACTTCTAATGATCCTGTGACTTTTTAACGTGAACTGTGAGAATGGTCCGATGAGTGGGATTGTGTGTAGGTTTGTGTTTGTGTGCTTGTTTGTGTTGGTGTCTTTGGGTTGAAAGACTTCTTTTTTAATTTTCTGGAGGAGGGCTCTTGGATATTTCTGTTTACGTAGTGCTTGAAAGAGTGTTTGTGTGGCCTGGTCTCTATCTGTGGTGTTTGAACAAATTCTGTTAAATCTGGTGAGTTGTGCTTTGGATGCCAGTGAATGTGTGTTTGGGGTGGAAGCTGTGTTTTTTGTAAGAGTTGATGTGAATCTGTGGTTTTGAAGTAAATTTTGCTGTCCAATTTTCAAGTTTTAAGAAAGTTTTCTCCTTTAAAAATAACCGTATCCAAGAATATTATTTGTTTACGGTCCCATGCGAGTTTGACCTTGATAGATGGATGATGGTTGTTTAGGATGGTTGTGAACCGCTCAAGATCTTCCCAGCTGTGGTTCCAAATGCCCCCGATGTCATCTAAGTACCTATAGTAGGCCTCCGGTAGTTGGTTGCTTTTCTCGAAACATTCCTTCTCCCATTTAGCCATGTATATGTTGGCATAGGCCGGGGAAAATCTTTTGCCCATTGCCGTACCCTTGGTTTGTAGAAACCATTTACTATCAAATATGAAATCATTTCTCTCCAGGTTGATTTGGAGGAGTTCCAGAATCGAATCATCCAGACGGTCCGGGTCCGGGTTTTCAAAGAAGCATTCTCTAATTGCTTCAAGGCCCATGGATGTCTCTATGTTCGTGAAAAGACTCTCCACATCCATGGTGAAAAGAAGACTGTCTTCTGTGACAGTATGAGTAGTTACTTTTTCCAAGAAATCATTGGTGTCCTTAATGTAACTCGGGTGTTTCGTTGCAAGTGGATTTAAATAATGGTTGATTAATTGTGCCGAGCCATATGATTCACTCCCACAGTCCGAAATAATGGGCCTGCCCTTTGGGATTCGATTTGGTACAGTCCAATCTTTTGTTTCTTTATGGATTTTCGGGAGGAGGTAAAAGTATCTGGGCCTGGGTGGTTTTGTTCCAATCAAGAAAAGAAGTTGCTTTTGGTTGATGTGTTTGGTCGTGTGGAGTTGTTTAAGTATCCTAATAATGTCATTTTGTGTTTCCAAATAGATAGGTTCTTGTAGTGGTCTGTAAAACTCTTGGTCCTGTAACTGTCTCATGACTTCAAAACAGTAGTCATCTTTATTCATGATGACAATAGTCAATCCCTTGTTGGCCGGTTTGATGATGATAGAGTGTAAATTTTGTAACTCCTCAAGTGCAATTTCCTCTTCAGAGGTTAAATTGCTCGTTTCTGGTTCAATTACCATTTTCCTGATCTCGGTTTTGTCCTGTTGTATTAATTCAACTATGTGGGGGTGGATCTTGTTGATAGGAGGTTCCCATTGGGAAAGGGGTAGAAAGGGGGTTGGTTTTTGATTAGTTTTATTTGTATTTTGGAAAAAAATCTGCCAATTTAATTTTTCGGTGGTATTGTTGTAGTTGGAATTTCATTAGTTCTCTCACATTTGGGAATTTGGAGGTGGATGGGACAAAAGAAAGTCCTTTGGTGAGTAATTTGATGTGTTTTTTCAGGTGAAATGTCGGGGAAAGGTTCAGAAAGCCATGTTGGATATGTAGCTGATCGGTTTGTGTGCTGTTGTTTTGAGTTGTTCCAGGTTTCTTATCTTGTGTTACCAGGATGGTCTTACCGTTTGTTTTAAATGCGCCTTCCCAGTTTAAATGGTGGTTCCAATGTTCAAAGATTTTTTTGTCCCGTAGAAATTGTCCAGTGTATGTTGTCGTTTTCAGTGTGGAAATCTCGGTGCGATGGTGTGGTGGTGTAGTTTGTTGCAAATCAATGTGATGGATTTATTAATCATGTTCAGATTTTATTTATGTATAAAATTTAGTTCATTTGAAATGTTCAGAAGAGGAATGTAAATGTCTGCAAATGGGAATGTGTCCTGTGTTGTGTTAAGAAGAGAAGTTAGGAGTTTTTCTATTGATGCTTGATTGTTGTGGTTCCTATTATTGATGCCGAATGATAAAATGATTGTTTTGATAGTATTGAAAGGTCTAGTGTTTCAAAGGATATGTTTGGCATGGTTGAATTGTGCACCAGGATAAATATCGATTTGTATGCTGGGGTTGGTTGGTGTTGGTATTTTCCTCAGGTTCGAATCCCCCAGAATTAGTATTGGTTTGATCGGTGTGAGACTCCAGTTGGTAAATTTCTTTCCATAATGATTGTGGATGGTCAATAGGGACTTAGTCTGAACTTTTGTAGGTTTCAATGAGGTCCTCAAAACTTCCTCCAATGTTATCTTGCTGGAGGTGGAGGGAATTGGATAAATAGATAAATAAATAAATAAAACAATAAATAGATAGTAAATATTACCCTCTAGTTATGGATATATATACACACACTCATAACCCCTAGGTAAACACATATAAACACACACACACACATATATATATATATATATATATATATATATATATATATATATATATATATATATATATATATATATATATAACCAACAAAACCAAAGTGACCAAACGGGAATAGAAATTTCACCACGCAGATATTATTTTTGTTCTTTGTATTGGTTTAATAAAAAATCTAAAATCTCAGAATTGATTAGGAAAGAAACTTATTACATATTAAAAGAGAATATACAATATAGAACAATAACAGGAGTGGAGAATTCAAATATTTATAAAACAATTATGGCAAGAAATATTAACAATTTATTATTAATCAAAATAAAGTATAGGATAATACAATACGAGACAATTAACCAAGAAATAAATTTCAATAATATATACAATAAGATAGAATATATATAATAGTATAGAATAAATTATCCCAAGAAAAGATTTTTAATTGTTAAAGAAATTATCAAATTTTGGTGGACAGTATTGAAAGGCAACTAGCTTAAAACAATTAAAGAAGGTGTGTTGTGAAAGGAAAATATATGTAGTTGGTCCTCAAAGTAACTGGTCTAAAATTATAATATGATCCTCTAAAGCCATATGATATAAGAAATAAAAATTAACCTTTATTTAATTTTTCTTATTGAGGAAAAAGATTTTCTGAAAACAAAATTAGAGAAAATAACGGTCGTTGAAAACGGTTGGCCCAGGGTTGGTTTCAAGGGGGAGATTATATTTTATTATTATTATTATTTTAAATATTAAAATGTTTGTACCAATTAGCATGATATTAACTGTTTTAGTAACATTGTTAACCTCGGTTCGGCAAAATCGCTCCGGTGTTAAGAAGAAGCTAATTAACTAAATTTTAGAATCCGCTCATCAGTGGTGACCGCTGGATCAACGGACGTTTCGGCCGTGGTTACACCATACGCCCTCGCCAGTGGCGGCACCCGAGGCGATCAACTCCCGGGTCGGATTCTATGACCAATCTTCAAGTTAATTATATTGTAATTTTGTGCCAGGATAGAGATTCAGGGAAAAATCGCCGTCTATTCGTTTATGCTTATAGGTTAAGTGGAAGAATTTTAAATTATTTTTTAGTATTCCATTTCATTTTGATTTCCACTTAATACAGGGTAGTCATGTGTATTATTTACGTGGACGGATGTAAGCGTTTGAGATTCAACAGAAAGTTGTAACAACTCTCCGCTGATATTTGTATCAAGTTGTGTCAGTTGTAACGGTCAATTTCCGGTTGGAACGGAAAGGGAGAGGGAGAGAGGAACCGACAGAGCGGGGGAGCATAATCACACGCGCGACTAAAATGGAACCGTGACGTAGTGTTAAGAGATTAAAGGTGTATGTATAAAAGATGAAGTTGTGTAAATAAACCAAACAATCCCTATATACCTGTAAATCCATGCGACTTCATAGTCATATAAGTAACCATACATATAAAATATTTGTTGATCTAAATATATTCGTATATGATTATATATATATAGAGAGAGATAATAAGGTACAAGCTACTGTATATGTACCATAATAATATTAATCATAGATAAATAATACATAGAACTACATACACATACATGTATATACACTCATACATACATACATATATACCTTATCCCAAATGAACCAACCGAGAAACAGATAATTATTCATCATCAGCCAGCACTACATAAACGAAAAGTTTGGTTTTACAGGACTAGAAACTCAGTGCGATGACTTTCTGTTTTTGGCAGTTTCGAAAAACTCAAATGTGACTAATGAGTCATCTCCCATGTTTGGAGCAACTCAGACCACTCACATGGAGGTTTTAATTATGTTCACCAACTCTCAAGTGTTCTATTCAATTTGGCCCGCTGGAGCCTACCTGGCAGTGTTCATGCTTGAGAAGCCAATGAAGGATCAAGCAAGCATTTTAGCTCTAGGGATTTATTCCAGTTAGTGTACACTATCTCCTGCTGTGCAGGGCTGGGCAACTTATTAAAAAAAAAGTTAATCAAAACCAACATTATAAATCCTTAGTCTGTGTTTGGTCCCATGTTTATATTTTGATACAACTCACCACAAGGGGTCTTGTTGGCATTTTTCAAAGAGGACCATTTAATTATGAAACTAATCACTGACTGTTCAGTCTGCCAGTGTCTCACTGAGTTGGCCCACTGACTTAAGACAACATGAGACAGAAGAAAACAAAGAAAATAACGGTGCCGTGTGAGTGGGAAAGAGATTGTTTAGGTAAAGGATCAGTCTGAACTGCAGTTTGCTCAAATTAATTATGCTGCCTTTCAAAGGGGATTGTGCGTTGTGTTAAACAGCAAGTTGTTGATCAGAAGGAGAATTGCCTTAATATAATTTAAAAGTCTCCTTTAGGTTTCCTAATGGAAAAAGAAGAAGAACGCTTTCGGTAATCTCCTGCTTCACATTCGAACACATTTCAAAATTTTGCACATTTTAATCACAACAGTCGCATCCACTGCAACAAATTACCTGTCTCTATTTACCTTCAAATGGTATTTAGAGACAATCAATGTGTAATTTAGTATGAATACAACTATCTTGTGAAGACCTGAGACGTTTGTTAGAGAACAATGATGAACATACAGCATGAAGACCAAGGAACACAGGTCAATGTAATGGTGAAGCTTAAAGCAGTTTGGCTATAAAACAATGTCACAAGGGATATTTCATGATTTAAGAAAAACAAAGAGCTGTTTACACTTAATTTAAAGCTAGCTTGATGTCAAATAAAAATTTAAGAAATACATTCTGTATTTAGTAAAATATATTTGATACTAAATTTGTTCATGATCTGATCGATCTAAAAACAACAACTGGTGTCAAATCCAGCCTGCTGTTCCAGAGTTGGGCCAATTAAAGGCCGTTGGATCTAGAAATCTGCTGTATAGAAGATATAAATTGTATTTCCCCTTCTGTTATAATGAGATCAAAGGAAAGCAGAGGGAATGAGCTAACGGCTTGCACAAGGTAATGAGGTGACATAGATAGGCAGGGATGAAGAAGACTGAACGTGTTAAGGTGGATTGTAACATTTATTAACAAGATGTGCCTCCATGGTCACACTAGCACAAAAAAGCATTCTGCAGCCAATGTAATTAATACATAATGTCATACATCATAGTTTCCATTTATACTTTGTTCAATCTAACAACTTTCCAAACACATCAGACATGATTCACTTTACCACCAGACTTTATACCCCAGGGCTTCTTTCTTGATCTACACTGAATATGAGCAAAACAATTATTATTTTTTTAGACTTGAGATGTAGGACTTCAGGAAAACTTCAAGATGTATTATGAAAAGATGTATTCTGCAGCTCTACACCAAAAAGACCAAGTTAGCTCTTTTTGCAGCGGCTGCAGTCTTCAAACAGCAGCAAACGTTCACTGAAGACACTGTAAGGATGTGATAAGAGGTACATTGATTCCAGAATTGGGAAATTATCGAGCAGCAAAAGTAAAAAACAAAAATATTGTATGAGCAATAAAATAGTGCTATGCAAAAATGCACATATATATTAAGTCCAAATGGAGCAATGGTAATGAGCAGTGACCAGTAGTAATTAGACTTAGACACTGTAGAGGGTAATGGCATGTGGCAGGAAAGATTTGCCGTTTCTGTCTCGTCAACAGCAGAGATGTAGCAGGTTGTTGGAGAAGGTGCTCTGTGAGGGGCAGCCAGTAAATGCAGGGAACCACTTTGACTTGTTGCGAAACAAGTCTTCCAGCAGCTTTGCTATTTTGAGAGGGAGAAAAAAAAGTGTAGCATATCTGTACAGATAACACTATACTACATTTTAAATCAACGTAAATGAATTTGGGAGCAGGGCTGGAAGAGGGCCGGGACCAGGGCTGGAAGAATGGCCGGGACCAGGGCTGGAAAAGGGCCGGGACCAGGGCTGGATGAATGGCCGGGACCAGGGCTGGATGAATGGCCGGGACCAGGGCTGGAAAAGGGCCGGGACCAGGGCTGGATGAATGGCCGGGACCAGGGCTGGAAAAGGGCCGGGACCAGGGCTGGATGAATGGCCGGGACCAGGGCTGGAAGAATGGCCGGGACCAGGGCTGGAAAAGGGCCGGGACCAGGGCTGGATGAATGGCCGGGACCAGGGCTGGAAGAATGGCCGGGACCAGGGCTGGATGAATGGCCGGGACCAGGGCTGGATGAATGGCCGGGACCAGGGCTGGATGAATGGCCGGGACCAGGGCTGGAAGAATGGCCGGGACCAGGACTTGAACCAGGCCTGGGTCGATGTCTGGAGCCAGGGCTGGGTCCATGTCTGGAACCAGGGCTGTTTCCATCTCCAGAACCACGGCTTTCGTCGGCACCAGGATGCTTGGGGGATAGCGTCCAGCAGGAGAAGGAGATCTTTGGGAGTCGCTGGCACCAGGAGCCTTTGGGGCGCCGACGGCAGAGGGAGAACTTTGAGGGACACCGGCACCAAGAGCTTGAAAGGAGTGTTTTTCCACTGGAAAATGTTGTCCAGTAAATAAATGATTTGTTAAATATTTTTATTGTAAAACTTGTGTCTGTCCAGTGTGTGGTGGAGGGGTTGGTTCAGGTTGACCATGAATAGCAGTTTTGTTTTTTCAGTGTCCTCCCCTCCACCACAGTCTCAAATGTCTCCAGACTTAGCTCAGTTTTCAACAGCCAGATTTGACCCACCATTGTTTTGTGCCAGTGCAAGAGTGAAAAACACCAACAGAATGTACATATGTGGCCTTTCATATATAAAAACATCCACTTCTCAGCTAGTTGATCTAATTTACACATATGTTTCGCTGTTAGACTCAACTAAACTCACAGTCAATTCATTTTGCATATTCTGAGTGCCATATCAATTCCACTTCCTGCCCCTCTTCTTAGCACTTGCAGATCTATTTTTGCATATTATCTATTTTCTCACTGTTAATATAGTTAATATCGCCATGTAGATTTTACTTTTATTAACACGTTTTTTCTGGCTGTGGGTGCCAAAACCTAAAATGATTTCTGTTTTCACACCTCTCTAAATATATTCATAAACTTTAAGTGAATCTGTGAAATGTTGATCACTGACTTTGGTTTAACTATCCTATGCTTTTCATGTGTTAAAGTAAAACATATTTGTCTGAAAATGCTGAGACAAATAACCATGTTTATGAGTAGGTCTTGATGTGGTGCGAGGAAGTGGTCCAGGTTATCAAACAGGAAAAGTAACAAAGCTTCTGGTGCATTCAGTGTGTTAGGAGGAGGTTTGATCGTGAGCTGACTTTAGCTTAGAGCTGTGGAGAGTTACTATTGTTAAACTTGGGGTTATTCTAACTCTTGAAGCATTTTTATTTTGCTGCTTAGGGATAAATACAATTTGTGTCCGGTACAGTCATGAGAGTTTTTGTTTGTATTTTGTTATTTTGTTCTGTACATTAGAACTAGTTCTAATTATAGCAGTTTTTGTTTAGCTCCTGCCAACCAGTCATTTAAATGCTTAATTCAAAGGGACAAACAAATGTTTAACACAACTGTGCTTACATAAAGTTGCCCTAAACCTTTGCCCTGAATTTAATAAAACATTCTGAGAGGATAATACATGTTTCATATCCATCAAATGTTAATTGCCTGTTTAATGATGACCTGCTCAAATAGCTCTGGTAAAGTGGATGGAATCAGAATATCCATTATCTTGTGGCCCATTATCATTTATCTGGTCCGTCTTTACCAAATCATTAATCTGAACCTTTGCTTTAACTTTCAGGTTACCAAACCAGCAAGGGATACTGTACCTATTGATACTTACTGCCACGTAGAACAGTCAAACAGTAGTTATAGACATCAAACAATTAGAGTTGACACAAAACACAAAGACCCTTATGAACTTTAGCACAAACTGTTGTCACTTGTGTGTGCCAGATAAAACCACTCTGCATGTGTGCACCTAAATATTTAAAAGAAGCGACTTGTTTGATCATT
Source organism: Xiphophorus maculatus (assembly GCF_002775205.1). NCBI lineage: Eukaryota > Metazoa > Chordata > Actinopteri > Cyprinodontiformes > Poeciliidae > Xiphophorus > Xiphophorus maculatus. The sequence goes on from NC_036448.1 coordinate 9,867,371, forward strand.
TTACCGTCTCCTGATTAGACATCACCAACTGTTCTAGGGTGCAGCACGTAGCTTAGTCTTTTTAATTCAGATACATGTGATACACCCCATATTTTTTAGCCATGTGTAAACAATATTTGAACTTGAAACTATTTTCTGCTCCAATTTTAAGCTTACCAGTAGAATTATCCAGGTTATGCTTGCATTACCTGGTCTTCGTTCCAAGTTTAGGAACAAAAACCTTTTTTTAAATTATTTTATTTATTTGTTTATTTACTTGTGATAAAAAAAACAAACAACAAACCTAAATGCCCATGCACTCCTTTTTTTCAACCTTCCATAGCGAATTGATTATACTTCTTTCTTAAGACCGCTGGAGATACATTTCACCATTCTCCATTCTGATTTAAGCTGCTGCTCTTCTTGTGTTCACACAAAGCATGCTGGTCACTGTTGCAAGCCAAAGACCGCAGCTTGTGGCTGCAGAATTATGGGTATCTATGTTTCCCTGTCATGGCAGGCTGGCTTTCATATAGAGAAACCTTCCACGACGATTAGTATACAGTCAGCGAATCGAGGAAAAAAAGGCTGTTCCCCTACATGGGTCTCTGACTTTTCTCAGCTTAACTTCCCTGCAGGAAGAAATCAGCCACGAAACCTAAGCCGACAACAATGCATCAGCTTTCTTCATTAATTGCAAGTTTTTTGTGCAATAAAAACACATAATGGTTTGTTGAGATCAGGAGTGAAGAAAGGCATTAAGATAGATTCAAGAAAAGTAGTTTAAGTTTTTAAAACAAAGCAAAAAGGAGATGGAAAATTTACCAATTTTAACTTTCTTTAAAACACAGATTTATAATTAAGGATGGACTGATGAATCTGTAGTAGCATAAATTAATGTAATTAAAATTAAAAAGCCCCATATAAATTAATAAACATTAATTTATATGGGGCTTTAAGATTTGAGAAATCCTGGTAGAAAACTTGAATCCGAGTTTGTGGTTTAGCTTACTGCAGAGATCCATTTCTCAGCATTCAGCCAAAGTTACAAAGAAAGGGTTCAGATTAAATCATACTGATGTATTAGAATTAAATATTAAAAATCTAGACAACAATAGAGATGAGAATTTAAATCTGAATGTAACAACACTGCAGACTTTTCAGATATTCATTTGTAGAAGAAAGAAATTTTGGAAATCATGTTTTAATTAATTGTCACTTTCTATTAGCCACAAATTAATCACACTGAAATCTGGGGTTTTAAACAAAATCTGTAAAATGTACTAAGAAACTATATATACTGCAGCAACATGAGAAGCGCTTCTGTGATCGGGGTATGAGGGCGTTGTCTCTGTGCAGTCTATTTGCTAAACTGGATATTTTATTCGGCCCTAATAGGAAAACATTTGAGCAACCTTCTACTTTAAGAGTGGAGTGTGGGGCCAAGAGCTGCACCAGTGCAATCAGGAGTTTATCCAACAGTGAACAAACAGCCTTTCTAGAAACCTCAGCTCCAGACTTTGTGTAGCATCGCAGGCACATGGCCACAGTTCAGCAGCTGCTTTAATAGTACCCCATGAGACACCAGGATAAAAATGGTTAATTGAGTGCAGATTCTCTTAATTAGGGGGTTTCTCCCAATTACCCTAGACTTCATATCATCAAGTAATTTGATGCTACTCAAAAATGGGTCAAGGGGAACAACAACTATTTAAACTTCCTCTTTAAGCAGAGATTTGTTTGCAGTCACCCTTCAAACAAAGGGATAAGAACTGTCCAAGAAATTCACTTATGAATTTAATCATTGCGGCGTTGACAGAGTAAATTCAAGGGGGTAAACTTACTTTTTTGCACAACAAGCTATTCTTGAAGCTGAGGTTTCACATGCACTAGAAAAGCATCACATAATGGGTCGGGTATATTGGTCACCGATGTAAATGTTTGGTCAATTTGAGACATACGTCTGGACCTCTTGTGCTTTTTTTACTACAAAGGTACATTGAAGTGAGCCATACTCAATATTGAAACTCCTCTGAAATGAATAAATGAACACTTCCCAAATAACCTCAATTTTTATTTTACTTACATTTCATACGTTGTTTTGTCAGATGTTAAACTCTTACCCAGTCCAGTGTCTATGGTGGCAGATTCTGAAATACTTCAATGCTTTGAAACAACACCACAGTCCAAATTCCTTAAGTCTTGGCACCACAATATCTTGCTATATTAAAACACACACACAATATTTCTTCCCAAAATAAAGTCTGCCTCATAAAACAGTATCTATTTGCACACCCCTGCTGTTATTTGCACAGTTTTATTTCTTGTAAATAGTCTGTTGCTGCTTTCTGTGCTCAAATACTCACATCTTGTACACTCTTTTGAAATTAACCTACTCAGTCTCATATTTCTTGTAATTTGAGAATGCTATTTTTTATCAACTGCAGTGTTACTTTACTTACGTTGTAAAATTTTGCAGACTATGCATTTTCTTATTCCTATTTTTCTGTTTTTATTTTTTTAGTTTTTACCTTAGTTTGAAATTGCATGCTGCCAATAAACTTTATTGTGCTACTGCTGCTACTCCTGAATTTTCCCACTGTGGGAAAGGATATTACTATTCTACACTATTCTATCTAGCTGTTGTAAGTAACTCTAAGCTATTAAATTGAGAAGTGAAGGTGCTTGCTTAAGCTTTACATCCTCTAACTCTTTTGAGACGCTTATTTTCAAGTAACAAAGGGAGAAGTTCTCGAGTTGTGCTGCTGTGTTGACACAGTCGATTAAGACTGCTGGTATAACTGGCTGACAAGCAATGTAGATGCCTCTACTACTTTTATATAGCTCATATAAAGCTGTTCAAGTTACTGTATGTGGACAACATACTGACTGAGTGATAGATTATAGAATGTAAAATGTAGCCGGGTAGTACATTTTGGTTGAATAAGTGTACTGTTTCAAAGTGTTGATTTTCTTTTATATTACAGTAGTAATGCTATTGAATTATTTTGGTTCAGTTATGTCATTTTATTTGTTTTTACATTTAAATATGTGCAGATAATTGGTCTCTAATGCTGCACATTTTGACCACCAGAGAGCAGTGTTTCAAGGTGATTACTGTTTCCCAAGACGGGGCAGGAAATGCATCTTGTTGTCTTCCTGTGTTGCTATGCTACGTGTTGAGCGTGGATGTGAACTGTTCGTGTTTTATCTGCGGGAGATAGATTTGGCAGAAAATCGGTAAATATATACATCACTTGTTGAAATATGTCGGTACATTCTCATTTATGTGAGAAGCAGTCAGTATTTTAATGAGATGGTGTGTTTCAGAAACGGATGGTTCAGGGAACCCGTGTGTGCGGTGCATGGCGGCCATTTTCTGCACATGACAATAAGACGTCTGATCATCGATGTGCTCCAGTATTAAGAGTGAACTGAGACGTTACCGTGGAATGTAAGTGTTGATAAAATGAGCCATATCACAAATACATGTGCTCTAAATCAGTGTGGTGTAATGCAGCTCTCTGGGTTTTGTTTGTGTAGCCAGAGGCCACTGCCGTATTTCTTTTCTTGTCTTTTATATACAGTGATCCCTCGTTTTCGTGGGGGTTACATTCCCAAAAAGAACCCGTGATAAGCGAAATCCGCGAAGTAGGAACCTTTATTTTTTAACAATTATTATACAATGAAATACTCCATAATACATTTAAAACAAAGAGCAAAACCTTTTTTACAGGGTCAAGCATTTTTTTAACAAATAGAACTACTGTATAAATGTTTTTTTTGTTTGTTTTTTTACAAATAACTACTATACTGAAAAATAATTATTTTAATCATCAATACGAAGTGAAGGCTTCAAATTGCGGAGATTATCACCGCCCCACCACGACCGGAGTCATTGGATTAGAACGAAAAAAATGGTTATGAAAAAAAATACAAAGTGCAGTTGGACAAATAGTGATTCACTCGTATTCCACTGCTCCTCCTGACTCCGCTCTGTCGGTGTGTTTTTTTCGAGAGAAGAACATAGTTATCCGTAGTTGTTGTCGCTCTTTTTTCTTCTGGGCAAAAGAATTCTTAGAAACCGGCATGCCGCCATCGATTATGTTAAATCTGGCAAGCTGTTTTACGTACGTGTACATACTACTCGCAAAGTTATTGACACACAGGTAGAGAAGAAGCGGAGAGACTGTTTAGGCAGTCAGAATGCAGAACACGATGCAAATCCACGAAGCAGCGAGACCGTGAAAGGTGAACCACGAAATAGCGAGGGTTCACTCTATTGTATTTTCGTTTTTGTGCATTTTCTCTGTTATTTTAGAGATTGCCACATTTCAACAGTAGTTACCTACTGTTTGGTACACATATGTTCTGATTTTTGAACAAAAGTAGGAAACAAGACAGCTTTGTTTAATCTGTCTGAACTGAAAATAAAATATACTGCACATTAAGAACCCCAGTTATTGTGTCCTCTGAGGCTAAGTAATTCCCGGGCTACAGAAATATATAGAGGGACATTAGGGATACTTTGGTATTGGACAAGAGAACCCGACCTGTCAGCTTAGAAAAATACTTAAATACCGTATTTTCCGCACTATAAGGCGCACCTAAAAACCTTCAATTTTCTCAAAAGCCGAGAGTGCGCCTTATAATCCGGTGCGCCTTATATATGGACCAATATTGAGCCACAACAGGTCTCGCAACTACGGTACGCAGCCGCCGACTTCAATTTCCCCCATAGAAGAAGAAGCGCGCGGTGCATTCTGGGTTTTGTGTAAAGACCCCAAAATGGCTCCTATTAAGAGACACACTTACGACGCAGAGTTTAAGCTCAAGGCGATCAGTCACGCAGTAGAACACGGGAATAGAGCAGCAGCGAGAGAATTTAACATGAACCAATCAATGGTGCGGAAGTGGATATATATTGTGATTGCACTAACGTTTGATTTACCGTAACAGTATCAGACTGTTTTTCCGTGTTTATTGAATCGAGGAAAAGTTCCCCTCCACTATATGTTATACCTTGCTGTTGTTAAAAGATAAACTGTGTCACGAAAATACCACGTCACTTACTTTACCTCGGGGAAAATAATAAAACAGCTGTTTATTCATTTTGGGAATGAACGGAGTTTTCGGAATGCTGGTTTGTAATCTATTAATAAAGTTTGACTGACCTATCTGACTATTTTGTTGACATTCCCTTTAGTGCAGTTCCATCTAATGGATGCATAACGTAACTCCAGCCTCTACTGTAGCGTCTATTCTATGCGCCTTATAATGCCTTATATATGAAAAAAGTTTTAAAATAGGCCATTCATTGAAGGTGCGCCTTATATATGAAAAAAGTTTTAAAATAGGCCATTCATTGAAGGTGCGCCTTATAATGTGGTGCGCCTTTTAGTGCGGAAAATACAGTAATTGAGAAAAGTGTCTGATACCAGAGAAGCTTGAACATATAAACATTCATGCTCAAAACTGCAGGAATGTGCTTTAGTTTCTGTCTGTCTATATTAGTAAGAATACGAATAAACTGAATTATTACCCCTGGATAGTCTTTCAGCGTGACAAAAGGAGAATGTAATTTTTAAACTGGTTCACTTTCAATTCTAATTGATTCTAACTACATAACTTGTCTCTTTCAGTATTGAGGCGTGATCTCTGTACCCACTTTATGTCTTGTATCCGCGGGTTTAGAATTTTGTTATAGTTTACACACCTTAGCCAGGCTTATCACTACCTGCTATCAAATTTACTTGTGCTAGTTTAAACTTAAAAGCTTTAGGGATTTTAGCTAAGAGTATTTGAACAGGGAATCTTCAGAATTGATAGTCCAATATTGCAGTTCCCATTGAGAGTAGGGCCTGTGTAAACCAAGACAATTTTATTCCTCCACATATCATCTCAAATGAACAACTATCGGAGTGGAAGATACAGCTTAACTCTGGCACACATGATGCTTCAAATTTTGGAAAACAGATACAGTATACAGAGAAGAGGGATGTAAAAAAAAAAGTTTTCCAATAGCAATTAGATATTATGGGATTATCAATCAGTGTGGCAGAGAGCAGCAATTGGTATCGATAACCTTTTACAGTGCGGTGTAATTGTAAAGTTACACAGATAGCAATTAACATATATCTACTTTGACAGCAATGATTCTACTTCTTTGTGCAATGACAAATATTTGTAATGTAATTAGGAAGGAACTTCCGAGACACTTTAGAAAATACACACTGGTCTACACACATTCAGTAAAACGATGCAATAAAAGGCTTTACTACTTGCAAAGGTTTATAATAAAGCCAACAATGAATTTATCTCACAATCAAGGGACAGACTTCTCATCAATAACGCATCATCCAGATCTTGAGTGAGAATGGGTCATACTCACCGCTGAAACATGCAGGTATTTTATGGAAGACGAAAAAGAATAACAAGCTAGGTTCACGTAGTTCTTGTTTAAATGATGACATACATACAGAGTGGATTAACAGAGTAAAACACCGATCAAATAAAAGTAACATTTACATGCTGGGAACAAAACTAAAATAGAATTTATTCAAACACAACTCCAAAAGTTGTTGTAGTTCAATATTTTTGACACTCGTTTCATTTATCAGTTAGATTTATTTATGTGACTGTATTAACATTTTTAACTGGGTTAATTGTCTGCAATTAATTCATCACAATTAATCACATTTTAATCAAAAACATATTTTGACAAAATAATCACTAATTATTATTATTCAACCACACAGAATTTCAAGGATGTATTAAAATATTTTTGGCATAACATTACAAAAATCAAGGTTTGAAATATTATACTCTTTAATTGTCTATAAATTAAATTTTTTATTTTTTTAAAGATATTCTTTTTAAGCTGCACTTAGTACATTGGAGGTTTTCGTAGGGGATTCTTATACCATGCTGACAATAGATATGTGCATGAGTATTTTCAGAACAGGTATCCAGGTAACCAACACTGTAGTGCTGGTGTTATAAAGTTGAAAACAAACCAGAAAACCTGTTGATTAGCCCTGTTGCGATAAACGATAAATCAATTAATCATACGATAAATTAAAACTATCAACGTCATTTTAATTATCGGCACTATTGTCTCTTCCGGCCTTTTTCTCTTTCTGTTGATGACACCAAATGAAAAAAGGCTCAACTCCAGTGCTCTCCACTAACTCCTCCTTTCCTCATTTCCTTAGTGTAAAGCCCAGTGCACACTACACAATCTTAGAGCTGTCAGCCGATTGTCGGCTCATTTTCAAACCCTGACAGACCACACATTACCCGACAGAAATCCTAGGTATAACTGTTCGATCGGGTTCGCTCCTGCCGTGTGCTGTCCAACAATGGGCACAAAATAATGGCTACAAGTTCAGTTAACTAATTTTAAAACCAGGCATTAATCAATGCTTTACTACAATCTACCTGCAATTCATGTGAGTACACTTTACACAATTCAGTTGGTCTTTGAGTTGCCTTTTTTTTTGTTAATGGAACTGAAACGCACTGAATTGCGCAACACTTGTTGAAACAATAATTACTGAGAATATAAATTTTAAAAAGGTTTTGTTGATTAAATAAATAAATATATATATATACATATATATATATATTATTCTTTAATGAAGCTACAAACGTTTAGGATCTTAGTGAATATTTTGATAAGCCTGTCAGAAAAGGAAGTGCTGGTGTCATCGTCCTGGCGGCGTTCAGTTTGTCACCTACTGTCGAGACCAACTCAAAACCTTCCCATGATCAACGTATTGAGCACCCTGATCTTCCGTAACACACCAAACACTACAGGATGATCGGTTACGAAATTGTAAGCGACAATCTTAGAACGGCCGGCGTTCTAAGATTGTCGTAAGGGGAAAAATAGGGGCAAAAAAACCTTGTAGTGTGAACTATTGCATCAGGTAGTCGATGTGCCCATTTTCTCTATTTAAATCTAATTATTACTGAAGGGCAACATAGTATACACACTTCATAATCTGCACTCTTTTGGTTGAATGCAGTATTTATTTCCACTTTGACTTTATGTTGTTTAGTTGTTTTTCAAGAAAATATTTTGTTAATGGAGACTGAGAATCCATTTTATTTTTGATTTTGGTTGTTTTGTTTATTTTGTTTATCAGTTCCAGTGTTTAGTGTTCTTTTGAAAATAAAGTGTATCTATCTTTGGCAGGAAATCACATGCATTATTACGGCATTTCCATTACATCAGTGTAAAAAGGTCTTCAAACAATATTATCGTTTATCGCAATAATTTTTGAAACAATTAATCGTTCAGCAAAATTCGTTATCGTGACAGGCCTACTGTTGATATTACTTTTTATATGTCTTGCTTTCCTGTACTTTCGGTTATAGTCAAGACTCCATTTTACTATTTGTTCTCTCTGCCTGCTTCATGGCAGAACCTTCGACATAGCTGCAAAATACATGAGGAATTTCTCATTGGAAGCAAGCCCAAATATGTAAGAGAGGCTTGAAAATCTTCAGATATTTTTGAAGACATTCATGGCTCTGTGTGGTTATGAGAAGCAGTAAATATTAAAAAACACATTCTATTATATATCTGCCCAGGTACGGAGAAGCAGATGAAAGCTAAACCTGTTGGACTTTTTCCATTATGTTAAGCCCAGGTCTGGTAAAATAAATAATAATAATAATAATTAAAAATACTTCAATCAAAGACCAGGAATTTCAATTAAAGAAATGACTCACTTTCCTTAAGGTGTGTCAAAGAGTCACCAATAAAGTTTCAAAGTGAAACTATTTAAAACCCATCAAAGTCAAATTAACTTATAAATAACAGACTGCACCAGGGCAGCTGTGGCTACAATCCTGTAGTTTGTGTGAATGGGTGAATAACTGAATGTAGTGTATAGCGGTTTGGGGTCCTCTTGACTCTTGAATTGCTGTATAATTACAGGTCAGTTACAATGTATGTACCTTTGTACTTTTCAGTGACTTAATAATAATAATTATTATTATATTGTTGGCATGGTTGCTTGCTTTTTTCTCTCGTCCTGCAGGTATAGAAGCATACTTTTAAGTTGTTGACTTGTATTCTCTCTTTATGCTTCTTCCTATACTCCTGTCTTCACATTCTTAAAAGAAAAAGTTAGCTCAGTATCTTCTTGTAAATAATGAAACATTTTTACTCTGTAGTGGTAAAAATCACCAGCAACACTTTAGTTGTCCTGCTCAAGAGAGCTTCATCAAATCTGTTTCCAAAATGACCAAATATTGACTTCCCACAATTTCTAAACAGAGATTTTGTGAAAACCACAATGAAAGATGTGATTGCACAATCCTTACATTGCTGGAAATTCCTGTTACTGGCTGTGATGCCATAAATCAAAACCACATGACCCTCTAAAAGCAAACAGCACGGCAGGAGCTCATTACTTGCCTCAGGGTGAGAAATACCCTTCTGAGCTCTTGTTAATCCAAAATTAATTGTCCACTGAAATCAATTACACTGTCTGACCACAGATGCACTCCACAGTGATGGCCAGTAGAAAACAGATAATGAAATACACCTTGAAAAGATGTGTGCTTTAATATTTAACTATTAAAAATTTAAACTTTTGTATTTTCAGTAGCCCTTCAAATGCTTTGACACTCTGGCTTAGCCCTCAAATATGCCATGTTCTGTGAATTTCAACAGACGTTTCTTCCGAAATTGTTTTTTTTTTTTTTTACACTTTTCCAGTATTGACAAGAACGAAGGATTTTTCTGAATCAGATTTGATGTTTTTTTTTTTTTTATTACCTCGTTGGGCATTTTCCCATGCACCCCAGAAGTCTGAACATGGTGTCCAGATAAAGCGTATGTCTGCTGGAGGCTATGAGAGTTAAAAGTCAGTCCATATCAAGACTGCCTATCTCTGAAGAAAGGAGTGAAACAAAGACACTGATATGATACAAATCTAAAGAGCTCTGGTGTAACTTTGCCATTTTTCATGTGAAATATACGCACTTCCAGAGCTTTGGACACAACTGCATCAAATTCAGACAAATATGGAAGTAAGAATTTAGATTGGGGGAAAAATAACTAAGTATAAACCTAGATTCAGCAGTAGCAAGTTTGATCATTTTTAGCCTTTGAGCCAAGTGTGAGAAAGCAGGTTAAATGAGTTTAAGTGCAGATCAAAAGGCCTATGATGCTGGATATTGATTACAATGAATATGAACAGTGACTGCCTGTTGGTGTGATGATTTTGTGGATGGGAAAGGACTAAGTAATGATAATTCAATGTGCCTGCACATATACTAATCACATCTAGATTCTGTCAAGGGAATGAAGTGGTCAATATTTCAGACTTTAATAAAATCTTGATGGGCCTATAGACAGTTAACGTACATAAAAAAATGTAGAGTCTAATGTGTCTGCTAACATCTATGTAATAAAAAGGAGTTAATATCAAGTTCCAAAAACATATTTTATTGAATCTTTAATGCAGAGTACTTGTATTATACAGTGTAATCAATCATTTAATGCTGACACATGCTGGTTCAGGAGGAATGATTTTTGTATATTTAGTGACTTGATGCAACCAGCTGAGGTTCCTTGGAAAGCAAACATTTTTCACTAACTAACTGAACTTGACTGCATTGGTGTACAACTAGTATTAAATTGGAAAATATCCAATAGAACTGGATCGAACGGACTGTTTCTTTCTACAATCTGGACCCGTTTGTTTTGCAAAGTGCATTTTTTAATTAATTAATTTATTTATTTTTTTGTGTGTGTCTGAGTTAGCACTATATAAATTAACTGAATTAAACGGAGCAACTGGTTCCAAACTCTGAAACAGCATCCTGGTAGAAACACACATCTGTTCAGAATCATTGCCTCATTACTGCATTTTTCATTCTGTTAATGTACACCACATAAATATACCCAACAAATGCATGTTTTCCCAGAGACAAGCTTCAGCATTTCACGGTGGCTGCATTAGCACGGCGAGTGGATTTCACTGGATCTGTGAGGATTACAGCATTTCTATGGCACTTTGTGAGGCTCAGTAATACGTCAAAACAGACAATTTCTTCCCTTTTTTTAACAGCAACAAAGCCTCCTGTGTTTCTTTCTGTGACCTGCTCCATCAGGGGACAGGAGATTGCTGTTTTCTGTAGCTACTACAGATATTAATGTGTATAAATTAGAAATTAATATAATATTTATAATGATGTAAATATCTTTAATCTATTCTTATCTGCCTATATTTGGTGCTATATTGAATAAAATTTAACAAACACATTTAAATGAACATTCTTGTTATTTGTACAAAAGTATGGGGTAATGTTAATCTAAAGCATACAGTCAGTGTTTTTACCAGGCTAACAAAAAGCTTCAGACGGATGTTTTGTGACAGCTTGCTGTGTAATCCTGACGCCTGGCTTGTTAATGCGGTATTTCTCCATCAAAGTTCTGCCGTCAAATGGATTCTGAAGGGGAGATTTTATTATGGCAGGGGAAGGGTGAATTCCTGATTCATAGTCACCTCAGTACATTAAAGCAGATCAATTCTGCTTAAAGGGATCTACCCATCAATATGTATCTGTCAGAACCATTTTCAAAGTAACCTAACATCAGTAGTTTACAACGAAGCCTCAAACTTCCCCAGTCCTTGAACTCGGTGTCATGAAACTCTCTTCCTTTATTAAATGAAGAACACAAGGTGATGGATCTCACTTTCGCTATCTACATAACCGGCATTTAAAGTCCAGAAGCAGTGTTTATCCACTGAGAAGAAATTCCATGCAGTCCACAAATATGCGCAATGTCAAAAAGCGCCAGGCTTAGATCGCACTCAGGAGAAAGAAGAGCGCATAAGCTGAAAGTCAAATACGCCATTTACAAAAACACAGTCATAAACCGACAACAGAGATAGCGCACAAACGGCTTGTGAGGCCTTGTGGCAGCGTACACACCTGAAATGAAGCTGACTGACGTCCAGCCGGCGGTGATAGCGTAGATTTACAGCCCACCTCTGGCAGAAATTTACGATATTGAGTTTGAAATGTACAAGGTACTTTAATGCACCTTCAAGGATTAAAAGCTAAAGCCAAAAATGCTTCTAAAGTTTGTAGCTGAGGCAGCAGTCGATCCCAAACTCCGACCAAGTCTGCCAAGGCTGAGACAAATCGATGAACAAGCTGTGATTTCATAAGCTGAAATATATGTGTGGGTGTTTAAAATAAAGGCCATCAGGAGTGATTCAAGAGCTTTGTATAAATACTAAGTGGCTCACAAAGACAGTATTAAAGGATTGAAGGCTTTTACAGCCTATTGTTCACAAAATTGAGCCATACGTGTTTTTTTTTACATGGTGAAGTTAGGAGAATATTTTAAGAAGAGTATGATTTTGATTACTGTAAGAGTACAATTGCCTCCTAAAAAAAAAGCATATACAAGTAAAGATGTGTTTCTGCGTTCGCCCCGTCATGGACTCCGGGGCTCACAACTGTTTAGAGGCCAATAACCTCTGGCACCGACCCGGTTCAGGACCCTGCAAAGATCGAGCTGGTGTAGAAAACAGATGGACCGACAGAATTTGATTCCAGGAAACATGTAATAGTAGGAAGCCACGGTTTTGATATTTTTCAAAACTATGTTGAACAAAACAAAACTGAAGAATTATCTACCTAGCTTTTTAAGAAGAAGTACCAAAAAAAATAAAGATTAGCTGAGATCCAGCCATTTCAAGCATGCATAGTGGCTTCATTCACAGTTATTGTACTTCAGTTATATATATTGGTGTGCTGTCGGTCTGAGCTTCCCCATCAAGGAGCAAAGTTCTGACAAACGCAACGCTCCAATTTCCTGTCGTACAAATTAACAGGGCAAAATGTTAATCAGCTGACTGCTCAGTCAACAACTAAATAGTGACAAAGGTGAATGGTGGAGCCAGAAGCTGACTATTAGAGCAGGAAAAATATAGTAACCCATAGCAACCCACTTTGCTGCTATAGTTTATCACAAAAGAAAATAATCTCCAAAATTACCAGGAAGACTGAAATTGCATTGGGCTGCCGCTGAATACGAGTTAAAGGGTCAGGTCCTTGTTTTCACTGTAAAAGCTATGTTTTGTGTGCGTCGTATCCATGTTTGTTTTGAAGCACAATCTTTGATTTGTCCCTCACCAGTTAAGTTTATTTGTGTCAACATGCAATTGACAGACATGGGAGCACAGTTTGGCACACCGTAATTATAATTTTGTTGATAAACGTAGATTAGATTAAATGAATTTCTCTAAAGAATTCCAAGCTAGAGACGTAAATCATGGATTTTCCCACTGGTGCGCGGTGGGCTAAACTACTTAACTCTTGATTAACACCAAAATAGCCAGTGATTATGTTCTGAATATGTTGTTACAATACTGACCACAAAAGAAGTATTATAAATAGAAACAGTATGTGCTGAATAAATGGCTTTTAAACTCATGTAATATTGATGATTTTCTTTTTTTGTAATTACCTTTTAAAATTTGGTGCAGAAACTAACTTCCCATTATTTTTTGCGTGTGCTACTGAACATGCTTTTGTGTGACAACTGTGTAGTCTGCCTCAATCCTGTCATTGCCATACAAGCCGATGGAAAACTGACATGCCAGACTGACAAATAATCATGCCAGTCCAGGAATTCAATGACAGACACACAACTGTCACACTCTAATGAATATTATTTAAGAAAAAAGAGATGGGGAAAATGGCCTGTCTGGCTTTAAAATATGACATGTCATGTGGCAATTTCCTCTGAAAAGTTTTTTTTGAAAAGCTGCTAGAAGACAGATAACAAAAATTACGAGCATGGTGTAAAAGGCTACCTCTCTAGATATATACGATATGCTTAGCACTTTTCTACAGTTCACTTTCCTGCCCGACATGATTAGTTTGGAAGTAATGTACAGAAAACGGACAGATTTTGTCTTTTTCCCCAACGTACAGTTGTTTGCTGTCCAACAGCCTTTGTTGCATTTTATGCAAAGAAATGATTTATGGATCCTAACTGTTTTTCTGTTTTTAATTGCCAAATTATGCACAGCTAAAAACGCAACAAGTATATATTCCATATAGCATGTGGTAAATGTACAAGTGCAACATTTTCATTCTTCATATACACAACGAGTTTTCCTTTTATTACATGACAAGTTGTTCAGAATCAAAGTCAGCACTCATTCTCATTATCAACTTTCATCACTGACATTTCTAAACGTTAACACCATCACGTTTTACACTTTCTGTGAAGCACGGCTAATATGCAGTCATTAAGCGTGCCTTCAAAGAGGTGCATCATAAACTGCAACATAAATCAATAATATTACAGCTCCCACGTGTAACTTGCCTTTTTTTCTTTACAGTTCACGACCTTTTGTAAATTGCTTGTAGTTTTAAGTAAATTAACTGCAACTGTATAGTTCAAATAGGTTTGTCTGCACTGCTGGGAATACAGACATAAAATTTAACATTACCTCTTACAGCTTAAGATGTTTCAAGCAATACACCTTTCACTTTTGTCACATTTTGTCATAATGCAACCTCAATTTCAGAAGAACCATCGATTCCATTTGTAATTGTGAGATTTTACAATAAACGCATTAATCAATTGCTTTGTTGTACCTGATTCTGATTCTGTACGTCTACAGATGGAAAAGTTTGGCATTGTTCTGCTGGAAGGTGACCCTCAAGACTTCAATGCCTTTAGCAAGTTTCCCTGCTGTGTATTTTATACCATTGCACTCTCCTATCCACACTAAAGGAAATCATCCACACAGCATGATGGTGCAGCCACCGACGGTATAGTCCATTCAAGTGATGTGCAATGTCTTATAGTCCCCAAAAGTCAATTATTAGCCATGAAGTTCATGGCTAATGTCAATTTCTCCTCTAGAGTTAAACCCTTGGCTGCTTCTCTGAACAATGTTTTCTTGGTCCAGACTGTGAGTTGGTATGCAGTCCACACTTTTTAGAGTTTCCTCTTTCTTTTTCAAAAATAGACGATAAAACCATATACCCTATTTGGTTCCATTCATAATGTTGCACTACTTTCCTGCTTGTTTTGTCCACTGTATTTTCATGCTCCCTTCCACTTCATTCTCTTCAGGTTTTATTGCAACTGCAGTTTCTCATCCATCCATCCATCCATCCAGCCATTTATATATGATATGATATGAAACATACCTCCAGCTACAGCTATTTTTAAAGGTTTGCCTGTGCTACATTTGGTCATGTTTCAGCTCCATTTTCATCCATTGCAACTCTGAAACGTGCGGTACAGTTAGCTGTCAACGAATAAGCAGCATCTTCCCATCTCTGACCTTAATTTCTGAACTATTTCTGTCCTTGGTACAGCCAAATACAGTTATATCCTCTTTGTGACAGAAGCAGAAACACATGCGCCTGCAAACGTTTCAGTGTAGAAATGATTCTATAACAAAAATTTGCACAAGGACATTACATAAAAATGTTCAAATAGATGTTAGGAAACAAAAGGACCACTGAAGAATAAAAAGAAATTCCACTTTAGTTGTAATATATTATCATAAACAATTAATTGCAAGTGCTGTACTTAAATCTGCATTTTGGCTCGGTGTGTATCTAAGCATTTTAATAAGCCATGAGCTGTTGTTCTTCTGAGCTTGTATTTATAATGCTTTGCAAAAGCATTTCCCCCCTTTCAGATTGTTTTTTTATGTCACACTTAAGCCTGAGTAAATAGCAAGTAGAGCTTTCAAATTAAGATTTAGCTGGTGTGAGTTGTATCTTTGTCTCCATAACTTGTAGCTGCACCTGTAGCCTGTGCTTACGGTCACAAACGAATGACTGGACAATCTCCTATCTGGTGGGGAGCAGAGTTTATGGCGCCATCATTTACTGCAAGTCATCTGGATTCTGAAGCAGCTGCAGACCATCACGCTACAACCAGCCAGCTCTTTTTTGGGAGGAACTAAGGATTCAGGTCCAGTCGGAGATGCACTCCTGGCGCAAAGCTGATAGAGGTGAACAGGGAAGGTTCACCTCTGTGCAACGTCTTCTCCATTTGTGGATAACGAATCTCGCTGCGTGAGTCTCAAGGCATCAGAAATTGCTTTGCAACCCATTTCAAACTGATAGATGTCAATGATTTTGCTTCTTGTCAGTGTTGAAATTTCTTCCTGAGAGCAGGATGGAGCGTGCTGTGCTTTGAGATCTCGACATGTAGCCAGGCACATTCTAATTAGCCGAATCACTGAGTAGTCAACTCAGGTTTCTAAAAAGAAAATGTTTGTCACATTTAGTTCATAATCTAGGCGAGCGTACTTTTTCACACTGGTCTGGATAGTTTTTCTTACCGTTCTTTTTTATAAACTCACCAATCACGCCACTGTTACTAAGTGAAGTAATTCATTTTAACTGTAACTCTAAAAGCTACTCCATTGCAGGCTCTACATGTACACCTACCGCTTCTGCCTTTTAGCTTTGTTTTTGTTAAATACAGAATGACGCCTTCCAGTACGCCATTCAACGTTGTTCATCTGAGATTGTACTTCAAAAGCTTGAAAGGACTGAGCTGAATGTTATACATTTTTTATGTTCTGATAAATGAAACCTGACACCTGAAGAAGACTGAACAGTGTTTTCAATACAGCTGCAACTTCCAACATGAGCAGATCCAATACAGGAACAAGTGTAGCCTGAGCTGAATCAAAAGCACACTGATGCTTCACAAAGCCTGTCTTCTTATCTTTCTCTGGGGTTGAATGGCTTTGATTGCAGAGGTCTTCATGCAGTCATTATTGATGTCTCCCATTTCAGAGCACAAGTCATCTGAACTCTTTCTCTTTTTTTTTTTTGCACCCTCTCAGACCGAGCAAAAACATACCATTGTCTTTTCCATCGCTTTTCATGTTTGTGGTGTAATTTCCTGCAGTTGACTCCGTTTTCCAGCCAGCCCCTGGAAGGGACTCTGCATTTTCTACAATAAGCAGTGACCCAGGGACATGAGAAGAGGGAGGGGGAGGCTCGTGAAATGTGCAAATGAAGGGCGCAGCGCCTGCAGTCAGCAGTAAGATTCATATTTCTGTTGCTTACGCACACACACACACACAGTGATATCTATATGCAGTCTGCATGCACGGGGAGATAAACATGCTACCTCCTCCTCAGAGTGGAGATAGAAAGGCTGAGTGTAGCCCTATTCTCCATCATCATTCAGCACCAGTCGGCGTGGGTTGTTTCCCCCTCTCGTCTCTACCAACATTCTTTTTACGTCTCATTTTTTCTCCCGTGATTTATATGAAGAATTATTTTTGATCTATTATTTTACTTTTTTTTTGTTTGTCTATTGTACTCGGTGCCCTTCAAAACTATACATTTCCTTTGAACTTTTTTTCCCACTTTGTCATGCTACAACCACAAACTTTATGAGTTCATTGGGATGTTAGTAGATTGACCCACACAAGGTGAGTGTATTAGTCGAGTTAGGTTTTGTGAAAGCATCTCCACTGTAAACCCTGATAGTGGCAGCAATATGGTGCAGGGGATGCTTTTCTTTAGGTGAGATGGGGAAAATGGTCAGAATTGATAACCCTAACCCTATGCCTACCCTAACCCAGAGCTAAAATGAATAAAAAACTGCATAAAACTTGTGTATTTAACCTCTAGGATGGGAATGGCCTTAAAAATACAACCAGCGCTAAAATGAAATGATTCAGGACAAAGTATATTGATCAATTCATGCATAAATGTGTAAAAAAAAACTTTGAATTGAGGTTTGCCAAGAATACTCGGTACAGTTTTCCTTCTCTAGATGTGTGAAGCAAGTAAAATATTTAACTACTTTTTGTTGATTTGCTACAGAAAATCCCAATTAAAACTCAGTCAGGCCAGTAGCTGAAAGGAGGAAAATGTGTTAGCATTCAAGTGGAACGAGCACTTTGGCAAGGCTCAATAATCAAAGTTGAAGTTGCAAAGTAAAAAAAAAAAAAAACATTAAGTACCGCAGTCCATCTCCAATGAACAAATGCAACACAATCTCAGGTTGTATACTTTATTTTTGTCTACTTTACCAAACCAATTCACCAGGATCAGCAATCTAAACAGACATCCTCAAAAACCTCTGATCCACAGTCGCTAGTAAACCCAAGTGTTGTCAAGTCAGCCTTGTCATAACCTCTAACCAGAAGCCTAAAAAAACCCTCAAGTGACTCCTTTTGATTCAGATGAGTAGTTAATCTAATCTGACATAAAATGACTGAAGATCCAGTTTCTTGTCAGAGGAAACTATTTCTGGCCACTTCTTTCATTCATTCAGTTTCTGACTTTATGTAAGTGCTTGAATAAAGACAAGTCACATCTGACAAATCACTAAGATTTTATAATTCCCTCAATGTCATAGCAGTTCTTCTTGGGGTTTTTCCTCTCCTAATCTCTGCTTCTATGATATCAACATCCACTGAAGCTATCTCAGTTTCTAAAGACAATTTCTGCTGCATATAACTAAAGGTAGCAAAAAAAAATTCTTCACAGCAACAGAGAAAATGTCAAAAGTAAACTTTATGGCACTGATCACCTTTGACACCTTATCAAACTATTGAAATCAAATTATGCAGCAGCAAGAAGAGTGTATCTACTACAACACAGGGGGGCGCCGTCTCCCATTGCTCGTACTCCAAAATATGCAACAGCAAACTCATTCTACCTGGTACTCTTATGCTGCTGACGTCGCCCTGGGCAACAAGCCATAATGCCGCTGTCAAAAACCACTGAACAAATGCAACACATAGAGACATAATCAGTAATCTTTTGTTGTAAATCAAAATTTAAAAGGAAGAAAACATAAGTCAGTGTATAAGCATTATTTTTAAGCTGTTTAATCAATACAGCCCACAGTGCTGCATCTGGTTTCTTTTTCCATTATAAATCCTCTGCAATGCAATAAAACTCCATGTCTGTCCGCCGGTGAAGCAGTGAGTGATGACTGCCGGAATGTGATACTGGGTCAACGTGATGAATTATTAGGCCCACCATGTCCTTTTGAAGGAGACGTCCCCGCGTACAGCTTACAACAACATGTCCATGCCAATTCTACTCTGTCCTTCTGTTCTCAAATCACAACAATTTCAAAATGTTATTCTAATATTTCGACATCCTTTGGCTGGCCCCTGACCTCATCCTACTGACTGCCACAGGTGTAGGACAAGCTTGTGGTGATGTCTCTGTGTTTGTATCCTTTCTTTCCTGTTAATGAAAATATCCCAGGAAGACACAGACAAATACAACAAGAACTCATCCTTGTGAACCCGACATCTGTTACCAAAAACCGTGGCTCTCCTTTTAGCTGGTAGTCTAAATGCTGCCACGGCAACAAACCTAAACTAATGAGCGTACTAACTCCCACAAAAGGTGAGAGTTAGTACTCCTGTCCCAGCTGTACAAGGAAGTATAAAAGACCCTATGGAGAGAAATTAAACTTATTCTTCCTAATATCTTTCTGTTTTTTTCCCAATCTTAAACCTGTGTATCACTCCTTTCCCTTTATGTGTTAATTATTCATCTACAAATTGACTTGTGTGTACTAGAGTTTTATTAAGTAGTGTAAATTTACTTAAGTTAGGATCACTTGTGAGCAACTTTTAATCAGTCTCTAAGACTTTGGAAGCTCATTGCCGTCTCTTGCACAGTGTCGGCTTTACGCTTTAGAACGGTCTCCTGCAGGCGGGTCAGTCCAATTTCTGCTGAGCTTCCAAAGTTTTTTTTTAGTTCACTTCTCTCAGTGCAATAAAGAGTTCCAGTCTCGCGCCGCTCCCCGCCTCGCTCTCACCTAATGGCAGCTGGAATAGTGTTTGTGCCCCATGTGTCTCGACAGAATACACCTGCTCTAAAACAGTTGTCTAAAAAGCAGCAATGAAAGTAACCATTCCCCATGAACTTTATTCTGCTGTGCAGACAGGTCGGGGATGTGGTTCAAGGTTAGGTAATAAACAGTATCTCAACGATTCGACCTCTGACAGAACAATCACTCAAATCTGGAAGGACTATGGCATAATTGCAATGTGCAGCCCGCCATATTTATCCACTTATGGATGAATAAATATGGCTCTTATGGAAAATGAAGTTTAAAAAAAATAGTCCTGTTTGCAGGTTTGCTACAAGAAATGTAGAGAAGACAGAAGAACATGAATCTTGTGAGTCAGATGAGTCCCAAGTTAAACTTTCTGGCCTGCATGAAAAACACTTTGTGCTCAGAAATAACTTCCCTGCTATTGAACCTACTGGGTTCAGCATCACGATGGGGAGAAGCCCTCCAGCTAATCCGACTTAGCTTGTGTTATTGCGAAAAGGAAAGTGGAAAAAAAAATGTTTTATCCCCAGACGTGCAAGGCTGGAAGACTCATACTCTAAAACATTTGCAGTGACAATTACTGTGAAATGAAGTTCACAGAAAGTAGTTACTTAAGTGGGGTTGAATTCAAGTGCACGCCACACACTTTAGATCTTTACTCCTGAAGTTATTGTAAAAATCTTGTGCCATTTTCCTTCAAGGTACAATTACGCACTCAGTGTTAACCAATCACAGAATTTTACAAAATGTTTGAGCTTTGGTTGGATGAAAAAGCTCAAGTGCTGTAGGAATACTTTTAAAGCACAGTACCAGATGTATATTTTTATATAAAAGGTTTCGATGAGCGCCTTTGGAAAGCAGATTTCTTTTACTGTTCGAGGGTTGTTTTGTTTGACGTTATGGTTCTTTTTTATGAGAGAAAGATACATGTAATGAGAAACACAGCAATCTGTTTCTTATCTGTACAGAACTTTTGTTTGTGCTGGTACAGTTTGAAGCTCAAGACGCCAGCGCTCACCTGCGCTATATTTAACATTCTGATTTGTTCAGTGGGAGGAAGTTATGACACTTGTTCCATCTGCAGGGGAAACAAAGGCAGAAATATCTGCTCACAACCTACTGGCTGATTAAACTAAAAGATGGACATTTGCAATCAGTCGTTAATCTTAATATCAGCATTTTCCTGCGGAGCTTAAGTGACTGAAGCAAGATCTTTTTCTAACAAATATGGTATACAGAAGAAAAAAAAACACTTTAGTGTTAATCTGGAAGATTGTTTTTTTAATGAGAACATACTGACTTTTATCCTCCAACATCCATGCAGACAGAAAAATCCCAAGCATTTAGTTTTCCTTTCCAAATCTCATTGATTGACGTCCAGTGATGTTTGATTGATGCTATGAATGAGAACGGCTGTCGAACCACAGTGCAAAAGTGACACAACGCTGAGAAATCAACACTCACGCTGCGCTCTAAGACCCAAAATTCCTAAATCCTTCTTTTTTCTCCAAAGCATGGACAAACAAACAAATACAAAAACCCAACACCCAACACATCTTTTTACAGCGAACAAGGCAGGCGAAAATAATTACTCATGAATCTATGCCAGACGATTAGCACTCGGCCCTGAAGCTACAATGCAGCAGCCTAACCCTTATGGCATTGTGAGACGGCGATCTGTGGGTCTGCAAGCTTCCTGTATGAGGTCTTTACCGTATGGTGGGGGACTGTGGTGGAGCACTCTTGAGAAAAGTATTTAACCTTTAACTGCCTCCTCTAATGTCACTCTGTCCCAGATAAGGGCCACAAGCAAAACATAGGAGAAGCAGGAAAAAAAAAAAGAAAAATACTGTGGAGCAATGATGCCCCCATATGGAGAAACGGAAAAGAAAATAAATAAAAAATAAACAAATCCTTCTGGGGACACACATTTTCTGAGTCGCATTTAAACTTGTCGACATCAATATATATATATATATTTTTTTTCTCTCTTTTTGGTTTTTTAAAAAATTTATCAGCACAAGCATTGTTCAATAATTTGACAGGAAAGAGAATGAAAAGATGTGCAGCAAGTGGCCCAACACCAAGAATCGATCTGAGAACACGAGGGGTAACATTTTCTGCTGCTCCTGTATGCCTCAGACATCTCAGCTTGATACATACCTTGCAATTGTATAGCTGAAGATGTTGTATTTATAAAGCCGTGAAGAAGTATTCATTCCAATGTAACTTTTATAAATTTGTCATATAAATAAAATATAACTTTCTGGCCCACATTTGTGGAAAACTAGTGCTACACATCACCCTACACCCAGCATTCCTAGCATAAAACATAGTGGTGGGAGCATCATGATCCTTCCAGCAGGATAACAATACTAAACAGACAGACAGATGTACAGCGGATTGAATTATATCAAAGTTTATTTGTGTGCTAGAATGGCCCAATCAAAGTCAAGACTTATGTTATACTAAGAATCTACGACAAGATGATTCCATGCATCCATTGACCTCTGGTCAGTAGTAGATAATGAGTTCACCAAATACTTCATCTTATTTTCTGCTAAATTTGAAACTTTAAAACTTACTCCGAGCAAAGCAACAATTGTCATTTTATTAACTGTGGCAGTGCTGAAGGCGCGCTGCAGTTCTGCACAAAATGCCTGCTTCGCTGGCAGCGATATCAACACAAAAAACCCTGATCAAAAGCTCTTCTTAGAGCAGCTGTATAATAGATGCAATCCATCAGATGTTCTGGAAGCCAGGTGGGGATCCAGACACGTTAATGTGACGACGCCGACACAAATATTAAATCTCACCTAAGAGGATTTAACTTCATTCCTTCAAAAGGCATATTGTGTTGTCTATTCGTTAAATTTATTTGGCAGGAGTTAAAACTTTTAAGCAAAATGTAAAATGTATTGATTGATTCGGTGTGGCTGGGCCAGCATTTTTAGTCTTCTCAAACTATGGATCGATGTTCCTTAATCTTTAATCAGTTATGCGCCATGTATACAAGATTAAATGGAAGAATTTTTAAATGATTTATGATTCATTCATACGTCCATTTTTACAACACATTTTTGGTCCGTTTTTTGGATTGGCCCTTTTTGTGCCTTGCAGCAAGATGTTCTTAGGTTGAAATCCCTTTCTGAACAGAGTTCTCGTGATGCATGCGTGCGTTCTCTCTTGGTACTCCTGCTTCCCTCTACAGCCCGAAAATATGCATGGTAGGTCAGTTTGTGTTTCGTAATGTCATTCAGTCCGTATTTCTGTTTTGAGTTATTTTTTATTGGACATGATGTAATAATCTAACTTTAAATGTCACTTTTTCATTAACTCTAATAGGAGAATCACCACAATTAACAGAAATATAGGTTTTCAAACATCCATCTGCGTGTAGTTAATCTGCATCACTCAGTGATAAAGTTCATGAAATAAATGGGCATCCAATTTTTTTAATCATTCTGTACTTCACCCTTTATTTGATATATCCCAAAGTACAGTTAAACATCCAGTTGCCACTAAAACCCAATCATTTTTAGATGAAACTGCATGTTTCATTTGTGTTTTATATAAATATAAATTTATTTCCAAGACAAAGTAAGTGATTATTAAAGGAAAACAAAGTTTTTGATATTACACTTGTGCAAAAAAAAAAAAAAAAGCAGTTCATGGACAGTGCAGAAGACATGTTACCTGTCATCTTTAGTTGCACACACTTCTTAGCTGACTTTATGCACACACACACACACACACACACACACACACACACACACACACACACGCACACACACACTCACACACACACACACACAAATCTCCTCTAGGAACATCAGAAAAAGCTGCGTCAGAGAGAAGGAGAGTGGTTTTGTCAAGGCAGGAAAGGAGATTTCTGCTAAAATATTTACAGTTAATCTCGTTGTTTTGTATCACATCTGACATGTGACCAAAAAAAAATGAAAAAGGTGTTTGCCTTCATTTGTTTTTCTCAACAGCTTAGAGAATTACAAAAGGAACACAACACATTTGCGAGAATGACGTCCAACCAAAAGACAAACATTCATTGGCAGTTTGAGGAGGAAAAAAATTATTTAAAAAAAAATTGGAGATGAAAGTGTTTTTCTGGAAATGTTTCCAGTGGGTTGAGCTGCAGGAACAGAAGCAGAATGGCTCTAGGTGTCATGTAATCCCTAAATACCTCCAAAGATGTGTGAAGTGCTTTGACCTTGGGTCACGCTTGTTTTGATGTGGCAGAACGAGCTTGCTTCACCTCAGAGGACACTCCTGTCAAATGTGTGGTTCCTATCTGGTCTGATGTGGCACATCTGACATGTGTGTGTGTGTGTGGGTGTGTGAGTGTGGGGGTGTTTGAGAGAGGCTCTACGCTCTGACCAGATACATTTATTGAAGTTCTTTCCTCCTTTGGGGACCAAGTGGTGCTCAGAGGTTTCATCAGGAAAAGCTGGCCATCAGTCAGATTCTAAATCCATTCATTCAACATCGGATCATTCGCTCTGACTTGGTCACTTGGTCCAAGATTTACTCATTTATTTATGCTTTTTACCTAATGTGATTTTGTTTATACATGCTGTTTGTTTGATTTCCAAAAGATTCCTTGTTTATTCTATTTAGATTTCGCAAATATCATATTGACATTTTTATCCAAATCACGCCTGCTGCATGCATAGCAATAATGCTACTTTGTGTTTTTATGATGTAAAGCACATTGGAATGCCTTGTTGCTGAAATGTGCTATACAAATAAAATTTGATTGATTTAAGCCTCTGGAGATTGAAGCCAATAACAAAAAGTAGTTTTCTGAAAAAAATCGCTCCTGTACTTGCAAAACAAAAAAAATTCATTTCTTATTAGCTTAATTCAACAGTATTTTGTTATAAAATTACAAAACTGTCCTGCTTCAGTGCTTGTAACGATGCATAACTCGATCAATTTAGATTGCTGTGACTTCTGGGTTTATCATACATTGTAAACCAAAGTCCATCCTGCTGAAAATCGGTGCTGTATCACGTTTTTATCGAGTTGGATAAAAGCCTGAATAATAATTATTTTTGTTCTACTTTCACAAGTTGTTAGTTGGCTGCAGTAAGCCACATAGTTTTCTTGCACCTCAATATCCAGATGTGTGGTTGGCATTTATGTTTCACATGTTTTCCGCCGTCTATAGGACTTCCTGTCAGTGTCGGCGACACTTCCAAGACGGTGTTGATTAAACACCGAGGTGTTGGGAATACTTCTGCCAATATGTACTCACACATCATGTATGTGGTTCACAGACTGTCTATTTGAGGGCGATTTTTTTTTTTGTTGTACAAGAAAACTGCTTTTGAATGTGGCAGAATGCCAACAATGAGACAAAAATACAAATGTGCTCCAAAACCTAATATGGAAAAAAAAAGTTCTTATATAAATACAATGTATAAATACTAGTGAGTGAAAAATAGTCTTATGCGAAATTTTAAAAGGCAATAATGCAAATGTGTTTTTGGACTTTCGTTTTTCTTAACATAGGTGCAGGGCGGTGAGTGTTTACATCCTCACTGATGATTTCTACTTTTGCATTTTTTATTTTTTTTGTCACACTCAAAACTTCAGACCACCAAACACATTTTAACACAAGACAAGGATAACCTAATTAGATTGTAATCCTTTTGTAATATAATCATCCATGAAAGCAGAAAAAGAACAGTGGAAAACCTTCTCCCCAGTGGACACATTTATATTCATTTTGCCTTAACAATCCATCCGAGATGCTACAAAAGAAGCCAGAACAACATCTACAGCACTGCAGGTGTTGTAAAATGTAAGTTTAGAACATTTGGAAAAAGATGTTTTAAAATAATGTATTTGTCTAAAGCAATAAGTAAACATAAAAGGCAGTTTTTTACATCTCCGACCACTTCACTTGTTTATTTCTACTAACTGTTTTCTTTGTGATTCACTGTCACCTGAGGATGTAAACTGTGCAGCATGTGTGTGTGTCTCCTTGCAATTTAGATGTTATTTCGTAATATGCTATTTATGCTATTACAAAATCATTCCTATAACAATATAATTCACCAAAAGGGCATTTTTTTGTACAATTTATGAGCTCTATTTAAGGATATTGAGTCTTTTACTAACTGGAGGAGCCTAGTTACCATGTCAACATTTCATTCGTGACGTCCCGTTGTGTTTATCTAGATATGTGATGTCAAACTTCCCAGAAGTCACCTAAGATCACTTCCCAGTTTGCGCCTTTTGCCTTCGCACCACTACGATTAAATCCATTTTCCTAATTTTCCTTCACACTCCACCAAGGATGTCATCTTACTAGCCGCTCAAAAGATCAAAGGACATGATAGAGAGATGGCGGTAACTATGGAAACCGGTTGTGTGTTTTGAAAAGCTGTCCATTACCGCTCAGAGTTCCTCTTGCTGTTCAAGGAACACTTCTCACACTAAAGCTCCTCTGCCTCCCATCAGGAGGCACAAAACCATAAATCACAGCAGCTTTCTGCTGAGCTAAATGATGACAGACAATGCATGCTTTTAAGCTTCGCTGCTGAAAGATTTATGTGAAAAGGCCTGGAGGATTCCGCAGGTAATTTCTTCACACGCATCTGCCCTGGCACAAGAAAGGCTTGAAGGGAGTTAAGAGCAGGGGGTCAGAGGTAATAAATCACGCACAGTTCTGATAGAAAGTATCTAGAAGCTGAATATAAACGATGGAAAAATAATTTGGCCCTCATGAAGTGACAGATGTGAGATAACTGTTATTCGTTCTTGTGGGAGGTTTTGGGCATGAATGGAGCTTTAATATCTTAATTTAATACGGGACGCAAACTCAGAAGAGCTGGAGTAATCAAACACAATTTACACAGGCGCCTCGGCAACGGCTCCACAAGACCGGAAATTCAGCAGAGGTCAAAGAAACGATACCGAAGCCATAAATCAAGGTGGCTATGGATTTGGTGCCCACAAAACAAAAGGAATTATCAGCAGAGAATGACAATCTGGCAATAAGAACAAGCAAAATGACTGATGACAAACATTCCTGTTGTTGCAATAGCCAGAACGCCACATAAGAGCGGGGAGCTAGCAGGGCGATTTTCGAAACGCATCCTAACAATTTGTTTTTCCCTCATCTTAAGCATAAAGAGCTTAGAAAAACAGAATGGGATTTATTTGAAGGATTCAGTAACACAGTTTGACCGACTTACATCAACATAAAACTTAGCGACACAGCTAACATAATGAATTACCACACAGAAAACATATAGACTCGTGAGGAGACTTTTTTTTAAAAAAAAAACGTAGCAGAAGAGGTCAAGCAGCCTGTGGATAAAAACTCTCTACTCTGAGATGCTGGTGCGGTCTGCTACAGACGTTTCCTGAAAAGTATAAGACCAGTACAGTTCTTTTTATCATCGCCACAAGTTGTGAAGTCCTCCACTGAAGACATTAAATATGTTTATCTAGCTGGCCACAACAGATCAAGTTCTCATCAATGTTGAATTTTTCTACTAAAAGTTAGATGAAAGTGTATTTTTTTTTAAATATAAAGCTGCGAGTGAGCAGGTCTCCCAGAGAACAAAAATGTTATTTCAGACACAACACAGTATTTCAGTAACACACCCATGAATCACTCTGTTTGTAAAACTACTACGGAAAAATAATGACACAGATGTTGGTGGTCATTGAAAGGTACTTTTCCCCATGGCTCTTCACCCTATGAAGTCGCTGAACATGCAATGTTACACATGTAACATTTTCAGTAGTTGCACAAAACACAGCTTTCTCCGGTAAGGTGCAGGTTTTCCCTCTAAAGGTACATGCACATTTAATCCTGTAACTCCAAATTACAAGCTAAAATCAGAAAGTCTGAGATAGTTTGACTAACTTTTTTTGTGTGTAGTATTCGCTAACTCAATGTTTCACTTATATTTAGATAGGCAAACCAAATATGTTTGCAAATTCTGCCACCGGGGGAATAAATTTGTCCTAACCACCCAGCAGTCAGACACAAAGTCAGATTAAAAACTAGCTTGGGAATCGTGAGTTTTGAAGTGAGGTTGTGTTAGAAGATTATGAGTCATTTGATACCTGCAGTCTATTGGTATTTCTAACAGGTATAATGTAGTTGGTCCTGCAGGTTAATTGCTATTACAAGAAGGGATGAGTCTAAAAAGATCCCTGCTATCTTGAAACAAGAGTTTCATTTTATGAGAATACTATTTCCGAAATCTTCATATCAAGTTTGCATTGGGCAGTAACTCCAATATAGACTATAATTCTGTGCGCAGGGAGGAGAGGTAGGAAGAAATGTGCCACTAAATATCTTCCAACAGATGCTAAGAGCAATACACAACTTTCACAGTCAGAATTTCAGCTTTAGACGCTCTTGTTGTTTTTCCAACTTTGCAACTCAGAGAATCCGACCTCTGGGTGCAAGAGAGAGAGAAAAAAGAGAGTCATAAATGAGGACTTCAAGAGACTTCTACTCCAGGTAGAAAATGATGTGCTCATAATTTTTCAGCAGAGCTTCACTCAATGGCTTAGGGGCAAGACGGGGTTCTAATGTTCAGAAGTAAACACACTAATTATGTTGCCCAATAAAAATCCTTAGAATGAAATTGATGAGACGTTATTAACGCTACAACTAATCAGAGCAAAATGCTCGTTCTCTTAAGGTGTAATGAGTCACTTTAGGTCAGTCTCTTTATGCATTCATGCAAACGTGCGACGGAAAACTCTCATTAGGTCTGGTCTGGCCTGAGGTTTTCACAAAGCGCCCCTCTCTACTGGCTGGTGTGTGCACAAAGGATATTTGAATGGACTTTCTGCATAAACAAGGTTTATGATTCTGGCCCCTGATTTTGTTTTATAATGTGCAGTAGAGGACCCCTGGGATGAGTTGGCTGATTGAAGATGTCTAATGCTTCTGTGTGTGTGTGTGTGTGTGTCAAAGCAGTTTAAAGACTTTATCATCTGTTTACCAAGGACAGAGAATGTGATTGGAGTCCAAATAATGAATGTGCTCCATCATCCTCAGCCATAATGGAAAATAAGTGGCATGGTATCAGGAGTCAATTCTTTTGAGAAAGATGATTAATCAGTATTTTTGATGGATTTTTATCCACAGGCGAGGCAGACAAATCGCTGTAAGCCTTGAATCGGGCTGAACACAAAACTAAAGCACGTCTTGTTTACTCTCGTCTGGTATCTGAATAGCAGAGCATGAACAGAAGTTGGTGCATCGTGTCATAAACATGATCTGCTCCTCACAAATGTCCTCTCTTCTGCACAACATTAAGTTTTTATAGTTGCTAAAGTGTCCGTGTAGTATTAGAAAACGCATAATTACTGGAAAGAGGCAGACTCGTTCATATCGGAGTATTTTCATCTCGGAATTGTAGCATGCAAATGGTCAAGTGTGATGGCATCACCAGTGTAATAAAATAAAAACGTATGTATCTTGTCCCCTCGCAGGGACAAGCGGGAGAAATTCGAGGCGTTGAGGCGAGGCTTGCCTTTGAGCTACATGTTAACGTAATTTAAAACATGGCCGAATATGTGGTCCAAAGAATACCGGAGGAGCGTAATGTCATTGGTTGGCCTTCTGCAATGTTAACAAAGAAAGATTAGACACATTCTTTTTTACAATCCCCAAATGCCACATTAGATTTTATCAACTGAGTTAGATTTGTTTCTTATATTCAGTACCTCCAAAGTTAATTTCTTCTTTATCATCAGTGCTGTCTCAGACTTATTACTAGCACTCTGTCTGAAAAATCCTGAGGAGAGGCCACTCCATAATCAGGATTTCATGATAATCAACACTCATCTCTCAGTGACCTTCATGATGTTCCTGGGAAAAAAAACCGGTGGTAAATTACATCACATTACTTTCAGTATACTTTCAATAATTCATATCTGTATAGAATTTTCTCTATTAAAGTTAAAGTTAGAAAAATAAAAGATTATAATTCAGGATTATAGTCTTGTTTAATAGACAGATATGTGTTGTCCCTTCCAACCAAACAGTTGAATTACGTAACAGAAATTTTAAAACGTTTTATAATTGTGTTTGAGCTTGTAGTTGACAACAGTTATAATTTCCATAAACAGAGTCAAAAAATTGAGTAAAACAGATTAAAACTATGCACACTGAAGCAAAATCAGCAGGACGGAGTTACATATACAACGCTACCAAACATCAACATCAACATTATCACGTGACACAATTAAACCGACTGGAAATGCAGTTTGAGGCCAGTAACTTGGAGACATAGTAAACCGGCACCCTTTCTATTGATTTAAAGACACTCTGTGGTGAGCCCGGTCCACCTTTGTTCCTCTAACATTATTAAATAACCAGCTGTGACAAAGATTGTGATCCAAAAGAACTCAAATTCTACCTGCATTAGAGTACATGTTGTCATTTCTGCTCGGACCCAGCGTGGTCACTCTAATGCACACAGCTGGGCACCAGCACTCCCATTTTTTGCAACAGCTGTGTTGCTGTAACGCGAGCCGTGAAGTGCTTGTCTATAACATGGCAGTGCAGGCGAGAACATAAAAGTCCCAGTATAAATCTACAGTATTTTGTACTGACAATAATAGGGTATCTATTTGCACAAGATTTCAGTCTTGTGTAACAACAGTTGCATCAAAGTCCTTTGCAAAAAATATATATATATAAACAGTGAATCTGCTTTTGATGTGTGAGAAGATATCCACCTCCAAAAGTTCCCTTTATGTTAGAAAAGTACATTTAGAATTATTTATCTGCTTTGAAAAACAATGATAAGACACTGAGTGTGATTAATTCATGGTTCACATGTTGAAGGCAACAAAATTTGCCTTTTAAGCCGACTGCATTTTTAAAATCCCATCTACAGTGGCAAAGAACAGAAAGCAAGAACAGAGTTGGTGTGAGTGTAATTTTGCATTTAGATACCCTACATTACAAAGCCGGATGAATAAACATAACCTTTTCCCTCGTGTCAGTTCATCTTCAGTTCTTGTATCCTCTGTGGAGGGGCTGGTCAGGAACAGGACAGAGTGGGCAGCAGATTGTATTTCTGGATCACTGTTTAGGTTAGAACTTCTTGCGAGATGGTGAGAAAGCCCCAGTGACACAGCCATGCATTTGGAGTATACACACAGCTGCAGCGTCGGGTTCCAGCTGAGGCACAAACCAATATAAGTTCATTTCAGATTGTTTGGAGATGTGCCCAGGGCAAAGGTTTCATAGCTTGGTGTATATTTTAGAGGGTGGGTGATTCTTCTGAGACGGACACAGTGAGCAGGAGATTGTTCAGCGAAGAACAGCCTGCAGCCTCGGGCTCAGTGTACATTTATGAGACAGTTAAGGGAGAAGGATGGGATGGAGAAATAAGCAGCACTGAAAAGGAAAGAGAGCCAAGAAGCAGGGATGTGTGAATGTTTGCTTTCCTTCAGATGAGTGGGAGCTTGTAGGTGTGTTAGGAGTCTGTTCGCACAGCCTTTGGGGCACATCATATATAGAAGCCTATTACCTTTCTCTCATCCCTGCTTACTTTTCAGGCCAGTGCATCGTCGAGTCATAGGGGGTCTGTAAATATACATCCACAAGACAGAGAAAGGATGGATAAACAAAAGTTTGTGGTGAAAGCTAAAACCATCACCAGCCCCAAGTATTCACATCTCTTCTTTTTTATGGAATTTACTGCAGGCCTGAAAAAAATCAATGACTTGCTCTTAAAATCTACTCTTTGTTTAAATGGACTTATTTTTCCAGTTTAATTTAGACCAACACTGCAGAGTTAGGAAAAGAGGAGCTTCACATGATTCTGGAGCCAGAGCTATTGAAATAAAGGCTATTTTAGCAACCACAAAAAAATGTATAAAAATGAGCAAAGGCACTGAAGATAAGAAGGAATACAATATACAGTATCTCTGCCCCGGGTATATTGATCTACATTTCTCTGCTAAACTGTCCATCATGAGCCCAACTGTGTATTATAAATCAATGCAGCAGCAGTGGATAAAACTTTGGGATTTTTGCTCATTTCTAGTTTGCTCTGTTAGGCATTCATACTCAGACAAGAAATACTCTAATACCAGGACTTGATAGTACAGTTCAGAGCTGATGCTCAGGAAGAGCGAGGCAGATGTCACGGTCAAACAGTGGGGAAGCAATGGGGCTGTCGCATCAGTTCCCAAAAACACAGAGGGAAAAATGAAACACACATAAGCGAAGGTGGGGTCAGGACCGCACACATGGTAAAAAGCTCAGGCAGGATCCACTCGAACCTGATGATTATCTCACTCAATGTTTTTTGGCATATCAAAAAAAAAAAACATCTTCCTACACCAACGAAAAGGTATTTAAAATACAAGCTGATGGGGGTGTAGCAATGATGATCGTGCTTCTGGTGACGAGACGAAGCTGGTTAACGACTCTGTAAGTCAACCCTGTCTAATCACTGGATTACTTTAAAAACCAGCCAATTTAGCCAGACATTTGACTAGGATTTACACTGGCATTAGCAGTTCCCTCCATCTTCTTATGCACGTTTATGTCTAATTTTCCTCTCTCTGGTTTTACATGCCCATGTTCTTTACTCTATCTTGTACAGCACTTCTTTACTATGTTTGAAAAAAAAAAAGATCTTTATAAATAAATTCTTTAACCAATATATATATATATATATATATATATATATATATATATATATATAGATTCTAGCTGGGGGAAAATATTGAAAATGCATATTTATTTTCTGTCATTCAAACTCTTCGTGTTTTCATAAAAACATGTCCTTGGTTTATGATTTTAAAAAAATGGCAAAGAAATGAACAAAGCCAGAGGAAAAAGCAACAGTTCAGAGGGCATGATGCACTCTGGGCTCATATACATCTGATAACATTTTCTCTCAGAGGTAAACTTTTAAATTCTCAAACATGATCAACAGAGTAATCTTTTAACTGGCACAAACTATAATAAGTCTTTGATTCAGGTACACATTAGTTCTGCTGAGATCTATCAGAATAATATTTTGGTGAAAGTAAGATGTAATCATAGACCCATATAAGAAATGAAGAAGCTTCATGTTACTGAAAACAAAATTTAAAAGAAAAGGGAATTTAAAAGGTAATGAGAAAAAAATTCAGTCAGTGAGAATAGAGCAGTTTATTAGCCTGTGGTAAATAATCTGTAGAGAAAAGAACTGAACAGTAAGTGGATTTCCCAGGATAAAAGCAGAGACATTTATGAAGTTTTAAATAGAACAGTTTCTTTTGTGAGGCGACCACAGTTATTCAGACAGCATTTTGTTTCGTTAAGCAACCTACAGCATGAAATATGTCA
Source organism: Xiphophorus maculatus (assembly GCF_002775205.1). NCBI lineage: Eukaryota > Metazoa > Chordata > Actinopteri > Cyprinodontiformes > Poeciliidae > Xiphophorus > Xiphophorus maculatus. The sequence continues at coordinate 9,900,553 of NC_036448.1, forward strand.
CAACAACAAATATACACGTATGGCATGCTGCAGAGCCCATCTTCAATGTCGGCTTAAAACAAAAACAAAAAAAAGACAAAAAGGCAGGAAGTGTTTCGATTCAAAAGTTCAAGTGAGCTTTCAACAGCATAAACGGCTGGGGTTTATGCTGAACACCTGCTTGAAGGCCAACTCTACACGTCAACAAACCGCTGAATTTTCACATACATTCAGATTAGGTCCTTCTCGCACAGAAAATTGTGTTTAAAAATAACTACACCTGCCTGCATCCCTTTGCAGTCGCGGGCGTGTTTGTGTGTGTGCGCGCTGGTTGAGCGGAACAGAGAGCAGATGAACTGCGTGTAACAGAGCGAATCCCAGCAAGAGTTTCTCATAGATGATTCCAGCTCTAAAAATCCTGAAACGTCTCATTTCCAATTCAAACTTTTGATGATATTAAGTTCCTCTTTGAAATAGAAGCCTCCCCCAGCTCCCTACAAAACAAGTTTTAAAAGCAAAAAGATTAAAACTGGAACACAGTCACAGTGCAATACATGTAGCCAAACCGCTTTTCTCATCTAGGCTGGCTGCATTTCTGAGATCAGCGACTCCTTTTGATTTAGTGTAACATACTATTTCTCCAGTAGGTGGCGCCACTGTTATCCGCAACTTCAGTTAAAAAAACAGCAAAAAAACAAACAACTAAACAAGGAGCAGACCATGGTTTTGTGCCATAAAATGTTATGGTTGTGTAAACCAATATCAGAACCTTTAGTGCTACTTTATTCATCACTTTTACAGAAACTTGTTTTAACTGCATTTAGAGCAAATGTGTTGAGCACAGACTTAAAAATAATGCAACACAGTTTCCGGATAATGGAATTGGGAACATTATGGATCTAAATGGAGATGGATAATGGTGTGCCTGAATGAGTCTACGGTAACCCAGATGATCCAAAAGAAGGCAAAACAGTGGTGTCATTTCTTAAAATTATCCATGTTGGTTAAGATTTTTCACGCCAAGCACTACAATCCCCCCCCCGGCAACTTTAATGTTGCAAATGTTTTACCTTATTACCACACTAAAAAGGAAGAATCAATTCTGACACTACAGACTTATTCTTCAAGTCCTACTGTTTTCCCCAGAACAAAACTATTCAGCGAACCAGAGGTATACTGCTGAATCAGGTAATATAATCCTTCATTAAGTTTTCTTTCAGTCAAATGTAAATTATTCAACAGCAGAAATTGCCTGTTTTTATTTGCTAAAGATAATAGTTTTGGGGATTTCTTTTAGGTTTAAGAACAAAAACCATCAGCAATTTAAGGTAAACTCATTTCAGACTTTGATTTTAAAAGTGGCTGCTTACTTATCGAGGTAAATTCAAACATTTGTCATCTGAGACAGATGAGTTGTGTGGGAGGTACTTAAACTTAATGTTCATGTTAAATCACAGTTATTATGCCTTTAAGATTCAGCCATGGAATTACCTAAAAATAAACAAAAAAAACAGTGACACTATTTGATGACCTTGGTTTCTTTTCATTCACCAACTACACCGTTTTAACTTAACTCTAGAAATGGTAACAGTTACAGTCCATTTACATCGTCTTGCCTATTGCATCCAACTGTACAGGCCTATAACAATTTATTGTATTAAGTTTCAATCCCGCAAAACATGCCAGAAGCTGTGAAGCCACAGCTGAGGTGCAAGTTTAAAAACTACAAGAGACAAAGCCCAAATTCGCTCCTGACAGTCGTGTGCACCGTTGTCTCTTGAAGACAATATTCTGGTGACTGCCGATTTGAAAAAAAAAAAAAAAAGTCACTTTAGGTTGCCACGGTTCTTACAAACTTCGTCTAGCGAACCAGTTCTTTCTGACACCCTTGTTCCTCTGGAACTCGCAGATCAGATTATGTCCCTCCGGAATCAGTGATGTCATGGCGTGCGCCATCTGTCACACATGCCGATTCAAACCCAGACAGTGAGGCTTGGACGACGAAAACTCCTTACGCTTCCGTCCAAACTGGAAGCTTAGTGAGGTTCTGTAAACTTTGCTCCATCTGCAGTTTGCAATGAGCATGGTTGAACAGAGAAATAATAAAATCAAAACAGCCAGGATGAACTTAATGACCTCCGAGTGACGCTTGGGGATGAACCAGAGTTCCAGATGCTCACTCCCACGTTTCTCTTATCCTTGTCTCTTTTAGAGGCACAAGAGCTGCTTAAATATCCATCGAGACGTCATGAGAAGTGAAGGTATGCGAGACGAGCGACGCATGAGGGGGGCGCCGTTACCATATGTGAGATTCACAGTGAGTCATTTTGATGACGCCCACTCCTCCGCCTAACCGGCGGTAGTTCATTCCACCGTGCAACCTGGAGAAAAGGTGAGAGAGTACAAACACCAAGTTGACGGAATCAAGTCACAGAAGACATGATGACGTCAGTTGAATAAAAAAATAAAATAAAATACAGCTTCTTGCAAAAGTAATCTTGATTTTCTTTTTACATTTTAAATGCTAGCAGCTTTAATGCGTTTTAATTCAAGATAGAATTAAAATAGCACATACAATTATGTGCTACAAAGTAAAATTGCACATCACTCAAACCACACCATCCCCACAGAGATAGAAGGTGGGGGCGGCGTCATGCTACGTAGATGCTGTTCTTCAGCAGAAATCAGGAAGTGGATCAGTTTCATAAATACCTTTGCAAGGAGCTGTAATGATGTTGCTATATCTCCCAATTTGTGCCTATCAGTCCATCAACAATCACAATAACGTTTAGCCACAACAAAATTTTTTTCTTTGTCTTCTGCAACTTTAGATCACCATGTGCTTTAGATGGCAAAGCAGGAAGCTGCATTCAGATAAATCATCGTAGGTGTGAGCTGCATAGACAGTTTTATAAAACATCCATGTCATTGTTTGATACTCCAAACAATCTCCTTCTGCCTACATAGGTTTCCATGTAAACTCATCAAAATTGGTTTCTGGCAGGCTTAATCCGTTCTCTGACGGCAAATTTAGAACTCCACTTAAACATCAGTCAGATGAAATTTGAATTAAAACTCAAAACAAATAAAAAGACATTTAAATAACAAAATCCAATATACATTTTTGACAAACCTACTCATTTTTCTCATTTTAAAGATGAAATCAAAAAGACTTACCTCCATGTGTTGGCGTCCGGGTCGTATACTTCTATAGTTTTTAAATATGTTGTCCCATCGAAGCCACCTACCGCCATCAGCTGACCATTCACTACTGCCAAGCCCACCTACAGACACACATTTACAGCTTTGTATCACACAACAACAACCCAAAGTCATCCAGTGTTTATTAATTTAGTGGTATAACCTCAGATACAGACCCCACTACGTCTGGACGTCATGGCAACAACTGGCGACCACTGGTTGGTCCTGGGGTTGTATCTCTCTGCGCTGCTCAGCTCTGTGGTGTCGTCCCTCCCCCCAACAGAGTAGATCATGTCCTGGTAGACCGCGCATCCGAGGTGCTTTCGTCTCGTCCCCATGGGAGACACCGTGTGCCAGCGGTTTTCTTGAGGGTTGTAGCGCTCCACTGATGACAGAAAAATGGACGGAAATAGAATGGTATTGTTTCAGACGGTAGAAACAACATTTGTAGCTTAGTAGCTTTTAGCAGTCTGGAAAAGGTTTTTTTTTATAAAAATGTATTCCTGTTGTAGCTGTTGAAAGAGGTTTATATTGCCTTTTTACGAGGTACAGTACCCGTGTTTAAAGGAGATGTCCCATCAGACCCTCCTACAGCATAAAGAAATCCTCCCAGCACAGCGACAGCTACACCAAGCCGCCTGGTGCTCATTGAGGCCACACGAGTCCACTTGTTTTCCTTTGGATCATACCTAGAAGGAAGTTATGTTAAGATACAGTTAATCAATTACACAGTAAATTATTTCCGGTAAAATAAGAGATGAGGCAAAGTCAATTTCAATAATTGCTTCCAATTCTCATTATACAAACAAGAATGTCTGTTTACCTGCAGGAAATGAGAACAACTACAAGATTAAATATTTAATAAAGTGTAAAAAAAGTAAACTGAGCTCAATTTATGCACAAGGGCAAACCTTTCAACAATGTTGAGACAAGACACTCCATCTTGTCCTCCGACAGCATACAGAAATCCACCCAGCACAGCGACACCCACGCTGGTTCGGCAAGTGCTGGTGGGGGCAACGTCGCTGCTCCACTGGTTGGTTTTAGGATCATATCTGCACAGGTGGAAATCAAGCGTTGGTTTAAAGAGAATTGCATCCCTTCCTTCATCAACCTAAACAATAGTATTTTGGGTGATCGGCTTGTAAAGAGAACATGAGCAGTTGTCGCACCGACCTCTCCACAGAGTTGAGATACGAAGAGCCGTCGTGACCGCCCACCGCGTACAACAAGTCGTCGAGGACGCTGACGCCGACTCCACATCGCCGTTTGCTCATCGAAGCCACCATGCGCCACTCGTTAGTCTGCGGGTCGTAGCGCTCCACGCTGGAAATGGCGTCTCCGCTGCACCAGCCACCAACTGCAGAATAGCATAAAAAGAATGACTCAAACTTGTACAACGAGGACCTAAATACTAACATTTTATAATTTCACACATTAACAACATATCAAATACCGTGAGAGATAAACAATTGCATTTCGGGATATTTTTTTTTTTTTGTTCCTGACCTGCAAAAAGAACTTCTCCGCATCGAATGGGTTTCCGAGGGCGGGTTCTGGGGCCCTGCATCAGCGGCCGTTCTTGTGGAAGCAGAAGGTAGTTTTTGGCCTCATCAACCAGGTCTCTGAAACAGTGGAGCAATTACATCATGTCTCTGTTTATTTTATTTCCCTTCAGATCAACGGGAATGTACAGTATAGTGATGTGGAAAAGTGTTTGACTGCTTCCCGATTTCCTAGTTTGTTTGTTTTTTTTGGCACGTTTGTCACACATGCAGGGTTTTCTTTTTATCCTACCATCTTCGTTTAAAAACTCAATTTTGTGTTTACTTGTGTGGCTTTCACTAAAATTTAAATTGGTTTGCTGTTCTGAAACACTGAAGTGTGACAAACTTGCAAAACAAAATAGGATATCAGGATGGAGGCAAACACTTTTTCACACCATTGAATATCTATGTTACAAAAGCTATATATTTTGTCAAGAAATATTAATAAAAGTTAAAAAAAAACAAGAAAAAAACCACCCACCTGCATTCTTCATCGCTTTTGATCAGGGGGTCTGAACCAACGGTCCCAACCAGAAACTTAGGGCTTAATAATGGCAAACGTACATGCTGCAGAACCTGCAGAGAAAACATTAAGGGCATCATGCATCTCATCTGAATATCAACAAGGAAATAATGAAGCACATATGAAGCCTAAACATACTGAAATGCAGACATTATTTTTGAAATAATAAAACATAAAGAAATGCAGCAAAACTACCAGATTTATCTCAGGATAAAAGCCAACTATCAGACGCTTTAAATGATCCAGAACTTTCTGAAATGCCACTCGCTAACTGCACGGCTTCCTGCAGTAACAATATTCCAACAAACCTGGGGCAGCTGGGGTCTGCGTTCCTGGATGCTGTATTTCACCCATGCCATAACGGCGTTAAAAACCTGCTCCTCGCTCCGCACATTCAGCTCATCGCTGGAGATGATGTCAATCAGCTGGTTGGCAGGAAGCAGCATGAACTCCTCACTTTCCATTACCTGCAATCACACGCAGAGGAGGATTCAAGTCTCAGTGAATCAGCTTTGATTAGTGTGAGGCTCTGAAATAATTTCAATCTTGAATTTACATATTCAGTTACCATTTTAGGATTTGACATGTCATACTTCTCACAGTGAAGTAAAGACAGTGTGTGTAAATCCAAACAATAAAGGCAGCAATGTCTTATAGGTTCAAGGACCTAAGAAATGAACAGCAGCACCAATCTTGTATCATTATTAAATTACTGTGACACGTGAGAGCACCACACCGGAGGCAAACCACTATTTTCTATAAATGTTCTTTTTTTTGTTGACTAATTGAAATGGAAAACGGACACCTATATTCAATTCATTCATTCATCAACAGAATTCGTCTCACAACAAGTCTGTCATTGTAATTATGGGAGTAGAAAAGTCAAAGTAACAGTTTCTGAATTAAACATTCAACATTTTTCACTGTAGACTCTAGCAAAGTCAGAGGCATATTCTCTTCTGCTGCTTCCCTACCTTATGATTTTTGCAGAGATTCACAACAATAATAATAATAATAAAAAAAAACCATTAAGAAAGCTGGTTGAGGAGCTATATATGTCCTCCTCTTTAAGTAGAAAGAGTGATACCTCCGTGGAGAAGATGTACAAATCTACATCACTACTGTAATGTGCTACGGCTCCATTAAAAGTAATTTTCTTGGCAGAGCTTAGGACAGGATCAATACAAACAACAACAGCAAATTTAAAAGCGCTTTTCCTCTTCTTGCATCTGTTTTTACCTCCTGAAAATTATGCTGTGTGAACTTGTCTGCAATTCGCAGCAGTTCCCGACAGGAGTGGGTGTCGGCAAAGGCCCTGATGCCCAGACAGTTGGATGGATCCAGCTGTCTCTTTAGAAACTCGCAGCAGGCCTCCTGGATCTCAGCCAGCTGGAGAAGACAGGCGGCAGGAAGCAGCGTCTGGACGTTCCCCTCCTCCACTGTCACCTACAAGGCCAGACACGAATAAGGTTTACATATTTTTTCCTATCAAGCCAACATAGGTCGGGGGTTTTCTAGGAGATAAACTCTCATAACTCTTTTATTTAAAACCTAATTCAAACTAGTACGAAAAGAAGCCACTTTAAAAGCATCAGCGGATCTAAACTCAGAAGAATAAACTATAAAATCTCCAGATTTTCAGCTTCCACCAGCATGCGTGCGCAAGTATTTTTGTACCGTGAACAAGCGCCGTCCTTCCTACCTGTGAGGTGTAGGCAAAGTCAATGAGCAGCTCCATGGCTCGCTCATCAATGTCACGGATAACCACTTCAGTCTGCCTGCTCTCTGCCAGCTCCCCAGTAAACATCGCCCTAAGGAGACCACCGAAAAACAGATTCAATACTACTGAAGCCAATTCTCAGGACCTCCAGACTTTTGACCTTTAATTTAATGGAAAATGTGCCGGGGGGGGGGGGACCGCAGAGCGCCTTCTCATACCTAAAGTACGGGCTGCAGGCGGAGAGGATCACACGATGAGCGTAAATCTTCTTGGCGCCCACCACCAGCACCACGTCGCACAGCTCCCTGTGTTTCCTCAGTAGATTGATCACTTCCAGCGTCTGCCGTGGGTGTTTGTCCGATATGTAAGGCATGCGTGCTGGCTGGGGGACCCCTTCAGGCAGCTTGTTGGGGTCCCCCAGGGTACAGCGGCTGGTGATGTCCATTCCAGTGGCGTCCTGACGTGCGCTGGTGGCCCTTTGAAATTTGAAAGTAGAAAGAAGAAAAGCAGAATTACAACTTGGCATCCTAATTAATTGATTTTGTTTCGCAACAGAAGGACAAGTTTTGTTCTTTTATTTTTCACGTGTCTAACCTGGCAGATCAGGAATTGCACAAGCAGTCTGGTTAATTCTGTCTAGCGTGGGGCAATTTAGCAAAAAAAAAGATTACACATAATTATAAATGTAATGGATTTTTTTTCTTCTTGGAACAATTTGAGTTTTTATTAAGATGTTTAGTCTGATTATGCATGATCTTTAATTTTAAAAAATAATAAGTACACCATAAATCACATAACCTATTTCTACAAAATTAAGTAATATTTTACAGCCGTTACTCAATAATGCAAAATTTTGTAGCCTGTTTTCCAGATGTATACAGCTCTCTCCAAATTCTGAAATGGCATCATATAAAGTCAGATGTTCTTCTGTTAACCTGAAGTAAATTTACACAAATGAGAAACTTGAAGTATATAAAAAAGCAAAGCTTCATTCAGTGACGGTTTGGGCAGATGAAAATGAAAGAGCTGAAATTAAACTTCAGCTTGGCACTTTGCACAGGAAATGCAGGCCATCAGGTTTGGAATGACATAGCATTAATAAGCACAACTTAATGGAGAAAACTCTAATGACTGAAGTCCTCTACAGCTCACCTCACCTTGTTTTAACTGTGTATCGAATCCAGTTGGATATTTTATACCTCCCTGCTCCTAAAAGTTCGCCCCCCTCTCCGAATAGATGTGTCCATGCTATGCTATCTCTACTGCCACTGCACAGACCTGGGCAAATTCTAAGTCAGCTGAACCAAATATAGTGAAGTCGCTGACCTATACATGTAGCAGTCAGTGTAAACGTATCCACACCAGTCGCTTACCTCCGTGTGTCCCCCAGATCTCTTTAGCTCCGAGAACACACAGTCACTTTGATGCCGGGTTTCACTTCAGATTATGTTCGCAGTGCCAGTCAAAGGTCCCTGACATTTAAACACATCCATTTCAACAGATGCCACTGCGGTCGGATCTCACTTTGCTTTACATATCTGTGCAAACCAATTCTGTTGAGCCGCGGGCAGGTAAATATTGATTCAGAACGAATGTGATTAGAAAGTTTGCCATCCGACGTTGGATGGGACAAATTCAGTAAAGGAGAGGCGATCCTGAATTACAAGTTAAATTGTGCTGTGTGAAGGGAGAATATTTACCAAAATAAAATAAATCTAATCGGTCATATTCATAGGTCATTAGGATTCAATTTAATTTGGCTGCTGCTTTCATTCTGTCTTCAAAACAGAAAACACATTGCAGACATAAGTTGTCGTTCACAGGCTGCACTTATGCTTAGAGCACCTAGTGTTGCTGTTAAAACATCTCCTTACATTTAAAGTCTGTTGCAATAGAATACTCCATGATTTGTTTTTTACTGAGTCATGTCATACCCAGAAACGTCAATGTATTTTATGACAGACTAACACAAAGTAGATGAGATTTTAAAAATATAAGCAACTGTCAGCTGACTGGAATAAAAATGTTAGACAAATTTCACCCTGGACAGGTCACCAGTCTGTCGCAGGGCAGAGACAAATTTTTATTCACCATTAGTTGTTCACTTGGTTGCTTCTCTGATAAATGTGGGGTTTTTTTTCCCTGGCTCGTCAGTTTAGTTGGACAGCAAGGTTTAGACTTGTGTCTTACAACTTTTTCCAATTCCAAGTGATGGATTGACCACTGCTCTGTCAGATGTTTAAACCTTTTTTTTTCCTGGAGCTTAATCCTGCTTTACTCTTCTTTATAAGTTTATCCCTGACCTGTCAGACGTGCTCTTTCGTCTTTACCAGCAATCTCTCTCAATTTTTCTGGGGCCTTCAGAGAGCAGCTGTGTTCTCTGAGTTCACTGAGTTCAAATTACACACCAGTGAATGTAATATAATATGTTACGGTGACTGTTAAGTAGTTTTATTTCTACTTCAATATTATGATCACCTTTACAATTCGACATTTGTACTTTGTGTTGGTCTATCAAATAAGACTCAGTATATTGAAGCTAGTGAATGTGAAGTGACAAGATGTTATAAAAAAAAAAAGCTGCAGAGATGGAAACAACTTTGCAAGGGACTGTATCTACACTCAGTCCTAATCATTCCAAATAAAACAGACCTCCAGAAATACATCTATAACTTTAAAACATTATTTACTGATATTAAATACATAGTGGTATTCCACCCTCTTTGGCCAATTAACCTTTGTTGCCTCTTAAACCTCATGCACACATGGTAATCCAACAAGTTCTTTTTTCAGTCATGGTGATGGCAAAAGTTTATTCATAGCACATGGGCGTGTGTAACCACATTCCTGTTCTACTTCAACCCTCAACCACGTCAATAAGGCTGAACGATATTAAAATAAAATGAAATGTGAGATAACGTTGGTGATTGTTGGGATAGCGACGATACGACTTGCAATACACGAGGAATTAAAAAGGTTTTACTGTCTTCCTGCTAGCAAGCAGATCTCAATAAATGAGCCTTTCAGATAGATGAGTCGTCTGTCCAGCTACTGGAACAAAATAGGCTGACGTCTGCTGTTTTGCATTGAAACAACTTAGCTGTAGTTTGTTAATGATGTGTATTAAACCACTTGTGTCACTGACTATTTCCCAGGCATTGAGAGCCTGAATGCTTCAATATTTAGCAAATATTATGGAAGTTCTTCACTTTATATGTATTGCATACACTATTATCACAATAATGCAATGTGGAGACAAAAATCTTTTTAGTTTCACTCCAGAGTGTTAAGCCATTAAATTTCCCCCCATAAATCAATTATGGCTAATATGTCTGAATAAGTACATAGAAGCTGTTTAGAATTGTCAGAACTATGTTGGAGATAGTAACAATGATTTAAATCTTAATTCTCAAACTGCATTAATGCAGTTAAGTGGTCTTCAGACAGGGCTCCAGAGGCAACAGAAAAATAATTATGTATATTTACACCTACCTGCGCATTGGCTTTGTGTCCATGCACTGAAGAACAATATCTGATTCACGTCGCCCTGTAAAGACAGCAGAATAAATCACAATCTATTGTTCATCAAGGCTCAACATTTTTCTAAAACTTAAATGCAAATAGTTTCTGGATTTACGTTTTCTCTTGGAAACGCATGCCATCTTTTCAATTCTTTTTTTTTACAACCCTTAAGAGCAGGCCTTTGTAACGTAATGCTATCAAATTCATCTCCATTAAAAAAAAAAAACCTTCCTGACTGCGCTCGTTATCTGTTGAGCACATTTTGTAGTCATGACATGTCATGTTCAGCATTAAAATCCTTCTTTACAATTCTGTTGTTGCATCAAAACAATATACACTGCTCAAAAACATAAAGGGAACACTTAAACAACACAATATAACTCCAAGTAAATCAAACTTCTGTGAAATCAAACTGTCCACTTAGGAAGCAACACTGATTGACAATCAATTTCACCTGCTGTTGTGCAAATGGAACTTTGTACAGAACAAAGTATTCAATGAGAATATTTCTTTCATTCAGATCTAGGATGTGTTATTTGAGTGTTCCCTTTATTTTTTTGAGCAGTGTAGTTCTAGGCAACATCAGCAGCAGACACACAAAGTCCAGTCAGATCTGGTCTTCATTGAAATATAAAGCCCCAAAAACCTTTGCAACATTTATTAACTGCAACGTTAAACCAATAACAAGGAAGCGTTAATATTTAGCTACAATATAATGTTTTGTTCATAAACTACCATAAGGCACTGCCGTAATCATCTTAAAAGTGGCGTGCAAATTTAAAGTTACAGCAGACTGACAAATGAAAGACCCAATTTGGATGAGTGTATATTAATGATGCTGTCTATAGCTGAAAGTATTTCAAAGTATGGCATCAAGAACAGCAGGAGATTTGTGAATTTCTGAATATTACAGAAAATTTTCTTTTTTCAACCACAACTAAGGCATCGTAGCCTCGTAAAACCCAGCCCCTTGTTTTATGCTTTGCTTCGTACAGAACGCTTAAAAGAGATGAGAAATTGCAGGAAGGCAATGATCGGGCTGAAGACATCGCTGAAGAACAACATTCTATCTCTTTATGGTAAAAGAAAATAGTGAGAATAATTTTAAATGGTAAACAAAACTCTGGTAAACTTTACTCTTGCCACTGCAACATTTGTTTATCACGCTAAAACAAGGGGAAGAATAAATTGTTAAAATGTCAACACAGACAACAACACAGACATTAATCTTGTCATTTCACCCATTTCTTTGTGTTTTAAAATCACTTACAAAATGCCCCTAGTATCAATTAGTCATAGTTTAAAATTCTGTTATAATGTATCACGGTACTTTAGGGGACATTTCTAAAAAATCAATGATATCTGAATGTAAGCAGTATTTGCATTGTGTACGTTTATGAAATAGCAAATGCAGTTCATAAACTCTTCATTTATGTATAGCAGTTTTGATTGTTCTCTGTTTGCTGTGTATGTTTAGGACCACAAAGAGAAACAAGTCAGTCGGATTTAGCGCATCTATTACCTCATTGCAGTAATTTTACGGAACAAGCCCCCTTAGAAATAAGATAGAAAAAAAAACATCTACATAAAAAACGCCCAGTAATACGAGATGCACTTTTTTTTTTTTTTACCGACAAACGTAGCTAAGCTAACACAGGCTAACTACTAGTTTATCTAAAATGCGCAAAACAAAAAGCTATTCATGAAATATCGGTCATTTTTAGACTGCACAAAATGTTACTGAATAAATATGGTTTGGGAAACTGTCTAAAGCCAATGTTTCTCTTAGAAAACTAGAATAAACGAAGCAACACTTGCTGACGGACGTTGATCAACTTCCCAGTGTTTGGGAGGCTAAAATCAGGAGCTAGCGTTATAAAAAGCTACATGTCGTCACTGTACAAGAGGCAACTTATTACAGCGAGATGATCTGATTGCTATTTGAAGCAGACCTTTATGAGTTAGCTTACAAGTTCATGCATATGTGGCCGTTTACGCCTTAGCTTTAGATTAGGACAAAACCTCACTGGATAAACTGTGTGCCCAGGTTTGTATAAGCCGATGTATACACGATGTAAGGAAAAGAATAAAATCACAATAAGCTACAGAGGTGAGTATTTTTAAGAGAGGGTTTACCTTATATTTCCATCCCAATGGCTGAGAGAGAAGTAGCCTCGGAAGATAGTGTTTACAGTTCCCAACTGCTGGTACCCGCTGAAGCTTTTCCTCCTTGTGAACTGCGCATGTCAAATGATAAAACCCCGCTTCCGGGTATGTTTTCAAAATAAAACTACGAGATTACGTAATCTTTTCCAAGCATCAGAAAACAGTATCAGCGAAAACAAGCGAAACATACACGAAAGGAGTATGGAGGAATGAGGTATATATATTTTACAATAAAATGTGGTCATAAAGCTTTTCTTTTTGTCTAAAATGTGAACATTTCCTTTAAGATAGAAACTTCAGTACTCAGATTAATGTTTTACTCTCACCATCCGCCAGAGCGCGCTGATTTCCATGAGATTTCTTTACGTAGCGTTGTAATTTTTATTTTTCTCTCAAGAACCTAAGACAACAGACTCTCCCTGTTGTCTATTTTTTTTTTTAATCATAGAGAAGGAAGAGATTTGGAGTTACACAAATAAGTCTCACAGACGAAAAAGAAAGGTTTGTGTTACATTACAATTAAAATAAAAAATAATTTGATTTTCCAAATCTTTTTGTCTCCCTTATTCTTTTTTTACCTACATGAATGACAGCGGGCTCCTTTTCAGTTTTTCGTTATCCACCTTCAAAAAGAAAATAGTGTTGCTAAAACATCGGTCAAATCTGTACTTTGTTTACTGTTACAGTCTTACTGTATTTTGTTGGAATTTTATTGACCAATACAAAGTGATACAAAAATGTGAAGTGTATATGGCTTGTTTAAGGTTACTAAAAGTTTTCAAAGTTTCAAAGATCTGTTCATCTACTATGAAAAACTGCCACATCAAGATTTGTCCTGAACTTCTACTGTCTCAATTTTTTAAATTTATTTTTTATTTTCTTTCTGTATCTTTACATGTTCTGTATTTCTAATTTGTGGTGGTCCATAAAATGTCATGGAAAATGTACAAATTGATTTATTACATTTTATTTTACTTATTTATTCTGTCATATAAAATCATATCAGTTCCATGTGATTTTTGATACATTGGATGTAATCAACTAAATAGGTTAGACACTTTTAATATGCAAAGATTTAAAAAGTCAAGGTTATTTTATGCCCACATTTGCATGTTAGAGACCATCTTTAAGAAAACAGCATGAATTCTGTTTACATGAACATTTAGTGCTTTTCTTTAGCATTGTAAAAACATTTTTGTCCATGCAATGAGATATGTAGTCAAATGGATGTTATGTCCACCCACTTCTTACTATAAAGTTTTGATCATTCTATCTGCCTTTTAAGTTCAATCACAGTGAAAGATCTGATTTTACATTTTTCAGTAGTTTTTCCTAGTGTTGATGTATTTATTCAAACCACGTTAGTGGTTTGTTTTGGACTTACAGAATACTACATGCTTGTAAGATTTGCTGTATATTGAGTCATTTTTATCAGACTAACACTTGAGATCTTAACCACAATTTTTATGAGTTGATTCAACTAAGTATAACATGTATGAATATTTGGTAAGTATTTCTGAATCCAAATTAATCTTTAATAAATTAGTATTTACTTTATTATTTAACAACAGAGCCAATTTGTGACTTTTAGTGCAAATACATTATTTTCACAACTGCATTCTTAGGGGAATTTAATTTTTAAAAACAACTGATTTGATTTAAAAAAAAAAAAAAAAAAAAATTGTATCCCAGTATCTCTGATCCAGTGTAAATGTCATTAAATTCCCTGTATGAATTGTGATGGCTTGAATACATGTCACCTGCTAAAAAAAGCTTTTTCACATGGAAATGTTTTTTTTAGCCATTCAGCTTTTGTTCTTCAATTTGCACACTTTAACATTTTAGGAACTTTAAATCTGGATGCATAGACTATCAGACAGGGCTGCGCAAAATTAGAAATTCAATAACAATACTAAGTAATGTGATGACAAGAAAAGACGTAATAATTTGTGACAATTTTCTTTTCTTCTGCATCCATGCTTCCATTTCTCTGTGACATTTATCCTTTTAAGTGACGTCATTTGTGTCTGTTGCAAGAATCTGCAGCCAAAGAGCTTGTTCAACTATCTGAACATTACATTAATATATATAATGCAAATATTTGACACTTGTAATACATTAGCCAACAGTTATAGCACCCTAAAACAATCTTTGCCAAATAAACGGAGCCTAAATTTATAGTTCCATTAATTGCTCCTGCAAAACTGTGCAGATCTACAGTTTTAAAAAGAAAAACAGAAATGTAATTTTCTCCTCCTGTACATTCTCCAGTGGTTTCAATTTGTAGTGCGATAGTCCAGTAACTGCTGACACAGTTTCAATACGAAGAAAAATCAAACCATTTAATTTCCACATTGTAACTGTTGACATTCTCTTTACATTCTTAGCAAAAGCAAATGCATACAAAACTAAAGTAATTTTATGTTCAATAACAAAGTGCCAGATTTCATATATTTTGATAAATTAAATACACAAAAATTCATAACATACATATAAACAGAAGTTTCATCTTGAAAACATTAATATTTTAACAACTTCTCATGTGACTCCATGAATAAGTTAAATTAATTCATTGACTTTACCAGTTTATTCTTTCTTTCTACAGTGACCAAGTGATATTGGCAGTTTAGTGCTCTTCTCTTATACGGTAGTTACCCATTCACCCCTTACACACCTGCAAAGACTTTTATAGACAAATAACTGATTTCCACTAGAGTATCTCTTCAACCTCTTAGACTCATTTTCTATGTAATGGTATTCAGGAGTGGCTGATTGGGAGCTGTGTCAGTGAATTTGACATGAGCGGCTGAAGCAAAAGTTGGTCCGGAGTTTGAACTGGAAAAGTGAGGAAAAAAAGAAAAAAAATAAGTCAAAGAAAGCAGATTTAACTGGTGTCAACTTAAGATTTAGTAAGCAAAAGTGTCATTTAACTGTGATTGGCTTTTAATTTGCCAGATGTGGGTGTCAAGAAACAATACTGTTTATTTCAAATCAATAAATATTAGCCAAATCCAGGAAGAGGAAGATCATCTTATGACATCTGGTTAAAACAGATAGATCTGTTGGCTGTTTTTAGCAGTAGGAGTTTAGAACAGTGTTGAGGGTTTGCATAGCTTCATTACCTTCCATATAAGTCAGAGTAGTAAGAAGTGGTGTGTCAGGAGAAAGATAGGTTGTATATTGTAGATCCTCCATCGAAGGTGGAGTAAGCTGAGTAGGACCAAGTGATGTCATCATGGCTGAAGAGGGCTGAATTGGGCCAATGTGTTTCTTTTGACGAGCTCGGCAATTCTGAAACCAAACCTGAAGACGGGGAAATAAAGTTTATTACAGGGCAAGACATGTAGTTGTTTTTGTTTGGTGTTATGATACTTTTCTTACAGACATGCATGTTTGTATCCTGTAACTTTATTTTGTTGTAATTCAGTAAAACAGGGAAATTTACATTTTTAATGCACAAAACATGTAAGGCTACAGAGCCTAAGAATTAAACACATATAATACCTACTTCATTTCAAAGGTCAACATATTTTGAACACTATATTTTTGCAAATATATCAAACATCACAAAGGCCAAAATGGTCATTTTGAATATGTTGAATAAAATTACCTGAATTACTCTGCGGCTAAGACCTGTCCTCTCTGCCAGCTTCTGCAGAGTCTGAGCGTCTGGGTTATTATCTTTAGCAAACTGGGTTTGCATCACCTACAGATAGAGAGACAGAGAAAGTTTTAGTAAACACTTATCAGACTTTATTGAATATATACAGTTAATCTGTTTCCAAAATGATCTGCAGATACATTAAAGGACAGGCTAGACAGATCTCTGGGGCTTGTGATTTATAATACCAAGAGTGACTTCTGTTTGCATTCAGTATCACCAAGAAAGAAATGCTCTGATAAAATCTGATGCAATAATTCAAATCTCCACATTTTGTGTGGAATTGTTGCCGCTCCCAGTAAAAATATTTGGGATAATTAAAAAAAGAAAAAAAAAATTCAAAATGTCTTAATTGAAGTAACATTTTTAATGGATGCATCGCAACAATTCTTAGTTTTTCTCTATTCATGAGAAAATGGTTTAGGGAACCACAACTTCCAGGTCAAAGTACCTGTAACTGGTCAGCAGTGAAGCTGGTCCTGGCCCTCTTTGCTGGTCGGGGAATTGCACTTTGATCATCTTGGTTGGCCAGGTCATCGTCCAATTTTGGTTGCTCTTTAGAGGAAGACACAGCAAAATAGATCAATTGAAGGGAATATATATATATATATATATATATATATATATATATGGTATTTAAGAGAATAAACTGTTTCTCTTAACTTACTTCTCAAGCATAATCCCATTTGTATGCTCACCATTCTCCTTAGCACGTTTGAGATTCTCCATCATTATGTCATAGTGACTTCGACAGAAGACCCTGTTCTCCACCAGTCCACATTCCTCTCCAGTAGAGAGCTGCCGCTTACATGAGGAGCAGGAGAAACACGCCAAGTGGAAGGTGCTTCCTCTTGCACGACGCACCCAGTCAGTAGAATGGATGTTCCGGCCACAACGTGCACAACGAGTGCCATACCTCCTAAATGAAAGAAAATAAAAAGCGAGGCAAATGATTGAAATATTTAGCCATGTTAAAATGTACACATAAGCTATATTTCACTTTTAGGCTTTCCTTCTAGACTGTTAATCAAGGAAACACAGGGACTTATTAATATTTTAGCAGCTAGGTTAAAAACAACAAAAATTTCAGCACTGTTTGCTATGATTACTGCAAACTTGTTTTTTATTGGACAAAAACATTAAAAATACAAACATTAGGCCTTGATATTTTAGTCACTTTAGTTTTCAACATGCAATTTAAAATTTATAGGAACACAATTCCTGCCTGCTGATTATTTAAATGCACCAAACACATATTTGTGACCAGTTTAAACATCTCTTTGTTTTGCTACTCAAACAATATTGTTCAATGAAATTCTGAAAACAAAGACTGCTAGGACCAACACACCTGAAGTAGTCAAGTTTGCAGAAAACCTGCTTGTCTTTCACATAACAGCTCACGTGTCGCCCCAGTGACGTTTTACATACACTGCATGCGAGACATGTCATGTGCCAGCACAAGTCGTTCACCTGAACGACGGGAGAGGAGGGAATGAATGACATTTGAAATCAACAGAAGCCACACACTATGTGTGTAACAGGAAAGAAAATACATTTGGTTGGAGACACAAAGGTTGGATTTGTTTGGGGAAGAAGGGTGTTCTTTAGCAAAAATAATTCACTACTGATTTTTTCTAGGATACCAGAGATGTCAGTATCAGCAATGATGACAGTGAAGGAATGATTCGGACCTTGAGAAGGTATCTGTCCACAATTTCTTGCCCACAGGAGGCGCAAGCGACCTTCACCTGGTGCGATGTAGATGGAGGGACAGATGGCAAGGAGGAAGACGAGAGAGAGGAAGGAGAGTAGGAGTCTTCTTCAAAAATATCATCAGCCCCAGAAGAACCCTGTTGGTGACAAGTAATCACAGATTGTGAACTTTGACTACACAATTATGATACAGAGTACTAACTTCTTTATGGGGTTGTAGCCACTGAAAAAACTGAAGAAAGTAGTTTATTTTATTTGATGAGTGTTCTGGTAATTTACATTTCTTGCACTCCTGAAGAAGCACAGTTTAAGAAAAATGTCTCTGATGAAATCAAGAACAATTTTATCTCCAGAATTGGAACCATAACAAACATTAGGAGGCAGAAACTAAAGCAATCTACACAAACCCCACACTGACAAAGGAAAACACAAAAAAAGGAATTGTGTGAAAATATGTATCTATCTGACTTTATAGGCTTTAAAAATATATTAAGACAATTCAGAATTGAGAAATTTTCAAAAATATGCCATCATTCTCTTTAGCAAAGTGGGCACATATTGTATGCTTCAACCTGACTAGCTGAACGATTCAGAGGTGAAGTCATCATATAAGTGAATAGTTAGAACCCAAATCAATTTAATTACTGAACAAAATCTTTTTTTAATGTCTATATTCAAGCAATTTTATTGAGTCAGTTTATTTAAAAAATTGGTTGTAACTAACTTACCTCCTGCAGCTGTTAGATTTTCATAGCTTCCACCCAAAAATATTTTATTTCTATCCAAATAAAATGAAAACATTACATGATTTTCATTAGCCTAAACAAATAATCCAAAGATGGAAAGTTTAAAACAGCAATTCTTTTGATAACTTGGATAATCAAGACTTTTCAACAAGCCCTGTTTCTGCTGTTATTTTTAAAATGAAATAAAAAGCAATGAAGATGTCTCCAAAAATTTACTAAATGTAAACGTGTGTATGGCATTTTTAACTCTTTTCCCCCCCCAGGACTGTATTTTACCCATTTTAACTGATTGATTAATTTCTACTTATGTTGTCTTACTTTTGACTTTTTGCACAATTTTAAATACTAACCCAATATGTCAATTGCAACTACAATTTTTTTTTCTGTAGCATTTTAAACACCATACTCCCAAAATACTCTGCTTAAAAAGCTTGATGAAGTGTATATGAGAGCGAGTTTTACTGAAATGTATATAAAGTAGCCTTATCGCTTCATTTACATACGTTTTCATTTTTAAAACAAGCTTAATAGTTTTATAGTACAAGTTCTTGGAGTACAATTAAATTAAAAGAGAAGTCAGAAAAAGTTAAGAAGCAATGCTGTTTATCAAGTATATTGTTAGCCTAATTATCTATAAAAGTAAAGCAAAACAAAAAAAAAAAACTAACTTAAATATCTGTAACTCCGTGTGATTTTTCCGGAGCACTGGCATGCGAGCCACACAGTCCGTCTTTAATTCCCCTCTCGGTCTCTCTCACCAAATATATAGGGAGAATTGTTGTGCTGTTAATTTGATATTGAAAACACCTACTGTGTCGTAAAAGGCGTTCTCCTGGTGCAGCTGAGAGAAAATATCCTCCTCTGTGAATGTGTCTCCCTCCGACATGGTGTGTGCGCCACAAGTCCAGAGGACGTACCACCCTAAACGAACATGTAAGCTGACGTCCTCCTAATGTTTCCTCTGTGACCTGGTCGCTTACATTAATTAATAACGACCCATAGTGGAAAACGGAAGAAAAAAAAACGTGAAAGTGCTTATTGCTGTCGTTTATTAACAATAAGTAAAGGCCATTGTTTTGGTTGAGACATTGACCATACAAACGGTACTAACTTATTTCTGTTGTTTTTTCATTATTATTATTATTATTATTATTATTATTATTAAATTTTATTTGAACCAAATCTCTCTTTAAAAATGAGAACTGGCGTTCAATGAACTGGTTCACGCACACCTGAGTCTGATTATCACTGATTGTGCTCGAGCTCGCACGTGCAGCCAATAGCAGGAAGGTGTGTTCACTTCTTCTTCTTCTTCTTTTCTTTTATGGCCAGGTGTGTTCACCTGGTCAGATTGAACATTTAAGACGTTCTGTCATCTCTAACCCTATTTGAGTGCACTCTTCGATCCCAGAGATTTATGTATATCTGTTTACATGTCTTTGTATTTTAACTTATATGTCCTTTATGTGAATGTGAAGTCACACATAAACACCTATAACTTACATTTGAAAACACCAACGTATTTCTACGTGATATTTTTGTTACTGAAACAAAACAATAGCAAAAACTTTAAATAATCCGTAATCCTGCCCATTAATGTTCTTAATGTAAGGTCCGACAATATTTGTTCATAAAATATTTTTTATTAAATAGACGTTTAAAACGACAACATTCTTTTTGAGAATGTAGTGTTTATGTATTGGCCTTTTTTTTTTTTTTTTACTGGTCATTATGGTGCGCTTTATAGCTGTTATTTTAGGTTATAACAGCAGAGTTTTGAACTAATCATTAAATGTCTGGACGGCGCAGCCAAACTATTAATAATACGACAACGACATTAGACTATTCTCTTATAACAGCTATTAATTTAAGAAATACAGAAAAGATAAAAATGTTTGAATTGAACATTAATTGTGGCACAACTCGCTCTATAATTTTCGACATGCTTACCACGCTGTTAGAGTTAAACATTTCCGAGGAGCATCCCGTTCCGGCCAGATGTTGGCAGCAGGCAGAGGCCGGTTTTCTCCTGTGACTTTGTACCTGACCTTGTGTAATAACTGCCTGTCCAAGGCGCTGTTTGTTGAAGCTATAGTCCGTCAGGGTCCCGCTTATCGACGTGACTTCCACTTACTGTTTGCTGTAAGAGCTAAGATGTGTTTTGTCTTGGGATTTAAAAAAAAAAAAAAAAAGAGAGAGAAAAAAGTGCACCTCCTCCTGTGGGGGCCTGAGCCCGCCTTCAGTTTCACATTTACAGTCTTCCCATCATAAGGAGGGAAATCAAGACTTTCTGTTAAGATGTTGAGACTTTTCCCCCCCCACTCTTTTGCTCAAATGTTACATTGCATTGTAGAGAAAACTCCAATAGAAGTAATTTTATCTCAAGATTGTATGGGGCCAAAAGCTGAATTATTTGGGACATGCTTCCAATTAAACCTATGCAGCCTGACTGGACAACAGCAAGGGCTTCACAGGGACCTTAGGTTTCGAGGGCCTCAAAATTAATTAATTAATTAATTTATTTATTTACAATATTTTTATTTGTTTTCAAACAAGTGAAAGCAAATATCACCGAGGTGTTTTTTAATTTGTTGGTATTTCCATAGATAAGGATCATGTCACAGCCTAACCTAGCTCTCCAGAACATAAAATGTGCCAAATATTATCTTTAATTGGTTTGTAATTACCTTTTGTTTATTTCAGTGACATGTATTAAAACTTTACAGGCTTTGGTTTATTTTGGGTGTGGATTAAGATATTCCTTGGAATTATTCTGGGTTTTATGATGGTTTGTTTTTATTTAAAATAGATTATTTTTGGAAAACCTCTATTATTATGTGGATACAACTTAAAAACACTTAAGTTGGTGTGTATTGTTTTACATCTAGATTTATCAGCATGATTCACGTATTTGATCTGATAATCTTGTGTTGGATGCATTATTTGAATCCACACTGAGAGTTAGAGAGTGGGGACTGCCTTTCTCTGTTTGCAAAGCATTTAAGAGCTCTGCAGCATTATGACGGAGGCTGGTGCAGATATTCAAAGTTAAACTTTAAACTTTGATAGATGGCTTTTTTCATAGAAAAATACTTCTCATACCCCCAAACACACAAAAACATATAATCATCCTTTCCTGTGCGATGCAATTAACTTAATATGCTCCGTTTGGCTCCTATCAGCATGTTTCATCTTTTCCTCTGCTGCCACCAGGGACCTTGTGAAATAGCACAGGTCTCAATTTGGAGGCTCAATTCTATTTATTTAGACATCCACACCATCTGACTCTCATCAGAAAAAAACAGAAACCTGGCTACAGTTTAATGTTATGCTACAGAAGAGCAGTAAAACAAATCCTTCAAGCTAAAACGATTTATGGATGAATATTTATAAAGAACCTGATAAGACCAATCTTTTTCTCACTGAGATAGTTTATGTTGTTAAACAAACAAACAAACAAACAAAACAACAACATTGATGAAACAAGAAATTCAAATTAATTTCAGAGACAACCAGCGCTGCATTTTTCACAGTTTTAAGAACTGGTGAATTGGATAATTTTATTGTGAAGCTCTGATGAACTCATGTTTCAAGTATAAAGCTTGAAGTAAGTACATGACAGCATTTTTCTCTCTTTTTTTAGATGGTTACTTTGTAAGAATTGAAGTGAAGACTATTGCCAATTAAAGAAAGGAGTCCAAATGCATGAGTAAAAGCAAAAATTTAAATCACTTTGTGAATAGAGGCAAGAAGAAAGGTTGGGAATCCCTTTGGGTCTTATCTGTTTTTTTGACATCCAATACCTCAGGCCCCTCTATGACTGGCCCTTTAGGATGAAATTTAGTTGACCTCAAACAGAAAAGTGTGAAACAACCTTTAAAGCCAATTTAAACACATTAGCACTAAAACATATGAGGCTGCAAATAGACAGCAAATTTTACATATAACTTATAAAATCTAATATTGTGCAATGAAATGTTGTCTAGAGCTGACAGGGTGGAGTGGTTAAACTGTAAAGCCAGGCAAGTGTAAAATTTAAACAACAAAAGAAAGATGTCTCCCTTTTCCTACATGTTATATGTAACTTTTATTTAACACCAGTCATTTCCCCATCAAGTCTGACATGTCACTGTTGACACCAATTTTGCTGCCATGTGTCACCATGTGGGTGATGCGCTCCAGGTTGTCTGAAGTGACAGTTTATGTAAACTATGTAACTTCAATACGACAAAAAAACTTTCTAAGAGTTAGATGGACTGTTTTTGTTGTTGTTGTTGTTTTTAGCTTGCTGTCTTCAGAAGTGTATTCAGAGGTGCCAAAGTTAATTCCTGAGTAACCAAATTTAAACATTTCTGGTCCCAGCACAATTATGGACTACTATATGTCAGTCTTTCACATAAAATCCTTTTTTTTTTAAAAAAAACATCGTCATTGGTGTGGTAACATGACAAAACAGAGATAACAGACTATTAAAAAACACAAAATACTGTATATTAAAAACATGTAGTACATATTAAAAACTTGAAAAAGATGTTAAAATGACAATTGTGTGCCGACATATATGTAAGATAGTGGAAATAATATAATAAAGCAGTGTTTGACCTACATTGGGTGTGCCTCAGGAAAAGATGATGTTTTTAGCTCTGATTAGAGTTTCTTGACATGTCAGGTTTTCATGTACCTGGTTAAAGAGCAGAGCAGTGTAGAAATCACATGCTAACTCCCCTGGTTTTGAGAACAAAAGATGAGGTGATCTCTGATGACCAGACAGGTTTATTTGGTTTATATCTGATCAGCATCTTCGGAATCAAGGTTTATGAACCAGAAAGAAGATCTTTGTACAAACTGGAACATAGTGAAGTGAGTGACATAACAACTGGTATAATGTTATCAGTTTTCAAGAACTCTTGATGCTTTTACAAAGACCAGTCAATACATCATTACAATAATATAACCTATTAAAACCATAAGCATGCATCAGTTTTTCTGTCCTGTGTTAATAGAAAACCTTTAATTCTGCCAATGTGTTTTTTTATGATGGCAGTAGGCTCCGCAGCGTCCGGTGCAGGTCCACCAGGTTCTGAAACAGCTTTTTCCCACTTGCTATCAGACTGCTGAACTCTTAACTGGACTGCACTTAAAATCTGGTCTCCACTTCATACCTTGCACATGTACAGAGCTAAGTAAATTCCTTTTTACTGTCAGTCCTGCACTTTATATTTTATATTTATATTTATATTCATATTTTATACTGTATTTTATTTTATTCTGGAGTAACCTCACAACATTGAAAGCTCAAAACATTGTCCTGAGCCGTATGCAACGAAATTTCATTCTGTATACACCCTGTGCATGCAAAATGACAATAAAGTCAGTCTAAGTCTAAAGTCTAAGTCTACGGCTGACTTAGCGACAGACTTTATTTGGTTGTTAAAATTCATTCTCTTCTCATAATTATGCATAGATCTGCATCAGTTCTGTGCTCTTTGCTCCCATCGAGGCTTAGAGGAAGTTGAAAAGACAATGACTTACAGTATGTCTCTGTTCCATCAAGTTGGACAAAATTCTGACCCACCCATTCGTGAAAATTCTGGATTTCTCCAATAGTTGGAGTCATTTCTTAGGAATCATAAGTTTTTGCTTGTAACATCCACTTACTTTCATGACTTGTGCTTGTAATGACTGTTAAAAATGATACCAATACCAAAAAAAAAAAAAATAAAAACCTTTGCTGTTTTCTAGACTTTAAACTGCTTATCACTATGATGTCAAGGTTCGTGACCAGTGGCAGTGTTTGTTTCTGGGTTTGGTTTCCCTCTTCTTTAAAAAACAAAAAGAAACATCCTAGTATCCTGCAAACACAGTTTTGTTTGCAGCAGTTGCTTTTAGTTTGGTCATGACATGCAGCGGCTTATCTCGCTCTTTGGAAGTGTGACAGTACGGGTGTGTCAGCGTCTCCGGGGGTGTGTGTGTGTGTGTGTGTGTGTGTGTGTGTGTGTGTGTGTGTGTGTGTGTATTTATGTGGAAGTGCATCTGAGATCACTAAGTTGTTAGGGAGAGTCACTGGTGAAAGATTGGACTTGTGTGTGCGCGCTTTCTCCTCTGTGTGTCTTTGCCCAGTGCAAGCTTTCCCTTGATTACCTGAGCTCTGATAGAAAGTGTGTGTGGCAGTGATGGGTTTGAATGGTACAACAGAGCTTGAAAATGGGGATCCTTTTACTCTTCACAAAGTGACACAATAGAAAATATTGATTAACACCAGAACTCCAGCAATGTTACTGGGCTGCTTTACAAAATCTAACTGTAACTCCTCTTAGAAGCTGTCTATTTTAAATGTGCAATATCTCTTGTTTTCTTTACCCTTCACTATCTCCTTTTTCATCTCGGTGCCAGAAGCCCATCACCATGACAACCACAGTAAACACCAAGGAGTTTTGGGTCTTGCACTGCCATAAAAAGTGAACCTCCAGCAGGGCCTGTTTGGATGAGAAGCAGTACCACATCTGGACTACATAAGCTTCAGTGGCCAGTGACATTAGACTTCTACGCTACACAGTGACACAGTCAGGACTGAAAGGAGAAGATACAAAAAAAAACTTCAGAAAAAATACATTTTGTTGAAGATTGAAGGAGATCATGTCCACTTCTGGGAGATTGCAGGGCAATCCTAGATCAGAAGGGAGATGTGCCCCATTGAGCATGTTCTGTGTCTCTCCAGGGTCTCCTTCCAGTGACGCGTTGTAAGACCTCCAAAGAGAGCCACCAAGGATGCATTCCTGTCCGGGTAATGATTACCAACTCTGCTTTTGGAGACTATGAGACGATAATCTCCAAAGGAATCATTGCATCTGACCCAGCTGAAATATGATCAGCTGGGTCTTTGTTCATTCCCCCTCAGTTCCCCTGAGCCCCAATGAAAAAAAGCTTTTGTACCTTTTGATTCTAGTCTCAATATAGTCAGCACTTTGCAATGCAATATAATTGAAAACAACATGATTTTACACATCTGTCCACTGGGTTTACAAGTGTTTGAGCTGACTAAAAATTGTTTCTATAATGTTATACCTGTTTTTATATCCTTTTGGGTTTTTCTTTCAATACTAACCTTCATCGAAAGGATGACGGTAAGAGTACACGACAGCAACAAGGAAAAGTGTTTTTTTGTCATTTGTTACAGTACTAGAAAAACATTCCTTTTAGTCGTAAAACTCTAAGCGCCGGCTGATTTCCCTCCTCTTTGTTTTAAGGTTTTGCTCTGATCATGAGAGCGCAACTTTATCTTCAAAGCTGGGTCTGTCAGCTGACTGACTAACAGTTAAACAAACTCCAGTCTCTTTTAAAAGCCTGCTGTTGGTGTTGACACAACACTTTCATCTCATTTTTGTATTTTCTCCTGGCAAACGCACATATGTTACAGTAAAGAGTGCGTGCTGGATTCTTTCTCGAGCTTTGCTGAAGGATCCACAACAGACGTCCAGTTAAAAGAAAAGGGACCCTTTTTCAAGTAAAGGGTTTTCAGGTTTGAATTGTCCTGCAATTACCTGAACTTAAACCCCTACCAAAGAATACATCACTGATTCCCCCATTTCATTAATTTTACTCTGAAGGTGAAATAAAAAAGATGCGGAACGGGAAAGTGTTCTCCCAAAGCCTTTAAAGACTCTAATAACCAATGAGGCTTGATCCAGATCTTTCATAAGGATAACAAAAACCCTGAAAGGTTAAACACAACTGTGACACCTTTTCAGTTTTGTTCTAAGTTACAGCTGCTTTTGATTTGGCTGAAGCCTAGTGAACTGTTTTGTTACTGATGTTATAAAGATAAGAAATTATGAATCCAACATATTGCATTCAATGCTCTGATGGGTATCTTCCTTTAAAATCCACAGCTGACATGCTATATTCCACTGAAGAGATGAGTGGTATTCCTCCTCACCCTCAGCTTGGCACCTTGTAAAACGTGACCTGGAGATCAAAAGCAACGTCTGTCAGCCTGCTGACTAATGCTGCTAAAATCCAAAAGCTTTGACTCAGTTCTGTTATTAGGAAGCTTTCATCACTTCATCTGCTCGGACACTACTGTTTATCAAATCATATCATAATCACAACAAACTCCTTTGAATCTTAAAGTGGACTTCAAAGGTGTAATAGGCATATTTTTGCCTGATTCTTTTCTTTCTTTGTCGTCCCTTGATGTCTTTACTTACTACAACATCTGCACTTTCTTCCGCTGTTAATATTTTCTGTGCTTCCAATTTCCTTCCTCTTTTCTCTTGCCCTCTCCTTCTCTGTCTCATTCATTTTTCTTCACCTCATTCACCACTTGGCTTCACTTGCATCTCCCCCTCTCGGCCCTCCGCCGTCTATCTGTCCCTCCATCTCTCCCTTCGGTTCTCTCTGATATGTCTCTGGGTTTCCTGTCCTTTGTGAAACTCTCCTTTCTGTCACATCTTGTTTTCCTCATTCTGTCCTGTTTTAATCCAGTGCCCGCCCCTTTGTGCAGCAGAGTCACGCTATTGGAGGAAACGGGTGAACAGTGGCTGCTGAGTGACAGGCTATTCTGAGCCGACCGTGGAGGTAAACATGGGGAGGTAATGGAGGTAAACGTCCGGTTGCTTGGCTGGGTGGTGCACAAACAATAGTCCAACAGGTTCAAGCTGGACGGTGACTCAGTCACAAGAGTGTGTGTGTGGTGCCTGAACATATTAAATATAATTTAAAAAGTTCCTTCTTGGGTCGCTGCAGAAGTTTGATGAACACACTTAAGGAACTTTTTGATGGCTGACTTAGTTTCGTCTGAAAACAGGTCACTTGATTGAAATGTTGAATTTTACCTTCAGTGCTCCTTAATTACAATAAACACAAGACTTTCTCAGAAAATTAGACTTGTCAACAAATACTTACCAGCCACTTTGTTTATTTATTGCTTAACACCAGTAATCACTGAGACAATCACATGACTGCATCTCAATGCATTTAGGTACCTAAAAGTGTTCAGAATCCACTTAGCTTCAGAAACTGCAACAAAGGGGATTCAAAAGACGTGAACATAATGTTACTTGTTGGCGCCAGGTGAAACTGCGAATCCCTGACAGTCACGCTTACAGAAACTGGTGTAAAAAGAAATCATATCCAGTGAGCTGCAGTTGTTTGGATAAAAATTTCCTGGCTGATTGTTTTGCACTGCTTGTTGTATATTGAACATATGGCTCTTTCAAGTGTTTGCTTTTAATTTCTTTTTACTCTTTTTATATATATATATATACAGTACAGACCAAAAGTTTGGACACACCTTTTAATTCAATGAGTTTCCTTTATTTTCATGACTATTGACATTGTAGATTCACACTGAAGGCATCAAAACTATGAATAACACATGTGAAAATATGCACTAAACAAAAAAGTGTAAAACAACTGAAAATACCCCTTATATTCTAGTTTCTTCAAAGTAGCAACCTTTTGCTGTGATTACTGCTTTGCACACACTCTGCATTTTCTTGATGAGCTTCAAGAGGTCGTCACCTGAAATGGTTTTCACTTCATAGGTGTGCCCTGTCAGGTTAATAAGTGGGATTTATTGCCTTATGAAAATAAAGAAAATAAAGTCATGAAAATAAAGAAAACCCATTGAATTAGAAGGTGTGTCCAAACCTTTGGTCTGTACTGTATCTATATATATATATATATATATATATATATATATATATATATATATATATATATATATATATATATATATAATTTTGTGCGAATTGGACAATATAACGTCCCTGTGGGAAATCAATAACATAATCTAGAATCTTATTTTTCTCATGGTGTTTCAGCATTCTCTCCAAACAAGCTAGGGCAACCAGGGCTTTCAAGCTGGGTGTGCATGTGTGCGTGTATGGTTATTATGGGATTCATTTTATACTTCTCAGGGTGTTTATGTTATGTAAGCTGCAGATGACAAAACCTGCGACCAAAGATAATAAGGGCAGCCGTAAGAACTTCTTTCAGTATCCACTTTAATCAGAGACAAGTAAAAAGATAGCACTTAACAAAAATAGAGAGAAATGTCTTCAGATGTTTCTGTCAGCCAAAACAATTCTGTCAGTCTGTAGGGATTTCAGGTAATAAATGTCTATCTCTCTTGTGCTTTCTTCTGTAGGACTTTTAGGATTTTCAAAAACCTCTGAATTTGCTGGTTGGTTTGATGGATTCTCCTAGATCAGACCATCTACTTATCTTTGTCCTGTTTTGTTTTGAAGCTTTCTTTCCAGCCCTTCATTCCATCGTGGTACGATAATTTTTATCTATGCGTGCAAACAGGCAGCAGACTGCTACTTTTAAAAAAATGTAAATATGGGTCCTGCTAGCATGTGTGTGGTTCTACATTTGTGGTGTATCTTTAAAGTGGGTATTTTACATACACACACATGCGCCCGCACACGCCTATAGCCACACAAAACATGGTGCTCAGTGGGATGTTTTGCCTTTTGTATGGGGTATCGTGATGTTACGGCTCGTTACACTTTAGGAGATGCATGTGAGATCAAAATGAAATGCATGTTTACACCAGAGCCACTGCAATATTTCCAGTCATGTCAAGTAAATCAAAAACGGTTCTGGGTGCTTAAATCAAATTGTCTAATTGGTGTAGCAATGGTGGAGCAGAGGTAGTTTTTGTTTGTTTGTTTGTTTTTTTATCTTGTGGGCTAATGTGTGCGTTGGTCAAGGACAGGGGTGTCCAATTCTGTTCCTTGAGAGCTACTAATCTTCAACTTTTAGATGAATCCCTTCTCCAACACACCTGAAACAAACAGATGGCTCAATAATGGGGATTTATATCAGTCACTCCATTCAGGTGTTGGAGCAGGAATGAATTTAAAAGTTGGAGGATATTGATGACTGATTTAGGGAAACTCAAAGGGTAATTATTGTTGGGAGGCCACCAGTCTGCTTGGTGCCATTTTTCCTGTGCAAGTGTTGTTTGCAGAGAGACTTTGCAATTTTTTGATTGCAGTTGCTTTGTTTTGGCTTTTGTTTGGCGTGCAAAATGATGGCAAATCTATGACTGTGGGCGGTGGTGAACTTGCCCTTTGCCCTTAGATGGTCTGCTTTGGTCCATCAGTGTTGAGGTGTTTGCTAACTAATTTGGGGAGCGGGTCCTGACTTGGTGGAGTACAATCCACATCCTCCCACCCTTATTGTGGGCACACACACACCATACAACACAAACACCATTGATATATAGCAACAGGTGAAATAATATTGTTTCACAAATTAACTAAAGTAGCTCTTAATTCATCATGTCGCTGTGTGTGTGTATGTGTGTGTGTTTTGCAACAATTTATGGAAGAGATTTTCAAAAATAATAGGTGTAATAGTAGTAGGACCTTCACAAAAGGCTGAGGTGGGTGAAGGTGTCAGTTTAAAGTTCATCAGTCAAAACCCCTTAAAATGAATCAGACCTACTTTCTTTTCTGTGTCTGGGGGCGTTAAGTCACATGAGGCACACACACACACACACACGCACACACACACCCACACACACACACACACACACAGGAAGTGTGTGAGGCCCTGTCTGTCTGGCAGACTGCAAGATGATTCTCTGCTGTTGGACCACTTGTTAATTTATTCACATTTCTGGCCAACATAAACCAACATCTAGAATTACACAGAGATTCAGACATGCGCCAAGTTATGCTCACTCACATTCATATCTGTGGTTCATTTACGAGCTGTAACTAAGATCAACCAGAGATCCTTATAAGACGATTACCATAATGACTATTGTGTGACTTATGATGGACTTAATGCTTTTTGTTGTGTGGCTGGAATGCATCAAATCCACACTTTTCATGCCCCAAAGCCTTTACTTTACACAAGTTCAGTAGAACAAGATCGTGGTATTCATGAAAACGGTGAAATGGGTACTGCATTTACATTTATGTCTGTGTGAGGGGGAAAATGCACAGACTGTATTTGCCTTAATAGATTTACAGTTCACACTCCTGCAGGCAAATTCTATGCAAATGTTAGCATTTATGTGGCATAGTTAGATGCTGACTGGATTTTTGTTTATTTTTTTTCTTTGTAGATATGAAAAAAAAACCCAGAAGTCTGACCTCAGGTCAAAAACGTCTGGCACTCCACAAAGGAAAAGATGGTAAAGTAGTGAGGAGAAAAATTATAAAAACTGTGTGGGCAAGAGAAAGGGCTGAATGTGCAGTACAGCATTGTTGAACATTATTCCCAATTTTTGGCTGGGAAAACTGGTGGAGTGCTGGGAAAATCATGTCATGCTTCATACTTAAATCTACTTCTTCAGCCTCACGTGTTCTCTTTCGCTGTCGCAACACATCCTCTTTTACAAATCCTTCCATGTCAAAGCTGATATCTTTTATCTGGACACTTTGTTTTTAATTTAAAGTAGAGTTTGAACCTTTTCTCATTAGCAAAGAAGAATAAAAATTGAGAATGCCAGTATTTGGTTTGATTCAAAGTAACCCCATCCCTGAAAAATTCTATTATATCATTATATTATTAATTTTTTAAAAAGTGCTCAGTACCTTTTCTTTATAACTCCAAGTATATTTGTTTAACAAGGAGCAAAAGTGTCAGATTGTAGCGATAGCTGCTGCTGCTGTTGATGTTGGTGTCACTTCTGAAATTCAAACCACACATCAGGGCCCATGTTTAGGAGTGAGTGGATGGGAAGGGGATGCAGAGGGAGAGAAGTGTAGACTAGGGGTTAAAAGCAGACCTCTGAACCTCCTTGGAGTGTTTACATAGTGGTGGTAGGATATCCTGCTACATGATGAAATCGTTACTAACCTGCCTGTGTGTGTGTGTGGCTGTTGAGTGACCATGCCAAAGGTTAAGACTCTTTGCAGAATCAAAGTGATACTGGGGAGCAGCTCTAGACCCAGTTGGTGCCATGATCTGTGAAAAGGTGAACAGACAAAAGGCATTTCTCATAGTTGTGATTTTTGTTGTTTTACACCTGCAAATAGTTACAGTCCCTGTGAGTCTATGGGTTTGTTTCTAACCGCATCACCAGCTTTACTTTGCGTACGAATTACGCAGATTTTATGTGAATTTCACAATCTTATGAGAAATTATATTTATTGCTGCAGATTATGTGTCTACGCATTCACCGGGAAAGGAAAGGCAAGTTTATTTATGTAACACAACCATCACAAAAATCAATTCAGTGCTGTGCATCAAGGAAAAGAGAAAAATGTTAATAATCTCAATATTATTGAGACTTAGAAATATTGCACAAAGAAGCACATACTGAAAACAGATTGAGAAGGAAAATTTAAATCCAAGTTTTAAAGTTCATTTCTGATCTTATCTTCAATTTCACACTTCAAACAGGCTCTTCATTATTTATATTATTTGAACTAAATGTCCAATATGTGTATTTGAAAAATGAATTAAACCCTGATTTAACAGAACCAGCAGCAGAGTTCTGCATGGTCCATACTTGGAAAAGCAACTCAAAAATGTATTTCAACCTAAGACCATAGAGTGCCTTATAATATTAGGACTTTTTTTATATACAAGAAGGCAGTACAGTAATCGAAGACCTGGTGTTATTATGACTGATTTATTATTATTATTATTTTTACACTAACAGACTAGTAAAAACATTTTTTACAGAAGTCTAACCTACTAAAAATAAAGTCATGCACTAGTTTTTCCATCCCGTTTTCATAGGTAATCCTTTTATTCTGGTTAGGATTTTAAGATGATGGTTCGTCGTTAGTAAAAGACCAAAATAGCAACGTTTCTAGCATGATTGGTTAAAACAATTGCATTAAGTTGGAGGAAATTAATTTACATTTTACACCAACACCTCTTCCCTGAAGAAGTATAGTGTTTAAAACTATATTTTGTCACTAACATGACAATCCCTTTCCATGTCAGAAAAGGCATTTGTGTTGATTTTTTTTAGCAAACAAAAAATACAATTTATTTTATTTGCCAAGCAATTGTTGTTAGTCATATAGTAATTTATATTTAAGATTTTAAAGATTTTATCGGTGTCTTTAGCTCTGACATACAATGTAATTTGCCCCGTCGGCCACAAACGTTTTGACGTCAACAGTGTAACTCCGTATTAGCGCCTTACTTTAAAAGGCTCATGTTGAACTGATCAAAGAAATCCTGTCAAGCTTTAATCTAAAACAATGTAAGCAAAGACCTCAAATCCTGTGTGTAACGTGTGTCTGGCTCTGTGACAACATTAAATTTAGCAACTATCAACTAATGCTGACGCATGGAGGATGTTGGTATTCCTCAGCTCTTTCTACAACACTAGCCAACAGGAAAACCTCCAAAGTATTCATGTGCTCCTTTAATCTTCACTGTTAAACCATTTCTATTGTAGTATTTTCATATCCAATCAGAAGCACAACACGGGAAACGGCATTGGTTGCTGCAGCTGCTCTTACATCTTGCGCAAACTGCTGTCTATACAATAAAATGTATAACCTTCAGTGGGCATTAGCACTAATTAAGTACATGCATTTGTATTTATCTCTGTGCTTTGCACAAGTCTTTACGCCAGCTTAAATTGATGTGACTAGCGGGATGACCAGAGCTTCTGAGCCAGGAGTGTGTACATGAACGGGTATGCTTTGTGTGTGTGAGTGTAGTGCAGTTTTATTGTGAGACCTTGTTGTTGTTGATGAGGAGAAATAATAAATTTTGGAATTTAAATACTTTATCAGCTGACCATTTATTTGCCACTATATAGCAGAGTGTTTTGGGTCATCATTGTGTTGGGTCCAATGTTGCTCAAGACCATGTTTCTCTGCAGGCTGCCTACAGAGGAGCACTTCAGTTTTAGCAGCCACATCCTAACTAAATTGACTTTAATATCCACTTAAAGCACATTTGCTTTAAGTGGATATTAAAGCAGTGGAAGCTCATGTGAATTTTAATCTTAGTTTTATGTTTCTAGTTTAAAGGAATGAAACTCAGAGAGGCGTCTTCTGCTGCTGTCACCCAGTAAGTTTCAAGAATCCATGCGTTGTAGCTGTAGGTTTTATTTGACTCAATATTACTTTTCTATTGTCTCAAACTTGCCTCCCTATTTTCTTTGACACCAACAATGCATTCTGTCCATGCAACTGTCACTCACTGGATGTTTTTTTTCTTCTTCTTCTTCTTCTTCTTCTTCTTCTTCTTCTTCTCTGTGTTTATTCTCCATATAGTTGGTAGAGCTCCTTGATCAGGAGCTTCGGAAATACTCCAACCACCCCGTTTGGCACCAACATATAAGGCACCTTCAAAGTAACTTAAATCTGTTTTCTTCCTCAATCTGATGCTTAATTTAACCTTGAGTAAGAGGCCAAAGTAAACATAGTTGTAGCCATGTGAATAGCTGTGTTGTTATTTGTGTTAACAAGCATTTTAACAGGTGTACAGGGAAGATTTTTTTATTTCTGTACTGTGCTGTGAACCATGTGAAAGCATGGTTTTATTTAAAAAAATTGTGCAATGGATATTTTGTTTATTTTCTACTATGTATTTAATGCGCTGCACAGCATAAATACAGCATATAAATTCTGTTAAATTACATTTTAGCTACAGTCATTTGTAATACAACATTTTAAGAGGGTTGTGAGTCACTGTACAGTACAGGTTGTTTCCAGTCATGTTTTATCGGCCATCAGAATACATTTCCGGTGCCCGTGTTTCTCTTGCGCAAAGTCGGCATTGCTGTTTGAAGGCAATACGAATGTTCTCCTTCTGTTTCTCTCCAAAGTAAATATGGACAACTTCGAGTTTCAAAGACAATAGCAGGCCAGCCTATGCACATTTCCTTCTCCCATCTAGGAGGAAATTTTATATTGTCACCCTCTGTCTCTCGTCTCTGTGTGTGCGTTCAAGTAATGCGTAAAAGTGGAGAGGTGCTGAAAGCCACAGACGCGAAACATATTCAACAATGTGGTAGAGGCTCACTCTCACAGACACGGAGCAAAAGAGGAAACCAGAGCGAATGAACCGACGAAAGACAGGAGTAAAAAGCCGTTTTTAAGAGGTCTGTCTGACACACATCACCTGCATGCACAGCCTTCTTCAATTTGTTAATTTAATAGCTGTTTTTTTTATTCAGCTGAAGAGTAAACTAAGAAATGCAGATAAGGCCAATAGTGCATATATTAACTAAATGTGACAAAGTTTTAAACAAATATGGTTGATGGATGACAAATGTTTTAACCCCTATCAATACCTGATCTCACTGGGGGGGTTTTGTCTTTTTTTTTCTTGTTTTGTTTTTTTTTTCTTTGGGGGGAGATCATGTTGTGATGGCTGTCACAGCTACAGATTTATATTAGATTGCTCATCCCTGTTGAGTCCACTGGGTGGTGGTATATGCACACATTTAGGATGCTACAGTAAATGGACTGTAGCATCCTAAAAACTTTGCTTTTACAACATTAACGTGTTGTAAAAGCAACACTCTAATGTGCCCCAAATTGTTTTAGCTACCTCTAACTTCAAGAGAGGAAAATATAATTTCACTTCTCTCTTGTCAGTTTGATTTATTTTGATTGTGGTCCTAAATTTAGAAAAACACGTGAAATGTCTGTAATCTGTTTTCATCACATTAAAAGGCAAGTCCTTCTCATCCATCAGATTACTTTTGATGCTTTCAGTACTGGGCCCAAAGAAATACAAGAAACGTTTGCTCCCAGACGTTTACATGCGCTACAAAGAGGCTTCTCCTAATATTTTACACAATATACACGCAATATTCTACCACAAAGTGTTCACAGCCAGTAATCGCGTCAAACCAACATTTGGTTTCATGTGTTCCTAGAAAGAACCAATTATGATCCGTTTTCAGCTCAGAATTTATTTTACAATCTTTGGTATTTCTAATAGCATATGAGCTATTGTCTTAAGGTTTTCAAGGCTGTTGTGCCCACAGAATCATGGATCCTCCACCATACTTCAGCATGGAGCTAAAAGAAATTAGCTTCTATTTCTACATCAATGCATATTTATACCTTAGTGAAACAGAAAATCATGGGTTACTTAAGAAGTTAATGGAAATGCTGATAAATAAAAAAAAAACATACATTTCAAACAGTTGTTTTCAGTTGCATTTATTTTTGAATGAATTTTTTGAAATGCTGACATTTACGCCAGCAGAGATTTAGATAAGAACTTCTTTTTTTTTTTTTAGATTTTTCTCTCATTTAATAAATAGAATCAAATTAAAAACAATTTGTTTACACTTCTACCGAGAGATTGGGCTACTGCAGTATAAGCTTGCAAAGTTTCAGATATGAACTATTATACAGTTAGAATAAAAGTATCTAATACCTTTCCCTGAAATCTAAATCAAGAGATTTAGAGAGTTTCATGATGTCTCTGAAAAGCTGTAGGTAAATGTCTCTGGATTGCATGGATCCATTCTTTAATCAAGTTTATTTTGACCAGGAAGTTGTTTGCAAGTTCACCATAGCAACTAAATATAACGCAGACTCCTTTACTAGAGCTGTCACACACATGAGGTTGAAACTGGACAGTGATTTTATAGTCCAAGACAATTCAGCTTTCTTGTTTTCTTAGAAAGCACACTTTTCCTTTGATTCTGCTGTATGCAAATAAACCCTCTTGGAAAAAAACAGGATGTTTATAAAGAAACAACCTGCTTCCCTGAGCAGGCTCCACGAAGGGCCAGTCTAATGTAGAGAACGAAACAGACATGGACCAAGCTGTTCCACTGGAAAGGTTTTGCTTTTCATTTCAAGCAGTGGAGACTTTTGGATTAGTACTCACAATCAGTTCGCAACTCTCAAATCATATGACATTGTATCATATTAATTATGTATTATCGATGGTTTGCCTTGGATTGTTGGTTTTGTCATGGATAAAAATAAGCTGTCAAAACATTTTCTACATGCATTTCTTGAACTCTTACTGTTCAAGTAGACAGATTTCTACTTTGTCTTGTTTTTCTCAATTGAAAACACTCACTAGAAAACGTTTACAGTTTTTTTTTGTCAGTTATTAGAAAACAAGCAGGATCATATGTTTAATATGACATTTACTACAATTAAAACTTTCACGCAACTAAGCAAGGTCAGTTACTGCGGACAGAATGAGAAAGTCCAAAACCGAAGCCTTAAAGACGTTTTTAACGCTTGCCTAATATTTGCTTAATTATTTTAGTGTCACATCTTTTTTATATTCCCCACTGATCTCCTGTTTAGTCGCCGTGTCATTCTGATTCTCTCTTACTCTGCTTGCGAGAGGATCTTTCAATTCTCTCACATACATTTCAAAACCCAATTAAGCTGCTTGAAAGCTGCAGTAAAATCCCTGTAATACCTTTTATAGAATTACATAACATGTCACGCTCACAAACAGAAAAACAACAACAAAAAGTACGAAATTTAGAAAAGAACACTTTTATCTTGTCTCATGTTTAAAACAAAAACAAAAAAACCCTTTAATTTATTGACTCAATAAATTAAACATCGGATCAGTTTATTTTTGTCATACATTTGATGCAGCAATGAACAATCAGTAAGAGCAGATTGTTCTTTAGTCAGTTAGTTTAGGGTCAAATAAAGTCCAAATACGGCTCTAATCACATCAACTTTCCCTAAGCCACACCCATTGTCAACATGGCATCCTTCCTGCTGCGTGTCTCACCCTTCCTCACCCGCTCATTTCAATCTTACCCCCTTAAAGCCCAGACACCCCCCATGTAGCCTCTGCCTTTAATCTTCTGACCATCTTTAAACTATCTTCCCCCAATCTTCTTCCAAATGGCTGTAAGTGACAAGCTCTACAAAACACACGTTTAAGATAACTGGCGCTTAAGAGCAGAAAAATAAGCCAAAAACTTAACTACCATTTATTAGATTTTATAAGTAATCATTGGAAACGCCAGATACTCCCATATATCAACCGTGAAACATATGCAAAAGTAATTTATTATAGAATATGGCATTGAGGTCCTTTGCCTATTTGTGTCGGTCCATAAGTTAAAGGCTCAACACAGCAGGGGATGATTCTTTATTTGGGTCACAGGAGTGTTAGAGAGTTAAACTGGACTGAAATGGTGCAGAGTGAAGAAGAGAGTGATATCAGCTCCAACAACTGGTCTGTCACCCTCGATTCTGCATGCACCCACATCTAAAGGAAGTATTTGGAGATGTTGACATTTAGCAAAGAAGAGACTTTAATGATTCACCTTCAAGAAGAGGGTGTTTTCATGCAAACTTTCCATCCGATTTGACTGATCTTGAGTTCTTGCTAACTGTTTCAGTGGCCATTTATAGGCACAATTTTTGACACACCCTGAAAGACGTCCGACTGTAATTGCAATGAGGAATTTTGAGGAGTAAAAAATGAGCGAGAGGATTGGCGCAGAAAAAGCAGAGCGTCGTGGAGAAAAGATGGATTGTGAAACAGACAGAGTTTTAGCTGGACAGAAACAGATATGCTGATGGGGAAAGACGGAGAGACAACCGTGCTGCCAGGAACATTACATAACCCTCTAGGATAGGAGTGAAGGAAGGAAGGAGAGGAAAGAGGACGGGAGGATGAACAGAGGAGGGAACGGGCAGATAGAGGGGTTATGAATAAACAGAAGCCAGTTTAAAGTGGAAATTCAGCCACACCCATCTGCTTGGGTCAAAAAGATATGTTGTTCAGTTTGAGTGTGGGAGTTTTCATCATAAAACTGAGCTTTCTTTCAAAATATTTAACCAGAGCAGAACCTACATCAAGATCACAGCTTAAATACACTTGAGAGCTCTCACTCACTTCACCAATAAACTGGACAAAGTCATGAAGGCAGCCATGGGTTTTAGTACATGTTTACAGTACACACAATATGTGAATTTTACAGAGATTATAAACAAGGCCAAATCAAATCGAAGCCATAATCCATGATAATCCTATAGAAACCCCAACAGCCAGCAGGTCATCCAGCTATCTAGCAGCTCAACAGGGATCCAGTCAGTCGACTGTCCAGAATGGGTTTCATTCATTTTACTGCCTGAATAATAGGCCACTCACATGAAGAGTTTTACAATCCTACATTTGTAGGTTTCTCAACACCATTTATTTTATTTGCTGCATGGTGAGATTAATTGCTGTAAAGAGATATCCTCTAGAAAGCATAGTTTGTCACACTCAATTGGAAAATTTTAAAGGTTGCCAAATTCTGAGTAGTCCTTGGAGTGAGATAAAACGCGGGTCTGTATATATATATATATATATATATATATATATATATATATATATATAAAGTCAGTGGAAAATATTTAAACTGGGATAGCACTTTCGATCACACATAAGAGAAAATAAAATATGGCCTCTTGACTGGTCACATTAATATTTAATCTGGCTAAGCATGATAAAATGACTACATGTTAAGAAGAATCTCAGGATCTTCATTTTTTTCTTTCTTATAAAAAGTTTTTGATTTTGTGTTTCAGATAACGTATTACGTTATTATTTGAATGTTATATACTTATTATTGCTGCCTCCACAAAAAAAAATACTAGAACACCAATGAAGGGTACTATGTGTATAAAATTGTGTACAGTAGATAAAATCAAGTGCATGTTTAAACACTGAAGTGCTCTATGCTTGTACTTCCAACACGTCACTATCAGGGACACAGACACAGTTAAG
This sequence comes from Xiphophorus maculatus, assembly GCF_002775205.1. NCBI lineage: Eukaryota > Metazoa > Chordata > Actinopteri > Cyprinodontiformes > Poeciliidae > Xiphophorus > Xiphophorus maculatus. The sequence continues at coordinate 9,939,998 of NC_036448.1, forward strand.
GATGGCTCCAATTGCTCACAACTATATAAATAAGCTTATCAGGTTTGATTATCTTGTTGTGTGTAAAAGTGAATTAAAACTGAAACCTTATAGAGCTGTCGATCATCAGTATATCTGGAAAAGAAGGACTAAAGCATGACAGTGGCTCAGTGATGCTCTGGGTTGCTTTACTTCCTCTGGAATTAAAGGAGGGTTCAACTTTCAGGAAATCCTGGGAGAAAACATTATGTTGTGTGTGAGGAAGCTGAACCTTGGACCTTTATTGAACTTTCACACAAGCACACCCTAAGAAAGCTTAGTTTAAGAAGTCTGGGAACATACTAGAATAGCCATCATATTTCCTCAAATTAAAGTAGTGGGATCTGAAACCAGTAATTTCAACACTCAAGCCAAAGATTGGGAATTAACTGGATATCTTTGTTAATGAGGAGAGGAATGGAGGAGTAGTGTAGAGGTATAATAAATCATTTTGAGACTCCAATAGTTATTGAAAGCGGTGTTTTGTGTTGAACTTGGAGAAACAATATGCAATATTACTTGTGTTGTATTATTTAATGTTTTTGTTTCTTTGTTTAGTTTATTTTGATCACCCAGTTTCCATATTCTACCAACACACCTATTTTTCCGTGGAGCTTAAATCATGTTGGTGAACATAGTTCTTGCACAGTTCTTAGTCTGACCAATGTGCAGACTATCCACATTGGTCAGTGAACAGTCGCACGTGGTTCAGGCGGTGTTGATCAGTATGTGTAGATGCAAATCACCGGTAGGATAGATTTCAGCTCAGTTATTGGTTCTTGTACAAAAACGGGCATAGTTTTCACTCTGGTGATTTTCTATGTATTATTATTAATGTCCTTTTTAATAACGTCTACAAATATGTGACTTCATGCTGGATACATTCTATAACTTTATTCAGTAACGTCGGCTAGTCATAAGTCGTTTCCTCGGAGGTACGTGAACGCATCAGCAGTGTCCGCTATTTGCAGATTCTAAGCGCTCCATTCTTATTGCTCCCGGCTCCTGATTGGCTGAGCCATTCAGAAAGGGGGCGTGTTTGTGTCCTGGTACCAGACTGCTCTGCAAGCAGCTGAAAGGAAGAGAGATTTCCCATCACACACACACACACACTTGTCTTTACAACATAAACACACTGCGAGGGACGAATTCACACGGTGAGTGGCTCATTTTCGCCTATAACTAAGATTCGAGGTGTGTCATCGCGTGGTTCGCGACGGCTGCGTGTATTCTCGCGCTGCGCCATTATCAATGAGTGATGCCATTCGAGCCACGGTTAAAGAAGTGATTTAGGTCTCGCGATGCAGGGACGTTAATGTGGGCCTCGCATTTCTCTGATCAGGATGCGTGTATCCTTCTTAGACGTTTGCTGTTGTTGCTGGTTCTCATCCTAATGTAAGAAGATAGTGGGCGTGTGAGGAGGAGAGGGACAGGGGGTGGGGGTGGGGGCTGTCTCATGCAGAGGTCCGTGGATTCGTGCCTCTTTGTTATGGTGGTGATGCCGCAGTCGGGATGCTACAAGACTGCCCCTGGAAAAAAAAAAAAAAAATCCCGACGCTGTAGGAATAATGATGAATTCCCTTTATATCCATTCTTTGGTTCCTAGGAAGCGATTCACGAGTGTAGAAAGTGTTGTGACTTTGCTGCTCCCCCAACCCCCAATTTGCCTCTGCTACTGTAATATTCTTATATGGGACTACAGTAAGAGGCAGATTATAAACTATGGTGATTTGTTTACTGCTGCACACACGCCAAAGTCAGAGGCCTGTTACATAAAGGATTTTTTTCCCCCTGATGTTACAGCAGTAATAAGAACAGCCTGGTTTTCTATAGAGAGTAAGCCGGCCATTATACAGTAATACTCCCATCCCCACTCTCTACAAACACACATACAGGCTACAGACATCTGCATGCACGCACACACTGTGTTTTCTCTGTGTTAATACCGCTTTATCCTTGCTCATATATTTTTCGTTTCTGAGTGTTTTTGTGCTCTGTTCGCTCTGTGGTTGACAAATAGTTAATGGCAATGTAAACTCAATAAATAAATGGCTTGTTTTGGTTCTTTGTCAAATCTATGACCCAGTTTTTTATCTTTGCATTGCCATTTCTCCCCCTTGTACTTCCATTTTGTACCTATGCACTCTAAGCATGCTGAATCATTTTTTTTTTTTATCATAGTTAAGTATTTTTTTAAACAATTTTGGAGTTTCATATTCATAAAACCATCCAATCTAATGTCATATAAACTACTGTATATCAGAATCGCTATAATCCCATTCATTTTAGCTATGATCTCTTCTAACATGTCTCAGATTATGAGCTCAGATCAAACCGAAGTACATTATATACTGGAATAACAAAGCCATATGTCTTCATATGAAAAGAATATAAGGTTATTTTACATTTTTGGCATGAATGACTAAAACTGCAAAGGTGCAAAATGTGTTGCGTTGTAAAAACCTCCACCTACTACATCATCGACATTTTGCGTGGATACTAACAGTGCCAGCCGAAGGCCAAAGAAAACCAACTACAGGTCGCAAAGGGAAAACCCAAATTTCTATTCAAGTAGGATAGGCAAATGTAACTTTGATTTACTGCACTATGGATTAATCAGTGGAAGGTATGGGTAAATGAGTAAAAACAAAATCCTTCTTACTATCTACCACATATTGTCTTCTGCTTATTAAAAATTGGACGGCAGATCCGGGAAGGGAAACGCACCCTTTACGCAGCAGCACTTCTACTCTCCAGCTCATTCTCAGAGATGCAGGGGCATTCCCAGGCCAGAAGGAATATATAGTCCCCTGGAGGAGCTGCTCTACTTACAGCTCTCCCCAGATGAAGGAGGTTCCCACCTTTATCTCTAAGGTTGAGGCTGGGCACTCTTCAGATTTCAGCTGTGTCCGGGATCTCCTTCATTCAGTCTTGAGCCAAATATTATGTTGAGTGAAATGAGAACTTTGTTTTCTGGGTCAGCTCTTTCTTAACCACAGTAGACCAGAGCAGCACCCTCATCACATTAGACACTGTCCCAGTCTGTTTATCTATCTCCCCTCCATTTAGCCTTCACTGCTTGAAGTATAAACTTACCACCTTTATATCGTTCCTATGATTAATGCCAGTAAAATTGGGTGACCAAAGTTTTCATTGACTGTGTGGAACGTAGAGTAGCAGAGGACGCCCCCCATCCCACATGTGGATGTGTACTGCTGTTTAGCAGAAAGACTGTTTGGATATCTCTCCAGTTGCAAAACATGGTAACAGCCATGGTATGAAAACTGAAGGAGTGCCGTCCATCACTCCAACTAAGGGAGCTGTGTTTTCAAAAATAGCAGATAACCCAACTAAGTAAGCTGCTCAAATTGTTAGATTTACTTTACTCTTTAAAAAATGTAAATGTCTTAAGAGACATTTGCTCGGTATTTGTTTAATATTACCGCTTCAGTCAGAAATCAAAATGACCTTACGCACATGTTATAGTTGACATTATTATAAATGTAGTAACGAATATTCAATGTACTTTTAGCTGTAGTAGGAGTAATTTTTGCTTTCTCTTTTAAATATGAGCAATAACAGCATATAGTATACATTTTGGTTTAAATTAATACATTGGGTATGTGAAATTCTGGTATTTTTTGCTTGGGTTTAATATTTATGAGATATAAGGATCTCATAAAGGACACCTGGCTCATCACAAGTAATCTAGGCAGACAAAACATATGATGCATAAAACTGAAAACATTTTATATTTATCAGTCTAAAGACTTTTTCTCTAAGTAATATTTTGTTGTTGAATAGGTTTCAGAAGCAATAGTTCACCTTTCTACATGGTACAATTACATATACTGTTAAAGTAATGAGAAACTACTTAAAATTATGCCAACATAATAAAATATATCAGACTTATATTTGACTAGCATTACAACAGTAATGCTTAGAACTAAAAATATTTATTACTTTCAACTTCCACACTTTAAAATCATTCAAAGTAACAAAAACTTTGTTGTGTAACTGACATAACAACTGACTAAAGACTATGTTGGATGTGTCATGCAAAAACATTGATAAACAATTCTGATAAAAAGGACATATTATGAGTTGATATTTTTGATGTTAGCTGGAAGGCCAGCTAAACCAAATACTTTTTTGGTACCCACACAGCTTTGAACTGACACTGGATACTAAAAAATATGTTAAAGTAGAAATGTTTGTGTGTTTCATGAGAACAACCTTTCGTGTGGCGTGTTCAGAAGCACTTTACTGAAAATAGATGATATAAATCTGGGTGAAAAACTGGAAGCACACTTGCATGGCTACACTATTATATAGAAAGGGTCTAATCTGGAGTTTGGTTTATCTTCTGTTGTCTTCTGAAAGCCTGACATAAGTAATATCTTCAGAAAAGTCTGTGGTCTGGGCAAGGATTCTAGTTGGGTGTTTATTCGGGGTTTTCCTTGTCATCTGACAAGCAGACCATTTGTCATTCTGTGTTATTCATTTTAGGTCTTCCAGTTAGTTTTCTGAATTGGTTTGAGTCTGTGGTACTTTCTGTACTAGGCAGTTCTTCAATTTCTTACAATTATGTTCTTTGAATGTTGATTTGGATCACTGTCTTCTCCTTTTCACATCAGTGTCCCACAGTCAGACACTGAAAACATCCAGTGAAATACTGGGAGTGAATTTAAACAGCATGGCTTGCTTATCTCAACATTCAGCAGATTAAGTCTTATTTGTTTCCAGGGCTGTTTCCCTTCAGCTGCCTTTATAAGGAATCACAACTGATCTTTAGGGTTCTTCCTGGTGATAATGGTAGAATGGTACCAATTGATCCGTTACCAATAACTGCATCATCAAAATAGGCAATCATTTAGGTTGATCCTGGAGCGGGTGGACAAAAGTGTCAGGTGTGACGTGTGGAAAAAATGGTCACCAGCAAGAATGAAAGAAAATATGTACAAGACAGTGGTGAGACCAGCAATGTTGACTGGGCTAGTGTCAAAGGGGAAAAGACGGGAGGCAGAACTAGATGTTGCAGAACCCAAAATGTTGAGGTTTTCTTTGGGAGTGATGAGGAGAGATAGGATCAGGAGTTAATCATAGGAACAGTTCAAAGGAGCTTTATGGATGTGGAGAAAGAAGACATGTTAGTTGGTGTGAGGGTGGAGGATGCAGAATATGTTGCTAAATGGAGACTGGTAGCTGGTGAACCAAAACTATCTATTACACTTGTACTCTGTTACTAATTGAGCTCTTTTTTTGTTGGGCGATAGAATTTTAGAATCTCAGCTTCATCTGTCTTCATCATGTCTTTTAGAGTTGCTAATGTATTGTAGATTTTGGATTAACAGTGATGCATGTGCTGCCGTTACTCAGAAATCCATAGTGAATAAATGATTTAGACTTTAATTACTCGCTTTATACAAGTTTTAGATTTTACTCCGACATCTGCATGCTATAATTCTTATGTCCCTATGTGGCCCAACTAGTTACTGCTGCAACCACTAAGAGGGCTTTTCAGATTTGTGTGATCACCTATACGCAGATGTTTTTATGATCTTAGTGCTTTGATTGAGCCTTTGGTTTTGAATTTGGATCATTTTGGGGTTTTGTTGTGTTTTGGTGTCCGCCATTCCCAGCTTTTCATGTTCTCTCCTCTGTGCTGACATTCGAATTCATTTTTTGTGGTATATTTTTAGGCCCGAGCAGCGAAGCGCTGGCGCAGGCCTATTGAATTTGCAGAATTTCTCAATTCTTTTTAAAATTATTTTTCATTTTGATGTCGTATTTGAGCGAACTCGTCCTACAACTTTCGAGATCTAGGCTTCAAACTCAGTCGGCTCAGTCTTGAGGCAGTGAAGGTCAAAAGTTATCAAAGGAATTTTTGTACATCGAAGCATGTGGGCGTGGCAAAGCCTCAAATCTGACCATTCGCCATGAAACATCAAAGTGGAATAACTTCCCCATATAAGCTCACAGCTGCATCAAACTTTATTTGTATCATCACAGACCAGAGCTCATCACATTCACATGGTCAATTGGTGACATCAGTTTAGTCTCGCCCCCTTCCAACAGAAAGTGGCCTGTTGGAAGGAGCAGTTGGAACAGTCTTTCTTTCTGTTGGAAGAAAGACTGCAGTAAGTCATACGTGCATTATCCTATTTGCAGTAAACTTGTTAGGCTTGACCTTTGTTAGCCTCTAAAGAGCCCAATAGCTATAAATTGCAATTCAGTTTGACTGCGCTTGTGCGTCGTCAGAATAGAAGTATAGAAGTACTTTATTCATCCCAGCAGGGAAATTAGGGAGCGCTGCGGAAGACGTCAGTGTGTGTTGCCTGGCGGACGGCTGCGGGTACTGCGCGAGATCGTTGGCGGTGGCGAGAGCGTGGCGTTGCTGGAACCCCCGCGGTTGCCACGAGACGTGCTTTGCTGTGAGGGCCTCCAACGCCGCTTGCGGCTTTAATTTAGTTTAAATTCTCACTAGTTCACTTGTCGTACCAATTACTTCCAGCAGTTAGAAGCAGGTCAGTTTCATTACTTCCTTGTCAGCTACCCTAGCTGTTTTCATTTCCTCTGTTGTGCTGTCTGCTGTGACCTATTATGTTTAGTTCTCCAAGATGTCCCCCTTCCTGTCTCAGTTTTGTAACAGTAACTTACTTTTGTGCCAATTAATTATTATTATTATTATTTTACTCCAGCATGAGACTGTTTTTCCTATTCCATCACATTCCTTGACAGGTTTTTCTTCTCAAATATAAATTTTCAAATTGCTACTGATATTGCTTACATTTTTGCCTCTGATAATGGCAGTAAAGTTTGGGAATTAATATGTTTGATAAAATTGGATTTCAGATAAATAGGCTAGACCTCAGGAAAAACTACAACTCTTTTTGTAGTACTTTAATGCTCTGTGCATGAAAGAAACTTCTTAATTCTATTATTTCTCACTGTTGTTTTTATAGATGATATATGGTACATTGCTTTGTGTGTTTGTGTTTATGTCAATATTCATATTTATATTTGACAGTTCAAGTAATTATACAACTTAATACAGATCCATTGATGGTATTTCATACTTGAATAAGTAACTGGTTGTGACGGCTATTTTTTTTTACTTTTTTTTTTTTGACCATCAAATGCACAGCAGTAACAATGCAAGTTAAGAGTAAATGTGACCTTGCTGTGAACTAGTAGTTGACTAAATTGGCCAAACAGAAACTTTGGTGGAAACATCAAAGGTCATGCTCTCCTGCTGACTGCAAGGCTGAAATTGCTATTAGAGCTGACATCAGACAGCGCAGCAGAATGAAGGATGGGTCAGCACAAAATGTCCCTCCATCAAATCCACTAATGCATTAAAACACGTTCCCTCTGTGCAGGACACAAGCAGGAGGTCTTCATTCAGAGTTGAAACCTTTTCTGTTATCAGAAGGAATCTTCTATGTGGAAACTTTAGGGTTATTCTAAAACAAAGGGATTTCACAGGGTTTGACTATTAGGAATATGCTATTTTAATTATTATAGATTAGCTCTAGTTAAATTAAAATTTTATTATGTTGTTTCTACAGTTACTCACTGCACTTATAATGAATTTAGTTTCGTTTGAGAGAGCTCTTATCTAACATATTTACCAGTTTTTATGTGCATTCCCTCTAAGGGGTCTGCTTTTGAATAGTTAGATATGATTTGGAGAACATCCAACATTACAAACAGTTCCCGCCCGCCTCCTCATGAATTTTCTCCTCACTGGGAATCTGTATCCAGAAGAGCTTAACTGTGATGCCAATTTCACCATCAACAGCAAAATATCAGACCCAGAATCTCACACAGTATGGATAGGTTAGGTTAAAACGATCTATTATGGAGACGTTTCTTTTGTTTTCAGGTTTTCATCTCCCTGTGACTTTGGTTTATCTTAATGTGCAGTTTTGACTCTTTGGACCACTTTGCAAACACACCCCACTCACCCACACAGAAAACAGCCCCATTTGACAGATCTGTGGAGTTAGTAATTGGGTTGGTTGATGTGCTGACTGTCTGCACCTTTCTTTTCAATACTGATGTCCTAGATGTGCATTTATATGTATGTGTGATTGGTGTGTTGACACAGTGTGTTGTCAGCAGTAATCTAAACTGCTGCTAATCAGACACTGTGCATGGATGTGTGTGTGTGTGGGTGGGTGTGTCGGAGCCTGTGCACATCTAGAGGGAAGCACACAGGAGCTGCTGAGTCACCGTAGGGACTGGCTGGGCAGTCATCGCAGAATTTTGTTAACTGGTTAGACTCTAAACTCACTCACTCATTTATAAATGAAGTGGTTTGTTTTAATATTTTCCTTCCTTTATTTATTTTAGGCACTGTTTTACTATTATGCTATTTTTATCAAATAGCCTTTCTGCCTTGAAGAAGATATTAACAACAAATTGTTGTAAATTTCAGTAACAAGAACATTACATCAGAAATAAAGGCTGAATTAGAAATGTGAGTGTTAGCAATTCAACTCCGCAACCAGTTTGATTTATTGATGATAGTTATTTGTCTGACAGATTTACTGGGTGCCAACCAATGTGTCGAAAGGATAAGTTTGAATTTTGAAAAAAATTCTTAAGTGTATCTCAATAAATTAGAGCATTCATACATTTTGAAAATAACCATCCACAGCAGGTAGTAAACATACTTTCATTAGACCCACATTTCTGTATTAAATAGTCTAAGAAATTAAATGTTTTTATTGGACATTGACAGAAAATAAACATGAATAATTTATCTATTGAGATAAATCTAGTCACATATATCCTATGTCACTGCAAATATATGCAGTTTCAGTATTCTGTGTTATCTTATTACACATTTTATTCATTTGTCATACTAAAAAGTGCTACTCAGATATGTTTCTCTATACATTCAATCAACTTTACTTTTTGTTCTGTTTTTCTGTTTCTGTTTCTCTTCAAGTTGGTAGAAATTTCTTCAGGAGACAGAAAAGCAAATGGAGGGGAAAACCCACATCATGCTGCAGCAAAAATAGGTTCTGTTTGTCGAGACAGAAAATCAGATCCTTTCTAGAGAAAATCTCACAATTGGTTCACAGAAAATAGTGCTCACACAACCGAAGAAGCTCTTTTAGCACATGTTGCAATATTGAAAGAAAATCATAAATACAAAGTAGAAAACAGAATCTAGCTAGACAGAAGTTGTCAAAATAGTTGTGCTCACTGCTTGGTGGCAGAAACATGTAATCTAAACCCTTTTGTGCTCTATGAATGGAGATGGCGCTCAGCGGCATTTTTAGCCATCAACAAGCATCCTGATTTTAGGAACAGTTAGTTCCCCAGGGCCATTGACCTCTCCATTCATTGCTGTTACATCATTAGTGCAGCTTTTGGTATTGTAGGCCTACTGTGAATTATCACTGAGCTGGACTGTCCCGTACCTCTGCTGGAGAGCTATGCTGTTTCTCACTGAGTGAGGAGCTAAAATTGTTGATTTTGTTTGTTTGTCTAGACAATACTTTCCTAAACTTAATAAATGCAACAGATGACCTTGATGAAAGTTATATTTTCGATAATGAAGTGTGGTGAACGTCCTCTTATTTTTCATCTCTTTGTGTGCATAGTTAGAAAATCGTATGCCCTGGATTCCTACATTGTCTGGAAAAGTATGAGAAAAGCAAAAGTACTGAATGTAGTATCAACCAACTTGTTTAAATCAAGAGTAGTCAGTAAGCTTATGCAACTTACGAAATGTTGTGCATTACATTTGTCACGGCCAAATGTTAGCGAAAACTTCAGCGGAGTCCATACCTTCTTTGAAGCACCTTATTTGCTTTGTACATCAGATTTGATGTACAAAGCAAATAGCGTAGAACAAGGGGCTTGTGTTTACCAGGCTACTCAATATGTGCGATGCCTGAATAAGCTTCAAACTTGGCTTCTCATCAAGTATAGTGACTATTTGCTAAAACAAAAGGGGTGACCTTTGGCAGACCTAGCCAGATCACTCTGGAAGGACTAAATGTAAATCCCTCTGGAATGCTTTGGGGTCCCCCAGAATGAGTTTGAGGTGTCGATGATAACCTGATCTCAGAAGTTGACAAAAACCATGAGAATTGACAAAGTACTGAAAAATCTGCCCTGCGATAGACTGGCGACTTGTCCAGGGTGTACCCCACGCCTCACTGGTGCCAGAGATAGTCACCAGCCCCCAGTGAGGCAACATGAGGATAAGCATGAATAGATGATAGAATTATATAATATCATCTCACAATATCACTAGCCTGTCAAGCCAGACGTTGATTCATTATTTTACCAATGATATCTGATCTAAATAAACTTGGCTTCTGAGTGGTCCGAAGTACTTTGTGGTGATAAAAAGCCAAACTATGTTTGAGGAAAAGATAAAATCCAACTCTCAGGCCACTGACTATGCTGTCTTATGAAACCCCTGCACTGAAGCGATAAATAATGCAGCAAAGAGAGCAACAGAGATCAGGAGGCACCATTTAGGATTGGCTCATTTTTATATTGGAACAGCACTGAGTAAATGCTGTATGTGTGATGAATGCATGGGAAGCAGGGGACTATAAAACTGTGAAGGATTAGGGGATAGATTATAGGGGAGCTAACCATCGATGAGAATTGTTGTGGAAAAATGTCTTTGTGTTTGAGACCCAGTGAATGACACAGGGAAAACACTGGTGTAGGGAAAACTGATGGAAGACAGCGGGATGAAAGAGGCTCAAATTGAAAGTGAGAGCAGAAGTTGTGTGAGGTGTTCGCTGTGCATACCCCTATCTGTGAAACAATGGCCCACAGTCCTTCCTGAGGCCTGCTAACAGTCTACTGTATGTCTTCCTGCTGGCTGCTGGCCATGTGGTGTGTGTGTGTGTTACATTTGCAAGACAATGACAGCTTGTTTGCCTGCAGTGCAGATGGAGGGGTAAACAGAAGCAGGGAACAGAGAGAAACGGGGTTCTTGCAGTTAAGGTGTCAGGATGCAGGGTTCGTGGAATGGATGCTGATTAAAGGTACTGTATATTGAACTCTCCATTTGAGTTTTCTTGATTGCCTTCAAGCGGCTGTCAACTCAAAGTCAACACACAGTTAACACACAGGACTAAACAGTGGCACGCATGGCTCAAAGTTGTACATTTTGTTTGGAATAGGCTTTAAGTGTGCCAAAACGTTGAAAATATGAAACAAAAGCAAATATTGCCTTCAAACAACACAAAATATGAAACAAAAGCAAATATTGTCTTCAAACAACACAACGTGCACCAAAGTGTTTAAACTCTTCCAATCAATCGGACAGCAAAACACTGCATTTGCTTGCCATTGTAGCCTGCTGTATTATATTACTTTCATGCCTATGCCTTTATCTAGGCTGCGTCAGACTTTTCTTGCATAAAATTGGATCCAGAATCAGAATGCTTTGATGCAATTTTTACTGATTCCATGGTGATTTCTGTTTGGTTACCATGGTTAAAACAATGGCGCTTGGACTGGTTGAAGGACATCTGTGTTCACTGTTATGGCTAAAGGGTGTGGAAAATGTTTCAGTCCAATGAGAAAGAGTTAACATGTTTGCAAGAGGTTTCTTCTGCTCTCCTGACATAGTGATAATGAAAACTGAATGGATTTCTTTAAGCAGGTCAAAGCAATCAAAAATAAAACCTTTATCAAGCAAGTGGTACAAGCTTTAGCCTAGTCATTGATGCTAAACACCAGTTTTACTTTCCCAGACCTGTGTGTTGTGCTAAACATGGATTATGTATATGCATAAAGCCTCCATATGAGGTTAGCGATAAACACGACAACAAAACACGAACAGTGAACATCAAATCAGCCTCCTCTTTTCAGCCAAAACTACAACTTACAGAGAATTTCTTGAAACTGATTAAGGAGGTTCTGCTGCAGCACCACAGAGATGTAATATGCCATTGTTTTTGTATGATGCATGATTCGAGTGACTCATTCGGCGTCAAAGGTTAAATTAGAGATTGGGCTTGTTATGGAGGTATTATGCTGTTGGAGGGAGTGGTGCACTTCACAAAATATCATCATGGAGAAGGAAGATTCTGCGTAAAGATTGGTAGCAACATCTCAAGACATCAACCAGGGAGTTTATTTTTTGTCCTTACACAAGTCAAATAATTATTTTGACTCTATTTATTAAGAAAACCTAAACCTGCAATTTGCCTGAACACTGTGTGAACTGTGCTCACTTGAATTAAGGGGAAAATCATTGGAATGAAGCAGCTACATGTAAATAGTAGCAGAAAGGAGACATGGAAGTAGCACAACACAAAGATGAATAAAGGTGATCACTTTCAAATGTCTGTTTTCTCCCCTGCTTCAGGAGTATGGACCTGAGTCTGCGAGATGCTCTGGGTGGAGGTGGAGGCGGGGCTCCAGCTGAGCCCCTGCTTAAGAGAGACTTTGTGGCTTCGCTGGAGAAGGAGAGCTACGACGACAAGGTGGGAGAGACCGTTTCTAAGACCGACTACAGACCCTTGGTGGCTGGAAAGGACACCAAGAGTGGTAAGTTGCCTTTAGTGTGCATGAAGAGCTGTGAGAAAGAGCTGTGATCCTGTGCCCTCTGTGAAGCTTCACTTTGAATGAACGAACTGAGAATGAGGCGGCTTATAGGCTTTTAGGAAAGTCAGCTGTCCAGTTATTTTTGCATCACTCTGTTTGTTTTCCTTTTTTCAAAGACTGGCTTCAGGCTTGACTGTGATTTCCTGCAAACGAGATTCAACATTGGTTTTATACCATGTAATTGAAATAAGTTTTTTTAAAAGACACAATTGAACAGATGTTAAGGCTTGTAGAAATATAATTTTTTACATTTTTCTCTTGTTTTTAGTGGGATAAAATATAAAACACATACATAAAGTGATACACGATCCACAAGTGATGCATTGTTTTCAATAGAAAATATAAACAGTATACATGCCCCTTTACTGTGAGGTCACTAAATAAATTGTAGTGCAATCAATTGGCTTAAGAAGTGACTACATACTAGATATAGTCTACTTGTGAGTCATTTATATTCGAATGAGTTCAGTTGTTCTGACAAAACCTCAAAGGTCAGTCAATAAACAGCATCATGAAAACCCAGGAACTTGACCGACCTGGTGGAAAAAAGCTGTGGTGAGGTTTAAAGCAGGTCAATGTTTTAAATCACAACTAATAAGTAATTTTAAAATGTTTCCTTTATTATGATGGGTGACTCAAAACTCCTGTTCTTTCTGAAACTAGACAGATTTAGTGAAGTGAAGTTGAGTGCAAAAAGTGGCGTGACAGTGTAGAGAGATTTGTTGACACAGTGGAGATGTCGTTCACTCTTGGTGTCGGAGTGAACAATGAAAAAGGTCCAACGCAACAAGAGAGAGCTGAGCTTGTATGCTAAGACTGAAGTGATATTGGAGTAAAGTGCAGGGTGGAGAGAAGGAAAACACGTAACATCGTGTTGCAACCGATGAGGATAATCACAGACCCTTTTCTTGTTTTGCTGAGAAATATTTATTACTTTTTTTCATTACAAAATTATCTTGGTTTCTTGGCTGTTTTGGTAAACGACAGTAAGGTGGTAACATCACTCTAAATGCAGACTTTTTTTAAACATTATCACCAATTCTTGCTATAATATCAAGCCAATTTAAAAAAATTTAAACTTCAGTAAATATTCTCAGAAAATGTGTGTTATCTTAAATATTTGGAAAATTGAATGCGACACTCTGCTGTTGTTTTTGTTATCACATTATAAACCTAGCTATTGGTTTGATCGGTTTGTAGCAATGTGTTGCTTGAATCTCCATGTCAGTATAGATAAAGAAATCTCTTGAAATATTTTTTTAATGTGATTGTGAGTATGTCATAGTCTTATTTTATTAAAAATGATCAAATTACATGGATGGACATTACTTGACCTCTGCTTATCACGTAGTCGGTTACATTCATGTTGTCTAACTATATAATCAAAGGATTACATGAAGAAACCAAACAGTGATGGATGATTGATAAAAGGAGGAACATTCCCTGACATACTAAGGCACAGCTGGCATGACAGTGAACACATTGTCAGCCCCAGGAGCTGGTTTTTGGAAAGCAGGGTGTTTTGGTTATGTTGTGAGGACATGAATATGCTTATACAGTGACATTGCAGGAACTTGACTTGGTCAGGGGAAAACAAAAAAACATTTTTTAACTGAGACTACTGGTTTATTTAAAGTCCTTCTTAGTAAAGAACATGTATGTCTCCTATTGCATAAAATGCACTGACCTTCATCAAGGGCATCATCTTTGAATCTTAAAATAAATCCAGGGACACACGCAGCAGTCCAATACACACCTGATGTGTCATATAGGCTACAATAAAGTCTTGAAATAATTAGATACCTTTAGTTGGACAATATGTTTATAGTGACATATTTTATGCATAAAGCTTAAAAATAAAATAAAATAATTTGTTACATTAAAATAAATTGGGAGGCATGTCAAAAAGAAACCTTTTTGTTCTTCCATCACAAACTCTGGAGGTACCTTAACTTTATATGTAAGCTTTGATCAGATTATTGATCATTTCAGCCACAAACACTCCAGGTGGGTGTGGCATGAAACAAAAACTGACTGTGGAAAAGCACTTCATGACCCCTGTTAAATATGGTGTGAAGTCTGTTATGCTTCTCGCTCATTTTCTCTTCCATAGTTTCTGGACAATGCAAATAAGAATTTGGTGGAATTGTCTAAAACCTGAAACGGTGACAGTGGGTTTCTAAACAGAACGATAAAGTCAAATATATTGCCAAATCAATAAAGAAATGGTTCATGAGACATAAATCCAACTTTCTTTCTTTCATGGATGTTATAATCCCCAGGCCTAAATTATATAGAAATCATGTGGAGCAAGCTAAACAGATGAGAGACGCAGAGAGAAGACCTAGAACTATCTCATAGTGTCCTCTAATCCTGTGAAATATTTCAGATGACAAAATGTTTTTCTAATGATAAAGGACTAATTTTAAATTATTGACTAAAGTCTAGCTTTCCTCCCTCAACTTTCGCTACAAAGCTCCCTCCAGCTGGTGGAGGAAATGCTTTTTCATTTTTCCCCCTTTCTTTCAAGAAAGACAAATTAAAATGTTCTTTTTCAGATATTTTGTCAATTTATTGCAAAAACATTTCAAGTCCTATGCAGAAGCGAAAGCATCAGCATCCATGACTTTTTAAGATGGTGCACTTTAAAAACAAGCTATGTGTATTCGACTACGCAGATAGCACAGCTAACTAGCCATCTAATATCAGCTTCTTGAATGTGAAGAAGCTGATATGTTCTGCTCTGTAAGGAGCAGAACAACAAAATGTATTGTGTTCAGTGGGATAAGAGGATGATCAAAATAACTGTGAATACATGTGATAATCTTTATAATCAAAATGTTATGATACCCTGAGAATCCTTTTCCAGTGAATGTCGGGTCCCAACTGTTAACAGCGGCTCTTTTCCCCACAGAGTAAATGTACTCTATTTAAGAGGTTGGATTTTTTTTCTTCTGTGTGCGATTATGCTTCTGCAATAAAAGATGAGTGATGAATTTATTTTACACATCTTTACCAGAAGGAGCCAACAGATATTTCTCCATCTGCAAGTGTTATTGCAAAAAAAAAAAAAAGAAAGAAATGGAGAGAAAATGTCTAAAAATATTTTCATGCATAAAAACTTTTGAAGCCTAATTAGACTTGTTTTCTTATGTGGATGCTGTGTGCATTTTAGTCCTTTTTTCTGCTCGAGTACCTTTCAAAGTTAGATTTATGACTTTGACATTAGAATCATATGTTATTGTTTTTTTCTGGAGTAGCAGCAGCAGCAGTATCCTGCAAGTAAAGTTTCAGCTGTCTGGGTTTGTTTCTGCTGTGCTGGGACGGACTCTCTTTTGCTGAGGCATGATGACACACTGCTGCTGTATATGCATGTGTTCGTGTTTCTTTTACAGTATGTACGTGTAGCACAGGTACGGGAGGACCTCGCTGCGTTGACAGGTCGAGCTCTGGTGTGCATGTTTTATGACACACTGCAGCAGCATGTGACTGCAGCACCGTGTGCAGCATTAGTACCAGCAGCAGTTCGGGTGAGGTCACGCAAATAAACACACACCTCGGCTGTCGCTGTAATTAGAGTGTGTGCTGGCTGAGTTCAGCAGATATAGTGAAGTAAAGATGATGTAAGTGAAGTTTTTTTTTAGCACCTCTGTAGCAGACAGGATTGCTGACGGATGTGACATTTAAGCCAGTAGGACAAGGAGCGACTTTTTATCTGTTAGCCCAAATGGCTTTTGGTCTCAGCATTGTCTAAAACCTGAAATGTTGACAATGGGTTTCTAAACAGAACGATAAAGTCAAATATATTGCCAAATCAATAAAGAAATGGTTCATGTGACATAAATCCAACTTTCTTTCTTTCATGGATGTTATAATCCCCTGGCCTAAATCCTATAGAAATCATGTGGGGAAAGCTAAACAAATGAGAGATGCAGAGAAAAGACCTAGAACTAGGTCTCAGGTGTGACCTACATTCTCTGTGATTGAGGGAATCACAATTATATGGTAGGAACCAGGCAACAGTTTTGATTTTCTAATTTAAATACGATTTAAATATTCAGATATGGACTGTATTAAAAGACAATAGTGCCAGAAACATCTGGGCATTTCTAGATATGTTGCCGCTCTGAATCTTAAACCACAGAAAGTGAAAGCAAAAACAAAAACAGCTAAACTAGAAATAATGGGGAAAAGCCATGTATTACTGTAAGCTTTATCAATCTCAGTGGACTGTATTTTACTTGGCCCTGTCTGGAAGTTAACTACTTAGTCCCTGCTACACTCTGCAGCTGTTAATGTGTTAAGATGAAAATTGTAGTGCCACGCAATCACAAAGAAGTCTGTGCTTGATAGCTCAGAGGGGAAGCGGTGGTCTCTGAGGTCTTAGTGTTTCCTCAGTCTGGCAGTCACAGTAACTGGATTGGCTTCATTAATTCAAAGGCCATGGGACTGCACAGCGATTACAGAGCATCTGGAATGGGCTGTTATAGAGTTAGCGCTGTCAAGAAACTGTCTACACCCAGACAAACAATAATTCATCTCAAGATCCATTTGTTTTCTGTTCTAGCTTTGTGTTTCTACTGTGATGTCCTCCCATTTCTCTTCATATTGAAGATGATCTCCCTCCATGTATTCTATCAAACGATAACAACCTAAAATTTAGCTTATTACCCATTTAGGCCCATATAAATGAAGAGTCTCAGACTTACTATCTGGATCAGACCGCAGGGACTGAGCACATTTTTATTACTGGTCTTGACTCTGAACTCATCTGTATTAACAGCTGAGCATCAAATAATGAAAACCTTCAAGGTTTTTGCTTTGGATTATTACATTATTTCCTCTGCTCTCAGAAACAAGGTCATTCCACAAAAACTGCCTGGGTGAAAGTTATTAGCCTTTCTGATGCTGTTCGTCATTTTTATATCCGTGTATCCTGCAGGTATTTGCTGTAGCTTTTTACAAGCTTCTGACAGCTCAGTCTCCTTTAACAAATAGTTCAGCAATCTCAGATTGGATGGCCTTCTGGCTCGGAGCTTTGTCTTCAGTTCACGCCACAGATTTTCAGTGGAGTTGAAGTCAGGACCTTGTGCAGGTTAGTCAGTAGCTTTCACTCTGGTCTTCTGTGGGAAAGTCTTCATCAATGCGCTTTGGATTGTTATCATACTGGGAGAAAAAGCTACAACTCAGACCCAATTCTGCTACTGACTGCTTCAGGTTTTCTTTCAAAATCGTCAGTCTGTCTTGAAGGAGTCGTTTCTTCAGAAGAGTATTTTGTTTTTGTCTCAAGCTTTGCAGTCCAGTCCAGTGCCTGTACCAGCTTGTCCCGTGTTTCTCTCTTGTAACATTTCCTAATGATGCTTCTGACTCCAGTTTGTGACAAAGTGATATATTTTCAATATCGTCAAATATAGTTTGAAGTCAGCTAACCACAGCTTTACAAAACCAGAGATAGGACATCAACTACTTTCAGTTTTTATAGTGTACATCATACTAACTTTGTAGCTTTGTTGTTCTGCCTCAATTAATAAAAATCATCAATTTTTTTTGTCAACATTTCCAAACTTATTTTGTATTAGTACCAGTCCAACCATCATAATGGGTTCGTGGTAAGTTATATTGCTAGCATACATGGACAGCTCTCCTTTCTACTGTACAATATGTTAAACTAAACACAAAAGCAAATATGAGAATATTCTCTGTTGCAAACATATTAGTTAAAATTGGACTAAACCTTAATCTGTTTATTATATTTACAGTTTTATTCACTGGATGTTATTGTTTCCTAGTTAAAAAGCAAACAGGAAATGTAATAATAGCCTAAATATTCTCATAAGCATGTCAACAGTAAATCGCTCACCATGACCTTGTTGGAGAATCATGACTTGCATGTGAATGCAGTGTCAGCCGTTCTCTTGCCCTCTGGAAGCTGCACTCAGTGAACCAAATTACATATATGTTCATATCCCTCACAAAATACAATTCATCAATTCAAATGGAGCAACTTGGACAACATTTGAATACTGTGGTCTGAAGGAAAAAAATGTTATTTTACTCTGCAGCTCCACTCAGTTCCAGTAGCCGTTGCTTATTTTACTGAGTACCAAATTGGTGCTATGTAAAAACGATGAAGGTGGAGCCCGAGATTAAATCTCTATTAATCGACTCTTGTCAACGAATTAGTGAAACTCAATCACTCATTCAAAAGCAGCTCAACTACAAAGTAGTAGTTGGGTTAACTCAAGAACTCCTGAGTTAACCCAAGTTGAGATCAAATAAGACTTTAAAAGATAGATGCATAAGAATGGTTTGTACTTGCATAGCACTAAATGCTTCACACTACAGTTAGTCATTCACCCAGTCTTATGCTAATGCTACATTGTAGCATGTAGTAAACGACAGACTTTGGTCAACTTCTCATCCTAGTTTTTTTTAACAAGACTTGCAAGAAGTATGTAGTAATTATCAAAATAGAGAATCTTAAGGATCCTAAATAACCTTCTGTCCTTCAGGCTTCTAACTCACAGTTTATGTTTCATTCAACTCATGTGAAACTTATCAGGCAGAGTTTAATTTATGCAAGTGGAAGAGTTAATGGTGCAACACGTAGTGCTGAACTTCACTGATTTAATTCCCTCTGAACACTGTGGGAAGCCCAACAAATTATTTGACTTTAAACCGGACAAAGATGTTTGTGTTTGTGTTTTTTTTTTCTGCTTGAAGAAGATTTGAAAGAGTCCCCTGATAAGTGATGCGGAAAGAACATAAAATCCATTTATCCACCTGTTTTCTGTACCTTAATCCCTGCAGGCTTGTGGGATGCTAGTGCCTATCCAGTCAGATGTACTATTTTTTAACAAGAAGGTGTTTGACTAAGATCTGCAGCAGGCTGGTGTCCTTGGATGACTGTCTGGGTTCAGACGGTGCCTGCACTCGAACAGTGTCTAAATATCTGACATGGAGGGAGAGAGAAAAGAAGAATCCTTCTAGCAAATTTCCTAAAATAAACTCCTCAGACACAAAGTCGTTGCTCCCCTCCCCCCGCACCTCCCTCCGGTAGTTTTTTTCTCACTGCAGTATCACCCTTTTTTGCCTAAATGTAATTGTTCCTTATTCAGTAGCATGTAGCATCATTTAAAAATGTTACAGCTTCAAAAAAAAAAAGAAGAAAAAAACCATAAGATTGTGTCAGACATTTGTAATAATTGTGGAAATTGTGTTTTCATAGGATTACACAAAGTGTTTTATACTTCTCTGTAATCCTGTGATATATATTTTTTTCTTTTTTACTCAAAGTTCTCATAGCATGGCAATCTCATACCTGCAGATTCCTATCTAAGTTCAACCAAAGTGTTTCATGGTAAGGTAATCATGGTAACAGTATATCCATGAATGGAGCAATGGATTTCATGGATGAATGTGTAAATACTGTGATTTCATTTCTCCTCATTTTTTTTATTTAAAGAAAATTGAGGTTATTATTACTACTGCTCAGTGTTGCTCTCCTGTCACTGCTAAGACGGAAGAGAAATAGAAACATTTGTAAAAGGTTTAATGCTAACTTAAGGCTTAATGGTTTTAAAATCCAGCACAAATAATTGTAACCCCAGGACTCCAATTTCAAGTTATCTTACATTGCATATAAGAAGAAAAAAACAGGAAATTGCTTTAGTTTTGATCGATTCCAGTGAAAATGGACATTAAACAGGAAAATGTTGCTGTCGAATAGCAATGGAAGAAAATGATTGTGTTGTTTTCTGTCTTCAGTGACTTTGCAGTTTCAGTGTTCTCTACATGTTTCTCTCTGTGGGTGTGTGTGCGTGTGTGTGTGTGTTTCGATCCTTTGCACCTTCACTGGTGCTTGCTTCATGCTGAATTATTCAGGATGTATTTACAATTACACTGATGTGGTGCCCGGTACTAAAAATATGTGTCCTCGTTTCTAATGATAGAAAACAGCTTTAAAGCATTATGGTATGCGAAACCAGTCATGCTGTATGTGCCTCTGAGGAAATGCTGTAATGTTCACTTACCTTAAATTACATTTCAGCACCATGGACAGATACATATCTCAGTTTACTTGGAAAAATTCTCCACTGTCCATAAGAAACCTATATATTTCAACTTATGGCACAACTATGCTATCCTTATACAAATATAATGGCAGTTTGCCCTGCGCTGTTTATGTTACATATAAAGAAACCCCAAAATTCTGTTTAAAACACTTAGTGAAAGTGTTTGCATGTCCTTTCAGTTCTGAAACACTTTTGTAAATATCTTAATTGAGCAGATATTGTGCAAGCATTTAATATTGATGAGAATCGTAGACAAATCATACAGTTTCACATCCTCAGAGGCCTGAGATGTTTGAGTTATGCAGATTTCACACAGCCAGCACTCTACATTTGAAATCAAATATTCATGTAGTGAAATTAACAGAATGTACTCTTGCAAGTGTTTGTTTTTTATTTTGATATGATGAAAATTTAAATGTGTAGACAACATATCTTTTGTCTCTGAAAGGATGTAAAGGGCTGCATAATTCCAGTGTCTTCTACTTATTTATTTCATAACACCTTTTCCATGTGATTCCTCCAATCTAAATCCTTTAAAACCTTAAAACGATTTTCTTTGATTTATGAAATGAGTGCAGCATTAAAGAAACTTGGAGAACATGACGAATATTGCACTGGCTCCCTGATTTACCTCTGGAAATGACCTCAATTAGACTTTCAAGCTGATCTACTTCATCATTTTGACATAAATAGTAAATGATATCAATCATAACATCTGTGAATATTAAAAAAAGCATCAAAAGTAGTTATTTCTATGCATTTTAGGCTTAGTTTGATTATCATAGAATTGTAGTTTTGTGTATTGAGAACTTTATGTCTACTGATATTTTAAATCTGATTATTTATTTATGTTGGCGTTCTCTATTTTTTAGTGGCAGGTCTATTAGAACCGTTCTGTTTTTTGGATTGGTACTAATAAATGTCAGTTGTACACTTGACAATATCTGGTAATTAATACTATTCTTCCTGGCTTTTAGACTTTAATCAAATTAACTTTTAAAGTGCTTAGTACGAAGTTCATTATTCTCTATAATGGACCCGGGTGAGTTTCAACTCACGTTGTTTAGTTAACAGCGTTTTTATCGAGCTGCTCTATATGAGCTAATGGAGTCGGTGCAGCAAATTCTCCCCTTACTGTTAAATCATATCGTCCAGAGCAGAGTTTAAAATGTGTGTATTTTTGATCTATGCCTCAGCGTATCTGTGTGTGTATCAATTCTCTAAGTCACATCAGCTGACAGCACGCGTTACCAAGGGAACCGCTGATGCTGTCTTCCTCTTGTGCGTAACCATGGCTATGTCCCCTTCAGCGACATGTCGTCTGCTCACCTCAATGTCAAGCGATGTACCATGCGCACACGCTCAGTGTGGAGAAGGTGGTTTTAGTGAAGCAGCAAACAGCTGACGGGGCGACGCATGAATATCTACCTGCAGAGTTCAGGCCGCCTCACTCGCTGTGTGAAGAGTTTTCAAATAAATATGAGATCTGGGTGAAGGATAAGTTACTCCAAACTAATCAGAGTTTATTTCTTAGAAGTGCTCTTGTAGCTTATGTCTGTTTAAATGATCCCATTATTCCACATTAGGCAGTGCTTGTAGAAAACCATAAGATTCAAAAAATGTAAATAATGTTTATCATTGCTGCATGCAAGTCTGTAAAGTCAAAGGTTTGGCATTAATCTTGAATTGATTTTCTTCAGGTTCTGGATTGATGTCTTCTATGATGTCCTCTGTTGGACGCCAGGACCCCCCAGGACAGCCCGCCTTCGGCTCCGACTACCTGTCCGGTGAGGGATTAGAAAGTTGACGCTCTCTGCACTGCTCATTCACTGAAACATAGCTGAGGAGATTAATATTAATGACGAAATATAATTAAGCTGTGTTACACTTTTGATTGCAGATTTGTGTTTGAGGAATATTCATCAACAGTTTGCTTTTTTAGCAGAAATTAAATTTTGAATATAGCAGAAATTAAATTTTGAATAGTCTGAATCCTCTTCTACCAAAAAGATATGGAGTTAGAAATGCACAACATATTGGCACCAACATCCGTATTAGCCGATATTAGTCGTGATAAATTAAACTGATATTAACAATAGGTATTTATTTCCATCTTGTGGCCGTTTGTTTCTGGAGGTGGAGGGGAATCGATTGGTCATGTGGTATTTGTTGGTCATGTGACACTGATAGTGATGCAGCGCAAGATTGTGGGGAGTTTAACTGAAGCAGAGGAGCAGCGATGTTGACATGGTAGTAAAAATTACATGAGATTGGTTAAAATTGGTTATCGGCCAGATCAAATATTTTCATGACGGTGCATCCCTATGGAGTCGTAGGTTGGTTCATTCAGCATTTATGTTAACAGTCATGGCTGATAATTCTGACAATAATTGTGCATTATTGTTAACAACTAATAATATGTTTGCAGAATCTTCCAAAAGTATTCAGCTTTAAACATCTCTCATAGTACCTGTAATGAAGAGATCTTCATTATTGGGACTATTTTTACTTAAATCACTGTATAGCACTTTTAAAAGTACTTTTTGCACTTTATTAACAAGCACTTTATTTAGCACTGCGCTTTAAGCATAGATTTGCACATCAATAACAATTTGCACACAAGAAGTTTTAATTGTGTTTATTGAGTATTTTTAGAGATTAGCATGTAGCCTTTTTGTTCTGGGCTCTGCACAGCTGCTCCTCATTGAGAGGTGAGGTGGTTGCCTGTGGAGGGAGGATAATTGTTACTCAGAGCAATGAGCTACTGGTGGGTAAAACTGAGCAAATGTTTGTGCATAATCTGTTAGGTGTGGAGTGCTAATGTAGAGTGACTCACCTGTCTTTTCTGTGTCCTCTCCAGGGTGTTTGGACAAATACTGTCCCAGAGGTCCAGACACCATATATAACTTCCGGGAGAGGCCACTGAAAAGTGTGGGGGGGAATTGTTTATGGGGTTTGTGGTGTTTCTTTATGGTGTAATGATAAAACATAAAATATTTATAAAAAGTAAATGGAAATGTTTGTATTTAGTAAAAGGTATTTTAATTAAGTAGGTGGAGATTGATGAATTGAGATTCCCCTGTGAATTGGGGGTGGTTTGGTCCGTCACAGCTGGGACTATTTAAGACTGCAGTTTCACCTGTGAAGTGTTGTTGATTTTGTGTGAAGAATAAAACCACTGCTGTTTCCACCTGACTCTGCCTCAAAGCTTCATCCTCACTGTAAAATCCAACCGCAAAAGGCTACCTTGTTACAGTGCCATCATCCAAAAACATAAGGTAGCTGCAAATCTAAAAGACTTGCAAGTTCAAACAGCTGAGGAGCTGCAGAGACCCATTGAGAAAAATATTGTATTGGGACATTATTACTGAAAATTATACATAAAATACTTCCAAATAAGAAGTATTGCAAGTACTTCTTATTATTTCACATTCCAATAAGCTATATCGAAGTTTGTGTTTGTTACATGAGAAAATATGAAGTAGAATCCTTTTGCAGGGCACAACTTTATATTCCCATACAGTTACTGTTCATGGAAATTATTACCTTACAAAATCCCATATGTCACATTGAAACTGTTAACAGGCTGAGCGTAGCTTTTTAAAAGCACAGCTAACAGCACTTCAAGTGCAGTTCAGCAAGAACATATTGCCTGCCGAAATAGTGTGCTGTAAATACAAATCCATTTTCAGGCTGGTCCAAAAATTTCCCAGGTGGATTCTTCCAGGACTGAGGATTGTAAATGCAAAGCAGAGCACAGTGGTGTTTCTTTTTTTTTTATACTGGAAGGATAAGGGAGAAGAAGGTTGAAACTGAAAAAAAGCACATTTGTGAGCTTTAAAATGAAGCATGTATAGTTCTAATGTATAGGAATACAATCATGTCTTCATTTGAAATGACATTCGCTCTGTCCGTTTGTTGGTATGTGCCATCATGTGCCGTTAATCTGTTTCACTTCAAACTGTTGGTTATGATTCAGTCTTTCTGTTGCTTCTCTCTTTGGCCCTCTGTCCCTATTGTTCTTCTTCCCATTTTGCTCGTCTCTGTCTCCCTCAGGTCCAGTGATGGGTGGGATGACAGGACAATGGAGCCTGAACAAGACAAAGGACAGCAGCATGCCTGATTCATTTCTAGGTCCACTTCACTTTTTTAACCCCTGCTTTAAATGACGGCTCCACCTGCGCTCTAATTTTACATTTCCTTGCGAAAGTATTCAGACCCCTTGAACTGTTGGACATTTTGTCATGTTAGAAACGCAAACCTCACTTTGTGCTCAGATCAACAGAGCCGTTCTTCTTCTTTTTAAAAAAAAAAAAGTCATAAAACTGTGGGAAACCATTTGCGTTCAGGTTTCCAGAGACAATATAATGTAGAACCTAATTTTGCAGTATTTCCAATTGCATGTTTTTGATAGTAAGTTTTCAGGCAAGATTTGTGAGTTCAGTCCGACATAAATATTTTGCTCTGTTAGATTGAATGGAAAGCATCTCGCATATATTTTTTTGCATTAAAGTCAAGATATGCTAATTTTGCATTTCTATATCACATTAAAACACACATTTTGTGTTTGTAACATTCCAATATGTGGAAAAGTTTAAGGAATATGAACGCTTTTGCTACGCGCTGCATGTGATAATTTTATTGCACACGTTATGTACCAATTTCGTTCAAGGTTTTAGGGTTTCAACTTACCTGGACAATAATTTTAGGGGATTTTTAAGGTTTGAAAGGTATTTTGCCACATGAACAACGTAGAGGGTAAAGGGCGCAAGTCAGAACCTTGTTGCAAGTCGCTGCTTTGCAATTGTTGCACTTGTGCACTGTTTACACTTCGCATCTGTGTATTGCTTCAGTCTCTGACCTGCCCATACGTACAGTATGTGGGTCACTGCATTACAGGTTCTATCTTTGTCCTAGAAATCTGCTGCTCCACACACATTCGTCCTTACCTTCTGTTTTATTTCTGTTTTTATAGCTTTCGTTTTCCCTCATGAATCTTCAAACGGATGCTTAAATAAAACATCAATCAACCCCTTTTGACATCTATCTTCGCTGTAGTTTTAAAATAAATGTCCACTTTATCAAACGACATGAGCATACATTGTGACTACATTGTCAAACTTTTGCAGTTGAGGCTATTTCACATTTTCATTACAGAAAATGTACGGTATCCCTAGCAGAGCTAGTCTAATCTAAATACAAATATTTACAATTATTCTTTTTTTAAAAAAATGTACACAATGTCAACATATTACATTCACACAGTGTTTCTATAAAGGAGACAGAGTACAGAATTTGATATATCTCAGTAGTTTGTTGAGCTGATTTCTTTCAGCACTGACTTATTTTCGTCTTCTGTAAGAGATTCATAGCCTGTCATTTTGTTTTAGTTTGCTTCTGCAGCAATTTGTCACTATTGAGGTTGGTTCTACTGAATCATGGACTGTATTTGCTTTTTTTGTCTTCAAAATTATTTGGATCGAAAGTGTGTATATGTGACTTTCATCAAGACTGTCTTTGTTTGCCTACTGACTGATAATCTATTTTTGTGTCCTCTGTTTCTCCAGCAGGATTCTCTCAGTCTGGGATGGGTGGGACCATGGGGTCCGGCCTGCCACCATTCCAGACCACTATGACCTCTAGTCTGGGCCACACTGGGATTAGTCCTGCTATGGACACCCAGAAGAGCTCCGGGCTGTTTAGTGTGGAGAACAAAACCGCCACTAGCCTCAGCGGAAGCAACACTTTCAAAACCAGCGATCCGTTTTCGTCCGGTGGCCCAGGAATCCACTCAATGGATCCATCTGCAGGTATCAGAATGCTGCATGTGCGGCTGACTGGGGAATAAGGAATTGGAGGCATTTAGAAAGAGGATGGAGGCATGAAATACAGGGCCTTACAAACATATTCACACCCCTTTACTATTTATTCGTTTTACAACCACAAACCTGAATGTTTTTATTTTGAATTTGTGTGGTTCTTTTGAGGTGTGTCTCAGGAAGCTTTGTCCATTCTTTTTTTAATTTAACATTGGGTCTATTGGCTTTTTCGGTTCGGGTCCACGGCCATGTCTTTTTAGGTTTGTTTGTGTTCCACACACTTTCTATTTTGAGGTGATGGATTAAAGAGAAATGTCCAAACATTGGGAGATTACTTTTTATTCTAACTCTGCTCTAATCTTCTTCATAACTTTAACCCTGACCTGTTATCTTTTACCTTTTTACTTTCTTGTGTTTTCTAACAAACCTCTATCACCTTCACAGAACAGCTGGTTTTATTCTGAGACCAAATTACACTCAAGTGATCTCTGTTTAGCTGCTGGGTGACCTTTAAAATTTGCTGATGATTGCCACATTTTACAGATTATTTTTTGTAAAAACCTTTTAAAAAATTTGTTTCATTCCACCTTACAATTATGCTGTATGTTGTGCTGGTCTGTCACATAAAATCCCAAATAATTACATTGAAGTTTGTGGTTGTGTCGGTATGAGAAGAAGTTCAAAAGGTATGAACACTTTAGCAGGGCATTGTGTGTTAATTTGTTTAACCTTTTTGCAGGCTGGAAAATGACTCAGATTTAGGTTATTAAAGAACTTAAGATCAAAGCTCATTTCTCATGCTGTAAATTTAAACTGACCGCAGTGAAAAGTGGAGCTGGCTGGGTCTGTGTTGCAGGGAAGGGACAGAAAAAAATCAGCTTGATCACACTGGGCAGGCTTTCAGCAGCAGAGGGCAGTCTTTTCTTCTTGTTTCCATTGTCACCGGAGCACCCTCAGCTCTGTTTCTCTAGTCTCTGTCTGGCTCACGGCTTTACATTCTGTCAATTTGTCCAGCGACAGTAAGCAAGTTTTTACGTCTTTTTTTATTTGCTGCACAGCAAAGAGAAAGCAAATCTTCGTAATAGGGCTTGAAGGGGCCATTAATTATACATTTTTAATGTGTAACATGATTAGTTGCTCGTTGATGAAACTAACAGCGGCGCGTCTGCTAATTTTGTTGTTGCCAAGCAACAAAAGCATATACTCAGGGGGGCGTACATCATGAAAGCTGCCATTTTTAGAACGGGGGAGAGAAGCCATGCAATGCCGCCAATACTGATTTCATCATCTAGGCCCGATTTTGAATTCCAGTCAGACTCGCCTGAATGTGTGTTTCACATTCAAATGAGCAGCTTTTTTTTGTAGCTTAGCATCCATGATTTTGGATCACTTATTGTTGATGGATTAGTGAGACTCATATATGCTTAAAAGAAAAGTTAAATTGTTTCTCCCAAAAACCAAAATATGAGCAAGGGAACCAGCATGTGTTTGCCCTGCGGTTTTGTCACTGCAGCAACATTGCTGGAGGTTTCTGCTTTAATGATCTTTTAATAAATGAGACGGGCAGCTCTGTTTGTTTCAGTCTAAAAATACCTTCCTATCCCCCATTAATTTTTCAGGAAGAGATTGAAGTGATATAACAACGTGCTGCTATTTTAAAACTCTGAGCTGGGCTGACTCTGCCCTCATGCAGAACACCTGCAGTCGTTGTGTGGAGTCGAATCTGTCGACGCTCCTAGTAAAGGCATGAAAAGCGTTAAAATGAAGTATTGTTTTGTCAATGTAATGTTTCATTACTAAAAAAAAACCCTCAGCCTTTAATTTAAGACTTCTCTCCCATGTAGAGAATAAACTAACAAAAAACAAATAAATAGTGTGTTTTTTATTTATTTATTTTTCTAATCAAAATTACCTGTAGCACAATTGTTGGTACCTGCCCATTAGACTATTTGTTGCTGAAAAGTTTTTGGCTGGTCTAAGCAAATGGTTCCGGTTAAAGGGTTTAAATTGGAAGTGGTTGAACAGAGAATCTTACTTTGGCATGTTTTTATCTTTTCCTGCCATCCTCCTCCTTTGGGGGCAAAGTAAAAATAAGTTCTACTTTTGATTATTGATCTGACTATACGGCAAAGTTTATGTGAGTTTTTTTTTTCTTCCAGCCTTTTAATGTCTTCTTAACATCAACACACACCTAATTGACTTGAATGGCATGTTCTAACATTTCCCATATTTGGCAGAGTTGCATTTGTTTAGCATCTCATTAGTACCCCAGGAAAAACAGAAATCATAGACTGAAAAATGAAATTCCCTAGACATTTCGATTAGTTTGAAGTATAAATGTAAATTATGCGTCGGTTTAAAACAGGGGGGAAAGGGGTCCCAACAATTGTGCTGTTTTTTTTCTGTTTAACACATCATTAATAAAGATGCTGATAAATTTGTCAAATTCTGTCAGAAACAGTACATCTTGAAATTAGGAATACTAAATCAAATATCTTACCTGAAAATGTAATGTAGGTTATTACATTGTGGATTTATTTGGAAGTTATGATCATATTATAGAAAAACAGGGTGAGGAAGAGTTTTTTTTTCTCTTTGCAGTGCTGGACATAATATCAAAGAGCTTCATCATAAATCTTTTTGCTTGTAATTAATAACTGATAAGCTATCCCTCTCATACTGCAGACTTTTGCCTTTTAATGTAATATGGCTGTTTTTGAGTAAAAGTTGAATGCAAGGGTTTTAACTTTTGCAGGATTCTGAAAATAAATGTACCCAACATGCAGCTGGTCATCTCATCATGCTCCGCTCTTTGTGGTATTTCAGCTACTGGCAGATTTACTCACTGTGCTCCTGCGGCGCTACTCTGCATTCACCCTCAGCATGAACCCTCTTTTGCACAAATTTTGAGCTTATCTCTTGGTTTTCTGAAGCAACAAGTGCTCAAACATTAATGTAATTTCTGGCAATTCACCAGAGTTCAAGCTAGGAGGAGCACCCATTAAAAACCACATGACATTAACAATAGATGACGATATCCCAGCTGTCTGTTTATAGCAGATTGGAGCTTCACGTCACAGGGAGAAAATAGCAACTTCATTTAATTTACAATGTAGGAAAGGGAGGCAGATTTAAAGGGAAATGTGCCGTTTTCTAGTTTCACTAATATGTAGTGATGTAAGACCCTCTAAAGAGCAAGCTGGGAACAGAACGATAAAACTGATCTAGAAACGTATTGTAGAAAAACTCAAAGTATATTTTATACTTATGTCTTATTTTTGATATTGGTCCAATCATATTTTTCTTTTTTTTTTGCAAACCAGACCTGTAAAGTGCTTATTACAAAATAAGAAATGTAATTTGAAAAAAAAATGCAAATAGATACAGTGCCTTGTAAAAAATAAAATAAATAACCACACTCCTTGAACTTTTCAAATTTTTCACTTCGAAAACAGAAAAATGTATTTTGATGAGTTTCTATGTGATAGACCAAAATAAAATGGTTTATATATACCATATATGTATATATTTTTACAATCGAAACTGTGGTAAACATTTGTAATCAATCCTTTTTACTCTGATACCCCTAAATAAAATTCAGTACAGTAGGCTTCAGAAGTCACCTAAGTGGCAAATAGAGTCCACCGGTGCGTATTTTATTAAGTATTAAACAAACCTCTGAGAGTCTAAGAGGTTTGTTGGAGAATATTAATGAGTTAACAGCATCATGAAGTCCAAAAAACACAACAGAGACTTCAAGCATAGAGATGTAGAGAAATTTAGAAAAGGATTTGATTTCAAAACAAAAATCTTATTCCTAAGAACACTGTTTAATCCATCATTCAAAAATGTACCTGCAGACCTGCCAAAACATGACTGTCCACCTAAACTGACCAATGACAGAGGAGTAATCAGAGAAGCAGCCCATAGGTCCATGGTGACACTTGAGGAGCTGCAGAGAAAGCAATGAGAAGTTATATGCAGGGAACAAATATTTCTAAAAAGATGTTCTACTGTCGCATGGGACCAAAAATGTAACTTTGTGGCTTACATGCAAAAGACTACTTCCTAGAGCTTCACCTTTCTTCAGGACAATGACCCCACACAGACAGCCAGAGCTTTCTCTTACGTCTCTTAATCCATGTTTCCTTTTCTGTTTCCTTCACAATTAGTTTATGTTGGACTGTCAAATGAAATCCCAGTAAAATACATTGAAGTTTCCGGCTGTATCGTGAAGAAACGCACACAAAAAAACTAATATGAATATTTTTGCAAGGCACTGATTCAAAAGATAAAACAGACAAATAAAGTCATGTATACTTTGCTTTGTCAAAGCCTGTATGTGTCCTCATTTTGTGGTTCTTTATACCATTCCTTTTGTTTGAGATGTCCTTTCAGTGTGTCCGTGTGTACATTGGTTGTTGTTATTCTTCAGACATGCATGCGTTTGATTTGATCATGCATGCTGCATCCTGTTTGCTATGAATTTGATTGATTTGTCTTGTTTAGCTTGCTCACGGTCCCGTTGCTTGGTTTGTTCCGTTATCTGTGCCTGCTTGATTCACAGGAGCCGCTCGGTCCCTCGGATTGCAACAATGTTGTCTAAAAGAAAAGGATGAGTCACATCCAGAGTTTAGCTTAGCCAAATTTAATTATTCAGATGTTTAAAGCTACTCAATACAACACGATCTCTTTATTAATCATCTCAAAGTCATTGTTTAAAAGAAAATTGATTACTGTCCTGTACAGGTATTTGAACTGTCTATTTTGTTGGTCCAAAATCCACAGAGGAATATGAGGAACAACATCAACAGTGATTTTAGATGGACAATCGTTGCTGCCTGTCAGTCTGGGAAAAATTATTAGGCCATTTCTAAGTGATTTTAAGTCCTATATGGTACATTGAGAAAGATTATTTACAAGCTAGAAACATTTAAGAAGGTACTTAAGTTTCCCATGTATTGATGATGATCAACAAATTCACTCCTAGGCTTCTACAAAAGTAGAGATGCTTGGTTATGATGCACAGTCCCATAATCAGAAAAAAAGTAAATTAGAGCAGTCATAGCAACAGTGGTGAAGGGTTGATGATATGGGCCAGTTACATGGACACAGGAAATGTTTCTGTCATTGAGTTAACCACAACCTATTCTGCTAATTAGACTTTAGAATCAGACCTGAATTCATCTGTTTGAGGCTGAATATTGAGTGAATATTGAATATTAAGTAAGCAGAAGCTACGTTGTACAGAAAGGTCTGCTAGACTTGCTCTGTAATGACGTGAGAGAGCGTTCAGGTCATGTAGAAAACAACTACTTCAAGCTACTGAGTACTGAGTTCCCTGTCACCATTTTAACTACATATTGATCACCTATACATTTATGTAATATTTCCTAGGAGGAAAGAAAAAATAGCTGTTGAGATTAAAAAAAGTAAATTGGATGTGTTTAAATGAGACAATACCACCTACAACATCATCATAAATCCTTTTCCCAAACAGCAGTCGGACTATAGAAAGCATCAGTTACTTAGAGCTTTGTAGAAAGATTTTGTAGTGAAATGTGTCCAATTCTAAGCATTGATGATTTGTGTTTAAAAAACAAAAATGCAGAAATTTGTTTCATACTTAAAACATCTACAACTACAACATTCTTAGACACAGATGGAGGCAGTTTGTCAGAGTTTGCTAAGCTTTTTTTTTTTAGATTGTAGGCTACTAGTTGGTCTTATCCAGGCACTTGAATTGTAGATATAAGCACACTGAGCGGAGTCACATTGATTAGTTTTCCTAAAACGTGTTGTTAAAGTGAGCTTCACTCACTTCACTTTCGTTTAGCTTCAGATCCCATCCTCACAGGAAATAAAAATGTCTTTCGTATAAATGCTCACTTAACTACATCCAAGCACAAAAAGTAGAGCCATAAAGCCAATCTTATTATAACGTTAAGTCATTAACCCCGTTTGTCTTAGCATGCATCTTTTGTGAATTGATGTCAAGTGGACAGCTCTCATTGTATTTGACGGTGATCTTGGCCACAAACAAATACTTTTGTAGAGTAAATATATCCTGGACTAGACTGATCTTTACTTATTGCCTATGCTGTTCACATTCTTACCTTGTTTGATCCTTTTTGCTGGAATAAAGAAACAGTACAGCTAAGACTAATCATAATGTAACTTTTAGAATATTGATAACATAATTTAATAGCTTTGTAAGTTGGTGGGAAATTTTGGTTTTGCGTTTGTGCAAGATGTGGATCAAATTCAAAGTACTAAAGTTACGCTCTCACTAGGTTATACTTGGTGCGATGGGTGTTTTAAATATCTGCTCAAAGATGAAAATGGAATCAAATTTACTATAAATTTGCATTTAACTGACAGATGTGATACATGTCATTATCTAAGCACCTTTCAGATTTGTAGCGTAAAATATAAAAAAAAGTTCGGAAAAATATTTGTATTTCCAGATTGCATTCCTCATCTCTTTAAGTAAAAGTTATTTCCATCCATCCATCCATCCATCCATCCATCCATCCATCCATCCATCCATCCATCCATCCATCCATCCATCCATCCATCCATCCATCCATCCATCCATCAACATTTATTACATGTATCTTGGTATTTTTTTTGTTTTGGTGCATTAATTTTTTTCTGTTTCTTTTTGCAAACTGAATTTTAAAGTGTTTTTTATTACAGAATGACAAAAAAACAAACCATACTCAGCTAAATACAGTGCCTTATGAAAAATAGTCACACTCCTTGAATCAATTTTTTTCTTCACATTTTGACATTGCAATCAAAAAGGTGCATTTTGATGAGGTTTTATTTGATAGAACAACTTAGAGCAGCAGACACCTTTTTATGAATAAAAATGTGGAAAGTGTGTTTTGTATTTGTAATCAATTCTCGTTACTATGATGCCCCTAAATAAAATTCAGTACAGCTGATTTCAGAGCCACCTTAACATTAAGTAGAGTCCACCTGTGTTTAAATTATGCAGTATTAATCCAGATATTCTGTGAAGCCCTGAGAAGTTTGATAGAGAACTTTAAGCATCAAGAAGACCATCCATCCATTCATCTTTCCATCCATCTTTTTCTTCAACATTTTTTTTGTTTGTCCCACATTTAAAGCCTGACCACTGTAGAAATATTTAACATATGTCATAATAAAAAATTTAATTAAAATTTTAAGCAAAATATTAGAAATTGGTGTTTGGAAAAGTGGGATCTCTGGCAACTTTGTAATGTGAGACTTTTTGCTAACCAATGCCTGTGTGGGATCTACTATTCATAGGTATTACATTGGTTCTCAAGCTAATGTTCAACTTCTGCAAGAAAACAAATTGACAAATACAAACTCATGTGTTTGAAGCTGTCTGCTTGCAGTCAATTCACCCAAGATGCTTTAACTTGTACAGTTAAGTAAGTTAACATATTAGCCTTAGGATCATTAAAAATCAGTTCATTTAAGGTAGCCACAATCTGATGGCTGTTTAGCCTATATTTCTCTGACAGTATATGATTGGTTCCTCCTCTTATAAAACCCTCCCCCCTCGGCAGCTCCCGTCCTCTCTCCCAGTGGCTCAATGGACGACAGCAGTCCCACATCCTCCAACTCTGAGCCCCCCAGCCCAGAGAGAGTGGGGACAGGGGGAGAGACTGGCAAGCTGCGGCGGCGGAAGAAGAAGAGGAAGGGCAGCGATGAGGTCTACGACTTCTTGGATGAGCGGGAGAATAACACTGGCCGATCAGACAAGCACAGGATGCAGGAAGAAGAGGACGACAGAGATGAGGAGGAGAACTGGGAGCGGGAAATCAGAGAGAGTGGAGGAGGGGGTAGGGTAAAAGGCAGGAAGACCAAGAGTCGGGCAAGACTTCCAGAGGAGTGGGGCGCACCCCAGCAACCTGTCTCCCCCACACCGGCTACCGTTGCCCCAAGGTTTCCCCTTGACACAGCCCCTGAACAAATACCTACAAGTTTCACTAACTGCTCCCATGTTAGCCTTGTAGAAGATCCATCTCCACGTGCCTATGAACCCATGTGTGTAGTAGATTACCCTCTGTCTAATAAAGATGGGCCAAAGCCAAATGAAGAAAAAGTTTCAACCAGTAAGCCTGAGGCTAACAGTAGCTTTACCACTAATACTGCCACTAAAAGTGGGGATGTTAGTGAAAGTCTAGCGCTACTGACAGGGGACAATCTGAGCCCAGTCTCCCAGACCTTCTCTTTCCTCGATTCAGTCCTCCAGACTCCTCCAGGCTCTACCCCTGACTCTCAGACCACGACCCCCATCACCAACACCCCCTCTGTTGCCACTGTGTCTCTAACTAGGTCCATTCCTATGGAAACTGCCATGCCTGCTTTGCAACCTCCCTCTGCTTTCAACCCTTCTAAAAGCACTCCAGACCCTGCTTTGACTCCTTCCACCAACCCACCACCCCCAGCTCCTGCAACGGTTGCATCAACCCTCAATGTCAATGCTGAGCCTTTTATCCCCTCAGGCACATTCATGTCCTCCACTGCTGCTTCTGCTGTTAGTTCAGCAACAGCAGCGTTACCAGGTACTCCTGCTCCCATGACCACCACCTCTGCTAGCCTGCTTTGTTCCTCCTCCGCTCCCTTTAAAAATGAAGCCACCCCCTCCTCATCATCAGACACTCCCCAAAAAGGTGTAGGCATGCCTCTTAGTTCACCCAATCTTTCTTCCTCCATCACCCGAGCAGTCCCTCCCTCCTTTCTTGCACACTCAGAGCACCAGGAGTCCTCGTCGACACAGCTTCCCCTTCTGGAAGGTTGGTGAACTACAGGAAAGATAAGAATGACCTTTGGGACTGATTTTAACAGAAGTGTTTATAATTATGCTAGGATAGTCGAAAGCAGTACTGTTTGTCTTTTCGTATGCATGGCTCTGTTTGTGGATTGAGCACCAGGCCTGTTTGGTGGTTGATCCTTTCCTCTTTGGATGTGTAATAGCCAGGGCCCGACAAATTGATCTTCTTGTATTAGTTTTCAATATATTCTTATTATTTAGGAAAAGAAAATCCTCAGTACACTTTTGGAAAGTGAAAATCGGACAGATATTGGAGTCCTGACATGACTTCTCCATACTGCTGGCATGCGTATGGGACAAATGTGTATGTAACAATATTTGTAGTAGTCGGGCCCTCAATAACCAACCCATAAGGGTGTGAACTCTCTTATTTGATGTTCCTCAGCCTGCTTATGTGTATAAGTTTACATGATCATAACAAGTGTATTACCTGACCTGCTGCTTCAGATAGCTGCTCTGCTTGTTCATGTGTCCACTGTTTCATCTGAATATCATCTGCCTGTCTAACCCCTCTGCCATTTCCTTTTTGTCCATAGATGCAAATACCTAACCTAAGTTCATGCATGGCAAAGTCAATTTGCTGTTGCCGTTTTTTAGTGTTCTGAACACTTAGATCTTAACTTACTGTTTAGTGACAAATTGGTGCTGTAAGAGAGCATTAATATGCCTTTATTGCCTTGCAAAAGTATTCATATCCATGAACCTTTCCACATTATGCCACACTACAACAACAAAATTCAGTGTATTTTATTGGGACCAATTCAAAGTTTCCGACGACTGTGAAGTGGAAGGGAAATGATACATGGTCCTCAAATTGTTTTTATAAAGAAAGAAAGAATTAAATGCACCCATTTTTCTCTCGCATCCAAGCTGGGTGGTGCTTTTTAATGGTCTGTCAAATCCCAATAAAATGGGTATGAATAACTTTGCATGGCTCCATGTAACTTTATTAATCAACATAAACAGAGTATAACTTGAGAAAGTACAACTTGCACAATGCTTTACTAGTTTTTAGGCAGTTTTACTACAGACATATCTCTTTTTTATGTTATTTTACAACCGATGATGAAGAAAAAGGAGCACAGTAATATTCACCTGTATGTAGAAGACTAGTGCATTGTTTTTTTTACCTTGATGTTTGACCAGTCAACTCAGCTTTTATGTTAAAGTGTTAAACATTTTCTTTATTTGCATTCAGTTTATAGATTACATAAAATCTATAATATATGATTTTATCGGAATCATCAAAGAATTTCACCTAAGGTTTTCTGCTCTTGTTGCTGTCATAGAAAGGTGCAGCTCCTACAAATCTATCATCCACATGCAAAATAAAAACCCTAAGATGATTATATTCTTGTGCTTCCATTATGTAGTTATGTAGTTTTCACCTGAGCATTCAAACTGAATCCAAGTATTGTACAGGAAAAATTGTTATTGAATGCAGTTTTATTACTTTTGTAAAAAGTTAAACCTAACCACAGTTCATCTGGATTCTCATCTTTTTCACTGACATTTTAACAGACGTGTTTAAGGTTAAATAGTTACAAATCTCTTAAAGCTGCAGTATGTAACTTTTATTTAAAATAAAAAGTTATACTGTGATGTTTAGTATTTTGTGTAGTGGAATATGAGACGTATAATCTGAGGAAACAATCTAGCTCCTCTGCCTCCTCCTACTATCTTCTGCAGAAATACACCGATCGGTCAGAAACAAGCAATCAGAGTCGGGAGAGGGGTCAATCACCCTCGTTTATGTGCTGCTCACACCTCGTCCTTGCTCTCTAGCTTCACTATATCTCTATCCCCTCAACAAAGCCTGCCATGAATGCTCAGGCTAGTTAGCATGGCCATTGTTGACGGTGAATAGGCAGTTTTCCTGTAATGGCAAGTTGTTTCTCCGCCATTAGCACATAGAGCATCATGTACAGCAGCTTGATTGACAGAATTAAGACCCTCCTCTTGACTCGGATTGGTTGTTTTTGACCAGGAGCGTTGTATTTCTGCAGATGGCAATAGGAGCGCTGGGAAAAGGTGGAGGAGCTTGATTTACTTCATTCTATACTGTCACGTTATAGTGACAGTTAACAAATATGTTAAAAACATATTGTTTTATTAAAATAACATACTGTGGCTTTAACTTGTAGTAAAACTTTAACTTCAAGACGTTTTATTACGTACTCCTACAGCTGACATATGTTGTGGTAGAAGCCTAACACTAGTTTATTCTTAAACATGACAGTGTTTTGTTTGATACAGTCAGGTTCATTCTGGGAGGACTAAAAATGTTTATTTTTTCTTTCTGTCTGCCCTCCCCACTCCCTTCTGGTTTTTTTTTTTCTTCGTGACGCCGCCAACTACTTGCTTTCCGTCTACAGGTAAGACGAGAGTTTGTCTGCAAATTTGAATATTGAAATTGAGAAGAGTACCGTAAAGTTTGAAAGTACTGTAAAGCATTTGAACAACGTGATAAGACTGAAAAATGTCTGAACTGATTAAGAACAGCTGACTCATATTTAATGATGGGTCAGAGAGTTTCTAAGTTTGCTTTGTTTTAACATGTAAGGCTAATGTTGCACATTGTCTAAATCAGTGTCCTATTAAGGAATTTGGCCTTTTCCTAGTTAAGGAATTGATTTGGTCAAGATCAAAATCAGATATTATCTGATGTGAAAATGATTTTAAAGCTGCTGCATTGAGGTGTGGCTCCAAGGATTTTCGCTCCCATTTATGAAAGCTATTCTTACTATAAGTTTTCAGAAAACTGTGATGCACTCTTTTATTCACAACTTTGAGTTTGTATGTACTTGTTTTTGTGAAATGCCTGACTGCTCCACTGAAAGATTCTGTTTATGCCGATTTTTTTTACCAGAGTACATCAAAAGCTGTACTCAGTAATTTGGTTATTATCCTATAGTGCAATGGTAACTGTTTTTGAAAACGGGTACTCAAAAATGTAATAGTGAAACGCAGTGTTTTTGACTTAATGGTTTTGCAAAAACTAAATACTAAAATTATTTTGTTGTTGTTCACAAGACTATTTTCTCATACATGGTTAGTTTTACGTAACTGAGTATTTTAAACACAGATCTCCTTGTAATGGATGTGAGTCCATTGTTCATTATACTCATTGACATTAATATTAATTACACAGATAATGATTTAGTGTTACTGCACAATGTCATGTATGGTGAAATTAGATTCCCTCTAATGCTTTTTAAAACAATCTGAGACATTATCTGAATGTTTCAAGCTGTCTGGTGTGATTGTTGGAGGACTGAAATGCTGCTTATCTAGAAAATGGAGGAGGATATCTGTTCAGTTTTAACACTTGAGGTTTGTAGTCTTGCATATGCTTTAAGTGAAAATGTGTTTTAACTGAAGACATCAACTTTTTTCTCAGCCGGACGTTTTTAGGCCTAATCCTACCTAAGCATCGGTTGAACTGGTTACAAAAACAATCAAACTAGGAATCGAGATCTAACTAGAGTGATCTGTGCTTTTCTTACTGACCATCTTATCTGAAAATCAGTGAAAAAAGTTGTTTGAATATTCTATTTTTATTCTCCCTCTCCATCAGTTGACTATTTATACACCTTTATCCCTTCCTTTTCTCTCAACTACATAATTGATGAGCACAACTGCTTTACCCCTGAGATGAAAAAGTGACTCCCAAGTGTTTTTTCTCATGCAAAAGTGTGTATGCTGCTTTGCAGGAGACGACGTGATGGTCCTCTCTGCTGAGTAGTCTCTGTTCGGCTGTATATTGTCCTTGCATGTGTGTGGAAGGGCGACCTTGTTTTTCTGTACATTGTTTTGTCTTTGCAAGCCAGTCAGAGAAATTGAGATTAAGTGAAAAACATAAGATGGAACTCCACAGGGGACCAATGTGCGCTGTGGATGGCTGTGTAAAGTAGCAAACAGATCCTTACAGTGCAGTGAGTGTAAGCTGTAAAGCACGGAGGTTGTTGTTGACGCTCAGCCCTGCTCGTTGGCGCCATCTGGTGTTGGCCGGTGGAACTGCACCTGTGGCTGTTCGCTGATGAAGATAAATGGCTTGAGATTCTCAACAAATTGACCCACAAGAAATATTCCAAATGTTTTGCCCTTGAATAGCTGACAGATACAAATGCTACATCAGGAAACTGAGGTTTCTGTTCAGAAACAAATAACTCCAGATTGTGCTTTTGATTTCAAAGGTAAATAAAATAAATTAAAATCCCCTTCTACTGTGTGATGAGGTGCTGATTTTCTAAAGTCATTGTTTTAGATTTAATAAACAATTTGGAATTGATTGTCTGGAAAAATATCAAGCACAGTACTTCAGCAGAAATGCCATCATCAGAAAAGTATTCTCTCAGCAGAATGTCCTAGATCAGGGACCCAAAGTCGGTCCTCGAGGGCCGGCACCCTGCATGCATTGGTTCTCTCCCTGGTGGTAGTAACAACCTTCTCAGGATGTCAATGTTCTTCTTAGGCCTTCTAACGAGCCATTGTTTGATCCAGGTGCGTTAAACCAGGGAGAGAACTAAAACATGCAGAATGCCGGCCCTCGAGGACCCACTTTGGGCACCCCTGTCCTAGATAATGTTGTGGAAAAAAATTGGACTCAGGCAATTTCTAATTAAGACCTTATTTTAATCAATTATAGTATTTTTCTGAACTGAGCACCTTCCATGACGGACAGCTGCATACTAGGTATCCTTCCTCCAAGCAGCTGCTAGTTTTATATATTTTACTTTCATTTATATAGAATAAATCTCTAGAAAATAAACTTGCATTTTCAAGAAAGACCTGTTACTACGTTCTTCATAACCATCATCGCTCCCAACAAAAGCATTAAAGTTTACATACCTGCTGACATTAGCAGTTTTTATTCACTTCCAATAACATTCCTTCTGTTACTTACACATACCTGTGTATGATGGGTATTTTTGTTTACCTAAAATACAAAGAAAGAACCACAGACAACGTTTGAGTTTTCAACCAAGCTTTTGCAAAAGGAGAAGACACAGCGAACTGCTCCTCTGAACAGCTCACCATGTGTTCTGAAACTCTGCAGTAGAACTTGCCTTTTATTAACACAAAACAAAAGAAAGGGGGCTGGTGCTGATAAGATCAGCAGTCACTCAGGAACTAACGCATAACAAAAGGTAGATTTACGACTAAGAAATCTCTATGTAGGGGGGCACACAGTATAAACAAACGCATGTTTACGACTAGGGAAAACTCATCAGAAAACCATCTTCAAAGAACTAGTTTTAAGGGTTAAAGAAAGGTTAGCCCTTTCTCACACACATGTTCACTTTAACCTATAAATGAACCTATAAATGTACTAGTAATACTACTAATGTAACAATGATAATAAAATTATCCTAACATTTTGTTTGCAGTTTTTTTCACCTATAACTCTTCTGGGGTTTTTTTTAAGACAAAAACACATTTGTACATTTCTTTCTTTAAATTACTCAGGTGCACTTTTCTATTCACCTGAGTATGCTACGATACTTTTCTTTGTAAATTATTCTTATTTTTATATCTTTTGTCTTTGTGTGAATATGCATGATTTCTCCTTGTCTTTGACTTGCTGCTGGTACACTTGAATTTCCTGTGTGGGACAATGAATCTATTTCTTCTATTTCTATTCATATTTTCATGTCTTGCTTATACTGATGAGATTTTATGCAGGCAAAGTACTTAAGGTGCTAAGCTAATGCTAGCTTGTTTACTAGCTTTTTATATGACTTGTTGATAGCTCCAATTAGCCATATGACAGAATGATAGGATTTACAGAAAACAAATTATATCTTGTATTATAAAACTGTAAAACTAGAGACAGAACACCAACAGCACTTACTAGGAGAAGAGTTTAATCCGGTACTCTGATATTCATTGAAAAAGCATCAGTGGGGATACAGATCAGTTACTTTGAGTTTGATTTTACATCATTATTTGAATATTATGTATACCAAAACAAGACCTCTGTAACAGAACCAGTTTGTATGTCACTTCATATTTTAGTCTTAGAGACAGAATTGCAAATAGTTCATCACTTCATCTATCATGGCATTTTATAGATGTAGAAGAAGCATCTAGATATCTTTAGGTCAGACTTCTGATCTCAGGGGTTGCTGCAGAAGAGTAACTATTTGGGAAATTGTTTCACTTACTATAGTAAAACAAAAAACTAAGCAGGTTATTTAAAGTAAAATGATATATCCAGTCAAGTAACTGATGGGTGTTTTAGTAATATTCCTGCACGTCATGCATTTTAAAATACCAAAATGTATTATGAAAAAGATTTGTTGCTCTTTATGCACAGCAGAAATCAATCAACATTCAAGTAGCGTTTTATCACTTTGACATTGTAAATTGTGCTACAAGCAATCAGTTTTTGTTATTGTGTTTTCTGTATCAAATTGTTGCATGTGGGGCACCTTATAGAGACCAGATTAATTCCTCTACAGCTGGAGCTGTGCCGCAGTGAAATTTTAAGGGTGGATTATTTTTGCTTCTTGTCCTCCATTTCTCCCTCTATCTTGTTGCCTCCTTTTTTCCACGTTTCTTTTTCTGTCTGTACCTCCAACCTCCCCCCCGATGCTGACGCAATTACAATTTTCCAACTAAGTTTAATCTGCTGTTTCTTTAACGTCAGGCTTCTGTTCCTTGATTCCTGTCCTGTCTTCCTTATCTCCTGTGTGGACCAAGCCACCTTTCTTACTCTTCCTTTTTTGCCCGCAGTATCGTCTCCTTCCCATCTCTCCATCCCCCTCCGCGTCTTTGCCCTTTATGTCTCCTCCATCCACCTCACTTCTTCCCCTCTTCCGCTCAGACTCCCTGTGTCGCTGCAGTACTGTAATAATCACCACATCGACGAATTGGGTTTAGATCTCGTTGGTTAGGGGCAGGGGGCGGGAGGTTTGTTGGGTTGTTGGTGGACTAGGAGGGCGTCGTCAGGGAGATGTGGGAGGCGGTTGCCGTGGAAACAACGAGACTCTGCAAGTGAGGGTTGAGGAGGGGCGGGATGGTCGAGAAGGGTTGGACTGGGTGTGACAGGCAGTGAGCTCAGAGACTAAAAATAGACTCACTCTGACAAGATCCTCCACATCCCCGCAGCTGCCTCCCCCCTCCCACCCACAGTCTTGCTCACTCCTTCGCTCTGCCCAGCACCATGGGCAACCAGCTGTAGTGTCTCCTTTTTCTGTTTTCGTCCTTAGTCAGTCGATGCGATGCAATGCAATCCGTGACCTTCAAAGACGGGACTTTTTCTGTTTTTTTTTACCGCAATTACACACCGCCTGAAGAGTAATTATTTGTGTGTGATGCATTTATTAGCTCTCTTTTTCTCTTAGCGTTTCCGGTATGCAATTTGTTGCTGAAAGTTTTAGAAGAAATCAACATTGCTCGAGTTGTCAGA
Source organism: Xiphophorus maculatus (assembly GCF_002775205.1). Lineage (NCBI taxonomy): Eukaryota > Metazoa > Chordata > Actinopteri > Cyprinodontiformes > Poeciliidae > Xiphophorus > Xiphophorus maculatus. The sequence continues at coordinate 9,982,760 of NC_036448.1, forward strand.
GATATTTTGTATTGCATCTGATCAGATGTAGCAGTGAATTGATAAGATTAATAGTAACATCAGCTATTTCTCCTAATGTGTCTTTCACACGTTATCCTGTAAGATGAACTCCTGTAGAAGTGTGATTCATAACAAGAACAAATCTAACACGTGAAGGAGGCACAGTCAGTGTGGTTGTGTTGGTGCATGAACTGACTAATTAAAATAAATGGAGGGGTCCTACCACACATGGCTAACATGCATGACTAGCACGGCGCTGCAGAAAGGCTAAGTGTGAGTGTGTTAATAATAGAGCTAATCTTATCTGTCAGCTGTGCTCCCAGCTCTGTGATGCTCTGTTTAATGGGACCACAGTATTTAACATTATTGTTGCTGTTATAATCTTGAAGGCAATGTTACCTTTTAGATATAGCTAGCGAAGCATTTTTTGTTAGGATGTAGCATGCTAACACATGCTTTCAGACATTAACATTTTATATTTAAGGTCATTTCAAGGTTGAGTCATTTCTTGTTGTGATTTATTCAGCTCCTGTTGGGATGTTATGTAATGGAACGGACAACAGGTTTGACCTTGACTGGTAGAAAAGGCAGAAGATGTGTATTTGAAAAACGAGCCTTAAATGTCAACTTTGTAGTCTTATGATTTATCAAAGACAACATGTTCAGTCCTTTGATCACAGTTCATGCAGCATAAATTTAAAATGTAAATTCTTTTGTTTCTCTTTGTGGACATTTCCACAAACATATATATATTCTTCTTTTGAAAGAATTTGCTTGACTTTCAGCACGATTAATAGTTTATAACGATCTGTCCATGTTAGCTGTAGCCTCATAATATTGAACTACTTAAAGTCTCTCCAACTGAACGTTTGGCTGAATGACTTTTAAATGTTTCTGAAAAAATAAACCTACATCGAACATATTATCCTCTTGTCTTAACCTTAACCTACGGCGGGGCAGTCTCATAGGCAGGCTAGATTTGAGAACTGAATTTGACTTTCCTCTTAAAAGAGCTGAGACATAACTTGAACCTGGTAAAAAAAAAAAAAAAAAATACTTGTGAACATTTCTGGAGTCAACTAGACCAAATGAGGTTGATGGAAATAGGGTGTAATATAAAACCTTCTGAACATGAAGTTAAAGCGTACATGACATTTGAATTTGTTTCCACAATTAATCAGTGAAGAGAAATAAACTGAAAACAGTGGTTAAGTACTTGGGCTTCAACTGTTTACAGGTACAAAATAAACTAACAATATGATTCTAACGCTGGCATAATTTGTTGGCTGAAAAGCTGGCAACAGACAACTTTACATTATGCCACTATAACTTTTAACAATAAAGCTTAACGCTTTGAAACAAGAATATTTTTGATACAAAGGTGTTACACCCTTTCTCTCTGAGCAGCTGCAGTGAAACATGGAGCCATTTTTACATGCACAGCTCTCCATTAATATGGTGGCGCCTAAGTGTGTCAATAACATGTCCTAATTAGACATGATCCAAGATCCAGCTCCCTGTCCTGGATCTTTTCTGACCCAGTCAGATCCATCCTCATAACAAACACACATCCCTTCTAATTCCTCATAAGGTTGGACTACTTAAAATTTTATAAGATGCTCTTAGGAAATGATCTATTATTTGTTTTTTTTTGTTGTTTTTGGATTTTTTTTCTAAATTGTTGTCCAGTGTTTCCAGTTTTAGAGGCATGTCTATATGAAGCATTTGGAAAATAAGCGAAAAAGCAACTGCAGTCTTAATGATTGGATATAATGCTTTTAACAGACAGAAGAAACCACTGCTGTGTTAATCATGTCAGAAAAGGGCTCTAAATCAGCAGGAGTATACATTAAAGGTCCCTGTCAGTTCCACATTTACCGACTGGTTTACATTCCAGCACAAATCCAGTTTGAAATGTTATTACTTAAAAAGTTTTACAGTATTTTACATGTGACATGATAAAATGGTAACCAGTTCTTTGTGTCTTTTAAATTTTATACTAGATTGCCTCCTCTTAAAAAAAACAAAAAAAACATCCTTGGGTCTAAGATTTAGGGCTTTTTCTTCTTAACCACATAATCCCTTTGAATGTTCACACCAGCAGCCTCTGAGCCGGTTTTAACCTGCTAAATATCCATCCTGTCCTGTATTATGAAATCAAGCAACCCTCTAATGTCTTCCTCTTCCTGTCCGTGGCTCACTGTCCCTCTGTGATTACAGTGGGCAAATTGTTTATGGATGATTATGTAATGAGATTCATTCATTGTCAGTCATGCTTGACGAGCTGCTGCTCCTGATGTTTCTGCTCAGTCCTGGGTGTATCGAGGGGAAAAAGTGGGAATGCTGCGAGACGGAGGAGAGATGATAGTGGAGTTTAAAAAGTCTTTTCTTTTATTGGGAAAAAAGTCCTCTTTTTAAGAGTATGCTTATATCTGACTTCTTCTGAACTTACTCTTGGTCTTTTAACTTTTGCTTACATGTTCACTGGTTGTCTGAGTCTCCTGGCAAAAGTATACATCCCCCCTAACTTTTTATTTTTATTTTTCTTCATGCTATTAATAGAAATTTCAATTTATATTTTTAGACTAACCTTGGAATAGACCAAGGTTGCGTACATATGTCAAGTAGGAAGAAAACAATGCAGAGTTTGCAAAATCTTTTTTGTACAGAAATATCTGACGAGTGTTTTATGCATTTGTTTTTAAGAAACAAGTGTGGAACTACAGCTAAAGGTTTTAGGAATTGTGTCTTAATCAGCCTTGCATGAAGATTAAGTGTTTTTTCCATTCTTTGTGAGAAAACTCAACTGAACAGCAATTTTAGAACAATAATTTAGATTTTGACTGGGCCGTTTTCCACATGGATCTGCAACTCCTCCCGATTTACCACGAACCTCTTCGCTGCAAAGATAATGAAGAAGGTCGTGGCTCAACTTGAAGAAGTTGTGTAATTGTCAGTAAAATAAAAGTGAAACAGACTTCACCCAACCTTATTTTCAGACGCAGAAAAAAGATTTCTAGCTATCGTTGGAAATGTGTTGTGAAGAATGGTGTTATAATATATTCTCTGATAAATACTCACTTATGGATCTTCACTGAGAAAACATTAAAATATCAACACAAAGCTTAGCAGTTTTTTGTTTGTTTTTCACGTCAAGTTCACATCTCTGTTTCAAACTATTGGTGGTAATATCTTTGGTGCTACGGATTTTAAATAGTAATTTATCTTTTTTTTTTCCACCATACTGTTATGTAAATGTTTCAGCTGGACTGTGAGGATTTTTATTTTTTTATTTTTACTCTTAAACTGGCACTAAATCTTGGTAGCAGTATTAAAGAAAGGACAGGACTAACACAGGACCAGCAACTGTTTCTGGAACAAGACGAGACATTACTCTTCACTAATTATCTTATAAATCTACAGTAAGACTATCAAGTAAGTAAGAATATCAAGTGTAAATAGAAGACACTTTGGGTCTTTGCAATCCTCTAACAAGTTCAGTTCTTTTTAAAACAGCTGAGATTCCCTTGTGGTATTTTTGGGAGCAGCCAAAAGAAAATACGGTTTATTTTGTGAAAGAAAATGTTGACTACCATGTGGTTGTACGGCTCTAAGCCTCTTGATCTGCACCGATCACAGGCTCTTTATGATGCTGCGCGGCTTTGAAACCTCAGTAAAATTTCTTGACTATACCTGGATTTTTCAATTTGCACTTCCTCGGTGTATAATAATAGCTAAATACAAAACCTCCTGATGTTAGCCCCACTCACAAACACACACACACACGATTTGTGTGTGCGCTAAGAACTAAAAATGTGTGCGATATGGAAAGAAAAGGGTGGAAGAGAAGACGGTTTGCTATCAGAGGCTCGTTAATCCTGCTTGAAAAGTTGGATTATAAATCCTGAGCAGAGTTTGTGAGATTATTAAACATAATTTAAAAACATTTGAGACACATTTAAACATGGAGGTTTGTTAGTATAAATCTAATTTTAAAAGGTGGAAATTGTCAGATTTTTTTTATTTATGTGCTTAGTCGTAACATGGAGTCCTCTTATAAGTTGCATATCTGCAGATGGCCTTAAGTTTTTATTATTACACAACCAAATACATAAACAGTAAAACTGCTAAGATGTGAAAGTTTCTGAAATCAGTTGAACGTACTCCCAGTGTCTCCCACTGCAGATGTTGACCCAAATCTGTGTTCAAAAAAAGCTACAAAGTTTCCTTTTTGCTAATTTGGTGTCAGAGGATAAAACGGTAGTTTGTCATATTTAGAACATTTCTAAAACCTTCCAGTCATAAACCACCAGGATGTTTGCAAATATCATTTTTCATCCCATTAATGAAGAAACTTGACACCCTTTGTAGGCTGGCAGTTTGTAGATAAACTTTGCTGCATAAATCTTTGTCGAAGATCCGGTTTTTAGTTTCTGCTATTTATTCGTTGGATCATTAAGTGCATGTATTTAAACACTTTGCTCTAAAAAAGACACTTATTTCAAAGTTGAGAGTTTTTAAAACTTTATAATTTTATAAAAGCAAAAAAAAGTCTGATGCAAATGTCTAACCAGTTATGGCTAAATTGTGAAACCCACCAGAATAATGTAGACATTTTAATAGCAGCTAAAATGCTTTCTATTATTATCTTTTGCATGATCTTTTGCCTATTAAGCACACTATACACAGAAGTAAGAGGTAGCCGATGAATTATTAATCCAGTGGATAAATCTTGATGCATCTTGTGTCCAAAATTTTGTCTTGGCTCCCTCCAGTCTATAAAAGTCAACCTAAAACACTTACTCTCTTTTTTTAAATCCACTTTTTCCTTTCCTCGCTTCCAGCAATATATTCCTTTTGCATCTGCCCATGTTGCATGTTCACTTTTAATAGTTTTTGTCTGATTTTTTTATTTTATTTTTTTTCCGCTTTAACATGTGGTTTGTTTTTTGTAGCCAACCAACATCCCATTTTAACGAGTCTATGCAGGGCTGGAACCCAATATTCTGATTGGTTTTTCAGATCTCAGGAGCGGTGCTTTATGAATGTCAGTGAGCATCAACAAAATGAGTCACAAGAATATAATTTTAAAATTCAGACTCTTCTCTAGTGCTTCTCTAATTGTACTGCCTCTGAGGAGTTTCTGAATCCTTTATTATTGTTATAATGCTCTGCTACAAGGTTGTACATTTGATTCCAGCTTTTTTCTGCCACAAGTCGATGTTCCCCTGTACAAAGGCACTTAACCTCAAATTCCCACTCACTTTGAGCGGTCAGTATGACTGGAAAAGCTCAATATAAGTTCAGTCCATTTACTAAGTTAGGACACTGTTTACAATTTTTTAATCACTCAGTTGAATATCTAAACTAGTCCAGGTTTTCCAGTTTTCCTCGTTAGTCCAGTTATCAAAGAATAGCTAACAAAATTCTTACATTTAATCAGTATACATAAATAAGGCATTTTGAAAAGTGACATTTGACTTGATTTTTTTTTTCAGTATGTGACACTTTCACTGTTGGCAGAAGGAAAAAAGCAAGTGCTACGATTTGAATGACTTTATCGAGGGATAATTTGCAGAGGTTAGATGAGCGACTGACTCCCCCAAAACAGAGGTTTGTAGACCTTACCTGATCTGTAGCTGTCTTTATCATGATCATGATCCGAAGCAAGAACAGTGGTAAGCCTATTATAGAGCAATAGATCTTTGCCCAAACCCAAATATTTTCTATACTACTTTAGGTCATTTTGCAAAGAAGGCCCCAATATGCCACTTACTGCTCCAAGACATGACATCTACATGTAGCTCCATCACATCTGGAAGCGAGATGTCACAGCACATTTCCAGGCATCTGGTGGAGTTCATCCCTCAGTGGGTCAAAGTGGTTGTGGCAAAAAAAACAAAAAAAAAATATCTGCTGTTGTTCATAGCTTAATGCCTAATCTGTGAGTATTTTACATTTTTATCCAAATGGAATAAACTTCTTTAGGAGTCAACAAAATGAGTCACAAGAACATTTTTTTATTCTTGCCTGAGTCAGTCAGTCAGGATGATAACAGTCTTCAGTTATGTCTTGCTAATCTCTCCTTGTGTCTCTCACTATGAATCAACATGTGACCAGTGGCTGTCACAAAGCAGCAGAGCAGCTGTGACAACCACAGATCAGTTGGTGTGTGTGTGCGTGTGTGGGCGTGTGTGCAAATGTGCTTCTGTTTTTGCCAACAGCATTGTGCTTGCGTTTGTGTGTGTAACTGTGTACACACTTGTCTCTTAGTTTGTGTCTGCCTGAGCACGTTTGTCACCGGGGGCTGGATGCTGAAATTTAGCTCCAGCGAATGAGGGAATATTCAGGGTGGTCATGTGACTTTGTGATGTCAAAAAGAGAGAGAGAAAGAGAAAGAGAGAACAAGGTGCAATTTAGCCCCACAGCTGATCTGTGCAGCGCTCACAGAGAAGCTGAGACAACCAGACACAAACACACGCACACTTTCGCTTTTTCACTGCCATGCACTTCTTTCCTTTCGCCTGTAAGCACACATGCACTTTACATGCCTGACATCCATGCAGTTACACACACAAACAACTGCAAGGAATCACTCTAAAGTAGACAGGGGAGCATTTCTTTTCTCTACTTCTCAAGATCACAACTGTTTGGTAAGTGAAGACTCCTCTGCCTCCTGGACAGCAGTAATAGGACACTTGAAGCAGAAGAAAGCAACTAAGGACACAGGAAGAGGAATCAAAAAGGACAACCATAACTAAGGGAGCAGAAAAAGGCTGACAAGCAAACAGGTTGGAGAGAAGATCAACAGAGGAAGACCCACTGCAGTGCGTGAGAATGTCTTTCCTTTCTGGCTCACCCTGGCAGCAGCCTGGCATCATTAATGGAAACAGTGGGTATGGACAACCTTCCAGCGGGTATCAGCAGCAGCATCAACAACAGCAGCACAAACCTCCCGGTACTCTCTCCAGTGCCAGCATCCCTGCTGTGATGGCCTCTTCTCCATTGTCACCGTCCAGTCCAGCTGCTCCCCGCCACGGTGACTGGCATTGCCAAGGCCAGATGGCACCAGGAGGAGCCACTGCCACAGCACAGACAGGATCCAGAATAACTTTGATGGAAGATGAGGGGAAATTAGGCCGAGGCAGCACTGAGGGGAATTCATCGGGGATGATGGCATCAGGAACCCCGAGCTTCACCACACCGTTGTTGAACATAGAGGATGACTGGTCTAGACCAGAAAGGCCAAAGGAAGATGGACTTAAGGTGGGAGTGGTTGGGGGTGTATTAGGGAGCGCAGGACAGAGCCCCAACAGCCCCCTGTCGTCACACTCCTCCCCAACTTCAACATCACCTTCCCCTTCTCTCTCACCAGGGAGAGTCTTTTCGAATTCTGTCATTGATCCTAAGCCATTTGGACAGAGCGATCTCCAGCAAAATATGGACGGATTTTACCTTCAGGGATCACAAAAAGCTGTCCAAGGACACATCTTCTCACCGGTCTCAGAACATCAGGAAAAAATACCATTAAATCCATCCATCACCAGAGATACAGTTTCACATGAAGTAAAAAAAGAGGATGAGAGGATAACAACTGGAAGTTTGTTGAAAACTCTGAAGGAAGATTCTAATGCAAGTAAGCCTGGAAATCAAATACTCAAGCCATACTTAGGAAAGTCAGGTACAGAGGTACCTGCTCCTTCTGTGTCTGAGCTAACAGGTAGCAAAGCTAGCACCGCGTTGCCCACAGGACATGCACCTGCATCTCTGTCTCCACCCAACAGAGCTGCTGGTAATGCAGGGCTGAGTGTTGTAGGAGGGTACAGGTCAGACAGAGAAAACTTAAGCCGTACTCAAACGGGAGCAGCAACATGTGCTCCACCAAAAAGCAATGTATCCGAGAAAAGAGTTGTAAGTCCTGGTCCGGAACAGGCTTTAAATCACCATGAGGATACAACAAACAGAGACACCAAAACAATGAGAGGTAATGACATCCCTCAGCGAACTGCAGTGAGACGTGCAATGTCTGACTGCTCACATCTATCTGTTCCCATGGTAATGGCCGGGGCATACCCTACTGGCATGGCCATCACACAAGTGATGGCACCCAGCACGCCAGATTTCATCCCAATGGGAACACCCTGCCATCCCAGACCCTCTTACCCTCATGTAGCTGTCCGTCGATCTCTCACGGTTACAGACGGTTCTGAAGGCTCTGCTTCAACGGCAACAATGATCTCAACTCCTTTAATGATGTCACCTGTGGTGCCATCTTCTCCTCCCCCTAAGAGACATCATGGGAGCTGTGAAACCAATGTTCTACTTCCTGTTCCAACTCCTGTAGGAACACTGGCTAGAGGTACCCAGGACACTATGACAATAACCACCGGTAAGATATTTTTCTTGTTTGGTATGTGGCTGGGGTCAAATGAGAGACTAAAACATGAGCTAACGTATTAGATATGAGAATATCCTCATGTTCACAAGTAACTTAATCTTTTAATGTCTGTTGCTGGTGTCAACCAATTAGAACTAGAACTATTATGATATTAATTTTAAAAGTTCAACTCTGACACTGCATAACCTTTTTCAATGTAGATGTCTACTGAGGAAATAACGGTCCTCCTAAAGTTAATCAGAAAAACTTATTGTAATGTGTTAATCAGGAAAGAAACAGTAACTACTAAACAATTCAACTGTCTTTGGAAAGTCTCCCATTTCTGTGTTTTTTTTTAGTGATTTTGCTTCATATTTTCTTTGATCAGCCACAATCAGCAGGGTACATTGCCACTGGTTCTGACTTGTTTCTGCTTTTATGGGCAGCCTCAGTCTGGGTCCACTGTTTAACAGTGAAATGTGTGTTATTAAATTTTTAGCCATATTGGCTGCTAATTTTGTTATGACTTGGCAGATAAGTTATAGCATGACTTTGACTCTTCTTGTTTATCGCTTTTATATAAATTATCTCCACACAATGCCTTTGCTGTTTTGAGGAGAAAGATTGTTCTTTGGATGTACTTGCCATGTCACCAGAGTTGAAAACTTCCAACAAAGGTTAATTGTTTTGATTCTCAGCCATGATTGTCTAGTTAGCCTCTCCTACAGAGGGGAGGAGCAAAGTGTCAGTGTTTCTGTAGCTCTGCTGTCCGTAGTTGAAATTTAAGCTAATCTTCTACAATTATCCTGTAAAATGACATGTACCTCAGACATAGGTGGGGATTTGTTTGCACTGCAGGCTCATTCGTCTGTTTGGCATCTTCATCGAACCCAAACTCATCAAACGTAAAATTCACACAATAAAATGTTAAAAAATTAAAAGCAGGAAGATGAAGATTTGTTTCTCTAAAACAAAAGTACAGACTGTTCTGTGAAGGCCATTACACTGAATGTAAAACAGCAAATGGAGTTTTTTTGTTGTATGAATGGGAAATCTGAATTCAAACAAGTAATCTGACTTTCATAACAAGAGATAAGTAGTTTTAATTTGTGATGTTTTATAGATTGGTGTAGCCTTTTTAACAATCATGAAAAAAATGGAATGAGAGTAGCAAAATGGGTAATTAGAAGAAAATGATTATATTAGTGGATGTAATGTCTCAAAGCTTATCTGGCTCAAAGATGCTTTCCTCCTTTGACACAACAGCACTTAGTTTAAATAAAGTTAATCTACCCCTAACGTTTTACCAGACAGGGTTAAGTAAACAATAATTTCCATAAAGACATAGAAAATTAAAACCCCACTATTAATATTTTCTTTCCTGACAGGATCTTAACAAGTTAAATCAGTGGGAATGCTGGTTTTCCTTAGGGCTTGTAACATTGCTGTATTTCATTTAATTTGAGAATTGTCAAACAATAAGTTAATTATGTTTTAATATTCTCTGGTGATGGCTGGGAAATTGTGTTAAAGCTAATGTTGAAATTAAAAGACTGAGATTTGCATCTTTATTATTATAAATCTAGTAACATGCATCAGTTTTCTTCATTTAAAACTGAAATGTGCTATTTCCATTTCCATTGTTTATTTTTGTATCTTCGGTCTCATGGAATCATCCAGAGCATGGTGTTCTGCTTTTCAGTCTACAGCCACCAGGAAAGCGGGGACATTGATTAGACATTGACTCTGTACTCATTCAAATATAGAGCAGCTATTTCTAGCATTGTGTCTGTCTGCGTTTGTGTAGGCACTCTCCTGTGTGAGCGCGCGTTTATCTGTGCGTAGGTGAGCAGCGTTCACTGACGTGAATCTTACAGATTTTTAAAGGCAAACGCCTACATAGACAAACAGAGTAAACATCATGTCCGTACTCTAAGATCATTCATCACCAAAAGAAAGTAACAGACTAATACACACATACAAAAGGTATGTATACAAAAAAGAAACAAAAAAGAGTGGCAGACAGAGGTAATAGCTTTCTAGCACAGGATTAGCCCCCACCTCACCACTGAGATGTTTTCTCGAATTTTGATTGGTTTTCAGGATGTGTTGCGTTTTGGCATCAGTCAGAGCACCAGGGTGTCTTTCAGACAAGTCATTTTTCATATTCATTTCTATTATACAGCCATATTTAATAGATTGCAATATATCTTATATATGTATATATACATATATTATTGATGTTTTCAAGCATTTATTTCTGTTACTTATGATGATTTTATTCTTCCAGCAAGTTCATGTTCTAATTGACTGAATATGACCATACATCAGACACATTGTTTATAATTGTTTGCTTGGTTTTTGTGTGGTTTATTTATTTATTTTTTTGGTGCTGGGGGTTAATGGCATGGTGGCTACCAAACAGGAGTCTAGGGTGTTATTGAGGTTCTACATTTTTCAAAATTTGCTCCCCACTTTTGACACAATCTGGCTCCTGTGTTGAAGGTGTCAAGACTTTGTGATGCAGAAACCTGAACCTGTTGTAGAATTGTGCTTTACGTCTTCTGGTTGGTTTTGTTTTACATTAACTTATGCAAAAGGAGGAGCTTTCCCTGAGCAGCATTCATGCTAGAACCACTTCTGACGCAGTCGTTCATATCCTCATTTTTTCAGCTGCACTGTGTGATTGATAAACCATGTATCTATCTTTGGTCTTATGTTTCTTATAAAATGAGGGCAGATGGCAAATCCAGACGAAAACAATCTGAGGGCACAAAGTTATAGCTCGTTGCTTGTGACCGTCTGCAGCTTGTTATTGTGCAGTTGGAGGAGAGTGAAGGTGAACTGCTCCAGGTGTAGCATCGGAGCCAAGAACAGGCCAACAGGAGGGGCGTACGGCATGTTTGCACCCCTTTATTTCCTCAGAAAAAACAGTCATAAATCCAAATCATTTTATTTATTTAAAAAGGACACATTTAATGCTCTGATCATTAGCTTAAATGCAAAGCGAAACACTTTTCAGAGTGAAGTCTTGTCTGGGATTCTCTCACTATTCTCTGTGGTTAACAAACCCAGCAGCTGCACCATGCACTTATTGTACAGAATCTGGCCTTGCTTTCTTTTTGAAGATAAGAGCTCAATTTCTGCAACTCTTATTGCATTTTGTGAGCAAACATGCAGGCGTAGTTCGTCCCACATACAACAAAAGAGCAATCGATGAATCGAGTTACGGTCAACTTGTTTTAACACATTGCCATTTACTTCATGTGCCACAATACAGATTGTTTCCTGCAAAACAATCTGTATTGTTCAAAAGTTCAAAAGTTTTTCACCTTTTATGTTTCTTGCGACAAAGTCCAGACTTTGAAAACTGATCTTCTGTCAAAGTTGCTGTAAATAAATCTTATTTGTTGATAATATACAATTAACTTTTTTTTTTTAAGTTATATTTTGGATTTCAGGGAGAAGCAAATCTAACATAAAAATTCAGATTTTTAACAGTGACACTGATGCTTATTCAATTAGCAGGTGTTATTTCAGTAATGACGTACTCACCCCCCACAGGATGTACAAATACAGCAACTTTTCGAACTATTTAGAGACCTTGAATTTTTTTACATTCCGTCACATTATGAAAAATTTCAATGTATTTGTGAAGTGGAAGGATATTTATACTTTTTACAAATAAAAAGCAAAATTTTTACAAATTCAGCATAATTTTTTTAGAACAACCAAACGTATCTTACAGCCCATTGCCTAAATGTGCAAGACTGCGAGTTAATTTGAAGTCCTCTCTATATTTTGCTCTCTCCACCACAAACAGTTATTCCATCAGCAGCTGCAGCTGATTGCCAGCAGCTGTACGTTTTAGTCTGCAGTTTTTCAGTCTGCAGTTCAATGCCGGATGAGTCACTAGGCTGATGCTGTTGTGTGCAGTGGCACAGCACTAAAAATTACAATTTTACAAGCAACAAATCACCAGTTTGCTAATCTGAAGCGTTGATATTCCAACCTCTGCTTTACAGGCTAACATTTTGAGTACAGCTTGTGCAAATGAAGCAGACTGCATATATATTCAGAACAGATATAGCATTGTAACTCTGATTGTCAGTACGTTACCCATACATAATATATTTATAACACAATGTGAGATTTACGGGTTTGATTTTAAGATTTTAATTGATCTAAGTTAGTGTTAGTTGTTGTTTTTTTAATCACATATCAGAACAATGCTTTGCACATTATCGGGTAAGACCAGATCATGATTTATGAGACCTTTTTGAACACAGTGTCAAGGAGGAAACGTAGCCAATGAGCTCAGAAAAGACAGTAGTTGCTACAAATCTGTTTGGCGGTGGTAATTTGCTGGAATTTGTTTTTGTTGCCTGACATGTCATTGTCTTTGACAGTCGCCAGAGAGGATGTTCTAGACGTCCCTTTGCTGATTTCTGGTTTCACAGACCTGGATACAATGTGCTTGGATCACAGAAGGAGCTCTAGAAACGAAAGCGAGCCGTAGGGGTCGGAGGGCTCTGGCTGCTCCATTATGTCTTTGAAATCTCTTCTTATTTTTCTTTGCTGTTCTCTAAAGAAAATGGATTCTAATCATGCATATTTCCTTTGTTAGACACCAAAACACTGCAGGGAGTCCTGATCATTAAAATTCATGAGACTACGCTGCAGAGAGGGTTTAGGAAAGAGTAGGAGCAAGTTATGAGTTTTCATCGCACTAAGCTTAACGTTGCCATGTTGGGATTGGCTTCATTACAGCTACAGGGGAAGATGAAGAGGCAGGTCACTTATGCAGATTTTAAATGGCTTTAACTGAACACCAAACGTGTGGCATTTGCTTTTCCATCGCCAGACAACGGCTGCACAGTTTCTTTTCTTTCCTCAGATTGAACACAGCCATGTTTGCTCACAGACTGAGCAAGCATGAAGGCACAGGTCAGAATAACACAATAAGTGTATGTCAAGTAATGGCAGCAAGCAACAGGCTGCATGTGCTATCAGGTAGTCGTGGTAGTCGTCTTCATTTGCTGCGTCTTCATTTGCTGCGGCAAATGAAGACGAATCAAAGAAAGGAGAGAAAAGCAGGAATGATGCCAGACGGTTGAGTTCAGATGGAGATGAAGGGACGCCGCATGCCGTGGCTTGGCCTGTCCACTCTCGGTTAGGTAACAGACATGTTGGCTGCCTCAAAGAGCGCTGGTGCTTTTCTAACCCTTTCTCTCCCAGCTGTCTGTCTTTAACCATCAGACTTATGTAAACATTGCGACTGAGTCTTTCTCCTTTTGATTATCACTTTGCTCCTTCCTTCCTTGTTTCTTCTCATCTCTCTAACCAGATATTTTTAAACTCTGCTCCTGTACCAATAAGTATGAGTAGAGTTTATTGGAAAATGACAAGGACCAAATTGTCTATCCGCATGCTTTCTACAGTGCTCCAAAAAAATCTATATATTTCTCCCGTTTCAGGTTTCTCCTGTTGTTTCTTTATGTCGCCCTTAAACATTTCAGGTCATCAAATTTGAAAAATCAAGAGTTCCCAAATGAAGACTTTATTAATTTAGTCAAACTGAACTGATAATTTTCAGAAAAGCAATATTTTGTGCGACTCATCCCGACAACTATCGAATCTTTTACATTGCTTTGGAGAAATGTTTTCACATTATTCTTTGCAGATTATTTTAATTCAGCCATACCAGCTGTTTAAGTTTACAGTTTTTGAATCATATTGAAGTCCAAACTTAGACAAAAAACAAACTTTTATATCTTGCTGATAGGTTACTTGTAATTATGTTTAGTCTTATCTTTTTTCCCTGTTTTGTCTTATTATAAATTAAAAATTAATTAATTATGTCTGTATGTAAATTAATGTACACATTTGTGCTTGAAACAAAACAAAAATACTTGGTAAGATTTTGTGTGTCTGGAGTGAAGCTCACTCCAGAAATGTAATTTTAAATTGTTAAGGCCTTCGGCGGTGCATTGCCGGCATTGTTCGGATCTTGCTGTTCAACCCAGATGCACTTGAGCTTAATGCCATAAATTATTGCTGGACATTGATTTTAAGTATTTTTTTAACGGAGAGCAGATTTCCAGTCTCCATTTGTTATCATCATTAAGATGCTTCTTGGGAAATTTGGGATGGAACTTTGCCTCGTTTCAGGTCATCAGTAGTTTTTGCATTGGATCCTCCCATGGAAGCCGTTTTCCCCCGTTCTCTTTCGTGATGTTGAAACATGAAGCTAAGTGAGGCCTGCTGTGCTCTGCATGTTGTTCTGGTTTGTTTTGTGACGAGTCATTGGTGCATACTTAATGAAATGTTGGTGACTTTGTGACTGATGGTACCGGTGACCTTGTTTCTCATGTGCTCCTGAATTTCTTTAGATCCAAGCTTTATGTGTTGCATTTTGAGATCTTTTAATCTACTTAATGTTGTTAGTTGGGTTCTTTTGAAGATTTCTTGATTCTATAGGATTGTAGCACAGTGTTAAGGCTTGACAGTCGCTAGAAAAATTGAACCAGAAAAAACACAATCATAGTAAATTTGTGATTTATCAACAGCAGTAATTACTTTTTACAATTGTCCAAATTGCTTTCTTTTGCTCCCACGTTATTATTAAGGGTTATTAAGGCTTTTCATCCTTAATAAAAAGAAAAATAATAATTTTTAAAAAATATAAATGTACAAAATACAGCCACATTCCTGGACTGCGATTGACAAGAAGCATCAGGATTTGAGCTTTATCAGAGACTCTCCGATATTTAACTGTGTGAGTTAAATATGTGCTACTCCTTTCATTCAACTGTTTCTTCTCTACAACTTTTCACAGTTGGAGAAAAGATTTAATCTCTACAACTTTGAGGTTAGAAAGAGTTTAAAATAGATCTTTTTGGAGAATATTTCAAATGCAATGTGTTGTTCGCAGTTTGAATTAAAATAAATTTTTTTGGCAGAAAAAAGCTAGCATTTGAAATCCTGAAGTGAGCAGAGATGCTAAACCTCTGTGCCTCCCACACCGCCTACTGTCAGGACTGGGGATGACCGCGCTGACATGGATTTTGAGGAGACAGCCTATCACCATTGTGCGCGCTTACATAAGGCCGTGCATTAGACTAAATGGGTTGTCCTGTTTACCGAGCAGACCCAGAATCATCTGCTGCCACGACCTACATAGAATCTTCCACTTGGATGTTCAAATCTATAAATAACAGAAGTGCAGATGAAACCAGGAAGTGATGCGATGTGATACTTTTCTGTCGGTGAAAGTTGTTTCACTTATCAGAACCGCGAGGCGAATGTGTTTTTGTTTAGTGAAGGAATTTATTCAGGCTTTCAGTTGTTAGATGCTTGAAGTGTTTGAGTTTTTTTGTTTGTTTTTTTGTGTGTGAACATACGTATGTGCAAATGTAAGCATTAAAGAAAGCGAGAAAAAACTGCAATAACCATGTCACTAAAGTCATTAGGGTATATTTAAAATAAGTTAGAGATAATACATCTTTACTCAAGTCAGAATGAAACACGTTCGAGTGGATTCATTTCTAGAACATGGATATTTATTCTGTGATATTATTGACTGTATCAAGGAAATTTAAATTAGGAATGTTTTCATTTCGATTGAACTGGATTTAAAATGTGTTTCTAAATAATCACTGACTAAGAAGCCTAAATGCGTCAAACTAAATTTATGCTTAAAGCGCCTTTTTCATTTGAGATAAACTAAAATTGTGATGGACAAATGAACATAATTTCATTTTTAGCTTTGAATTTGACATACGTGAACATGTATCTTTAATAACACAGTGAATGTTAAACTTTTCTTCTTCTTTAATCGGTGCTCTTAACGGTCAAACAGTGAGAATGTGTGCTAAGCTTTTGTGATCCTAGCTGTAGTGATGGAAACCTGCATCCATTTATTCCACAAAACATGCATTAATTTCCTCCAGATCAGAGCAAGACTAATGAGTTCAAGACACCCCTTGCCAGACTTTGCTACTTTTTCTGGCACAGTCCAAAAAAATCCCCACTACCTGTCTTTGCAGTTATCTGTAGCCGCTGCTGTCAAAACGTGCCATTGCCACATGATCGGTGCTCTTGTAATTACAGAATTAGCATGTGAATGCACACATTTCAATCAGCTTTTTACTTGTCTTACATGTCTCTTTTCTAATCAATTCTTTAGTGAGCTATTTTAGGACGTTGTAAAATGTCACCCTCGTTTTTATCCTCTCAACCATTAGAAATGAAGTATTTTAAGCAGCAGGAAAACTCGCAAACTAATCAACTCAGCCTTCAGCTTGAAGCCTTTTGTTTATAAGCCAAACACAGGCCCGTTTGTGTCACAAAATTTCAGATTTCTTTGAAATATGACCACAATTTTAAATGCATTTCCTAAACAATAGATAATATATCTGCTCTTATATGTGAGGGCACATATAAGGGCAGAACATGGAGAACATATAATGTTCTCTATATGAACATTAGAGATAATGTTCACATATTACAAGTTTTACACTTGAAGTTTTCAACTTAAATTAAATTATTAATTTCTTTGTTTAATCAATTCAATAAATTGTATCTAATCTCATTAACCTGAAATAATTTATATTCTACAACTTGCATATTAATTTCCAGGATCTACCAGGATAAAGGAACAAAAAATATACAATGGATGTTAAAGCTTTAGGCATTTTTGTGGTAAAATGTCTAGTTTTGTTACTGTTGACTTCTGGTTTCTAGCATGCTGCTTAATGTTTCGGGTCAAAACTGTCCAAAATGTGGACTTGTTTATAATTTAATACAAAAGTAACTGTTTGGTAACAATGGCTTTAGCAAGAAGATGTAAAGGGGTAAAGGTTAGCTTAAGTTTTATTTAACCCAATTTAGTTTATACCAGATCTGTTTTTTATTTACATTTTACAAGATATATTTTAAATTAGGTTATTCACATTTTCTGAAATCTCTCTCAAAAACTTGGCATTTTACCAGCTAAACTGCATGTACTCAATGTATTTGGTATTATCAGCTATTTTCTCGAAGCTTACTTTATTAAATTAAAATTAGCCCAACTTTGACCACAAAACTCTTTCCTTGGCAGTGAAATCTGACAACAAGGAGAAGCAGGAGAAGATGGACATCATCTCTAGCAAGATGGACAGGATCAACAACTTGGACAAGAAGGAAAACAACACTGACAAGAACCAGAAGCCAGAGATGATCCTCAAAAGTGAGGAAAAGATGGAGAAGCTGAACAACAAGGCTAGCGAGAAGCCGGAGAAGGTGGACAAGCCGGAGAAGACCAACAAGGATGAAAAGAAGGAGGAGGATAAGAAGCTGGCTGAGAAGAAGGAAGAGAAGGGAGGAAAAGGCCCAGCCAAGTCTCCCACAGGCAACGGCAGCAAAACCGTGCCAAGCGCCGACAGCAAGAGCAAGGTGAGCGTCTGTAACACACCAACCCAAAGTGCCCTTCACACGCACACACACACACACACACACGCCTACGCACGCCCTGGTCACAAACTCACATCAGTCAAGGTGGCAGCTGATCCAGTGGTAACAGAAATGCTCTTACCACTCCAAAGTAATCTTTGATCATGCAGATATTGAATGTGGGTGTTTTCTGGATGTGCTGTAGTGCGTGTGAGTCACACCTCAGGCCACTTTCCATATCATCTGCTCTCTGACGGTTGCTCAGTTCTTTTATTTGGTGCTTTTATAATTTACTGCTCATCACCTACACAAGGTGGGTTTCTGGTTGATCTTTTATAATCTTTTTTTTTTTCTTTACGGTTGCCATATGAACTCTGGCTATGCTGCCATATTTCTGTTGCTGCTGAGATTTCACCGCTGCATCCCTCCCTCTCTTTGCCCTCCTTTATTTATTTTTCCCTTCCCTTCCCTTTTGGGTTTTATTTATTTATTTTTGCTACTCTGCCTTTTTTTCCCCCCATTTGCATTCATAACCCAGCCTGATGTGGGTCCAACCAAACAAAACTCAGCCAAATCGCGTCCATCCACCCTTTCCACCAATGATGTGGCCAACTCTGCCAAACGCCCGTCCCCCACTGCAGCCAATAAAAAAAGCCCTGTGCCCAAGGCGACCACACCCACCGCTGCAAAACGTCAGCCAACCACAGGCTCGACCAAGGCTGCCAAGGTGAGTTCAAATCCTTTGTGTCATATATGAAATGATACGGCGAATCAATAAAACCTTCATGATGAGAAACTGATCAGCATGTTTTTGCATGGTAAACTTTGGCATAGAGGAATAGTAAAACGTCTCAGTAACCAGCCACATGCAGTGTCCACTCAAACTTTGTAAAAACTTTATAATCAGCACATTTCACTTCTGCTTGAAGAAGCTCATAAAAGGTGTTTATTTTTTTACTCACACAAAATCTCCCGTCTAATAAAACTTTAAAAGTGCTTCTTTTCCTGTGGGACGTCAGACATCATGGACCATCCCTCTGTCCCAAATCTCATTTCAAATCTCATAATATTAAAGCCTCATCCCACCTGCTTTTCTTCATGAATTTCAGGTGTGTGCCTTAACCTTTTATTAACTTTCATCCTTTGTTTTACTCATTGCTGCCTGATTAGAATTTTATAGCCCTGTGTGCACACAGCAGTGAAAGGAAGCATGCGTACCAAAGAGGCAGAAATATACATTCATGTTC
Organism: Xiphophorus maculatus; assembly: GCF_002775205.1. Taxonomy (NCBI): domain Eukaryota; kingdom Metazoa; phylum Chordata; class Actinopteri; order Cyprinodontiformes; family Poeciliidae; genus Xiphophorus; species Xiphophorus maculatus. Next base: position 10,001,819 of record NC_036448.1, read on the forward strand.
ATACTGTCACACAAAAGGATTAACATCCTCAGAGGACGCTGTGCATGGAAGCTTAAAGGCCACTGATACTCAGCGCCTCAGTAGGAAATTATGCAAAAACCATGGCGAGTCTTTATCATGTTTAACTGAGATAGAAAAAATCCTCAACAGTAGAGCTAATTCACAAAGCCCTTACTGTAGATTAAAACTCCTACCTCTGCTTGTTGCATTTGACTTCTGATCTTTTGCAATAACAGTCAGTGTTGTTTAAAAATGTGTTGGCGAGTGGCATTTTGGAGAAATTTGAGTTTAACGGTGTTGAAGTTTGTTTTTGTATGACAAACTGCTCTACTCAGGAGTGTAAACGGAGAACCTTTAAGCACAAAATTAAACTTTTTAATGGAGAAAGAGAATGTGACTTCTGAAGGTAAGAGCTTGGTGACTGCTGTGCTTTTGTGTGCTTGGCTGTCTGTGAGATTCAGCCCCTTGCTTAGATATATAAATGTCTCTGTGGGGTCCCATTATTGAAAATCTCCTTTCTCTCTTACTAAACATGGTTTTATCTGTGCTTTATGCTCAATGCAACAAATGACTTGGTGGCAAACCATTTAAACTGATAAATAATACCAAATCTGCACATAGTTTCTACTGTTAATCAACTGCAGGCAATAAGTGAATCCTGTGGGTTCGCGTGTTTGGTAAACGGCCTGAGTGAAGTGGCCCAGCCTCGACTGCCTGCTTTGAATTTCAGACTCCAGAAAATGGCGGCGCAGAGAAACGCCCACCCGTACCGAAGGCCACGCCCACTCCTCGGCAGGCCCCCAGTAAGAACGGCACCTCTGCAGCAGCTGCGAATAAAACCACAGGTATACACAGTGTCATCTCTGACAAGACATCTAGAGTTTCTATACTTCCTTCCACACAATTACTTTATAAAAACATTGTTGTCTCTGAGAGTCACTCTAAGAAAACCTCCAACTGTAACTGGAGCAATGAGTCACACTGGCACCCCTCAGGCAAAAAGCTCACCGCATTGCTATCACATGTTGCACTTTAGATTCAAGTGCAACCTTTCCTAGACACCGCACTCATATTTTTATCTGCACATCACAAACAGAATCTCACCTTTCTAAGAAAGGAAGCTGCGAATCAGTCAGGGACACGTTTGCGTCAAACTGCCATCTTTTTTTCCACCCCTCTTCTCAGCTAGCAAAAGTGACAAGAATGAGAACAAGACGGGGGAGGCCAAGAAACCCAAAACTACAAGTAAGAAAAGTAAAGTTTTATTTTTGATTACAATAGTAAGAGCTATGTAAGATGTTAGATAGCATAGTTGAGACTGAATGTGATTCTATATTTCCTATTTCACAGTCGTTAAAAGGTAATACTCTTGTCCCCTCCAGCGCGTCCTCGCCCCGCATCCACAGCCACTCCGGCTACCCCATCTGCCTCCACCAACGGTGAAGGTGCCGCCACCCATCGCCGCCGCGTCATCACGAAACCCCCGGTGCCCAAGCAGACCCCTCTAGAGAAGAAACCAGCGGCGCCTCGCCCTCCCCGAACCCCTCGACCCATCAATGCTCCGACGCCAGATCTGAAGAATGTGCGCTCCAAGATTGGATCCATCGACAACATCAAGTACCAGCCAGGAGGCGGGAAGGTAAGGGGAACAAAAAAGGGGGTCTGCACCTGAGAGAGGTTAATAAATAATTCAGAACAGAGATGTTCCTGTCAGGATTCCTGAAAGGCAGAACAAACAAGCTGGTAGTTTGTAATTCAAATAGCAGGCAGGTGCTACATTATAATAACATGGTTTGTATTCCAAAAGGCCTTTTCTGCTGTTTCTACATATTGCAGTAATATTACAATTACGTGGATGTGTGTTGATCTTCTTCGATCAGGAAATGGCTATAAAAAGCAGCTTCTATACATGACTAGACATACTGTATGTGCCTAAATAATAATAATTAAAGAACTTTAATAAGACAACTGGAACGACAAACCAAGCTGGAAGAGGGACAGAAGTATTGCAAGTGAGGCAGATAAAATCTTCACAACTGCACTAAATTATGCAAATTATGCTTCTGACATACAGTGAAAATGGATGTATATTTAAGAAACACTATTATATAAACTTCTAGAACTGATACAAAGGCCAAACACACACACACACACCCCACACACACACACAGTAAAAGCTGGAGTGAAATGTTTTCGTAATGAGCTGCAAAGCTTGAATACAGAACCGAGTCCAGACGTTGTGGATCGTATGGCTGAGAAAATAATAAGGGCTTCTGTTTTAATGCCACCCTTTGACCACCACTGTGTTCTGGTCTTAAAGTAACATCAATTAGCTGGTGCTAATCAGCATCGCTGGTCAGTCTTCCCTTTTAGGATTGTTTAATTAAATTTCATACGCCTCTGCCTGTATCTGTTGCTCTATAGTGTAGAATATTTACATCACAATAAAAGAAGCTTTGGCACTTATAAAGGAAACTCAGCCATAGTCGTGACAGTGGAACACATAAGATGTTCAAATAAATAAAATTTTAAAAAGTCACACTTTCATTGGAAACCAAATCACATAAATCATGTGATCCTTGAGTTAGTGGACTTTTTAAAAAAGTAATTACCATTATACCTTACAGTTTAATTAAGTGGTGGTGTAATTTCAGAAATAGATTGGGATTATTTTCTTTTGAGAATCATTTTTCAAACGGGGCTTTCTGAAACAGGTTCCATGATTATAATTGTTCTCATAATGAGGAGATAAGGAGCTATAAATCTCTCTGATAACATCTTTCTCTTTCCCGGCATCGGTCATCCGCCGCCCTTTTATTCCTTCATCTTTCTGCTGGCTTCCTCTGTCTGTCAGCTCCATTCAACATGCTCCATTATCGGTGTTCATCGGTGTCTAATTCTTTGATCCACTATGTTTCTCCCTCCCTGTGAGAGTCTATACATGGACAGACACCTGGGAAAACATTTAAACATGCACATGTTTAAATGCTCAAATGAAGACTAAGCAGGATTCGTTCCATGCCAAACACTTTGCCTGCATGTCAAATTTTGTCATGTGTCAGTGCCCTGACTGGGTTGTCTGTCTCTGTCTCTTTGGTGTTTGTGACTGCTTGTCTTGGGGAGAGAATTGTGTCACTTTGAATCATGGACATGATCCCCTTATCTGCTCGCCTTGCCTGGTGATATTCTGTCAGTGCAGCTCATCGTCGTTTGTCCATGTTCTCCAAGTTTTCTGTCACAGAACCGGGTCTTTTTGGCTACACTTCAAAGGTTTACAGTCACTGGTTGTGGCAATGCATGACGTACTAAGACTAAACTTTTAATAATGCATTTGAAGCTTTCTTTTTTCAAAGTGGAATGGTACAATTTCAATGATCTTATAAAAGGTATAAATTTCCCTCAAGAAGTTTCAGGCAAACAAAAGGTTATGGCATTATTCTAATTCATTTTTCATCACTCACCATGTTAAAATTGGTGGATATTATTAAAGTTAGTTTGTTTGCATATAGCCCATGAACTTACAATGAGTTTAAGATTTCGGCCATCCCACAGGCCTGATTTTAATCTGTCCAGTCTAAACCAGTTTTTATGTTTAGGATCGCTGCCCTAACTGCACACACCGGAGTGTCTGAGCTTCACTACTTTTAGTTCTGTGTTTTGGGATGGGCAATGACTTCCAGTAATGCAGAAATGCATTTTTAGATTAAAGAATGTTATCTCACAAGATAAAACTGTGGTCTGTTTGAGTTATTGACTGATGTCAGAAATGTATCAGCCAAAGGCCCAATATTTCTAAAAAAATGTTTTTATCATGCAAAATTAAGGATTTTAGGGGCTTTTTTTTTGCTTTTACTACATAGTATTGTACAGTTCAAGGTGATGACAATGATGATTGATGTCTCCTGCCATCACCTGATAGCTGATTTTTAACTATTAATGAGATACATCAAACTCAAATATATTCTTAACTCAATTGTCTGCTATCTTGCTGTTCTTTCATTGGAGGTAAAAGCAAAAATGAATTTCTTCTAATGTTTCATATTCAGGCATGGGAGACTTACAACATCTACTATTCAAAGTGTTGAACTATTTTGTTTTAGGTAGTACAAAATCATTGTTGTATTCTTACAGATGTCTCTTCATATGTTTTTGCACTTCATTAAATTATGCAGTTCTTTATCCTTTCTTTATACTGTGTATATATTTATGCCTTTACTTTTCCTGAAGATAGCGAAAGCTCATTTCAGCTCTTTTGTAGTTAAAGCATATCTACCCCCTGTGAGGCAGTTTCTTGTTATCTAACAGCACAGGAGCAAATGTTGTCCTTCTGTTCTCCTTAAAAGGTGCAGAGCTCTCTGTCAGATCAGTTCATGCGTCATTAACCTTCTTTTGCCTGGTCGTGCTGTGGAGCTGCAGGCCAGGATGCTGCAGTCTGTGGCTGGATGGAGCAGGGTTCACAAACCTGCTCACATCTGTCAAATCCTCCGCAGACCCACAGAGACGCCATCTGCACTCAATTTATCTAAGAGAACAGCAGGCGCACATCTCTTTTGGCGTCACTCCTTTTCATCTTCACTATGACCTCTTGTTTTCCCCACAATTATCAGGTGACCAATGTAATGTTAGATACATTTCTTTAAACTGTATTGGCCTCGGATTTTCAGGCAGATGTGTGTATTTTTACAGGAGCCCCGGGGGTGAATCCTCTGTCATCTTATTTTTTTTGTCAGACATGCTATTTGTCACCTTCCAAAATTAACCACTGCCCTGAATCACACTTACAAAAACGGTGTATACACCAAGTGTTACCTTGTTGTTCTTGTTTTTGTTTGTTCCAATTACCGTCCATCTGAGATTTAGTTGGTTTTTTTTATCTCAATACTTTGGAATGGGACTGGTGGTGTTGTATTTGGTAAATTGCAGACCATTGTTGGGATGTTGCCTCATTCTTTGGCTGGTCTCATGCTCTTCTGTGCAGCTGTCTATACCGCCTTGGAAGAAATATTCACACACATTTGAATTTTTTCACATTTTGTCACATTATAACCTGAAACTTCCATCCTTGCTTATTTAATGGGATTTTAGGTGACATAGCAACACAAAATCATAAATAAATACAACTTGTAGCAAAAAGGTGAGGATTTTGATTTGTTTAAGGATAAAAATCAGAAAAGTGTTGCGTGCAGTTTGTATTCAGCCTCCTTAAATCAGATACCCTTAAATAAAATCCAGTATATCCACCTGTTTTCAGTCCCCTTGTGTGTAAGTTACGGCCAGCTCGTTTATGAAGGCCTGCAAGGTTTATAAGCATCAAGTAACACGCCATGACAGGTTGTAAAGAAATTTAAAGATGAGTTTATGGCACACAGAATCTGGTTAGAAGTATTGGGAGATAAACCCAAGGTTAAGCTAAGAAAAAAAACTAGAGGCAGATTAAACTAAAAACTGAACACACAACAGGAAAACTTGACGTTTCTGTCCCAGACACTCTCCATTCGATTCAGCAGAATTAGATAAGGATGACAAAACCTGCAGTCATGAAATATCAGCCCCCAAAAATGCAGTGATATTAAATACAGCAAATATAGCATATTTACAGTGACAGTTATTGAGACGGGAGGGTTGAATATATACTCATACCACAGTATGTGCTAAATTCTGTTGTTCTGTCACATAAAATCCCATTAAAATCTTAATAAAACACAGACTAAAAAAAAAAGACCTGAAAAAGTCCAAATGATATGAATACTTCAGCAAGGCACTGTAATTGTTGCTTACCACTGATATGATTCAGTTTCATTAAATCTGAACTAATCTTCTGTTTTTTCATTGCTATCATTTTGAAGGCGCTCCATCTGCTTCAGTTTCTTACCATTTAAATATCTTCCCTGATCCATTTACACAGACTGTGTTTGTTTAAAATGTTTCATACATCCAGAGGTTCAGTCTGTGGACTAGATGTACTTGATTCATGTTGTGTTTCCTCCCACCCACTCCTTGATGTTCATTGGCTGTAACAACCCACACACACACGCACACGCACACACACACACACACACACACACACACACACACACGCACACACCGGATTTATCCAGCTGCTCTCCTTTTGATCCACCTCATGGCCCCATGCGGACTTTTGCTCCTCCACATCGTTGTGCTTTGGTGTGTGGTTGGTTGGAGGTTTTTATTGACTAGGGGCCTGGTTGTCTCCCCAGGTCTCCTCCACCCCGAACAACAAGACATCTGACCCCGCCACCCCCGCCGCCAAGGCCAGAGTGAGTCTCTGCCACCTCACACACCACTGCATTCTCCATAAAATGCCAATCATCCTATCTACATCCACTCAACACACACCACGACTTGATGTTCATATAAACATTACAAGCTAAATTTTGTTTTTGTTTTATGTTTGTGCTATTTCCACTGTTTGTTATTAGAGTTATATACTCCAGGAATGGATGAAAAAAATCTGAACTTAGTAGTAAAAGTGGTAGTTTTCGTAATAGTAACACATTCTGCTGTCTTGTGTTTGTGTCGGACAGTGTTAAGCTTTATTTTGATTACTTTTAAGAAGTGAAATATACCGAAACTAATCAATCCCCTTTGCAGACTCTAAAGTCATCTTGTATTTTATCAACTTGATTTCTATAAGTCGAAGTATTATTTATGATTTGGGCCCAGAGTCCAGACTGGAATCTGATGAAAAATTTGTGGAGAGAACTAAAGATTAAGGTGATGGCAAGGAGGCATTCTAAACTCGAAGACTTGGAGTTTACCTCCAAAGATAAATCATCAGAATGCTAGTGGAAACATGCAAAAAGCTGCTATGAAGAGTTAGTTGTAAAGTTAATAAAACATTTTCTACCGACAAAGGTAGAAGTAATTCTTGATACAATTTTTTAAAATAAAATGTAAATAAAAAAGGTTCTTTTTTAAATCATGTTTCTTTTGCATTATTTTATTATCTTTAACATATTGTTGATTTCATTGCACCACAACCAATGCCACACATCTAAGTCAACTAATTCAATTTTTCACCCATCTGCATCCACTCACACTGTCTGCAGGACGTACCAAGTGACCCACATTGTTTGATGTGACATCTTGTATAAAATGGAGTCGTTCAAGATGTTTTCTCTGTTCTTCTGTTGTCTCCGGCTTTGCCTCCAGCGACGCCTGATTTAAGTGCAGACATGAATAAATATCTCTGTTTTTTCCTCCATTTTCTGTGCACTTGTGCACGTCAATCCTAAGAATAAAAAATGTTTCAAAATTTCACTTTTGATTAGCAGGCTAAAGGACATCTGCCAGCATGTCGAGCTGAAAATCTGAGACAGTGGCTTTGCTTCCCGTACTGTATGTCTGTGTTTTTTCTGAACCATTTCTTTCATCTCCCAGTTACAGTGACAGTGAAGACAGCTATCAACTTTGAAGGCAAAAAAAAAAAAAAAAAAAAAAAAAAAACGCCTAAGAAATAAACAATGTGAATTCTGGGTTGTTTTTTGTGGACTTTTTACATTTACTGGCACAAATCTATTTTACTTGGATTTTATGTGACATGCCAACACAGAGCAGTGCACAATAACGACAAGAAAGAAAAATTGGGTTTAGCATATTTTTTTACAATAATAATCATAAGTGTTTTTTTTTTTTTAACGAATTCAACCAACCCTCCCACCCACTTTCATACTTTCTAAAATCATCTTTTGCAGCAATTAGTATGTCTGTACAAGCCTTGCACGTCTATAGACTTGCAGAATAGCCCAAGCTCAGTCAGATTAGACAGCATGAGTGAAAATTAGTTCTCCGGTTTTACCACAGAAAATTAATGTGATTTAGAGTTGACCTATGCTTTGACCTGAATCATTAACAATCTCTGCTCCTGTCCCAGAGCTACAACAGAGCTGCTCTGTTAATGACTTAGGTGGATGTTCATTTCTTGTTGTTTCATAGCCTGGCCCTGATTTTAAACGTCTCCACAGCTTGACTTTGTCTCACTAACGCTGCTTATTCACTGATTTTCTCTAACAAACATCAAACTCTGACAAAAGAGCCTCTCTCAAAACATCTGGACTTATACTGAAATTACGCACAGTTGGACTTTGTTTACTAAGTACTTGATTTCTGAAGAGATTTGATTGTAATTAGGGCTATCAGATCAGGAGAGGCTGAATACGAACGCACACCTCAATTTTTTAATGTTTTTTATGGTTTTATGTTTTGAAACCTTTTCAAACCATGCATCACTTTTTTTCCACTTCTTATACATTACTTTATTTTGGCCTGTCAGAGAAAATCCCTAAACAACATTGAAATATGTGGTTTTGACATCACAAAATGTGACAACAACATTCAAGACACAAAGAACTTAGTAGGTAACATAATCTCTGTCCAAGAATTTAGTTTTTCACATCATCATATTTAAAGTTTTGACTCGTTTTACCGCATGAAACGAACGAATAAGGTGACTGTGGGTTCAGGTGTTTTGCAATTGAAGGTTGTGGGATCAATTCCTACTTTCACATTTGTCCCTGTTTGGGCAAGGCACTAAACTGCCTGCTAATCTGTGTATCTTGTATCATTGTGTTTTTGAGTGCGAATGTGGCTCTTGTGTAAATCACTTATAGCAGTCAGTACGACTGGAAAACCGCTGTAAAAGTTCACTCCACTTACCATTTTAAACAGGCTTTGCCTTTCTTTAATGGTGGAAATGCTGTAGAATATTATCTTATTGCAGTCTCTATGATTGAAAGTTGCAGTTTTAGTTTACGATTGCTCATAAACATTAAGGATTAAAAATGAACCATAACACCACAGCAACTTGATTTGTCTGCTTGGAATTGATTATTTTTTATATTTTTTTAGTGCAACATAAACGAGAAAAAAAACACAGCGGGAGAAGGTGTTTATCCCCAGCTGCTCCTGTGTGTGTATGCTCACGTGATTGGTGTATGTGTGCTGGCTGTGCTTAGTGAGTCATCCATCGCCTGTTCCACCTGCGTCATCATGTTGTGTTTTATCCAAGCCAAGGAGACTTAGACACAAAAAGATTGGAGGAACCCGCCTTACGTCTGCTGCTGGGCGTTTTTATTTCACACTACAAGCACAGAGGCAACAAATGAAACGTTTATCTTTATGTCGAATACGTAGTAGAGATCCATGTGATTCATTTCTGCCACCTTGCTTGGCTTTATTCTCAAACGTCTTTAGTCAATACTATTAATAAAGTGTCTCCTTTAACTCTAATTCATTGCCTACACTTGAGTCACCTCAGTGCACAACAAAAAATGTGTTTCTTCTGTCATAATATACTTTTATTACTATTGAAGATGACGTGCTTCTTCTTGCCAACATCAAAACATTTTGAAGTGTGGAGCTAAATTTACTCAATTTTTACAGCGCATTAAATAATTTGTAGTTAAGAAGTTATTTTCTTAACATTAGGATTTATTAAATAAAACCTTTTGAACATTTTGATCATGTGTTTATCAAGCAGCATCATATCCATGTTTCATTATTCTTGATTGAACCAGAAACACCTCCAAGCTTTGGAGTATTTCTTCTCACCTCATTTCAGACGACTTTGAATTTTCAGATGAGATATTCCCTTTAACCATGTGTAAAAATATAGTAGTTTTGCTGTGCTTACACACAAATGTAAAATGTATAACATAATTTAAAAGCTTTTACCTAAAAGCATCAAATCTTAGCACTTTCCTAGTATAATGTATTGAATATCACAGTTAAATATATTGTATTTCTATTTTTATCTTGACATGGATTAATAAAAGACCAATAGGAGTTTTATCTAGTTTTTTTTTTGTTTGTGTGGTTTTTTTTTCTGTTGAGCAACATGTGTTTCAGATCATTTTAGCTACTTTATTAGTTGGGCTACCTGTTTGCTAGTCATCCAGCATTCAGCTGCTTTACAAATATGCCCAACAGAGTCTGTTTTAGTGTGTGTGGGTGTGTGTGTGTTTGCTTGAATTTGTCTTTCTTGTAAGTGTAACAAAAGTGTAGGAGTCTTCTTTCAGCCATCTGATCAGCAGTGTGCAGTAGTAGATTGGGTAGAGGGAGCAGTGAGAGTAAGCAGAATACAAAATCAAAAATCACCGTATTCATTACATGTTCATCATGTTTCACCTTGAAGGTGAAGGACAGGTTTGCTTTGGAGGTCAGCCTCTTGTCTCAGGTTTTTTTTTTTCTTCTCAGCCAAACAAATGTGCATAGCAGCAGGTTGTTTAAAAAAAATCATGGGCACAAGCTACATTATAAAGTTTTGAAAGTTAGCAGCCTCGTCTGTCACTTTCTGTTTCTTTTGTTTTGAAAAGCACCAATTCTAAAATCACTGATTCTTTGTTTTTGCTGCATGTGCTCGGTCTCATTTTCTGTGCTGTTTTAATGTAGCTAATGCATTTTATGGAAGCACTCTTGTTATTCTGTCAGAACGCACCCCCCTTTAAAGAAGCATTCCCTAAAATGTGCAATTAACAATGCTTTCAAGAACCACTGAGCTAACAGCAAAGCAACTGAATAACAGAATCTCTTCCATAGTTTTAGTACAAGTCTACTCTGTTTTTGGCCATCTAAAGCCGCCAGCTGATCTGCTCTTTTCTGCTGCTCCTTTCTTTCTTTTTCCTCTCCTTTTTTTTCTCTTCTTTTCTCTTCCTTTCTCTCTTTCTATCTGTCGCTTTTGTGTGTGTGTCCGCCTGCCTGTCTTTAGGTTCAGATAGTGCACAAAAAGCTGGACTTCAGCCACGTCACCTCCCGCTGTGGCTCCAAGGACAATATCAAACATGTCCCTGGAGGTGGCAATGTAAGTACTGCTGGAGCCAAGGGCAAGACTCTGGATCGGTTGGACGCATTTGCATCTCTCCTTCTTTTATATACATATTATGCACAGCCCTCACAGCTTGCTTTAAAGCCAAATGTTTCAAAGAGATCCATTCACTCTGATGCAGAATAGACATTCTGGATCCGTCGATCTTCGCTGATTGGGTCTGATCTAGAAACTATTGGAGTATCCATCAGAGTGAGGAGGAAATTGAGTTCAGCTATAAAGCCGCCTTCTTCTATATCAAACGTTTAAATGAAACTGATCATCTTCAAAGTAGCCTGGAATTGAAGCATTGTAATTAGCACATCAGTGGCCCCCACTGTTTGCACTTTTGATTGATTTTACTTTTGAGCGTCCACCCCTCCGGTTGTTCTTCCCATCTGCTTTAAACACCTGCTGCACTATCCCATTGCATCTCTTGGCTGCTCTCAACAACAGCTTTGCCAGCTAAAGCTTGTGAATAAAACACCAAAGGTTTTATTGTATTAATATATATAGCGAGGATTTATGTACCAAGTCAGTCTAAAGATTTAGCAAGGCTAATTTTCCCTTTGTTAGACTATCTACCTGCACATATTGTGTTCCATTTTACGTTGATTTATATAAATGTGTGCATGTTGTGATCATTTGATGCCTGAAAAAGAAATCCGAGTGTCTAAAATAAATCCAAATCCCACGGGAGGCCCACATTTCCTACAGTACCATAATTAAAAAGCAGCAAATGCATCATGATAGACACTTTTGTGAGATATATATAAAAAAAAGAACATGACAAAGTATGTTCAAAATGTTTCACTATGAAATTTAAGCTGAATGGTATTCTCCTGCATTTTGCATACATACAGTAAAAGCATGATGCTGACACCTCGAAAGGTACATGGGTTTTGCTGTAAAGCTGAGCGGATGCTAAAGTGCTACGTTCTGCGCTGGATCTGGTGATTTAATGGGCAGCATTTTGATTTGTGTTCTCCTCCAGGTGCAAATCTTGAATAAGAAGGTTGACCTGAGCAAGGTGACCTCAAAATGTGGCTCCAAGGACAACATCAAACATAAGCCAGGTTCAACTTTAAACTCTTCTGTTTTTCCTCCCTTTCAACTATTAACTGCCTCCATTGTGCTCTCACGGCCACTTTTGTTTTCCTGCTCCAGGCGGTGGTGACGTGAAGATCGAATCCCACAAGGTCAACATCAAGGCCAAGTCTAAGATCGGATCCCTGGACAACGTGGGACCAGGCAGCGAGCAGACAAATGGACACAAGGTTAAATTTAAACACAGTCTGCAGTGTTGTTTTTTTCATAGACAGCTAAGATTCTCTGGTCCTGCTGACTCACTGTGCTGCTACTGCCTACCGCCACTAGGTGGTGTGAGAGTTTGAGAGTTGGCTGTGAGAAAAACTTCTTTTTTCTTTTTTTGTTTTCTGCCCACCTGTCTGTGTGTGTCCTTGTGCTCATCTATATTTGGCCGCAGGAGGAAAAAACAGGAGAGAAGACATCTTCCCCCGCAAGTGGCGCTCCACAACAAACAACTGCACCGGCAAGCGTTGCTAAGGAGAACGGCATGAAGGAGCCCACACCTTCTCCTTTCGGAGGGGACGGTCTAAAGGAGCCCCTTAGCATAGACAAACGCATCGCTGAGAAAAGTGGGTGCCAAATCCTACACAGTGCTCATTTTGGCAAAATTGAAAAAGCTTATTTGTGATTTTAACTTTTCAGTTGTTGCTTTATCTGCCAAGCTTTATTCTTGCACCACACAGTAATGTGACAGATGGCCTACACTCAGAGGAAAGAGGAGATAACAGCAGACTTCTTGTTTGTGGTTAACAACCCAGAACAAGGGTGTGTTTGAACACAGAGCTAAATCCTCTACTGTAGTGCCTTTCAAAAATCTTCATACTCATTAATATTTTTCACTGTATATCATGGTGCAACCCCTAATGTCACTGTACATTGTTTTTATTTTATCTGTTAGGCCAGCAGAAAGTAGTGCATATATTTCTTTGCAAGATAGCTGAAACGTGATGGAATGGAGAGCACATATGATCAGCATTTTTCTGGTGTTGCTGCTCATTCTGATTGGATTTAGGTCACGGCTTTAACTAGCGTGTTCCAGCACATGAATTTGGTTTGATCTAAACTAGAGCTGGAAAATGTTTGCTAATGAGAATAGGTGAACTTTTTGTCCTGGAGGTTTGGTACCAGAAATGAGCATTGCACTAGCATAGAGATCTCCTCCAAGTCGGTCAGATATTGCCTACTATCTTGGAACCAGTGAGGAGTGATTTTGGTTGTGGTTGCAATTCAGAAACCAAATGTGAGCAATTTGAAAAACTATCTTGGTTTTAAAGCATATTAAGTTAAGGTATAATTGCAAATGCATCCCGGAGTTTATTTTTTTATGTTTTTGTTTTTTTCTTTGAACAGACCTACGTGGTGTACGTGCTCTGCTGCAGTGATAAAAATAGCCAACAAATGAAATTATGAGGAGACCTTCAGAGTAAAGATTAACAGGTCTTTGAAGATAAATTACTCTTCATTACTGCAACAGGCCACCAGACTGTGAGATCAAAGACAGCAGGAATCTTCTACCTCATGCTGGTATCAGACTTAGCTTATTTGATTTATGGCTGCAGCATTATTTTTCCTTATTCTACCTTTATTTTACCAGGACAATCCCACTGAGATTAAAACCCTATTTTCAAGTGAGTCCTGGCCAAGACGCAGGACTTTACCTGCCAGTGCCTTTCTATCGACCCCGGTACCATAAAAAAATAAACTTTTTGACCTGCCATTCCAATGAAACTCCACGAAACAGCAGCAAACTATTATCTACAGACCATCTATCCAGTATTTTTTAAGCTTGTCGTTGCCATTTCATCATCTCTCCAGGTTCTGTGTTTTTTGTGTTTTCTGAGTCTGTTGTTTTTGTTTTTCTGCAGACTGAGTCCCTGTGAGCTCCAGATAGTGGTGGGACATGCATGACGCTCACTGACCTGCCAATCAACTGACCAACAAAATTACCACGGCACAGTCACTTCCCTCTGGCCCGGCCCTTCACCTCACCCACTGCAGCATCGAATCAACCGACTGCCTCTCAGTCTTTCTATGAGGTCCGCCTGCCAGTGTCCTCCTACCGACCCTGATCTTTGACCTCTAAAAGCACCCGAGCTGACATTTTTCCCCGTAACCTACAAAGAAGACCACTTGTTGTTTGTCTACACAGCTCTTTGTGGGGTTCCACCAGCTTAATATCTTGTAACCACAGATATAGTTAAGTTTTACCCCTGTTCACAAAATCTAACAACCCAGACACAGAAAATACCCGTAAGCAGAGTCACCTACTTCAAATATTGTTCAACCTATGAGTCTCAGTGCTGACTTTTCTCTGATCTCTTTGAAAAGCCTTCACCTTCCAAAACTCCACTGATGTTCTAACCGTGTCAGTAGAACTGTACTTCACTTCCAGTTCTGTCCTTCAGATGTCACTACGTCTCATCTAATCATTCTTATTGGTATTCAACAGCTCACACTATTTAACCACACTCATATGGTTAATATGGTTTATTCAGTGAAAAAAATAACTGCAGTAATGTTTTTAACTCCGTATTAAAATTTTCCTGATAGACTTGGTAGAAGTGGTTGCAGAGTACACCATGGAGTTTTAATCGACTTAGAGGTGTTCAAAATAAAGTTCAAAAGCTTATCTAGTGTATTTTTGTCAGACGTAGGCGGCACATTAGGATGAGAGAAGCACCAAGAAACCAGCTTATGACCAGAATCAACCTGTTTTTTCATTTTGATTGTCCACAATAAGTCGGAAAGTTAAAAAATGGATATTTTTCGCGAACATACCATATTTAACAACTTTCTTCAGTGTCAATCTTTTTACTCAGAGAAGAAATCTTAAAGTTAGCTATTTTCACTAGTGAGATGTTTGAAACTGTAGTCAGAGGGATGTGGGAAGCTCTTTAAAGGGAATCTATATTTTCTATGACATGCCAAGATGTGTCTGCGTGTTATTCAGGTTGCGAGAGAGTGATACTTTTCAAGTAGATAACAGTAAGGCCGAACATATGTATTCATAGTTGCCGTGTTTTATTCTTTCAAGCTTTCAAACTCGCTCTTTCAGTTAGACATTAGAAAATGTGATTACCTCAAAGTAATGTTAAAAGAGGAAGGATGGAGAATGTTTGAAGCTTCTCTGAGTGGTCTTGGCTTTAAATTGATGATACTGTTGTAAGTTAGGGTTGTAACAGGAAGACCTAGTCCCTTTGATTGTTACTTTATGTTGCTTCCTTTTAAATCAACAAACATAAAGGAATTGGCACACTGTGTACTTCCTTTAACAGTAATTGCAGACAGTATCTATCATCTGGTTATGGAAAATGACCTGGCAGAATTGATGTTATGATCTAGAAAACAAAGATCAGAAGCTTTTCCAGTGGCTGTCACAAGCATGTGTTAACCGCAAATACGCAATATTTAGAATAATTCTTGTGCCAAGTTGTACACAAATATGAGTACTAAACAGTCTGGATATAATGCTTATGAAGATGCAGCAATCTTTAGTTAACAGTTTGTTTTTTTTACCGTATTAAGCATTTAATTGAGGTTGGTCTTGCTTGGTACATTTGAAAAGGCAAAAAAAAAAAGAAAAACAGATCTCCCACACCAGACTCATTTAAGCACTTCCAGACATTCAGACATATACAGTATATTACTCTGTTCAACACATCTTTCTGCCTTTCTACTCATGACGTTAACCTTTTTATAGTCCACCACACTTTTCTGCACTCCTGCAACCCCTGTGAGACAGCTGCTACTCTGAGACTTGTCTGGTCTACAATCATTAGAGAAAAGCAGGCATAGGGTCCCTTTTTTTCCTTATGAATCTGTTGCCCCTCCTGGTTATGTGCATCACCAGATTTGAGGGTTGAAAGCCCTCACTGTAGGCAATGAACCACTAACACACTCGCATATACTGTATATCTATAGGACAAGCTCACACACACATACACATCGGTGTGCCTGAGCGCCGAACAGTCACACACTAAAAGCCACCACTTTGTGGTTGGGTAGTTCACACTAACATGCTAATATTGTTGCAACAATGGTTTGTTTCATTGTCATTGTTGCATATTTTCCACACTGGCTTCCCATGTTGCAGTGTCTCTGTATCTCTTTCCTCTTCCTGTGTCTTTCTCCAGCTTTCTGACAGCAATACAGTAACATTATAAATGAAGGCTTCTTGTCACCTGTGCATTTACGTGACACAAAGACAGAAAGAGGACAGAGAACGGCTGAAGTGAACAGAAGTCCAGAGATAGGAGACAGTTAATCTATAGGAAGAGCTGCCACTCATGGGGAATAATAACATAGCATTCATGTTTAAAACTTTATGGTCATTTAGGGGTTTTCCTCTACACAATAAAATCCCACCGCTTACAGTGAGACTCAGAGGAGCAGATCGTTAGGCTTCACGTTTTCTGCTGCTCTTCTTAGCACATATTTTACCCTGACATTTGTATTGTAAATAGATGACAAAAAAAAAGTTTTTTGTTACGTTTTTTTTTTTTTGTGCAGCATGTTTGATTTACGTTGGATGCCGTTTAAATATACAGAATGTTCTTAAATCATACAACGCTGGACAGCAGGAACTGCCCAGCTCTAAAATGCAACAGTATTTTAGTTAAGCAGATCCCAGAACAGCTTGTATATTTGAAGTTTTCTTTCTAAAATACTTTTCATTTTAAAACTAGGAGAAGCTAAAAGCAGTTTTGTTCACATCGCCACATTTATTATACACATGCATTGATGCTTTTTGGAGCAGCTGGCTGGGTTGTTTTAAACATATTCCCTTAAAGTAAATTGCTGTACATTATTTCTAGTGCAGGCTCCCCTCGACACTGTGATGTGGCTTTGATTTAGGCCAAAACATTTCCAAAATGTGCTACGCGTCACAAATCGAACATGAGCAGGCTGTGTCCTTCCTGCTCACAGTGATTTCAAGGTTGGGATGGTCTCTGGTGAATACACTGAGGGATTTGCGACATCTCTGTGGCGTACTGTAGTTGTCAGATGTGTGAAGTGTTACTACTGCATTCATCCTGTAGAGAGCGCTGCTTAGCCTCTTGAACACTGATAGTCTGGCTCTGTGACTTTACAAAAAAAGCTAACTGACAAACATCCCCCACCAGATTCCCCTATACTGTACTTATTTAAGCTAGCGCTCTGTTATTGTGTCTGGAACACTAAATATTATCAGCACCACATGGCTCGTGTAAAGAACCCTTACAGGGAAAAAAAAAAAGGTTTTGTGCACTTTGAACACAGTCTTGTTCATTTCTTGATGCACTCAAGTGATATAACTGTACTCAAGTTGCTTTACTGTATATTGGTAAAATCTTGTCAGCTGTGTACTGTACGTCTGTGCTTCTGGGAACAAAACCGTCTTGGTAGTTTAGTGAAACTTACGGTGATCAAAGAGCAAGTGATCAAATAGTCAACAGTTAAGTCTAGAAAACTTACGAACAACATATAGGCGTATTTATTATCGTATCGTTCCTTCCAAACAAATCCCTCGAGTTGCCTGAAAGCAACACACGTCACATGACACATGCGTGGATCATATGTGAAAATAATAATAATGTGAACCTTTCTTTTGTTTTGTTTTGTTTTTTTTTTCTTTGCAGGCAGAATAACTGAAATATCAAAGCACTTTGATAGATGTAGGTGCTGGACTGTGTATAGAGGAATAGGAGAAAGTTGTAGTCTTGTTGTGTCTCAGTAGCTCATTGAAAGAGTGCGCCGTCATATGAGGAGATGAGCTGCTGTTTGGTGGATTTTAGTGGAACTTGGGTTATCGATGTTGTGCTGCTGGCTTTGATAGTCAAACACTCAGCTCTCCAGGCTGCCCCGATGATATTCTTGTCGACATTCTCCGGGATTTACATTCTGGCCAAACTGCAAGGTCACATTTACTGAATGGAATCGTATATTTTTTATCTTCTGCTCAAAAGGCTCAATGAACTTTGTGCCACCTTTCTTTAATATAGTTTACACTAGGATAGACGTAACAACAAGACGGGTTAACAAAATGTAAGTTATTAGCAGAAGATAGTAGCTTTCAAACTTTATTTACATGCATAAAAACTGTAAATTCTACGTTTTCCATGTCCTGCCAAACTGACAGACATGTTCAAAAAGTTGTGCACCAACACTTGGACTCAAGTTTGGTTTGTTTGTAATGGAAAAATAAAAAAAAATTTTGTTTTTTGTTAATCTAATGTATTAGCACAACGTGACTGGTTTAAGGGTACAGTCAATATGCATTTAATATGACTGCCTTACATTTAATGTTTGGCAATAGTTGCACTTTAAGAAAAACTGTTTATCTAAAATCTTTTATAAACAGAGTACTGCAATCACTTTTAATTAACATGTTGCTATAATGTTTAAAAGTGCAAAATGTAAGAAATACATTGTTATTAGCTTACAAGCTAATACAACTTAGCCTGGTTACCAAGTCTCTACCAAATTCAAACATTTTCTTCCTTATTTACATTAACTTTGTTTTGACTGATAACGTAAGAAATTGTTCAATAAATGACTTGGTCAAATCAAGGGAAATTGGGAATATAAAATCAATATTTTTCAAAAGCAGGAGTGTTTTCGTCATATTCTCTTTTATTAAATAAATAATCTCTACATATTTATTGCACCAGACCACTAAAAATCTAATTCTACATAATACTTATTTGTAATGTACAGCTTTCAAACTGATGTTATTATTGCCAAAATCTACAGTTGAGGTGATCAGTAATGGACCATTAAATCTACCAAGATTATAAAGATTTAATAGAATTGCATTACTTATTATTCAGTACAGCATCATTTAGTGAAAGATGATATGGGAAGAAGTTAATGTTGCTTTGCAGCTTGGACAAAAGGTAATAACCGGATTCACTCTAATATCAACTCACAATGGTTCCGAGTAGCCTTTTAACAACACCCTTCCACTAGTATCTCACACTGTCCCTTGTACATAATCAACACTGTGTTTTTATCACCCCAGAAGTATTTAATTAAAGTTAAAAACAACAGAAAAATGCAAAAAAAATCTTACGTTTTAACGGGATGTTGTGGATGTTGCCAGTTGAACATACCTGTTCATGTAAACCTGCAACAGCTTAGCTCAATAAAAGTGTTATTGTATGGGTGAAAGCATAAGTAAGGAAACATACTTTTTTTCCTTTTTCAGAGTCTGCCTTTTTTCTCCAAGAAAAGGGCTGATGAAGTTTCAAGAATGTTTTTTAAAATGTGTTCAACACATCTGAATACATGTGTGAGGTTGTCTCTGTTCTGTTTTCAGAAGATCGATTAAACACGACGACACTAATTACTGGTTTCAGGAAGTAGTGACGTAATCGGTGTGAAATGCACCGACGCGTACTGGCCTGATCTGTCTGATGTCTACCACAACAGAGTGAGAGTAATGAAAACCAAACTTTGTGTTTTGGCATGTAGTATGGACTCATGTCCTGTATTAGACCTCCCCTGAACTAACACAGTGACATAACTACCAACACAGGACATAGTTAGGGCAAGTCTTGGACCAAATTGTTTCATCACCGTCAACAGAATTATGAAGAAATCTAAAGCTAAAGTCCACGTTAAAAAAAAAAATTAGAGGTGAAATTAACATGTAGTATAACTGAATACGTAGTGTGTTGGTAGATATGTACCTGGAGCCCCAACCTGTCTCAGTCCTACAGAGGTTTGTCAACACTCCAGTACTGAAAAAGAAGCTGATTGTTTTATCTTTTATTCCACTCACAGCAACCACTGGCTGGCTGCTCAGTAAAACCAAAAATCTGATTAAACATCAAAAGTAGAGGTTTCACTTCACACTAAAAGCTGTGCTTCGGTCCCCTGCTCATCCTTAGAAACCAACCACAGACTTAATATTTTTCAACAGCAGACAAAGGAGCCTTCCTTTCAGTACTGCCGAGTGGACACTCTGTAGCGTGTGCTGTATTATTGTTTAGAGCACAACACCGTTGCAAGAGCATGCAGGAGACAACAAACCAACAGTTGGTTGTTAGAAGCATCCGTCCCATTAGATAGCTCTCATCTCCCCCTTCAATTCTGAATATTTGGTATGAAAGAGATGTTCATTGTGTTTAATTGTTAACTAGTGATGTGAATATTAATCATAAAATAAAAAAGATGGGCAAGAAAACTCAGTGTTGTTGCTTCATTACTTCGTGACAAACTGGATTTTAAAGACGAATGTGCAATTAATAACATCTAGACATGTAGTGAAGGCATAAGGGCATAAAAATTGTTAGTGTTTTTAAACACTAAGGAATTTAATTTAAACACTTGAACTGTTTAAATTAAATTTAGTTTTTTGTAAGCAAGAATTCATAATAAAAATATATGATCAAATCATTGTGACCATACACGAATAAATTCATTGGAATATCTGATGAAGTTTATTTGTCAGATTAAAAGTCATTTAGTGACATATTAGACATACTTTTTATTCAGTCCACATTTCTGTACTTAAAATGTTTTGATTGGTCTGATGTAATATTCTGATTTATATGTTTTCATTATGTTTCACTGTGAGATGAGTTACTGAAATAAATTAACTTTTAAATAATGTTGTACCTGTACAAGCAGATTCCAATTCGGTTAAATTTTATAAGAGAAGTGTCCATCCTTTAGAGCTGCTTTGGACTTTCTAAAGCAAACAAAACAAATCTGACAAGATTCTATAAAGCTTGATGGGAAAAGTTATTATGCATTTAGATAGTTTAGTTTTATACTCGGGTAAAACATCACATTTTGAGATGACAAGGTCTGATACTGCTACATGTTTGTACCATAAGTAAAGTTACTGATTTTTAACTTAGGATTTTCTCTTTATACAAGACATTTGTTGGGCCTTTTAAAATGATTTCTCAGTGTTTTAGACGAACACCACTATTACAATAAAATACTTACCCAACAGAATCCTTGCACTCACAGTAATAACTTCGTGCCACATGTTTAATCTGCAAAGAGGCGCTTTGGTGAAAACTAGTGAAGAAGCTGATGAGATGCAGGTGTGTTGGGGGGAAACTGCGCCATCTTTCGGTCAAACATGGAATTAGCGGATGTGAAGATGGACGCATATGGTAGGTCTGAATTTTGGGGGATGTTGTAGACACTGAACTTATTCAGCTGTAGATACTTTTTGAAATAATGATGTAGTTGTTGGAGTGAATGCCGAATAGATTTACTTTATGTGATTCAAAGGCGCCGGCTAACACTTGAAGCCGTGTTAGCCGTTACTAACACGGCTTCAAGTGTTAGCCGTTACTAGCTTGTACAATAAAACTGTAGCGTATTTTAACGTCAAGAAATTTAGTCCAGACTTCTAGAGTGAACTTGTAGCTGCTGTTTTTCCACCAGATACATTAAAACAAAGCAGGGAGGAAATTGACTTGCAGAGCTTTTCGTGCAGAAACGTGATGATCCGCACATTTAGCTACAACACTTTTGACACGAAGCTGAAGTTGGTTTCCGATTGCAGCTTCCGATTCGGGGAATGAATTAACCCTTTCATGCATAGTGGTCACCAGTGATGGGATTTTCGGCTCCTTTTCGAGATGCGGCTCCAATGGCTCTTCTTACTGTGGAGAGCCGGCTCTTTCGGCTCCCAAACGGCTCCCCATATATATTTTTGACATTATTAATTAATAGCTTAAACCTAATTTTATAATATTTTGTTTCATTATTGACATTGTTAAGCACTTATGATGAGTAAAACTGCCGCATAACAATGCCTTATAAATAAACCTTTTATTATAACCAATTAAATTATCACAAAATAGCACCACTTCCACAAAAATAACTTAAAATAAATTAAACAGTTAAATATAAATACAAACACTCACCACAATACGAAAAAGTATCAAAGCAGCTTCATAACAGAAAAGGTGCCACAATACAAATATCAAATAATATTCAGTGTTATGTGTGATTGGTCAGATGTGTGGAGCACACGCTTGACATGAGGGCAGTGGACTGACCGAGGGAAAAAAACTCTCCGCTCTAGCACTGGCAGAAGAGCAAAACGCGCAAGGAGAGGGAGAAGGGGGAGGAGAGACAGCGAGGCACCGCAGGACAAAAAAATAAATAATGTGGGGAAAAACGATCGGCTCTGGCACTTGCAGAGCACAAGCACAACGACAGGGAGGCAGAGAGACAGCGATATACTGTAGAAAAAAACCCGGCTCCCAAATAGGATCCTAAACGGCTCCTATTGTGGAGCCGGTTGTAATCGTTCACTTCAAAGAGCCGGCTCTTAGAGCCGGATCGTTAGCGACCGACACATCACTAGTGGTCACTACAGTGGACAGCTATCTAAAAGCCATTTTCTTGTGCTTCCTGTGGATTTTTATGTTATAAATGCACACAGACCACCTGAAGTGGACACTAATGCATTATAAAATATACCATCAACTACTGGCCATCAGCTGCAAATGCAAGAAATTATTTTTGTTAAATACAATATGGCCGACAGACAAAAAAGCATGAGAACCGACCTGGTCCCTCCTTCTACTGTAGACGACTCTTGCAAGTAAAAAAAATGTTGTGACATCAGATAACCCCTAAGGAACAATACTACTGATGTATTTTTCAAATAACAACTTTGTATTTGGACAAAATTACAATTGATCACATAAAAAAAAGAAAATTAAAAAAATATATTTTTACAAAAAAATGTTCCTACCTTTTTTTATGCCTTAAGAAAAAAATTTTAAAAAACGGAAAAAAAATTCTGACACAAAGGATCATAATTCATGCATGAAAGGGTTAAGGGCGAGTCCACCTAATTTTTCCACCACCTTCTACACATTTCACCTACTCCAGTTGAAAAGCTACACATAGACTCTTCAAACCTGGACTAGGTTATTGTCAACTAATAGCAGAATATTTAAAACCAAGTTTGTGATTTGTGAAGCCTTAAACTCATTTCAATAAACAATTCAGCACTTTTGATGCAACTGGATCGCACTGGAATTGCTCCAGTTCCACAACTAGGAAAAAAAGGATAAATGCTTTGAAACGGTTTGTGTTTTAAAATTTAACACATTTGAAAATATTTTTCTTAGCATATTTATAACATGCTAACAAATGACAAACTATTTGTTAGCATGTTTAAGTTGCTCGCTGTATAAGAAACTTTGGTCAAAACATAAAAAACTGGAATTTGGTGTATCATGGCTGTATCCATGATATTTATATTTGCATTACAGTGAAATAAAACACTGCTTGCAGACAATGAGACTACAATGTAAATTTTCTTGGCAAATAGTGATAGTAACTCAATTTTTCACCATGTATTGACAGCAAGTTGAAATGATCCCAAAAGTGAGCTGTCCCCTTTCTTCTACCCTTGCTCCTGATGGCTGGATGGCATGGCATTGCAACCTTGGGCTCAAAGATAACCTGTGAAATTCTTGCTGGCTGCCTTCCGAGCGCTGATGTTTCAGCTTACAGTTGAGGGTCAGTGTCTGACGCACAGCAGAGGGACAAAGCGTTCCTGTATTCAGATAAGCAGCAACAGGTGAGGGTTAAGGAATAGACAAGATGCAGTAATTCAAAAAAGGTCTCAAGGGATGAACATTGAAATGACTTAAATCCAGTTTATTTAGAGGGGTATTAGATTTTATTCATTTAATAAGGAGCTACTGTACTGACAACACTTTTGTCATAATTCTATTTTTACCTAGTAATGATTTTTATTTTAAGTACAGTCAGTTGTTGCTGGTAGATGTTTCCACAATTTTGAGTTACCACAGGTGTGACATTTGGAATTTAACTAATTGTTAATTAATGTTCCATAATTAAATATACAACTGTTTCTGGGGTTTATCAGTAACACTGTGTAATGCACCTTTTACTGACTTTGGGTCTAAATAGTCTCTGAGGGAGAGAGTATTCAAAAGATAATCAGAATGTGGTCTAATATACTTATTGATTCCATGAATCTAATAGTTATAATAGTGTTATGGCAATATTTTTACATCCAAAGATCATATTCATTTGGTCTAAACTGATTCTACTTGATTCATTTAGTGAAATCGTTTTTTTGACTAAATTATATTTGATTATACGTGTTTGTAAAAATCTATGACAAGTCATGTGCTTTTTTAAATCTATCTGGGCTGGAATTTAGGATTGAGAACTGGCGACATAAACCAGGACAAAATGTCAAGCAACAACATCATATATAGGGGCAATGTTATAGTTCTGTAGTATATTTGTCATTACAGGAAGCAACTTGCCCAGTCTTACTATCTGGCTTGTCAAACAATATCAAACAAGTCACAGTAAAAGTAAATTGCTTTCCTTTTGTTGAGAGGATATTGCTGATAGAGTGTTATCTTTCAAAGATTAGGAGGTCTATTGGATTTACAAAAGTTGCTCTAAATCTGGATGAAAACACAGCCGTTCACTTGTGGGTATTCATGCTCCTCCAGCTGAATGTTGTCCTTCCTGTTATCTATAGGATGAATGTTAGTGGGTTGGAGTAGCCTTACTGATGTATAACTTGTGCATGGGTTGTAAGTTTATAAATTGAAAGCTGGTGTCATATTGTACTTATCAGTACTATATGTTCCATACAGCCTGAGAAAACTCTGGTCACTCCAACAATTTGCCTGGCATCTCAATATACGATTGGCATAATGCAAAATTTTACAAGTTATCTTTAGAACTTATTAAAACCTTGTTTGATCTTATGACTGGAAACTGGGTATTGCCTAGTTTGTGTCAAGCTTATCCTGGTGAAAAGGGAGAGTCACAGATTCACCAAGTATACAATACACCTAAACATGACAGTTAGATAAACCAAGTTTCCGTGAATTTTTCCTACATTCACAACGACTGCCTTTACTGCTTGTGTTTGTTCTTCGAAACAAAAGCTCCTGTTTCTCTACTCAAGATGTTTCAGAAAATTTAGTAATGACATTAGACTTGTATAGTGCTTTTCAACTGTCAAAGGATTCTCGGAGAAGCTTTACAAAAAAATCAGTCATTTCCATTCACACACTGATGATGGTAAGCTAATGGATTGTAGATTTTTTTAATAGCAGAAGATTAAGTATTTTATGAAAATAAAATAAGAAAGGATACATTTTAGGTGGATGTAGAAATATACAAGCAAATTGTAAAAGCTAACTTTATACTTAGTTTTTTCTTAACTGGGCATAAAGAGAATGGCCTGATTTTGATGTCGCTGTCTGGACATGCCTCAAAATCTGCAGAGAAAGGAAACGAAATGCTGAAGCTGAAAAGGTAACCCAAACATTTCTGTTGAAACTTTCAAGCGTATCTGAGCTCCATTCGTGGGTGAGTCAGATTACTAACTTTACTGCACCTTAGAGATACTGACTTGCATTGAATTTATTAACCTTTTTGATGTATCATACCAAGAATCTTAAATTAATTAGATCAGAACTAGGGGACAAAAAGATAAATACTGTGAGCCAACTCTACAGACCTAAGTGGGTGTACTATCTGACTAGTAGTTTGAATTGATAGAAAATAGATATTTATTTCACTCAAGGAACTGTATTATTCTACAGAAAAAAACCTTGTTTGATCTAACTATTTTAAATTGTGACCATAGCCAAACATGTTTATTTAAAAATTGTACCACTAGACTGCTGCTAGGCCTCTGATGTGCCAACACTATCAGTAATCCATGCTGCGCCTTGCAAGTGTTTTTTTGTGCTTGCTTCCCCAACATATCCATAATGCACACTACATCTTTGCCTCAACGTAAACTTCTGAACTACTTGACTCTAATCTATTCCCAGCCTTAACATAGCAGATTGTCCTCCATGAAAGGTCCCCATTCCCAGCTGTCCAGAGTCCTTGTATCTCTGACTTCTGTGATCACAAGGGGAGATGTGAAGCACCTTGTCTCTCTTAATTTTGCAATCTATGACAACTGTGGTTTCAGATGAAGTTTCTATTGTTAGAATGCTTGTTATGTTCTGATGGTTACTTGAGGAGGTGTTGAATATGTGTCCCTGCCTCCATATGCCCTTCTGCTGTCTTGCCCATCTCCTTGACTCCACTTCGGTAATAAACTTGTCTGTGACTGCAGCATCACTGCATAAGCTCAGGTTTGAAATCTACTAAAGATTAAAGAAGTACCTTGGTGCTTGGGACTCAACGTTGCTTCAGAAATAAAAGTGAGAACAGGTAGGGCTCGATTGTTTTACATTTTAGATTTCTTAATTTGTGAAATGCCTAAGTATCATATGCTTGTTAAACCAATCTACTTTTTTGTTGTATCCTAGTTAAACTAATGTTTGTAATTCTACATCTCCTCAGTTAAAAATTGGTTACAGATAATGAAAAATAGATATCTAAGAGCTTAAAGAAGTAGTCAAAAAGCATATGTTTCTAGGCAAACATCTATGCCTTTCACAGATATTATCTAGGTTGTTTAAGAATGTAATACTTTCTAAACCTTTTGATTAAATGTTAAAAGCAATAATTTACCATGTGGATGGTTTGAAGTGCTACAGAGTCTAATTTTCTTATTTTTATGTGTTTTTCGATTGAAACATCAAAGACCGATACCATGAAGCAGCATGCATCAGAGGACTGGGACATCCTTCATACCAGCATCCCACTAACAGGTAATGCCATTAGGTACTGGGGATCATACTTGGAGCATATTTGCATTTGGTAAAAATTCAGTAGAGCTGATTTTTACAGTTTGTTCAGCTGGAGGACCTCAAGTAGTAAAGCTTTGATATTTAATAAAAATAGATCTTCTAGAATGGCTTAATTTTTTTTATCCTCATGGAGTTAGTGGGTCCATCATTTGGTTCTGCTATTGTTTCATCTTTTTATGTAACAATCGGCATGCCTGGATGTATGTTGATGATATGGTGCAACCACAAAACCTCCCAAATCCCTCTATTTTCCTGAGATAATGCAAAGGGTCATAGGAACCAAAACCAAGTCATCAATCCCATTGCTTTGTCACTGTTGGTGAGGTATCACTTGGCTTGACATTTAGTTAAACTTGGAAAAAAATCTCTCTACCTAAGACAAAGTATTTTGTTAATATTTAAAAATCCAGTGTTATTGCTTTTCTCTATGCACAAAGTTCACATTTTCTTTTTTATGATGTGTAAAATATGAGTCATCGCTAATGTCTTTATTTTATATGTCCTATGAGCTAGATTATGTACTAGTTCATCTGTTTTTAAGGTTTTGTTTGGGGTTTGGATGCTTCTTTTTTTTTAACTTATTCTAAGTATTGTTTGGTCATGTCAAATTCGACATATCAACCTTTTATTCATTTGTGTTGCATAGAATACTATATACTGTACTTTACCAATGAAATGTTCAATAGTTCATAATTATTGCACAATATTGCGTAATTTTAAGATAAATAAGATAACATTATGGACAAAATGTTGAAGTGCAGTCTTCCACATTTTTCAGCAACCCTAGCAAAGATGTAGAAGAATTCTTAAAATAAAAAAATATAATGGTTTGGAGGAGAATGGTATTGATCATTTTGCTGCTTCCTCATAAGGATCTTTGGAGACATTTTCTTACAGCCTTTAAAATCCTCTTCATTGTTTTGTTAAGCGAATGGGAATATTGGTAGTGAGATAAATCTCAAATAATTATTTGGTTAAAGCTTAAATTGTTTTAAACTTTTTAATTTCTGTACTGGCTGTGGACATGGGCTACTTTAGAAAACTAGTTATTCTCGTATTGCCGTTGTTTGTCCAATGAAGATCAACATTTATTTCAAAGGCATGTTCTCTTGTCTTTTCCATTTTGAGTGGCAAGGAGTAAATTACTTCTGTGTTACTACACAATTATTCCCCACAGAAACAGGAAGTTGTGAACTTCTAATAAAATACTCAATACTAGTCAATTTTAAAAGGTAAAGCACCAGTAAAAACGCTTCACTATTTATTTTATAAAGTTGATATGGGTGTCAATAATCTTGACAGTCCAAAAACCCAGTTTTCGCATGATTTATTTTTCCTCAACTGAATGACAGTCGTCATATTATGGGTTGAATTTTCATTAAATTTTCCATGAAAGTTTAGGCTCCTGCAATAAAATAATTTAGTTCTTACAAGGTTGCAAATAAATATGGAGAGTACTGAATTTATAATGTTTTTGATATTGTAGAATATTAGATAATTTATAGGTAGATTCAAATGTCATTAGAAAAGGATATAGTATTGTTGCTTCCTCAGATGATGCAGTAGATTACACTCTAGCTGCAGTATAACTGATGTATGAATATAATGGTGCCCCGTTACTACCATGTCAGAGTGACTTGAGTTTCTATATTTAGTTAAAACTAAGAAAATAATAAAAAATCATAGTACAATGCAAGTAGTGTGCATTGTACACTACTTGTACAGTGTACAATGCAAGTAGACAATAGGAATTAGGCTGCACTGTAAAACTGTAAAATAATGTATTAAAACCCTACGAGTCAATACAATCATAAATAAAATGTGTATAATATATGAATCTAACAATGGCAAAAGATGCCTTCATCCTTTAGTTTTTTGTAATTTAGTACTTGAAAGTGGAGGATCAAGAAACAGTCATGGCCTACTTTTAGATGCAAATTCATTTTATTCTACTGAACAAACTACATGCATAGGGAGACACCAGTAAGATAAGAAGTGCCTCAGAAGTAGGAATTCATTCCATCTCCTTTACTCTTCCTCGTGCCCTTTCTGAAAAAAAAGAGAGAGAAATATATTCAAATAGTTACATAGCTATTTTATTTGTGATTCCTTTTTTATCTGTTAAATGTTCGCAACATTGCAACACATGCTTCAGTCTTGGACATGGTTTACTCAAACCTATTGTCTTTATACTTACAAGATTTTGTTGAGAAAAGTTCTTGCTACTATTTTAAGTCTCATTTAAACATCTGTATATAATAGTTTTGCACTGAATCTTTGGGTATTTTAACCTCAACACATCACTTAAATATTACAAATTCTAACTTGAACTAACCTTTGACCCCACATCGCGGCTCTTGGCACGTAGTTTGTTGACCTGAGACTCTGCGATATCAGCTCTCTCCTCAGCTTCATCAAGCTCATGTTGAATCTTGCGGAACTTGGTGAGATTATTGTTGGCCTGTTCCTCCTGTTTAGCAAAGTGACATATTCTGGTAAGTGTCACGTGCTTTTAAGGTAATCATCACAAATGTGTTTTTTAATCAACTTTAATAGAAGTTATTACAACTTTGCAAATTTATTGATATACTCTTGTTCCGGGTGAAATGTAATTGCATCAAGTCTAGGTGCTGTTTTTTGCCTGTTATCTACTTCAGCTATGAAGCATTAATTACAGATTGTGGTGATTTATGAAACCGAAGTACTTACTGCCTCCTCTGCAGCTTTCTTGTAGGATTTGACTTTTAGCTGTAGTTTGTCCACCAGATCTTGCAGACGGGACAGATTCTTACGATCTTCCTCTGTCTGAAATAAATAAGAGAAACATTTTTGTTTTTTTTAATTAAATGTTAAATAAAATGTTGGAGTGTCTTTAGGTCATACCTCAGTTTGTCAACTTGGAAGTAGAAGCAAGAAGTAAGTGATCAAGTAATCTCATGAGATGCTTTGGTGACTCCTTGTGATTAATTGTGCATGTCTGGAAAACTTTTGGTGGATTTGAAAGCCGTTTTTGGCATTTTGTTTGACTAACTTCAATGTGCCAATTCATATTTTGTTGTAGCATAAAGATGGGTACAATCTTAAGATAGTTGTGGACAGGCTTAGTGAAGTTATGTCCATTTGTTTGTTGTCTAACTGTTCTAACATTTCTTAAAAGAGAAAAAAAAAACATTTCCCTCACCTGATATGTCAGCTCTTTGATGCGTCGCTCATATTTGCGAATTCCCTTGATGGAGTCACTGGACCTTCTTTGTTCAGCCTCCACTTCATTTTCCAGTTCTTTGATCTATTGCAAAATTTTTTAAAATGGTGTTTATGAGGAAATTATATGAATCCAGGATGTCAAATATTGAACCAGAGAGATGATTTAGTTGTGTTTTATTCATCAAGAGATTTTTAAAATTACACTCACCCTGGCCTCGAGCTTCTGGATCTGCTTCTTGCCTCCCTTCATGGCGATCTGTTCAGCTTCATCCAGACGGTGCTGCAAATCTTTGATGGTCTGCTCCATGTTCTTCTTCATGCGCTCCAGGTGAGCGCTGGTGTCCTGCTCTTTCTTCAGCTCTTCTGCCATCATGGCAGCATCAGTGATGGCCTTCTTGGCCTTCTCTTCAGCATTTCTGCACTCCTGCACAGCCTCCTCCACTTCAGTTTGAAGCTGAGCAATATCACCCTCCAGCTTCTTCTTCTGGTTAATCAGGCTGGTGTTCTGTTCACATGTAAATTGAAACCTTTTAGAATCTTCAGTAATATTCTTCAGTATATACTTGTGAAGAAATTTCTTAAAATTGTCTCACCTGTGAGTGGAGTAGCTGCACCCGCTCACTAACATCCAGCAGCTCTTGCTCAGCAAGTTTGCGGCTTCGTTCAGTTTGCTCTAAAGCGCCCCTCAGTTCCTCTACTTCAGCCTGAAGCAAGTTGTTGCGTCTTTCAACAATGGCAATGTTTTCCTTCATGTCATCACTGGCTCTCAAGGCGTCGTCAAGTTGGAGCTGGGCATCCTGAAATAGTGACATTTATTGTGAGGAAAATTGATGAATAACATTTAGGGGTAAGAGCATGGAATGTGAAGATTGAAATCGCTAGAAGTTAATATGACTTTGCCTAACCAAGTAATGTTGCTTTTCAGACCATAATTAGGAGAAATGAGTCAGAACTGGTTCAGAGCAATAATATTATTTTCTAGATCTTGGCAAAATAGAATGTCATTAGAATCCAATCTTGTAAATTGTTTGATTGAAGTTTTTCTAAACCAAACAATCTGGATTATTGAATTCACAGAAAACTACTACTATAATGCAGACCTTAAGGTGTGAATGAACAGACTTGAGTTGCTTCTGGGCCTCAGCCGCCTGCCTGTTGGCTTGGCTAAGCTGGATCTCCATCTCATTGAGGTCTCCCTCCATCTTCTTTTTCAGACGAAGGGCTTCATTCCTGCTGCGAGTTTCAGACTCAAGGGAGCTCTGAAGAGTATCCACCATCCGCTGTTGGTTTCGCTTTACTTGTTCCATCTCTTCCTCTTTCTCAGCCAGCTTTCGCTCAAAGTCCGCTTTTATTTGGTTCAACTCAAGCTGGACTCTGAGAATCTTCCCTTCCTCATGCTCCAGTGAGGCCTATAGAAACAGGATGAGTTGTTTGAAATATTTTTTTTTACCAAATACCAAACACTACAATATTTTAATTCTAGTAAACGTTTTGCTCTGCACTTTACCTCTGCTTCCTCAAGAGCGGTCTGTATCTCAGACTTTTCTTGTTCCAGCTGCTTCCGTATCTTCTCAAGCTCATGAATGTTCTTTCCTCCCTCGCCAATTTGCTCAGTGAGATCAGATATTTCCTCTAAAATGTAATTGACACAATATGTTAATTCTACTTTGTAATTAATTTGTCTGATGTTTTATTGATGAACAACCAACCTTGTAAGTTCTTGTTCTCCCTTTTCATGGTCTCCAGATGTTCGAGAGACTCTTCATAAGAGTTTTTAAGTTTGAAGAGTTCGGTGCTCAATGATCTGGCTTCTTTCTGAGAACTCTCCAGCTCACACTGAGACTCTTCGTATTTCTGTTTCCACTCAGACAAGACCTAAAAAAATGATGGAGATGTAAGTATTTTCTCGTTAGGTGTGGTAAGTTCATACAGCGGTCTCTGTATTTTTCAACCTTGTCAAAGTTCCTTTGCTTCTTGTCCAGAGCAGCAGCAGCAGCATTAGACCTCTCCACATCCACCATGAGATCTTCAATCTCATTCTGCAGCCTGTGTTTGGTCTTCTCCAGAGAGGAGCACTTGGCATTCACTGCTTCAACAGCCTCCTCAGCCTCCTGCAGACGCTGAGCCAGCTTCTTCCTGGATTATTGAAGAATCCATGATTGGGATTGGCTGCTTTCAAACTTTTTACAGTCACTGAAATTCAAATGTGCTGTACTCACTTGGCTTCTTCCAGTTCCTCGGTTCTCTGGATGGCATCAGTTTCGTACTTGGTTCTCCACTGAGCCACCTCAGAGTTGGCCTTGGACATGCTGCGCTGCAGTTCAGCCTTGGCTTCCTGCTCCTCCTCGTACTGCTCCCTGAGGAGGTCACAGTCATGGCGAGCAGACTGTACCGCATGGGCTAGTGCATTCTTGGCCTGAAAAAAAAGCATATAAAAGGATATAGTCACTGTCAATAAATCATCTTTATTTTATGGAGTCTCTTGGTTCCCACTTGCCTTGATTTCCTCTTCCAGTTGTCTTTTGAGGTCTTCAATTTGTTGTGTGTACGACTGCTTTCCTCTGGTGAGTTGAGACACTAAGGAATCCTTTTCCTCAAGCTGCCTTATAAGTTCACCTGAGAATGAATTTAAAAATTAGGTTTTCAATTGATAAAGTTTATGTATGCTATTCAAGAGGTTTAAAGTGCATGTTTATACCATTTTCAGTTTGAAGCTTAGCTTTCTGCATGGTGAAGTCATTGATGGTACGCTGTCCCTCTTCTGATTTGGTTTTATATTCATTCAACTGATCCTCAAGAGACCGACACATTTTCTCCAAATTGTTCTGAAACAAAGTAAATACAAGTATGAATAATCATCACCATGTGGGACAAGACAAGAGTAATATTTTCAGCCAACAACAAGAAAACATTGGGTTACTTAATATTTATCTTACCTTGGCCTTGACAATCTGCTCCATATTGGACACAACATCATCCAGCTCCAGTCTAAGCTCGCTCTTCTCCTTCTCCAGCTTCTGCTTGACTCTCTGCAAGTTGTCGATCTGTTCTCCCAGGTCAGCAACAGTGTCGGATTGTTTCTTCCTGAGAGTGGCAGTGGTGGCTTCATGGTGCAGCGTGGCCTCTTCGAGGTCTCTGCGGAGTTTCTGGAACTCAGCCTCCCTCTTCTTGTTCATCTCAATCTGGGCGGCTGTGGCTCCTCCAGCCTCCTCCAGTCTCTCACTGATCTCCTCTAACTCTCTAGCCAAGTCTGCTCTCTGCTTCTCCACCTTGGCTCGAGCAGCTCGTTCTGCCTCAAGCTCTTCCTCCAGCTCTTCAATGCGGGCCTAGAACAAAAGGATTAAGGTTGCATATGCTTTTAAAAACTCACAGTCCTTCTTGTTAATATTTTGTCTGGTGATAAGTTTCACCTGCAGCTCCTTCAGTTTCTTCTGGAGCTGAGCACTCATTGCTTGTTCATCCTCTATTTTTCCATTGAGTTGGCTTATTTCAAAATCTTTCCTATGGATGATAAAAGGTACAGTGTATAAAATGATGCCTACTTAGAAAGTAGCTAGTGTTTTTCAAATGGGCTTCTTACTTTTTCAGCCTCTCTTCAAGTTGCTGCTTGTCATTTTCTAAGTCCATGATACTTTCTTGAGCCAACTTTAAGTCTCCCTCAAGCTTTCGCTTGGCTCTCTCAAGATCCATTCGTATTTTCTTCTCTTGTTCTAAGGATCCTTCAAGCTGCAGAGAGACAGGCAAATAATCATTTGTAGTCAAATAAACATAATACAGGATTCAGTTGTAATGTTTTAGATCTTACATCGTCCACTTGCTGTTCCAGCTTCGTCTTGGCCTTGGTCAGAGTGTTGACTTTGTCTTCCTCACTCTGCAGGTCATCCAGGGTTTGTTGATGAGCTTCCTGTAAAGCCTTTTTCTCCTTTGTGAGCTTGGCAATGATTTCGTCCAAAGCAGCCATCTCCTCTGTCAGGTTCTTGACCTAGAGGCCAAAAGGTTTTCAGTGTGTACCAATGGTATTTGACATGTGTTTTGGTGTAATGGTTGGTCATTGTGGTACCTTGTTCTCTGTAGCGTGTTTCTCTTTCTCCACCTTTGCCAGAGTTAGCTCTAAGTCATCAATGTCCTTCTTTAACTCAGAGCATTCATCCTCCAGCTTCCTCTTCTTAGCTGTCAGTTCAGCATTCATCTCCTCCTCATCCTCCAGTCTTTCTGTCAACTCCTTGATTTTTGCTTCCAGTTGAATCTTACTCTTGATCAGACCCTCACACCGTTCCTCAGCATCAGACAGATTATCTTGCTCCTTTTATCAAAAGAAATTAATATGTTTTACAGAATGGTTATCATAAATTATGTTCAGACATTAAAATCACAGTTTCAACATACAGTTTGGACTTGGAGCTGCAGGTCGTTCTTCTCTTGGAGAAGAGAGACCATTTTCTCTTCTAGTTCCTTCCTACGGGCTTCTGATTTTGCATAAGCCTCCTTGAGTTTGGTAAACTCCTCCTTCATGTTGGCCATCTCCTTCTCAGTCTCAGCTGATTTCAACAGAGGTTTGATCTTGAAGTACAACTTCATCCAGGGCCAATTCTTGACCCCCATGAAGGCACGGATGTTCCACTGAATCACAAGTAGTGCATCCCTGTGTGCATTGGAAATTGTACTTTTTAAGTTAACTTGATGACAGAATTATGTCTGTAGCACTGTTTTCTTTATTATTATTATTATTATTATTATTATTATTATTATTATTAGTGGGGTTATTAACCTTCGTTCAACAATCTTTTGGAATTCAACTCGAGCCAGAAGACCTCGTGAACGAGCTTGGATGCCAGTGATAATTAATGCCAGCCGATCATCTCTCATCTCCTCTAGTTGACCCAGAAGTCCAGCCTTGAAAAACACCTTTTAATAGATACAACAAGGGTTTAATCACTGATCTAAGCAGTGCATAGACTTCATTTTCTCTTAATATTTGACCTACTTTGGTGTGCCCAAGTTTGTACTGGTTGTGGTCTATATCCAAAGACCCCAACAATTTCTCAGCAGCTTTTTTGTTGTCAATAAATTGACCCTCAGGAATTGCATTGGGGTTTAAAATGCGATATCTTCAACAAAACAACAATGTGTCAGCATCAAATCTTTTGAATTAGATTTTTAATTTATCTTCATCAAAAACAACAAACCTCTGCTTGA
This sequence comes from Xiphophorus maculatus, assembly GCF_002775205.1. Taxonomy (NCBI): domain Eukaryota; kingdom Metazoa; phylum Chordata; class Actinopteri; order Cyprinodontiformes; family Poeciliidae; genus Xiphophorus; species Xiphophorus maculatus. The sequence continues at coordinate 10,036,808 of NC_036448.1, forward strand.
AGTCTCCATAGAGGATCCTGTTAGGGAAGCCTTTCCTACAGATCCTGATGCCTTCCAGAACACCATTGCAGCGCAGCTGGTGCATCACCAGAGGGTTCTCCATGGCCCCAGGAGTCTTGCTCTCGTTGGGGATGATGCAGCGTACAAAGTGGGGGTGGGTAGACCTTAGATTGGTCATCAACTTATTCAGGTTCTCCTGAATATTCCATAGACAACAAAGTTGAATACTCATTTTTCATATTTAAATGCAAGAATGAAAAGTAAATCCACTTGTTTCATGAAACAATGGAATAGAATCAAAGATAACAGGAAATGTAACAGCCATATTATACATAAGAAGGTAGAAACATATATAAACGGTTAAATAATAGAATTAAAACTTATATAACAAGCAAATGTGATAAAATTATTGCAAGTAAAGTATCTTAAGAGATTACTCCCACAAGAAGACTTGTTGTTAGGGATTTGTCTGGGATATAATGTTGAAACCACATGTGCCTTTAATTCTCATTTCTAAAATTGAGGGAGAAAAGATTAGAATTAATATGTTTGTGTGGGTTGCATTTCTGTTATCAGTTTAAGCTGATAAACTGATAAATAAGCAGTGTACCTTTGAACTTGAAAATGGGTAAACAGCATTTACTGGTGTTAAAATCATTACCAGAATGTTAGCATCAAGATAGAAATGTGTACATAATAATTTACACATGCCTATAAAATAACATTTATTTGTGGAAATGTATGACAGCTAGATTTCTTAACTGAAAATAACTGGACTACAAAACAGAATATACATGATGTTTATCAAATTTTGGTTGATGGTTGGAGAGAATATCTGATTAATACTATTAAAAGTGAATACAATTTGAAACGAGCCAGGGATAATCCTTCTGGATACATTTATAAAGTTTTTGTGAGTACACTGCAATATAAATTTAAAAAGTCTTACCCTGTGTAGAGCAGAAACAGTTTGGAAAGATGAACCTTTCTTTTTGCTGCCTCCTTTGCCCTTCCCACCAGATTCTTGAGCTACATACAAATAATCAGTTTTGTTATTAGAATAGCAATGTAAGGAGTTAGTGATGTTGTGGTAGCAATAAATGCTTTATATTATGTCTGTTGAATGTTAATGTCCGCATACCTGAATCAGCTCCAGCATACCCAGCAAAAAGTATGGCCAAAAGCTTAACCGTTGATTTCTGGAAAAGACCAACAACTGTTTCATTCAGAGGATCCTTGTTCTTCACCAGCCAGTTGTTGATATTATAGTCAACAGTTCCAGCATAGTGAACCAGGGAGAAATGCGCCTCTGGTTTGCCTTTGACAACTCTAGGCTTCTGGAAGTTGTTTGATTTTCCCAGATGATTGTCATAAAGCTTAGCTTTAAATGTAGTATCAGAGGCTTTGGGAAACATGCACTCCTCCTCGAGGATGGACATGATACCCATGGGCTAAGTAGAACAGAAATACCAAAGTCAAAATTTCACCAGAACAAACATGAGAATTTATGATGAATCTCACTGAAAGTAAACAATTAAAATCACCTTTTCTATCAGGTCAATACAGGCCTGCAGATCCATACCAAAGTCAATGAACTCCCACTCAATACCCTCTTTCTTGTATTCTTCCTGCTCCAGCACAAACATGTGATGGTTGAAAAATTGTTGCAGTTTTTCATTGGTGAAGTTGATGCACAGCTGCTCAAAAGTGTTGAACTAAAAAAGAAAACATATCTTTGTTGTTTCATTTAGATTACTTTTATAGATCTGTTTACTACTTGCAAATAAGATAACTTACATCAAAGATCTCAAACCCAGCAATATCCAGCACTCCAATGAAGTACTGGCGAGGCTGCTTGGTGTCAAGAGACTGATTAATTCTCACCACCATCCACAGGAACATCTTCTCATAAACAGACTTAGAAAGTGCACCAACAGCATAGTACACCTTAACAAGGAAATGATGACGAACACTGTTAAAACCTAACGATATATTGCATATAAACCTAAATACACTCAAAGTTCTTTGTGCTTACCTGGGCAACATTTTGTCCCTTGGTGACCCACTCATTCCCCACTTTGACCCTTGGGTGACAGAGACCTTTGATGAGGTCAGCAGAGTTCAGGCCCATCAGATATGCAACTTTGTCAGCATCTAGTGAAGTATAAAGAATATGATTATGTGTATAGAAATACACAGATCCATTGAGTAATAGTATATTGCTTTTAAATGGAAATTTTATTAAACTACATTTGATTTCACCAGATCAAAAGGACTGTTGAACAAAGATACTGGAACTTATGAATTTATTTTTGTAGTGACTTGACTGAAGAACTTAAGATTGTATAATTATAGTTCCCTCTTGTGGTGTTAATATTTATTTGTTTTGAGCATTTTAAATCTAGTTATCCATAATGCAAATATACTATGATAGTTACCTTCAGTTCCATCTGCTTCTGCCTGCTCTTCTCTCTGCTTTTGCTTAAACTTCATGTTTCCAAAGTGCATGATGGCACCAGTCATTTTATAAATGCTGTTCTTCTCTTCTTGAGTGAAGCCCAGCACATCAAAGGCATCCTAATCACACGTAACGTTTTGATATCCAGTTAGTTTTCATCAATTGTTTTTTCTGTATGCTGTTTCTGCTAATATTTTAAAAAGTCAGCTCACATCAGTAGCCATCAGCTCCTCAGAGTCATTGATGGAAGCTACTGTCGTCTCTCCTTGGGAGATGAATGCGTAATCATAGGGGTTGTTGGTGATGAGTAGCATCTCTAGAAATTTAGGAAATACGTTAATAGTAAAATGTTTTTTTTAGGTAAGTCTGTTTAAAAATGCAAATACAGAAATCAGTTTGAGCAAAGTTCGCACAATTACCCAGAAGTTCAGGCTTTACTTGAGACAGGATCTGGTAGAAAATGTGGTAATCCCTCTCAGCTTTGAGCTGGTAGGTGACACGTGACTTTTCCAGAAGATCTGTTAGGAAAACAACCTATTATTTTCAGCAGAAATAGGCTATCACTGATGTAGTCACGGTATGTAGTATGTATGTAGTATGTAGTCACTTTACGTACAGGTTTCAATGTCAGCAGAGGCAAGCTTCCCTCTATTGTCGAAGTGGATTCTGATGAATTTACCCTAAAAGAAAAAGAGTTATTGAATTTCTTGACTTTATCGCAGAAATTACTAATTCAAGATCCACAGTCACTTACAAATCTGGAGGAGTTGTCATTCCTGATGGTCTTGGCATTGCCAAAAGCCTCCAGAGCAGGGTTAGCCTGAATGATTTGATCCTCCAGGGTGCCCTGATAAAATCGAACAAAACCACAATATCCACTTTATATAAACGGAGTAAAAGCTTTATATTTTTTTCTGGGATTTAAAACAAGAAATTTAAAACAAACCTTTTTTTCACTTGCAGCATCTTTTTTACCAGTAGGCACAGCAGCAATGCTGGCAAAGTACTGAATGACACGCTTGGTGTTTACAGTCTTTCCAGCTCCAGATTCTCCGCTGTGTAAAAGATACAAGAAAGGTTTCCTGTCAAGATCTACAACTTAGTACCACTGAAGAAATATAAGGTTGCAGTCTGACTCACGTAATGAGGATTGACTGGTTTTCTCGATCTGTCAACAAGAAATTTTAGCAATAAAGTCAAAATTGTCATAAGGGATGTGTGAACAAAATAAGGGGTTTCTGTACCTGCCAGCATGTACTGGTAGGCATTGTCAGAGATGGAGAAGATGTGAGGAGGAGCTTCACTCCTCTTCTTTCCCCTGTAGGCAACAACCACCTCTTGGTTGTAGACTGGCAGCCACTTGTAGGGGTTGACAGTCACACAGAACAGCCCAGAGTAGGTCTGCAGGTTAACAGGTAACAATAACATAAGATAATGAAATAATTGTCTTATTGAACATATCTAATAGACTGCATTTCCCTGCAATGTTAGTTTGTACATTGAAGTTGAGCTTTCTTACATAGATCATCCACGCTGCATAACGCTCTTTGAGGTTAAACAGCACAGCTGGCTCATGGAGGAAGGTGAACATCGCCATATCTTCAATTTTATCAAACTTTGGCGGGTTCTGAGGATGTACATCGCACTCCTTCACTGTGACGGTCTGTAAAAGAAAACAACAAAAACTTTGTTTTACATCTAAACTGAATCATCAGCATCATAATATCTTTATTCCAGACATGTAAGAAGGTCCATAGTAAAAAGATAAAACAAACAAGATAAAAAATGTTAAAAGTAAAAATCAAACACCTCTATGGATTATTGATTTTACACATTTTAGTACTGAATATAAATTCTCTTGCCTTTCCAAATTCTGTTTCAGCAGTGACTTTGTCACCATCACGACTTTGGACGGTTGCTTTTACGTACTCAACCTCTGGGTCAGGTACGAAGCACTCTCTCTTCATGTCAAAGGGGCGAGTCTGGGCCTCCAGACGCTCCTTATCCGATTTCCTTAGATAAGAAGCTGCAGCCCCAAATTCTGCCATGGCGGCATCACCCATGTTTCAACCTTTAGAAAAAAAAAACATCATCTACTATTTAAAATGCTTTTTAATGCATATTACGATTACCCATTTGAGAATCAAGAAAAGAAATCAACAAAAATACTTTAACCCCAGAAATATTTAAATCTATTTTGAAAATAGTTAATAAAAAATACAGATCAGTGGCAAACTTTGTTTTACCAACATTTTTAGTAATTACCTTAACTTTTAAAAAACCATCATTTTTCCCTTTAATTGTAAATATAGCAATATGTGGGCATTCAAAGAATATCTCCATATAAGTATAGCCTTATATTGATTTTACTCTTAGTGTTAGATTACTGTCACTAAAATTAATTGATTTTACCTGAGCTTTACTTCAGACCCCCTGGATATGTGAAATCTTGCTGCTCCACAAATAAAAGACAGAACAAAAAAGATCACAATTCTGCAAAAGTGGAAACGGTAAGTTTGTAAAACAATAAGAGATTAGTTCTGCTTACAGACATTAATCACAGACATGGTTTAAAATTATTTTTAAGCCTAGCCTACTGTGCTGCTGGCCAGCTACAACAAAGCAGATTATTACTTGAGTGAATGCTCTTACCTCTTATTGTCAACCCTGTCAAGAGAATGATGGAACCAGTGACTCCCTTTGGGCTTTCTCTCCATTAATAAAGGTTGGAAGTCAACCAAATATGGGTATGAATATCAGAGAAATGGCATCCAGTTTGCTCGTCACAAAAGCATTCTCCAAACTGGGTTGAACCCAGTGCTGCTATTTGTTGCTCTCACCTTGAACAAAAGACTTGTATGCCAGAGTGGACATGACAAAGAAAGAAAGAAAGAGAGAGGCAGGAGGTGGGGAAGCAAACTCTGACTGCTGAAGCATTTTGTCTCTCCTAGTGACTTGTATGTGTTATTGTTAGGTATTTTTAAATAATAATGAATGGTAAAGTAGTTTATTAATTTAAATGTATGTCTTGTTTAGGTTTTTCTGAATTTTTGTGCCTGGAAGGATATTCATTTGTTACTTGAACCCCCGTCTCTGACTAAAGGCCAGGAAGATGCATGGACATTGGGATATTATCTTTCTATCTGCAAGTTGAGAGAAACAAAACAAAGTAGAGCAACACAACTTGTGAAGCTTCACACTTTTTTGGATTTTAGATTGAATAATAGTCTCTTCAGTGATTGGTTATAAAATAGAAATGGAGAACAAAGAGCTGCAGCTGTTGTCTGCAAAGACACAAGACAAGGACAAGGTCACAGTTGTGAGGTCTCTTTATTATCACTCAACACTACTCGTAGTTAAGTCTACAATAGACATCCTCAGAGACAATACTGTCCCATTCAAGTTCATATTACATAAAAGGATACTGAACAAGGTGATGCAATGTGTATCTCGTGAGTGGAGTGAGTCTCACTTTCTTCAAATGAAGGACAAATGGTGTTTATTTCCAAATTGCTATTCCTGCTGTGGTTACCCTAGATGGGTGGAGCATAGTGATGCTGAGTTCCTATAAATACTTGGGTGTCTTAATTGATGACTCCTTTACTTTTTAAAACTGAGCAAGCTGAGACGGAAACTGGGTTTTTATTATCACAATATGTAGTACTTTTCTTTCAATACAAAAAAACAAGCAATTTGTTGCTCCCATTTTTTGTTGGACTATCGTGACCTTTTGTATATGTGTGCATCTGCCCAGTGTCTTCACAAGAACAATGCAGCTTAACATTCTTACCGTTTAGAGAAAACTGCAACACCTTGACCGATCATTGTGAGTTATTTTCTCGGGTGGGAAGGCCTTCCTTGAGTACCTGCAGGCTCCAAAATTGCTACGCTTTAAGTACAAGGCAATCCTTGGTGTTCTTCCAATGTATCTGTGTTAAGTGACACACAGATATACACAAAAGAGCATCAAGCAATACCCTTTATGTTTCAATGGTTGGTACTTGCTCTCTTTTCCGAATGTTTGCACCAAACTCATAAAAAAGGCATTTGCTTACAAACCTCCCAAAACATAAAACCAGCTGTAAAATGTCTTGCATCTTGACAGCTTGATTTCTCCGATCAAGTCAGAAAACAATAGATTTCTCAAAAGTAGCTATTGTTTTCTGACAAATGTTATCAGCATTATAATCTCTTGTGAAACATTAATTACAAACAAAATCAGCAGTCAAGGTACTTTATAATTGAAAAATGTTTTATTATCCTGATTTTTATTTCTGCTTCTTTTAAATGCATTTGCTTATTTAAATAGGAAATTATTTATTTGTGACCTATAGTCCAGGCGCATACACAGAGAAGGCATTCAGAGACTGCCCTTGTGCTGCTCCTGTTGACATGGCATTGTTTTCTTCTTTTTATTCTTGAGCACAAAGATAACTTGTGAAATTCCTGCTGGTTGCCTTTGAGGGCTTGGTGGTTCAGAGGAGAGCTTGGGGACAGCTTGTGACGCAGGTTGTCAGGACAGTTTTTGTTTGTTGTTTGTCTTTTTATTGATCGGCAGCAACAATTGATTATAAGTAGCTAAAGGTATAAAACAGTATAATTTGCACGATATGTCATTTAATTTGGGATGATTTATCTTTACAAATTAGATTATAAATTAATCCACATTTAGCCCAGTGTTAGAATTGTTTGCAAGTTTAAGTGTGAAAATGAATCAAGAAAGACAAGAACAAAACTCAGATATGAACTTGCATTTATTTATGGCAAACGAAGCCCTTGGTGTTCAGAATTTCTTGGTTAGACAGAATTTAGCCAAAACTGTGATGAAATCTTTGTGAAACCTCTATCACAGTGAACATCACATCTTACTCCATCAGGCCATGTCCTGACTTGCCTTTGCACTTGGATTAACATCTCTGTTACTTGTCCCTCAGTCTATTCCAGGCTCTTGGAGAGAACACTTGTCCCTTCACTGAAGGTCTCATTCTCAGCTGTCCACAGCCTTTCTGTCTCTGACTTTTACTATCACATGAGCATCCCAAAGGAAGGTGTGAGACACCTTGCACCACTTAAGTTGAGGAATCTGAGCCAGCAAAGCTATTAGTAGTATTTGCTATTTGCTGTTGTGAAAGGTCACTTCTAAGGGGAGTTGATTGTTCTCGTCCTTGTCTTTGCCTCACTCATTTAGACTATGGGCTTCTGAGTGGACTCAACCTGAATTCTGAATGTGTTCAGATGAGGAAAAGAACCAACATATCATGAAATTATGGAAAGGTATTTATTTTTTATTTGTCTGATTACTAGTCTAGATGATTCATGCTAAATGTCACTTGAATATACTTTGCAGTCATTAAATCACCTATGCTTTATTTTAGTTTATGATTTTTTTGTATGTATTGAGAAAGATCTTACAGGTGGACAATTCGTTACCTGATGATTTGCCTTCACCAAGTAAGCTCCTGTACTGTGACACAACTGGGCCTTTTCTGGCACTGAAGATGCGTGCTCCTCTGAGAAAAAAAAGTTTAATTAAGTAATACTAAGGTTAGTAGTTTTAACTTTTTTTATATATGACATTGAACCATGTTTGTTTAATCTACTAAGATTGACAACAAAAGATTTCACCCCAAAGATAATTTATTTAGAACCTAATGAAATTTAAAAAAAAATGAATGGGTAAACATTTTATAGTGATAATGAAACATATGCATGTAAACTAATTACTACATTTATTGCTTTTCATTTCTTGCTCATAGTAGTTTTGTTTCACAGCCACTTTTGAGAACCGTTGTCTGTTAATGCTGAAATCTGTGGTGATGCGAGATTAATAACACTACTCTAATTGTATATATATATATATATATATATATATATATATATATATATATATATATATATATATATATATATATATATATATATATATTTTTATTCATTTCATTCAATACAAATAAAAAAAATTTTAATACAAAGAAAAAAATAAAATAATTTTAAAAAAATGAAATGAAAGGTAGCAGAAAGAAGAAAATAATCTTATAATATCTGCCCCTTTTTCTCAACTATGGATCAAAACAACAAAAAAAAAAAAAAAAAAAAAAAAAAAAAACTAAAATTTTTTTGATTTGTCTTACGTGACAAAAAAAAAAATTAAATAGTATATTAAAGTTAGAAACTACAAATACATTTTTTACTGGAGATTTATCTCTGTTAAAAAATTTATGCAGCATACAAACAACTTAAATGTCTAAAACTGAAATAACCAGGAATTTAATTTCTAGTTTAATTACTCTTGTCCAAAACAGTGATCCCATGTGACATTTGTAAAAGCATGCAGCCATTGACACTCCCAAATAAATCATTGGTCTCAATGAAGACAGCTGAAGTCTACAGTGGGCTGTGTGTGTAACACACATCATTTTTATTATTATTTCATGCCAATCTGCTTCAGCTCAAATAACTTTTAAAGTATTTAATGCACTTCTTGCTATAGATCTGAAAATATTTTGTAGAGTGGATTACTTACCTGCCTTCTACAACATCAGATCTATTAGTTACTTTAACTACAGATATATGAGGCAAATCTTCCCTCCTAAAAGGCAGAGATTTGCAGTCACAAACCATTACAACAAAATCCCCAGAGTAGCAATTGCTAAACTGTTATAAGTAGACAAAACCTGTATGTATGTCTATCTACTAATTTATTAATTTATGGGGCAAATCAGAGATTTAGTTTAAAACCTGAGCAATTCTCCCAGTTTTCGAACTATGGGTCAGCAAATATGTAAATTTTTATTTTCTTATGAAAGTTGGATGATTGGTTTACTATCATTGGTTTACTACTGTTATCTAAACTAATATTTCTCAATGTAATTTACAATTGTAATAATATAGTTTCTGGCAGTACTTGTTCAGAAAAAAAACATAGTAATACAATTAACCCATTGAAAGTAAATGAAGTGCATTTAAAAACAAAATAGGTGTACATTGCCAGGTATTTGCAGTGTTGCATGTTCTAATCAATATTCTAATGGTACAATAATGTTCTATGTTTAGTTTATCCAGTCAATCTGATTTATTGTAGTAAGCTCACACATGTTTTGAATTAAATGTTTTTCTTCTGGTCAAAACTATAGGCAATAACAAGTCAAGAGGCTGTTTTAGATGCACATTTGATTTATTCTACTCAACACAACAGCATGCTTAGGGAGGCACCATTATATTAGCAACAGGTGTCTCGGACACTTTATTGTATGGAGAAACTTTATTCTTCATCAAGTCCTTTCTGAAAAAAAGAGAACACAGGATAAGTGTTGAGTGGTGTTTAAACAAAGTATTAGAGGAGACCCATTTGTACTAAAAGTGTAACTTCCCTGCTGATGACTCGAGATGTTGCTTTAATGTCTGCTTTGGTTCTGGGGTTAATGGGCACATTTTACATCAAACACATTCATAACTGAACCTATCTCTGTGTTGATAAGCATGATTACTTAACATTTCTATTATGATTGTACTTATATCAGATTGTTTGAACAAATGAATGCGGGTCTGAAGATTATATCATGGAATCAAATGAAATTTCAGATTGGTTGCAAATTAAAAGTGATACACAATATTTCCTTTGAGAGATTAAAAACAACCACAGAGGTGTAAAAATAACTACTGTTGCTTGGTTGTTTCAGTTCAAAAAGTCAAAAATTATTTCAACAAGGGATTGTCATGGCCAAACTTTTTGCTTTTTTTGTTTTTTGGGTTGAACATGAAAGCATTTTTATTCTCTGGACATCTTTAAAAACATATATTTGAAAAACAGTTACCATTTTTGTCTACATACAAACCTTTGACCCAGCATCACGGCTTTTGGCTCGTAACTTGTTGACTTGAGACTCTGCAATATCGGCTCTCTCTTCAGCCTCGTCCAACTCATGTTGAATCTTGCGGAACTTGGTGAGGTTGCTGTTGGCCTGTTCCTCCTGTTGGAAAAGCATCACATATTCCAGATAAGATAATTCCAGATGTGTATGACTATGTTATATAATGATCCTATTTTGAAAGATCTATACTCACAGCTACTTCTGCAGACTTCTTATAGGATTTCACTTTGAGCTGAAGCTTGTCCACCAAGTCTTGGAGACGTGCCAGATTTTTACGGTCCTCTTCAGTCTAGGTTTAATAAAATAAGATGGACATTGGAAATAAATACTTTTTGAGTTTATGAAAACTACTAAAGGTGTGTTCTAGATTAATAGCTACCTGATAGGTAAGTTCCTTGATGCGTCTCTCATACTTTCTCACTCCTTTTATTGCATCGCTGGACTTCTTCTGTTCACTTTCCACCTCATTTTCAAGCTCCCTGACCTGCAGATTCCACAGCAAAAGTCATTAAACATCTTATTGGTTGAGATTCAGAAAACATTTGATTTGCTTGCTCAAACACTTTGCATCGATGAGCCTTCCTCTACTCACCCTGGCCTCAAGCTTCTGGACCTGCTTCTTGCCTCCCTTCATGGCGATCTGTTCAGCTTCATCCAGACGGTGCTGCAAATCTTTGATGGTCTGCTCCATGTTCTTCTTCATGCGCTCCAGGTGAGCGCTGGTGTCCTGCTCTTTCTTCAGCTCCTCTGCCATCATGGCAGCATCAGTGATGGCCTTCTTGGCCTTCTCTTCAGCATTTCTGCATTCCTGCACAGCCTCCTCCACTTCAGTCTGTAGTTGAACAATATCACCCTCGAGCTTCTTCTTCTGATTTATCAGGCTGGTGTTCTGCATGATTTCAAAATGAGATATTTATGAGGTATAAGTTCATGTAGGAAGTATTGTTACCTTTGAGATGTAGTCTCACCTGTGAGTGCAGTAGCTGCACCCGCTCGCTAACATCCAGCAGCTCTTGCTCAGCAAGTTTGCGGCTTCGTTCGGTTTGCTCTAAAGCGCCCCTCAGTTCCTCCAGTTCTGCCTGAAGCAGGTTGTTGCGTCTTTCAACAATGGCAAGGTTTTCCTTCATGTCATCATTGCCTCGCAGAGCATCATCAAGTTGGAGTTGAGCATCCTTAAATGAATGTCAAACAATTTTTTTATCAGGTTTGATGTTTTTAAACTAAGGCAATACCACAATTGCGTTTCCTATTACTTACTGACCTTAAGATGTGCATGAACAGACTTGAGTTGTTTCTGGGCCTCAGCCGCCTGCCTGTTGGCTTGGCTAAGCTGGATCTCCATCTCGTTGAGGTCTCCCTCCATCTTCTTTTTCAGACGAAGGGCTTCATTCCTGCTGCGAGTTTCAGACTCAAGGGAGCTCTGAAGAGTATCCACCATCCGCTGTTGGTTTCGCTTTACTTGTTCCATCTCTTCATCTTTCTCAGCCAGCTTTCGCTCAAAGTCCGCTTTTATTTGGTTCAACTCAAGCTGGACTCTGAGAATCTTCCCTTCCTCATGCTCCAGTGAGGCCTATAGAAACAGGATGAGTTGTTTGAAATAATTCTTTTCACCAAATACCAAACACTACGATATTTTAATTCTAGTAAACATTTTGCTCTGCACTTTACCTCTGCTTCCTCAAGAGCGGTCTGTATCTCAGACTTTTCTTGTTCCAGCTGCTTCCGTATTTTCTCAAGCTCATGAATGTTCTTTCCTCCCACACCAATTTGCTCAGTGAGGTCAGATATTTCCTCTAAAATGTAATTGGCACAATATGTTAATTCTTCTTTGTAATTAATTTGTCTGATGTTTTATTGATGAACAACCAACCTTGTAAGTTCTTGTTCTCCCTTTTCATAGTCTCCAGATGTTCGAGAGACTCTTCATAAGAGTTTTTAAGTTTGAAGAGTTCGGTGCTCAATGATCTGGCTTCTTTCTGAGAACTCTCCAGCTCACACTGAGACTCTTCATATTTCTGTTTCCACTCAGACAAGACCTAAAAAAATGATGGAGATGTAAGCATTTTCTCGTTTGGTGTGGTAAGTTCATACAGCGGTCTCTGTATTTTTCAACCTTGTCAAAGTTCCTTTGCTTCTTGTCCAGAGCAGCAGCAGCAGCATTAGACCTCTCCACATCCACCATGAGATCTTCAATCTCATTCTGCAGCCTGTGTTTGGTCTTCTCCAGAGAGGAGCACTTGGCATTCACTGCTTCAACAGCCTCCTCAGCCTCCTGCAGACGCTGAGCCAGCTTCTTCCTGGATTATTGAAGAATCCATGATTGGGATTGGCTGCTTTCAAACTTTTTACAGTCACTGAAATTCAAATGTGCTGTACTCACTTGGCTTCTTCCAGTTCCTCGGTTCTCTGGATGGCATCAGTTTCGTACTTGGTTCTCCACTGAGCCACCTCAGAGTTGGCCTTGGACATGCTGCGCTGCAGTTCAGCCTTGGCTTCCTGCTCCTCCTCGTACTGCTCCCTGAGGAGGTCACAGTCATGGCGAGCAGACTGTACCGCATGGGCTAGTGCATTCTTGGCCTTAAAAAAAAGCATATTAAAGGATATAGTCGCTGTCAATAAATCATCTTTATTTTATTGAATCTCTTGGTTCCCACTTACCTTGATTTCCTCTTCCAGTTGTCTTTTGAGGTCTTCAATTTGTTGTGTGTACGACTGCTTTCCTCTGGTGAGTTGAGACACTAAGGAATCCTTTTCCTCAAGCATCCTTATAAGTTCACCTGAGAATGAATTTAAAAATTAGGTTTTCAATTGATAAAGTTTATGTATGCTATTCAAGAGGTTTAAAGTGCATGTTTATACCATTTTCAGTTTGAAGCTTAGCTTTCTGCATGGTGAAGTCATTGATGGTACGCTGTCCCTCTTCTGATTTGGTTTTATATTCATTCAACTGATCCTCAAGAGACCGACACATTTTCTCCAAATTGTTCTGAAACAAAGTAAAACATGTATGAATAATCATCACTATGTGGGACAAGAGTAATATTTTCAGCCAACAACAAGAAAACATTGGGTTACTTAATATTTATCTTACCTTGGCCTTGACAATCTGCTCCATATTGGACACAACATCATCCAGCTCCAGTCTAAGCTCGCTCTTCTCCTTCTCCAGCTTCTGCTTGACTCTCTGCAAGTTGTCGATCTGTTCTCCCAGGTCAGCAACAGTGTCGGATTGTTTCTTCCTGAGAGTGGCAGTGGTGGCTTCATGGTGCAGCGTGGCCTCTTCGAGGTCTCTGCGGAGTTTCTGGAACTCGGCCTCCCTCTTCTTGTTCATCTCAATCTGGGCGGCTGTGGCTCCTCCAGCCTCCTCCAGTCTCTCACTGATCTCCTCTAACTCTCTAGCCAAGTCTGCTCTCTGCTTCTCCACCTTGGCTCGAGCAGCTCGTTCTGCCTCAAGCTCTTCCTCCAGCTCTTCAATGCGGGCCTAGAACAAAAGGATTAAGGTTGCATATGCTTTTAAAAACTCACAGTCCTTCTTGTTAATATTTTGTCTGGTGATAAGTTTCACCTGCAGCTCCTTCAGTTTCTTCTGGAGCTGAGCACTCATTGCTTGTTCATCCTCTATTTTTCCATTGAGTTGGCTTATTTCAAAATCTTTCCTATGGATGATAAAAGGTACAGTGTATAAAATGATGCCTACTTAGAAAGTAGCTAGTGTTTTTCAAATGGGCTTCTTACTTTTTCAGCCTCTCTTCAAGTTGCTGCTTGTCATTTTCTAAGTCCATGATACTTTCTTGAGCCAACTTTAAGTCTCCCTCAAGCTTTCGCTTGGCTCTCTCAAGATCCATTCGTATTTTCTTCTCTTGTTCTAAGGATCCTTCAAGCTGCAGAGAGACAGGCAAATAATCATTTGTAGTCAAATAAACATAATACAGGATTCAGTTGTAATGTTTTAGATCTTACATCGTCCACTTGCTGTTCCAGCTTCGTCTTGGCCTTGGTCAGAGTGTTGACTTTGTCTTCCTCACTCTGCAGGTCATCCAGGGTTTGTTGATGAGCTTCCTGTAAAGCCTTTTTCTCCTTTGTGAGCTTGGCAATGATTTCGTCCAAAGCAGCCATCTCCTCTGTCAGGTTCTTGACCTAGAGGCCAAAAGGTTTTCAGTGTGTACCAATGGTATTTGACATGTGTTTTGGTGTAATGGTTGGTCATTGTGGTACCTTGTTCTCTGTAGCGTGTTTCTCTTTCTCCACCTTTGCCAGAGTTAGCTCTAAGTCATCAATGTCCTTCTTTAACTCAGAGCATTCATCCTCCAGCTTCCTCTTCTTAGCTGTCAGTTCAGCATTCATCTCCTCCTCATCCTCCAGTCTTTCTGTCAACTCCTTGATTTTTGCTTCCAGTTGAATCTTACTCTTGATCAGACCCTCACACCGTTCCTCAGCATCAGACAGATTATCTTGCTCCTTTTATCAAAAGAAATTAATATGTTTTACAGAATGGTTATCATAAATTATGTTCAGACATTAAAATCACAGTTTCAACATACAGTTTGGACTTGGAGCTGCAGGTCGTTCTTCTCTTGGAGAAGAGAGACCATTTTCTCTTCTAGTTCCTTCCTACGGGCTTCTGATTTTGCATAAGCCTCCTTGAGTTTGGTAAACTCCTCCTTCATGTTGGCCATCTCCTTCTCAGTCTCAGCTGATTTCAACAGAGGTTTGATCTTGAAGTACAACTTCATCCAGGGCCAATTCTTGACCCCCATGAAGGCACGGATGTTCCACTGAATCACAAGTAGTGCATCCCTGTGTGCAACATTTTGTATTAATGCACTGCTGAAATGTTGTTAAACTATTACTATTTTATATTGCATTGTATATCTTTTTATACTGCACAATATTTGTTTTCTCACTTTCTTCATATAAGTTAAAACATTGTAAGTCCTTCTAAATCAGTTTATTTAAAATTAACATATGTACTTGATTTTTATTACCTGCGTTCTACAATCTTCTGGAATTCTATTCTTGCAAGAACACCTCTTGATCTTGCCTGAATCCTCGTTATGATGAGAGCCAGACGGTCATCTCTCATCTCTTCCAGTAGACCGAGGAGCCCAGCTTTGAAGAACACCTAATTTATTTAAACGTGTAGATACTTAGTCATGTATGGGAGTTTTCATGTGTAAATTTCTGGCTCATTTAAACTTTCTAAATGTGTGATTTAGATGTGATCTCAATATCGGCTCTAAATATAAAACAAAAAAATAAATCATTTGAATTGGCTGACTTTTACAGATATCTGACATATGTTTACACAACATAGATTTACTTACCTTGGTGTGACCCAATTTATACTGGTTATGATCGATATCTAGGGAACCTAGAAGCTTCTCTGAAGCCTTCTTGTTATCGATGAACTGTCCCTCAGGTATGGCATTTGGGTTTAAGATGCGGTATCTAACAAAAGTAAAAGATCACTTGTGTAATGTCTTTGGAATAAAATGCTCAACTTCAACTACCACTCATATATTGAGGTTTGTTAAATGGTATTCCAAATATTTTGTAAAACCCAATGAACTTCAATTCAACAATAGAATTTATGAAGAAAGACATACTCAAAGAATATAAACAGTCTGGGACAAATGAAAGTTGGAAAAGAGTTTTTTAGGTCCTTTCACTTTGAAGCAACACGTACTTAATAAACTTTTTTGTAGACTAGTGTCGTTTGTAATCAACTAACCCAATAAGAGAAGTTTGATTTATGTAAATTATGTTCAAAATGCAATATTTGTAACAAATACATCCAAATATGGTCATTTTTGTTCTTTAGTATTTCTATGTCTGACTTCTAATCAACAGCAAACCTCTGCTTGAAGTCTCCATAGAGGATCCTGTTAGGGAAGCCTTTCCTACAGATCCTGATGCCTTCCAGGACACCGTTACAGCGTAGCTGGTGCATCACCAGAGGATTCTCCATGGCCCCAGGAGTCTTGGTCTCGTTGGGAATGATGCAGCGTACAAAGTGGGGGTGGGTAGACCTCAGGTTGGTCATCAACTTATTCAGGTTCTCCTGAAAGCACATGTTTATTGTCAATGGATGTCTCACATCCACGTAGATGGTGTCTTTTAGCTATTTTATGACTGTTAAAATCAAAATAATCTTACCCTGTGCAGGGCAGACACAGTTTGGAAAGATGAACCTTTCTTTTTAGTCCCACCTTTGCCCTTTCCTCCAGATTCCTGAACTAAAAGTTATTAACACAGTATTAAATAGAAGAAATAATAAAAACCATATGTAGATGTATTGTTTTCAAATGACCCAGTTGAAATAAAGCAAAAATGCACATTTCTGCATTTTCTCCATGTCATACTTATTACCTATCCACCCATTGTTTAAATTGGTGATCTCCATAGCAACTCATAATGTTCATATTGACACAGAGGAACAAATATGCTAACATCTACTGATGCCCAGACATTTATCAACAGTTTAGAGTACTTTATTTTTTGGCTTAAAACTTCTTTTATAATTTATTTGACACCATATCTCCATATTTTAGCATCATGAATGATGATGAATCAAATTATCATGTTTACATATATTTGTGTGCCTAAAGTTGAGTTAATATCATTTAGTTAGATTCGTTAGTTACCATATAATAATTTTGTTTGTCTGATGGAATTCTGCGTGAATGGTCACATGACAAATACGTTTCACGTTTGAATTTGATTCATTATTAAGATCTTTACAAGCAAAATGGAGCCAAAAAACCGTATATGTCCTTATATAAAGGGCCATCTACTAGGCCCCCTTATTTAATAATAATATGTGTTTTAAAAGGAGTAACTCATACCTGACCAAATACATACCTGAATCAGCTCCTGCATAATTTGCAAAGAGAATACCAAGCAGCTTGAGTGTAGACTTCTGGTACAGCCCAACAACAGTCTCATTCAGAGGATCCTTGTTCTTCACCAGCCAGTTGTTGATATTATAGTCAACAGTTCCAGCATAGTGAACCAGGGCAAAATGGGCCTCTGGTTTGCCTTTGACAACTCTAGGCTTCTGGAAATTGTTTGATTTTCCCAGATGATTGTCATAAAGCTTAGCTTTAAATGTAGCATCAGAGGCTTTGGGAAACATGCACTCCTCTTCGAGGATGGACATGATACCCATGGGCTGAAAGGGTAATAAAAGTGGTTTGAAACACAAATGACCTTTTACTTTCTCCATATTTTTGATATTCTGATTCTCACCTTTTCAATCAGGTCAATACAGGCCTGCAGATCCATACCAAAGTCAATGAAAGTCCATTCAATTCCTTCTTTCTTGTATTCTTCCTGCTCCAGCACAAACATGTGGTGGTTGAAGAACTGTTGCAGTTTTTCATTGGTGAAGTTGATGCACAGCTGCTCGAAGGTGTTGAACTGGAGAGATATTGAGAGTAATTAAAAATGAACTCTTAGAATAAAAAACTCAACAAGTATGCATTGATTCCTATCTAAACTCACATCAAAAATTTCAAACCCAGCAATGTCCAGCACTCCAATGAAGTACTGGCGAGGCTGCTTGGTGTCAAGAGACTGATTAATTCTCACCACCATCCAGAGGAACATCTTCTCATAAACTGCCTTAGACAGGGCTCCAACAGCATAGTACACCTCAATAAGGGCATGACAAGGACATTTGTTAAAACTAAGTAATGTATCATCAAATTATACTCATAAAGCATATATGTCTTTACCTGGGCAACATTTTGTCCCTTGGTGACCCACTCATTCCCCACTTTGACCCTTGGGTGACAGAGACCTTTGATGAGGTCAGCAGAGTTCAGGCCCATCAGATACGCTGCTTTGTCAGCATCTTTGGAGAATTAATGGCATTAATATTATTCAAGGCTACCATCCTTGTTTGAGCTTGGTAACATGTTGTGTCATTGACTGTAAACGGTTTAAAAAGTAGAAATGTCTTACCTTCGGTGCCATCAGCCTCTGCCTGCTCCTCTCTCTGCTTGTTCTTAAACTTCATGTTGCCATGATGCATAATAGCCCCAGTAAGCTTGTACATACTGTTTTTTTCTTCTTGAGTGAATCCCAGCACATCAAAAGCTTCCTGAGTAAGACATGTTACAGTGGTGAACTTTGTAGTTGACATTTAGTGTTGTTTAAAAAATGTTTGTCAGAATGCTCATCGCACATCAGTAGCCATCAGCTCCTCAGAGTCATTGATGGAAGCTACTGTCGTCTCTCCTTGGGAGATGAATGCGTAATCATAGGGGTTGTTGGTGATGAGTAGCATCTCTACATTGACACAATTAAAATATAGTTATATCAGTAATGTTATACTTTAGAAAACATAATTGCTTTGAATATGTTGCCTACACTCACCCAGAAGTTCAGGTTTTACTTGAGACAGGATCTGGTAGAAAATGTGGTAATCCCTCTCAGCTCTGAGCTGGTAGGTGACACGTGACTTTTCCAGAAGATCTGTTGGGAAAACAACTTATTATTCTCAGCAAAAATAGGCTATCATTGATGTAGTCACGGTATGTAGTATGTATGTAGTATGTAGTCACGGTACGTACAGGTTTCAATGTCAGCAGAGGCAAGCTTCCCTCTATTGTCAAAGTGGATTCTGATGAATTTACCCTAAAAGAAAAAGAGTTATTGAGTTTCTTGACTTTATATCAGAAATGACTAATTCAAGATTAGTCATTTCACAGTCACTTACAAATCTGGAGGAGTTGTCATTCCTGATGGTCTTAGCATTGCCAAAAGCCTCCAGAGCAGGGTTAGCCTGAATGATTTGATCCTCCAGGGTGCCCTGATGCCATCAAACAAACTCACAATTTCAGATTTAAAACAGAATAAAAAGCTCTCGTTGACATCTGTGACATTCTGAATGCACTGCATTTTTCTGATGTATAATATGTAAATATTAATACAAAGTGTATATAAATGTAAATATTCATATTAGTTGTGGGACTCGATTAAAATTTTTAATCGAGTTAAATACAGGGTCTGTAATTAATAATAACAATTAATCATATTTTAATCAAAAACTATATATGGACAAAATAAGTAACATTTTCAATTCAGAACCCTTTATGCTGCTAAATTTTTGAATAAATAAATATATAATCTCAATGAGAAAGATATTTATTGTTTTTAATCTGTTATGTCTGTTATTTAGGTTATTCAATCATCAGATTGGTGCAAAGTGCCATTGTACCCATTCAGCTTTCAAGTGTTTATGGAGTCATTGGTCATTCATGTATTTAAAAAAACCAACTGTGTAGACTGTGAATGCTGACTTCAACGTCGGGGACATCTGTGCTTGCAACATGTCTTTCATTGAGATGATATTTTAGGCTTGAATAGCTTTGGTGATATGTCAGCTCCTTTTTGAACAACTTGCAGTCAACAATAGTCTTTTCCAGCTTCAAAATTGTCTTTTGAAGCAAAAACTAACCTATTGGATTGCACATAAAAAAAGCAATTATTTGTATAAAAACTTTTAACACATTAAAATCTATCTCATTAATGAATTAAAACTAGTGCATTAAGTCCCAGCCCCAAAATATATATTTTTTTATTGCAGCAATTTTTAGCTAGAGCTTTTTAGTTGCATTTTTAAACAAACCTTCTTTTCACTTGCAGCATCTTTCTTCCCAACACCAGGCGCAGCAGCAATGCTGGCAAAGTATTGAATGACACGCTTGGTGTTTACAGTCTTTCCAGCTCCAGATTCTCCGCTGTGTAAAAGATACAAGAAAGGTTTCCTGTCAAGATCTACAACTTAGTACCACTGAAGAAATATAAGGTTGCAGTCTGACTCACGTAATGAGGATTGACTGGTTTTCTCGATCTGTCAACAAGAAATTTTAGCAATAAAGTCAAAATTGTCATAAGGGATGTGTGAACAAAATAAGGGGTTTCTGTACCTGCCAGCATGTACTGGTAGGCATTATCAGAGATGGAGAAGATGTGAGGAGGAGCTTCACTCCTCTTCTTTCCCCTGTAGGCAACAACCACCTCTTGGTTGTAGACTGGCAGCCACTTGTAGGGGTTGACAGTCACACAGAACAGCCCAGAGTAGGTCTGCAGGTTAACAGGTAACAATAACATAAGATAATGAAATAATTGTCTTATTGAACATATCTAATAGACTGCATTTCCCTGCAATGTTAGTTTGTACATTGAAGTTGAGCTTTCTTACATAGATCATCCACGCTGCATAACGCTCTTTGAGGTTAAACAGCACAGCTGGCTCATGGAGGAAGGTGAACATCGCCATATCTTCAATTTTATCAAACTTTGGCGGGTTCTGAGGATGTACATCGCACTCCTTCACTGTGACAGTCTGTAAAAGAAAACAACAAAAACTTTGTTTTACATCTAAACTGAATCATCAGCATCATAATATCTTTATTCCAGACATGTAAGAAGGTCCATAGTAAAAAGATAAAACAAACAAGATAAAACATGTTAAAAGTAAGAATCAAACACCTCTATGAATTATTGATTTTACACATTTTAGTACTGAATATAAATTCACTTGCCTTTCCAAGTTCTGTATCAGCAATGACTTTGTCACCATCACGACTTTGAATGGTTGCTTTTACGTACTCAACCTCTGGGTCAGGTACGAAGCACTCTCTCTTCATGTCAAAGGGGCGAGTCTGGGCCTCCAGACGCTCCCTGTCTGATTTCCTTAGAAAAGGAGCAGCAGTCCCAAATTCTGCCATGGCGGCATCACCCATGTTTCAACCTGGTTTAAAAAGTAGCCTTCTTTAGATTGTCAAAATTATGTTAAAAAGTCACTGTTGAATGTTTCTGTAAGGACTTGTTAAGACGGCAATCTTATTCTCTGACAGGATTAAAAATTGGATATCATATGTCAAGTTACAGTTTTAAAACTGATTAGTCATTTGAATTTATGATTATTTATTGCCGTGAGATCAGTTTTTATATATATATATATATTAGAGAATGCTCATTTTTAATTGCTTGACTTGTTTTGAAACTAGGAGTCAACAAGGAAAGTTGCTTCTAAAAACAATAATACAACTTAACTTTGAATTTCTAATTCATCTAATATAACAAAAAATGTATTTCAATCATATTGTCATCAATATTTTTCATTGTACAATAAAAATCCTTTTGTAGCCAAAGCTGGTTTTTACCTTGGGTGGGTTAGACTTCAAAAGATCAGAATCAGTCAGAAAAACAAAAACCAAATCAATTCATGCTAATAAAATCACCATTTGTTATTCCAAATGAAAGATTTTGCATTTATTTGAAGGTTTAACTAGGTTAAGAATCAAATTGTACCAAATAATGTTAACAATGTTTATCTTACCTTTAACTCTTAACCTGTAAGCACAGAAAATGCTCAGTGCCGTGTCGGACAGAAGCCGTATCTCCTTAAATAAAGCCTGTTGATCCACCAAATATGGCATAAATATTTGGATAAAGATTGCACATAAAAAAAACGTCCTATTTGGGCAGGATGGACTGCTGCTATTTGTTGCTGTAACCTTGTGTCAAACAAGGCGAGGACAATACATGGTACAATGAAAGGGGAGGGCAAAAGGTGGGGATCAAGGACAGGGACTCCTAATTTAATCATGTGAAATCATATTTAATTTCTTCATGCTATTATTATAGATTTATTGATGGTTTAATTAAAATGTTTTTATTTTGGAATATAATTCTGTTGGTATAAATAATTTCTAAGATTCATTTAAATGGAATGTTTGCATGTTTTACCTTCCTCTAGCTTGGGTTTGTTTAAACCTGAAATCTAAATGTTATTTTCATCTTTTTTATTAACTTAATATGCTAATATCTATTGGAGAAAAATATGAGATTTTATATCGAGTGTATCTTTTTAAATTCACAAATGTTTTAATAACATGCTTCAACTGTGATAGTGGACTAAAATCAAGGATTCCCTCTACTTTCCTTCACTGTCTCTATTAGTGTGCTGAGTAGGCGTGTTTAAAACCTCACACAGAAGAATGATGGACAAGGAGGGTTAATGACAAAGATTAAGACCAATTTGTTCCTGAAACAATGATTGTGGAAGAGATCTTGACTTGTTGGCCCTGTTAAGATTCCTAATCTAAAAGATAAACTTCAGCAAAGTAGAGCGGCATCCAAAGTCACTGCTGAGACAATGAAGAATTGCAGCTGCCATTTAGTGAAATCTCTGGTCAGAGACTTTAAATTATCACTCACCACTGTTCTGCCCCGCAAGGTCTACACCCTTTGTCTCATTGTATCATGGCATTGTTCCCTCTCCTTTGGCCTTGTGGACAAAGATAACCCTGTCAAATTCTTGTCTAGATTTTTCCTCTGTGACTGTGAAGGACAGCCTTTGAGGGCAGTGATAAAGTTGAACTGCAACTTTATGTCATGATAGATGTGAGGAAGCAGGTGCACTACACTGAAAACGCTCTCTCTGGCAAAGAGAGAATGTATTCATATTTCTTACATTATTTTAAAAATTGTATTGCGTAATATTACAGTTCAACTAAATTAGTATTTCTTTTCTGTTTAAAAACTGAAACTCAATTAAGCAAGATTTAAACAATAAATCTTGCTTCTGGATTTCCCTCACAATTGGTGGGATTGACCTAAGAAGTAGTCACTTAATACAGCCTTCTTGTGTTTTGAATACAGGATATGATTTTATATGTTACATTATTTTTTGAATTAATAAATTGACTAAATATTGCTTTATGTTTTTCAAAAATTGAAATAGCACAAATTAATTTAATTGCACATGTGGAGTTTTATTGATGTGGACTGATATAAAAGGAAGAAGTAAGATGTTTAATGTAGCCTTCTTGTAGTTTGAATTTATGTAAGAACTTTTTTGGCCTTTACAAATGAGGATCCTTTCACCTGTTTAAGTGGGTAGGATTATTTAAAAAGTTTTGAAAGATAGAAATCTTCTGACTCCATCATACTTAGTTCTGTGTTGAAGTGTGATGCTTTGCGAGGCATCAGTAAACAATGCAAACGTCTTTAAGAATTTGATTTCATGTTATTGGATTATCATTCTCAGCTGTTTCCATCCCATTGGAAATGTTAACTCATGTCACCCCACTGACTTTCATTCCAGCTTCAATCTATAACTCCTCTTAGGTGGCTCCAATTGTTCCTAAGCTGAAACAACAAATGGTGTCACCTCAAAATCCATCTGGTTTTAATATTTGCCACAGTCCTTGAGCCTTTGTAAACATCGCTGTCCTATGTATTAAGCAATTAACAAATTAAAGCTTGTAATACAATTGTAACAACATCTAAATGCTACTATGGACTCAGGGGGACATTTAAGCAAACATTAGAGAGATTTGTTTGTATTGCATGGATGACAAGATTCTTTTGTTGTCCTGTAATCTTTCTGTAGTTATTGAAAATCTGTGGAGGACGGAGCCATGTGAGATACAGATCAAGCACTCGGTGCCAACTTGCATCCATCTTCTGCCTCACTTCTTCATATGCTGACAGTCTCTCTGTGCCACTTTGTACAGCTACAAAACCCGAAGGAAGGTAAGCTGACATTTACCGATAATGCTACTTGAGCATCTTGGCATACCTGCATGCTTTAAATTAGATATTTTATTTATTAAGGTGATGTTCCCATTTTAACTAAAATCTGTTTCCCAAAACAAAAATGTAGCTGATTGCTTACTAACTTGTTGCAGTAGTGATTGTTATGTTTGATTGGATGTTGCATTGTACATCTTTCAATTAACATTAAGAAATACAGCACTATTGAATTAGCCCTTAAATAATTGACATATACTCTTACATTTTCAGAAATATAAATAGCTGAGTTAGAAGAGCATTACTTTGATTGTTTTACTGCAAGTGTTTTTTATTATTTTACCAACATCATGAAGTA
Source organism: Xiphophorus maculatus (assembly GCF_002775205.1). NCBI lineage: Eukaryota > Metazoa > Chordata > Actinopteri > Cyprinodontiformes > Poeciliidae > Xiphophorus > Xiphophorus maculatus. The sequence continues at coordinate 10,061,046 of NC_036448.1, forward strand.
ATATGGATGGAATGATATACATTCCCTTTGTGCTAAAATTTAATGCCTAAGAATACTACTATATATATATATATTTGCGTCACAAGACTTATTTAAAATTTGTTAGTGTTTAATCTCTTTATAAATAAAATCATTGTATTTTTTTCATTCACAGTCCAGCTACATTATATGTATGTTTGTTACAGTATATCTAGTTGTCACAAAGATTTTCTGATCCATATGTCTGCAGCAGACGAAATCAGCATTGTATAAACATGTTGTACTGTATAAATGTAAAATGTTTTCAGTGCAAAATAAATGTATCAAATGTTTGGTTTTTTAAGGACGTATACAGCACCTTAGATGCTTGTATTATCTTCATCTGGTTTAACGTATAATTTCGCCCCTTTTCTCTGTGAATGTAAACATTACTGGTATACAGGGAGAAAAATGAAGTGAAGTTACATCCCCAACTCACCATGGCTTTTATTTGCCCCAATGTTACTAACACTCCAGATCTTCTTCATATTACTCTCATAAAGGATGTACGCACCTGCAGACATGGTAAAAACAAAATGCCCCCTCTCAAATCAAGAGATTTAATTCCTAGATATCCTGTTTTACGAGGTTCTGAAGCTACATTAATCTAGTATAAAGTGTACAAGAACGCACTCCACATCATTTTAAACAAAGAAAAAGCAAAAAAGTTTGTAACAAACACAAAGTACACTCCCAATTCTTTAGATACATATAATTAGCCCTAAAATTTAAAGTTACGTTTATCTTTTTCCCATGAAAATAAGGAATAAGGATTATTTGGATCCTTATGTAACAGTAAATCTGTGCTTTATATTAATTAAATACTTTGGGGTTTTTTAGGGGGAAGTGTGTTTGGGGGACCCTAGGCAGTCAGAAAATATCTGCAACACATCTTGTCAACACAAGGGGGCAGAATCTGACCACTTACTTCATGTCCCTTTTGTTTGTGAACATAGGGCATTCATTAGCTGTACAAAGATGGTAAATATTTACCTCTATTCAGATTGCTACATCCATTGTTTTGTCATAAACTGAAAATGGAAAATCTCTTGAGCTTCTTCTTGCTAGTCTTCCATAAAAGCCAAATTTGTGGAGGATATTACCTAACAATTTTCCAGTTACAGATTCTCCAGTTATCTTCTGCTCCTTGTTCCTTCTTTAATTATTGCCCAGCCTGTCAGTTTATGTCATGATCTTTAGGTCTTTAGGTTTTGACTTCTTTAATATTATTTAAAAGATCTTGTCTTATATAGTTAATTTCCCTCTGAACACATTTCTGTGGGTTCCTTGTTGTTAGTAAGGAATTGCCTTATTAGTTCATTCCTTTATGTTTAGTTTCTTAGCTCTGTCGTTTTGCCATTATGGATTTATTGGATCAATGTTAGTCTCATCCCCTGGGTTTGTACTGTATGTATTTGTTCTCCTCAACAGCCTCCCAATTAACTAATTACCACACATGCTTTCAGTGTCATTCTCTCTTTCCTTTGTATATAAGCTCACAGGTCTTCATTGTTCTTTGCTCCCATTCCTCTTCCAGTACTGCATGTCTTACTCATAACCATGACTTGGTAGTTCATGCTCAAACCTTGGGACATTTTGTTCCTGGGTTACACAGCTTTCAACCTCTCAATGACTTTATCTTCAATATGTCAGCTGTTTACATTCGTATTCATGATGTTGGTTGTTTATTAATGTGGTCTGACAAACCTTGGATGTTAAATACGGAAATTAAATAATACACAAATCAACAGTATTTATTCAGTGACTCCTAAAAGCAATGGAATACACTGTTGGTGTAAAGTTCTCCAAATACATTAAAGATTGTGGCTTAAGCATAAAGTGCGTACTCACTGGCCATTTCTATATTTTGTAGTTTAAATTATGCTATTGGTATTCTGTTGGTCAGGGTTGTCATTGAACATTTTTTTCTGCTTAAACAATGAAAAAAGACTCCTTTTGTTAATTTGAATGCATTTTGCTTTATTCTACAGTAACATTGCAGACAAGGGGGACATCACAGAAGATCCCAAAGGTCTTAGGTGGCCATCACTGTTTCATTCCTCATCTAGCCCTTTCTGTGATGAAGAATGACAAAAAGGGAACAATAAGTGATGGATTAGTAACTAAACATTGAGTAAATTCAGTAAGGGTTACACAAAATGGCCCACAGAGTTTGAAAAATATGTGTTGTAAAATAATCATAACATTGTTTTCGTTACTTTCTTTGTAATTATAGAATGTCTTTTATTGAGGCACAATGTCTTAAGTATAAATTGTTTCACTGAAAATAATGTAGAAAGTTATGGGACTAGATAATGCAGATCATAGTGAAAATAAATGAAATAAACACACAGTACTGAAGAGAAGCAAATTTATGTTACACAATATCTTTTTAACAACATTTTCCACTGCTAATCTCAAGGGTAATAATTTAATCCGTCTAAATCAACTACCTTAACACATATGTGGATAAGTATACTAACACATTGAATGCTGTACTAACTGCATGAAAGCTATTAATGCAAAAAGACTAATGAAAAAAACAGTTGGACAGCTGCATGAAGTCCTGTCGCTGACTGTTTTCTGCTCTTTCTCATCTTGTTTTTACCACCATCTAACTCACTATCTAGCCAACACTCAGACCTGTACTTGAAAAGTAATCATCTAAAATATAATTAGCTCCACATCTAAACCAGATGTTTTCATACACTGTGTAAAAAGATTAATTTTCTCTCACTGTCTGACAATGAATCTGACTAAGCTGTTTCTGGTTTTTGTCAGTTAGGTTAAACAAAATGATTTTTCCTTTATTTAATAATAATGATAACTAGATTTTTTGAAACGTTTTTCTTTTTTATTATTACTTCTTTCAAAGTCAAAGCTTTACATGCCACAGGTTTAGTGTGCATTTAAACATTAGGAACGCCCAGGTGACCATTTGGACTTTTGAAGTTCTAATTGGTTAGTTCACAACATTTTGTTCATCCAAATCATCCAAAAATATCTAACAACATTATGTAATATACCCACAAGTGTGGTTTAGTCTTGGGTATGATTTCCAGATGCCTGTATTCATTTGTTCAGAGGACTACATATAAATATAAACACTTTCTAATGTTCATCCTTAGAGTTGTTCAAAAGAAGGCAGGTTCCAGAAAATGACTGAGAAGCCCTTTGGAAGGATTCCCGAAACATCTACCCAAAATGTAGAGTTTAAAGCCAGTCCCACCAAATAAAGGACGTTTATTTAAACTTTGGATTTTAAAGAAAATAAAATTCTGAGAAAAACGCATATATGTGTTATATTATTTTGGCATTTAGATGGTAGAAATTGTTCTGATAAACATAACTGATCTAAAACGGAAACAATTGAAGGTGATTTATTGTCAAAAACACTTAGAGAAAAACAATATTTTTTATGAGTTCAGATTTTAATGGCCCATGCTTGCTCCTGTTATGAAAGTACTTACTTCTACCATAAGTTCAATATAAACATTCTTTTTCTTAAAGTGTTACAAATAGCCAGATAAAATTCACTAACACTGCTCATTAAACAAGAAAATCAGAATAAAATGTATCGGTAAAACAGACTGGTCTGATTTATTTCGTTTCATTTTTTTTACACACTCATTCACAGGCTCACTCTATCACTATAATTAAAACTTGGCCACCTTGATAAATATCACTTAAATAATTGTTTTTGTTGATAATTACTGAAATAGATGTCAAAATATATTAAGTGGGTGTTTTTGCATGTAGTTAAGGTATTTTATTTACACTGATTTCAAGGAAAAATGTCAGTATTTAACCACAGAGTCCATTTTTTACTTGTTCTTACTCTTAGTATTGAAACTGCAGAAGCTAGAAACACTGCATTCAGGAAAATAAACAAAAAGTGCATTACCACATTGAATTATTTTTCGTGCTCAAATCTGGAGGAGTCTCTGACCTTTGACCCCACATCGCGGCTCTTGGCACGGAGCTTGTTGACCTGAGACTCAGCGATGTCAGCTCTCTCTTCAGCCTCGTCAAGCTCATGTTGCAGCTTGCGGAACTTGCTCATATGAGTGTTGGCTTGCTCCTCCTGCAAGATACAGCAACATCGCACTACTGAGCAAGCGCTTTAAGGTCTCTTTTGCAGAAAACTGTCAAACACTGAAGCAATAAAGCACATGCTCGTCCTAAGTCTACCACATTTCTAGGAAATCCCAAACTTACAGATTCCTCAGCAGCTCTTTTATATGCCTTCACTTTAAGCTGCAGTTTGTCAACCAGATCCTGCAGACGTGCAACATTCTTGCGGTCCTCCTCGGTCTGCATAGATCATTGAATGGGAATGTAAAACAGGATTTATGAATACTACGTTCTCTTTAGTCTGATTCTTCTTGTCTGAATGTTTATAGTCTGATTCTTCCAGTAGATGGAACATATTTAAACTCTTTTAAGTTCAATTAAAAATTCTTGGTAAAGATGGATCCTTACTAATTGTACAAATATTTCCAAATTGAAATTTTACCTGGTATGTGAGCTCCTTGATGCGTCTCTCATATTTGCGCATTCCTTTTACTGCTTCTCCACTTTTCTTCTGCTCTGACTCCACTTCGTTCTCAAGTTCCCTCACCTGGACACATCAGGACATAATATCTTTATTTTCTCTGTTGTATCAAGAGCAAAGGAGATAAGTGTTACACACACACAGCGTTTGTCCAGAGTGGAGAAACGCTGTAAATCTATAAAAAATGTTTTATTTAAATAACAGGTACATAAGGGTTCAGTCATAAATGGCTCATTGTTTCAGCTCAAATTTGTATTATATGTTCAGTGATTTCACTCACCCTGGCCTCGAGCTTCTGGACCTGCTTCTTGCCTCCCTTCATGGCGATCTGTTCAGCTTCATCCAGACGGTGCTGCAAATCTTTGATGGTCTGCTCCATGTTCTTCTTCATGCGCTCCAGGTGAGCGCTGGTGTCCTGCTCTTTCTTCAGCTCCTCTGCCATCATGGCAGCATCAGTGATGGCCTTCTTGGCCTTCTCTTCAGCATTTCTGCATTCCTGCAGCGCGTCCTCTACTTCAGATTGAAGCTGGACTGTATCACCCTCCAGCTTCTTCTTCTGGTTTATCAGGCTGGTGTTCTGCATGGTTTCAAAATGAGATATTTGAGAGTTTGTGATACAAACATTGAGTGTTGTTACCTTTGAGATGTAGTCTCACCTGTGAGTGCAGTAGCTGCACCCGCTCACTAACATCCAGCAGCTCTTGCTCAGCAAGTTTGCGGCTTCGTTCGGTTTGCTCTAAAGCGCCCCTCAGTTCCTCCAGTTCTGCCTGAAGCAGGTTGTTGCGTCTTTCAACAATGGCCATGTTCTCTTTAAGGTCATCATTGGCCCGAACCGCCTCATCCAGCTGAATTTGGCAATCCTTTACAGAATGGCATTAACCACATTAATGCATATAGATAGTTTAAGAGTAGAAAGTGAGCTTATTCTGTTTTAGTTTACCTTCAGATGTGCATGAACAGACTTGAGTTGTTTCTGGGACTCAGCTGCCTGCCTGTTGGCTTGGCTAAGCTGGATCTCCATCTCGTTGAGGTCTCCCTCCATCTTCTTTTTCAGACGAAGGGCTTCATTCCTGCTGCGGCACTCGGCCTCAAGAGAACTCTGCAGGGTGTCGATTGTCCTCTGCAGGTTCCTCTTGCACTGCTCCATTTCCTCATCTTTCTCAGCCAGTTTACGTTCAATATCAGCTTTGATTTGGTTGAATTCCAATTGGGCCCGTAAAATCTTGCCCTCTTCGTGTTCTAGGGAAGCCTGGTGGGAAGAAATGTACAGAGGTTTACAGCACATAATGACGTTCTTTTGAAATACCTTTTATCCCTTAACAAAGGTATATACCTCCGCTTCTTCAAGAGCAGACTGAATCTCACTCTTTTCTTGTTCCAGCTGTTTTCGAAGCTTTTCCAGCTCATGGATATTTTTTCCACTCTCACCAAGTTGCTCAGTGAGGTCAGAAATTTCCTCTGTGTGACACCAAGCAGAGTAAAAACATTGGGTGATATAATTACACACAGAACATTTTTTCAAACTTTTGCATGGCAAGCAGTACATCTGACCCTGCAGATTCTTGTTCTCCCTCTTCATGGTCTCCAGATGGTCCAGAGACTCTTCATAGGAGTTTTTAAGTTTGAAAAGCTCAGTGCTCAAAGCTCTTGCCTCTTTCTGGGAGCTTTCCAGCTCACACTGAGATTCTTCATATTTCTGCTTCCACTCAGACAAGACCTGCAGAGGAAAGACAGGTGAACAATAATCATTATTCTCTTTACTGGAAGAGAACTTGAAGCGTAATTTAGTCATATCCACCTTTCAACATTAGCTAGTCTACAAAGAAACCCTACATATATTGAATCTACTTCATGGTATGTAAACTAACAGGACTTTACCTTGTCAAAGTTCCTTTGCTTCTTGTCCAGAGCAGCAGCAGCAGCATTAGACCTCTCCACATCCACCATGAGATCTTCAATCTCATTCTGCAGCCTGTGTTTGGTCTTCTCCAGAGAGGAGCACTTGGCATTCACTGCTTCAACAGCCTCCTCAGCCTCCTGCAGACGCTGAGCCAGCTTCTTCCTTGAGAAATTGTCATTAAAAGCATTTAATGAACCTGAAGTTTGATAAATAATGCATAAGAAAATGTAAGCACCAGTTGCAAGGTCATCCAACAGACAAACTTTTTGATCGTCTTACATCTTAGTAGGAACATAACACAAACAAAAAGCTGATCTGCTAGACGAAGTGAAATGTCTGTTTTAGTATTGTGTTATGGTTCTAGATTGAAGCTCAACGTCTTACTTGGCTTCCTCCAGTTCCTCAGTTCTCTGGATGGCATCAGTTTCGTACTTGGTTCTCCACTGAGCCACCTCAGAGTTGGCCTTGGACATGCTGCGCTGCAGTTCAGCCTTGGCCTCCTGCTCCTCCTCGTACTGCTCCCTGAGGAGGTCACAGTCATGGCGAGCAGACTGTACCGCATGGGCTAGTGCATTCTTGGCCTGTTACCAAAAAGTAATTATGCAACATGTGAAAATTAAAGGCACTGGATAGTCTGTCAGGCCCAACATTTAATTTACCTTTGTCTCCTCTTCAAGCTGCCTCTTCAGATCTTCAATCTGTTGAGTGTAGGACATTTTTCCTCTTGTCAGCTGAGACACTAATGAGTCCTTTTCCTCCAGCTGCCTAGAGAGTTCACCTAGGATTTTTTTTTAAGTGGTAAAAATTGTGTTAATGTTTCTTTTGGAACTTGTACTGGACTATAAATTCTTTGAACTTAAACATTATTCAGACAAAACATTTTTCTTTGTTTATTCACAAAGACACTGTACCATTTTCTGTTTGAAGTTTTGCTTTTTGCATGTTGAAGTCATTAATGCAGCGTTGCGCCTCTTCAAACTTGGTTTTGTATTCGTTCATTTGATCTTCAAGAGTTCTGCAGGTTTTCTCAAGATTGATCTGAAATTTCAGAAATGAATACAAAATATAGCATCTATCTTTTGTATGTACCATTTTCATAAATACATATGTGAGTAGCATTAGTTCACCTTGGTCTTCAGAATGTGCTCCATATTGGAGACTACATCATCCAGCTCCAGTCTAAGCTCGCTCTTCTCCTTCTCCAGCTTCTGCTTGACTCTCTGCAGGTTGTCGATCTGTTCTCCCAGGTCAGCAACAGTGTCGGCTTGTTTCTTCCTGAGAGTGGCAGTGGTGGCTTCATGGTGCAGCGTGGCCTCTTCGAGGTCTCTGCGGAGTTTCTGGAACTCAGCCTCCCTCTTCTTGTTCATCTCAATCTGGGCGGCTGTGGCTCCTCCAGCCTCCTCCAGTCTCTCACTGATCTCCTCTAACTCTCTAGCCAAGTCTGCTCTCTGCTTCTCCACCTTGGCTCGAGCAGCTCGTTCTGCCTCAAGCTCTTCCTCCAGCTCTTCAATGCGGGCCTGTTGGAGGATAATTCTTATGTTTACAGACTTTATTCATTGTTTTGCCTACTTTTCAAATGTGTTATGGTCTGTTGATTACTTGAAGTTCTTTCAGTTTCTTCTGAAGCTGAATGGCAATAGCTTGCTCATCCTCAATTTTGTTATTCAGTTGACTTAGTTCAAAGTCTTTCCTGTTTTGAAAAAGCAAAGTTATAAATCCACCATACTAGGTATATTTTTAGATTATTCTTTGTTTGGATCAAATAAATTGTTCAAATATTTTTTACTTTTTGAGACGCTCTTCAAGTTGTTGCTTGTCATTCTCAACGTCCATAAGACTTTCCTGGGTCAACTTTAAGTCTCCCTCCAGCTTTCTTTTTGCTCTCTCAAGGTCCAGTCTAATCTTCTTCTCTTGCTCAAGAGATCCCTCAAGCTGAAAATTATCAGAAAATTACACAATAATCTTTGTTATACTAACAGATGTATACATTAGTTGGAATTCTGAACTAATTCGGAATTAGTTCCAATTAGTTGACCATTAAAGTCTTACATCGTCCACTTGCTGCTCCAGCTTTGCCTTGGCCTTGGTCAGAGTGTTGACTTTGTCTTCCTCACTCTGTAGGTCATCCAGGGTTTGTTGGTGAGCTTCCTGTAAAGCTTTTTTCTCCTTGGTCAGCTTGGCAATGATTTCATCCAAAGCAGCCATCTCTTCAACAAGGTTTTTTACCTGTAAATGAAGCAAATAAGAAAATTAAGACTTGGATTATGGACTAAATAATTCCTGTTTGTTTTAACTTTAATAAAAAGTCACAATTCCGAACCTTGTTCTCTGTTGCGTGTTTCTCTTTCTCCACTTTTGCCAGAGTTAGCTCCAAGTCATCAATGTCCTTCTTCAACTCAGAGCATTCATCCTCCAGCTTCCTCTTCTTAGCAGTCAGTTCAGCATTTATTTCCTCTTCATCCTCCAGTCTCTCAGAAAGCTCTTTGACTTTTGCTTCCATTTGAATTTTGTGTTTGATTAGCCCCTCACACCTCTCCTCTGCATCAGCAAGATTATCTTGCTCCTAAATGATTATATTTATAAAATCGGTTGAGCAGCAACACTCAATATAAGTATGTTATGTCTTATTGAATACACATGATGCTGGGAGACTTACAGCTTGGACTTGGAGCTGCAGGTCATTTTTCTCCTGGAGAAGAGAGACAGTTTTCTCCTCCAGCTCTTTTCTGCGAGCTTCAGATTTTGCATAGGCCTCTTTCAGTTTCAGGAATTCTTCCTTCATGTTGGCCATCTCTTTTTCTGCTTCAGCAGATCTCAGGAGAGGTTTGATCTTGAAGTACAACTTCATCCAGGGCCAATTCTTGACCCCCATGAAGGCGCGGATGTTCCACTGGATTACGAGTAGTGCATCCCTGTAAAAAGATAATTGCTGCTGTTATAGTAATTTTCAAAGTTGTGAAGTTCTTGTATTTAGTGTTATTTTAAAGGTCCCAATTCATACCTTCTTTCAACAATCTTCTGGAATTCAACTCTTGCAAGTAAACCTCTAGATCTCGCCTGGATTCCAGTGATAATGAGTGACAAGCGATCATCCCTCATCTCCTCCAGTTGACCAAGAAGACCAGCTTTAAAGAACACCTTTAGGGACATGGAACAAGATGTAACTATGTACTACTTATTAAGATACATGTACAATGTATTTGTAACCTTGGAGAGACAACTCTGTCTTACAACCATTTTAGTTATGACAGTTTGAAATTGTAAATCGAATACATCCCAAAATTGGAATAGGCTTAAGAGTGTCATCTTAAACTTCAACTATATAATATATTAATATATATGAAATCACTACAAATCATTTTCTGCAGTCTACTGAATGGGAAATACAACATTTGGTCTGTAGTTCTGACTTTTTAATGTTTTATTTACCTTAGTGTGCCCAAACTTGTACTGGTTATGATCGATATCAAGAGATCCAAGAAGTTTTTCGGCTCCCTTCCTGCTGTCAATGAACTGTCCCTCAGGGATGGCAGCAGGATTCAAGATACGATATCTGGGAAGTCATATATTTGTTAGCAGGACATTGTAGAGAACAACTCCTGGGTTGTACTAAGGTAATACCCTTTGGATTTACTGACGTAATACCTCTGCTTGAAGTCTCCATAGAGGATCCTGTTAGGGAAGCCTTTCCTACAGATCCTGATGCCTTCCAGAACACCGTTACAGCGCAGCTGGTGCATCACCAGAGGATTCTCCATGGCCCCAGGAGTCTTGCTCTCGTTGGGGATGATGCAGCGTACAAAGTGGGGGTGGGTAGACCTCAGGTTGGTCATTAACTTATTCAGGTTCTCCTGTGCATGACATTAACTACAATGCTGAATATTTAGTCTGTGTTAACACCAACATATCTGAGTTACTGAGTGGAAATCAGTTTTGACTCTCAGATATTTGACTTTACTTACCCTGTGAAGGGCAGATACAGTTTGAAAAGATGATCCCTTCTTCTTGCTTCCTCCTCCTTTGCCACCTTTTCCACTTTCAACTATTTAGCATTACAAAAGTCTATACATTAGACTAATAAACACAGAAATAACTTTTTCAATCTTTGTTCTGAAGGTTGAGCTATAATGTCCCTTTACCTGAATCAGCTCCTGCATAATTTGCAAAGAGAATACCAAGCAGCTTGAGTGTAGACTTCTGGTACAGCCCAACAACAGTCTCATTCAGAGGATCCTTGTTCTTCACCAGCCAATTGTTGATATTATAGTCAACAGTTCCAGCATAGTGAACCAGGGCAAAATGGGCCTCTGGTTTGCCTTTGACAATCCTGGGTTTCTGGAAGTTGCTGGATTTTCCCAGATGATTGTCATAAAGCTTAGCTTTAAATGTAGCATCAGAGGCTTTGGGAAACATGCACTCCTCTTCGAGGATGGACATGATACCCATGGGCTGAAAGGGTAATAAAAGTGGTTTGAAACACAAATGACCTTTTACTTTCTTCATATTTTTGATATTCTGATTCTCACCTTTTCAATCAGGTCAATACAGGCCTGCAGATCCATACCAAAGTCAATGAAAGTCCATTCAATTCCTTCTTTCTTGTACTCTTCCTGCTCCAGCACAAACATGTGGTGGTTGAAAAACTGTTGCAGTTTTTCATTGGTGAAGTTGATGCACAGCTGCTCGAAGGTGTTGAACTGGAAGTTGACAACAATATTCTTTAGTACTCATCCTTCTTACCAGCATTGCTTTCCAGTTGTTGCACATATAGCAAAATTATATGAGCAGATTAATCTCACATCAAAGATCTCAAATCCAGCAATGTCCAGCACTCCAATGAAATACTGGCGAGGCTGCTTGGTGTCGAGTGAATGGTTGATTCTCACCACCATCCACAAGAACATCTTCTCATACACTGCTTTAGCCAGAGCTCCAACCGCATAATACACCTAAAAATAAAGAAATGCAAACTTAAAAAAAACATAGTAATGTTCATATTCCAGTGTGCGTAGTCTATGCATGATATGTTACGTGTCTCCATATAAATGATAGAAGGTAATTTAGCTTGCTGTGTTTAATTCCTACCTGTTGAACATTTTGTCCCTTGGTGACCCATTCATTTCCTACTTTGACTCTTGGGTGACAGAGACCTTTAATGAGGTCAGCAGAGTTCAGGCCCATGAGGTAAGCTGATTTGTCAGCATCTAAAATTAAAAACATGAATTATAGATTAATTAATATAATTTTCCTAACAGTTTACGAGTTTACAAATTATAGAATTCCTCTCTCACCTTCAGTGCCATCTGCCTCGGCCTGCTCTTCACGCTGCTTGTTCTTAAACTTCATGTTACCATAGTGCATTATGGCACCAGTCAGTTTGTAAATGCCATTCTTCTCCTCTTGAGTGAAGCCCAATACATCAAAGGCCTCCTGCATGAAATTTTTTTTATGTTTTATTACCTATGGGACTAAGTATTTGCTGTATAATATTAAGTGTATATAATACCTGCTATAAAATACAGTACAATATTATGTGTCAAATATTCTAATTACTCTGTAAAGTAAGTCCTACTCACATCAGTTGCTATCAGCTCTTCTGCATCATTGATGGAGGCTACCGTCGTCTCTCCTTGGGAGATGAAGGCGTAGTCATAGGGGTTGTTTGTAATGAGGAGCATTTCTGTAAAGTAGGCCAAGAAGATGACTTATAACTACATTATGCAATGATGCAAAATCAATTTGTACTGATTTGAAAATCTGATGTTTTTATTTACCAAGCAGCTCAGGTTTCTTCTGAGACAGAATTTGATAGAAGATGTGGTAATCTCTTTCAGCCCTAAGCTGAAAGGTTACTCTGGACTTCTCTAGCAGATCTGTAAAGGCATTTGCATCATGTAGGTTGAATGAGTCATTTTTTTATGTAAAAGCAAACTTAAAGAAAAAGAAGGCACCACTTACATGTCTCAATATCAGCTGAAGCCAGCTTTCCACTGGCTGCAAAATGAATACGGATAAATTTTCCCTAAAATACAAGATGACAAGAAAAGTTATGTTGTGATTTATGCAGTGGGAGAAGAGTCATTACAGAGAGGAACTTACAAATCTGGAAGAGTTATCATTTCTGATGGTTTTTGCATTACCAAAGGCCTCTAATGCCGGGTTGCATTGGATGATTTGATCCTCCAATGTACCCTACCAAAATGAAACTTACTGTTAAAGAAGTGAAAACGTACGTCCAAGAGCTGACATTCTGCAATTTCAGAAGTATTACCTTTTTCTCAGAGCCTGTGTCCTTTTTCCCACCTCCAGCTGCAATGCTGGCAAAGTACTGAATGACTCTCTTGGTGTTAACAGTTTTTCCAGCACCAGATTCTCCACTGAAGACACAAAGTAAAAGGCTTTATTAGGTGGAAAAGATGGCATCCAACACTATTATTAATAACACAGATTCACATCCACTGTTATCAAACTAAAACGAACTAATCAATGTACTATATATTATACGGTTGCTTGTAAACATGTTCTTAGCCTTTTTTAAAACATTTAATCATTTCACTTTCACAACCTTCTATGTATTTATCGGGATTTTGTGTGATAGACCAACAGAGAGTAGTGTATGTGAAGAGGGACAGGAAAGGAGAGGAAAATGTGAAAGGAAAATGTGAAACATGTGCCATACATTAGTACATTTGTTGGCAACCAACTGCATTCATTAGACACCTAATCAGTAAGTGAAGTTTGCCTCTGTATAAAAAAAATCTTGGTATAAATATAACTGGTCTGGATAAAACTTCCGAGGACTTGTTAGAGATCACTATTGAACAAACACCGACATGTTTATGGAGGCGCTTAAAGCCGAGGTCATAAAACAATCCCAGGTTTGGACATCTCACAAAGCTCTATCCAGACCTCAATCCAAACTCTGAAAGCGCATAGCAGGGATGCAATCCTACCAAGACATGGTTGTCTATCTAAACTCACAGGCATGTTGAGAAGGGAGTTATTTAGAAGCAGCCAAGAGACCCATGGTAATTCCATGACAGCTGCAGAGATCCACAGCTCAGCTAAGAGATTTATTTGACAGGCTAGCAGGTAGTTGTGCTCTGTACAAATCTGGTATTTATAGAAGACTGTCAAGAAGACAGAAAGCTATAAGAGGTCATGTTAGTAGTTTGCTACAAGCCATTCAGAGGACATCATAAACATATCGTCAGTAGAGACCAAAATTAAATGTTTTGTCCTGCATTCAAAGATATTGTGTACTGGAAAAATGACATCCCATCCTCACAGTTACACATGGTGGTAGCAGCATTATGTTATGGGATCAGGATCTGAGCATCTGATCAGAGTTGGAAAGCTGGATGGAGTGAGCTACAGTTGAGCTGTTTTCAGCAAACCATATCCATGTCATACAGTGGCCCAGTCAAAGTTCAACTGAAATTTAATTAAGGAATTTCTGGCAGGAGTTGAAAACTTATGTCTAGAGACAATCCATGCAATCTGATTGAGCGTGAGCTATTTTATGCTAAAGAACAAGCGAAAAGTCTGTAGCAGCTTTGCGAAAGGTGTAAAGCTGCTACAGACATATCCCAAAAAACTAGGAGCCTAAACTGTAGAGAAAGTTGGTTCTATATAGTATTGGTTAGTGGGAACTACATACTCCACCTTTCTGATTTTTAGTTGTTTTAAAATCTAGAAGGTCTATCACTTAAAATCCTTGTGAAATACAAAGAACATTGTGCTTTATTGTTATTAGAATTGAAAAAGTGCAAGGTGTTTGAATGCTTGAGGAAGGTACTCTGTTCCTTGCTAAAGATTCTTTACTCAAGATTCGGTACCAATCACATTTTTTTGGCTAAAATAAAGGCAGAAACAAGAGCAGAAAATCTACATTTTACCAAAGTTATGACAACATGGTATTTTTGAGGATTCCAAATGAATTAACATACGTGATGAGAATGGACTGATTTTCTCTGTCTGAAAAAAAGAGAAGAAAGGATTACTGAAGGGCTTACTCTTTTTGACCCTCACTCAACTGAAAATGTGATGCTCATTGAAAATAAATGACCTGTAAGCATGTACTGGTAGGCATTGTCAGAGATGGAGAAGATGTGAGGAGGAGCTTCACTCCTCTTCTTTCCCCTGTAGGCAACAACCACCTCTTGGTTGTAGACTGGCAGCCACTTGTAGGGGTTGACAGTCACACAGAACAGCCCAGAGTAGGTCTGAGAGAATTTGAAATGGAAACATTTTTTTTAAATGATCTGAATTTGGATTGGTATATAAAGGGGTGGAAAGTTAACCTTTTTTCCACTTACATAGATCATCCACGCTGCGTAACGCTCTTTGAGGTTAAACAGCACAGCTGGCTCATGGAGGAAGGTGAACATCGCCATATCTTCAATTTTATCAAACTTTGGCGGGTTCTGAGGATGTATGTCACACTCCTTCACGGTGACAGTCTGAAAAATCAACAGAGTTTCTGTTAACAAGCTGCTTTCACTGGTGGAAAAAAATAAGCTGCCTTTAAAGCAGCATCACTTCTGCGTACTGACCTTCCCTTTCGCTGTCTGAGCAGTGACTTTATCACTGTCACGACTTACGATGGAAGCCTTTACGTATTCCTCATCGGGGTCAGGAACAAAACATTCCTTCTTCATGTCAAACGGACGGGTCTGGGCCTCCAGACGCTCCCTGTCTGACTTCCTCAGGTACGGGGCGGCTGCCCCAAATTCTTTCATGGCAGCATCACCCATCTTTCACCTGGGCAACTAAACAACAATTTCTCTTAATGCATCTTAACTGCTTGCGTGTTGCAGGTAAAGTAATTTTCTCTAATATATTGTATTGTTTTAAGTTTTCAGATGTTCTTACCTTTTTGACCACTTCCTGGAATACTGAGGTGAAGAAGGCCCTGAGGGAAGAAAAAACAAATGGGAAGAGATAACATCAGTAAGGTTTCCATATCTAGCTAAGTCTGGACTTTTGTCTTCATACCTTACCTTGAGATAGAATGGTGACCTGTTGGGGGCTTCCCTGTGACTTCTCCTTTTAAATAAAACCCCTTTGCCTAATATGGAGGAGAGCTTTAGGGCCAGGAATGTTATTGTGTCTGTGTTTGGTTAGGGGGTTTAAGACGGGAGGGGGTTAATGAGTGGGAGAGCAGTCCAGAAATCAGCGGGTCAGGGTCTTATCAGAGATGGGGTCCCCGGTGAAGCCATATTAGGCACTGCATGTACTGCAGTGATTATTCATAAGTATCCCCAAGCAGCCAGAGACTAGAACTAAACCTTTAAATAGATACAGGGACTGATTCCCCATGTTTATCCCTTCCAAAATAACAGTTCTGCATAGAAACATTTATTTATGTATCAGAAGTTATTTTGAAAGGCCGAGATACGTATAAAAAAAGTGAAAACAGTTAATATTTAAGCAATAAAATATAACAAAGGCTAAAAATTTATTTATACAGTGTTTTTCTACTGGTTCCAAGTGCCACTAGTAAAAAATACTCTAAATAAATGTAAAAAAATGTAAGTGATAAAGATTTTTGCAGAAAAGTAAATGTTGGTTTATAGTAAACTCTAAGTAACTGCCAAGCAACTCAGAATCACTTAAATTGCATAAATGAAATTGATTAAATACATTTTTATTTAGCGCGTATAATTAAAAAATAAAAATGAAAGTAAAAATAAACATTTTAAGAGTTTTAGCAGTAGGAAACAGTTTCATTGTTGACATCTGTTGCTATTAGGACAAATAATTCTGTACATGTTAATTACCGGTGTTGTTTTTGAAACACAAAGGAAGATGTACATTGTTTCTGGGGAAATACTTCAGTGAAATATCTCATCTATTGGTGTCCATTACTCTCAGGGCTTAAGTGGAGTCCCAGTGCGGCATGAGTCACACATTGTCTTTGGTTATTACAGAGTGGATGGACCTCATGGTAACAACAGCAGTCATCACGTAGTGAGTGAGTGGGTCTAAATAAAGAACATTATTCTGAAAGATTAACCAGACAACAAGAGCGATGCGGCACAGACAAAGGTCTGTCACAGGTGGACATGCTTTGGATTCTCTCAAAGGCAATAAATATGTTGAGCAGTGAGGAGCTGGAGCAACATGATGAGCTCCAGTGTCAAAGCAGGAGCCTGTTTGCATTATCACGGTGAATCTAGAAAAGCTGGCCTCTTAGTTACAGGCTTGTTGACATAGCATTGTGTTTTTTCGTGGACAAAGATAACCGTGTGAGATTCCCGTGGAGAACCGCAGAGTGTGGAGAACAGTTAGGATCCAGCTTTTGTCTGCATGTAGGATCAGCTGTTTCTCTGTTGGTCTAAAATGGCTCGAAACTGACAACCGAAGCCTCTTCTGATTCAATTCCAACATTTATGATAATTTATGCATCGATTCATCATTCATTACTTGGACTGCATAGCACATTTAGCTACTTTGAGCCATATCTGCAGCCTCTTCAAAGGTTAAGAGATAAAAGGAGGGTCAACGGCTGCTGACAAGTGCTGAGATTATTTCCATTGTGACAACTTCGCCGGGCCTGCTCCGACAGCTGGCGCCAGCGTGCCAAATGGAAGCGAGAGAGTTCATGCAGTCTGCCAGCAAGCAAAAATAACCCCAACATCACACATCTGATGTCTACCCTTTAAATAAGCACAATTTGATTTAAATCAACATGATTTAAATACTTTTTTTATGTCACGACAAATCTACACTGTCATCACTTGTGTCTAATTGAATAAAAACATTACAGGGTGGTGTGAAGAGCAGCTTGAATGTGTTTGTCCCCAACTGTAAACAGATACCTCATCAACCTTGGTCCCAGTTTAACTTACAATTAGGTACGTTATAAAAGTTATTTGTTAATTTAGGATTTCTATTATTTGTAAAATGGCAAAGAGTTCTGCCACTTAGACACTATATATCATTAACTTAGTGCAGACAATAAAAAAGGTTAATTATAAAAATCTAAAACCTTTTACTTCAGCTTTCAGTTCAACCCAAACTATCGTCTAGCTGCAGAGACACCAAACTGTTCCTTTTTGGGTTCCCCCTTTATCAGTGTGAGCTCTGATATCCTGTTAATCTTACTGATAAGCCCTCCATACACGCCCCTCCCCTGTGCTGTTTGTGGTTCGCCACTATGAGCAGAGGTGTAAATATGTCTTCATTAGCGGGTAGATACCTGCTTGTCAGCCAGAGGAGTTTAGGAGAGGACATGTAATAGGAGAAGACACAGGGCTTCCTGAGGTTCACCCTATAGGAGTCTGGGGTCTCCTCGCTCGCCTCCTCCCACTTTATATCATTGCAGAATTTCCCACTGTAGCATCAGAGAGTCAGATATGAATAATGGCCAGAAAGCCTCTGGACAATCAGGCAGAATTAGCTTTTAAATCAGATAGAAGTCATCTTTGTTTCTATATGACTCCATACTTTTGAGCTCAAAATAAAAGGGGAGACGTTGTGCATTTGGTTGTTAAAAATGAATTCATTATCTTAACCATAGTGGCCTAAGGTTAAGGTTAATAAGGTTTAATTTATTGTATTGTTTCTGCATACGTTCCTGTTCCTGTTGACTTATTTCTGGTACCTGGAAATAGATTATTTTGTACTGAATCCAAGAACTCCTGTCCAGTTCTTCGTAGGAGCATGCAGATTTTAGCCGTGATCCAGTGACCAGCTGCAAGTGATCATGTGTGAAATTATGGTGGATCTACTGTACGCATGAGCACCAGTTTATGGTTGACCTCTGCTCAAGCTTTTAGGCTTTGGTTGACTCTAATTTTAGTGCAGGACATTTGCTTTGTCTCTTAGCTATATCTGCACCACAGCTTTTCAGTTTTTAGTTCAGTTTTTCATTTTGCACTAAATCCCATGTCCCTGTTTTTTTTCTGATTTACGTCTACACCTTGCCCTCCTGTTGCATCATCACCAAAACCTGGTTATAAGTAATAAAAAGCTTACATACACACAGCATGTACATGAATGTTTTATTAAATTTGAGCATTTTAGGATGCAACACAGGAAAAATCAACAACAAAAGCTCAAATATATGCAGACACCCACACAAATATTGCTTCTTGTCATTTATGTCTAGAGTTAATTTAAATGTGTTGGTTTTGGAGGAGGGACTTGGCTTTTATTCTTAATCCAAAAATGTCAAGTATGGTGGTGATATCATTGTGCTGTGGGTGATAATCTTTTATATTCATACTGAAAAAATAGACTACGTATGTAGATCTGGGAAAAGTATGACATAAAAAACTAGTACGAACCGTGGAATAGAGCCAGTGCATATACTTGAGATGGTATTTATCATTTAGATTATGTGTGAAATCAAGAAAATTAACAATTTATGGAAACAAACAAAAGCCCAACATAAATTCAGCATTCAGGCCTGTAACAATGTTTAATTCAATCAATTTGTTTATTCATATCAAATAAAATTGAGCTGATGTTGATCTTTGACTGGGTTGGTATTTATTATATATATTATTTTTGCTGAATCTAATAAATAAAAACTGAATCAGGGGAATTTCAAGACTATGGACAACAAATGCTATTTCTATTCTATTCTAACTCATAATTGTGTAAGAGAAAAACAAATGATCCTATTCTATGTTAAGTAGCTTCACATTGGGAGCTTTGTTTGAAATCCCACATATCAATTTCAGCATGTCTTATATCTAATTAAAAAATTAAAATTTGAAAAGTGCTTTCTAATTTCCCTTCAACACATTGTTCAGGATAAGATTCAAAAAGACAAAACAAAGACAAGAATGTGCACTTCTTAATGTGGTTTTATTAAGACTACAGCTTGTGAATAGTGACAGTGAAGGGGATCTACAGTACACAGCAGGCAGAAAGACGTCAGCAGACTCCAACGCTTCACTCCTCATCAAACCCTTTCTGTTGCAGTCCCAAAATTTGGAGATGGAGAAAAAGAGAGACAGCCATGTAGTATTCAGCGTAGTGTGGCATCAGCACACTCTAAGTGTGCATAGCACATGGAAGTTTTTAGATAAAATTTGCATGCTTCCTACCTTGGGGCCAGAGTCACGGCTCTTGACCCGCATCTTGTTGACTTGAGACTCGGCGATGTCAGCTCTCTCTTCAGCCTCGTCCAGCTCATGCTGCATCTTTCGGAACTTGGAAAGATGAACATTAGCCTGTTCCTCCTGGTTGAAAATAAAACAGGAAACAGAAATATTCATTGAAGAATTCATATAAATACTTTGACACATCTTCACACTTACAGCCTCCTCAGCAGATCTTTTGTAGGCTTTGACTTTCAGCTGCAGTTTGTCCACCAAGTCTTGCAGTCGGGCGATATTTTTTCGATCTTCCTCGGTCTATAGATGATGAGAGACAATGTTAATATATCAAACTGCTGCTAAATGACCCTTGAATAGCATTGTTGGATACTGGATATTGCATTCAGCACACCTGATAGGTCAGCTCCTTGATGCGGCGCTCATATTTACGGACTCCTTTCACAGCTTCACTGCTTTTCTTCTGCTCCATTTCTACTTCGTTTTCTAGTTCCCGCACCTTAATAACATTTTGTGCATACCTTACATTTTCCAGTTTTTTGTTTGTTTGCAAATATACTATATATTTTCAGTACATATGTGCAAAAACGGATGTGCTCACCCTGGCCTCGAGCTTCTGGACCTGCTTCTTGCCTCCCTTCATGGCGATCTGTTCAGCTTCATCCAGACGGTGCTGCAAATCTTTGATGGTCTGCTCCATGTTCTTCTTCATGCGCTCCAGGTGAGCGCTGGTGTCCTGCTCTTTCTTCAGCTCCTCTGCCATCATGGCAGCATCAGTGATGGCCTTCTTGGCCTTCTCTTCAGCATTTCTGCATTCCTGCAGCGCGTCCTCTACTTCAGATTGAAGCTGGACTGTATCACCCTCCAGCTTCTTCTTCTGGTTTATCAGGCTGGTGTTCTGCATGGTTTCAAAATGAGATATTTGAGTTTGTGAAGCTGTTATTTTTTCATACATTGAGTGTTGTTACCTTTGAGATGTAGTCTCACCTGTGAGTGGAGTAGCTGCACCCGCTCGCTAACATCCAGCAGCTCTTGCTCAGCAAGTTTGCGGCTTCGTTCAGTTTGCTCTAAAGCGCCCCTCAGTTCCTCCAGTTCTGCCTGAAGCAGGTTGTTGCGTCTTTCAACAATGGCAAGGTTTTCCTTCATGTCATCATTGCCTCGCAGAGCATCATCAAGTTGGAGTTGAGCATCCTTAAATGAATGTCAAACAATTTTTTTATCAGGTTTGATGTTTTTAAACTAAGGCAATACCACAATTGCGTTTCCTATTACTTACTGACCTTAAGATGTGCATGAACAGACTTGAGTTGTTTCTGGGCCTCGGCCGCCTGCCTGTTGGCTTGGCTAAGCTGGATCTCCATCTCGTTGAGGTCTCCCTCCATCTTCTTTTTCAGACGAAGGGCTTCATTCCTGCTGCGGCACTCGGCCTCAAGAGAACTCTGCAGGGTGTCGATTGTCCTCTGCAGGTTCCTCTTGCACTGCTCCATTTCCTCATCTTTCTCAGCCAGTTTACGCTCCATTTCACTCTTAATCTGGTTAAACTCGAGCTGAACTCTCAGTATCTTGCCTTCCTCGTGTTCTAGGGAACCCTTTGACACAGATCCGGACTCTGGTTTGAAATCTGACTTTTATTTTAAGCTATGTATTAACCTAAGTTGGTTATAATCTTACCTCTGCTTCCTCTAGGGCAGACTGAATCTCCCCTTTTTCCTGCTCCAGCTGCTTTCGAGCTTTCTCCAACTCATGAACTGTTTTCCCACCTTCACCAAGTTGCTCAGTGAGGTCAGAAATTTCCTCTGTTAATGAAAGTGCATCCAGTCAGTTTTGCCTCGCCTATTTTACATTTCTCATTCAGTGATTTATTACCTTGAAGGTTCTTGTTCTCCCTCTTCATGGTCTCCAGATGTTCAAGAGACTCTTCATAAGAGTTTTTAAGTTTGAAGAGTTCAGTGCTCAATGATCTGGCTTCTTTCTGAGAACTTTCCAGCTCACACTGAGACTCTTCATACTTCTGCTTCCACTCTGACAAGACCTGGACATTGAAATTCAAATCAGGATGTATCGACACATTACATTTTCCACTATTATTCTTTTTCTTTGATAATAGCAATATTAGGTGAAAATATGTTTTTTTTATCCAGATGTTATTTACAGTTTCATTATATAGCAGTTAAATATATCCAAATTAAACAATAATGCAGAAACAATGATGTATCGTATTGCTTGTTATGCATTTAACCAAAACATGTTGCTCATACCGTACCCTCCCCATTCCTCATAACGGAGCCTACCACGAATGCACAAGCTAGTTAGCATTGCTACCAAAGATGGCCGATAAAAGGTTTTCCTATTATGTTAAGTTGTTTCTCTGCCATTAGCACATTTAGCAGTGAGTACACGAATGTGATTGGCAGCTAAGAGTCATGACTTGTTCTAGTTTTGTAAGCAATCTGGTTTTCTTACATATTGGTAAATAAATAATCACACACTAAATTATGCCATCTGCTTGTTAGTTTTCTCATACATGTGGTTATTATTTTAATGTGATGGTGGACCAGACTTCTTTGTGTGTTTTTTAAAGAAAATGTCCAACATACTTTGTCAAAGTTCCTTTGTTTCTTGTCCAGAGCAGCAGCAACAGCATTAGACCTCTCCACATCCACCATGAGATCTTCAATCTCATTCTGCAGCCTGTGTTTGGTCTTCTCCAGAGAGGAGCACTTGGCATTCACTGCTTCAACAGCCTCCTCAGCCTCCTGCAGACGCTGAGCCAGCTTCTTCCTGGATTATTGAAGAATCCATGATTGGGATTGGCTGCTTTCAAACTTTTTACAGTCACTGAAATTCAAATGTGCTGTACTCACTTGGCTTCCTCCAGTTCCTCAGTTCTCTGGATGGCATCAGTTTCGTACTTGGTTCTCCACTGAGCCACCTCAGTGTTGGCTTTGGACATGCTGCGCTGCAGTTCAGCCTTGGCCTCCTGCTCCTCCTCGTACTGCTCCCTGAGGAGGTCACAGTCATGGCGAGCAGACTGTACCGCATGGGCTAATGCATTCTTGGCCTGAGGTCAAGATAAATTATATATGGCTTAAGCTTTTTTTTTGTAAAATAAATAAAAAAAATCATTCATACTGTATTATCCAGAAATGATTTCACACCTTTATCTCTTCTTCCAGTTGTCGTTTTAGGTCTTCAAGCTGTTGATTGTAGGAATTTTTTCCTCTGGTGAGCTGAGAAATAAGTGATTCTTTCTCCTCCATTTGTCTTGAAAGCTCATCTGTAGATGAGCATTCAAAATTTTCATATGTACACGCCTCTTTATAGAAAACTATTAATTTTCTAAGTGGAAAATAAGACTAACCATTCTCAGCTTGAAGTTTGGCTTTCTGGGTGGTGAAGTCATTGAGAGATCTTTGGTATTCATCACATTTTGTTCTGTATTCATTTGTTTGATCCTCTAAAGTTCTGCAAGTTTTCTCCAGGATAGTCTGAAAAGAAATGGTGCACATATCAGAGACCTTGCATAGTACTTTTTTGCTGAGGTTGTTGTTGTCTAGAAAGCTATCAGAACACCACACATACCTTAGACTTGACAATCTGCTCCATACTGGACACAACATCATCCAGCTCCAGTCTAAGCTCGCTCTTCTCCTTCTCCAGCTTCTGCTTGACTCTCTGCAAGTTGTCGATCTGTTCTCCCAGGTCAGCAACAGTGTCGGATTGTTTTTTCCTGAGAGTGGCAGTGGTGGCTTCATGGTGCAGCGTGGCCTCTTCGAGGTCTCTGCGGAGTTTCTGGAACTCAGCCTCCCTCTTCTTGTTCATCTCAATCTGGGCGGCTGTGGCTCCTCCAGCCTCTTCCAGTCTCTCACTGATCTCCTCTAACTCTCTAGCCAAGTCTGCTCTCTGCTTCTCCACCTTGGCTCGAGCAGCTCGTTCTGCCTCAAGCTCTTCCTCTAGTTCCTCCACACGGGCCTACCATTGGAGTGGTGTAAATTTGTTGCATCAGTACTTTGTGAACTTGTGTAGAACTTTAATAATGATCATGTAATGGCAAGGTTTTACCTGCAGCTCTTTTAACTTCTTCTGAAGTTGGCTGATTATAGCCAGGTCATCTTCCAGTTTGCTGTTCAGCTGACTGATTTCAAAGTCTTTCCTGCAGGATTTTTTCTTGTTAGTTTTAGGCTACAAAAACAGTGACCAATGGTGTTTTGTGAATAAACTCATTACATAATATTATAGTAGGTGTATACTTTTTCAGGCGCTCCTCCAGCTGTTGCTTATCATTTTCGAGATCCATTATGGACTCCTGGCTCAACTTTAAGTCTCCCTCCAGCTTCCTCTTTGCCCTCTCAAGATCCATCCTAATCTTCTTTTCTTGCTCAAGAGATCCTTCAAGCTAAAAACAAAGTAATAACTGTTGTAACTGCTTAGCATTTTACAATGCAGTTTAGAATAGTGTCAAGTTACTGTATTTCGATTCTATTCAATGTCATCTTACATCGTCCACTTGCTGTTCCAGCTTCGTCTTGGCCTTGGTCAGGGTGTTGACTTTGTCTTCCTCACTCTGCAGGTCATCCAGGGTTTGTTGATGAGCTTCCTGTAAAGCTTTTTTCTCCTTTGTGAGCTTGGCGATGATTTCGTCCAAAGCAGCCATCTCCTCTGTCAGGTTCTTGACCTAGAGGCCAAAAGGTTTTCAGTGTGTACCAATGGTATTTGACATGTGTTTTGGTGTAATGGTTGGTCATTGTGGTACCTTGTTCTCTGTAGCGTGTTTCTCTTTCTCCACCTTTGCCAGAGTTAGCTCTAAGTCATCAATGTCCTTCTTTAACTCAGAGCATTCATCCTCTAGCTTTCTCTTCTTAGCTGTCAGCTCAGCAT
Organism: Xiphophorus maculatus; assembly: GCF_002775205.1. Taxonomy (NCBI): domain Eukaryota; kingdom Metazoa; phylum Chordata; class Actinopteri; order Cyprinodontiformes; family Poeciliidae; genus Xiphophorus; species Xiphophorus maculatus. The sequence continues at coordinate 10,085,467 of NC_036448.1, forward strand.
TAATCTCCTCCTCATCCTCCAGTCTTTCTGTCAACTCCTTGATTTTTGATTCCAGTTGGATTTTGTTTTTGATCAGTCCCTCACATCGCTCCTCTGCATCGCAGAGATTATCTTGTTCCTGCCGAACATGAGTTATTAGTGGGGGAGGGGAGACTCAGCAACATCTTCAGAGAAAATTCAGAAATATTGTTATTCTTACAGTTTGGACTTGGAGCTGCAGGTCATTCTTCTCTTGGAGAAGGGAGACCATTTTTTCTTCCAGCTCTTTTCTGCGAGCTTCAGATTTTGCATAAGCCTCTTTCAGTTTCAGGAATTCTTCCTTCATGTTGGCCATCTCCTTTTCTGCTTCAGCAGATTTCAGGAGAGGTTTGATCTTGAAGAACAACTTCATCCAGGGCCAATTCTTGACCCCCATGAAGGCACGGATGTTCCACTGGATTACCAATAGGGCATCTCTATTTAAAAATATATATATATTTCAAAACACTTTTATTGAAAATATGACCAGAAGCAGTTAACTGTAACATGTAAAGAACATTGTAAGTTGTATGAAACAAACCTGCGCTCCACCATCTTCTGATACTCTACGCGAGACAAAAGACCACGAGACCTGGCTTGAATTGCAGTAATGATTTTGGAAAGACGCTCATCTCTCATCTCCTCGAGTAGACCCAGCAGTCCAGCCTTGAAGAACACCTAAATACGGCATTTAATTTTAAAAAGTTACCTATTATTGCCTGTCCGTGTCGTAATTCATATCTTTTGTTCCCTTTTGTCTTAGAAAACCCAGGCGGTACCTTAGTGTGCCCAAACTTGTACTGGTTATGGTCAATATCAAGAGATCCAAGAAGTTTTTCGGCTCCCTTCCTGCTGTCAATGAACTGTCCCTCAGGGATGGCAGCAGGATTCAAGATACGATATCTAGGAAATCATATATTTGTTAGCAGGACATTGTAGAGAACAACTCCTGGGATGTACTGACGTAATACCTCTGCTTAAAGTCTCCATAGAGGATCCTGTTAGGGAAGCCTTTCCTACAGATCCTGATGCCTTCCAGGACACCGTTACAGCGCAGCTGGTGCATCACCAGAGGATTCTCCATGGCCCCAGGAGTCTTGGTCTCATTGGGGATGATGCAGCGTACAAAGTGAGGGTGGGTAGACCTCAGGTTGGTCATCAACTTATTCAAGTTCTCCTATAATATGGATATGCAAAAATATATAGAATTTGGATTTTTAAGCCATACATTTACAGGAAATTAAGTATACCGGAAGTGTGTATACTTTACCCTATGGAGAGCGGACACAGTCTGAAACGATGATCCTTTCTTTTTCTTTTCTTTTTTACCCTCACTGGCTTCAGACATTACTTTAATGTGAAATGTGCAGAGTTAGTATTTTACGTTAATGCAAGTATGCTACGCTTATCCATTTTCTACAAAGCAAAATACTAGTGGTGGAATACCTGAATCAGCTCCTGCATAATTTGCAAAGAGAATACCAAGCAGCTTGAGTGTAGACTTCTGGTACAGCCCAACAACAGTCTCATTCAGAGGATCCTTGTTCTTCACCAGCCAGTTGTTGATATTATAGTCAACAGTTCCAGCATAGTGAACCAGGGCAAAATGGGCCTCTGGTTTGCCTTTGACAATCCTGGGTTTCTGGAAGTTGTTTGATTTTCCCAGATGATTGTCATAAAGCTTAGCTTTAAATGTAGCATCAGAGGCTTTGGGAAACATGCACTCCTCTTCGAGGATGGACATGATACCCATGGGCTGAAAGGGTAATAAAAGTGGTTTGAAACACAAATGACCTTTTACTTTCTCCATATTTTTGATATTCTGATTCTCACCTTTTCAATCAGGTCAATACAGGCCTGCAGATCCATACCAAAGTCAATGAAAGTCCATTCAATTCCTTCTTTCTTGTACTCTTCCTGCTCCAGCACAAACATGTGGTGGTTGAAAAACTGTTGCAGTTTTTCATTGGTGAAGTTGATGCACAGCTGCTCGAAGGTGTTGAACTAAAAAAGAAAACATATCTTTGTTGTTTCATTTAGATTACTTGTAGATCTGGTCATTATTTGCAAATAAGATAATTTACATCAAAGATCTCAAACCCAGCAATGTCCAGCACTCCAATGAAGTACTGGCGAGGCTGCTTTGTCTCCAGTGACTGGTTGATTCTCATGACCATCCAGAGGAACATCTTCTCATAAACAGCTTTGGACAAAGCTCCAACCGCATAGTACACCTGCGATATGGACAGTCAGCCACATTTTAAAAAGAAAGCTTCAAGTTTAGTTTAGAGCATATTTGCCTTGGAGGATATAAAATGGAGATATTATATACAAACCCACAGATTAAACCAATTTAAGACTGTCTCTCTTCTTTTACCTGGGCAACATTTTGTCCCTTGGTGACCCACTCATTCCCCACTTTGACTCTTGGGTGACAGAGACCTTTGATGAGGTCAGCAGAGTTCAGGCCCATCAGATACGCTGATTTGTCAGCATCTAAGAGAAACACACAAACAGCAATGCTGAATACACATCAAGTTTCTGCATGTTTACAAATGTCAGAGTTCTTTTCTCACCCTCGGTGCCATCGGCCTCTGCTTGCTCCTCGCGAGGCCTCTGCTTAAACTTCATGTTGCCATAATGCATGATGGCACCAATGAGCTTGTACACAGAGTTTTTTTCTTCTTGAGTGAAGCCCAACACATCGAAGGCATTCTGAAGAAGAAAACAGTCACATCTCAATAAACCACATTATCATTCATCTAAATATTTTGCAACAAATTTAACATTTCCATTTAATTATGTTTCTTTTTCATAAACTAATGTCTAGCAAAGATGGAGAAACTTACGTCAGTTGCCATCAGTTCCTCTGCGTCATCTATGGAGGCCACTTGAGTTTCCCCCTGAGAGATGAATGCGTAATCGTATGGATTGTTTGTGATCAGCAGCATCTCTGAGGATGAGATAGATCAATATAACATCAGGCAAAAACATTACAACATAATTAACTGCTTTTTCTACTGTACTGTGCTAACCCAGGATTTCGGGTTTCTTGTTGGAAAGAATCTGGTAGAAAATGTGATAATCTCGCTCGGCCCTGAGTTGGAAGGTCACACGGGATTTCTCCAGCAGGTCTTCAGACAACCAGAGAGATTTCACAACCATGAAAAAAAAAGAGACCGGCAAAATTTGTGGTTGTAAAAACCAAAAGGATACTTACATGTCTCGATATCAGCAGAAGCTAATTTTCCTCTGGTGTCGAAGTGAATTCGGATGAATTTACCCTGAACGGACAAAATAAAAAAAAATATCAATTTGCAAAAAATGCTCCTGTCGGTTAGCTTCTTTTCCTCCCCCCTTCTGTTGCTACAGATTTTTTTCCCTCTTGTTCAACAAGAGGAAAAAAATTGTCTATTACCTAACTTAAGATAAATCAGGGCTTCAGAAATACGAAACAGTCACTGTGTTGAAACCAAACCTTTTACATGATTGGGACACTAAATAAATAACACAAAAATAATCAAGAATGCAAAGTGGGCACTAACAAATCTGGAGGAGTTGTCATTCCTGATGGTCTTAGCATTGCCAAAGGCCTCCAGAGCAGGGTTAGCCTGAATGATTTGATCCTCCAGGGTGCCCTGTCAAACAAACACATTGCAATTACTGAAAGATCCAACATGGACCTCTAACTACTTCCAATTGAATCAAGTGATGTTAAACTCAAAAAGATTCATTACATTTTAAAGTTTGCTTACATACTTCAGGGAGAAATGAAGGGTAGCTTTAGTTTATCCCTTTGCTCATATTACTTTTGCTTTGCCAGAAAAATGACTCAATTTTTATTATTTTCCAGCTGCATTGAGCTCGGAAAAAGCTCGTCACATACCTTGTCTTTTGCATTGGGGTCTTTCTTAATACCTCCAGCTGCAATACTTGCAAAGTACTGGATGACTCTTTTGGTGTTCACAGTCTTTCCCGCACCAGATTCTCCTCTGTAGGAGCAGAGTTACACAGCAAAACAAATCCATTCCTGAATGCAGAATAAGATATTGATTTTAGATCATATTCTGCTACATTTAAGATGAAATGTATTTACATACGTGATCAGAATTGACTGGTTTTCACGGTCTGTCAAAAGGTTTTCGAAGAACATTTTTATCAGTGAGGACAACAAACCCCATTGAGAATGCTTTATGTAGGACATTGATTGCCTTTACCTGCCAGCATGTACTGGTAGGCATTATCAGAGATGGAGAAGATGTGAGGAGGAGCTTCACTCCTCTTCTTTCCCCTGTAGGCAGCAACCACCTCTTGGTTGTAGACTGGCAGCCACTTGTAGGGGTTGACAGTCACACAGAACAGCCCAGAGTAGGTCTGAGAGATCATAGAAAATCACACTATTTCACCATCTTTTGGGTGGATAGAATTAAAACTTCCTGAGCCTTGCACTAATGAAAGTTTATTGTTTGTTGCTTACTCACATAGATCATCCACGCTGCGTATCGCTCTTTGAGGTTAAACAGCACAGCTGGCTCATGGAGAAAGGTCAGCATGGCCATGTCCTCGATCTTGTCAAACTTGGGAGGGTTCTGTTGCAGAATGTCTGCCTCTTTGACAGTAACAGTCTGGAGCAAGGAAAGTTTAATACATTGGTCTTTTTATTTGTTTTCATACACCGGCTGGAAAATGAATTCATGTCCCTCAATTTGGTTTGTCTCCTTAATTGAGATCTTAGGGGATAAAGCAACACAGAACAGAGCATATTATAGTGATCCTTTGCATATTATGGAAAAGGATAGTGATGTATTGTTTTTTAAAAAAGAAAATCATTAAATAAATCTGAAAAATGTTGCATGCATTTTTATTGGCCCCCACAAATTAACTTATTTTGCAGCAATTAAGCTGAAAGTCTTTAGCTCGAGCTCTGTCTAATTGTCGACGTGTTTGTGTCTAATTGTCGACGTGTTTGTGTCTAATTGTCGACGTGTTTGTGTCTAATTGTCGACGTGTTTGTGTCTAATTGTCGACGTGTTTGTGTCTAATTGTCGACGTGTTTGTGTCTAATTGTCGAAGTGTTTGTGTCTAATTGTCGAAGTGTTTGCGAACATTGATTTTCAAGTCTTACACATAGAAACACGTAGAGTTTCTGTGACACATAAAATCACAATAAAAACACACATTTTAAAACCAAAAAATTTTAAAAACATAACAGGGTATTAATGCAGGCCACCATTCATGTAAACGATCTTTTACAGCCTCATTTTATTTTTGTAGAGCAAAAAGAGAGTGAATGCCTGATGGCACCAGAGCGACACTAATTTCAATCTCATTCTCTATACTGAGCATGTACTGCTCACATTTACTTAAGGACATGACATGTCATATCACTCACAGATTTGAACGCAGATAAACACTCTCACACACACACACCAAGGAGTAAACCTAATGCCTTCTCAACAGCCCCAACTTCACTTCATTCTGTTTTGGTAAAATATCTCAGAAAACTCACTGACAGCTGGTTTTATTTACCAGCTGAATCATTGATGTTAAAGAGCGTATTATTTATAAAGTTTATGTATGCCTGACACACTAAAGCACTCACCTTCCCATTCTGCGTCTCTACGGTGACCTTATCTCCCTCCCGGCTGACGACGGTTGCCTTCACAAACTCCTCCACCGAATCCGGGACGAAGCATTCCTTCTTGATGTCGAACAGGCGCGTGGAGGCCTCCATTCGCTCCTTCTCCGACTTCCTCAGGTACGGGGCCGCCGTCCCATACGCAGACATCTCTGCATCCCCCATGGCTGCAGTACTGTGGACACAAACGAAAGATTGAGAAGTACTTGTTTAGTGACATGTCTTCCACTTGCGTTTGTAATCTATTCACAATTACATCTTTGTACAAGGGGTTTATTGACAATTTAGCATAGTAATGGGAAATGGGAATGGGAATAGTCACATATTAGATTTTTTTTTTAAATGATGTAATTACCATGATGAACGTGAGAAAGTATAATTTACCTGTGGGTTCAGCTCAGATGAAAGATGAGATCAAGTCTTTAGGCTGAAAATCACTGAAACACCTGCAGGAAATGGAAACATTTAAACATCTAGGCATGACTTCCTAAATGTATGAAATTATTTGAAATGATTTGACTTTCATCAACCTCTTGTTCTATCATTATATATGTAATTGGTTAAAATGCATGTTTTTCACTTTGATGAAATATCAAATGAAAACCAACAGAAAGCCGCAGCAGTGGTTCATACTTACAGAGGGCAGGTGAAGATGAAGCATCTGCTGGGCCTGCAGGGGAGACGGGGATCAAATATATAACCCCAGATAACCCACCTTACAAGGCCAAGGGCACCACCCTGACCCGATAACACCACACACACTCGCACACACTCATCGTTATCATCAGGTGCACAACTCAACACGTACCACAGTGTCCCCACACACATACATGGACACCCTGTGGTAATCATCATCATTTCTATCACTTTGTGACAGAGCTCGGCTTGGCTCTGCAAGCGCCTGGCTGCCCTCTCCTCCCGTTCGGTTCTACCTTCTGTGTCCAAATAATTGGATTTTTCAGGGAAAAGAGCCAGGAACTTTCTGCTGCATAGCTCGCCCGTGACTCACCGCAGCATGCCATCGCTATCTGGGATTCGGACGCACTTTTCCCTGTCACCTCTAGTCCGAAATACTCTTTTCAAGTGGGGACCGCTCACTAACAGAAACCAGGTTCCATGGCAGCGGGAGACATGAAGGGTTTAAACCTAGGTACAGAAAATTTTCAGAATATCACTTTATTACACTCAAATTTATTTCGTAGATTATTTTGACTATGTGGTTGATGGGCAACTGTCTGGAAAAGTTAGATCTGAAGCCTTTGGCAGTTTGTAACAAGCATTTCTTGAAACCAGGACATCGTCTGGTCTCATCTGACCAGGTGGTGGTCAGATGCTTGTTGTGCAAAAATGCTTTTTGTAGTGGCAAACTGAATCTGCACAATATCCTCCTCTTTGTGAAATTTGGTGATGGTGGCAGCATGTTGTGGGGACGCTTTCCTTCTGCAGGAGTGGAAGAGTTCATCAGAGCTGTTGAGAAAATGGATGGAGCTACATAAGCACAGAGAAATCCTATCAGAGGCTGCAAAAGCACTTGAGATTCATTGCATTGAGGTTCAAATTCCAATAGAAAAACTACGACACATAAAGAGATACATTGTCAGACGAGGCATCAATCAATCATTTTCTTTTATTTTACAGCTCTGCATTAATTTGTGAAGATCTATCACATGCAGTTCTAATAAATAATATTAAAATTGTGGCTTTTATGTCACAAAATGTGAAAAAAGTTTAATTGATTACCGTCAGAAGGGCCTTTTTTTTGTTCATCTTTAATCCTCCTTACCTCACCTGATAATTGATGGGCCTCCCAGTTTCCTAACACGTTTGAGTGTATCTTCAACTAGTTGTCATGCACAGTTTATAATTGAAGATCAATAGTTAAGGCGAAATGACGAGGAGGGCCAACACAAATGCTTAAAGTAACCTTACCTCAAACATGACTGCAGAGAGCAATATTCAGGTAAGCTCTGAAATACGTAAGATTCGTGTTGCATTTTAGAGGTGTTGCATGAGTCTTTGTGTGGCCACAATACTGTTTCTATGAAACCCACAGTTCTCCGCGGTGAAAGCTGTCAAGTGGAGGAAGAAGCGCTTAAAGGATTAGATTGTCTACATTTCTAGCGTGTGTGAAGATCCTGCCAGGAGGAAGACAGGACACTTCAGAAACCTCTTAAACAGGCTTCTGGAGGTCAAATGATGTCTAAGCATATCCCTGAAATACCCGGTGGGTGAAGAAATAAACCCTTCTTAGAAGGGTTTTCCTCAAGGTTTCACCTTAAAACAAGCCTACTTTGAGTAAAATTGCTTCTACTCACTGTTAATAAACACCACAGGAAGGAGGCTGGTTCTGTGTCCCATAGTGAATGTGTTTTGTTGAGAAATATATGAATCAACTCTAGAAGTAAAGAAACTACATTTTCTGACTGAAGCTGTTAGAGGGTGTGGTTATTACAGTGAAACATTTCCTGCACTGACATGCGACAAGGAAAAAGCCATCACTGAGTTCAACAAAGAAAGAGACAGATTACAGTTTTGAAATGCACTCGGCTGTCTGATGAGACTACACTAACTGATCTGCAACAAGAGAAGTGTGGCATAGTTAATGTAGACCTAATTTAGCCTAAAGTACTGGAGCTCATTTGTTTACCCACTAGATTGCTGTCGTCTGCACTGTGGCCCCAGGAGATGAATTTACATGATGTCGCTTACTGTCACTTTGTGCTAATTGGCTTTCCAATTACTCCTTGATTTACAGGGTTGGCTGTTCGTGTAAGTTAATACGTCTCTCACTGTAACATGTTCATCATTGCCAGGTTGTAAGCCTGTGGTGGTAGATCATACAGTATGTAGCAGGCAATCCATCAGCAACCACTTTAGTGGCAGAATTATAATTACCTACTGAATTTCCCCTAGTGGATCACTAAAGTACAACTAAGACAGATGGACACACCTGGGAGAATAAGGTCAGGGTGATGAAAGTTTAAATTTGTCTGCATCCAGATTCTTCTTGCTAAAACAGGAAAAGTGTAGTAAGCACTTGCTTCAGACACACTTGCAGATAAATGTTTGGCCTCTGGATGGTGACAACTTCAGGGATTTGTTTCGTCTCAAACCACTGGCAAGCGATTTGATTTATTGCTTTATTCTCCCAAACACGGAACCCCAAGTAGACAAAAATCTGTACCTGAATCCAGTAGATTAAAGTTATATCTGTCAGGTTGATAAAAGGATCTGAAAAATCGGATGATATTCAAAGGATTTATCATCAACTGCCTTTCAAAGCATTGGTTTATGGTTTGACTGAACCCTGCTGGACCCTGAACTCGGAAAAAATATTTTCTAAAATTTCCATTTGGTACAACTTTAATTTTTGAGGTGAAGGGTTTAATAATGGTGTAGGACCTACAGTAATGTTGTCTCTTACACTCCATGATTCTCCATGTTTGTTAGGCTCATGTTTAAAATGATGCCAAAATAAATTTGATAGGCATCAATCCAAAGGTTCTAAAATATTGCAAGAGAGTCAGTTTGAGGGAGAACATTTTTTTAAAAATTACATTTCATTGGGCGGCACAGTGGCGCAGTTGGTAGCACTGTTGACTTGCAGCAAGAAGGTTCTGGATTCGATTCCCGGCCCAGGGTCTTTCTGCATGGAGTTTGCATGTTCTCCCTGTGCATGCGTGGGTTCTCTCTGGGTACTCCAGCTTCCTCACACAGTCCAAAAACATGACTGTTAGATTAATTGGTCTCTCTAAATTCTCCCTAGGTGTGTGTGTGCATGGTTGTGTGTCCTGTCTGTCTCTGTGTTGCCCTGCGACAGACTGGCGACCTGTCCAGGGTGAATCCGCCTCTCACCCGGAACGTTAGCTGGAGATAGACACCAGCGCCTCCCGACCCCACTAAGGACAAGGGTGTTAGAAAATGGATGGATTTCATTTAAAATGGTACATAAACTTCTTGATAACCAATGCAAACACCTTTATGGACAGCACAATAAACAAAACCTTCTTGTAATTGTTCATTTTGATGAGTTTCAGGTTGTTGAAGTTGGAAGGCCAGCTTGCCATAACTTTACTCTTTGGGTTCCCCCTGCATATTCTCCATTAGTTGTAACTCAATGTTCATACTACAGTTCTTCTAATGAGAAGAAACACGTTTATAAAAGTGAAATGCTACTTTAACCCTAAATCTTCCAAGGATATGTTGCTTGCACTGTGTAGACGTGCCATGTGTTTATTTTTGTTATTTGCTGGTATGGTCAGGGAAAACGTGTCGACTTTATGCTCTATTATTCTTTAGGAATTCAGCAGGTGGTCACTTGATTATGAATATTAATAGAGGTTTTGTTTGGGATCTTGAGTGACCTGACTGCCCTCTGCTGCAGACCGCACTGGCTGTGTTGTTGCTATGTGCTGGCCACGCTATCAGAGGCATTTTCCATCCGACAGCAGCTGAGGAGATAAAAGTTCATTTTTACCACAACTGATTGGAGCCAGATGCCATCATGGAGGACGGCAAGACTCATTTGTGTTTAGCAGCACAGCTGTTCACTCCATATGCTCAATGTTGGATAGAAATGTTTGTTTCAGTTATTTCTGCCTCGGAAAAGTACTCACTCCCCCTAAACCACGTGTGTCAAATTCGAGGCCCGGGGGCCAAATCTGGCCCGCCGTAGCTTTTTATGTGGCCTTCTAGACTCCAAATTATATCAATAAGTCCCCCAAGTTTTTCACAAATGCACAAAATGAACATATCCCTGTATTATTTTACTGCAGATTTTTCTCAAAAGTGGCCAAAAACATTGGGTTTAAGTGACTGCCACCTCAGCCTTGCTTGATGTCAAGTTATAGTCTGTGATTTATATGGCGAGTAATAAAAAGTCACATTTAATGTCATACATTAGTGCAAATATTGTAAAGATTTCTTACAAATGTGTCTAAATTAGCTTCACAAAATCTGTGATTTTGATTGCAAAAAAACAAGAACAATCACAAAATTCTGGACTGATCAGCATGAAAACAGGATCATTATTATTTAATTTTAAGAAACACTTATTGAATGCTGAAACAAACAGCTACTTATTGATATTTCAACAGTTCAATGATTTTATACATTCTGGCACAATCGGCCCTTTAAGAACATTGAGATTTTTGATATGACAAAAAATGAAAATGAGTTTGACACCACCGCCCCCAAACTCCTTATCATGTTTTGCATATTGGTGCGTCACGACATCAGGCCTGTGTTTTGGGGGATTTTATGTGCTTGATGAACACAAAGTAGAACTTTCCACAGCTGAAAATGTGGAAGGAAAACTAGACATGTTTTGTTTGTTTTTGCATTTTAGAATAAAAATCTGAACGGTTTGGTGTAAGTATATTTCCAGCTCTTTTGAGCCCATTACCTTGTAGAACCACCTTTCACTTTAATTGCAGCTGCAAGTCTTTAGAAATTTGCCTCTACCACAGGCTAAGTACAGTTAGCATAAAATGTAGCATAAAATAAATGTGTGCCACATTTTTCAGATTTTTATTCGTGAAAATTCTGAGAAGTATGTATTATTTTTGACACATTAAGTTTGTAGTTGTGAAATGACAAAAGGTTAATGTACACTGGACTGACCTTTTTTGCCTGAATTACCGTGCTAGTCACGTTACCCAGCTCTGTAAATAGCATGTTTAGCATGAACACAGTAAAGCACATATTTGTCTGTCTTTTTTAAAGGGAAGAAGCACAAGGCGCTCAGCGTGGCCATCTATAGTCGTCCTTTCAGGCTTTTTGTTTGGATGATTATTAGCACAGCAGAGACAGACAGGCCAGCAGCTGTTTGGGCTGTCAGGCTAAGTTTTATGGAGGATTAGAGGTTAAATCCTACAGCTGACAGTTCCTCTGCCTGGAGGCCACACACAGACAGGCCCCGTTATGGAGCTGCCTAAAGAGAGCCAAAAGCAGAGGTGGGTGTGGAGCACTTCCTGTTTCATTTTAATTGTATAATCAACATTTCTCCCCCTGAGGATGCTTTTTTGTTCTTTCTCTCTGTGTTGTTTTTTTCTTTGCATAAAATTGACTCTGGATTTGTATATTAAATAAATCATAAACTGTCAACCTGTTTACTGATAATTATTCTATTCTTTTCATCTTTTCCTATAGGGAAATCATTGCTCACCCAGAGTCTGGTTCTATTGGAGGTATATTCAGTTTTCAAGGGAATGATTGACTTTGTACCAATAATGTTTACTGTTCATCTTTATTTGCAAGATATTTTTAATATGAACTATGTTGTAGTTGTTGTAGAGATTAGATACAAGGCAAAGGGTTGTTTATGGAAGATCATAGTAAGGTTTGACGTTTGAAATAAACTGCAAACCACAGACATTTAGAATAAATTATAATACCGCAGTTTCTCCAGGAGGTGGCAGCACTTTGCCGCAACTGTCTTGGTAGAAAAGGAAACTTTAAAAAAAAAAACAATCAAATTTGCAGACTGAAGACATTAGTAAATTATTAATTGACCATTTTAGTAACATTAATATTAATAGTCCAGCTTGTTCACCATAAATTAAATTTGTATAAGATATGCAGACTTTTTCTCATCCATATTCACTACCTTCCCTTGTTTCCCTTTCCAGCCCAGCATTTTTTTTACTATAATGTAGTCTAATCTGTAAGACTGGATTTAATTGGCTTTTTAAATTTTTTTTTTAGTAAAGTCCCTTACAATGACATTTATTGGTGCTAAACCAACTGAATTGAATTGTAGTCCATCTAAGATGCCAGCAGATGTCGACAGCAGTACAGGAACCTGTGTTGGGCCTCAATAAGAGATCATTCAGGCTGAGAATGAACAAAAAACTAATAGCTCACCTTAAGTCACACTTATTATCCACCAATAATAATCAAAGTGTCTCAGTGCAAATATGTTCTTTCTTAAAAGATATTTCAACATATTCCATGCTTCATTTTACCAGATCTTCATGTCTTTTGGCAGTTTTCATGCATGGATGTGGCTAGTGAAACACAATTTAGATGACCAAAGAGATTACGGTTAATCCCAATTAATATATGAATGTCCGTAGCCAGGAGATTAAATTTTCACACAGTTTTACATTTGAGATTTTTGTTGTTCTTCTTCTTCTTTTTATTTACTCAAGTCATCTTAGTCCGATATTAAAATTTTGATCATCTGAAACATTTAGACATGACAAAAAGGATTAAAAAGAAAATTATAAGGAGAAAATTACTTTTTCAAAGAACTGAAAGTGACTACAGTCATGCTTTAGCTCTTCATCACAAAATTTTACAGATATGTCCTTGTTCTCCTGACTGTTTTTATGTAAAAGAAACAGATTTTAACCAGAAAGATGTCGGCATGTTGTTATAAACATGATACTGAACACGATCTCAGTGTTTCGTACTGGAAAGTATCACTTTTAATTCAAATATAGTTGAGTTACAATAAAACAGCTACAAGTGTCTCTTTCTGCATGATGACCAGCTGCTCAAATGCTTTTTGGAACTAAAGAAAGGGCTTTCATTACGGGACAAAGTTAGCATGCTAACTTCCTCAGCATGCTGTCAGGAAACAGGAGAAGGTAGACATTCAACACGCAGGAAGCTGCTCCACATCTATTCCTGTCCTGGCAGCAAGAAAACAGAAGGTTATAGTGAGCATGGTGCAGCTGAGCCACACGTTTCAGAACTATGATGACAAAGAGACACTTGTAATTAACAACAGCACATCGAGGGAAACATGCAGCTCTAAAGTGTTGAGTTGTATTTTATTAACAGTGCCTTGCAGATGTATTCATGTTGTGGTGGTATGACTATAATCTTTATTATATTTGAATATAGAAAGTTATGTGAGAAATTAGAAGAAGGGAAAAGACGCATGGCTGTTAAAATGAAGAAGCTGAGGTGCAGCTGGGAATAAAGTTGCAACACTTCTGAGCTGTGCCACATATTCTCATTTGGATTTAGGGCTGGACTTTGACTAGGCCATTCTGGCACATTGATATGCAGGGTTAGGGTGATTTTTCTGCTGAGCTGTGTACAGGTTTTCTCTGAGGACTAGCATCCTGCATGTGGCTCCGTTCATCTTCCCTTCTCCAGGTGACATAGAATATTTAGTTTTTTTCTGACACGCGTAACATTTTATTTATTAATTTTTTTTTTTTTGCATTTCAGCCTAATTTGGTCTCTGAGGAGCTTTTCCTATGCTTGTAAAGTTCTCTACATTCCTTGTGTCAAAACTGGATTTCTTACAATGAAGGCACTCTTCCACAAAGGTCAGAGGTTAAGTGTGGACGACTATGCCTTTTGCTGATTATGCTCATTAGTCGATGAAATGAGGGAGAGGGAGACGTGCAGGGGAGAAAGGACGATAACCGTGAATTCTGTGTGTGATTGACAGAAACCGACTGCTGCAACAGCTGCGTATTAGAGCAGACAGTGCAAAGGTTGCTGCTATTAATACGCATAAACCTAGGAGACACTGCATGTAATTTACCACATTCGTTTAATAACTTCTTAGCTAAGCTACCATCACTGCATCGCATTATTTCTCCTTAATCCGACATTGTCAGAAATGGTCACATCTGTGCTATGTGACACATTTAGGTCTCAGGGTGTGTGTATATGTCAGACAGAGAAGATGCTGTGATGGTTTATGTTCAGCGGGCAAGGGTCAGCGTCAGAGAACAGCGGGACGGCTACAGTTACGATTGAAATAGAAAAGTATTCTGAATCTATAAAAGCAGTATGCCTGGGATGAAAACACAGAGGTACAAGAGTAACATGTTGTGCGGAAGCAAACGGGAGCAACCACAGAAAAAGCCAAACGTTCACAGGCACTCGGCTGCAGCTGAGGCCAACCACGTTGAGTCAACGGATGGGGTAAATTACATCTGAGTCAGCACTGAAGATTGCTGGAGCGAAGACCACCAGGGCCAGGTTTCACAGCGGGCAGATATCTGGAGTCTAAGGAATGCTCAAAGCCAGTTGTCACTTCGTTCACGTTGTGCAGCGGACGCCACGCACACGGATGCAGGTTCACGGCCAACAACCAGAGACGTCCGCTGTTTCCTATATGCAACCAGCAGCTTCGGATTTCCGCAGGATTGGCCGTCGAGGCGGCGAAGGATCTGATCTGGAGTTTTAAAACAGAAGCTCGCTTGGAGAAGCGGATCAAGGGGGGGAGGGAGTTCCTTTCTGCATCCTTCTGGTCATGACTTGTTGTCTCTGTTTGCAACAAAGGTAAATCAAAGCGAGCGATGGTTTACATACATTGTATAGAACAGCATTAACATTAAAATATTGCACACTGGTGAATCTGATTGGATTTACTTATGCTAAGACTGCTGCCCTCCAATGCTGACTCTCCTGTTTTAGTTTGGGCCTGGACTCAGTGCTGGTGCTGCTTTCAGATGTTCCTCAACAAGGTGCTGGTGGTCCTGACAGACCTGGCTGCCAGGTTGCTTGGTAACAAGCTGTTCAGGCAGCATTTCCACCTGCTGCTCTCAGCTGTCCTGGTGTTCGGCCCTGCGCTGAGCCTCTGGGTTTCCCATCACAGCATCTTTGCCAGAAGAAGTCACTTCCTCTACAGGTAGGGCCACTTCCTGTTTACCCCCACCAGTTGTAATGTTGTTGTTTTCAATTTTCTCTATTTGTGGTTCTCATTGTTTTTATATATTATTAATGTTGTTCTCTTCTACCACGTGACTACACCGCCTTGCCAGACATATGAATTCACATTTTACTCTTTTTCACATTTTGTCATGTTACAGCCACCTGCTTCGCTGTATTTAATCAGAATATGTGGTAGACCAACAAAAACTAGAACATCCTTCAACTACAAATACACTTGCGAGTCGTTTGGGATACGCCTACCATGCTTTGCACGTCGTCACCTTCCTAAAATAAGGGCCTAAGTTATTTTTTGCCAAAAGTGATAACTTAGGCCATCAGTTTAGGGAGGTGACAATACGTAGGGACTATTCTTCTTTGCTGAGCAGATCAAACTCAGTCAAACTTCAAGTCTTGTTACTTAGGCCCAGATTTTGACTATGCCTTAGTTTTACGCGCTCTATCTGTGTGTTGTAGGAGTTTTGCTGCTGCCTCACTAATGTTTAAAGAAACGGGTCACTGAAAAGTCTCTACAGAACTTGATGAGAGGAGATGCAATCATTTGAATCAGGAATCTCTATAGCAGGAAGACATCTAAAACATGCAGAGCAGTCAGTGCTGAGGACCAAGGTTGGGGACCATTGAAACTATGTAAGAAACATGTTATTATAGTTGAATAACACTATAATAGGTGGAGTGTATGGAGTGTGTTTACTAATTAAGTGACTTCAGAAGGCTTTTTGTTGCACGAGATTTTATTTAGGGTTATCAGATAAAAGCCGTCTGAATGCAACAATTTCAGATATTCGAAAACCGTTCATCTTTAACTTGCCCTTTTACAGTTATGTAGAAAATTATACTAGTCTTCTCAATAAAATAGACTGAAGTGTGCAGTTGTAATTTGACAAAATATACAAAGTTTAAGGCTCAGACTATTTTTACGAGCTACGAAGTTTTTATATTGCGTTTATGATAGTTTTAAATCTAAACACGTGAGAATCATCTTTTTTCCTTTTTCTTTTTTTACAGATTTATGTTAAAGTTTAAAGATCCACCAATCTACCTATTAGTTCATTAATAGTGGAATAGAAGATGACAAAAGGTTTCCACTGTGTTAAAACTGAAACACTAATGCAAGTTAAAATGGCAAGGAATGATTTGTTTCCATTAGTTACAAGTGATGCTTCTGCTTTGTTGACTCGTACTTATCTGGAAATCCAGATTCTGTGTCTTCTGCATTTTTTTTTGGAGTCTTGGGACAAAATTTTGCTCAATATGAACATTTTAAAAATGCAAAGACAATAAAGTCTGCCTGGGTCTATTTTTCAAAATAACGTGCCAATATAAACTCAGTACTGGAGACTTAGATTTTATAAAACCCTCCTACAGACACCATCTGCTCCTCCTCTCTGTCCTCCAGGTTGTTCCTGCGCTCTGGTTGGGGCTGGACGTGCGTTTTCGTCGGGTCCTTCATCTTCCTCTTCTCCTTCTCCATCCGCCGCTCCGTCCTACACTCGCTCCGTCACCTCAGCAGGCTCGCCGTGGCTGGAGGGCTCTGGCTTTGTTTCTGCACACTGCTGGATCTCCTGGAGAACACCACAGGAAGCTGCTATGAACCTCTGCCCGCTGGTCCAGAGGTCACCGGTGGGCAGCCTCTGCTGGTGCTCAAAGAGGGGGAGAGCAAGTCCGAGTGCCTGAAAGCTGGGTTGGTGTGGCGAGGTTATGAGGTTTCAGAGGACGTCTTCCTTCTGTGTCTGTGCTGCCTGCTGCTGGCAGAGGAAACGTCAGTGTTTGGTCCGTATCTGAGGCTTGGGGGCGTCTCAGACGCCCCACTGAGGATCCTCTTTTTGCTCTGTGTTCTCCTTCTTGGACTGTGGATCTTCCTGCTGCTCTGTCTCTTAGCCTACTTCCCCCTGTTCCCCACTCAGCTGCTAGGAGGGGCGCTAGGCTGCCTCAGCTGGAGGGGACTGTATCAGGGCTGGTACCGCATGGGGCCCAGCTGGTACTGCCCAGGAAGGCCTGGTCAGGGACTGCTCAACATAAAGACCAGCAGCACTGGGGCAGAAGACACACTAAACCACAATCACTACAATTAACCGATAAAAACAGATTCAACGCTTTGAGCTTAAACATTAAAAGTCTTTAAATCTTCAACAAAAATTTGCCTGGAAAGTTTCGACATTTACTTTCACTCTCTATGTGTAAACCTGTCATTACGTTGCATTGATGGTGCTTCAAACATTTTCCTTACATATGTTGCACAACTTAAATGGGATAAATTATGCAAAATTTGCATTTTGCACATTTTTTGTACTTTCATTTAGGTCTCAACTTCTTCCAAAAAGAACCCACCAAGACATGTTTATGGCAATAAGTTAATATGATTTGGTGTCCGGAAAATAAGCTGTTTGAAAAACCTTCCGATTGTTAATTTACATTTAACGGGCACCGGGTTGTTACCTACCAACCCAAGAAGATCCACCATGTTTAGTCAGCGGGTTTTACTGTTGAACAATGGCTGCTGGAAAAGACAATATTCTGCCGTCAACTTACCATCCAGAAACCACTTTGTCATTTATGCAGGAGGATCCATTTCTGCTTTTCAAGGATGAAAGTTTATACAATTGCACATCTGTTTGCAGCCATTTTCATGTGAGAGTGTAAACATTGTTTTGGGGGGCGTGGTCAGCAGCAGCTTATTTGGATATAAAGTGACAACAGACCCTAAAACAATTCTGAAAGCAGCTCAAAATAGACAGATCGGACTAAAATCTCAATATTAAAGAATTAATTTGTGCAAAATGTAATGGACATATCTGAACCTGTTCAAGTAACAGATTTATTAAAAAGACATAAATAAGTAGAAGAGAAAAAAACCCATCATGTATGTTTGGATGTCAAACAGTCAAATATTTTTGCATAGTAATTTTATAAAAGAAAAAAGCTGATAATGTTGGTGACATGACTTTGCGTTTACTTAAGATTGTGTGGTTTGGACCCCATTTAAAAAAATAACGTCTTCATAAAAACAAAAATTAACCACTCTGGTATTTAATAGTTTATTGATAAAACATCTTCAGAAAGACAATATATACAAAATATTATTCCACTATGCAGCAGAAAATAAAGGCTACCATCAGTTCAGCTGGTTCTTCACACAAACCTTACAGCTGCATCTAAAACATCTCAGAGATGCACACCATTCATCCAATCCATTTCATCTGGATGCTGAAAACATTTCCTATTCTTTTGGTAGCTCCATACCGCCACCTTCGTCCCACAATCCAGTTTAAAATTCAGCAAACCAACAGAGAGAGAAACATAAGAGTCCTTAAATAAAAACCCAAACAAAACTGATTTCTTATCTGCATAATGATCCTGGAGACAATATGAAACTGAAAGAAACATTGAGTTTGGTGAACACTGGAACCTGATGTTTGTTCCTCGTTAACATTAATAGGTGAAATACCGCCACACAACATCCTTTGAGTGCCAGTCGGCTCCAGCTCTTCTAGTTCTGCTGAACAGAGACCACCTGATCTTCACAGTATCCGTACTTCTTCACCAACTTCCCGTTTGTTACCAAAAGGCTGACAAATCTGATCCAGTCAATGTCTGTTTGCAGTGTCTGCAGAGGAAGAAGAGTGACTGAATCTACGACCAGCCTTTCTTTGTAGGACACAGAGCTCTGGCCGGCGTGTTCTAAGATGTGTTTGCTGCGACACATTTTGGACGTAAAAAAATGACTTAAAAAAAGAACTGAAGAATTGGTTGATGAAAGAGACATCAGGAAAAGGTTGGGATAGGGGAGTCAACAGAGTCCAAAGGTTCCCACCGACAGTTCATCAAAGCGTCATAAAGCTCCTCACTGTGCTGCATAAAGTCCTTGTTCCACAGCTCCACGTCACATTCAGGGATGGGCTCTGGAATAAATCCCACCAAGATCATCAGAAAAGAATTATCCGTGCTGCTTCTCTTCCATATAGGTTTAATAGACAGGTATTGTTTATGAGTTGAATCGTTTCCAGTAGAAATAATGATTATTCAAAAGCAATCAAGGATTTTTACCTTCTGTGCTGTCGTCATCAGCATCTTCAGCTTGCTCCTGGCCCTGCTGGACACAGACCCAGGATTAAAATAAAACTATTGTCACCAGACCACAAAAGAACAACTAAAAGTTTCATCAGAATTCTAAAAATACATCAATACTAATCTGAATATATCAAATTTGCAACCAGGAAAACAGATTGTGCTTTTGTTTCTTCCTTTAGCATAACTGAGCGAATGCTATTGCTACCTACAGGCATTGTTGACAGTTAGCTCCAATACGTTTATATAACTATATTGTTGTAAGTTCATCAAATTACAGCCTATGTTTTAACAGGTTTATCCGTAAAATAGTTTGCAGTCAACTAAGTTGCACCAGTTGATCACTTTGTATTTCTTTTACCTGTACAGCTCCTGTCATGTCAGTGGACATGGGAGGCATCCCCATGGGAGGTGGGGGCATCATGTGACCTGATGGGGGGTAACCATAAGCCCCATAGTTATAGTTGTAGCCGCTGTTGTAGCTGCTATTGTAGCCGCTGTTGTATCCACTGTTGTAGCCATAACCACTGCTGTTGTAGCCACTGTACTGGTCATAGCCCCCCCACTGAGGATAGTAACCGCCCTGACTTCCTGCTGCGTGGCTGCCGTAGTAACCGGACTGTGTCGGGTTGTAGCTACTGTAACTCTGAGTCTGGCCTGCTGGGTAGGTCGTCTTTTGGCTGAAAAACAACAACAACAAAAAAGTAGATTTGAAATATTGTCAATCTAAAACTGTCTGAACTGAATTATTCTGTAAAACTTAAAAATGCAGAAAGCCTTGACCTTAAGCTTTATTAATTATAGCAGTTTAAGTTTTACATTTGAATAGCTCCAGGTCAGTTCACCCCTGAGTATGTCAGTACTCGGGGGTCAGTTTGTCAGTATGTAGCACTTATTTCAAGCCAACAAATTACAATTTTATCTGTGAACAAACTATTTTCTGGTTAAACTATTAATTAATGAATTCAAGGCAAAATATTAAATCCTAAAATTATAATCTGGTCATAATTGACACCCCAGAGTTTTAACTACTTTCATAACCCTAAAATACATCTACAAAATTACAATTAAATGTTTTAATTCGATGTATTTAAAAAAAAAGAAGAAAAAAGTATGACATAAATTTCTAAAATGAATATTGATATTTTTGTTTTTAAAATATCCTTTTTTTTCTCAATAACTCTTCATTTTGTAAGGCAACACTGTCTAACTAAAACTAGTACATCAAAAACAACAATATTTACAATACAGACTTCAAATAAACAGCTAGCATTAGCTAACCAAATATTGACACAAAATGAAGAACCTGGACCTCAACATCTAAAAAAGTACTGATTGTTTTGCACAGAAATAATTGCAGTTGATCTGACTCCCTTCTGATTCTAACAGTCTGCAGGAAAGGATAAAAAATAAATCTATACACAAAGACCAAATTGATATCATAGGGTTACTACACGTGTTTCACTTAAGACATTTCCTGAGCTCAGCTTTGCAGAGCTCCCAGGCCTGCATCTTAAAATATTTAAGATTCAAGTTAGAAATCTTGAGGAAATATTTCTACCCAGGACATTTAAATTTGTAATCTGTAAAAACAAGAAACTGGAAAGAAAAATTAGGAGGCCAAAGGACAGAATGAAAAGGACAACAAGTAGGAAACAAACAAAAAATGGAGCTTGACATGAGGGTTTAAGGCTGGAGGGATGTAAGGAAAAACTGAAAACGCCTCTATAGCAGATAAATTAATTTCACATTCCTCTTCCAAGCTTGCTTTCTGTTTTGTGCTTGCTTGTTGCGTCGTACCTTTTTGCCACAGCGATGCTGAGCCTCAGGGTTTTCCCCCCCAGCATGGTTCCCTGGCACTCCTCTATCGCCGCCTTCTGTTCGCTCTCGTCACCAAACTTGACGAAGCCGTAGCCTCTGAAAAACCAGACCAAAGTTACGCCTCCTCTGCCCACCGGTTTGTGCCACATACTTGCCATGTATTAGCCACTTATGAGAAACAGAATATAATGGGTATTATTATGGTAGAACTGAAACTTGCTGTTTTACTTTTAACATGAGGTAGCATCACTTGAATTGTGAGTTGCTCTTGCTTAGCCTATATGGGGAAAACAATAGTTTTAGCATAAGACGGCAAGAAAACATTTCTTCAGCCTTTTTCGAAAACAGATGAAGATGCACTGGTGGTCAACGTCCAAAGCACTGCTATCCGAGTAACCAAGTTTAATAATAAAGCACAAAAAAAATTCATTAACAAATTAAAAACGCACAGAGTGATTGACGTACTTTGAATAGCCGTACTGGTCGGTGACTACTTTGGCTCCTTTGCAGGAAGGGTACTTCTTAAAGACCTGATGCAGCTGAAAGTCATCCACTTCAGAGGCCAAGTCTCCCACAAACACTGAGAACTCCGGCCTGAAAGAGCAAAAAGGAAAAAATAAAGAAATAATTAAAATGTCTATTTGTGCACACATACTGGTGTGAGGAAGCACAAAGGACTTAGTGATTTATTCTAAACAATACTGTCAAGTAGCAAAATGTAGCTTCATGTTTGACAAATAAGCTGAGCTCAGGTTATATGTTTATGAGTGAACTATGAGAATGTTCTTAGTTTTAGAATAGCAGCTAAATTAATGAGGTGAATGGTCTGAATTACCTAGACAAAGACACACCCAGAAAGCAAGAAGGAAACCAAGTAGCTGAATTTAATCTTGATCATCCACGACAGTAGAACAGACAATTTAAAACCATAATCTTTTTCTGATCAGTAAACGCACCACAACTAACATAGACTAAAACAGATCTTGTGACCTATGTTTATGATGTCATTAGTGCTACATTACTTGTGTCCAGCCAACTTGCGCGATGTGTGCAAACACTAAGTTTGGACGTTGGAACTATTTTGGGAATGAGGCTCATCCTAAAGCCCTGGGAGAAGCTACTGTAACAACTGTTACAGTTGTTACAGATGCAACTGTGTTACATCTGAAGAAATGTAGAAGTATTACACAGACAGAAGGTGTGAAAGCGACCTCTAAAGGAAGGTAAAGGTATGATACACAAGTCAGATCTTACCCTGCTTCTGGACGTTTCCCATATGTGGCATAATTTAGCTTAAACTTCCTGGGCTGCAAGTGTGAAAAAAAAAAAAAAGAACACAGACATTAAGGCAACCTCAAACACCAAAGACGTGTAGTATAGCACTGATAATGCTGGAAACAAAAAGTGGCATTATTATTGTTATTTAGATTTACATACCTCCACCACCCAGACCAGCCTTTAGCCCCTTCCTCAGTTAGTTCCTACCAGAGACTCTATGAACAGGGCAGCCCATAGCTTGGCCGGCCCACTGGGCCAACAGTACTTCAAACCAAGCAGTGCCAAGCAGCTCATAGCTCATAATGTCACGTCACACACCACATGAAACCGGCATCTTCAGGATGGGAACATTTGTTGCTTTACAGCAACAGGTCTTATTGTCCAGCATTTGTCACATAAAGCCACATAGACTATTAAAATGACACAGGTACTAGCGGGTTAAACTGATCAGAGATATTCAAATGTTCTACTACTATACAGGTGTGCATTCATAAAACAAAGTACATCCGAGGCGGGCAGAGCTCCACTATCCACAATAAAAGAGTTAAGCACTGAAAAGGCCCAAATCTAACGCTGAGAAAAGGAAGATGGCAAGAAACTGTCAATATATTGATATCAATAGAGAAACATTTATTTCTGGTACGAGAGCTACTGAGGAAAATGTGAATATTTTGCTGCTAAATCAAACAGCTTACCGGGTTTGATCCTGGGACCAGTTTTCCGTTGAGTCTTTGTACGCAGCGGTCGACGCTCGCTTCATCTGCCAGCTCCACAAAACAGTAACCCGCAGAGCCACTGCGGAAAGACAGAAAACGAAATGAAAAAAGTGAAGCAAAAGGAAGGCAAGTGGATAAAAGAAAGGAAACGTTTGTTTTTACAGGCGGATGAAGCCGCTATGGGGAAGGAGCAAATGTGTAGCTGAGAATAAGTTAAGAACAAGTTAACTTGATATTCAACAAAAAGGTCAAAAAACTGATTGCTAATTTAAAGGCTTTAACAACAAAATCATGTCTGATCAGTAGTGTACTGTATCTCCTACCCTGTTATCCTGTGAGTGATGATCTTGACTCCCAACGGTGACTCTCCCATACCACTAAAGGCCTGCTTGACAAAGTTCTCATCCATATATGGGTCCAACTAGAAATAAATAAAAGAGGTAACTATATTACTGTCAAATAAAAATGTATGACTCGGGATAAGGTTGCGTGACATTTAGAAACAATCTTTACCAAATATTACTAAATAAAACGTTGCGGCTTTCAACAGGCTTTATTATTGTACATGTCAACAATCTGTAATCACTTGCATGATTTAAGCATGAATGCAGAAAAAGTTTCACAAAGTTTTGCAAAACTTCCAATCCCTAGTATAGATAACAATGCATTGGCATGTTTTTAGCCAAGGAAGGGAAAAATAAATGAATAAAGCACAGTTAATAAAGTAAGTCATTACTGTCATGAAGACACTAAACAGTAAGTAGCTCCTGTCCCTACTTTGTGTAAAAACAACAAAGAAGCATCAGTGAACAAAGTATTCATAGTCCTAAAGTTAGTCACTCATGTAATTTTGTTAATTTTATCGTACAGACTGTTCATTAAAAAACAAGACATTTAAATTTGCTGCAACTACTTTTGACTTGAATAGTTCCACTTGGATAAAAGACGATACTTCACTCTACTAATAAACTATTTTCGGCCCCTCCAGAGTTATGAGATCTTTAACGCCTTAGGCTGCAGTTCTACATGTCAGACTTGTTAACTGTTAGCTTGTATTCAGCTAACGCTTCCTGCGGCATGACAAAGCGCTTATCCACAAGTTAAATATATTCACACTTTTATTAAACCGAACTTTTAGATAATTTAGGTTACCATTTAGTTCTAGAGAGGAGTTTTGAGTCATACATACTAAGCACTTCGGCGGAGGCATATCAGTCTTCATGGTTCGTCAAAGCTAACCAAGCTAGCTATATGCGCGGCTAAACTAACGTTGGTAAATAAAACCAAAGATTAGGACTTACGTCACCCATCCACAGGCTGTTTTGCCTGTTAAACATCATTGAAAGTATTACCGACGTGACACTGTAGAAGAAACTGTTGAGCGAAAACAGACAAAGTCCTCACTGCAGAAATTTGCGACCCACACGTCGACTGACTGTTTGTTTCCCTTAGAGGAGCGAAGGTTGCACGGTGCTTCCGGTAGGAAGTTGTAGAACTAAATTTCAAAATAAAATGAAACTCACAAACTTTCATAGCAAATTACTAACTAAATAGCTCAGACACTAATATAAAAAAGGCGAGTAAACGGGTTTCAAAAATATTAATAATGAATCAGTTTCTTTTTATATATAAATATATGTTATGTAACTAATATAAGTAACATTTGTTTATTTGGATCCTCATTAGCCATTGCCGAAACAATGGCTACTTTTTCCTTGGATCCACATCATTAAAAAAAAAAGAAAAGATTTGTTACAAGATCAGATAGGCGCAATTATGAGCCATACCGCAGAAAAAGTCAGGTTTTGCGTTGAGCTAAACTTGAGCTAACCACTGAGTCTGTAATCTATTTAACAAGGAAGAATTAAATATTATTTTGTAGATTACTGTCACAGGAAAATGTTATCGTTATTGAAATATTTATGGAACGTTAACAGAGAATGTTTGGTCAAATATTAAAATAATCAATTAAAATAATTTTTTGACAAATTAATTCATTTTTAACGTTTATTTTATTTATTTATTTATTTATGGAAAATAATATAATTTAAATAAAAACAGGAGTAAATTACAGCTTATCTTTGTGATCCTTGAAACTCAGAAGGTTAAATAGATTAGAGGAGAAACAGGAGTATTAGGTCGGTTTACTTTAGTAGACTGACTTTTAAACTCTGAATTTGATCAATCATAGAAAGTGCAATAACATAATTAACACAATTTTAAAAGCTACTTTTGTTTATTTTTAAATAAGAAGGTCCCACCGAGATTTGAACTCGGATCGCTGGATTCAGAGTCCAGAGTGCTAACCATTACACCATGGAACCACACGCTGTCACTGACATGCGCTTCATGTTAGAGTTAAGGATGCGTTCAAGTACTTCTGAAGTTGTGGGAATGTGGCCTGGTGTTACGTTGATTCATATATTCAAACGTTTCCGCGTCGAAAAGCGGCGACCGCACAGAGGATAAAACTACTAACGAGTAAAATTCATGTGGAGGCCAGTAAAGAAGAGTCAAAAATCATACTTTGCTTTTACTTTTCCACAAAGAGGCACAATTTAAAGAGAAAGTAGCAAAATACAATGCAAACCAGGTTGATAATATAAAACTCTCACAGCTGGAAAAAAAATGCAGGTTATGTGCGTAAAAGTTATGGGGTTCCCCATTTGTTTTGTTTTCTTGTTTTTACAAACAAATATAAGAAAAACAACAACAATAAAATAATCAAAACGCATCACCTTCTGTGTGGTAACTTATGAATGGCCTTTAATGCAGCACCAACTGACGCGGTAACCATGGCATCTGCCATTCTCGGGACAGCAATGACATCAATACAGGACGAAATATTCAACAGCGTCCTCTCAGGAGACGTAGAAGACTTGCAGCAGGTTCTGGAAAGTTACGATGCTGCCGAAGAGTCAGAGGAGATCAATTTGTTTGGAAAAGTGGACGAGATGGGAAGAAATGCCCTTTTGGTCGCTTCCATGCTCGGAAAGAGCAGCGTTGTCCGTGAACTGGTGAAACATGGCGCCAAGTTGGACGAGCAAACCGTCAGAGGTGAGAGGGAATGAACTGGATCACGCTCTGGGGTCTATTATTTCACTTTAAACCAACAATATGCTTCAGTTTAGTGCAGAGCATAAACCAGATACCGAAAACACAGGTACAAGTTTGAATTCTTTGGCAGGATTGACCTTTATACATTTAATATTGTACGGATAAGCCACCACCTTGTTATACTGCCGAGTTATTTTTTAGGATATACATCACTGCATCTTGCTGCTTGTTGGGGCCATCTGGACACAGTGCAGACTCTGCTTGAACTAGGAGCTGACTTAAAGGCCAAGACCTTCAGAGAGGAGACACCTCTGGACCTGGCCAAGAGATACTCCCAGACAGACTGCGTTGACCATCTCACACAGGCTGGTGTGTGAGATCTACCTCAGCAATGTAGATTATATTGAGTGGAAATGACTTTAAATGATGTTTATCCCTGTCCAGAAAAGGAACTGGAAGATCTTATCGCTGCCGCAAATGATCCTACAGGTATTGTATTTATGTCAGTATCACAATACTTATTCATGTCCAGATTGTGCTTCAGGTTTATAACTTTTTAATGTATTCTGATTAATTATTTTTAATATTTTAATCTCTTCTGTAATGTTTCCTGTTTTTTTTTATTTTTTTAACAGGCACAAAGGAGACTGATGCAGCAAGTCACCTCACCCCAAGATTAAAGCAAAGGAAAAGCACAGCTAAACGCTAAGTTTAGCTCCTAATTTTAAGAACATTAATTATAAACACAGTAAAATATTGGCATCTATCCGTCCATTGTCTATACCTGCTTGCCCCTGCATAGTCACAGTGGGAGCTCCTAGCTCCAGTGGTCATTGGGTAAGAGGCGGAGTACACCCTGGACAGGCTGTCAGTCCATCACAGAGCAATACAGAAGAAACAGCGCAGGGACATTTTAGAGAGAGCAACTAATCTAACAGTCGTGTTTGTGGACTGTGGGAGAAAGCTTGAGTACCATGAGTACACACACATGCATGTAAATATATAAACAAGATTTTTACTAAAATATTTGCTTTGAACACACTTTAAAACAGCAAAGAAAAATGTGATTACAGTTAAGAGTGCCTTTCATAATTATTCATCCACATTCAAGTTTGTCCCATTTTACCCACAAACTTTATTGTTGTACTTAAAAAAAACATATGGTTTTCTTTAAAAAAAAAAAAAAGTAAAAAAAAATCTGGAAAGTGTAGCAAACTTCTCTTGAGCCGATTTGTGTGAACATGACTGTTTAAATCTGGATAAGAGACATTTAACAAAAAGAAATCAGAGTAGACAGCTCTTCCTTTCATGCACACAGTTTATTGGAAATTCACAGAAGCAAAATGAATTACTCATGGAAACTGTACATACCGTTTACCAAATGAGAAAAAAAAAAAGTCAGACCAAAAACCAGTCTACAGTCTTTTTTAAAACCATAGGGTTGTCATTCACACTTTTACTTTATTTTAAGTTCAGGAACACATTAAAAGCCTGCATGATTTTTATATCTAGCTTTCATGCTGCTTAAAAGCAAAATAGTCAGCTCAAGCAGATTTGCAGGTTGATTTTTTTTTTATGTCATTTCTGTGGTTAATGTAAAATTTTACCATATTATTGGAAGGAATAGAAGACACTATTGACAGAGATGAATTGTATTTACTTCAGCAGTAACTAAAGGTTGTTCTACTTTAGCTGATCAAAAAACCCCTTCATGTGCTCTGTATCGCTTCTACTTTGGCTTTTGCATTCTTTCAATGTGTAAATCACCCAACTTTAAAGAGAGCAAGTGAAACACAGGCAGAGAGGTAGACACAAAGATGTGAGATTCCTATAAACCCAGTAGCCATGCAAAAAACAAACCGAAAATGAGCACAGCTACTAAATCCCCCAAATCACATTAAAAACGACAGAAGTAGTGAACACCAGAAAATGTCTCTCCAACACCTTCCAGATATCCAACTACAACATGATGCAACTCCCAGTGTCTGGTTGGTAGGACTACTTGGAAAAAGACACAGAGGTACAGGTGGTGCTCCTTTGAGTAGTCCACGCTCACGGCTACAGATGGTCCACATGTTGTATGTCTGCGTTCAGAGGTTGTTTCAGTTCTACGTTGTACTCTGCAACATCGCAACCTAGTAACAAAATCCCCAACTTGAAATTGTGGCGGCTTGATTGGAGGCTTAAACGTGTGCAGCCTTAAGGAAAGCCGAGCAGCAGTCTTCAGAGGTCAGGTATTCCAAACACTGATCTGTTTTGTTTTTCCACATTTATAAATGTATGGATTTTAAAAGATCTTTTTCATATCTAAAGTAGTACTCCCAAGCACGTCACAACACAGTGATGTGAAAAAGTGTTTCTTAAAGTACACATGCACGAGAGTCGCAAAGGGGTGTATCCAAAGTCACACCCCAAACAGTGTCCATGTCATTTTCACAGCAACTGATGGCGGCGAGCATTGCTGTCTGCATTACTGATGTAGCTTACAGCGGCAATGTGGTTTTGTCCAAGCAAAGGCACTGGAAACATAAAACTGAAACTCAAGCGTAACAGCTCTGACTTTGCCATGTTTTTATGTAATAGCCAACCCACTCCAGATCGTTCCTCACCTCTATCGACAAGTTGTCAAGCCTCGTCAACCAGTGGCAGACGAAACCGCTTCAATATTTAATTTCTGACCTAAACGGAGTTTAATCTACACATCAACACAAATGCTATCAAAACAAGGTAAACATGAAAAGATCCTTTAATAAATGTACCTTCGATCTCTGCTGGTATTTTTCGACTGAACACAAAAAGTCAAAAGTGACTCAGGTACGACCGACACAGTGCTGAAAGACAAACAGTAGTCAAAGGAAACAGGGATTCATCAAGACCAAAAATCCAAACCATGCATGCACACTTCAGAGTTTTGAAGCCACTTGTAGGCAGAAATGAGGACGTACTAATTTCTCTTTCCAACTAGGATCTGGTTTCTCTTACTGAAAAATCTTTCTGACTTTGACAAGTCTATTGCGTGGTTTCCAAGGTTTCTAAATCGAGAACCATCAAAACAAACTGTTTGGACTGGAGAAGTGCTGGGGCTAGGTAAAGGACTACTTCACTTCTTTTGCTGAATGAATTTTGAATAGATAAGTAAAAAGTACCAATTTTAAGCATTTATTGTTGCACAAATTCTGGTTATTAAAAGTGTTGAATTATTAAGTTCAACATCAAATTCCTTCTTGTGTTATCACTGCCACTCCAACAACTTTTGTTAGTTATTTTTTGCTTTAATAAAAGTTTTTAAACTGATTTGCTCAATTATCTGATAAACATGGAACCCTCAACACAAATCTGGTCGATCAGCTTCTCTCTTGGCCACAATATGAGACCTCTACTCATAATTAACTTATTCTCAATTAATCCATCTTAATATAATGTTAATAAAAGATAAAGGATTTAAATAAAATAATAAAAGGATTTCTTAACACAATAACCCATAATTTTACTCAAAATCAAAAAAGTTTTATTAGTTGCAGAGATGGGCTAATGTCTGATGCTCTCTGAAACATTCCTCTCTAAATTAGTGTTATGCTCTTTTGAAATATGAAAAAAAAATAAAGGCATCTACGATGGTGGAAGCAGATGCCAAACTCCAGAGTTTCTCCTGCAATGTTCAGCTGTACGCTCCAGAGATTTTCACATTAAAGTTTCCCTGTTCTCCTGTGAAGGTAAAAGGAGGAGACATGGAAGGGTCCATTGTTTTCCTACAATTCCTTGTGAGCATGCGGTTTCACATAAGATGGATGAATGATGCATGTAGCTGTGGAGGAGTGTGAATCAAGAACCATTGTGGTAACCATGCTGGTCACAATCCTGTTCAGTGGGCCAGGTTTGTGTAGACAGCAAATCCCCGCCCAGCTTTCAAAAAAAAAAAAAAGAAAAGAAAAAAGTAACATGAACGTCTGACCATGAACGTTTGATGTTTAATCATCTCTTCTTCATGTAAGTCTCAGCACAACATGCTGGAGCTGCCAATGGTTCTGTGGTTGTCTTTCAGTGCTTTGAAAGGTCCCAGTTTGGAAGTTTGGCCAGTATGTTCTTATGATCCACTTCAACACTGGCCACCAGTCCTCCTTCGTTCAAAGGAGTTCCACTGAAGTCGATGTTCTCCCCTTTCAGAGTGGTCATGTGGCCTCCTGTAAAGGAGATTAATGGTTATTAGACAGATAAGTGGAGAGTCTAAAGAGTCTGATATGGAATTTCACCCATATCAGAATTGTGAAGAAAAGACAAACGAGTTACATCAGCCAATGCGTTTCTGTTCTTTGTCAGTGTTCAAAAATATAACAAACTGGTTCATTTGTAAATTAATTGTGCGTTAGAATAAATCGGGTTCATATTCCAAACACAGGATATTTGACATTGGGTCAGGGAAATGTATTGCACGACTTATGATACATACAAAGATGCTAGCTAGCAAGGATATATTAGCAGCTAGTTAGCGGTAGCCTCAACCATTTCAGAATGCAATGAAGATGTCCGAGTGCGACTCAAACAAGTCCCGCAAGGAAATAGAACAAACCATAGGACATAAGAGATTAAACAAGCCTGTCAAGACAACATTTAAACTAAGATTAACATATTAAAGGCCAACTTGCATTTAAAAAATAAATAAATTTAAGACATTTTAAGGCCTTACATGTAGATACATGAATTCAAGACTTGCTAAGGATGCGGGTACACCCTGGATACATTCCCTACTGGGAAGAAATTTGAAACTAGAGCTTTCAGAGGGTTTAAGCATCTCATCCCTCTCAGTTGAAGCCACTGGTAATAATATAAAGAAGGTCTAAAAGTTTGTGGAAAAAAAAGAAATAGCTATGTTCTAACCAAGTGCGTTCAGTAGTGCGGCACCAGCGCAGATGTCCCATTTCTTAATGACGGTGATGTGGATGTAAACATCTGCTTCATCTATAGGCTCTGTTTGTCCTGAATGCATCTTCAACAGCGATAGCACCTTGTATCCTGTTAGACAAAAAAAACATACAACACTGTGGCTGAAATTCCTGGTAGCCTGTCTATTTAAAGAACCTTCTTAACACAAACTGCTGCTGTTTGCTTAAGGATTATAAAGAAAAATGACAATTCAATAAACCTACTTTAATCCAATTATTTGAGAAAGGCAGAAACTGTTTATATTGTGAGGAAAGACAAATGATACTGAATCAACACACTACACTAAGCCATACGTCCTTGAGTTGGTGACAGTGGCTCTCAGAAGTCTACACAACCTGTTTAAATAATTTGTTTTTCAAATTTAAAACTCAGAAAATGTTTTTTTTTATTATTATTATTATTTGGGTTTTTACTGGCCGCATTGGCCACACCTGGAGGATATGCTGCGAAACTGCTGATTCTGTGAAAACAATTGTGCACCAGACACATGATGAATAATTAAAGTATCTATGTTTGCAGTTACATGAGTGCTTTTTAAAGCATGCCCAAGTGATTCATTAGCAGCCGTAGCAATACTTCAAGACCACATTAAATTGTGAAAAGAGTGTGAATTTGGAGATTGAAAAACAGCAGCCTCATCATTTCCAAGTCCACTTCTGAATTTGTTTACATTGTCCAATCCAGGTAAACAGTGGACATTAAAAAATGTTTGACTTTGCACAAGACATACGAGTAGTCAATGATGCCTCCTACTTGCACCATATTAGCTTACTCTTTTTCCCACGAAAACACAAAAGTTTTCCAAGGCTTATTTACATCTTTTTGCATATTTAAACAAAAGTGTTTCTGGTGATTCCCCCTGTGCACTCAATAGCACATTTACTGGAATCTCCAAAGAAGATATGCTTCAATACATGCATACTTCTTTTTCTAGTTCAACTAATGCCAGCCTTTAGTAGACAATCAACACAAATCTTGTGCAATAGGCTCCTGGTCATCGCAGCAGCAGGCAATGTGTTTCATGTTCCTTAAATGCCAACATGAAAAGGACAAAGAATTATCTGCTCACCTGCGCCACCTGCTGGGATTATTGTTGTGCTGTTTCCAAAAGCAGAGTGAAGAAAGTTTTTTACTTCTCCAGAATGTGACCGTGACACAATCACTTTTGGCGAGTTGAGGTTGTAGGACGATCTGTGCTCCATGTTTGTTCCCTGACCTACCATCGCCCAGGCTAAGGAGGCAATAATAGAGGCAGAAGCGGGGTAGAGAAAGAGAACAAGTACATATATTTGCATTTTTTTTCTAGCATAAAGACACTTGAGATTACAATAAGGCTTTTTAAAAATAAGAAAATACATCCAAAGGGCGTACTTAGTCAAAGGTAGGGATAAAACATCTCTTCACGGATGCCCCAACTTACCAGTAAACCCTGTAAATGGCTGGTGTATGACACCAATGACTGGTTTACCCTCTAAAGCAACACACACCATAGTGGTCACATATTTCACCAATTTCTCTGTGGAAAGATAAAAAGTTACAGGGTAAGAGAGAAGACAGGCATTTGTGTCCAGTGTATCTGTTGCTGTAAGACTTGCTGCAACATTAGCATTAAAAATGCAACACTTGGGATAAATGAGCAAACTACTACTAATATATAATAATAATAACAATAATAATAATACATTTGAGACATTTTGTGCCGCTCTAATCACAAATAATTAGAATGACTCCAAGATAATATACCAGTACTCAAAATTAATTAACAGAAACAATATAAAGAAAGGCCTGAAGCACTTTTATGGTGCAGCAACATCAAATGTTTCATCTTTGACAAACTGATTTTTCCAGGTAGGGAGTATTTCTGAATAGAAATTATTTTTCTGAAACTATTAGAGTGACAGTGCTGGTTGTTCTCAGACGCTGAAAAGCAAACTCTAGAACCAGTTCTACACAAGCATCTTATCCAACACAGCTGGGGGAAAAAAAGGAGTATATGGGGTCATCGGACGACTCCACTGTTTTCCAAATACAAGCAAAACAAGGGATGATGAGGTAATAACGTTGGATTTGAATGAAATCCCAGAAATTGTGGTGCCGACCCACCTGTGTATTCTTGAGTAGCATCCAATGGATCAATCCACACAGTGATGCTATCAGCAGAAACCTCCCTGCCTTTCTCCAGCTTCAGGATGCCATCAGGTATGTTCCTGCTCCAGGATACCGAATCTGGTTTGCTGTCACTTTCCTCGCTGTATACCTAAATACAAAAACATTTGGGCATAATCACTTGGATATGGATATTTTCATTTCAACCACACACAACATCAAAGCATAGTTTATGATTATACATTTGCTCACAGTGATTTCAGGAAATGTGTTCTTTATTAGGTTATACATCTTCCGGTGCGACTGCAGGTCCCCCATAGTCAGAAGCTCTTTAGCTCCCTCCTTTGTTTCTCCCTTTGACTTCTCGTTGAGTGTGTTTTCTTTGCGTACTCTTTTCACCTAGACAGAAAGGAGCTACATGTTCAACCAGCAGATACAGCATAAAGAGAGAAATCAAAACGGAGTTAGGCGTCTAGATGTTGGGATTAGAAAAAAAAAAGCAAGGCCAGTGGCAGCAGTGAGAGGAAGCCAGAGAGAACCCACAAATACACAGGGGAAGCCTTTTAAATCATTATCACTGATAATGTAATTAATATCAGGTACATTTAAACAGTTATTACAGTCTAGCTCCACTTGCATATAAAATGTTTCGACACAGTAGTCCATACGCAATATGAAGAAAAGGTTTGTCTTTACCTCTTCCCCACCCAGCTGTGCAGCCTCCACAGAGACGGCTAACAGGTCTCTCAGGTCCACCTTTTTCCTCTGCCTGCAGACACAAGAACACAGAAGAAAGGTTAATATCTGAATTTTTTTTTTAAAAGCTGTTTTAAAAGAAGATAATTGAAAATGTAATGTTTTGAAGCAGCAACGAAAACAATCTTTTTGAAATCAGTCCATCTCTTAGTACTCAGAAAAAAACTGAAACTATTTAAAAGTACAAAACAAAGACCACATTCACACCTGCCAGGTGCAGAGTCACTGTCAATTAAAGTGTGACACACTGTCCTGTCGACTGAAGTCTCTTCAACAAATGTAGCAAATGTCTGACAAGCAGGACTGCAGTCGGATAGACTAAAGTGATCTTGGAATGAGTTTGCATGTTCTCCCTGTGCATCTGGGTATTCCGGCTTCCTCCCACAGTCCAAAAACATGACTGTCGGGCAAACTGCTCTCTCTAAATTCTCCTTAGGGGTGAGTGTGTGTGTGCACGGTTGTTTGTCCTGTCTGTCTCTGTGTTGCCCTGTGACAGACTGGCAACATGTCCAGGGTGTAGCCCCCCTCTCGCCCAAAACGTTTGCTGGAGATAGGCACCAGCACCCCTTCCAACCCCACTAGGGACAAGGGTGTTAAAAATGGATGGATGGGTATATATAGATCTATATATCTATCTATATAGATCTATATACAGTACAGACCAAAAGTTTGGACACACCTTCTCATTGAATTCAATTGGAAAGTGTGTCCAAACACACACACACATATATATATATATATTCCCAAGTATCTATGTTTGCAAGCATCCAGACAGGTTTGATTAAGCAAAAAACACCAGTTTTGATATGTTGAAATCAGCGACATTAGGTAATACCTCAAAGAGAAAAGAAATAGAGAAGTAGAAAAGGCTCAAGCAGACAGGACCTTCCCACTTTAGATTCAAATTATACATCATAACATCCGATGGACTTGCAATAAGAATTGAATGAAAGATAATGTTACCTTACTGTACATAAAGAAAAAAATAATCTAACCTGAAATAGGACAGGTGGTTGGAGAAGACCCCGGCATACAGGTGGTAGATGACACCGACTCCCAGCAGGCAAAACACCGCCATACCGAGCGGTGACAACCGGATACCCATCGGAGCCATTGTCATTGGACGTCACTCTGACGGTTTTCAACTAAATAAACGTGGGAACCAAAGAGAAGAGATAAAAGAGAAGAGATGCCCTCCGAGTTTATCGGTGAATATAGCTGACGTGGCTGACCAGCACAAACACCGAGAAGTCCCGAAGAGCTTCAGCTTCACAGCCGTTGTGTGGCTTTGAGGCAAATATCTCCGGATACACACAAAGAAATGTCCCTAACACGATAATGAGAATGCTTAAAAAAAAAAGAAACTCTACCACCAACACAGGGTAATGTATACGAGCCGACTAGCCGTTCAGCATCGTCTGACCCTGGAAATGCGCCGAGTAACACAACGTCTCCGTCCGAAACGACATTCCGTTTCTTGGACGCAATTAAATGCAATTAAACGTCGCCGTCAACTAGCAGAAACAAGCCACGACGTCACTGCTCTCGAAGCGGAAAAAGAACAATCACATCTCTGTTCAATCATTTTTTTTTTTTCCTGAGCTACGGTCAAATACCCCGACACTTCCTGTTCCGGGTTGCCGTCGTCATAGAAACCGGAAATGTCTCCGTGCTGTACGTGAGAAAAACTACAGAAAACTACGAAACTACGCAACCGAATGAAATGACACTTCCTAGTGGTATCCGACATGTAATATATAAAACTTAAGGATACAAAAATAAAAACTAAGCAAACAATATGCAAGATACATACAGTGCCAATAAATACTATTCACTCTTGAATGTTTTACCTTTTTTATTGCTTTTGCAATTTAATCATGAACAACAAAACGTTTTCTTTTTCTTTCAAAGAACAAACAAAAATCCATTCAAATGTGAAATATAAAACTGATTTCTCCCTCTCAAAAAAAGACAAATGTAATATAAATAAACTAATATAAATAAATCAAAAATATTCTCTATCTGTAATGTGACTGACCTAATTCAACAGAGGTCCAGCCAACTGGTACTAGTAGTCTTAAAACGAGTGAAAAGAAGATTATCTGAGTGTAGTGACTGTGTCTCCAGTTACAATCAGTATTCTTGGCTACCATTACAGCATAATTGCACACCAAGCAAATTAGAGAAAAATGTTATGAAAAGGATTTTTCATTATTTGGAGAAAAAAATAATTAGTTTCAGATTTGGTGTTAAAGTCTTTTTGGAAATTTATTTTATCAAAAAAAAAAGTTGATCATGATTGGTTTGTAAAAGCAATAAAAGCATAAACATCCAATGTTATACTCTTATACGCCCTGTATATCTCTACACTGCAATTCTCTCTTTTTTTAATAAAGTCAGGTTGTGATTATATGCAAGTAAGCTTATATTGTTTCAGAGCAGAGTAACAGACTACTCACACTGTAAGGTAATCGTGTTAATGAGAGTATAAGTTATTAGGAACTTTACTCTTAAAAAAGTCTTTTTGGACTGGAATTACTCATGTATCTTTAACTCTTTGATCCCAAGAGTCTCTTGTACTTTAAAAAACAAACACTCTCACTGTCCCAATTAGGCATGTTGAATGCTATTTTCTATTTTAAGACTTTCTTACCACAAGAGCTTTACTCTTATTGACAAGGTGGCAAACAGATCACTCAAACTGACACAGACAAGACACAGAGTCTTAAAGGAAAGGTCCTGAAACAGTAACTTTGTCGATAAAATTCATTTTATGAAACAAAACAGACTCAGTAACAGTGAGAAACACCTAATAAGTTTTGATACGAGTTGAGTTGTTCCATCATAGTTCAGGTTTAGCTTTACACTCTGTCCTTATGGCATGATATTTTTTCATCCCTGAGTGTTCGGATACAGCCGTCGCATCATTTCTCTCTTAAATTCTCTTGTCTTTAATGTCCCTGCGGACCAAATGGACATTGGTCAGTCTATACGTCTCTCTCTGTGTCCTCATCAACGCTTTTATTTCTGATGTGCAGATCAGAAATTTAGGAAAACATCTCCTCAGATGTTGATTTGTCTTTTTCAACATCTCACTTCCCTTCTCGTCCTCCATCGGTTGGCCATCTGACAGAAATGTGGTACGGCTTCAGCTCCTCCTCTGGCACGGAATCAGGCGCGTGGCTCATGAGGTCATGACCCCGGAATGACTTAGGGAAGGCAATGACATCACGAATGCTGGAAGCTCTGACCAAAATAGAGACCAAACGATCCAAACCTATGGGGGCATGATAGAGGAGTCAGCAAGCCAGCTGCAAGTTAGCTAAAAAAGACAAAACTCTGCCTGTAAAAATATACAAAAAAATGCTTTGGCAAACAAAACGTTCCTGAATTTAAAAAAAAACATTAAAAAAAACCAAAAACCTTATCAACTGTTCTATGCTTGAATTTATCTCCCGATTCAATAAAAATACTTGAATTTGGACTTCGCAAACATTCTTTGACTCTGTGTAATTTATTTTACATCGAGTCCTCCTGACTTCATATTAAATGAATTTCCCTAAAATTACTCCCTTTAACATCTCTTACATAGTGGAATATTCATAACATAACAGTTATGACCATATAAACTGCTAAAGATGATCATTTTGGGAATTGCTATGTTGAAAATTTGAATACAGAGATGTTATGTTTAGGTTATGTTATGACCAACTAAGACATATAATTATTCTGATATAACATTTTCGACAAGGAAAAAAAAAGATTTTTTCTGTCCTTTAGAGTCATTCTAGTGAATGCTGAACATTTTTCGATTAATATCTAGATCACAAGGGCTAAAGTGTCTAATTGTAATGTAAAATTCAGCTTTTCCCATAATTTCTTATTACTGATTTCATTGTTTTATGCTGCTCAACTCTTTGTCCTCATTTTAGTGTATTAAATCAGTTGATGCAATCCAATGTTTATGATAGCTAAGATTCTTCTGTCTTGGGGTCAAATGGCGCCCTCTGGTGGCTCTAATGTTAATCTCCAGGCATGAGCAGAGTTACCCAGAGCGATGCCTCCATGAGGTGGCGCTCCAGAGTCTAGAGCCTCCAGCAGATGGGAAAGGAGACCGGGATCCTCCTGTCAAAGGAAAAATTAAAAAGTAATTATAACATATATGAGCCGATATTAATTTCTCTCTTTATTAAGTAAGGAAAGCTAACCTTAAGGATGTTCTTTAAGACATGGAGCTGCTCTGAGGCTTTATGGATCCGGATGGAACCTCCTCCAATCTCACTGCCATTCAGTACCAGGTCGTAATGCTGCCCTCGCACCTACGAAGCACCAAAACACCACATTGAGTATGGCCTGTGCAATATATTATTTTCCACAAGGGCAACTATTAAAAAAAGTCATATGAACACCTTGTGTGGCTCTGTGAAGAGCAACTCTCTATCCTCCGGTTGCGGAGCAGTGAAAGGATGATGAGCGGACTCCAACTCCTCGGGTTTGTCTTCTTTTGGTAAGAAAAGAGGGAAGTCCACGACCCACAGGAAGCTGAAAGCATCCGGGTCACGAACCGAAAGGCCATGAGCTTCTAGGAGCTGCGCTGCCTTAAGGCGAAGGCTGCCGAGCATGGGGCGCTGACAGCAGGGCGGAGAGAAGTTTAAAAGAGCATTTTTAGTTGTTCAGTTTGTCTTAGAGCCAGGACCTTACCACAGCGTGGAGAGAGCCGGCCGCCAGTAGCAGCAGGTCTCCTGGTCCGGCTACAGTCTTCCTCAGCAGGTCCTCTGTGACGGAGACGGGCATCAGCTTCTTCAGGGGAGACTTTAACGTGCCGTCTTCTCTGACCAACACCAGACTCAGCTCCTTTACAGGAAAAAAATATATATTTAGAAAAAAAAGAGGCTTAATAATGCTTTGTGGATTTTTTATTGCAATGATTGACTTTAGATGAGGGAGTTGTTGAGGGGTGGGGGGATAGCTTCTGGTGTTTGTCTTGTTAATGATTTGAATAGGAAATGCAGATTTGGAAAATGTTTTGGGATCTCAAAGACTATCTAGGATTTAGTAACAATTGAAATCTAATCATTAAAAAGCTTTATTTGATAAAAGCAAAAGGAGATATGAGCCTACCTGTCCAAATTGACTCTTGGCTGCTTGCTTCAATTCCTCTAAATCTTTCCCAGTGAAAAGTTTCTTTCAGCAGACACAGAACAACCACAAATAAAAGCAAAAACGGCACAAATGACATATCAGCACACAAACATTGATATTATAATAATATAATTTTTATTTGAATTAAATACATTCTCTGTAGGTTTATCTTTATTGACCTAAATCCTGAACTGTGTAGCACAGAAGAGCATTTTAATAGTATAAATAATATAAATATTCATACAGCTCCACTGGGGACACGTATGGCCTGAACCGAGCCTTCTGATTGGCTGAGAGCTGATCTGAGGAATTCAATCTGAGTGGAGGAGAAAACGTCGCTGATGTCTGTCAGCTGGGAAAGAAAGAAGACAGAAAAAAATACATGAGAATAATATAAACACTTTCTTAATTACCTCAATCTTTCATCTGGTTAAACACAATTTAGGCTTGATTAAGTCACCTGCGCCCCAGTTTCATGATAAATCCGAAATTCTGTAAATATGCAATTTATTGGTAATCCACGTTAAGGTTCGGTTCATCTAAGCCACAAGCACTCACCCACCTTCATGCCAAATCTAGTGTCCGGTTTGTCCACACCGTAGTCTCTCATCGCTTCATCATACGTCATCGTCTGGAAAGGGACCTTTAGAGAACCTTTCTCTGCTGGCCAGGAATACTGCAGCAAACCCTCCACCAGCGATAAAATGCCGGCCTGGTCCACAAAAGACATCTCTATGTCCACCTGGAGCGGTCAGCGAGAAGATCTGATAGGTTAGCAGCTCCTGTCAGCTACAGCTCCTTGCAAAATACTGAAATATTTCACGTTTTGTCACATTCCAACAGCAGATCTTTGGGTTTATTTTCCTAGGATTGGATGTGACACACTAACTCAATAACGTAGAGTAACTTGTAGAAGTGAAAGGAAAACAATACATTTGTGTGAGACGTTACAACAAGCAAACATCTGACACCTTCACAGAAAAGGCCGAGCATCAAACTGCTGCATCTCACCTGAGTGAACTCTGGCTGCCGGTCTGGTTTGGAGCCTTCGTCTCTGTAACATCGAGCCACCTGGAAGTACCTGATGACACCAGACAAAGAGTCGGTATTTGTATTTATGAACTAGGAAGCAATTCAAGCACAGTGGGATTTTAACTTTACCCATCTTCCCCATTCTGTATTTTTATGAGACTTAACAAATACAAAAGGTATCTGAAGTAAAGCAAACTGCGGCTAAATTATAAATGCGCAAAAAAAATAACAAAGCTGTTCATAAAATAAAGTAACTCGATAATTTCCTATTGTTGGCCAACTTTCAGTGAGGATTTTTCTCTTATCTAGCGAAGCATTGACTGCTTATTTAAATGTACAATAAGCTACATGTTAATGCGATTTAAATCAAGCTAAACATTTTCCTGTAAATCATTACAAAACCTTCTTCATGTTGATGCGATGCCTTTGCAAACAGATTTTTTTTTACAAGTAATTACAATTATTTTAAAGCAGCAAAAGCATTAACTCAAACC
The DNA here is from genome assembly GCF_002775205.1 of Xiphophorus maculatus. Classification (NCBI taxonomy): domain Eukaryota; kingdom Metazoa; phylum Chordata; class Actinopteri; order Cyprinodontiformes; family Poeciliidae; genus Xiphophorus; species Xiphophorus maculatus. The sequence continues at coordinate 10,126,176 of NC_036448.1, forward strand.
TCCTGTTTTTGATTGATGACTTCAGCTTGATTACTAATTATTTCCTTTATCCCATCAGCTGAGTTAGAACAGGGATCAACTGAAAGCGTGGGAACAGACGTCAAAGTCGGGGAACAACAATATTCAATTCTCCTTTCATCTGTGATTTTGGTTGAAGTTCTGCTAAATGTTGCACTGCTGCAAATAAAAAGTTCAATGTATCTGACTGAATGTGTGGGAACCAGCAGGGAGGTTCTCTTCCACATTAAAGGTGCAGTGAGCTGGTCACTCACCGGTCCACGCCAGCCACCATCAGCAGCTGCTTAAACTGCTGCGGACTCTGAGGCAGAGAGTAAAACAGGCCCGGCTCCCTGGAGGGGACGACGAACTCTTTGGCGCCCTGAAGCAAAAACACGAGATTCTCAGTAACGCATCAGACACGTTTAGATGTTAGTTTCAAAACGTGACACGTACTTTTGCCACAACAACATTTCAAGCTTTTCTAAATGATTTGTTTTAAAGAAAAATATGCATTCCAGTCGAACTTTTATAACATTTTGCCAGGTTACGGCAACAAAAATGTCAGTGTATTTTTATTTATTACCCTTCCAGGGGGTCTTTTGTGGGCTCTAGTGTCCCTTATATGATAGTAGGCTGATAGGAAACTGGGAAGGAGAGGGGGGAAGACATGCGGCAAATATCGTCGGGTCCGGGAGTTGAACCTGCGACGGCCGCGTCGAGGACTGAAGGCCTCCAAATACGGGTCGCGCTTAACCCCTACGCCACCACGGCACGCCCAAATGTCTGTGTATTTTGAGGGATTTTCTGAGCTACTCCAACACAAAGTGTTGCAATTCACTAATAGTGAATCAGTAGGAAAATGATACGATAACACATACAAAGAAACATACAAAAAGCATAGTGTCCATTTGGATTAACCTCTCTCTACTCTCATACCTCCAATTGCAAGTTCCAAAATGAAACTTGTAGCCGACAACTAAAACTGAACCCCCAGAGCTGAAATAAGATGGTGGAGGCGTCGGGGTGAAGATGATTTCCTTCAACAGGGATAGAGACTTAAAAATTGCTGTTCACAACCCTCCATCCAATCTGACTGCACTCAAGTTATTTTCCTTTAGGGCCCTGATTGTATTCAATTTTATGTTCACATAAAACCACCCAAAAGAATCCACTGAAGATTTATGTTACACTATCAAAATGTGAACACTGAAGGGGCCTGAATATCTTTGTGAGGTGCTGCAATGATATACAAATGAGACAGGATTTTTTTAGAAGTTGTTCTTCTATGATTAAGAGAGGTGAGGACCTTCTTACCCCGGGTGTTCTTTTGAATAAAGTAGGTGTTTCAACATCCACAAAACCTACATAAAGGAGAGGAAGAGAACAATAAAACTAGACAGAATTGAGGTCAAATTTGAAAGAGAATAACTAAACAGAAACAAGTGAACTTCACTGTCCGTACCGTGCACATTACAGAGATACTCCCTCATCTTCATCACCAGCTGAGATCTCAGTCTGAGAATCTTCTGCATCTGCGACGACCTCAGGTCCAGGTAGCGATACTGCATCCGCAATGACTCAGACTTCTGCACCACCCGACAGACACGACACATTTTGAAAAGTCACTCTAATAAAAGCTTACTCATTAGCTGAACGAGAGGCTTACTTTGACAAAGTCCTTTATCTCAAAAGGCAGCTTCCGGCACGTGTTGAAGACTTCCGCATTTTCCGCCAGCACCTCTACGTCTCCTGTTGGCATCGCCTGGGGTAAACGCAACGAGATGAGAAGTCAGACCCATCCAGAGAAAAATGGCTGCTTTGATGCAGGTTTGCAGGATATATCTTAAAAAAAACAACATTTCATCATCTAACTGTGCTGCTAATGAGCGCTGATTTCCTAAACGTTTTCTGCTTCGGGATTTGTGTTTATGACGCAGATTTTGTTGAAATCACTCTTAGTGCAAACACTCCTGCAGCCATTTGATACATTTAATCGATTTAATGTTTTTTAATGTTTATCTGGAAATCACGGTGAAACAGCGGTGACTGTTGACAGCCAAAGGTGATATCATTAGAGGACTTAAATATTCTCTTCCTCCCAATCAACTCTCAGCAAAAAAATACATTAAATAAAAAGTGATATAAAGTACTTTTTTTTATTCAAAAACAGTATTTTTTTAAATACTCAATTTCACTATAAAAAATATTACAAAAAAATGTATTTAACAAACAATATAATCTGATAACACGCTCAAACCTTGTTCTCCTGCCCGTCTGGTCTTCTTCTGACTGTTCCTGTAACCTTGACGACTGACTCCACAGAGAGATCACACAGCGCTGCTTTCATGCTGATGGCAGACTAAAATGGGGGGGGGGGGGGGGGGGGGGGGAATTACGTTTAGGGTGGGGCTTCTAATAATTTTTCAATTAATTCATGCATTTTCTGTATTATTTATTTTTTTCAGTGACATCAGCAACTTTTTACAGCTGAATTCAATTTCTTACGTCTTTCTGGGGGATTAGAACTTGAGTCAAACCGCTGAAATCTCGCAGGATGATAAACAGATCTTGTCTGTGGTAAGCAGAGAGAAATTATTACATTTATTTCAAACACTTGATTAGTGAAATTGTCTAAAATAATTGTGTTGGAATAGAAGAACATTATTTATTGTCACTTGAGAAGTTTAATAATGGCTTCTAATTTTAGTTTAGATAAAATTTGTTGACATATTCAAATATTTGGTCTATTTCTGATCATTTTTTACTCTGTTCAGGTAAACATGAAGTGGAAATAAAAGCAACCAAAAAAAAAGCAAGGAGCACATCAGAATCTAAAACAGAAAAACAAATCAATTTTATTTTTATTTTTGTTAAATTACTGATTGCTATCAGTAACAATGATAACAATCATTGACTGATGAAGTTTTACCACCAATGACTTTGAAAAATGAACAAAAATGTGTGCCCCTTTTTAATTTTTTTTATTTCAATTTAGAGCTTTCTTTATACTTTCACTTCACAATAATGCACCGCTTTGTTCTGGAGTATCATATAAAGATCACAAAAAATGAACTACTGTTAAGGCTGAAAAGGTTCAACAGTAAGAAAAAAAAAAGTCAAAAGTGCACTACATCTCAAGTAATGAAGAGCTAATAGAGAATAGAACCTGAGATATTGGACCCAGCCACACAGCGTGACCTTCTCTCCTACATGATGTGACCTCAGCTCTCCACAAGTGTGAGTCCTGAACGACAGGCTGCTGGGACCTGGCGACACGACAGTAAACAGCTTTCAGGAATTACCGTAAATTAACACAGTCAACCAAGACCATAGTTAGCCAACACTGTCATTATTCCATTACATCCATGAGTTAAGAAGTACCTGTGGTGGCAGAGGGAGGCATGTGGAGTCTGTTGGAGCTGCTCAGCTGTCTGACTGCTATTCTACGCACCAGGTGTCCTCTACCTGACGCTTGGTGATGCCACACAGCACGAGCTCTGGCTCCTGTAAGGACCCTCTGAAGCAAAAACCTGCATTTTGCTGCCATTTCTGACAAACCCAGGGACGAGTCAAGCCATACAGTCACCTATCTCAAACTATGGGAATCAACGAAGTCCCGTCGGAGTGTCTGTCCGTTTAAAGCAGGCTACAAATGGCTCCTCTTACATGGGGAAACCCGTTTGCGGACATTGTAATATCACATTAATAAACGCTGGAGGCTTAACATGACGCAACTGCACGCTGCCGCCATCACTTTTCTCTCCTGTCCCTAGTTCCGCGTTTCACTCGTCTCTTTCTCGGCGGGTTTCGCCAGGTCTCTACTCGTGTGGATGGGTTTATCTGACTCCCAGTCGGTACTTGAAAGTAGTTCCATTCATGTACGAATCAGGCTACGTAAGCGGAAGTAACGTCATGACGTAAGACTGAACTATTCAATCGACGAAATATTCGATGGAAGCACGGACTAGACTAAACGTTTCACTCTTTAAACGAAAAAAAAAGACTTCAGAATGATAAAACCGTATACATAATTACTACAGCAAACACAAAGATGGACGTAAAAGTGATCAAAGAAAGAAAATAGAACACTTTCGTGTAATTTATTGATTAGTTTATTTTTTTATAACTATGTTTGCACACTCTAATGTGGAAAAAGCCTCAAAGGAGAAACAATTGTATTTTAGCACCTCAACAAAAGCCTATCATTTTATTTATTTATTTATTCAAACGGTTAAATAGTTTATTTTTTTATTTTTACTTGATTCAAGAGGTTTGACACTTTTATAAGTAATTCCATATGTGTACAGTGTACACATATAATGTGACACCTGGCCACTGTCGAAAACGGAAAAGAAAAGAAAACATGCCACCCAAGTAGGAAAACTGAGAGTTGATATTTCTTTTTCAGGAATTTACCATAAGTGAGTACTAGCCTAAGCATCTTCATATCTACAGTCAGGAAAGTATTTTAGAACAACTGGAATTGTGACAAAGTAGGATGAAAATCATTCTTTTTCTATATTAGAAAAAAAAAAACATTGTCCATCCATCCATCCATCCATCCATCCATCCATCCAAAATAAAATATAGGGAAAATCTTGATACCAGTAGGCAGTATTAAATGTACTTAGTTTTGAGTGGTATATATATTTTTTAAATGGCAGAAAGTAAAAAAGCAAAACTTCGTACGGTACAGCAAAATAAAAAAAAAGCATTGAAGTCAGTTATGTACGGATGAGGGCGCTGACGTGTCAAATCCGAAACATTTGTCGAAGAAGAAGAGGGAACTGCCAGAGTTGTTTTTGTTTTTTTTTTTCAGTCAGTGAAAGTAACGCGGATCTCCTGTTTGCAGATCGAGCTGACATGTCAGGCAGCAGGATGATGAGAGCCATCAGAGTCAGTGAGTTTGGAGCTCCGTCTGTCCTCAGGCTCTGCTCCGACGTCCCGGTCCCTCAGCCGGGACACAGACAGGTGAGGCATCCCGCTCTGAAGGCGCAGTTCACTGGCGGACAGGTGGCCGGAAGTCTGGCCATAACCATAACAACCGCGGAGGAGCTGCAACGAGGTTTCAAACATTATGATGTCTGACATGGCTCTTTGTTTTGTTTCTCTTTTTAGTGCAAACGCAGGTCTAACCTCACCGATATGTTTGTTGTTGTAAAATTAAAGTCAGTCGAAACATCCTTTCAGCAGTTTGTCTTTCCTGCTATGGTTAATTATTGATAAATGTAACTGGATTTACGTCTCTTGGAGGATGGGGTCAAAGTGCAAAACAAAAACAAAATTGTCATCATCCACTTGTTTGTATTCCGAAGAAAAGTGGGACGATGCCAATATTTTAAAATCAGGCCAGCTATCATACTACATTTCGCAATGCTTATTTAGATTTTCTTGGCAATAGTTTAGATAATATAACACATTTCCCATCATGACTTTGTCCAAATCATAATTTATTATCCTAATCTTTGTAAAGCCATACAATTAAGTCCATATTCATTCATACCCCTGGCAGATTAAAGTTTACAGCCTTTTACTATAAATCTGAATTTCTGAAGGAGCTAAAGATTAGGGTCATGGCACGAAGACCCTCCTCTATCAGATATTCAGAGCTCACCCCAAAGCATAAATCATCAGTGGAAAGATGCTAAAAGCTGGTCAGTAATTATAACCCTGTCTCATTTTCTATCAGAAGAAAACTTCTTGGTTGAATACAAATCATTTTAAATACATTTAGACTTTAATGTAGTCATTAAAGAAAAATGTGTATAATAGATTTTGGCCGGGGGGGGAGAAAAAAACTTGTATTAATTGCAACTTATTTAGGATCTTTGTGATGCAGGTACTGATCCGTGTCCGTGCCTGTGGAGTGAACCCCGTGGAAACGTATATCCGATCCGGATCTTACGCCCGGAAGCCCACTCTGCCGTACACACCAGGCTCAGATGTAGCCGGAGTGGTGGATGCTGTCGGAGAGGGAGTCACTGCAGTGAAGGTCACAGTAAAACACACACTCCTCACAGCACACACAATTAAAGTCATGGAAAATGTAGGATATCCCACTATATAGTCTGTTCTTTATTAGAAACCTTTACCCTTTCTCATATTTTCTCTGGAAAAAATATGTACAACAGCGTTAGCCTTGTTTTACACTAAACGTGTCAATGATTTGTTTTCTAGATGGAAAAACAAAAGTTAGCACTCTACCCATTAATAGATAATTTTCCACCCTTAAAAATATCTTCATAGTTTCATCACTGACAGCGGTCATCTCTTAGACTTTTACCAAATCGGCCCCAGAGACGGTCCACACATCAAGCGATTGTTTGTGTTTTCCAGGCAGGGGATCGCGTCTTCACCACCGCTGCTCAGTCCGGAGGTTACGCGGAGTATGCTGTAGCAGCGGACGACTGTGTCCACAAGCTGCCTGATGCACTAGACTTCACACAGGGAGCAGCCATAGGCATTCCTTACTTCACTGCCTACAGAGCCCTGGTTCACAAGTAAGGCCTTCACAGGAGAGGAATTACTCAGAGTTTAAACCAAAGGTCTGCACATGTTACAATTATAAACCATCATACTGGGGGAAAAAAAACTGGGAAAGACCCTCCAGAAAACTGCAAAACATGGATTATAAAAGCATGTTAAAAACTTTAATAATCCATGTATTCTGCCACAGACACAAAGAAATGAAAAGAAAAATTTTCACTTGTAATTCTTCAGCTTTCTAAGTCACTGCTGACAGATGACGAAAGAGTTTGTTGGCATGTTTTCACATCTTCTCTAAACTTTAATGTCTCTTTGGGCACATTTGACTATGTTCTGCGGAACTATTTTTGCAGAACCATTTGTTCTGTACATAATGTTGCAAAAAAGAAAAATTCAGATCATAACTTTTAAAAAAAGAAAGAAAGCGAGATTTCGGGCTGCAGACAACTGAAAAAGAAGCCAGAAAAACTGAGAGTTTGGCAAACAAACCGGTACAGCGGTTTCTGCACATGGAGTAACACTGCCCTCTGGTGGAAAGTATCTTTACAGCATTATTCTGAAACCTCCACCTGCAGAAACTTTCAACATCTACATCTTTTGAATTCAGTTTAATTATATAATAGCGCCAATACACAACAGATAAACTACAATTCAATCGCACATACTGTACATCCTGTTCCTAATTTGATTTACTACAACAACCAAAAAAAATAAAAAAAATGTTCAAATCACTTAGCCATGCCAATAAAAGCTATTATCATAGAAGTTAATTCAGTATTAAGAGTTGCATAAAAAAACTAAAATCACATTTTGTTGTTTCATCCAACCTTGGGAACATTTTGCAGCACAACATGATGATTTAATGAGGTTAGCTTTAGTTTTCTGTGTTTTGTTGTGTACCGCAGAGCTCACGCCAAAGCTGGAGAGACGGTCCTGGTCCATGGAGCCAGTGGAGGGGTGAGAGCAGCTCCAGGTTTTCTGTGTGAATGTAACTGCGAGCTGAGGGCTGTTTGGTTCTGTGACAGAGGACAAGAAAGTCCAAGAATGCCTGAAACAGACAGAAGGACAACTCTGAATCTGAACTAAGAAGCATCACATCGCATCATGTTGCAAACGTTGCTCATGCAATGCGGTGAAAAACGAAGCAAAAAAGTATGACTATTAATAGATTAATAATTTGGTTTGTACCATGTAACAATTTCCATTGTCAAATTTTTTATTGCCAGGAAATATTACCACAAAATATAAAAGTTGAAAAGATCAGTTGCCTGTGCTGCATGAATCCTTTTTGAGTTGTGGTCAGGGGTCGCACAAAGTCAGCCCAAATGGACCCGGGCCACACTGTAGGTTTTTTTTGTTTGTTGGAGAAGTGGAATAAATATTACTTGTCCTTATATTAGCCAGCTGTATTTCCTTCCAAGTTTTCAAGAAAAAGAAAAAGTCTTCATGATTTTTTTTTTTTAATTTATTTATTTTTTTACCTTTGTGATCAATTAAAAAGAAGCAAAGCAGAATTTTAGTTTTTTATCTTTAGCTTTTGTGCCTATAATCTGCTGACTTTAGCCATTTGTTGCTACTTTTAACTTTGGGTCAGCATATCACGAAGCATGAGCACGGAAATGAACGCGTTTGTGTTTCTATTTTTACTGTTGCCATGCAGGTTGTAATGTGACGCTATAAAAATGTTTCTAATGCATCCAACAGGTGGGTGTGGCAGCGTGCCAGCTGTCCCGCGCTCTGGGCCTCAGGGTGCTGGGGACGGCGGGGACACCAGAAGGGATGAAGTTGGCCCTCGGTAACGGAGCGCACTGTGCTTTTAATCATCGAGAGGAGGGATACACAGACAGAATCATGGTACCGACATGAAGGAACGCCAACGGGAACTATTTCCCGGTTTCTTCTGGTTTTGCTTGTTTTGTCCTCACTTCGATTTTTCAGATCATTAAACGTCGTAGTTTCAGAAAAGCATGGCCTTAGGCACTGCTCCTTGCAGAATCGGTTTCATTGAGGCAGACTGGAGGGTTTTTCAGTATGAACATCCTGCTGAAGGTTATGCCACAGCATCTAAATCTAAATCTTCCGCAGAGTCTTGGATCATCAAAATGCAACATTTCGTTTTGGTCATCTGTGGTTCTGGCCTCGGTACTCGCTCATTTAATGCCTTTTTTTTCCCCCAGTGTGCTTTTGATTGTTGAATCAAAATGATTTCTGATTGTCAATCATTCAAACTTTATTCATAGAGCACTTTTCATACACTTAATTGTATCACAAATAGTTTTATTGTGAAATTTATTAAATAAGCAGAAACATATTTGTGACCTGGAGGAGTTGGCGATGGGTCCTCGATTAATTTTGGTCAGACACTGCTGGGAGGGTTCTCCACTCTTCCATGGTTTGCATTTGTGGGTAATGGTCCTTAATGTTCTTACATTTTTTTATCTATCAATTATCATTTACTTCTTGTTAAGTGATATTGTCATTTTTTACAGGTCAGGCAGTAAGTGGGCCAATAAAGTGAATCAAACAAGCGTTTAATCAAAGTTAATTCATAATTTAATGAAAAGAAAAACAATATTTTCATATAGAGCCAAGTTGGTTTGTATTTTTTTCCTCTTAATAAATTACATAATAACTGGAAAACCTTTATTTGCTCAGGTTGCTTTTGCCAGATATAAAAATTAGTTTGATGATCTGAAACACCTAAGTGTGGCAAAAAAAAAATAAATAAATAATCGTGTTTGAAGGGTCAAAAACATTTTTTTTTTCTTTACTGCACTATAAGTGTTACAGAAACATTGGATTGGGTGTTTTGTTTGCTCCAGGAGGCCACAGACGGTCGAGGCGTGGATGTGATAGTGGAGATGCTTTCCAACGTCAACCTCGGCAAAGACCTCCAGCTGCTGGCGTACGGAGGACGAGTCACGGTCTGTACGACGTCAGTCCTCGGTGTTAAAAATCATTCTCTGTTTGCTCTAAATATGGCCAACTTTACTTTGTGTGTGAGAGTGAGAGTTGGTTCTGCTCTTTCTCTCTCCTGGAGGTTGTCGGTTCAAGAGGCTCTATAGAGATCAACCCCAGAGACACCATGGCCAAAGAGAGCAGCATCATAGGAGTGACCCTTTTCTCCTCCACACCGGTACACAACAACGTCCTAACTAAAAGCTCCCACCCACCATCTAACAAGCTGCACTTCTCTTAGCAACACTGTGTACTCAGATCAGTAATGATTCCTCTGTCCGCCGTCAGGAGGAGAAGAGGGAGTGTGCAGCGCTGCTGTTTGCGGGGATGGAGGGCGGCTGGCTGCGGCCGGTCGTCGGCCTCCAGTACCCGCTGGAGAAGGCTGCCCAGGCTCACCATGACATCATCGAGAGTCCCGGGGCATCTGGGAAAATTGTCCTGACTATGTAATGTGTTGGATTTTATTTAGTTAATCAGGATTATATCCGCACGCAACTACTGACAATAAAACTACATCGGACTAATAAAAAAAAACAACACCATTTTAAAACGGAAATGTGGGTTTAATACTGGCTTAATGGTTATTTAAAAAAAAAGTTATTTTAATGTGACAAAAAAAAGCCTAATCAAAATTCATATTCTACTTTATTGAATCACTTTGTGATTGCAACCTGCCAAAACGTAGAACAAATCAAGAGGTTTGAACGCTTGCAACAAGACACTTTTAACTTGAATTACATTTGATTGATGCTTTGATTATACAAGTTATTTTATCTCTGTTGGAATGTCAATGTCAATGTCAAATTTATTTATATAGCACCTTACAGCAGACAAGACTGCACCAAAGTGCTGTACAAAAACAACAACACAAAAACAACAACACAAATGACAAAACAGATCACACATCATTTAAATGCCAAAGAGTAAAAATGAGTTTTAAGAAGCGATTTAAAATGGTCCAGGCTGTGGGCAGATCTAATCTGGAAAGGTAAGTTATTCCATAAAACAGGAGCAGAAGCAGGCGTATACGCTGTAAATAATGAATTAATAATAAATTAGACTAATAAAACAAACAGGCTTTCTGCAGATTTGTTCTGAACCTGTCACACACGACTGACGCTCAAAACAAGTCAGCATTTGGTGCAACGCTCCAGACTCTGACTCAGACAGGACACCTGTGTTTCTCAGGTGACATGAAGCTCTACTGAGCATGCTCAGAAGGTGACCAGGTAACCCAAGATCAACACACCGAACATGTTGAGGTCTCCGTGGCAACCGGTGGATGAAGGGAATTTGAGTTTTAATGCAGCTGTCAGACCTGCGTGTGTGTCGCACTCACGGAGCAGGATGGGGACGCGGCATGCCGAGTGTTCATCAGCAGGGAGGGAATCTTTGGGCTTTAATTAAAAAGGTAAGGACTTTGTATCTTCTTAAATGACGACCTGCAAAAATAACCTGAACACTGATCTTTATTGGCTTTGGTAATGGAGAAGATGGCTCACATGCACAAAAAAACTATTTCTTATATTTATATATCGTATTTATGAGCAGAAACCACTTGTATTTTTAGGTCTAGTGCTCTACTTAGTTAAAAAAAAAACTGAAATGTTTCATGTTTTTTGGCAATATTGTCGATGTCACTGAGATCATGTTGGAGCCTCTTTAAATCTGACAGCTTGTAGCTAGAGTAAACCTAATCAACAAAAACTATTTTCAGGCTTTCAGAAAGTGCGGTGAGCAAAACCCGAACGTTGCATTTGCTTCTAATCAAACTGCAGTTTTCAGCAGCTTCCATCAGAGCGCGATTTTAAGAATGTTGCAGTTTACGATACTTGAGTACTTGTTGACGTAAAGATTATTAACTGAGCAGGTTCTAGCACTTGTCTAATTGTTGGAAATCTTAATACTTGTTAGTAAAGTGAAAAATAACTAATCAGCTAAATATAATATGTTTTTATTTGATGAAAGATCAGAAATAAAATACTTTTTGGCTGAAATATGTCATCCAAGCTACCAAAGACCGGTAATTTTTCAGTCTGATTTCAAATGTGAATTCACTTCCTGTTTGAGATTTGCTGAAAAAGGAAAGAAGACAAAAAAAAACAGACAACTTTGCCTCCGGTGAGCTTTTGAAGTGCATTCAGGCAACATGAAGACAGGCAGTCGATTTTTAGATCCCCCAAAAACCCACAAGACTGAAAAACTTATAGAAAGGTCTGCATTACAGGAAATGACAAAAAAAAAAAGTGGCAAAGCTGCAGAACAGCCACTGAGCTCAGCCAAAACCGGCTGTAGATGCCCACAAATACAACTCGAACCAGATATTTGCATACAATTAAACCCCAAATTATTCATACCCTTGGTACATTTCTAAATATTACTTTCATTCAAACTAAGAAGTTTGTTTCTGATATGAAAAGAAAAGATAAAGATAACATAAAACAATATGGAAATTATTACTCCTTCCTCAATAACCAGTGGGAAAATCTTTAGTGCCACTACAGCAGAGCTTCTTGACGTCATCCTAATCTTTAACTCTTTCCACAGATTCTAGCAGATTCAGGTTCGGACTCTGGCTCAAAATCTGTGATAGAGGATTGCTTCCAGTCAGAAGAAACACATTAGTCAAATAAAAGATTACTCTACAACCTGGAGCTGAAAGGGGTCTGTAGAAATTGGGGCTTAACTTTAAAAAAAAGAAAAAGAAAAAAATGGGGTGGTGTGCAGAGGACATAAAAAGATGATAATGATGAAAAACAAATTTAAAAATTGAAACAAAGATGTGAAAACAAGAACTGTACAACTCTGCAGTTTGAACCAAAAGTAAGGACCTCATAAAAAGTCAGCCTACAAAACCTCACAACAAAATATTCAAACTTAGATTTTTTTTAAAAAAAAGTTCAAATGTTCTTTTCATAAATAAAATGTGTCACGAAAAATTCTAGGATTTTTTTTTATGACCTTTTCCTTTTCCAGCTGCTTTCTAGTAAAGGAGACAAGCCTCAAAGATGTTTTTTTTTTCTTTTTGGTTGGATTAGCATTAAGCAACATAATCGTCTGATGTATCATTTTCTTTGTTTCCCTTTTCGAAACTGTCATGTTTTGGCAGCTTGCGCTGGATCGGCATCATGCTGAAAGCCTCCTTTTGGCGCCAAACTTTCAGACAGGGCATCGTCCTGTCAGTTTTTGCACAATCCCAGCTAAATCTAAAACTTGTCCCCTCAACATGTGGTATTTATCCTTTTCACGGCTCCTTAAAAAAATAATCCTGCATGTGCACATCATGGTCAGACCTATGCATTACAGAGTGTTTTTTATGACTCCCATCTGATGCACGTAACTATATTTTAGTCCTATTTTACCAATTAGACATACGGTAATTAACAACAGTTTCCTTCCCCCACCCACTATATTAGAAAATTATAGAGCTCGTAAACAGCTTTCTGAGTTGCTTTGGTATTTCCTCTACATGTGCAGCTGAGGTGCTGACATGCAGATGTGGGCCCAGTCCGCTTTTCAGTTTAATCCTCTAATTGCTTGTTTACGCTTCCTTAACATAAATGGGCAGCAGATGACCACAATAGTGTGATGGGGCCATTTTCTTGTTCTTTTTCCCCCCCAGTAAACTAAGGTAGAACTTTAAGTATTTTCTAACTTAATTTTGCATGTTCCTATAATGACTCTTTTTCCAGAAATCTGGATAAACACATTTGAAATTTTTCTCTAATCTACCAGATAAAAAAAAAAAAAGAAGTATGGCAAAATAAAAAGGCAAGAATCAAATTTAAAATACTTCAGTCCTCAAAGAGTAATGGAGGGTTAGGTTTACCTGATTTAAAGGATTATTATTGGGCTGCTCAACTGAGAGCCATAGCTCTATGGTTAGCAAAGGATCAAGAGACAATATGGGGAGATATGGAGCAAAGAGCCTGCCCAAATCTGTCCCTAGAGTCACTGCCCTTTACAACAAGGAGGGTTCAAAGAAATCTCAAAATTCAAAATTGCTGGATTAAGGAAACGATTAACATTTGGTCAAGAATAAAAAATAAATTAAATGTTCCTGACTCTATATCAAAAATTGTAAAAATAGCGAAGATTCCAGATTTTACCCCGGCTACTATGGATACAGGGTTTGAGAGATGGACAAAATGGGGACTGGTATTTATAGCACAGCTTTTTCATGGATCAATAATGAAATCCTTTGAACAAATCCAACGGGTAATCTACAAAAAACAGATTTTTACAGATACTTGCAACTTAGACATTATCTCCAGAATCATAGTGAATGGCAAAAAATCTCAACAGGTATGACCAAGGCTGAAAAAATGTTATTAACAATAGCAAAAGGTGAATCAACAAAAGGCCTGATCTCAAAACTATACAAAAGCCTGCAATATGAATCCAGTGTTAATAATAAGGAAATGAAGGAGAAGTGGGAACTGGAGGCTAATATAATAATAACAAATGAAGAGTGGGAAGAAACATTTAGATCTGGACACAAATTAACTAACAGCCCGACATGGAGGGAATTTGACTGGAAGGTTACGATGCGTTACTTTAACACCCCGGTTATCTAATTCTAATTCACTTCAATTCAGCTTAGTTCAATTCAAAAACACTTTATTTATCTTAAAAGGGAAATTAAATGTATTGACTCATATCATCCAAGCTCCTTCAAATAAGTTGTTAAGGACGGTGACCCTCTGGACAGGAAGTGACGCCAGGTAGCAGTCAGTGTCGCGTCAACGCTAAATAGGCTTCTGACTGCAGACTGTTGCTGAATTTCTCTCATAACAGCACAAAATCGAGGCAGCAGAGATAATATTTCACAGTTACATGTCCTTGTTGACACTATCTGTTGCAGGCAAGCACTGCTGATCCGCGTCGTTTGCTTTGGCTGTTCCTCTTTAAGTCTCTGTTCAGCTGTACGGTCAGAAAGCCGGACGAAGAGATGTTGGAGTCTGGGATGTGTCCCTTAAGCATTGCGCTTGATGGAAGACATGGTTTGAATTTTCTCGTTCTCTCTCTGCTCTTCGGTCCATGACGCCTCCTTGTTTACTCCTCTGGTGCCTCAGGTAATATTTGAGCTTCGAGATGGTAGTCAGCTGCTCCCAAGTTGTAAAAGCAGCGCACTGTTCCTACACTGTTATGCATCATAACAACTGTCTGAAAGGGGGGAAAAAAGGTAATAGTAAAAAGTTTTTCCAGTTGCACTGCATTAAAAACCAGAGGAAATAATGATTCAAACATGCAATGCCTCATCCAAGAAGAAAATAAAAATAAAATTAAGAACATAAGCCTACAAAGAGAACAAATCAGAACTGACGTAGCAGAGCGACTCCCACATGCTGCCGTCATGAGCGGCGTGCTTCGAGCAAAATGAAAATAAACGTATCCATGGAGAAACGACACGTTTTTAACCATTCACAAGCTTCTTTTGGGATTCTGATTTGGAACATCCGACTGTGTCCAAGTTGTAATCATCTGCATGTTTAATCTCATGTGAAGTTTGAGGATTTGGTAAAATGTCATCTTTATTATTCTACTCATTTGTGTCAAACACCTGTACTACAGGCGTCAAAGCTAAAACCACCACCGTGTTCGACAGCTGGACATCATGATGTTCTTATTCCTAATTTTGGTGAAATTGCTCAATCTTTGTTTCCGTTGGCCTTAAGGCATTAAATTCAGAAAGCATTTCACCTGGAAATATCCATATACTGAGTTTTAAAGTGTGTATTTTTCTTACTCACCATCTCAGTCTATGTTGAAGTAAAACTTAGTGACCTCACTTTTTATGGTCACGTTCTCAGTTTACGATCAATTTGATCCTTAGTGGTTGTTAGTTTTTCCTTTTGGTTCAAAATGTATGAATTTTGCTTAAAAGTTCAATTTTGACCAAAAACCAACCAATCTAAATGAAGACCGATCATATTTTAGTCAAAGATGATGCCATGATTTTTAACTTGCTCAATAATATTTAATATTAAATGGGGTTATGTGCTTAATTGAGACTGAATGTATGATTTTAAAAATGTGTGGATGAGAGAAAATTCTTGTTAATTTAAAATTCAAAAAATGTTAAGATTTAACACGTTTTTTTTAAAATCCACCTAAATAATCTCCCATTCACTATGAAATCCATGCCAACGGTGAATTTGTTAACCTCTGACTGACTCTGAGTCAGTAAAGCTGTTCAGGGTTTTATCGGAGGATCAAATACATTTCCTGTGGTGCGAAGATCCAAAGACGTTGCTCTGCGATAAAAGAAGCCACTTTTTTTTTCTGTGGTTGTTCTGATGGCCGATTCTGGTAAGAGTCTGTACTGCGACGTAACACAAACTTGTTTCATAACAGACGGCTCGGGGAAATGCAGCCCGATAGCAAAGGTTCTTCAGCAGAAACCCGATAGGCCTCACTCTGCCCCAGTGTTTGGCTGTCAACCATCACTCAGCATCATGTTTGTCTGCCTAGCAACAAAACAGAAACCTTCTCAGACTATACCCTCCTGCTTGAATGTTTAAATGCTTGATTTGAATATTCAAATCTTAGAAATGCATGCACAACTGCAGTATAACACACACACAGAGTCCATGATGTCTGAAAACACAGAATGTCTGTATTTTCACACTTTTATTTCATAAATAAAAGCCTCAACTACATCATCTTCCAAAGTTTTAGCAAATACTTTGTTGGTTTTAATCAGCTTTCATCATCGGGTTTGTTTTCAAGATATTCTGCACTCTTAGTTGTGCAAAGACGTCTTTTTAGCGTTTTCACGATGTATTTTCAGATTAAACACGATGGTCACAATAACGAAGCCGCATCGAGTGACAGCCACGTGGAAGAGATGCTGCCTTATCATCATGTCGCATCTCCTGTAGCACACCATGACCTGTGAGAACTCTCAGTTGGCCCAGTGACTGCATTCACAGCAAAATGTCACGAAGTTCTGCTGAAAAGAAAACAGATTTCTGAATTTGTGTCCAGGTGTTTTGCTGATGTTCCTGCTGCCAGTCGTCGAAGCCCAGCGTGTTCCAGCGTGTCCCGTTTCTTGTGCGGTCTGCTCTGAGGATGCAGTCATCTGTCAAAGGCTTGCTGACATCATTGGTACAACTCACACCGTTTCTTTCGCAAGTGTCCTGCTGTTTTAGAGGAGTGTGTGGCTGCCACCGCTGTGTGTGTGTGTGTGTGTGTGTCGTTGAGCAGATGCTGCCAATTCGACCCAGGCTCTGCTGCTAACTGAGGGCTCCATCTCTGTGGTCCAGCCGGCCTCGCTGTCTGACCTCAGGAACATCACAGTTATAGGTCGGTACAAAACGTGGATGGGTTGGATGCACAGACCCTAGCTTGCAGAAACAGTCACACTCTTTGAGCATGTTTCTTTTACATTTTGTCTCCCTGCAATCACAAACTTCAACGTGGGGGGATTTTACACGAGAGACAGAAGCCAGGTTATGCATAATTGTGAAGTGAAGGGAGAAATCATACCTGATTTGAGATTATTTCATGAATAAGCATCAGAAAAATGTGGAGACTTTGTTGTTGTTGTTGTTGATGTTTCACTGGGACAAAAATACAGATAGAAATATGTTGATAATAGTGATAAGAAGTCCCACTAGCAAAACATAAGTTAGGACTTTAAACTGCGCACCATTTCCCATGCTGACTCACAGAGCTGGCAGCATCATGCTTTGGGGAGAAGAGAAGAGACAGAAGACCTGAAACATGGAAGATGTTCTCTTGTCCAGCAGGAAGGTGGCACTAAGCATACAACCAAAATCTATTCTTATATTAGAGTGATTCAGTTCAAATCCAGATCTTACTCTAACTGAGAATCTGTGCAAAAACTCAAAACTCTATATGATCACAAGTGCTCATCAAGCCCAACTGAATTTGATTTATATTACAAAGTATAGAAATTACTATTTTCTCTACTTTGTGTTGAGCTGTCACATTCAATACTTATGCAATTCATTCAAGCTTTTGCTTGTAGCATGACAAATTGTGATTCAAATACTTTTGTAGAGCTACGCATTGCATTTGTGTACATCAGTAATACAGGATGCGTAAACCTTCACATCTGCAGGTCTGAGTAGCAACCACATCTCAGAGCTTAGTGAGGACGCCTTCAGAAACCTGCCTTTCCTCCACACTTTGCTGTTGGACCACAACCTCCTGACCAGCCAGGCTCTGCAGGGTGGAGCGCTGCTCAATCTCAGCCAGCTGGAAGTTCTTGCCCTGGGCCACAATCACATCGACATGGTGCGTGTCTTCACGGCGCAAATCAAATATTTTATTTCATGGCGACTGAAAGCGAAGGCCCCGTCTTCTCGTTGGCTTTAATGACACATTGCAGAGCTAAATCGTCAAAGCAGTAATGTGCTCCTCTTGCTGGTGTGCAGATCCAGGCTGGTTGGTTTACAGGCACAAAGGCTCTGCTCAGCCTGAAGCTGGAGGGAAACCTGGTCACCAGACTGAACCCTGGATCCTTTCCTCTGAACGACTTCAGGAGTCTGGAGACTCTGGATCTTTCGGATAATTTGATAGATTTTCTGGACAGAAACAGGTAATGCGATTTTTATTATATTAAAGTTCACCCAAGTTATATCATCTTACAGTACAGACCAAAAGTTTGGACACACCTTCTAATTCAATGGGTTTTCTTTATTTTCATGACTATTTATAAGGCAAGAAATCCCACTTATTAACCTGACAGGGCACAGCTATGAAGTGAAAACCATTCCAGGTGACGACCTCTTGAAGCTCATCAAGAAAATGCAGAGTGTGTGCAAAGCAGTAATCACAGCAAAAGGTTGCTACTTTGAAGAAACTAGAATATAAGGGGTATTTTCAGTTGTTTTACACTTTTTGGTTTAGTGCATATTTCCACATGTGTTATTCATAGTTTTGATGCCTTCAGTGTGAATCTACAATGTCAATAGTCATGAAAATAAAGGAAACTCATTGAATTAAAAGGTGTGTCCAAACTTTTGGTCTGTACTGTTATATGTCCGACGTATTGTGCTTTCAGCTTCCGAGGTCTGGTTAGCTTGAGGAGCCTGGATCTCTCCAGAAACCGTCTGAGTTCAGTTCCTCCCGAGGCTTTCTCCTATCTTGTGTGGCTGTCGAACCTGAACCTGGACCTCAATTCATGGAACTGCACGTGCGAGCTGCTGGAGCTGGCTGCCGTCCTGACGAGCTTCATTCAGGAGCCGGACAAGGTGCGCATGCGCCATGTCATCATGTAAACTCATTACCTGTAACAATAAAGATCTCAGGCCACAGGCTTCTTGAAAACTAGCATCTATACTTCCCCCTGTCCTACAGGCGCTGTATAATGGCCGTCGGATGGTGTGTGTGAGTGCGGACAACCCGGCTGTGACCACGGTGCTGGAGCTGACTGAAGCCAACTGCGTGCCGTCCAATCAGAACATCACAGTGCAGATAGAGGCGAGAGGCAGCGTGGCCCCTCGGCAGTACGCTCGAGACCTGGCCATAGCTGCAGTCATCTGCTTCCTAGGTCAGAATATTTATCGGTGCAGGGAAGGAAAGCTGGTTCCCTCGTTGCTTCTCATACTGTGGTGCAACTCTGACTGCTGGTACTTAGGCTGACATTTTTGTGGTACCCAAACAGGTTTGAAATCTCTCAGAAAAGTGGTATGGGTACAAACTGCAGCAGCTTCTAGATTTCTAGAATTGTGCCACTCGTGGTGTTCAAATTTTGGACAATTATTCCCTCTGGTTTTGGATGCTGTTTATCTGCCAGGGTTTTTTTTCTAACTTCTTTTTTTTTAA
Source organism: Xiphophorus maculatus (assembly GCF_002775205.1). Taxonomy (NCBI): domain Eukaryota; kingdom Metazoa; phylum Chordata; class Actinopteri; order Cyprinodontiformes; family Poeciliidae; genus Xiphophorus; species Xiphophorus maculatus. The sequence continues at coordinate 10,145,418 of NC_036448.1, forward strand.
CCAAAGAGCAGAGAGAGAAGGAGGCAGTTCAAACCATCTCTTTTTTATTATGGGCAAGAGTCATATCCCCATCTTCAACGTCTCTTTTTCCCGGCTTCCAAACTGGACAGCCAGGCAGAGATTTAAAAAATATCATCAATACATACCAGACAGGTAAACGATTTTGAACTGTGAAAGGAAGATAGAGAATCCAGACAGACAAAACCAACCCATTCCTGGGGTAAACATGCAAACTCCCCACAGAAAAACCGAGGACCTTCTTAGTATTGTTCAATGATCAATTCTCTCTTGTTTAAAAAATAGCTGGCCTGGTTCTTGGAAAGTGTAGTATCTACTAAAGCAGTCCTTGCTGTAAAGAATTGAGAGCTGTGGTGTAAAATAATCAAAGACATAGTTGTCAGTGTCATACACAGTAAAACATCACATGCTCTAACAAATCTGAATCCCCCCGAAATTGTGGTTGTAAACATTTATTGTTTCCTGTTGTGTTTCTCTGCAGGAGGAGTCGCTTTGACTCTGCTTGCAGTCTTGATTTGTTACCACGTCTCTCAATGGAAGAAGAAGAAGAAAGAAAGCCAAAGACCAAAGGAGGAACTGGACAAAGGCAGAACAACTGCTAACCATGTAGATCAACTCGGAGATCGGGAGAAGATGAGGGATTTTGTCTTGCAAGCCAACAGCAGTCAACAATGGAGCAAAGAGTCCATGACGCTGAATGAAAGGATGGATCACCACAGAGATACATCTAAGTCCAGAGCTGAAGAAAATGGTAGCAATGTCCATTGCCCTCATTGCAACACTAATGGGAAGATGCCGGACCAAATGAGAAAGGGTAAGTGGTTAAACGGAGGACCTGAGGCTGGAGATGTCCAGGAGAGAAGGAAATTAAGGATGATGGTGGAAGAGGAGAGAAGGAGAGGAGTTATTCAACAACAAAATTACAGCTGGAATGTCTCTAACAAAGTTCCTCCACACATCGCCGACTCATCTTTTCATCTGCTGAGAGAAACGTCAGACAATCTTCCACCCTACAAGGCTGATGGTGACATGGGCAACCACAGGACTGATGATGAATCGAAGAGCAGACGTTATGAGACTTCACACTGCAGGAATTGCCACAGGACCTCCAGACCTGAGGAGAATATGACACACAGGATGCCTCACTCCAACCAAATGGACATCTATGATTTCAATGGCAAGGTAAGGAGGGAGCCGTTTAGAAAGATGAACACGGAGCTAAAAAGAGAGACAAAAAATGTAAAGTTTGATCTGACACGTTCAAGAACTAATCGAGGCGAGGAAAGTCTGGAGGAGGAGGAACAGGAGGAGGCAACTCCCAGAGACAACGAGAAAAGCAGCCACAGGAGACACAAAGTCCAGTCCAGCCGTTTGATGAAGGTCAAATTGAACTTAAACCCCTTAAGAAAAAGCAAAGTCCATCCGAGGAAGAAAAATGAGCATGGCCACACCAAGAACACAAGCTCCAAGAGGAGTAAAGAGAAGAGACGGCATGGAAAAGGCGAAGAGGAGGAAGGAGAAGAGAAATCTGGTAAGAGAGCTAAGAGTAGTAGAGAGAAGAAGAGAAAGTCCTCCAAAACGGAGGAGGCAGATGAAGGAGAGCAAAAACGCAGCACATCTAAAAGAGATAAAAGCGCAGAAGGTGACCAGGAAAAGAACCCAAACATCTCCCAGCCGCCTGACGGCGCCACTGTCTCTGCACAAGACCTTCAGACTCTCCAGCACCAGAGTGCTGGACTGGCATTGGGTGGGGCTCAGCTGGCTTTCCAGCATCCCTTCTCCTTCAGTCCAGCTGACAGGAATCGTTCTACCAACCTTTCCTTGCTAAACTCACCTGGCTCACTGCTAACTGGAAGCACCCTGTCTCTTCAAGCAGGGAAGGCTTTGCTCAACACCATGTCCTCAGGATCCAATCCACTGCTCACCCATGGTCTGGTTAATCCCATTGCTCCTGGTGTAACACTCAGTGGGCTTAACATAGCTCCAGGTGGTGCCACAGAAAGCTTCGCTAGACTACCTGCAGTATCGACCAGGTCCTCAAATCCTCCTCTTCTAGCCAAGATGATACAAGTCAATCCTTTACAAGCAGGTGGAAACCCCCCAGCTCCATTTCTTACCTCAACATCTGATGGTCCTGTCCTGAGTTTAGCAAACCCAGCTAATGATCCAGTTGTATTGGGTTACAGCCAGATGCAGGTTGACAGTTCTGCATTTGTAGCAGCACCAAAGCTTGATCTAACTCACAGTCAAGACCTTCAAACCGGAAAGGGACCGATTCAATCGACCACTGAGTCACAAGCCCCCTCTACTAAAGACGACCTCCCTGAACAGGATCAAGACGAGACTTTGGGGGATACCTCAGAAACTAGAGTGGAGAAAATGTCTGTCAATATGCCACCTCAGGGTGTGGCTCAAACTGAAGGACCTCAGGTAGGAGGATCAGGAGAACGTCAAAAGGCAGACAGTATGTCTGTAATGGATCAATCAGCTCCTAGTCTGTCCATACCAGATGAATCCTCCCCAGCTGCTGGAGGGGCGGCTCTCTTGCAGCAGGAGTACCTGTCAGAAGATGGAGGCTCCTCACCAAGGAGGAAGCTGAGGCTGGTTCTTCCAGAAAAAACGTCAAACCGGCCGCCTACAGCTCTAGAGAGAAAAATCCTCTAGCAGCTCAGATCATTGCTTCCTTTTTAAATTTGGGTGTGCAAAGATCTGAGTAAAAAACAGCGAATGGAGGAAGTGCATTTGATATTGACGAACTGCCCAAAAATATCCAATTGGTGTTGGTGGGGGCAGGGGAAGAGAAACCAAACCTGTGGTAAATATTTTTCGCCTTCCTGGCACTTGTTGAGAAAGTTTGAGATCCTAAAGTGTATGTGCTAAACGCAGAAAATGTTGGCCTTTGAGCGGAAGGGATAAGACCGAAACCGTTACGGATGGTTGGCTGGCACGGCTTGTCCAGAGCTGCAGCTGTTGTGTGATCTACCTGCAGGGATGGGGTACGTCCAAAACCAACTCCTGTTGTTTCTTACTACTTCTGTTTCTTCAAAATGGTTTCCACTGTCAACAATCAGCAACCTTTGCATTAGAGGTTACAATTGTATGTTGATTATTCACATTTTATTAGTTATGTTTACGTCTTTCTCTTTTATGTTTTCAGTACTCTTCTTCAGCACCCTCTGATAGGCCACATGTATTGTTCATCTTCTTGAATATTTAAGAATAGCTTTATCGTTGTTATTGTTGTATCCAGTTCGATAAATCATTGTTTTATAACCTGTCTCTACATTAAAGGCATTTTTTTGAATCACAAAGCACTGCTCACAAATGGAGAAGGTATCGCTGCTGCGTACAGGTGCAGTAAGGTTATGTACAAATATCCAGCTGCAGGCAGATAAAGGTATTGCCAACTATTCAGCAATAAACAACAGGAAACAATGTTTTGAAGTAATGACTGCACATCAGTGCAGCATCGACTTTATTCTCAAACACATTATTAGAATCTAAAAATAAGAAAATCTTCATGGTTGATGCCCAGAGTCCTTTCATCTGCCAAAATAAAACACATGAATACAAAGAGATATAGAGCAACAGAGAGATGCCTCTTTCCATTATCCTCAACACAAAAACAAACCGCAGTTTGATAAAAAATAAAAAATGAAAACACAGCCAACCCGGCAATAGTTACAGTTTTTTTTTTTTTAAATAGTCTCTGAGCACAGAGAAATAGAGATGATAAAAGAGACCATGCAAACCAGTCAGCCACTCTGCGGTCTTTATTAACACCTCACACTTTCTTGGATCCAAAGCCGTATTATCAACAGACATATGCCAGGAGGAGAAGCTGGCTTCATACAAAGGAGTACTTCTTTTATCAACAGGAAATGTTTAACATTTTATCATTTCAGGGACTAAAATATTTCAGATTTCTTCAAGAGAACAATGAAAGTTATTTCATCTTAGACATTTATTCACATTTAGAGCCTGGATAAACAAGCAAAGAAATCTTTAAGGGGGCGGAGGGGCTCTTCTGTTTATCTTTAATAAAGCAACATAAACTGGGGTTTTAATCAATATCTTCCCTTTTCAGAGTCACCCAAACCTGTGGGAGTTCAGTCCACGCCGCTTGGACTCATCATTTAAGCTAAGAGTCCGAGGAGGGAAACACAATTGGAGTAATATTTGGTTTATATTGTTACGTTTTTAATGCTGTGCTCTTTTGGCTTTGACTGCAAAGAAAACACAGCGACTTTCAGCTCAAAGAAAAAAGCAAAGGCTGGCTTTAAATTTTTCCATTTAACCAATTATGTTACAGCAATTTACACATGGTCTACCACAGAACCTCCTGGCGCTGATTATAATCACCGTCCTCAGTAGAAACAAGAAACTAGGTATGAAAAACTTCTGCAAAGACAGAAAATATTCAAATGTTGGGGGTATGTACACCAGTCCGCGTGGTTCACAGCACAGGATCTACCCACCTCTTTTCATTCACTCTTGTTTTCAGCAGAAATGGGAACAATTACGCAGTGAGTGATACAGCCATTAATAGATGCTTATGCCACGTTGTAAACACTGCTATACTTTAAAGAGATAGTAGTAATATATACAAACTCATTCGGTTTTCTTCTGGTTGGGTTTTTTTTTTCTTTTAAGTGCTGAATTCAAGTTTTAGTTCACACTTTGATGACAAGTCCGCTGCAAGTCCATTCGTGTTTGGAGATTTGATTGGGCGTTAGGTCAGAACCAGGCCCGACTCAGTGCTGGAGTTTCCGTTGTGGCAGCAGAAGGGTCCATATTTGGTGCCGTTTTGTCCCGAGATTAGCTCAGATACAAAGGTTTGTCTCTCTGAAGACTTCTGGAGGAAAACAAAGAGATCAATCATCAGCTAAGATTTATCTTTCTAAAGATAAGTGCTTACTGATCTTTTTAAAAGTTGAAAATAAGCTTTAGAAATGAATGAACAAAAACTTATAAAATAATTTTGACAAAACTTTCTATTCAATTGCCTCCATAAAAGGTTAACATCGGTGGAAATGACAGAAGGGTAAAAAAAAAACTTCTGGCTGTCTGAAGAAAAGAAGTTGGTTTCACCATGAGAGGAAAATGTGACAAAGAGAAGTGGAAACATTGAACAAATGAAGCATGTGGGGTTCTGCTACCTCAAAAAAGTGAGAAACGGATTAATACAGCAGATCTCTGAGGAGTGATAAGAAGACTGTAACCATTCTCAAACATATAACAAGCCAAAAATCCCATTTTTTGTAGATCGTCCTCTTGAAAAATCGGTCAAATTTCACCCAAGCAGGGGCGGAGCTAGAAGGTGGGGTGTGGGTGCCCACTAAAGTTTGCTTTGGTTCCCTTTTTTCAGTTGTACAGCCATTTTCACTGTTTCCTTATTAGCTTCAATAAGTATTATTGGCTTTATAGTTGAAAATATTCAAAATGAAACTTGACCATCATAAAGGTTCAGGTTTGAAATGTGTTGTATGCCAATGATCCTGTGACAGGAGGTAACATTAAACTTACACAACTCTATATAAAGACACAAAGAGGCCTTTTCAGTGTTATTAAAACTGAGTACATTTATTTCATGCCTATTATGCTAGACATAGTTTCATACTTGGGACTTCTACATCTCTGAGGATGAAGAGACGTTAACCCACGGTAAACTGTGGTGTTGATACCAACCCGTTGCCATGGTATTCAGTGCTCCAGTCCAAGGAAGGGTGGTGGTTCGGTGTGTGACGGCCCAGCTGGTGGTAGTCCACTGATGGAGACATTACTGCTCCACTATTCAGCATTGCTCCGCCCATTGACTGGTAGTCAGACTGGAGGGAAGGATGGTAGCCCTGGAATGAAACAGCAAAACAAAACAAGTGTGAGATGAGGTCATGTATAAGTAAACACATGCCCCACCACAGGATTAAAATGGGAAACAAATTTAAGTACATAGCTTAAATATGCAATGCCATGCAAAAGTGTTCACAGTTGTTGCACATTTTATGATGTTACAACGGTAAATGCCAACATATTTCAACTGGGATATAATAATAATAGTTAAGTGGAAGGGATACAGTTCATAAATGCAACTAGAAAGGTTTGGTGTTCATTTGTATTCAGTCCACGTGAATTACCAAGTCTTTCCAGTTCCAGCTGTTAAATTATTGTGTATGTATCTTCCAGCTTTGTACATCTGGAGACTTATTTTTTTTCCTCATAATTGTGAAAAACTCAAATTAAGATTGCATGAAGAACATTAATTTTCACGCTTTGCAACCAAGGGTTCCACAGAATAGTTGTAATATTAAAACTGAGGATGAATTACAAACATGGACACTATTTGCATAGGTCACTTCTAAAGGTAATTTGTTTTCACCAGATTTTATTTAGTTGCATCAGAGTCAAAAGAGCTAAATGCAAATGGTTGCCATACTTTTTAGATTTTTTTTTCTGCGTCATTGAGCAGGTGTTCATCATCATCTTCTTAAGCCTGAATTAGTTCATAGCTGAAGTTTTATATCAGCGGTTCTTAAAAACCTTCCGATTCAGAAAAGAGGCTTCCAGATGAACAGGGATGTAAACGTTCGCAACGTAAGCGAAGTGAAAAGAAGTCAAATCAATCACAGGTTCATCAGCGGTAATTACTGAGGATTGAGCATCTTGCCGATTTCATCATATGTGAAGGAGGTGGGCGGAGTAAAAGGGAGGATGAAAATGCAGGAGGTGGAGCAGGAGACAGAGAAGGAGGTGAACATTTCTCCAACCTGAGGACACTCAGGAGAAACGGGGACGGAGAAACGAGGGTGTGCGACGACAACGTGCAGACGTCAGTGTTTGTGCAGGGAGGAGAAGGAGAGAGGGTGTGAAAGGGAAGTTAATCTGAGCGTTGTGAGTGAAAGAGGAGAAAGGGGAGGACAGCAGGTGGTTGAGTTCTCCCCCCGCTCTTGTCCCCCTCTCCTCCTCTAACTCACCTATTCATCTATTGTCGAGCAAATTCTTCTCCTTTACTCCTTCACAAAGACCCCATCTGCTTCCTTTGTCTCTCCCTCCCTCCCTTCCCCCATCAGTTCTCACTCTTCACCCAGAGTAAAAAAAAAAAAAAAACATAAAAAAGTTTGGAGCTTGGTCACTGTCTCTTCTCGTTTTTCCTTCCTTTTTTTATTTACTCTTTCTAAAACTGAGGAGATGGGGGATTATGAGAATCAGGGATTTAAAAGGGAACTAGAAAGTTGGTCCAATTGGAAGTAAGATTCAGTGTGTTTCAGTTCTCAATGTGACATACGATAAGGTTATCTCCTTGAAACTGTCTTAATTAGGAAGAAATCTTTTAATGATACCAAAATAATCACTGATAAGATATCAAAGAAACTGACTGACATGCAGGGAAATAGGAGGAAATGTTGATGTCTGAGAAAAAGATCAGATAAAGCAAAACCCAAACGCTGCCACAATCATGTTTTTATTTTCACTGGCAATACAAAACTGAAGTCAAATGGAGAAAAATGCTAATTACAAACAATATTAATTCTTCAAGGTCCCAATTACTCCAGACTAAGCTTACCCCACAGCCTCCATGACCTTTTAGTTTGGCAAACCTGTAAAACTCCAAAGTCAAGGTAATAATTGTGTTTCTGCACTCTTAATACTTACCAAATGGGTAAGATTTTCCAGTTCTGTGTTCCTGGCAGTCCTACCACAATGCTATCTGCGCTGATTTATTATCTGAACTAAGATTTTTGTCACAATGGAAGGGCTGTGCACCTCCACCGATTGACAAGGCATCGACTGAGGTGGTAAAACCACCAGGAAGAAAAATCCAATGGCAATAGAACAAAATCCACAATCTGTGTTTTTCTGCCGACCACTTTGAGCGGATGTCACCAAACAATTGAACCTTGAAGTTGCTTCTTTTATGCATTTCGTTGCTACTGTTGTAGAACTGTTTTATAAACCCTATGAATCTCCTCCACCATCCTCCTCTAATCCCTAAATATGATGCCAGGCCTTCGCTTTAAGAGGCTGATAAACACATTTTCCATTTGAAGTATAGCCTGATAAGCTCACACATTCATCTGGTTATCAAGTCTATGCAATTGGGAGGTGTGTGCCCTTTTTAAAGGTTGTGAGTACATAGAAGACAGAGTGGTAGCAGGATGAAAGACGCATATTGGCAGTTTCTTCAAGACGTACACGGAGTCCTGCCAGTCCACTGAATGCATCATGAGGCTGTAGTTTTGGGCTGATGCCATGGCGATTTATCTGACTAAACAATGCAGATGTGTGTGTGAGTGTGTGGGCCATGAGTTATGAATGATGCTACCAGGCTCCTCCACACAATACCCAGGACGTGTACATGTCGCCATCCGAGACCCAGAGCTAATGCGGCGTTCTAAATTCTTGATGCACCGATCCATTTTCTTCCATTATTTTGATTCCTGTTTTCTTATTTATCTCCACCAAATGCAAATCAAAGCAACAATTTGTTTATTTTTCCTGTAAGGCAACAGCAGGACGCATCTCCAGATAGGTCGCACCAGGACGAGATTTTTTTCAAGCTAAACCTATTTGCAATTTTCAAGAGTTTTTTGACTGTAAAAATTTGCTAAGATGTTCGAGCAGAAATGTAACAACACCTGACCTAGAAAAACAAAGTGTTCTCATTGCGGCTGCTGAGTAAAAATGCATCTGTGTCACCGTGTGCACACAGGGCTTCTCTTTAAAGGAATTCCCGTCTCAAAAAGTCTTAATTAAGCAAGATTGATGGAAACAGAACGGTGATGGAAAGGAAGATGCTCAGAGTAATGATGCGTACTTTGGTGGTGGCTCCAACACCCTCAGCTTTACTGCTACCAAATCACCCTTTATGACTAACATCAAGTTTTTCTCTCTCTAAGATTCACTGTTAACAATTTCCAGATAGCTGTTTGATCTGACCTGCTAAAACCTGTATCTCTGACGATGACGACACCACATAAAAAAACTAAACAAAATATCCTGCAGGTTTGTGATAAACGGTCCAGTCCAGATCTAACCAAAAATTTAGGTTATTTCAAGATTATCTTCATGAAAGTGCACTTAGTGTCACAAGCCTTTACCTGATTTCTATTAAATTTGTAAAAGTGCATCAAGTTACCTGCTTTTTGTTTTTGGTGCACTTACACAACAAAAACAGTAGAAGTTTGTAGTTTTCATTAAAAAGACAAAAAAATAAAAAAATTTTAGTCGCAGATCATGGAGCTGATTAAGCGAAAATCGTCTCATTTCGATCTTTTACTAATTAATTGGTGCGCCTCTGTTTGAAGGCGCATTGAATGCATGGTCAAAGGGCAGGATTTTATTTTGCGTTTTCACTTCTCGTTCTAGTTTTAATCATGACAGAAACTCGGGACTGTGTTAAATGGGTCATTGTGTGAGTACGTCTAACATGTATGCAGAAAAATATTTCCACCGCATTTCGTTTTATTGGGTGGGCGAAGAAAACTCACGGTTTAGTAACAGTGAGGCGTTTAAAAGCTAAGTCAAACAAATTGCAGAGATGCAAGACAATATCTGGGGGAAAAAAAGGTCCATGACAAATTCTGTCTGTGAGAGAGAGCAAGACTTAGAGAGTGTAACAGAAAGGCTAAACATTTTAATTCCCTGAATTATCTTTTTTGTATTTCAACCACTGTGTGTCATGGGACTTATTGGATTCGAAAATGCATCATCTCTATTTAAATCATTATTGATTTCCTCCAAAAATGACACGGTCACATGGCAGATTATCATCTGAGCACTTTTCAGTTCTCGTTTTAGTCACAACAGAAACTCTGCATAGTGGTAAACGGGTCATGAAGGGATTAAGTTTAAGAAGTGGGTGCACATAGAAGTCTCTACAGTATGCATGCAACGTTTTTAATTCCAGATAGATCTGACTGTCAGCGAGTTTTTCCCCCAAACCTCATCAGCAATTCAAAAACGACATCTGCAGTTTTTTGACCGATACTATTAACAAACACAACTAGTGAAATTTAAATAACAGGATAATTAATTAAAGAAAACGACAAAACGACACTTTCAGTGGGCCTGACCTGTGTGATTGCAGGGGAGTGTGTCATTCCCAGAGAGTGTCCACCGAGATGCTGGTGCTGATGGTGCGGGCTGTGCAGGCCGCCCAGGTGCGCCTGACTGTGGAGGGGGGGGCTGACCTGGAGAGGAGGGGTGGAGGCCGCCGCCACGTTCCCCAGGGACAGGGCTCCCTGGTGGGGGACACTGGCCCGCGGCACCGTCCCTCTGGAGGACAGAGCCTGAAGTTGGGGATGGATCTGGTGGTGAGGAGGGGGTATGTGCGGGCCGAGACCGGGGCTGGAGGAGTGGGAGGGGTGCGGGTACGACATGTACATGCCCGGGTGCTGGTGGGAAGGGAGAGAGTGGGGGTGGGAGGTGATTGAGCTGGGGGAAGCGTGTGGACCTGGGTGGCCGGGATACACTGAGGGTTTGGGTGTGAACATTGAGGTAGGTGAAGGGGAGGAGTTGGAGGCAGAGTGAGGGGCTTTCATCTCGGAGGGGTCACTGTAACTCTGCAGGAAAGAAAACAGGAAGATTTATGTCACACTTGAACAGGTACAGCATAGGTCTGTGGGCTACACAAAATGTGTTCATTACACATAAAGTCATTCTTAGATAATTAAATTTTAGTCGGCTTATTTTGAGCTCCTATCAGAGTGAACTATTTTAGGGCTCTATCACTTTAAATGCAAATGAGCTGCTGCTGGCCACGCCCCCCAACTCAACATTTCCACTCACACACAAAAATGTCTGCAAACAAATGCACAATTATACAATTGTCCATCTTTGAAAAGCAGAAGTGGAGCCTCCTGCACAACCAGCAAGAATGCAGCGAGTGGTTTCTGAATGGTAAGTGAACAACAAAACAGTTGTCTTTTCCAGCAGCCGTTGTACGGCGCATACAGTGGTAAAACCAGCTGATCAAACGTGCTGCAGCTCCTTGAGTTGCTAGGTGAGAGGCTGGCCTTGGCTGGCGTTGCTAGGTAATGGTGCAGTGCTTGTCAGTTGTGACTTAACAATCAAGAGGTTTATGAAACGGCTCAGATGTATGACAAACGAAATGGAGACTGGAAATTAGCCACAGCAAGCTGTGAGTAAATGAATGGGTGTAATAACCTGTGAGACGAGGCTGGCTCTGTAGGCAGCCAGTTGTTTCAGATATTCTTTCTTAGCCGTTTCTGTCCTCTTCTTGTACACCTGAAACACAAACATCCACCAGAACCATGAGACCCAGTTCAATATATTAACATCATAAACAGCTTTAACTGAGCTACAGCTGTACATATCAAAATTACAATTGGATTCAATCACCACAATAACATAATACTCTTGTTTAAACATCAAAGGGCTTATTTCGTTAAACTGACATGTTAATAGCAGATTACTTTAATTATGCATTCCCAAAACACCCTCTGCAGTTCTTTGATTCTCGACACTTTCATTTCAGTTGATGTGTCACTTAAAGGAGCTTTGCCTGTGCAGCGATGACTGACAGTCCCACTGGTACTGTTGTAGTTTATGGTTTATGATTTTTTTTTTTTTTTTGCAAAACTGTTGATTCCTGTCACAAACATCGTGTCGCTGCTCATTTCCCATCTCACGCAGTCTGCATTTGTTTCCCTTTCATGGTTGACAGAATAGGATAAACATGTTTTTTCTCACATTGATGCTGGCGGTTGTAAAAGGCACAATGAGACACAAGAAAAGTATGAAGCAGCTTCAGAAACATTTGAGTAACAGTGCTCCAACAGCATATGATGGCTGCTAAAAAATCTCTCAAACAGAGATTGGGAATTACCGAAGTTCAAGATGAAGTTCGAGCTTATTATTTTTTAAGAATGGGACAATAGATATTAATGAACATTTACATGTAAACACATTAAGTCACAACCAGGTGGCTAATCTCCATTTCTAATCCCACGGGGAGGTTGACGTTAAAACACAATAATCTATGTTTTGTGTTAATGGAATATGCTTTAACATTGTTTGTTTTTTTACAATTTTATATCTTATCTTAAACTTCCATATCTAGTTTTAGGTTATGTTCATTTAAGATGAAAGCTGAATGTCAACTGGTGCATTCACAGTTTGTTATAAAACTTGAATTTAGAAATGTTTTGAGGTCAATATAGAATATAAACATTTCAGAGTAAGTAAACAGGCCTAGTGAGAGATTTGACAAAAAAAAGTATTCTGATTAAAATTGTATTGTTAATTATTGCAGTGGCTATTCAATTCAATTCAAAAATACTTTTTCCCAAAAGGGAAATTAAATATTGCTGTAATTCAAATTCTTCAGAGTTACTGTAGATGTTGGTGGCTGTTGGCAAGAAAGATCTCCTGCAGCAGTCTGTATTACAGCGAATTTGAAGGAGCCTCTGACTGAAGACATTCCTATAATAAGCTATTATACCCGACTGGAGCGGAATCTAAAATCAGGCTAACAGAAAACATAAAGAAAAAAGTAATTAAAGAATAATGGTATAATCATAAATACATCAATTTCAAGAAAAATCTTTAAACACTGAAGCTTTTTACTTTGATGTGTAAGTGATTCCAGTTCTTTGCTAGGTGGTGAAAAGGTTTAGTCCAGTAGAACAGCTCTACCTGTTTCTGCTCCTCTCCCAGGCCGTCCCACATGGAGGCCACGATCTTTGACACCTCTCCGAAGGTGGCGTTGGGGTTCTGAGCCTTGATGTTGGCCTGGGTGTCCCTGAAGAACAAGGCGTAGGCTGACACTGGCTTCACTGGCTCGTTGGGGTCCTTTCGCTTCTTCTTCTTTGGTGTTTTGGGTTTCTTCGAGATGTCCACTGCAGCAGGTCGCTTTTCCCCCTGCCGAGAAGAAACAGACTGACGGTTGTAAAGTGTCCAGACAAGAGGGCAAGCATGCATGCATCGTAATCTGAAGCAGAAATTCACCCGGAAAATAGAATAATGAAATTTTAAAAAATAATAATTCTATATATATCTTTTTTCACCCCTCCAGGGGGTCTTTTTGTGGGCTCTAGTGTCCCTTATACAAAAGTAGGCTGACAGGAAAGGGGGAAGGAGACGGGGAAAGACATGCAGCAAAGATTGCCGGGTCCGGGAGTCGAACCCACGATGTCCGCGTCAAGGACTCAAGGCCTCCAAACATGGGTCGCGCTATCCTCTACACCACCGTGGCACGTCCATTAAATAAAAGTTTCACAAAATAATTAATAAGCATTTTTTTTCTGTTAGCATAACCTTTCCTGTTACCTCTGCTGTACCGGTTTGATGCTATTAGTCAGCAGTGAAGATGAATCAAGGGGGAAATCCCATCTAGTCAGCAGAAGTGCTCAAGCAATTCACATTGGGTACAATTTTATCAGCGAACATTTCCATGATATCACAGCTACAGTGTCATGTCAGCAACAATTAGATGGCACTTAATCTCAGAAACACTTTGTTAGCATAAAGAAGGCCTTACAGAACCAATAAATATTATTTTTCTAAAGTTGGAATCAGAAAATCAAAAGCCCTGCATAATTATTGTTCCTGGTTTTTTTTTTTAATGCTACAGTATTTTACATTCCATAATTTTGTGTAACATAACATAACAATTTTTTATTCATTTTTTAAATTATTATTATTTTCTCTGCACGGTCTCTGTGAGTATCAGTAACATATTTGACTTTTTGGGGATTAAAATTGAAACCTACATTAGTTTTAAAAAAAACAAAACAAAACCTAATGACGTGATGACAGCTTTCGCAACTTAAACATAACTTTGTCAACCGAGACTGGAGTGTTTTGCCGCTGGCATGTTTATTGATTTAGTTTGCAACAAATCAATGTCCTTCTACAGTATAGGGAGATCTACAGCTTCCCATGAGGAGAAAGTTACTAGTGGAAAATGTCACAGGAGCGTTTTGATTATAAACGCCTAAACACGCCAGCTTCAGCTGCAGAAATCCAGCAGGTTTTCAGAGAACGCTGGATGTATGGGGATCACTTTGTTTTGACAGGTCTGTTTGCCTCTTGGCATCATGGGGTTTGTAGTTTTGCCACGGCGGGCGTTAAAATTACTGCAACTGCTTAGCCAAAACTGGAAACCATGGAAAGAACGAATGTTGCCAGTGCACTTCTGTAAAAAAGGAAGGAATTTATTGCAATGTCTAATATGTCTGCAAATTCACATCTTAAGGCTGAAACCTGGTTTTTACATTATTCAACTCTGTATGAATACTCCCCAGATTCATTTTGTCTAGTTTTGTAATTCATCACACTCTGTTTCACCCTTAAATTTAAGACATTTCTGTCACTGTTACATCTTTCATTTCCCAATAAACCAAAAGCGTAATACTGTCGTTAATTAACTACTTCCTCGGCACAAATCACCATTGCAACACCAAACTTTCTGACAGGGCGCCATTGTGGAGCTGGTTGATAAAACAGATAAAAACAGGCTGTGTTTATATTCTCTTGTTAATTAGCCAAACAGGCCAGTTTAAAGTTCACACCAGAATAGCTTAAGCTTCTGAAAAGTGGCAAAAACACAGGGGACGCATTTTTTAATATTTAATAAATGATGGTTAGATTTTATGTGGTAGAATAAGTCTTTTGTTAATGAATTCATACAAAATCTTTCAAAATCCACAACTTTTAATATCCTCCAGAAATAACTGTGACTGACTCCATGAATTGGTTATCTATATTTTCCAGAAGCTGTTAGGTACAAGCAACACTTATCTCATCTTTTTATTAAAACATTAAAAATGAGCGCATGCAAGGAGTGTTATGGTAAGAATGATGCTTCTGTTTTGAGCCTGACTTGTGAGTTTCAACAGCTCGACACACACTTGGTAGTTTGTTACACAAGAACTTCAGCTTTTATTGGACCGAGGTTACATTACCCATATATAGTTACCTTTTACAACATGGTAGTAGTGTCAGAGTGCAGTGACACTGTGACTTTTCCTCTGAGTGACACGGAAAGGTTCACTAGTTGCAACACGTCACCATAAACTCCAGCTTTAAAATCAAGAGGGAAAAACTTGATGTGGCTGGAGCTTACCTTCACAAGAACCTTGAAGTCACAGGGAAAGAACCCTGAAATACTCTGTGGGTTAAGCAAATTACTCTTAATTTAATTCCTAAATTAATAAATCGTGATTAATGATGTAGAGGGAAGCTGGCTGGTGGTCAGAGTGGAGACATACAGTATTTATCTTTGTTTGTTGTTGCGTCAGTAAACACACCTAACTAAGCACTAATATTAACAACACTCAGTGGTGAAGACATTACTACAGCTACAAAGACAAAGTTTCCTGTTTTTAGTATCTGTGAGGTCTCTTAAAGTGAAGTTTGAGGAAGAATCTAAAGGGACACTTTCCCTGCTGCAGCAGTTTTAAAATTATGAAATTATTTGGATTTTGACCTTTCTGGAAGTCTCATAGGTGAGATAAGAATCTAATTGCTCTAAGAAGCCAGGGGTGTCAAACTCATTTTCATTTGGACCATATCAAGGGCTAGCTGTGGCAGAATGTACAAAAAATATATCCATTAACAAACTGTTAAAATATTAATAAACAGCCGTCTCTGCATTTCATCAGTACTTCTTAAAATTAAGTTTTAAAAAAAGCTCCAGCTGGCTGGATTTGGCCCCTAAAGGCCTTGAGTTTGACCCAACACAGAATGCGGTTTATATTGACTAAAGCTGCAAGAGTTGTGCTAATAAACATGCTAATTGTTTAATAAGTTGCTAAAGACAGCAGATGTCAACTACTATATGTCTTAAAATAGCAAAACCCTGGTTTACAGCAACTTCAATATACACACAGTGTGACGTCCCCTCCGGTGCAAATCAACACTCCAGATGACTAAGTAGAGTTTTTTTTAAAGGTCAGAAAAATTTATACCAGAAACTGGCTACAGGAGTGTGAAATTTAGCCTCTTTGCACACAAACATTGTTTTTATAAAAATGTGTGAAAGAATGGGTTGCTATGAGGAAGTCAGTGAACTCCAGCGTTGATGCCACTGGCTCAGTACAGATATGTAAATGTAGAGGAGAGTTTAGGTGTTTAAGAGCGCTTGCTTTTATTTCCCATGAGTCATGAGGTAAGTCTCCCTTATTTTATGTTTTTACCATTTTACAGCACCTGAAACAAATTGCTCGATATTCTTCAGCAGTAATGGTTTCATTTCTCCAGAATATGAAGAGTCGGTTGGGTGCAGCGAGCTTGTTTCCATGTGAGACAGCGAACAGTAAGGGAGCTGATTTCTATCTAGTTGATATGCAGACAGAATGAGTCTGTTATGACACATAACATCATAAGTCCCTTCTGCCTACACACACACACATACACACACTTGCAGCATAATAAAAAATGGTGGTTACATGTCTCACTGTTCACAGCTCATTGAGATATTATGAAATGACTCCCACAGGCAGCGGTTTCTCTGCTTCTGATGAGTATCTGTGAGATTTGTTTTGTATGGGTTTTGGGGGTTTTTTTTACCCTGAGTCCATCGTCGTTGTCGTCCTCATGGGCCGAGCTGGGAGGAGACGGAGTGGTGGATTTACTTCCAGGAGGTGAAGGGGAGTTATGGGTAGCAGGGTTCCCATTCATCCCCAGTTGGGATTGGTTGATTGTGGACAGCTGGTTTTGTTGGCTCAGGCCCGATTGGCTCCTGGGTCCAAGCGCCGCTTTGATTGGCTGCTGGCTGCTGGTGAATCGAGAGTCTGAGTTCACCATCTGCTGCATCTGAGCAAAGACAGGAAGCAACTATCAGAGACGATTATCACATCTACGAGGCCTTGAAAAAGTATTCACACCTTTTAATTTAAGTTTAGGTCGCAGCCACAAGTCTTAGAGCGTTTTATTAGGTTTTTATGTGACAGAAAGGAAAAGGATACGAGGCTGAATGTGCATTTTAACTCACGCTTAAATAAAACAACAACAAACAGCATTTCAAAGTCACCTAGTTGGTAAATAGAGTCAAGCTGAGTGAAACTGAAGAAGGTTCTCTTATCAGATGACACCAGAACTGAACTATTGTGTTGAGGTGTTGTGGTAAACTAACACTGCTGATCAAGATCGAGATAAACCTTATTATCCCAAAGAACCTATTTGTTAGTTGTTTGTTTTTTTTACCAGCAGAGAACAAAAGTGAAGAAAATCAGAACACCATCGACGAAAAGTTTTGTTTTCACACAATTGTGTATTTGCGCCCTGACAACACCGTGACTCGTGGTGGTGGCAGCACCAGGATGTGGCAATGATTTTTCTCAGCAAAGACGTGGAAGTTACTCAGCATTAACATAAATATAATAACAAGCCATTTGTTTTTTTATGCTTGTAGTCTATTGCAGGGTGTAAAAGATGTAAAAAAACACGGTGTAACCCTTTTACCCAATTTTTACTAACTATTTATTTAAAACCGTTTTCTTTAAACAAAATAATTACCTTAGCACTACTTTTCTGTTTGATATAGAGTAAGAAGAGGTGAATACTTATCTAATTTATCTCAATTTCATGAAAATATATCACTTATCAACTCAGTAATTAAAAACATGTGGTATGCATATAGCCTATTCAATTTACTGTGCTAAAGAGCCAACAAATAAATTATATTACTTAAAATCAAAATGATCAAATTTGGTTTTCTTAAAACCAAATAAGAAATACACATAACTCTAAAATATGAATAAATCAGCAGCTAATAACCTTTTAAATTGGGTTATACAGCTTACTAGAGTCAAAGAATGTGCAAAATGCAAAAATATTGAAATGCTTTTTGAGACTTTCTCGGTTTTTAATAAAGGCATGAAAGCAAACGAGTCACAGCTTTTCTCTTTGTTTGTAGTCAGTAGAAATCAAAACACAGTGACAGACACAACCACGCAGGACTTGTTGATAAGTTTTCATGTTTTTGGTTATAAATTGTTAGAAAAAAGTGAATCAAATCCTTCTCAAGTGTCACACAAACCTTTCCTAGTTTGCTTTTAAATCTGGCCCAAGTCTTAGATTCTGTGCCGCGCTGAAAGAGAGTCAGAGGTGCATAACATGCTCATCATGTAACAGAACTAACTCTGAACCAGTCCGCCTCTTCTTGCCAGGGTCTGTGCAGCCGACCAGGATTCACTAATAATGAAATCTGATAGTAACCGTGGCAACAGGAAATACAGGTCTGAGGTAAAGGCAGGATGAGAAGTCATTTAAAACATCAATTCCCATTTTCCCACTCATGTGTAAGTACATCAATAGAGCTTTTTAAACCCCATTTGCCACACTCTGCAGAAGTGGCGACGTGTCTGGAGGAGACGCCGAGTCCACGGGTGCAGACTGAACAAATACGGACAAGTTTATTCTCCGCGCCCCCGAGGCCGAGGCAATTTATCAGAAAGATGTTTACTGCGGGATGTAAAGTAACCAGACAGTCCAGTTCTCACTTTTACTGTCACACCTGTGTCATGAATGCATAATGTTTTATTGGCTTTTAAAACAAAAGGTTTCAACAAAATTGAATGGCACCTTAAACAAATCTTGGGGAAAAGAAAAAGCAACAGGCTTGAAGTGATTTATATAGCTGTAAAACTATAAATAAACCTTTTATAATAATTTCACATAAGACGAAGGTCATAATTTGTTGATACAGTTTACACATTGCAGTAGGTTTGCTAGATAAAATGCACCAGTGTCATAAAATCAACACAGGAGTTAAACATATGTGAAGTTTGACGTCACCCCGAAGAAATGAGGACTTATGGGAAATGGTCCTCTTAAAAGCAATACATGTTAGGTTTTCACTGATGTTAAACAAAAGCACAACAATGACGATGTTTGATTTAATAGCTGTAGCACATAATGCTGGATTTATTGCTAAATTATACAATTAAGTCGAGGAGTGAACTACTCCATAGCTGTTGTGGGTGAAATTATTTCAATTCTCTAGTCATGAATTCATCTAGTGTTATCAAAAATAATAAGAAAAAAAATCAGCTAATTATGCAGCAATTTTATAGCATAATATTTTACTGATTCCAAAAGGTTTCAAGCTAAAATCAGAAGTCGTAAATATGTATCGTAGTAACCAAAGTTCATACCTTTAGTTGCAAAAGTACACACTCCTTTATTTTTTAACTTCTCTGTATTTGACATCAGACCGACTTGTGTGTAATTTAATATAAATGCGGCTGCTTTATGAATGCCTCTATATTGTTAGAGGACATATGTGAACAAAAACATCAAGAAGACCAACCAACACCTCAGACAGGTCAGCGAGAAGTTGTGGAGATGTAAAAGTGAGGTTAGGATATAAAACTTTTTAAACGTTTTATATCTTGTAAACATGGAGGGAAAAACAGTTTATGGGTGTGCAAATTGGTAGAGTTATACCCAGTGTAACTGGAATAATGGTTCTAAAATGGATAAACCTGTATACATACACAGGTTTCCATAAACCTGCATCATTTTTGATGCTCCACAACATTTGTGTTGGTCTGTTACATCTAATCTGTAAAATAACCGTCAACCAAAACATAAAGTATGATTACAGTCTTCTTCAGACTTTTTACTGCTTACTTATTATATTTTAAAGCACACACTGGTCAAATGGAAAACATTCACCCTTCAGTTCAGTTTTAAATAGCATTCTGTGAAGTCGAACGATCTCAATTTGAGTCAGTCTAGCGAGACTCTGTCCACTTCTCAGGAAAACAAAAGTTAACACCATCAGCCTCGGTGTGGGAACATTCATCATCACAAATAATGGATGATGGTGTGTATTTCGAGTTTCCTCTCAGTATAAGCATTGAATAATAACGGATGTGGCGGGCTGTGCCCCCTCTGGGGAACACGCTACCTGAACCCGGTTACTGGCAGTGGCCGCTGAACGCTGCCGCTGTGGTATTTAGATGGAACGCAGGGTGACATTTCTCGAACATGGGATGAGGTTTTAGGCTGCTGCAAATGCTGATGGAAATAGTACAGAATAGTATCTGTGGTTTGGCCCCTTCGAGAAAAACATTTATTCGTCACATGAGTTAAATTATTGAGAAAGGAAATGTCAAAAATATTGACAGCAAGAACAAAATATTCACATATTTACTGAAGTCATAGGACATTTGCTACAGTGGCTAAAATCATTTCTAAAGTATATTTTTGTGACTAAATATATTATCGATTTGAACAAACATGCAGGTTGAAATGACTCGTGGGAGGCAAAAATAAAAAATAAATAGAATTTAACCTCCCTGTTGACCTAAAGGAATAATCGATGGAAAAACCTGCTAGATTTCCCCTTTGAGGAGACCGGAGGGTTGGGGAGGTGACGGGAGAACCCCTGATGGGTAATGACTGAGTCATGTTGGGGTAAAAGCTCTGGGAGCAAACGGTGGCCGCACATTGTTACAAAATGTGTGGTTTGAGAAAGAATTTCAGTATGAGAACGTATTCTTGCTTTCACTGAAAAAGCCCTGATTTTGTCACATGTGGACGCACGAGAACAGAAGCAGATATTCTAAACTTAAACGTAACTTAAAAATAGCACGACTTGAATGTATTCAGTGAAACGAGATGCGCAGTTCAAATGATTCAGCAGGGGAACGGTAGTCATTACCGAGGGGGGTTTCTACTAACACATTTATATAAAAAACGGCTAAATGTGCGATTAAAAATAATAGTAATAATAATAAAAACAAATTACTCTCCTATCTGCTTTTGCAATATAATCAATAACTAAGAGGAGGAAAAATAATGCAATGAAACATTATTTCATATAGTACAAACATTACTATATTGCAATATAGGTAAATATTTTACAGATTTTCTACATGCTGTTTCACATTGTCAGAGAATATTTCATATTCTATATTTTGCAATTATTAAAACTCATATTTAAAATGGTGACATATAAGCCTGACACAGTAAGCAATCAATCAATTAATCGCATAGTAAATTAAAATGAGCTCAATATCTATTTGGACAATAATTGTTAAAGAGACGCTCCCCTTTAATATTATTGAAAAGTCGGCATTTTGAGAAACGCTGCAAACATTTGCCACGCAGTACGAAGTTAGTTTGCATTACCTGCCACTTCGGCCTGTTTTCTCTGTCTAAACTCACTGATTATATTTGTTTTTTAAATGAAATTCTGATTGCACATTATTGTTGTTTTGTTAGTTTATTTTGGATATTTAAAATGTTTTCCAGTTCAAGTGGTAAATATTCCTTGGAACTTAAAGATTTTTCTTTGGCATGGTGCACTATTTATATGCATTTATTACATAAAATGGTTTCAAGATGTTATTTTTCATTGCAATAACTTCTCGGACAATTTATCGGCCAGCAAAATTTGCTGTCGTGACAGGGGCCTACTGACATCTAATAGCATTAGTATCTTGTGGCAGATGATTAATGTTTAATGCTTCAGCAAGGCAATAAACCATTACTATGTGGAAATCCTCATTGAATTACGTTATTATTTAGGGGCTCAACTAATAAAACTTTGATCTGGACATATATACAGTATATAGACAATTTACTCACCAAGAGATTTAGATTATAATTCTGGATTATAATTCTGAAATACTTTAGTCGCAAGCCCCCAAAAATTACTTTTTGTTAATTTCAAATACTGTTTCAAAAGCAAAAAAGGCCTTAAAACTAAAGAGAAGGTAATTATTATTATTATTAGTTTTTTTATTTTCTTCAGAGAGATGATCTATTTTTGTTTATTTAGGTTATATTTCTTAACTTAAACATTTATATTTCCATTTAAACGTTTTTTTCCAAGCAGATGAAGAAATAATGAAGCTGCATATGACCTAAAAGGGTTTCCATTGTGTGTCTTTTTTGTGTGTGTGTGACTTAGGAAAATATCCGAGTCAGAAGCTATAAACTAGGATTTATTACATCAAACTCACCAGGACAAAACTACAGAAAGCTGTGAAGTAATCATTTCAGCAGTGGCAAAATAATAAAAACAAGTGAAGTCTACATTTCTGTATTAACTACAACTGAATACTCTTGCTCCTGTAGGAATAACACACACACACACTCTCTTTGATTTGACTCTTTCTACCCACACCGATTAGGCTGAGCTCGGCATGGCTGCTAGGCAACAATAATTCATGGGCTGGCAGTAAATGTATGAAAATATAACAGTGGGGTCTGGAGACCGAAGCAGACAGAGAGAAAGTAGGACTGAGAATGCAAAATAAGACCTTCCTCTCAAATAATCAACTCACTGCAAGACAAGCTGATGAAATCCAAACAGCAGAAATGTCTAAAATGTCATTTTAAAAACTGTTTTTGTGTTTCGCAGCCGCTCTAACGCCAACCTCTTGCGTTTTTCAAGCCGAGTCCCAATATTGCAGCAGCCACATTCAATATAGAGATCAAGGAAACAGAGTCAAGAACTGAAAGATCACGAGTGGGAGGTGAGAAGTTTCAATCTTCATAAAAACAGGAGCAATCTTTATTACTGACTTTGTAAACCTGAGAATCTGATCTGAGCAGAGTTTCAATGACAGAGAAGTCTCGGGCGTAGCTTTCATTTCTTTACTGTATGACAAAGACAGTCATAGCCTGAATGTCACCACTAAAAGCAAGATTTTCACTTTACCGTGAAACGAAGACTTAAAATACGAAGCAAATGTCAGACGGAGCGGCTGCTGTCATCGGCTTTCAAACAGAACAGCGCTCCCCCCAGGCTGCATGCTGCTACGTTGAATTAAAAAAAAAAAAAAACTGTAAAAAGAATACAGTTTAACATCGCCGGAGGCCGTCGGCTTAAATCTGACGACTCGCTGGGATTCTCATTGAGCTTTTAATGAGTGGAGTCAAAGAACATTTGACCACAAGACAGAGCGATCGCCGTCTCTAACGCGTCTGTTGTGTGTTAATGCGTTAGGGGAGCAGCAGGTGGCCAGTCTGAGTCGATCACAGAGTGAAATTGTTTCAGAGACAAATAAGAGAAACAAGGTCACAATCTCAAACTTTCTGTTGGATTTTACTGCTGGTGCTCAGCATGAGTGGAAGGCACAGATGATCACAGTGCCAGACTTTGGATCAAAGGAGGAGATTCTCCTCAGAAATACACAAATAATAAAACAATTCATCAAAATCTGGTCATGGATTTTTCTAAACGGCAACAAAAACAATTGAAAGTTTTATTTGAAAAAGAGAAAAACCCGTTCTTTATTAACACGAACATCTACATCTGAGGTTTGTCTTCGCTTCTGTAGACATCCTAGAAATATACAGGATATAATCTATGCAGCCGATTAGGAAATTAGAGGAATTTAGAAAATATGTCTTTAGTCTAAAAAACCCCAAAAAACAAGCAAAATAGAAAATACAACTATTTTCATAATTTGCTTTTAGAGATAATGTTTTTAAAGGTTGAATAGAGAAGTCTAATTTATTTTAGATGCAATTGGCTTTAAACTAAAGGTTTACTCAGAAGAAAATTTTACCAGATTATCTTTTATTTATCACACACTTGAACATTAAACAATTGTTTGTTTGTTTTTTTAAGAACATTTAGTTCAGCCCTGCTACGCTGCTCGCAAAGTGAATGCAAATATTGTTTATTATTCTGCAGTTGCTCTCCTGTTCCCTCCCACTGCAACCATCAGGAGAAAACCAAACTGCAGGGCTGAGCGGCAAACATCCTTCAAAACGCTGAGTAACAATGTTTTCAATATGTGCAGCTGACGTAATCGGTGTTATTTTTGCCATTTTAAGTGGGAATAAATGTAGGGTAACCTAATTTATTCCTCACCATAAATTACAATGTTTTATAACAACTGATAGAAGCAATAAAATACCTGAAAATATATTATAAATTGTTTTGACTGGCACAAGTTTCACTCCAGAGCGACTTGGAGTTCGGAAAATGCGATACTGTATATTACTTTTAGTTTAGTCAAAACTGCTTTCATGTATACAGTCATACACAGGAATGGATATGTGTGCATTTTACTTTAATTTTTGTGTTTTTACTATTTATTGCATGACTGTTGATGCTACTGGATTTGTGTCACCAAATATCTATAAATATATATTCAACAGATAAAAATATGATCCAATGAGTACCTTTTGAAAATAACATGTATGTGGCTATTAACATATCTTTCAATCCTGTATCAAGATTATTTTTTTCAATTAGTGTGACGCAATATTATAATCTTAAATGTAATTTTTCCAAAAGATGCAAGCAGATAATCATCAGAATTACTGAACTTACTGAACTGAGTGAAAGAAACAAATCAATTTTTTAAAATACTCTAATTTATTGAACTTGACTGTACGTCCAATTATATTAGAAAAACACACAAGTACTAGTTGTTTTTTTTTTATTACCATTGTGTTTTTAATCTTTTTTCCATCACTTTTATTGCTACTGTAAAAAAAAGTCCAAAATATATCCTGATTAGTTTCCATGTTGCTCGTCAACAGAGTGAAACTCTGTGTGGATGAGGTTCTACTCACCACAGAAAGCGTGCTGGTCATAGGCCCGCCGTCCGGGCTGAACGTCTCGCCGTCTTGGCTGAGCCCGGCGGCTCCATCCTGGCCGACGGTCATGCCGCCCGGCAGGTGGTAGTGCCCTGCGGCCGAGCTGGGCGGCGGCTCCATGGGCTGGTACGGTCTGGGGGACGCATCGTGAGGAAGGTGAGGGGGCAGCATGTGGTCTGGCAGAGTCGGCGGAGTGATGGGTGGGATGTTGAAATCCTCGTCACCGAAGCCGTTCATCGAATAGGACTATCGAGGGGAATAAAAAAAGAAACATACAGTCAGAGCGACGAGTAACTCAGCCGTTTGTTTGGAGCGCATTAGTGAATCTTCACCAATCTGGGACAAAAAGTCTAACTCAGAGCTTGGCTGGATGGGCGATGTTGACTTCAGCAGAGTGACAACTTGGGAGAAAAATCAATGGGAATCACATAGAGGACCATAAGAGACAGAAGTGTCATGAAACATTACTGTCAGAGATAATGGATAAGAGAGATTGTAAAAAACTGCCCATTATAATTACCTCTGAGAGTTTGAATTCAGCCTGAACTACTCTGCGCTCTTTCATCTAGTCACTCCTCTTCAGCCTGAGCTCCGTTCACACGCTAATCATCACTAATCACTTCAAATGACATATCCCGTCTTGGAAAAAAGGAAGAAAAAAAAAAAACACAAACTGATTCTCACTCCGCTGCAGAGAAATTCGGTTATTTATACGCACCGACCAGTTTTGAACAGGAGAACAAAAAGAGAAGAGAAAATCGGGCGGGCCCTTGTTTAAAAAAGAAACATCAGAGATAATGTGACAAGCAGAAAGAAGAGCAGGAACGGTCGTGTATGCGATTTAGAGAGAGAGACACGAAGAAGGAAATGGAGTGAGAGAATCATGCAAGAGGAGAGGAAAGAAACACACAGTAGAAAAGAGAAAGAGAAGCCTTCTCATACTAATCTGACAGAGGAGATGGTTTATAGAGACTGACAGCCTTTTCTGCTTGGCTGGCCACACCAGTCTCTCCATCTCGCTTTCTTTTTGCCCCTCATCCCTCACCATCCTTCTACTTCAACCCCTCTTCTAATCTCATCCTCAGTTTCTCTTTCATGTCTCACTCTTTCCTTCTCCTCGACTCTTTGCCGCTCCGTGTCAAACCCCACATGCAGCGCTCGGTTGTAATTTGTATGACTTGTGAGCTGGCTGATGAGTTAGGGATTGAATGACGTGCGCGCGTGAACAGTTCATAATTCACAGCTGCTGAGCTAAAGGTCTTCTCAGAAAAGAGCAAAACAGGAGGACGTAGGACGCGGATGTCGACAAAAGTGCAAAACTTGAACTTTTCCATTTGTTTTCAACCAAACTTCAGTGTTTGTCAGGTATCGTAAATTAAATTTGTTACACTTTACAGTTGCGAAGTGTAAGGAAATCGAAACTTGTTTCTTTTAGTTAGCAAAAAAGAAAGAAAGTGAAAAATATGAAAAGTGTGGCATGCATCAGTATCAAGTTCCCCTGATTAACACCTTCTAGCCCCGGCTACAGACATCTAGCTGCTGGGAATTTAGACGTCTGCCTTTCCAGCTTTACATTTTCAGTTTTTCCACTGATTCTCAGTTGAACTTTGGCTATTCCACTCTTACATTGACATTGCAGTGCAATCTAAGACATTGCATTGAACCTTTGGTTGTATATTTAGGGTCACTGATGGAGTGGAAGATGAACCTCAACCTTAGCCTCAAGTCTTTTGCAACCCTGCAATGCCACATTATGTAATAATTTCATAATATGTAGTAATCTAATTAAATCTGGGTCTGAATATGCAACAATGTGACCAAATGTTTGGAGTGTTCAGAGATTTAAATATGTATGATATGAAACATGATCATATTTATTAAGATCAATACAAACACTGGTTTGTAATCGTTGATAGCATAATGTGCCATTATTATATTAAAGAAAGCGTAACCGCCACATTTTGTTATAATCAGTGCAAAGTGTAATAATGTTATTACTTGCTTCTCTGATTTATGGTCTCTTTTCCTTTATCTCCTTCACTTGTTTTCTCTAAAAAAAAAACCCTCTAAGGCTTAAATTATAGTCTAAAACTCCACAAAGTTCAGATTACTTTCTGTAAACATAAGAAAAAAAGACACGACTTATTTTGCTTCATAATAACTACTTTGTAAAAATCTATCACGTAGAAATCCCCACAATAAATCGGGGATAGTAGTGTAGATGTGACAAAATGTGACAATGATTTTGAGCAAAAACAATTATTAATGTGCAGTTTTATTACTCACTGAATAAATACACTAAATTTAAAACTCTGTTTTCATTTCTAGTATGAAATAACATTTATGCAATGAAAAGTTCATTGATTTTATCTAACAAATGGGTCCATAAACGTGGAGCAGAGGGTCTAAATTCAACCACAGTATATATTTCTATTCAACATCTTTAAATAGCTATAAATATGTTACAATTAAAAATTGCAGGGAAGTGCTGGCTTTGATGTCCCTATTTAATGTTTCACTTTGCTTCTGAAATCAGGTAATCAGCTAAATGTGATTCTAAGCGTGGAAGTCGACAATAGACCTAAAGACCATCCTGATCTACGAACAAGTAAATCTTTCATACAGACCCCTGACTGAGCTCTACATAAATTATACTGGCTGTCTGTTTTCTGTCTGCCTCTTGCTCACCCTCCCTCTCCTTCCATCATTTCTTCAACTTCTGCATAAATTACTCCTCTTCCTCGCTCTCTCTCCGCTCCTCCATTCAAATTGGCACAAAAGCCTTTACTTGTGCACCAGGAGCCTCTAGAAAGACTAATGTAGTCAGGATTAAGTCCTTTCACACATGTTGTGTTTGCATTAAAACTGAACTTCTCACACCTCCGTGTTCACTCGGCGCAATATGGGAAAGCACATATAGATATGAGTAATCAGACATGCCGGCTTTGAGACAAAGAGGGTGATTTACATGTATCTGCAGAGGGAATATGAGTCATCGCTTAAATGAGTGCAACTGCTGGTCATTAAATTATGCTTGATCAGAACTGCTTAAAATGGAAATTATAGTGTTTCTTAATACTGTAATTTCAAATGCATTGACATAATTTATGTGCGTTTCAAAAGAAGAGATGTTTGCTCGTATTTTAAACGTTTTGGAACAAATTTATAAAGTCCCAACAGAATATAAAACTTTTTCTTTAAGTATAAATTTGTGAAGGGATTTAAATGGAAGCCTTAGCTGAATACGGTTTAATCATTTTTCGTAGAGCACAATAGTAAACAGTAATCCATCCATCTAGAAACTGGATAATGCTTTTACAGGAACTCAGCTACAACAGTTTCACTAATGCACATCCACATCGATCAATTCTGAGAGAATCTCAAATGTTTTTTTCATTTCATCAGAGAGTAAACAAAGACTCAGTTTTGCAGAGGCATAACTGAGCATGCTGGGTGGCGAACGAGGAGAAGGACAATCAGTTATGAAACCAAACTAATGAATCAAATAATAAAACACTATTTTTCAGGGATCAGATTCAAAGTATCAGATAAGAGTGTTTTGAAAAATGTTCAGAGTCGATGAATAAATTTAACTATGAGGTTGTTGGTGTGCTTGTCTGTGATTTTATTTTAGATGGCCCACATGCAGCACAGTGCTGGACATATTTTTAATTCAGAACCTATCTACAGGTGCATGATAATGAGTTTTACCCACAAAATTTAAGTGTGTTACACCTTGTACAATGATAGTCACAGTCAGAGATCGTATTGGCTGCTTCCCTGTGTGATAGAGCTGCGCAGAGAGGAGCTGAAACACTACTCGTTAACTATTACAACATTCAAAGGCAGACACTAAGTTTATGAAGCAGCATAAATACTTTTTCTGTGAGAAAATATGAATCGAATGACAGAATCGAATTATCAACGAGTCACATTGAAATGGAGAGGACATGCTAATGTTGGCAAACCATTTCAGCCCCATTTGCAACCAGACCAACACTGTAGCTGTACGTGTTGAGTCAGATACGACTTCTTTACACACGAGACTTACAAAACCAACGCGGTGCAGCAGAAACTTATTGCTCCCATTTCAAAGAAACCTCATCAGAATGCATGGCATCACCAACTCTCAATAGTACAAGAACGTTTTCAATAGACACCTGGTGACTTCTGCCAGAAAACTGAAAACGGGTTGTCAAATGGGCAGCATATTAGTCCAAAACATATGGTCAAATGAGTTCAGAAAAGGTTCGCCAGGCACAAAATCCACCTTCTTCAATGATAATTACCTCACACAGACTTATATTAGGTGGGGAATCTGTGGGGTGAGATGAAGAGAAAACTGAAAAAAGGCCCAGAAGATTGTGAAACGTGGATTCCTCTCACTTCATGGTCCAACCTTGTAAAATGGCTTCGATAACCCAGTGGTGGGGAAGGTGGTTGTACAAAGCATTAACAGGAAGGGTGCAAACAATTCTACCACTGCTTATTTAAGTAATAAATGTTGCTTAAGAGTTATTTTAAAAAATTTGAAATGTTATAACTTTTAAGCAGTGTGAAATATTCAGTTTGAAATATTACCATGCCTACTTTAGCCGGAGTTCCAACAACTCTGTTTGCATCTCTAATTGAACACCGGGACGAGTGTCTGAGTTTGTGCCGCTGAGTGTAAGATTTGAGCTATGAAAAAGCGCAGCTTCATAACATGGAAAACAACAGCAGACACAGTATGTGAGCTGCAGAGCTTTACGGAATCAGTCTGTCACTTTTGCCTCCTGAAGGCAAAGTACAAAATGTTACCACTTTAACACTTCTGTCACCTGCAGACAAACAATGTTAAAGTGGAACTGTTTTTCTCTCTCTCTTAACCCTGACGGCTCTCTTCCTGCTAAGCTACAGTGATTAATGCAGCAAAGCTCCAACTCGAGAGGGTAAATATATCTATGCAGAAATAATATTTAACTGATGGCTGCAAAATAATTTATTTACTGCCTTTCTTAGCCTTCCATTTTTAGATTGAAATTTAAATCTTATCTATTCAGCAGGGAGATGGCACAGGATGAAATTCAAGGTGCAACAAAGCTTACTGCTCAGTCTATGCAGACTGTGTAAAAGGCTTTTGTCTTCAAAGTGACGCCTACATAAAATCTAAAACTTTACCCAAGTTGGAGCCAGATAAAAGTTAACTGTGACTGCCACTGAAAAAAAGTAGGTGAGAGGAAAGTTTCTTGAAAGTCTACCTGATTTCCTGTGCAGCCGCATTGTGGATAGCGTAGGTTTCGACATGATATAAAACATAAAATAAAAAAGATTATATCTGGATTTTCGCAGTAATTTCATGACTAAACTCCAACTGCAACATCTTCGGAAACAGAATCGCACGGCAGATTTTGCAGACGTAATGCTGGTGATGCAATCAATCTTCCATTAAGTCCTAAACTTTTGCTGCTTTAACTTTTTATTTCCCCAAAATGATTGCAGTTTGATTAAATCTGCAGGTTCAGAGCTGTGTCTGTGTTTTCATATCCGTGTGTGTGTGTGTCTGTGTGTGTGTGTGTGGGCATTCACCCAGGGCAGACGGTGGCTGTCGGCCATGTGCAGGTCCCTCCTCCACTGCTGCGATGCCGGGTTCGGCGGCGTCGCCTTGCCGATCGGGTGAGGGGGCTGCGGCACACGAAACTGTAGGAAGAATGACAAAGACAAACAAAGACCCAAGAGGGCCCAGGGTCAGGATAGAGACCAGGGGTCAAACACAAAGGTCATGAAGAGGAGTAAAGAGACACATTTCGCATGCAAAGCACACACACACACACACACCGAGACACACACGGCTTCCTATTAAAAGATGGATAATATTGGCTTTAAATCTGTACTAACAGCTCTGAGTCTCATTCAGACAGTCGGAGGATGTAAACAAGCGTTCCCTACGCAGCTAATCCCTGAATAATATTACATACAAATACAGAAAGAGAAAACAGAAACAAGACCACAACAAACCAATCGCTCAGGCTGTCGTGAATGAGAGTGTGTTGTAATCTCTGTGCTTTCTCACAATCATAGTACTGCATCAACAGTACTATGATTATCATCTATCTGTCATCAACAGCATCAAAGGATGCTGTTGATGATTTCCTATTTGATGCAATCAAATGAGTGAATGTACCTGATCTGTCTAATGTTTAGTTTTAAAATGAGACGTATTCTGCCGTTCTAAAGCATTCATGCCCCTAAACTTATTTAGATTTGGCCACTTTACAACTGCTCATGTTAAATTTCTCTGTCAAAGAAAGACAAACACAAAGCAGTGCATTTTTCCAAATAGAAATCTATAAAGTGTAGCAAGCATTTATATTCAGTAACTTATTATTTTTGCTATATTGTATCCAGCTGCCTTCAGAAGTCACTTTGTCAGTAAACAGAGTCCACCTTTGTGTAATTTAATCTCATTTAATCTCGTATAAATCCCGCTGTTCTGTGAAGCTCTCACTGGACATCGTTACATGTGGTGGCAGCATGATACCGCGGGGATTGTGTGTCTGTAGCATGGTCAGGGAATCTGGGAGGAAATATATTAGAGGCTTCCAAAGACATGAGACTTGAGCAGAAGTGGCCTAGTCAAATTCCAGACCTGTATCCAAATAAGAATAAGGAAGCTATTTATCATTTTCTTTTAATTTCCCAATTATGCATCACTTTGTGTTGATTTCTAAGATGAAATGCCACAAAAAGACATTGATGTTTGTGGCTGTAACATAATAAAATGTGAAAAAGGCTCTATACTGAAAAGTCCTTGGCTGATTAATGCTTTCCAAATGACATACAGTCAGTAATGTTCGCTACAACAGACCTGGCCTTTGATTTTTACAAAATTGCGAACAGATGCTTTTTTAAAAAAAAAAAGAAAAAAAAAGCAGAACTGGAAATCTATAAGTTATGATGCCTTGGGTTCCCCCATATACTCTGATTTAGGGTTTTTAATCTTCGCTTATAACCAAGTCAAGTTTTACTTGCAAAGCAAATTTAAGCAAGAAGGCACTTCAGTTCAATCAGTTAAGTTTCAGTTTTTCCGTTTTAGAGGCATCCACTTTTAGGGAACCTGATTTTAATACTGAAACATTATCCGTTAGCAGATCAGCATCGAAATGGAGAAAATGGTGGAAAATATGAAATTGGGCCTTAATGATGTGCACAATGACTAAGATATAAAGGTCAAGGTGACTGAACATCTTTTTTCCTCTGAACAGGTTCACGTTTAGCATCTGTGTAGGGAACCACAGGAACACCCCTGCACATGTGCAGCCAGTCATTTACAGATCCTGTTTCTCACCTCTTTCTACACCTCACTTTACCTACAAAGTAACGTGTTGCATCAGCGGGGTCAAACTCACAGAAAAAAACTTCTTCAATTGTTAACAGGGAAGAATAAAAGCTAAACGTTTAAAAAGTATTCTATATTTTAGGATACTGTAAGTATAAATGAAGATTCAGTTTAATAATTTTAACTTTAACTTAACTGCTCAACATGTAGGTTTAAAATCAGTGCGGTGAAGCAATGCAGCAAATGTTGCAGGAAGGCAATATTTAGATTTTGCTACGTTTTTACAGAATTCTCTGCATCTTTGGTACTTTAAAAAAATGATAATAATCTAAAAACACACATGGTATGGTAAGACTGAACTAAATTATAACTCTCACATTGTAATAAAGGGATGAAACTTGACTAAAATAACTCATTGTTCCCCTCTCTGTTTTTCTTTTTTAACAGTGGCTGTCCTCTTTCTGTCTGCAGCCTCTGTATTTCAGCTTTGACACAGTTACATCTCTCCTTGCTGCATTAACGGGTAATAAAATGACAAACACTGGGCTCAGGCCGGACTCAAATCGAGCTCATTCTTCGTAACAACCTCTGACTTTATGGAAGAAACGGTACTTCAGTAATAAAGCCATAAATTCTCATTCCCCTCACTGCTCCCCATCTCCTTACAGAACAACACTATGAATAAAACATCAAATCATTTGGTTCTGTGCCGCACAATATTCTCTATATGCTTCTCTATGAATAATGTAGTGGCGGGGCTTATTAATATGGGCTTTTCCTCGGCTGTGAGGTAACTCTGCGCTAACAAACAAACGTCGTATTAGCTCTGATGTTAGGCTGCTGGAAGCTGGAATGTGAGCGCAGGTTACATTCGCAGCCGAGTGAAAACGGCTCGCTGCACGGTGTAGCTCAGGGCTGTTGCCAAGTAATCTAACGGCAGCTGAGCTTTTCTGCGTCTGTCATCCCACAATAACTGCAACAACAGCAGCGTAGATCTACAACGGCCTGCGCACTTATTGCCACTCCTGGTAAAGACGTGTAAAAAAACCTTAAAATTTCCATGTTGGGTCACAGTAGCATCATCTCATAATGAGGAAATCTGCAGCAGGTCTTGAACTGAAGGATTTCCTGACTGCGGTTGGCGAATGCAAGATAAACACGAGTCCTCATCCACATGTGCTTGGCGTTATTACAATTGTTTTAAATCTTTGCAGTATTATTGTTATTATGAGTGAGTCACTGCCATCTTGTAGCCAATTTACTACCTCTAAAAATGTTTAAGAGTAATAAAGAGATAATTTTGAGTCTAGTTTTGGGAAGTTGTGCAGCTAGAGAAATTTTTACTCTTCCTTTTTTCCTTTCAGACGGTTGTTATGATGCGAAACCATGGTAACGTCTCAAAGACTCAAATAATATCTGAACTACGACCCCAAATCACACAGGAGTTGAAAAAAAGTAATCGTGGACGCAGGGAGAGGAGGAGAACATTCATGTTAGGTTTTATCACGAAATCTTGACAAGAATTTTGATTTATCGTTGTATTTATAAATTTCAATCAATAACGTTTAAAAAAAAACAACACAAAACTGACAGTGTCATCTGAAATTATATTTTTACTATTTCAAATAGGAATGTTTTACCAATAATTCTGTTTGTGGTGCTATGAATGTTGTGCCACTTAGTTACCTAAAAAAGTCGTAATAAGTAGTTTTTTTTATCATCATTTTTATTTATTTTTTTATCTCAATAGTAACCCAAAATATTGCAATAAAATTCTAAGTCCATATCATCCATCCCTAGTTCATATATAAACGAGAACAAAGTCTCTCTGCTCGGCTTTCTAACTATAAGGCCAGACAGGGACTTAAGGAGAAGCGGCAAAAGCAAATGAGGTGGATTAGCAGTGCTGACCAACAGCTGATGGTGTCATCCAGAACATGTCAGATAGCAACAATGTCTTCAGTCAAAGTTCAGTCAGAGGCTGATATGAGTGACAACATTATTTAGTAATATATTCTTGAATTGAACTGAAGACCAAAACACATCTGGAAATGTGAATGGCATGTGCTCTTGTCTTTCCCATTTTGAAAAGTGGCTAAAAATGTATCTTATTGAATCTTATTTCTACCTAATGGAACTATGAAGTTTGAATGTTCAGAGTATAAATGAAAAATTCTTTTGCCACATTTAATTTAGACCTCTTAGAAGGGCCAATGTATGAAACAACCACTGATTAACAAAGGTATGTAGACGTGCTGCAATAGTAGATTAATTTATTCAGGGTTTTTCTTTTTTTATTACACAGAGTGCAGCAAAATGTGGATGCTGCTGTAGCTTTATGCCATGAAGGCTGCATTTTTCTAATGGAAATTTCCATCCATCTTCCTTGAGCAATTCATTATCATAAATTTCACAATATGTCTCATAGTGGAGTTTATAGCAGCACCAGCTACTGTTACTAGCTCAATTTATTATTCAATTAATTTTCAGATTAGTTTGTCATGTAATTTTGTTTACAGAGTTTCTGAAAGTGACTTTTTTGCACTAATTTACTCTCAAAAGCAATTTGTTTTCTACGATATGGGAGTTAAGAAAAACAAGCTTTTGATAGAGAATCTCTCTCTTGAGGTAGAGAGATGTGTGCACACATTCATAAATTAAAATGGGCAAATAGTGTGTTTGAATTGTTTTTGGTATTTGAGTGTTTACCCTTAATAATCCAATAAAAATAAATACTTCTATAAGCCTCAGCCAAGGTGATAATTTTAACTTTTGTGGCGTATTGTGGCGACGTCAGATTGTGGTTTCTCGACACACGATACAGATACGGTTTCTTTCCACATGAAAGAAACCGTATCTGTTACTCTCCGCTTTTAAAAAATACTAGTCTCGCCATGTGTGCTGCATTCAACCAAAGCGTGATGTATTTTAAATCTAGATTGTGCACCACCCATTCAAACTCGCCCTGATCCTGCTGGCTCTTTGCGGGTGCAGAGGCGCAGCACAAAACTGAGCTGTTCCAAAACTGCGTGGTTGGTCAATCAGCAGAATCTACGGCTCAGAGCACACTGATGAACCGCTTCAGTGATTCAGTAATATCCAAACTTAAACAAAGACATCACTCCTCATGTACGGGTTCTTTTATCTATTTTTCTGACATACCCACAGAGTTCTGTGTGTGAGTCCTTTTTCAGGGTTTTAGAGATATCCAACAGTGAACTGAACAAAGATGTGAAGCATCTTTTAAAAGTCTAAATTTTAGCCATTTCACACGGCAGCGCAGCAGCTCGCTCTCAGTGAAAGAAACAAGAGAGGTTAGAAATCGAAGCACATCGCTTTGCTTCAGGTGCCTCTGCCCGGGTGGAGTAAGTGGTATTGATTCATACCGCAGAATGGGGAGGAAGTTTGTTTATTGTAACTGGAAATAAGACCGAAAATAGCTAGAAGGGGAACTCTAAGGAGAAAGGACGCCTCATCAAACGTTCTTCAAGAAACAAAACTACACCGCAGATTAAGCTACATCAAGATGCGGATTAATCTCATTATGAATATTTACATAAATGCTGTTGACGTTGTTTTTTTACATTTTATTTTAAACAGGTTCAACCTGCACACTCTTCTGTAAAGCGTACAGCATATGTAATCAGGGCGTGTGTGATTGTTCCAAGAAGGAATGCAGCTCCTCTACAAATACTTTAAAATATAACAGCATGAAATGATGGCAAAGGAAAGAAACTGAGCTCACATCAGATTCCTGTTTTATGTTGATTTTAACGTCCTCTTCATGGCTCATAAATTATTACTAGTTATTGTCTAACATGCCTATAAGATTAGCTTTTGTTGTAGAAGCAATCTTGATCTCTGAGATCTCCTACAAAAATAAAAAGTGGGAACAAAAACATGTGGTGAGGCGTCATTTTCATATTACAGCGCTCGCCTGTGGAACTTTACCTTATATTAATATCTGTAGTTTTTTTTTCACTTTCAAAAAAACGCTGCATTGATTCGTTCTTTTTTTTCATTTCTTTTTGCTAGAAGGATTTTAAAACATATTCTTTTAAGAAATTAATTACGTGTTTAGTGTTGTTTACCTTATTGTTATTAGTGTTTTGTTTTTGTTGCTCCTGTTTTTATCTTATGCAAATCGTCCGGCATTGGCCTTGTTGTGTGTGAAAAGAGTCCGAAGAATAAAGACTAATTGATTCAGTGAGAATACCTGCAGGGGATTCTTTGTCTCTCCAAGTGAGGCTGGATTCTGAGACTTGAAAATTTCCATGACTTACTGACAGAATTTTTTTTTTCCATTCTGCACAAACCGAAGCGGAAAAACAAATTTACAAATTGTTGGTTCTTCCATAACTCTCTGATGCGATTAGGGAAAGAGAAGTAAACCACGTATATGCTTTTAATAAAATATTACAAAATTACTAATCATTCATTTTGTGCTATAAATTTGGGGATTAATACAGTTTAAAGAATAAAGCTACTATGTCTTAAGCCATGCATCTGCTCATAGGATGATAGGATACATATTTAATTTCAGTTTCAAACCTCAGATCACCTCTGCTTCAACTAGAAATTATGTCTGTATCAAAA
Source organism: Xiphophorus maculatus (assembly GCF_002775205.1). Classification (NCBI taxonomy): domain Eukaryota; kingdom Metazoa; phylum Chordata; class Actinopteri; order Cyprinodontiformes; family Poeciliidae; genus Xiphophorus; species Xiphophorus maculatus. The sequence goes on from NC_036448.1 coordinate 10,181,884, forward strand.
ATATTTAATCATATAAGCATACAGTACATACACTAGATCTGATGGTCTGTGTAAGGCTGCAATTGGATAGATTTTTTTATGGAAACAGTATTTTGTACCGCTTTATTTTGTTGTATTTTAACATAGTCGACCAATACACAAATATCAGAAAATCCTAATGTGATACGTTTGGTTTCATCAGCGCTGGGGATAATGTCACATCTCACTGAAGTGCTTTCTGGTTCCAAGTTAGGGAAACCAGTGGGATTTGCTAATCGATGTGGTGCTAATTACTGGAGGCAATGCGAGCCAATAATGTAATTATTACCTTTTTCTAAATTCAGAAACTAAAAGGGAAAACACTCATAAAGATGATGCGCAGGACTGTTTGTGCTGCTGTCATAAGTGGTTATAAGCGCATCATATTTGCAACTTTTACGACCGCCGACAATCCTAGTCGAGTTCTGACTTCAAGGGGCATTGCTGTTGTTAAAATTTTGACTGGAAGCTCAGAAAATCCAGTTTTGGTTTATGATGCAGGCCTGAAACAGTTACTGCAATATTTTGGGTAATTTCTTTTCTACAGATTGAAAAAAAAAGAGAGAGGAAAAACATAAAAATTGATTAGGAAAAACTAGTTTGATGCAGAAAAGGTTTCACGTGTATCTAACCACCAATCAGTTGTAATCTGCATGTGTACGTTAAACCCGGTCTAACCAGGCGGCCCCTCCGAAATACAGCCCTGCTGGGGGTTGTTGGAAAAAAAATTCCACCAGTAACTCAGGAAAGATCCGGATGCAGCTTAAACCAGACGCTTTTTGGAGCGCACGCCTTCTGGGGGTCACGCTTTGAAACAACCACACGTAGCGTCACAGACACCAACTAACCTGATTGGTGGAGGTGAAGTCGAGGCCTGCCTCTGGCATACCCAGGAACATGGTGTCCCCGTCCAGCTGGGGAGAACAAAAGCAAGAGAAACAATGTCAACAAACTGAAAAATCAAACACAGCAAACAGAAAGCAGCCAGCCTCCAGTGAGATGGAGGTAACAGATTAACTGGCAAGCAGTCAGAATCATTTTCTGTCTGCACTTCTTCTGATACTGAAGGCCCTCTTGTAGTCCGTGTGTGTCTTGAAAAAGGTTCATTTTATAAAATAGGTTTCATTTTTCAAACAAATTTAACTGATAAACAAAACCCCACAAAGGAGAGCGAAGCAGTACATAAAGTGCTCAATAAACTGCACGTCTAGTTGGATGTTTACCAAAAATCTCTTATCAAACAAAAAGGCTGTTAAGTTTCACACCAGTCCTAGTTCTTCAATTTCTCTAGTGGCATGCAAAAATGTTTCTTAATCTGAACGACGGCATCTTGTTCAAAGGAGACACCACAGCGTTAAGTCAACTAGCTGGTAATTTAAAATAAAAGATTATTTTTATTTTCCAACGAGCCGAACATAAAAACATATTTGTTATAACTTACATGGGACATTTTTCTCAGTATAGAGCCTGACATTTACCAAACTTCCTCTATTACCAGAACCACACTTCCTCCCTTCCTTTCCATTTGTTTTAACTTGTCCAAAGCTATTAATGTCACGTGTTTCAAGCAACCAACACACATTTAATGCTAGTCAGCTCATTAAGAGGTGTTAATGAACACAGTAGAAGAGTGTGTTAAACTAGAGATTCATTTCACCTTTCTCTTTACCTCATGTAATTCAACTGATTTCATACCAGCCATGCATCAACTCCTACCCACCTTGTGCATTTTTCATATCCATTTTGACATGTTAGTCATTTTCAATCTACTGCAAGGAAATTTAGTTATATGCATCCAAGTAACAGTATTTACCACCAGGAGGCCACTTAGACTTGTTTTAAATTGATTATTAGTCAAAATCTGTCATATTTCATGAGTCAGTTGGTCTACATGGGAATCAGAAACACTATCGATGAAAATATGCACTTATAATATCGACCTCGTTAAATTAAGTGAGATTGCCCCTAGGATGGACTGGTGTTCAGGATGTATCCTGCTTTTCGTCCAATGAAAGCTGGAGTGTAGTGTAGATGGATGTGAAATGTCCAATTTATTCGCATCATTTATGAAAATGCTAAGAAAATGATACGCACAAAATTGTTTTAGTAGAAGGGTAGGAAATTGTTTGTTTATGGGTTTCTGTTGATGTAGAAAAGGACAAAGGTAAAGTACAAAATGAACAGTTATTTGTGCTGTTTTAAAAACAACAGTAATATAATGATACAAAGAGGTAAATAAATATATAGAAAAGGCAGCTTTGACGTTCTTATATGAGAACATAAAACCTTTTCACTGTTCTGCTCTTTATACGGGTACAGTAGCATAACAAGCTGATTTTAGATTAGCAAATAGATGTTGGCCAGCAGCATCAAACCATTGTTATCTTAATATAAAGTATCCACACCATGACTCTGAGTTTTTCCCCACCAGAAATATTTCTGTCTTTTTGTAAGTCACCTGAACAGAAGTGGTCAGAAGGGGCTGAGCTGCACTTTGCTGCTTCATGCTTCAAACAGAGAAGGCTTTATTCACTTTCTTCATGTTGGAAAACTATAGCAGTTTCTGAAAACTTTACATTTCAGAAACGTGGAATTTCCTAAACCAGCAACCTGACAGCGCTTGTTTAAAATATGAAACAAGAGGTCAACATCTCTACAGTCATTTAGGATGCGGACGGCTTGATTGGAAAGTAATCAAAAGACTTTACTTAAATATAACCAGTTTCTACCATCACTCACAATCTTAAAGTGACTTGTCACTACTTTAAAAGGTACCAAATGCCACAATCTATAAACAGCAGTATTACATTTATTGATTTTTACTCTTGAAGCCTAACTTCCAACCCAAAGAGAGGCCAAACAAATCCATATTTGCATGGTGAGCCAAATTCAAATAATTCGCGGTATCCTGGGTACATAATCATTGTTTCAGTTGACAAACACAAGAGGAACATTTGAACAGGTGGGCAGAAGCAAAGCACTGACTTGTGTACACACACACGTGCGCCTACACACACACACACACACTGGGGTGGACAGACAGGTGTAGCTGCCCTATCCATTCGCCAGCTGTTGGGTATTATGCAAACGAGGTGTAGAATTACAGAGCAAACAGAAAGCCAAAAGGAACAAACACACACTGTGATGGACAGGATGTTGGTTTGGAGCATTTACAGTTAAGTTTTAGCGCTCTACGCAGAACAGTTTCACATATCAATATAATAACAACAATAAGAGGAACACGCACATTTTCCATCCCTCTGAATCATTCTGCTCTCAGCGTGAACGTCTATACAGAGAGGGGAGGGAGGAGGAGAGCGTCTGACCTCAGTGTTGAATAACTTTCCTCCATTCACTACACTTTCAACAGAGCCAGTCACACAAGACTTCTAGCAGAAGATCGCACAAACCTTGTGGAAAAATAAAACTCTAAGAAATCCTAAGTAAATAAAGTCTGCTTCCGATCAAATCTATGGCCCACGTACATGCGTTCAGAAATACCAATAAAGACCAAATCTTTAATATTTGGTATTTCTAAATCCCACTTCACACCACTTTAAAGTCCAAAATGTCCCAGTTATTTGGAGCTTTTGTTTACATTCCACGTTACAGTATGGCAATATTTCTAATCTTTTCAAAATGACAGACAAAAAGACAATTAATATCTGGCAATATTAGATTTAAATTTGTGCTATTGGTCTCTTTCTTTCTCTTTGCCATATGCAGGAAAAAAAAACTTATGAAAAATGGCTCAAAAACAAACAAAAAAAGAAATAGTTCATGGATTAATGTTAGATTGAGATTTAAAGCTATGCGACCGCAGCAAAGTAGTTCTCCAACTTGACCAAGCTGCTGCTTTTTTCTGAAACACAAAAAACTTAACAACATATAGCTGCCGATGTTACAATACTCTCCTCTCCACAAGCCATCATAAATACCAAATGCTGAGCTTTTAAGGATTATTCTGTCATTTTATCTATATTATATATATTATCTAAAATTGAACAATACCTTCAGTAAATCACTGATGGCCATAATTACACTCTGCTTCTCGTATCTTTATATTTCATCTTACACTGTGTTTTAAACTAACACTAAAAGTATCATGAAGAACATGATACTCTGACTGCAGATCTCCTCAGTTAACTTTATAAGTACCATAAACTCAAGCTCTTAATCCCAGTCAAACTTGTTGCTGTTAAAGTCAGAAACAGTTTTGAGAAGCATCCAAAACAGTTTTTCTTTTTTTTCCCAAGTATCTGCTTCAAATACTCACTCACTTTGTGAATCCAAAGCAGGAAGATAGTAACATTGCGTAGAATTTGTTTTATTTGTGTTATCATCCCGCTTTGCCCTCATTTAATCGCATGTTTTCCTGATATCATGCAGCTCTACTGTAAACTATCTTTGACTCTAATAAATGCTGTGTTGGGGATTGACGCTTTCCTTTTATAGGTCAATATGAGAGTCACATGGACTGATCATACACTACCGTATTTTACAGTATTACAGTATATAATAAGAAACTTTGAACAAAAAAGACTATTACATAACTCCTTATTGATTAATACAAGGATGACAAGCGGGTCTAGATGGTAAAATCTTCTCCCAGTTATAGTTTTAAAATGGCATTAATAAAGTGATAGTGGATTTATCATCATAAAGGAAACAAGACGTAGATTTCTTTCATCAGGAGGATATGATGGAAATGTTTGTTTTTGTTGTTTTTTTGCGGTTTTGAAAGGAGTTTTGAAACTCGGCATGCCTCGATACCAGTAAGCGGCTCATGTCTGATCATTTCAGATTCAGTTTTTTCCCTGCTGCCTCATTTCCTGTGTAAGAATGTTACAGAGCTGGTAACAGAATGTGCTCAGAAAGAACTTTCAGTCCAGTAAGACCAGCATGAGCACATGCCCAAAGCTTCTTCAGAACCAGTTAAACCTGCTTCTGATGGGGGTCAAAGGTCAACCTGGTAAACAAGAACAAGAAATCTGTCTGGAAGTCAGAATATGTTCACTTCTTGGGGACATACTGAACCAGAATCAGGCAACGGTGGCAAACATACGTGAAGCTCTTGCAATAAACGTTAAAAGGCCAGATATGGTTCTGAGCAGAAAAAATGAATAACAAGCAGCATTTAGTTCTTCCTTTCAAACAACATAGACGGAGGGAAACCCATGAACTTGAGCTATACACTTAATCACATTCAATTATGTAATTTCCCTAAATGTATTGGTAAAGAAAAATAGAAGCAGTTTCAGAGTCCCTTAATCAGATTGTATCAGGGTGAAATTAGAGTCATTTGCCGAGAGTAAACGAAATGGAAATGTGTTTGTGTAATCCCAGGGACAAATATAGGTCTCAACTCACAGTAAGAACCATCAGAGGAGAGGAGAGCAGAAAGAATGGGGACAGAGGGAAAAAAAGCCAGAAGAGAGAATCAGTGATGATTTCTTTTCAGTGAGCGCTCAGTGAGTGGAACCTATTACGTTCCTCATTAACTCAGAGGGACACGAGGACAGAGATGGATCTCAGTAGTTGTCACTTCCTTTAACTTTACATCTGCCCGCTCCACAGTTTTGTTCGAATGACGAATCTAAAACCAGTACCGGTTTAAATATTAAAAGCTTTTTAATGTTGAAGCCTCACTGCTTTATGTCTTCTGTCATATCAGTTAAGTAAATGTTTTTCTCAAAGCGCGTAGTTGGAAGTGCTGGCACCAGTCCTGCTTTAAAAAAAGGAAAAAATGCTATTTTAATAAAGTGTAGACATTGCTCATTTTGGACTCTATATCTTTTATTGTTTTATGTTTATGTGTAATGGGATTAGACAAGATGAGTTAAACATACTGTCATTTGTCTGCCTCTCTCGTCCATAAAAGACATTGCCAAAAGGACTGTTTGGAGAAGTGAATCAACTCTGTTTTACATTAACATGATATCGACTGATATCTGTGACGCATCAAGATTTCAAAAGTAACAGTAGTTGTGTTAACTAGATGCAAGTTTTTGACTTTAAACACAATAAAACACAACTACAACGAATCCCCGACTATCTGTGGATTTTTCTGTGGGACATGAACCCAATTATTTTTTTTTAAATTAATGGTTTTTTGAATATATCTAAAATATTCAGTAGGAAACGCAGATTGGGAGACTGAAATACCTAGCCTCAATGCTACATGGCAGGCTACAGGCAAAGCAGTCAATCTAGGAGCACCATGGGCCTGACTGGCTCTTCCTCTAGCCGTTAGCTCCTGTGGCAGTGCTAAGGCATTAATATGTATATTAATATTTGGTGTTTGAACTATTAGAATATAAGTGGTGGTAGAGAGAGTCACTAGTGTGTGTGGAATGTTAGCTAATACTGGGGGAACACTTTATCTAAATTTTAACTTCAACAGATGCTAAAACCTAAACTAATATTAAGTGGAAGCTTCACCCTATTCAAATTATTGTAATTTTCTTTTCTACTAGCTAAGATATCAATTTCTAGTTATTTAGAGTAGATGCTAATGTCCCTAAACCTACTTCCCTTACAGCTTTCCCTCGAATCTGAAAGCTGGGTCTTTTTTTCCCCCACATACTTTCCCAGGCTCTGACAAACTCATTAATCCCATTTGTCACCTAAACTTACTCATATCCACAGTCACAGCAACAATTAAAAAGTTTAAAACAGCTAAAGTTGTGACAATCAACGCTGGACACGAACACAAAGTTCGGTTCAGCTGGCAGAGATGCACAGAAAACAAAACGGCAGAGGAGGTAAAATGAAAGAAAAAAAAAATTCCACAACGGCTTTCTCCAACCTTTTGCACAAAATGGTGCAATTGTGCAGTAGCTTAGCTCTGGTCCAGTGAATACTTGGGAATTTCTTTCGGTGTCATTTGTGCAACAAAACCCTTTCACATGGAAACATGATGTTGTTTTAAAAATCCTATGCAAATATATTATCAACAGTGATGCAAAATTGTAACATTTAGGCCTCTGTGGGCAAATACGGACATTTTCCAGCCAGACAATGTTTTACTTTATTTTAAACTTAAAATGAGGCAGCAGGTCAAAACTGAAGCAGCATTTTAGCTTGATTTTGAGCATGCTGCAGTTTTTCAATAAAAACACGTGGCTTTGGGTGTTGTTCATTGTATATATGATTCAAAAATATACTTTGCATCCTTTAATTATTCATGAAAAAGCAACATTTTATCAGTACTCACTTTGTATCAAATCTTTGAGCAAGAGGACTAAAAAAAGATTGCCTGTGTTTTGTAGTAAACCCGAATTACCTCTCCGCTCTCCCTCCCCATGCCTATCTCTTTCTCTCCCTCTCATATCTCTGCAGCTCACTCCATTTCTGTGTGTGTACGTCTGTATTTGTGTGGGTAAAGCAAAGGTTTGAATAACAAGCAGCCCGCTAAGTGGGTCAGGGTCGGAGGAAGGGGGAGAAAAAGGGGGAGAGAGAGACTATTAGGATGACAGACAAGGACAAAGGGGGGGAAAAGAGAGGAATACTGCATATCAAGGAAAAGAGGAGAGAGAGAACAGAAAAAGGAGGAGCCGCTGAGAAATGGAATGTGCAGTGAGTGAGAGATGGAGAAAGAGGTAAAGGGCGACTTTATGTGAGCAGAGTGATACAGAGTGAGACGATAGGATAAAAATGGAAAGAGTGTGATTTTACTCCATTTCCCAGAAACAAGACTGCGGTCTGGTTACCTCTTGAGCTAAATCAGGGTACTCAGAAAAGCTTTTAGAAAGGAGGAGAGAAAAAAAACTAATTAACGGACATATTATTCCATCAGAAAATGTTTCGATTGAGTCATATAATCGGAAATGAGAGGTAAGACGAGGAATTTCTATGTGGCCTCGCAGCTGAAAGCGTCTTCTTTAAAAGCACTAAAACAGACAATTAGAAGCTTGAAATAAATGAAGTTGTTAAATGACTTTGCAACATGTCAATCATGATAAAATGTCTTATAGGGGGAGAATATTTGCAGCACTTAACTTCCTTTTGCACCAGAGTGACAATTATGACATATTCCTAAATGTGTCCAAAATGCCTTGTTACTTTCAGCACTTTAAAGGTTTGGGTTATGTGTGGGACCGGGATCGGTGGATTTCCTCTGACTGAGTCGACTGAGGAAATGAATCAACACAGAAGACTGTACATTGAGGAATAGATGGAGAAAAAAGAAAGGAGTCATGAGTGGCTTTGTGAGTGTGGAAAAGGCAGATTCACCCAGCTGTGGTGGTTCAGTTCAGCAACTGTTTATCTGTCTTATCTGTGTCACCCTGACAACAATATAAACATGGTTTTATTGGCTAAATGTATCCACCCTGGCTGTAAATCTAGATTGGATGTGCGTGGGCAAACACTTTTCTGTATGTGCAGAGGGGAGGGAAAAAAGGACGACATTTCTTAAAACGGAGCTTTAATCATGAGTTTAATTATTTTTGAGCTAACTAAGTGGTTCACATTTCAACAGTATGTTTACAGTGAAGCCCAATCTAATTTAGTTTTTGCTTCTTGCAGTACGACAAGTCTCTGTGATTTCCTCCCAACCCCCAGCCAATGAAAATTAAAGTATAATGTTTATTATGACTGATAAAGGTCTGCTTAGTTTCGGTGGCAGCTTAAAGATCTTCTCTTATGCCACAATTAATCATCTACTCAGATGGTCACAAATATGTTCAGATGGAAAACACACTCATACTGCTACTCAAGCCAGTATTTTACCAATTTAAGTCAAACAGTTTTCACCTATCAAGAGGAGAAATATTATAATCTGTTAGCAAAAGATTAAAGATTGTTCTTTGTGTTTGCTTAATTTTATCTGTTTTATTAGCTGGGATGGGGCAGATGCAATCCGGTATTGTTTTTGGACATGGGCATTATTGGACTGGATGTCAGGCTGGTGGCACTGATCCATTCTCAGTGGCTCTGTTACCCCAAGTGACCTAAAGCCAAAAAAAAAAATACAAAATATTGCATCTGTCCCAAGAAAATGGCTGGGGCCTTTATTGGCTGTTTTTCAACTTATCAGAAACACAATACAATCCTTATCTTATCAGAGATAAGCATCCTGGGTGCTACCAGGAAATGCTCTTTGGTGTGGATGCTGTTACTGAAAAAAGGGGTTACTTTTAGTAGTGCGAAGAGCTTAAAATGAAGTAGGAAGAACATGTGAGAAACAGTTAAAAAAAATATATTCTTTTTGAGAATATGTGGTTCATTCAGGCTGTTGGAGAGCACGACCTTTCATTAGATAACAGGAAGGATGAGTGTATATAACTGGATAATGCTAGAGCGTATCTTTTAGCCTCTGTCTGGGAAAATGCTGAATTTGGGACTCTCAGTGGCACACAGAGAAAAAATACCTCCCAGCTATTTTGAGTTAATCAACTTGTAAAGCCCCTCATCTGGCAATGTGTGCTCGAGCTCCCAATGAATGTGTGTTTATCAAACCTGTTGAGCTGTGGTGCTCCAGATGTGCATTTCCCCCTCACAGTTAAGGTCAGGATTCACATTCACGACTGAATACACATGAAGCAGCTGTTCAGGTGCTAGCCTTGCCAACCATGGTAATCGCTAAAATAAAGTGCTAAAGATGGTTTGAAGTGTCAAATATGTTGTTTATTTTAAAATATTCTCAAAATGCTACAGTCACAGCGCTGTGACTGTAGCACTTGCCTAATATATTAAATTAGAGTTTATGAAAAGTAATTGGAGTCAACTAAAATCAGAATAACAAAAAGCCTGAGATCAGAAACTAGCTACAAAATAAAAAGAAGACATTCAAGACTCTTACATATGGTATATAAACAATATTTCAAAAGGTTTTTTTTTATAAATTTTGACAGATTTACCAGGTTACTATTGTTTTGTGTGTGGACCAAGCAGACAATACCTGCTGGCTGCAGAGGTGAGAAATCTCTGCATGGTCTTCTTTGGGTATAGTTTAGTGTTAAGATAAAGAAAATTGATTAAATCTATCTGCTATCTATGTTGGAAATATTTTGAACTTTTAAAGTTGCTCCTGTAAGTTGCTTTACTTTATTTATTGAAGCTTTAAACTTGTAAGGGAAATATATCAAATTTGGAAATGTTGGCAGCTTGTTGGAAGGCTTCGACACACCAAGAGGGTCTAAAAAACACACGAAAGATGCAGAAAGATCATATTGTTTTTGCCGGATGGAGGATTCAATCTTCAAAGATCACACCACTCCGACAGGAAAACGAATGAGCACAACATCCATATTTTCAAAATAACTCACCAAGACATCCTACATCTTCTCAAGATACTAACTATGTCAATGGTTATATGGGTATACTTATAGACATATGCTGTCAAAATTCATAATTTATGGCTATGCATACGCAAAATGTGCATTTCATCATAAAATGTAAAGGTCATAAAATGTATTAAGTCATGCTCTCTCGCTCAGGTCATAGTAGGAGCGAAAGTCAAGGCAGACAAAGTGAGAGCAGTGGACAGTTTTTGTAAAAAAGTATGAGAACTATAGCATGTCATATAACAATATTCATTCTTTTTATTATTGGCTTTATTGAACAATCTTGCAATTCCCACACCCAGGCCATATTAAAAAATAGCCTCTCTTAGCAGAAGGTGAATTCAAATGATCATCCAGTAATTTTGTTTTAGCTGTTTTACCAACATTTTCACCCCCAATGAAGTCCTACTTACAGATAACATTCTGAAGTCTGATTGTCTCCATCTCCATCCCGACAGACTGCAGCTCAGATTTAGCAACTCTACAACTAAGATGGATGTGAATAGGCAGAAAGCTTAATTTGTAATTATTAACACTATAAGCATATTTGGTTTCACGTTATCAAGATCAGGTCAGAATCCAAATAAACAGGATCAGAGAAAATCTAATGCTAATTTTAGAAGGATTTGTCTTGTGCAAAACAGAGTTACCTATTGTTTTGCACAAAACAAAGAAAACATTGGCACGAATCATCTTAACAGGAAAACTTCCACACCAATAAAATGCGCGTTTAACTGATATGGTATCATTATTTGAACAAGATAAGCTAACCTGATGTCTTCTGGGTAGATTTTGGTCATCATATCGTTTTGAAAACAAAAAGTAAAGGTCAGCTTATTCCTCAAAGTAAGCTGTGTGTTCTTCTAATAGTTTGTCACTTGAAGCATGTAAGTTCAAAGAACTTGCTGAGTCTGAAATGCACTTCTTACAAGAGCATAAAGTTTAAGACTTAAAAAAAAAAAAATTGTTTTTGAGGCATATTGTGTTTGATTGTCCCAGGGAACAAGCAGATAAATCAAAGAAGTGTGAAAAATAGTTTAAAGGGCAAAAGGGTACAAGGAAACAGGCACAACTTTACAAACTCAAACTGTGGCAATGTTGTTTCAATCTATCCACAGCAATTAGCACTTCGCTACAACAGCTATGATGGCATGATTGAGAACAAAAGCCGAGTGCTAGAGGAAAACAGGCTCCAACTATTTCCGAATAACGTTGCTGGAACAGATCCAATCTTGTCCGCCACAAGTTAATTGAGCCAAGTCATTGTCACAAATACGGCGCACACAAACACAGAACAATGCGGAGATGATTGCGGCATGTGATTTGATTGCAATATGTTTGTTTTGGAACCAAAATCCTGATAATTAGTCTGTTCTGGCAGCGCACTGTCTCCGCCCATCTGTTCCATTTGGCACCCCTCCACCAACAAGGAGCCCCTCATCGCTCCGTCCCCGAGACTTAACCAACTGAAACGCTTTCACACAAACCGGCACACAAGCAGCAGCTCTGAAGCTCTGAAAGCAAACCAATCACCAGCAAGCTGAAACGGGTGAGGGACGGGGAGATGAGTCTGGCGAGATTATTTTTTTTTCGGTGGGAAAGACTGCCAACATGGACAGACGGACGGACAGATTGACTGGTTGTGTTCTGATAGATAATTAGATAAAATGCCGGCACTCTGGCTGGATAAAAACTTAAGGGGGGTACAGTAGAAACATGAGCAAAAAGCTGCTGGGCGAGAGTCACAGCAATGATAACTGTTGGTGTACAGTACAACTTCTACACTGATTCAGCTGAATAAATAAAAATATGACAGGAAGAATTACGGCAGTAGAGCCAACATGAAAACACCAATTACACAACACATTTACATATTAGTGTCTGGTGCATGGCATTTTAAAATCACTGACAAATCCACATTAATTCGTTTTTTTATAATCCTGACTGACAAAGATTGTTCCTTAAAAACGGTAATGCTTCCTTTCAGGTTTGGTGAGGAGTGCATTATTTTTTTCATTGCACAGAGGATTATCCTGTTTATGCCAAGGCTGCATGCCAGCAATCACAATATACAGTAAGTTAAGTCAGCCAACTCATGTGGAGGCAGATTTATTATTACATGAAAACACAGTGTGCTCCCCGCAGGTAAACACGAAGCGCGAGGAGAAATGGGTGTGATGACGATAATGTTCTGACACCCCCAAGGTGACTTTTGCTGGATCGACACATATTCTGCCTGTTTCAGTCTGACGAAATGCTCCAGTTGCTGTCAGGTTACCTTGGGCTGACAGTCCAATTGATACAATTTCCCAAATCCCTTTCAATCACCTTACCATTTGTTATAGCTAAATTCTGCTGTGTGAGTGTGGTTGTGCTTTTCTGTGTTGCCCTGTGATGATCTGGCGACCTGTCCAGGGTGTAACCCACCTTTCACCAAATGATTGTTGAACATAAAATTGGTGTAGACATTTTTACTGACATTTTAAAGCAGAGAAAATGATGCTAGAGTTCACCTTTTAAACTCTCTTTAGCATCCTATATTAGCAATTGATAAGGACAGAAGTAGAAACTTTTAACCCAAGCTTCAGACTGTTTTCCCTAAATTATGTAGACATTTACCTGAGTTCAGAAATTCACAAAAGGGAGGAAAAAATCCTTCCTGTTATCTGCTGAAAGTATCACTCTCTCTCTCTTACAGCCTTAATGAACCGCAGACACGTCTCAACATGTTGTAGTGATTTATTTTTAGGATCATCATTTGGCATTTGTCTGGTAGCACCTAAATAATTTTTTTTAAATAATAATAAAACAATTTGCTTGCAAAAAATATTTCCTGATCAATTTTTAAATAAAGTGCACCTCTTGTTTTGAAATAAGTATCTGAGGATGTTTTCACACCTGATTGTCTGGTAGACTGAGTTAGATTGGAAAATTGCTAAATTTGTTAAATTTGTCACACTGCACTAAACTCTTTGAAAAATCAGTTCACCTCCTCACCTGTGGTGGCGCTGCACAAAGAACTACAGAGGGAAACAACATAAAAACCTCCAATAAATACATGAGCAAAACTTCCTTCTTCACAAAACGTAAACAAATATTGAGTTGTGTCAGATTTTAGTGGTTAGAGGATTTCTCTTTTGTCATTAGAAACAAACCATGAGACATTTCTCCCTCTAGCGGTAGCCTCTCATGTTTGTTTTAGTTGGGTTTACCCAGAATGCTCTGCACTATAGTTTACTTCCCGCTTCTGGAGCGGTCTCTGGTCCACTTGGCATTCATATATGTATTTGAACTGCGCCAGAGTCCGTTTCAACCAAACTGGCGATTCGGAGTTTCGCATTTTTGTGGTTTACATCAGAGTTTGGTTGTGCATTCATGCCTCCGAATAAAGGATAACATGCCTTCCATAGATTAAAATCAATTCATTTGTTAAATCACAGAAATGTTAAGTAATGTAAATTGGTATGTAATTCTTCAGATGACATTAAAAATTATTTTAAATGTTTCTACGGCCCACATTTAATCCACAAAATACAAATTCCTCGTTTCTTGTGGGACGAGCTTTTCTTCTCCCCAACATTTTATTGTAAGCAATGAACAAGACACCACGTTTAACTCTGAAATCACAATCACATCCAAAAGACAAGTAGCAGAAGATGGAAAAAATGTTCTGTTGTTGCAAAACGCTGAAGTGTTTTTAATAACATAAACTATAGCTCAGTTCTTTGAAATGATTATATAAACTATGGAACAGTGACACGGAAGAGCATAAACAACATCTGGACCCAGAAATCAAAGCTGCTTACAGGAATTTTCGGCATGATTCAGTTCAGAGTTATGTAGACCTTTTAAAGTGTCTCTTCAATACATCCATGCTTTGCTGTCAATGCCACCACTACCTCCCACTGTTTTTCTTGTAAAATAACTCAAGTCTGTTGGTGTAAACTGAAAAAATAGACAGAAAGCTCCACATGTTGAACAGATTGCCTTCCTTGACCGTCCCACACTGCGTTCAGTTGAACATTAAAGCCACACCAGATACAAACAGAGCAGAGGAACTAAAACGGTAATTTGCATGATTTCAAAACACCCTTTGTCTTCGACGATGGTCATATGAAAGACCAGTGTATTTGAGTTTCCCGTGACTGTTGACCCACTCTAGTTCAGACACTTTAGTTTTTATTGCTGTTGCACCACTTTTCTTACACCTCACTAAACAGTGAGATTTTGTAGAAATGTTTTCGGACCCGTCTGTTCAGTTCTGATGGCCTGTTCTCTCCTCAGTGTTCGCTCCTGTTCTGTATTTGCTTTAGAAATACCTCACCCAGCTTTCACAATCATTATGTTTACATTAGGCCCTCTACTTCTGCCTGTCCCTCTTCACTTCTTTTGCTACTTTCTGGGATTCCTTCTTCTTTTATTTTCTTCCACAAGTTAAGAGCAGCTACACGTTTACATGGCTGCACTCTTCATAGACATGACCTAAAGAAAATGTTTATATCAACTCATGATATAGCAAATGTAAAATCCATGTGTGGATTAAATCTAAGGTTCTTGTGAATCATATTCAAGATTCAATGCACCAGTGGGCAGTCAGTGAGTGTCAAAGCCTATTTCTATATGTACATATTTGGTTTGTGTAAACTTTTCCATAGTTAAATAATGACCAGAAATACCCAGGTGACTCCAGACCTCAGAGAACAAACAAACAAACAAAAAGTCAGATTTGTGTGAAGGATCCATAGAAGAATACAATCTGTCTACTGCCCACAACATGATAACAATGTCTATTGAAATTTGTCAATAAACATAAACTGGTTTCAACTATGACTACATGCTAAACAAATTATGCAAACAAGACTAAGGAAATAAGTTGGAGTGCGCCCTGAATGGAAGCGTTCCACCACATTATCCATATTAAAAGGTATAGTGATCATTATTACCATAACACATTCTCATAACTGTCTGTGCATGCTATTACTGTTGGGCAATTGAGCTGTAAAATGTAACACAGATTGATTAAGTGTCTGCTGTGCTAAAATCCACTTGAAATGTTGCATTTGCTAGCTATTACGCTTCATGAATTCAGAATTTGCATCTTTAAAGTATTCAACCTGTTGGATGAGTCTAACTGCAGTAGAAGGTCACAACTGGCACATATGGTGCCCAAGATGCTGAAGGTCACAGAAAGAGTTCAAAATACCATAATGTTAAAAGAGAGCAAGATGTGAAAAAATGTTTAACAATAATATTGCAATTACAGGATTGCCCAATAGCAAGTAGCTCACTGGGCTGCAGATTTAATTTTCCACTCATTTGTAGAAATGCTAATAATAATTGGTATTACAGTGACTCTGAAATTGTATAGCTATAACTTCTGACTGGATTTTATTCATTTGTTTTCCTTTAGTTTAGGTGTTTTAGCTGCTGCAGTTTTACCACACAAGTCCAACCATGGTGCAAAATGTGCACACATGACCTCATCATTCAACAACAGAGTTCAATGTTTCCTTCCTGATTCCTGAGCTCAAGTTTTAGATTTGATGAAATGTTTTCTCGGGACTTTTTATTGCCTAGTTTTGGTTCTACTCACTATCCGGGCCAGTCAAGTTTGATGAAAAATGAAACAATATTACCCCTGATCAAATCAAAATGTCTCTGAGTCACATCCTGCTTGTAGATTGGTTTCATTAGAGTTTACATAAAGAGACGAATAGTATTTAAATGTAAAAACCCCATAAATGGTTCAAAATAATATAACTTATAATAATTTAAAATTGTCAAAGTTTTGAGTTCTAAACAAGCTACAAGATGTTTTAAAGGACAGAAGTTCAACAATAAATTTGTTTCAACCAAGCTGCTAGCTGCACTGCATCATGGTCCTAGTAGTTTTGTAATCAGGATGTAACCCTTAAGTTATCACGATCTACAACATCCAGAAAGAATGAATACCAATTTAATTTGTGGCCTATTCTGTGAGACATATTTAAGACGTATTAATGCCTAAAACAGAGTTACAGACTTTTAATGAGTTTTAAGACCCAGCAGTCGGCCTGAAAGTACAAACACTGCAAAGTGAAATGTTTATTCTGTACAGGGAGGAAGAGTTGTACAGCAGCACCAACAGGGAAAGAAAGGCTGCTTTAGGGTTTGAATCGCTGCATATAATCTTCATAACCAAATATATCCGTAGAGAATTAACTGTTAAAGTGGTTCTCGCTAATCCTATTCATCGGTATAAATTGTGATGACATTTTGCCTGTTCAGTAGTAACAGTGCATTGACTCTTTCCCTTTTTTTCCACCTCTGCTTTTACCTTTTCACATTAAACATCTGTCTCCGCAGCTCTCTAATTTAATGCTTCTTTTCTTCTTTCCTCTCATTTTGTTTCTCCTCTGCTTCCTATTTTCCTCTCTCACTTCCTGCCTTTCTTCCTTTTCTGCATTCTCTCCTTCTTTCTGTCCCTGCGTTCAGCCACAGAGTAATTTGATCTCGTCTATCAGGCCGACATTGCCGTGAATCAAAAGACACACAGAGAGAAATATAGTACAAACCTTGGTGGCCCTACCCCCCACTGCACACACACACGCACTCTCTCTCTCTCGGTCTCTCTTTCCCTCTCATCTACAACATCCCTACCCCCAACAACCCTCCGTATCTTTCTTCAGTCCCTACCCCCAACCACACCACACCGCTCGCTCACTCCACATCCCCAGCATCTACTGTCTATATCTCTGTTTCCCGTCTTCTGAAAGAAAAGTAGGTTTTTTAGCAGCAACACCTAACAAGAGTATAGCATCTTTTTTTTAAAAAAAGGACACTTTTATGTAAACAGAACACAACAAAATTATTAATCGGTATACTATGGTGCTGTTTTAATTCCTACCTGACCAACATAAACATAAGAAATATCAGGAAAGTGATGATTCCAACCTGTTGTGAACAGAGATGCTGTTTGAGGGTAACTGGATGAACAACCTCCCAATCACAATCTGTCATGGCTTAAACCAAGCACACCCTGTTAGCAAAGACACAGTCAGAAGAGCAGAAGTTGTTTTGTTTTCTTCTGCAGAGAAGAGCCTTCAGTAATGTCTGAGTACAAATGCTGAGCCAATGTTGGTGACTTTTACACCTGAAAACTAATCAGGCCAAAGGAACAGTAACACTAAAACGAGCTAAAGTTGCAACGAGTTACGTTTTTTATGCTTAAATGATGGTAATTGTAATTGTACACTTTTACACTTCAACATAATTGTATCGGTATTAGTACAAATAGCTTTACAACTGATTCAATTCCCTTTTTCGTCTTTTACTTAAAATAAAAATATACTTGTAATCTAGTAAAGCATCAGGTTTGGTTGGTTTAAATGACAGCCAAACTGCAGACTCACTCGGTAGTTGTTGCTTAAAACGTTAATAAAATAAAATGGTGATATTATGACACTTATATGAAGAGAGAGCCTGAGATTAATTTTTCTGAGTTATGTAGTTAAACATGACTGACCTTTGAAAACCGGAACATAACATTTACTGATTGAGAATAAAAAGTGCATCTGGAGTCTGAAAGAAAAAACGCAAGAGTCAATCATCAATCATCCTCCTTGTTTTCAGTGTTCATCCAGTGTGCCTTTAAAGCCTGTACAGACTTTTAGCACCTTTAAAGTGTGTGAGGTAAAGTTTCTTCTAAGGTGAGTGGGGAGAAATCTGCATGATGAAGACTCAGGGATGGATGAGAGCTCACATCGGCTGACAGCCAATCAACCACATAACTGAGGGACAGGCAGTCGGATTGTTCTTATTCTACCATGTCCATTTAGTCTAAGAAATAAGAAACTGATACATATATAAACACTAGTTTGTGACAGAACGCTACTGATTTAAGCCAGAAGTGTCATTAAAGGTAGATTTCCTTCAACGACAAGTCCCAGGCAACCTTTATCCAATACATTTCAATAAACTGTAGACATGTAATCACTAAAGGCATCTTTTCACTGTAACTATTTTCCCTAGATCCTCCTTCTACCCTCTTCTTTTCCTAAAAAATAGATAAAAAAAATAATAATCTCCTGGGCAGAGATTTATTCCAGAGACAAATGCCACGATAGGGAGGCACTTTTCCCCTTTACCAGAAACTTTTGGATAAAGTCTGAGTCACATTAGCTTGAAATACTCTAAAGCTTTAGCAATTTTTGCTGTGATTTAAAAATATTTAAAACAATCTTACTATCTTCACAACCATCTGCTGTGAAAGGCTAAAACCTTCATTCGAAGCCACCTTTTAGATTTTTCAATTCTACTACTTTGATTTGCAGATTAAAAAAAACATCTCTCAGGTTTTATTCATTAAATGTTTGTGAAATGATCCAACTTTTCTCTAAGTATGAAACGATTATAATACGGTTTTGCAGTATAAACGCTGTGAAAGGATTCAAGTCTATAGTTAGAATGCCAGGTTTCAGAAATGTGTTTAGCATTTGTTTACTAAGTGACTCTTTAAAAGTTATAAATATAGTTGCTGTGACAGAATGATCGGTCATAGTTTGTTGGAAAACCACGGGTCTCTCTTCAGTAGACTCTTCTATGGTGGCAGGAGGTACCTGCTCAGTGTCTGCTGAGCTAATATCCCTGTTCAACAGTGGAAAACTCACAAAAACTGGTTAGTTCTGGCGAAAACATGTTCCGTACTTTGAGTTGAAACTCACGTTATCACCAAAACGGAGGCACTCTACTCGTTTTCTAAACAACAGTGACTCAGTCAGGTGCTGCATCAAAATTACAAAAACAGGAAAGTTCGATCTAACTAATAAGTTTTCAGTTTTATTTTTCAACTTAATGAAGACCTTGTCTCTCCAATTTAAGTTTTTATTTGTATTCTCACAATCTCTTTTTCTTAGTTTCATTTTAAATTGTATCTCTTTTCTTCTTACACGCCTTATGATTCAGTTGGGCTTATTCATTTTGACTTCAGTATGTAATATCCACCATTTTGATCTAAGATTATAATCTGTCATATTCCATAAGAGTCAAGTGAAAATGGCGTATACAGTTAAATTAAATTATGTATAACATTTGTGCATGTCAAGTCAATTTAATTTCATAATTCATAGAAGAAATATTTAACAACAGAGCAAAAATATACTGATGTGCAAAGGTTAAAGTGCAGGGGGAAAGAAAAGGTTTGTTTACATGTGCAAAATGGCAAAACGGGAACAAAAATACAATTTCTCAGAACTAGTTTCCAAAACTACGAAATGAGGGGATGACAGGAAAAAAAGATTAATTAATCCGCTGGCTCAACTCATCAGCTAAGACTAATTCAATAATCAAGCCATTCATTATTGTCAAATAAACATGGCATTTCCCAGACACTGAAAAATCATTCTGAGAGGCGTCTCTCAATACATACTCAAAACTAATATGAGATGAAGCTTGCATGTGCTGTGGGTCTGACACTGACCTTTGGCTCTTCTGTAGAGGGAAGTAGACAACAGAGTCTGCACCGAGCGCAAATCACCATGCTGCCATTTCCAGCATACATCACCACTTTTGAATTCAGCTAAAAGATTATAGGGCACGGTCTTTAACTCTTCTCACTTCTGCTTCTTACTATGCACCACATTCTTATAATTACGTCTGGTCTTTGTGGTAAACAAATTATGGATCTATTTTGAAGGTAGTTATGTGAAATAATTACTTGATTTGGGGGGGGGGGGGGGGAGGATAGACAAAAGACATATCTGAGAGAGGACTGGTATAGCACTAAAATGTAGTTACATTCAGTGGCTGCATTAACTAAGAGGGGTCCCCAAAAAGCAATTAATTGCCACTTAATTAAGAGAGGAAGACACACTAGAGAGGGGGGCGGGGGGGAATATAGGAAGAGGGTAAGAGAAAGAACGTGTTTATTTCCCCATAATAATATGCCAAAAAGAAGCACAAACCTTGTTGGTCCCAAAAGCCGGGTCAGGGTAGGAGAGCTGCCCCAGCCTGGAGTGCTCTGAAGCGGACAGAGGCTGAGGAGGAGGCGGGTAAACTGTTACATCCATGACTAAAAATACATCCACGTCTCCTTCTCGTCTGCTCTTCCACTGTCTACTGCTTATTGCCAGTTACAAATAAAAACTTTAAAAAAGAGAAAATAAATGGGGACTAGTCCATTAGAAAGCGTCTTGAGGGTGTAGTTTTCAGGTTCTAGTCAGAAAAATAAGATGAGGATTTCTAAAGTTTAGGCTGGATGCGCTCCTCTCTACGCGCCGGCTCTCGTGCTCCTGTGCCTGCGCCTCAGAGGACCAAAGTTCTCGGTGAAAGCGCTTCTATCGCTGAAGCAAAGCGCTTCAGATAAACAGGAGGGCAGTTTTCCCTCCTTTTGTCAGAGTCCGGATCCTGCTGCGGTGCGCGTCGGGGACGGAGGACGTCGGTGAACCTGTCTGTCCCTGATTGGGACTCTGTTGGTCAATGTTGCTCTGCTGCTGCGGACCAGTCATACAAAGAGCTCTCAAAGCAAGCTGCACGCGTTACGCACAGCAAAAAGGTACTGTGTTTATTAACAAAATAAAAGACAAGGTTTTGTTTCGACGAAAAGCACGAGCTTAAATGTGACAAATTGACTATTATTTACTATAAATACAATTAATACACTGACTAGGCCAAATAACTCATCTTACTTTTCCCATTTGCTAGAAAACTCAGCATCAGGAAGAAGGGCCTTATTTTGGTAATTATACAGTTTTCCTTTTGACTCCATCTTGACATCAGGAGTCTGGAGTAAACGGTAGCAGCTGCTCCCTCTAGAGGTAAAAGAGTGTAAAATCAATCTAGATGAACAATTTCAGAAATTTTTGTTTCTACTTTGGCTTGTTAGCTCAGTGCGTCTTATATATATTTTTTCTTTATATGTAGCTGCATGTATTCATTAACTTTGTGAAAATGTGCAACTCTTTTATATACACACAATTTAAATGAAAGAAAAGCATGAAAGGAAAGCTGTCCCAGTATGTAATTTTTTAAAAATCTGGCTGCAATTACACACTTTTGGTAAAATGGAGTACTGGTACAGGATGACTAAAATGTATTTATGTAACAATTTATGTTGAGTTTTCAACTTAAATTGGCAACCCTATTTCTATCATGGGAGAAGAAGTGGAGGTAAATGAGAAGCAGGGTTACCTCAGGGTTCACCTTGACAATACTGAGGCTGTCTGCAGACTTCACTTCTTGAGGAAGCTAAGGTTCTTTAATGTTTGTGTTTGTGCTGCATATGTTCTATTAGTTTGCTGCAGAGAGAGTTATCTATTCTGCCGTCAACTGCTGGGGCAGCAGCATCAGAACTGGGGACTTTAAAAAACCAACAGCAACCCAATAAAGCAGGTTGGTTCTGTTCTGGGGACGACTGTGGAAACTCTGGAGACGATGGAGCAAAGAATGATCCTTCATAAAATCAAGAATATTATGGACAACCTTTACCATCCTCTTCTTCAGACTGTCATACGACGACAGAGAGTCTCAAGTCAGAGGTTTCTTCTGCTGTTTCCACTATAAAACAGGCTGCTACAGGAGAGCCTTCCTGCGTCTGCATCCGCGACTATCCTTCGAAGAACCTTGGATAAGGAACGCTTCCACAACATTTAATGTAAATGTTAAATCGATAGTAACATAAGAGAACTGTGTATAATATTGTCAGGATGCAGGAAGATTAAGTTAGCCACAGACAAATATGTAAAAATATTTTTGAAAATAGATAAATGAAAGCTGCAAGGTGATCAAATAATTTGGTAATTAGCTCCCATCACAGTTGATGCACTCAGCATCGAAATTGGGTTAGAAGTTTAGCGCTACAAAGTAAATTAGAATGCAGCAGAAGTTATTACAAGAAATTTTATATTTTTTTAATTCTAAAACTTAAAACTTAGCAAGTCCAACATGTGTTTAGAAATTAAGTAGAAAGACAGTCCTTTAAAACGATACATGATGAATAAGATTCAATCAACTTATCTCATGAAGACTGTGCCGTTTGGCTGCACCTACAACAAACTCGATATGTATTTTAAAACAGACCGATGTTTCCATTAACTTCTAAACATGCCATAATGCGGATGAACATCTGGATGTTGGTTTTAGAAAGTCACTCAGCAACTCTCATTACCTAACACTGAAAGCTCTAAGTGGGAGGCGTGACATGCAAAAATCCCACCATCTACTGTAACCTGTAGTTTAGACAGTCGTTTATTGTGGTTGCTTAGTGAAACCTCACTGCTTGTGATCTTTCCGCTCAGACCATAAAATAATAAGATCCTGCAGAAAAGAATTTTCCCAGGAGAAAATCTGCAGCCAAATTTAAACAGCAGATCTAAACTGAAAGCTATAGGTTAGCTTTTTTTTATTTATTTCTATGTGTTTCAACTTCACTGACTACATGTACCAATTAAAATGAAAAGGAGGTTTTTGCATGTATGTAAGGGTTATGAGAAAATGTTCCAACTAACTTAAAGAAGTTGTGAAGAGGTCATCTTTTGTGAGCAAAACTTTATCTTTTGGAGACAGAATATTCAGTTCAAACCTCACACAGACAGTCTATTGTTTTGCCTTTGGCTGGGAAATCTTTAAATGCATTATGTACAAAAATATACATGTTCATGGACGCCTAGAAACAAACAGACCCTCTGCTACCCACCCACGTCAGTATATACATAGACTATATAGTACACTTAGACAGATGGTCATGAATGCATAAGAAATAAAAGAAAAACATCTCAGTTCAAATACATAAAGTACATGCCTTTCCATTTCTAATTATGCTCTTAATGGTATCTCATGTGTCCACATATGCAAATATATATACATATATATATATAAGTATATATATGGACAAAACAGATGTTTTTTCAAGCATTTTAATGGAAAAACATAAAAATACACGGAACAGCCTGAAGGGTTTAAAATCTCACAGCTCGGTGTCATAAACTGCGTTTTCTGCTTTACAGCGCACTCACACACACCCATATACATACGTACACACTACTAACAAACCCACACATACTTAGTGAACATACAGTCACCCATCCCCCCCCAAATACACACATACATATATGCACCCCTCCCCTCTGAAAAAGGCATAATTCACTTCCACATTCTCCTCCCCCACACAGTTCCTCTCCATAAAACTCCACAAATACACACACACATACACACTTCAAATACACATGAAACCACATTCACATGTGCACTAAACCCATCCTATACATACATGTTAAATATACGCTCGCTTAAACACGCACACAGTCACACACACAGCAACAGTGAAACAAGCGCAGATGCCTGCACACAACTGCAAACATACAAACGCTATTGCAAGCAAACACCCCAAAACGCATAAAGATGTAAAAACAGCAAACACACACACACACACACTCACATCCTGCTTCTTGCTCTTTCTTTACCTCATACACTTCTCAGATTCCCATTCAGGAACTTTCCATCATATCTTAAGGGTGGAAATTGTAATGTGCTTTAGCATTTGAATGATGTGTGACTCTTCATGTTGGGGGATTACATTATAGATTCATAGCACAGCAATCCACCCTTGAGTGAAAACAGCCAGCCCTTCAGATTTTACAGCTTTCCTGGATGAAAGAGGGGATGCAAGAGATGGAAGGAAATCACCAGAAAGGAGTTCATTGGGAAAAGTGCTTGGGAGGAAAATGCATTATATTTAGGAAATAGAATGAGGTGGTTCTGAAATGGTGTGACCAGAGGCATCGTCTCTACAACAAGAAAACTTAGATTAAGGACCATCTTGGCTTCTTTAAGCTTCTAGATGTACTGCATGGTACTGTCCGTCTGTCTCTTTGTCTTTTGAAATTAGATTTGTATTTACCTATCGTCTTTTCTTCCAATATCTTGATTCAGAGTTGTTCTAATTAACAGATCCTCCTTGTTTTGGCTGTGCTCTCATGCAGCCTGAGATATTTAAATCAAGGATTTTCATTTCAACCTAAAGAGTTACATTCAGTTTAAATAACCAATCAATTTAAATCTAGCACTCATCTTCACTCTTATTGCATTGATATGGCCTTGATTTCTTTTTTTCCCCCACATTACAACCACAAACTTCGATGTATTTTATTTACTGGGATTTTATGTGAAGGACCGACACAAAGTAGTACAAAATTGTGAAAATGTAGGAAAGTTAAAACATAGTTCCAAAAAAAAAATCTGTCAACTCTCTGTAAAAGTTTTCTGAGTTCTAAACTCAATACACATCTGTCTAATTACATGCTAGTGTAAATCCAGCTGCCCTGTTAATTCCCCAGAGGAGCGTTAGAGAACGTTAGTGTCCAAACAAGGATCATGAAGAACAATAAATACAGCAGACAGGTCAGAGAGAACGTTGTGAAGAAGCTAGAGGCAGAGCACTGCTCACATTGTGATATCTGAGAGTCTATTGACAAGACAGCTATTAGTTGATGCAGAAGCAGCAAAAAGAAAGTAAAAGTGGAGGAAGCTCCTCTGATCTAATTAGAAACAACAGAAACTCGTAGATCTACATGAACAAACGGATATGTTAGATACTAACTCTGCGGATAACCTTGAATACATCATTTCAGTGGGAAATGATTGTATGTGGATGCAACATCGTGTTAAGGGGTGATATCCTGCTGCAGAAACAGAGAAGTGGACCAGAGATGAAGGAAAGACGGGTGGAGCTAAATGGGAGAACCACAGAAAGACAACCAGTTAGAGGCTGTGGAAGACCACTGGGATGAGGGTTCACCTTCCAGCTGGACAGCAAACCCTGTAACTACAATGGAATGCTTTAGATCAACGCATATCCGAGTCGTGGAATAGCCTAGTCAAAGTTCAGATCAAAATCCAATTGAGAGTTTGAGTGGAGCTCGAAGATTTATGATTGTAGTTGTTCTCAATCCAAAGAAAGAACTTGAGCTAACTTGTGGCAACTTTTCAGTTGTTAGATGTGAAGATCTGTTCTTTAAAATCAAAACAGGAAAGACACAAGTAAATAACTTGTATATTAATTACATTTTTAGGAGTTGTTTGGCACTACTGGCCTTTATTAAACTAAAAAATGACAGGAAATTGGGTGAAGACATGCAGCAAATGGCTCAAACCAGGACAACCATGCTGAGGATTTTGCCAACTGAGCCACCCATGACTTTTTTAACACTATTCTCTCTTTTTATGTAACTCACAGACACGTTAAGATGGACGCACAGGCTTGTCCCATATCTGATGAATGCTTAGTCCACTGAATTAATTTGCACATCTTTAGCCTAGGCTTGATGCATCATTCAGAGCCATTTTATTCCTCCACCCAGTTTTACACCAAATCTCATTATTATTTCATATTGGACTACTTTATTATGCAATGCATTGGTCAGATTGAAGCACCGGTTTCTTCTTATCAGTAAAATATTGATGCCTGCATTTGATACACGTTCAGACCATGGATTTTGAGATTTATTGCGATAAAGCATGCTGAACCAACAGACGTAAACAAATCAAGAAGTTATGATTTCAAGACAATCTTTCAGGCAAATGTTCTTACAAAACTGCCTGGTAAGATGGTGTGACTCTTTCTAAATCCTGTGTCTGTAAAACTGGATTTCATTTTTCATTTGAGCAAATATCTCCAAGATTATGGTTTATATTATGTAAATCTGAATTCTAGGAGACCATATTACATTAATGTGATCTGTTGTTTACAGCTGGCATCACACAAGGTTATTGGCAGTCACTGATCTCCCCATGTGACAACGTGGTTCAGCTTGTGTTTAGCATTTATCCCATATTCTTATTTCTGATTCATTTTATATAGTGGGTCACAATGCTCTAATTCAAACATTGCTGTTGCACCTTAGCTTCACTCACTATCCCAGGTCTGTTTGCATTGCATTATGTTGCAATTTACATCTATGTATAGGTTTAAGTTAAAGCTAACACTTGTGGACCACTGGGTGAATAAGTTTCTTTTCTTTCAATGTATATTTATGGCAAATTTTTTGTTTTTTTCCTTGTTTACTCACCATTGTTTGCTCCTATCAGATGAAACAGCCTGAGCAGGTGGGAGGGGCTGGCCCAGCATTTCCTGTTTTAAAGGCTGGATGATGTCACTGATTGCATCATAGTGCTCTAGGATGGACGTCGGAGCCTAAAAACTGCTAAGCAACAAAATAAAATTTAAGAACCTGCAACTGGTGCTGTTATTATTATTTTATTTTTATTTTTTTGTTCACCTGTTGGACCTTTTGACTATACTACCTCACACGCCAATCACAACACTTAAAGTTGAAAGGTTCATGGAACCAAATAAAAGTTTATCAAAATTTTCTAGTAGTTTTCTTCTGGTCTTCAGCTTTCCAGTACCTTGCACAAAATCCTGCTATTTTGTAAATCACTGTGCACAAAAAAGGGAATACAGTAAAACAATTCAACAACAGGTGAAGTTTGCACACCTCTTGGCTTACATGAAGTCATAAAAAGAAGCAGTGAAAGGTAAATGTTTTTGTCGTCTTCGCAGACATTTTACCAAATTAGAGGTTCTAATGAGCTGATGACTGATAATTTCCCAAGTCTTCATCACTCTGTGATCTGTGTCAGTTCTGATGTACTCTGTGTGCTCACACTTACTGTAGTTAATTCCACCCTGCTATTTAAAAATAAAGAAGTGAGCTGCATCTATGAGAGGTTGGGGAGTTTTTCTTCACATTACAAGCTGCTGCAGAAGAATAAATGTAGCACAAAAACATATTTTTCACTACCACTCAGGGAGACTTGCTTAGAGTGATAGAAAACCTACCAATGCATTTAAGCCAGAATATATTTGTGTTACTGTTTTAAAATTAATTTCTGCTGCCTGCTGGAGCATCAAGTCAGTCACAAATCGGCATATGTTTCCACCTCACTGTTCTGTAGCACATCCGAAAGCCAACAACGTGAAATATACGTGGTTCAGATGGATATCTTTTTTCTTCATTGTCTAGCTCCAAGTTAGATCTTAAAAATGAGAAATTAGAATTGCACAGTAAGAGCTAATCAGCGACTGTTTTGAATAGAGTGATATGACTCACTACACAAAGCAAAGGCAGTGCAAGGCCATATAAACTAAACTTGCCCTTCAGCTGCAAAAGGTTTTCTATTGATTGATTCCATGTTTAATAAAATGTAAAGCAGGTGAGATTATGGCAGAAATTCTCATCTCTTCTAAGATAAATGGCATTTTTTTTAGAAAGCTGATCTGTATTTGATCATTTGTGGTTGAAAATATGAAATAACCTAGATAGCTCAGGTCTGAGCTGATTAATCTGCCAGAGTTATTCTGAGGTATTCATCATTATTCTTTTTTTCTATCCTAATAAGGCTAAAACTATAGCATTTTTGACTTCAAAGATTCTTCAGAGGAGAACATTCTTTATCTTTAATGAGAGGTGAACAAGAAGGACACTTTAGCTCTCTAAGGAAAACATCAAGGTCAGACTGAGGTTTTTGTGAATAAAAGTAGACAAAGACTTAAACAGTGTTGGAGTGCAAACAAAGGTCCTGCTGCTCTCCAATGGAAAATGTAACCTCTCATATTTGCCGTTTTAATTCCTGCATATGCACTGGTATGAACTCTGTGAGCAAATCCAAGTAATTTGCTGGACATATAGAGTAGAAACTTCAAGCAAAAGTGTAAATCTCATCACACTAGTATTGATCAGATACCAACATTCACTTTGGTACCGATGGTATCAATATTTAGATCAATATGCCCAGCCCTGATAATAGGATTCGATATCCTTTCCTCCACAGATCAGAGGGTGCAACAGAAAAATCTAAACTCTTCTGTAAAAGAATAATAAAAAAACAAACAAAGCTGAAGCAAAACTTCAACATGGTAATGACTAAAAAACAAGGATTGACTGAAAATTAGGAAACAAGAAAGGGTTGTTAAAGCAAAGTCAAAGTCAATATCTTTTTTCATTAAGATACTGTGGAGTGCTATAAAAACAAGTAGCACATGCAAATTAAATATAGAAATACATAAAATCCCTCAAGCATCTCCCAGCTGAAAGTGATAAGTGTTGTAAACTGTCATCGCACCAGCATCAGAGACTGGTTCCATCATACCAGCATCAAAGACTGGTTCCATCATACCAGCATCAGAGACTGGTTCCATCATACCAGCATCAAAGACTGGTTCCATCGTACCAGCATCAGAGACTGGTTCCATCATACCAGCGTCAAAGACTGGTTCCATTGTACAAGCATCAGAGACTGGTTCCATCATACCAGCATCAGAGACTGGTTCCATCATACCAGCATCAAAGACTGGTTCCATCGTACCAGCATCATAGACTGGTTCCATCGTACCAGCATCAGAGACTGGTTCCATCATACCAGCATCAAAGACTGGTTCCATCGTACCAGCATCAAAGACTGGTTCCATCATACCAGCATCAAAGACTGGTTCCATCATACCAGCATCAAAGACTGGTTCCATCATACCAGCATCAGAGACTGGTTCCATCATACCAGCATCAGAGATTGGTTCCATCGTACCAGCATCAGAGACTGGTTCCATCATACCAGCATCAAAGACTGGTTCCATTATACCAGCATCAGAGACTGGTTCCATCGTACCAGCATCAGAGACTGGTTCCATCATACCAGCATCAGAGACTGGTTCCATCGTATCAGCATCAAAGACTGGTTCCATCGTACCAGGATCAAAGACTGGTTCCATCATACCAGCATCAAAGACTGGTTCCATCGTACCAGCATCAAAGACTGGTTCCATCATACCAGCATCAGAGACTGGTTCCATTATACCAGCATCAAAGACTGGTTCCATTGTACCAGCATCAAAGACTGGTTCCATCATACCAGCATCAAAGACTGGTTCCATCGTACCAGGATCAAAGACTGGTTCCATCATACCAGCATCAAAGACTGGTTCCATCGTACCAGCATCATAGACTGTTTCCATTATACATACCTGCATCAAAGACTGGTTCCATCGTACCAGGATCAAAGACTGGTTCCATCATACCAGCATCAAAGAGTGGTTCCATCATACCAGCATCAGAGACTGGTTCCATCATACCAGCATCAGAGACTGGTTCCATTATACATACCAGCATCAAAGACTGGTTCCATCATACCAGCATCAAAGACTGGTCCCATTATAGCAGCATCAAAGACTGGTTTCATCATACCAGCATCAGAGACTGGTTCCATCGTACCAGCATCAAAGACTGGTTCCATCGTACCAGCATCAAAGACTGGTTCCATCGTACCAGCATCAGAGACTGGTTCCATCATACCAGCATCAGAGACTGGTTCCATCATACCAGCATCAAAGACTGGTTCCATCATACCAGCATCAAAGACTGGTTCCATCGTACCAGCATCAAAGACTGGTTCCATCATACCAGCATCAAAGACTGGTTTCATTATACCAGTATCAAAGACTGGTTCCATCATACCAGCATCAGAGACTGGTTACATTATACATACCTGCATCAAAGACTGGTTCCATCATACCAGCATCAAAGACTGATTCCATCAAACATACCAGCATCAAAGACTGGTCCCATTATAGCAGCATCAAAGACTGGTTCCATCATACCAGCATCAGAGACTGGTTCCATCGTACCAGCATCAAAGACTGGTTCCATCGTACCAGCATCAAAGACTGGTTCCATCGTACCAGCATCAGAGACTGGTTCCATCATACCAGCATCAGAGACTGGTTCCATCATACCAGCATCAAAGACTGGTTCCATCATACCAGCATCAAAGACTGGTTCCATCGTACCAGCATCAAAGACTGGTTCCATCATACCAGCATCAAAGACTGGTTTCATTATACCAGTATCAAAGACTGGTTCCATCATACCAGCATCAGAGACTGGTTACATTATACATACCTGCATCAAAGACTGGTTCCATCATACCAGCATCAAAGACTGATTCCATCATACATACCAGCATCAAAGACTGGTTCCATCATACCAGCATCAAAGACTGGTTCCATTGTACAAGCATCAGAGACTGGTTCCATCATACCAGCATCAGAGACTGGTTCCATCATACCAGCATCAAAGACTGGTTCCATCGTACCAGCATCATAGACTGGTTCCATCGTACCAGCATCAGAGACTGGTTCCATCATACCAGCATCAAAGACTGGTTCCATCGTACCAGCATCAAAGACTGGTTCCATCATACCAGCATCAAAGACTGGTTCCATCATACCAGCATCAAAGACTGGTTCCATCATACCAGCATCAGAGACTGGTTCCATCATACCAGCATCAGAGATTGGTTCCATCGTACCAGCATCAGAGACTGGTTCCATCATACCAGCATCAAAGACTGGTTCCATTATACCAGCATCAGAGACTGGTTCCATCGTACCAGCATCAGAGACTGGTTCCATCATACCAGCATCAGAGACTGGTTCCATCGTATCAGCATCAAAGACTGGTTCCATCATACCAGCATCAAAGACTGGTTCCATCGTACCAGCATCAAAGACTGGTTCCATCATACCAGCATCAGAGACTGGTTCCATCATACCAGCATCAGAGACTGGTTCCATCATACCAGCATCAAAGACTGGTTCCAATGTACCAGCATCACAGACTGGTTCCATCATACCAGCATCAAAGACTGGTTCCATCGTACCAGGATCAAAGACTGGTTCCATCGTACCAGCATCATAGACTGTTTCCATTATACATACCTGCATCAAAGACTGGTTCCATCATACCAGCATCAAAGAGTGGTTCCATCATACCAGCATCAGAGACTGGTTCCATCATACCAGCATCAGAGACTGGTTCCATTATACATACCAGCATCAAAGACTGGTTCCATCATACCAGCATCAAAGACTGGTCCCATTATAGCAGCATCAAAGACTGGTTCCATCATACCAGCATCAGAGACTGGTTCCATCGTACCAGCATCAAAGACTGGTTCCATCGTACCAGCATCAGAGACTGGTTCCATCGTACCAGCATCAAAGACTGGTTCCATCGTACCAGCATCAGAGACTGGTTCCATCATACCAGCATCAGAGACTGGTTCCATCATACCAGCATCAAAGACTGGTTCCATCATACCAGCATCAAAGACTGGTTCCATCGTACCAGCATCAAAGACTGGTTCCATCATACCAGCATCAAAGACTGGTTTCATTATACCAGTATCAAAGACTGGTTCCATCATACCAGCATCAGAGACTGGTTCCATTATACATACCTGCATCAAAGACTGGTTCCATCATACCAGCATCAAAGACTGATTCCATCATACATACCAGCATCAAAGACTGGTTCCATCATACCAGCATCAAAGACTGGTTCCATCGTACCAGCATCAGAGACTGGTTCCATCGTACCTGAATCAAAGACTGGTTCCATCATACCAGCATCAAAGACTGATTCCATCATACATACCAGCATCAAAGACTGGTTCCATCATACCAGCATCAAAGACTGGTTCCATCATACATACCAGCATCAAAGACTGGTTCCATCATACATACCAGCATCAGAGACTGGTTCCATCATACCAGCATCAAAGACTGGTTCCATTATAGCAGCATCAAAGACTGGTTCCATCATTCCAGCATCAAAGACTGGTTCCATCGTACCAGCATCAGAGACTGGTTCCATCATACCAGCATCAAAGACTGGTTCCATTATACCAGCATCAGAGACTGGTTCCATCGTACCATTCTCAGAGACTGGTTCCATCATACCAGCATCAGAGACTGGTTCCATCGTATCAGCATCAAAGACTGGTTCCATCGTACCAGGATCAAAGACTGGTTCCATCATACCAGCATCAAAGACTGGTTCCATCGTACCAGCATCAAAGACTGGTTCCATCATACCAGCATCAGAGACTGGTTCCATCGTACCAGCATCAGAGACTGGTTCCATCATACCAGCATCAGAGACTGGTTCCATTGTACCAGCATCAAAGACTGGTTCCATCGTACCAGGATCAAAGACTGGTTCCATCATACCAGCATCAAAGACTGGTTCCATCGTACCAGCATCAGAGACTGGTTCCATCATACCAGCATCAGAGACTGGTTCCATTGTACCAGCATCAAAGACTGGTTCCATCGTACCAGCATCAGAGACTGGTTCCATCATACCAGCATCAGAGACTGGTTCCATCGTACCAGGATCAAAGACTGGTTCCATCATACCAGCATCAATGACTGGTTCCATCATACCAGCATCAGAGACTGGTTCCATTATACATACCTGCATCAAAGACTGGTTCCATCATACCAGCATCAAAGACTGGTTCCATCATACCAGCATCAGAGACTGGTTCCATTATACATACCTGCATCAAAGACTGGTTCCATCATACCAGCATCAGAGACTGGTTCCATCATACCAGCATCAGAGACTGGTTCCATTATACATACCAGCATCAAAGACTGGTTCCATCATACCAGCGTCAAAGACTGCTTCCATTGTACCAGGATCAAAGACTGGTTCCATCATACCAGCATCAGAGACTGGTTCCATCGTACCAGGATCAAAGACTGGTTCCATCATACCAGCATCAAAGACTGGTTCCATCGTACCAGCATCAGAGACTGGTTCCATCGTACCAGCATCAAAGACTGGTTCCATCATACCAGCATCAGAGACTGGTTCCATCATACCAGCATCAGAGACTGGTTCCATCATACCAGCATCAGAGATTGGTTCCATCGTACCAGCATCAGAGACTGGTTCCATCATACCAGCATCAAAGACTGGTTCCATTATACCAGCATCAAAGACTGGTTCCATCGTACCAGCATCAGAGACTGGTTCCATCATACCAGCATCAGAGACTGGTTCCATCGTATCAGCATCAAAGACTGGTTCCATCGTACCAGGATCAAAGACTGGTTCCATCATACCAGCATCAAAGACTGGTTCCATCGTACCAGCATCAAAGACTGGTTCCATCATACCAGCATCAGAGACTGGTTCCATCATACCAGCATCAGAGACTGGTTCCATCATACCAGCATCAGAGACTGGTTCCATTGTACCAGCATAAAAGACTGGTTCCATTGTACCAGCATCAAAGACTGGTTCCATTATACCAGCATCAAAGACTGGTTCCATCGTACCAGCATCAGAGACTGGTTCCATCATACCAGCATCAGAGACTGGTTCCATCGTATCAGCATCAAAGACTGGTTCCATCGTACCAGGATCAAAGACTGGTTCCATCATACCAGCATCAAAGACTGGTTCCATCGTACCAGCATCAAAGACTGGTTCCATCATACCAGCATCAGAGACTGGTTCCATCATACCAGCATCAGAGACTGGTTCCATCATACCAGCATCAGAGACTGGTTCCATTGTACCAGCATAAAAGACTGGTTCCATTGTACCAGCATCAAAGACTGGTTCCATTGTACCAGGATCAAAGACTGGTTCCATCATACCAGCATCAAAGACTGGTTCCATCGTACCAGCATCAAAGACTGGTTCCATCGTACCAGCATCAAAGACTGGTTCCATCATACCAGCATCAGAGACTGGTTCCATAGTACCAGGATCAAAGACTGGTTCCATCATACCAGCATCAAAGACTGGTTCCATAGTACCAGGATCAAAGACTGGTTCCATCATACCAGCATCAGAGACTGGTTCCATAGTACCAGGATCAAAGACTGGTTCCATCATACCAGCATCAAAGACTGGTTCCATCGTACCAGGATCAAAGACTGGTTCCATCATACCAGCATCAAAGACTGGTTCCATCGTACCAGCATCATAGACTGGTTCCATTATACATACCTGCATCAAAGACTGGTTCCATCATACCAGCATCAAAGACTGGTTCCATCATACCAGCATCAGAGACTGGTTCCATCATACCAGCATCAGAGACTGGTTCCATTATACATACCAGCATCAAAGACTGGTTCCATCATACCAGCATCAAAGACTGGTCCCATTATAGCAGCATCAAAGACTGGTTCCATCATACCAGCATCAGAGACTGGTTCCATCGTACCAGCATCAAAGACTGGTTCGATCGTACCAGCATCAGAGACTGGTTCCATCGTACCAGCATCAAAGACTGGTTCCATCGTACCAGCATCAGAGACTGGTTCCATCATACCAGCATCAGAGACTGGTTCCATCATACCAGCATCAAAGACTGGTTCCATCATACCAGCATCAAAGACTGGTTCCATCGTACCAGCATCAGAGACTGGTTCCATTATACATACCTGCATCAAAGACTGGTTCCATCATACCAGCATCAAAGACTGATTCCATCGTACCAGCATCAGAGACTGGTTCCATCATACCAGCATCAGAGACTGGTTCCATCGTATCAGCATCAAAGACTGGTTCCATCGTACCAGGATCAAAGACTGGTTCCATCATACCAGCATCAAAGACTGGTTCCATCGTACCAGCATCAAAGACTGGTTCCATCATACCAGCATCAGAGACTGGTTCCATCATACCAGCATCAGAGACTGGTTCCATCATACCAGCATCAGAGACTGGTTCCATTGTACCAGCATCAAAGACTGGTTCCATTGTACCAGCATCAAAGACTGGTTCCATCATACCAGCATCAGAGACTGGTTCCATCGTACCAGGATCAAAGACTGGTTCCATCATACCAGCATCAAAGACTGGTTCCATCGTACCAGCATCAAAGACTGGTTCCATCGTACCAGCATCAAAGACTGGTTCCATTGTACCAGCATCAGAGACTGGTTCCATCATACCAGCATCAGAGACTGGTTCCATCGTACCAGGATCAAAGACTGGTTCCATCATACCAGCATCAAAGACTGGTTCCATCGTACCAGCATCAAAGACTGGTTCCATCGTACCAGCATCAAAGACTGGTTCCATCATACCAGCATCAGAGACTGGTTCCATAGTACCAGGATCAAAGACTGGTTCCATCATACCAGCATCAAAGACTGGTTCCATAGTACCAGGATCAAAGACTGGTTCCATCATACCAGCATCAGAGACTGGTTCCATAGTACCAGGATCAAAGACTGGTTCCATCATACCAGCATCAAAGACTGGTTCCATCGTACCAGGATCAAAGACTGGTTCCATCATACCAGCATCAAAGACTGGTTCCATCGTACCAGCATCATAGACTGGTTCCATTATACATACCTGCATCAAAGACTGGTTCCATCATACCAGCATCAAAGACTGGTTCCATCATACCAGCATCAGAGACTGGTTCCATCATACCAGCATCAGAGACTGGTTCCATTATACATACCAGCATCAAAGACTGGTTCCATCGTACCAGCATCAAAGACTGGTTCCATCGTACCAGCATCAAAGACTGGTTCCATCATACCAGCATCAGAGACTGGTTCCATAGTACCAGGATCAAAGACTGGTTCCATCATACCAGCATCAAAGACTGGTTCCATAGTACCAGGATCAAAGACTGGTTCCATCATACCAGCATCAGAGACTGGTTCCATAGTACCAGGATCAAAGACTGGTTCCATCATACCAGCATCAAAGACTGGTTCCATCGTACCAGGATCAAAGACTGGTTCCATCATACCAGCATCAAAGACTGGTTCCATCGTACCAGCATCATAGACTGGTTCCATTATACATACCTGCATCAAAGACTGGTTCCATCATACCAGCATCAAAGACTGGTTCCATCATACCAGCATCAGAGACTGGTTCCATCATACCAGCATCAGAGACTGGTTCCATTATACATACCAGCATCAAAGACTGGTTCCATCATACCAGCATCAGAGACTGGTTCCATCATACCAGCATGAAAGACTGGTTCCATCATACCAGCATCAGAGACTGGTTCCATCGTACCAGCATCAAAGACTGGTTCCATCGTACCAGCATCAGAGACTGGTTCCATCGTACCAGCATCAGAGACTGGTTCCATCATACCAGCATCAGAGACTGGTTCCATCGTACCAGCATCAAAGACTGGTTCCATTATACATACCTGCATCAAAGACTGGTTCCATCATACATACCAGCATCAAAGACTGTTTCCATCATACCAGCATCAAAGACTGGTTCCATCATACATACCAGCATCAAAGACTGGTTCCATCATACCAGCATCAAAGACTGATTCCATCATACATACCAGCATCAAAGACTGGTTCCATCATACATACCAGCATCAAAGACTGGTTCCATCATACCAGCATCAGAGACTGGTTCCATCATACCAGCATCAAAGACTGGTTCCATCATACCAGCGTCAAAGACTGGTTCCATCGTACCAGCATCAAAGACTGGTTCCATCATACCAGCATCAAAGACTGGTTCCATTATACCAGTATCAAAGACTGGTTCCATCATACCAGCATCAGAGGCTGGTTCCATTATACATACCTGCATCAAAGACTGGTTCCATCATACATACCAGCATCAAAGACTGGTTCCATCATACCAGCATCAAAGACTGGTTCCATTATACCAGTATCAAAGACTGGTTCCATCATACCAGCATCAAAGACTGGTTCCATCATACCAGCATCAAAGACTGGTTCCATCATACCAGCATCAAAGACTGGTTCCATCATACCAGCATCAAAGACTGATTCCACTCAAGGTGTTTCAACACAAACACAAGCTGTTGGTTACAGGGTGTCCTAAATTTTACATTAGTTAGAAAACTGATTTTTCTCAAGTATTTTCTTATTCATTTTAACAACGTTTTCACTGGAGTTGCACTGAGCAGTAGCTCGTATAATCGTATAATGAGCTCAGCAGATGCGCAGTTCCACCAGGTGTTTGCTAATTGCTGCTGGCTAGTCTGAAGGAGCTGAGTGGGGCAGTTGAGAGGCAGGGCTGCTCTGTGAGGTGGAAGATTGGAAACTGCAGCTCTGAGGAGGAGCTTCGACCTCAAAGGTGCTGCTAGGTACATGCAATCAGATGAATTGTTGCCATGGGAGATTAAAGGATTTCTCAAATATACATGAAAAAAATCAAGGCAACATTCCAGTTATTTTATGTTGTTGTTTTTGAGGTAACATTACAACATGATATAAAGCTCAAAAAAGTACATTTCACATAATGCTTCCCCTTTAAAAAAGTTTAAAGTTCCTCTTTAAAAGAGTTTTAGTCAGAGTGTTTAATATTCGTGTGCAGAGGAGATATGTGTTAACTTCAATGATCACACCACGAATGGGGACTCAGAGAAAAGAAAGAAAAATATCAGGAGAGGGAAGGAAAAGAGATGGGCTTGTTGTTGACAGCCTGTCGGTTTGAATCAAGAACAATGTGAGGATGAGGTCTACTGCATTTTGACATTTAGTCTTATGTCTGCGCAAACACACACACACACACACACACACGCCCACACGCCTACACAGTTGAAAAGTAAGGAGATTGCAAAGGGAATTAGAAAGCAGAATTAATTGTTAATGTGGCAGAGGACTCACTGAAGACAGCGATGATCTGAACACTGGTAGGAGAATTGGAAGTTTCACTAATAAAGCAAAGAAAATGCAGATTTAAGACTGAAACACAAAACCTGGCCAAATAGAATAGAATAGAATAGAATAGAATAGAATAGAATAGAATAGAATAGAAGTGAAATACCCACAGTGAGGAAATTTAGGTATGCCATTTTAATCAACATAATCAGTTTATTTGCAAAAAAAACAAAAACAACTAAAAAGTAAATCACCTCGGTGTTAAAATTTGTGTTATATGTCAGAATTATTACACATCATAGACGACATCAACTCTCATCTGTTATGTTAGAAAACAACAAATATAAATAATATTCATCTTGAAATATTTTGCCTTTCATTCCATTTTCTCTTACTGAATTGCTCCGAAGTAACCTGTTACAGATATAAATGCATGTTTTATATTACAGGACTATCTATCGTGACACTGCTTACACCTACACACTCCCGTACGCAGGCAGACACAACGCCTGACTAGACTAACGCAATGACACGGAAAGATTGATTCAGACTCCTGAACAGGACATTTAATATCAAATAAAGCTCTAGGATTTGTTCATTCTGAGTCCCAAGAAGAATATCTGTTTGGACAATTTGTTATATTTGATAGTCTTTTTCTGTCCCCAAAAACAACAAAACATTTTTTAATGAGTATTTGTTTGTTTGTTCATTATACCGTGATTATGCTGCATAACAGAGGCACAGAAAACAAAACCCATGCAAGGAGGGAAGCCCACAAACAGACAGGCAGAGGCAAACTGAAAGGGGAAAAGAGAAAGAGGGGGGGGAAAGAGAAAGAGTAAAAACAGGAAGAACTGCAGCGCAGCACATCAATCATTAGGATGATTATTATGGCAGTTGTCATGGCAACATTCTCCCATCCCCCCCTTTCTCTCCTTTCCTCTCTCCATCTATTTCTTTCTGTTTCACTCTCAAATCAATTCAAATGCACTTAAATGCCAGTGTGGGCACAGAGGAGATGCAGTATGTGAAGAAGAGTGCAAAACAAAACAAAACAAACGGGGAACGAATGCCACTCAAGAGGACGAAAAAATAAAAAAAAACAAAATTTCTGAAGAAATTTAGCCGGGGCCTGCCAAGGCGCGCCCGTCGGGCTTGGGCCCGGCGTCGTCACGCCACAAATCGGCGTCGACGCCAAAGAACGCCGCAACGTAACCAGTGGCACGCGGAGAACCGCAAGAACGTTAAGCGAGGCGGACGTGCACCATTCGGTACGATTTAAAATGTTGTCAAGGCTTTTATTTTGGAAGTTTTGTTAAACTTCATTTCAAAGGGCCAAACTAATCCCATGCGTAATAGTCCTTGGGTTAAAATAGTTATATAATGCTCAAAACACAAGTAGCTGACGTAAAAATATTCAAGGCTTTTATTTTGAAATTTTCAGTATGCTCCATTTTAAAGTTCCGAACTAATCCCATGTGTAACAGTGCTTTGGATGAAAAAGTCATATACGGCCAAAAAAAGCAATTACGTCATGTAAAATATTCAAGGCTTTTATTTTGAAATTTTCAGTATGCTTAATTTTAAAGTTCCAAACTAATCCCATGTGTAACAGTGCTTTGGATGGAAAAGTAAAATAAAGCCAAAAAGAGCAATTACGTCATGTAAAAATATTCAAGGCTTTTATTTTAAAATTTTCAGTATGCTTCATTTCAAAGGGCCAAACTAATCCCATGTGTAACAGTGCTTTGGATGAAAAAGTCACATAAAGCCACAAACAGCAATTACGTCATGTAAAAATATTCAAGGCTTTTATTTTAAAATTTTCAGTATGCTTCATTTCAAAGGGCCAAACTAATCCCATGTGTAACAGTGCTTTGGATGAAAAAGTCAAATAAAGCCAAAAAGAGCAATTACATGATGTAAAAATATTCAAGGCTTTTATTTTGAAATTTTCAGTATGTTTCATTTTAAAGTTCCGAACTAATCCCATGTGTAACAGTGCTTTGGATGAAAAAGTCATACAAAGCCAAAAACAGCAATTACATGATGTAAAAATATTCAAGGCTTTTATTTTGAAATTATTATTATGCTCCATTTTAAAGTTCCAAACTAATACCATGTGTAACAGTGCTTTGGATGAAAAAGTCAAATAAAGCCAAAAAGAGCAATTACATGATGTAAAAATATTCAAGGCTTTTATTTTGAAATTTTCAGTATGCTTCATTTTAAAGTTCCAAACTAATCCCATGTGTAACAGTGCTTTGGATGAAAAAGTCATATAAAGCCAAAAAGAGCAATTACATGATGTAAAAATATTCAAGGCTTTTATTTTGAAATTTTCAGTATGCTTCATTTTAAAGTTCTGAACTAATACCATGTGTAACAGTGCTTTGGATGAAAAAGTCAAATAAAGCCAAAAAGAGCAATTATGTCATGTAAAAATATTCAAGGCTTTTATTTTGAAATTTTTGTTAAGCTTCATTTTAAAGGGCCAAACTAATACCATGTGTAACAGTGCTTTGGATGAAAAAGTCAAATAAAGCCAAAAAAGAGCAATTACGTCATGTAAAAATATTCAGGGCTTTTATTGTGAAATTTTCAATATGCTTAATTTTAAAGTGTAAAACTAATCCCATGTGTAACAGTTACTGAGTTAAATCAGTTATATACAGCCCAAAGCAGCAATTAGTTGTAAAGGCCAGTTCAGTCCTGATCTGTTTCAACTGAGTATTCCACTATAGATAGAACTACAGTGATGCGTATTCGTAGTCCTAACCAGCAGCCAATAGCCTCTTGAGTTCCGTTGCTATGGCAAATAATGGTCTCAGCAGGTGTGAGCTCTGAGCTCTGAGCTGTCAAACACACAAGTGTGTTTGAGCAAACACACTTTACTGAAAAAAAGCATTGGAAACAAATCCTTCTTGTTCGGGAACCGTAATACATATTCGAAAAGCGTTTTAAGCGTATGACAGTTCAATGTGTCTTCTGCGATAGTCCCGAGATTCATATCTGTACCTCACTCAGAGCATTTACAGTGATGAGAGAAAGAAATGTTGTGCCCAGATATGAACCGAGATGGGCTGTCACTCTAATGTGAAGAAAAATGAGAAACTTTGGGTCGCTTAGAGGCAAATTGTGGACAAACCGTAACTGGTATCGACGAGCCGTCTTCACTTTCGAAGAGATCACAGACGTATCTACAAAATGAAATTTGAATGGCATTTCTAGGTGAATTTGTGACGACACAGCAAATCCTCAAAAATAGGGTATTTCTAGGATTTTTCCCATTGAGTTATAATGGGTTTTTTTTCGTAGTTTTTTGCGAATTATGTCGCCACGTTAAGCCCAAATCCCACCAGAAGTAATAGCTGGAATGGCGTGAATTTTCTGCAGGTTTTGATACCTCATTTGTAGGTGTGCACCAAGCGGTATGAGCCGCATTAACGGTTACGGAAGAAAAATAAAGAATAAAGAAACACTTTCTCCGACAATAGCAATAGGTTCCTGCCATTGCTTTGCATGGCAGGCCCCAATAAAATATGTGCTTGATTTGAAATGTCATGGTATTTATTAAGACGTGCAACGTGGAACAGTTTTAGGGTCTTCATTTTCAATGACGATGACTGATAATGGCATAAAATGAAAATGAAG
Organism: Xiphophorus maculatus; assembly: GCF_002775205.1. Classification (NCBI taxonomy): domain Eukaryota; kingdom Metazoa; phylum Chordata; class Actinopteri; order Cyprinodontiformes; family Poeciliidae; genus Xiphophorus; species Xiphophorus maculatus. Next base: position 10,223,311 of record NC_036448.1, read on the forward strand.
AAAAAGAAGTTTCCCCTAATGAACTGTGACTCTTAGCTACTCTCAGCACTCCATTAACAGTAAGCAGACATGTTCAGTGTCTGTTCAGTCTGATCTGCTCCAACTAGACAGAGAGGCACTGCATGCTTTCATGAGTCTTATCAGAAGCAGCATTCAGCTTCTATGCACCACAAATCTGGAACAAACTTTAAGAAAACTGTAAAACAGCAGAAATACTGACTTTCTTTAAATCTCGACTAAAAACCCACCTGTTTTAGAGTTGTAACGGAAACGTAATCTATTACGAATTTAACGATGGCACTTGATTAAATTTATTGTTTCCATTGTTGATTCTATGTTGCATGACTTGTGTTGTTTTTATGTAAAGCACTTTGAAATGCCTTGTTGCTGAAATGTGCTATGCAAATAAATAAATCAAATTTGACAAAGTTTCTAACAGAGAGGCTGGAAAGCAACGTTCCAGGATCAGCGTGACAAAGACCTTCAAAACCTTGAAAATGGAGAAACACTCCATTCTTATCCAAACCAAGTTGAGTAGGTTGAAAATACAAAGAGCCTCACTTGATCTGCTGCTTCAAAAGCAAGTGAATATTTCTCTCCAGGTTGTACAAACAAGCAGAAACTACTTTCTAAAATTCCACTACGAATGACGCCGTAAGTAAATGGATTCATGTCATTTTGGGGGAAATTAGTTGTGAAACGTACAGCTACAATTTTATTTATTTGGAATTAATAAAATAACATTTTGCAAAACCATTTTGCTTTTCAAAATGGCTCCTTCCTCGATAGATTTAGAACATCGCTTTTATTCCTCCATGCTTGACGTTTTTGCATGCTGCATCCTTCACAGCTTGTCTCATATTTACAATGCTTCAGAAAATATTTCTTCTTCACTTGTTTTGTTTTTGTTTTGGTTTTTGTCACGTCTTAACCCTTTCATGCATGAATTATGATCCTTTGTGTCAGAATTTTTTTTCCATTTTTTAAAATTTTTTTCTTAAGGCATAAAAAAGGTAGGAATTTTTTTTTGTAAAAATATATATATTTTTTTATTTTTTTATTTTTATGTGATCAATTGTAATTTTGTCCAAATACAAAGTTGTTATTTGAAAAATACATCAGTAGTATTGTTCCTTAGGGGTTATCTGATGTCACAACATTTTTTTTACTTGCAAGAGTCGTCTACAGTAGAAGGAGGGACCGGGTCGGTTCTCATGCTTTTTTGTCTGTCGGCCATATTGTATTTAACAAAAATAATTTCTTGCATTTGCAGCTGATGGCCAGTAGTTGATGGTATATTTTATGATGCATTAGTGTCCACTTCAGTGGTCTGTGTGCATTTATAACAGAAAAATCCACAGGAAGCACAAGAAAATGGCTTTTAGATAGCTGTCCACTGTAGTGACCACTATGCATGAAAGGGTTAAAGGTTTCAGATCATGAAACACATTTTTAAAATCATATGAGAATAACCAGAGTAAATACAAAATAAATCTTTTTATTTTTATAAATAATTAATGTTTTTAACAGAAAGAAGCTGGACAAACCAAAAGGTTGCATCACCGTGGGGATATTTTTGAAACTTTTGTTGCATATTTGTTTTAACTCAAGCACAATGAGGGGTTCTCAAGAATGATCAGACTACTTTTGGTTAAGGCACAGTTTCCAGGTCAGATGTAGGTCCAGACTTTGACTAGGTCACTCAAAAAAATCTTCGTTTTTTTTGCCATTCAAAGGTGGAGCTCCTGCTCTGTTTGAGATTTTTGCAGAATTTTCTGTTTGAGAACAAAAGTCAAGGTCACATCAATTAAGGCAACTCATCCTGGTCCTGATACAGCAGAGTACGCCCAGACATCACTCTGCCACCACCTTGTTTGACTGTTGACATGATGTTCTTTTTTATAAAACGGTGTGAAAGGCGTACATGTAACATTAAAGCACACACAAAAAATCTGACCTTGAACATACATATTTATACACAGATGTAAACGATTTATTATTCTGACCGTCACTGTTAAAAATGTCTTTACATGAAGTTACATTGAATGAATATTCTAGAATTTCTCTCCAGAATGCCTTGCTGGTCTTTAAATTTTTTTATGCCCTGCATTGATTCAAGGAACCTGATGCCAGATGCAGAGAAGCAGCCCAGAGCTTCAATATTTCACATGAGGGTTGTTTTCTTTGGTATGTTTAATTTTTGTGTCTGTGAACATAGAAGCTGCTGGGCTTCACCGAAAAGTTCCCGTTTTTTCTCAAGCGTTGTGGCTGGTCTATAATTTTCTTTCTACGCTCCAGGGACAAGTCTCCCTTTCGTTGCCTCTGGTCCATGATCAGTGTAATACACACCATGTCACCAAACAGCACAACGACTACTTGTCACCCCTTATGTAGGCAGACTCACTGATTACAAGCTTGAATGTTGTGTAATGCTAATTAGAGGACACATCTTAGTTTAAAGTGGTTATTATTTTTCAATGTTTTCTGTGCCATCGTTTTTGTTCAAACCTAGTTTTTTTTTTTTTTTTATCTTTTCACTTTTGTTCGTTTAAGTTATTTCAGTGACCATTTGCGGGGTTTCAGTCATTACCAGGGGGTTGCAACAATGTTTTCCATGTTTGTAAGTCACCTTATGTTGTTTCTGAACAAAGTAGCAGTTAGCATTAATTATCCAGATTGAATTTGAATTGCAGTTCATTTACTGGAGCTCCCTCAAATTCGGAAAATTAAAACATTATGTTATTTCTTCATTTGCCTACCAGTATAGTACGTAAATTAAAACAGTTTTGAGGTCTTGTACAGTATATACGTATATATGTAAAGTTCAATTACAAACCAAGCCAGCAGGGGGCCCTAAGCAGCTTCATATTTTCTTCCTCCTCCACTATGGGATTGGCCCTGGATGCAATTACTAAAACGAATGTAAACACACGGCTAAAAATGTGAAACTTGGATGAGATTTGTATTTTCACCTGCAGGGAATACAGAAAGTAATGTAATTAAAAGGTGAAATCAGAACAAGGTAAAGAGATAAAACTTTTTCCTTTGTTTTTTAGAACCTTCCTTAAAATTAGGCTTTTATAATCTGATGCCTGTCTTTGAATGAAGCCAGCAGTGATTTCAAAACCCTTTGACAAAAAAATTTCCCCACATGTTGCATCCGTTTTATTATAATAAATAAGATGATCTGATTGTCTCACTGCGGTCTCAGACAGACAGGACGATAAGCTCCACCGTGTTTCTGTTTATCTCCTGTCAAGTCTCCAGCGTTGTTGCCCCTCGCTTATTTAACATATAAAGCTAACGTTGTAGCTATCGGTAACGTTACTGTTCAATGCATTTATACTGCGGTTGCACAAAATAACTAAAATAAAATAAAAGACTTAGTTTTCTGTGGGATGCGTTCTAACAGCAGATGGCGCTGTAGCTGCACAGATGAGAGTCTGTTGGGCTCAGCTTGCAAAGTAATCAATAACTTACACACAGTCTCTACCTATAGCTTACTGTAATAATATTTCAATAAACCGTTCTGTTGACCATTACCTTCAATACTGCTGTGCTGTCGTAATGACTTTTAGGGAGTTTTATTTAGTCTTTTTTGTGTATTTCTTTTCTATCTTTTTCCTGAGCCATCAGGATTTTGCAGTGTTGGATCAGAGGGAGTTGTTGGCAGAGATAATTACCTAGGAGGTCAGGCTGCTCTTTGATTTCTGTTATTTTTTTATTTGAAGAACAAAATTGGTTTCATCCCGCAGCCTGTTCTAATTGGAGTGCAGCACAAGTAGGCTACATCATTTGTGATTTTTGATGGAACCGAAGGCTTCATCCAGAACACAAGGAAAATCTTTACATGTAAAAGTTTAGAGTCTTTGCATCTTAGATTTGCAGAGCTTTACTAAAGTTTAATTCGTCTTCAACGTTTTTTGCACAAACACCAACCAATTTTACATGTTTTTTTTTTTTTTTAATAGACTTACACAAAGTGGAGCATAACTTGTAAAGCGGAAGAAAATTGAGCATTTTTAAAAATATAACTTTGATGTGTAAAGTGAATTCAGCCTTCTTTTTTCTGATTACCTAACATCCAGTTCAGTGCAATTAATGTAGAAATCACATATTTAAAAAAAATTGAGCCCATATTTATTTTCAGTAATATAAGTCACAGTCTTAGAGGTATCAAAGCAAATGAGGTAAATGAAACTACTTATTTTTCTCTCAGTTAGTCCTGTCTTACTGTAAAAACATATGACGCACCGTTTACAAAACAAAATATTTCAATGCTAAAAATCAGACTCTGTGACCTGCATCCATCCCTGTACGACCCCTGAACCCAGTTGTTCTGCGAGCAGCAGTAACATCCAGCCGAGGAGATCTGACACGATGCATGACTTTAACTAATGTTTGCTTCCGAGCAGACTAAACCACCACACCTTAATAAGTCCACCGAAGGGTTTGTGCAAATATTTGAGCAATCTTGAGAGTGTTTGACTTGAGGTGACAGCAAACTGAGCTGAACACCAAAGATGTACAAAAATATAATTGCAGTTTAACACTTAAACCTTAAGATGTGCTTGCAAACAATATGGCTGGGCAAAAAGAGCTATAGAAAAATCACACTGTGTTACACTGAGAAAATAATACTAATGCTACCTGTTCCTGCCCTGCTCTGGACTCATTCTAAAGATTTTTAACCAAAGACTCAACAAAGATTTATTTTAGAGCCACATAAAATAAATCATCTGGAAATTGCAAAATCCACATCCAACAATCTACTCATTTAAGCACTTTTTGCAAGTGCTTAAAGATTGACTTGGAGACATTACAAGGCAGAGCAGTCTGAGTGCTTGGAAGAAAAATATAAAGGGAAAATGGAAGACTGAACAATTCTGCACGACAGATTTTGAAGCCAAATGTATATTTATTTTTAAATGCAGTATAAAAATTTAGAACACTTTAGAACTGACCAAAGTCGGCCAACATATCTATTTCTGTACTTTAAATTTACAAAAACGTGAACAACAAGCTAGATAATCACAGTCGGTAGATGTTCTCTGTAATCTTGGAAAGGTTTTCTGGAGTAATATATTTCATTATAACACTTGCAAGTTTTGCTTCCCATATTTAGTTGCAGGCAAAAGGATGTCAACAAGTAGCAATAACGCATAAACTATAATCTCCACACCAATAAATACATGACCAGGTCATGACTGGGTGGATAGGCTGGTTGCTGGGGGATTAAAGGAAGCTGTGTGTTATTTAGGCTGCAGTTCAAAAGCAGAATACATATTTCAAGATGTGAAAAAGAAACTTTACCATCATTTTAATTGATGAGAGGAGAGGAACAAAAAAAGAACAAGCTGCAGAGTCAAGAATGCACAAGTTTCATTTTTATTCTGACAATAAACCAAAACTTTGTGCAGTACACATTCATATAGACTCCATATAATAAAAAAACAATCTGACTTGATTTTAACACTTATTTCAAGTTAAACAGTGAAATACAGAAAGTATTCATTTGTGTTTTTTTTTTACAAATGCAACCCTTTATGTCCTAAATTTAAAACCACCGCCTGGATATTTTGTGTTTATTTTAATTGCACGCAGTTCTTTAAATGTCCTGTGAGTAAATATATTTGCCCATTTATCCATAACAACTGGAACTTTCCATATCTAGCATTTTCGTAATTTACCGCCTATTAAAAGAGTGCCCCTCAGATTAATTTCCCTGCCAAGGACGGGAGTAAAATTACCGTAATGGCTGGAAAGAGCAACGTTTCCCATTTTAAAAAACGTTGGAATTTTTCAGATAGCGCAAAGTGTGGCGGAATTACGGTACTATAAATTTGGCTGGATTGTCGCCGCTAAGTTTAGGATTTATAGGGTTACAAACATCCAAACTAGCAATTCATTTAGGAACCCTTCCCCAAATCGGACTCCTGTAGTTCTTACAGTGTCTTGATATCAGCACCTGAAGCTCGCTGTGAGTCAAAAGACAACAACTGGTCTCTAACGCTAAAGAAAAACGTATTTCCCACGTCTGTTTAACTTGATTGGCCAGTTTTCATCTGGATGTCATTAGAAGTGTTTGCTTTGTGAATGGCATGTAAGATGCTCTTTTTGGGGGGCCATGTACAGACTCTGTTTTTTTTTTAGTAAGTTGTAGTTTACTGTTTCTTTCCAGTCACAGTCATCGTTCCTATAAATCGTACCAGCTCCATTTGATGTATAGTACCTTAAAACAACCACATATTGTTTTCATATGTTAATTTGAAAGCAGTCATTTTTATTTCACTTGTATTTTAAAAGATGAAAGTGGTGTTGAATTCACTGCCAGAAGAAGGAAAATGAGCTGGAACATAGAACTTCAGAAGCCATTTATTCACAGTTTCCGTTTAAAACAGTTTTTTATATTTAAGTTTATTAATATTCATCTCATAAGAATGATAATAGTATTATTTTAAGTGGAGTATTAAAATATGCGTATTAAAATATGGAGAACATGACAGGTTAGTGTGTGAGACTGTATCCCAGTGTGTGTTTTTCAGGCTTCTTGTTCGTCTGCGGACGATTCTTCATCCTGTTGTGACGACTGCGGAAACTTCTCATCATTTAGTCACAACACACATTCAGCACGCAGACACAATAACGCCCCAAACCGAACGTGTAACAAATACACACATGAACAGTCGATGTGCACAGCAAAAATACGGGGAGGAGTGAGAAACAATACAGAAAACGATGGCTGCACTTACATGTACTGACACACACACACACACACACAAAGCCTGGAGTGAAGGCGGTGACACTAAAAGCTTTTTCATCCTCTTCTAGTTTGTCTTGGATCTGTTATCACATTAATTTCCCCTCTTTCTTCCCGTTTCCACTCCTCTGTTTTCTTCTCCTTCTGTAGAGAAAGAAAAACATGAATCTCATTAAAAGAAATCCAGATGTGCTTAATAGTCCTCCCGGGACCAACAGACGGAAAGAATGGAGAACCTTTACGGCCTTTTTTCCTTATGATTCCCGTGTAAGCAGCTTTTCAGCAACACTGTTGCTCATTTACCGAGGTGGAGAGAAAAAAAAAAAAACACAACTGGGGCAAACTAGTAAAAGGTTAATGGGGTTTGACCTCTGTGGGTGTTGCAAAAGGTAGGCAAAATTGAACATTTTCCATCTTTACATACAGCTTGCAGTCCAATCCAAACACAAAGCCTCTTTAAAAGCCTAAATGTACAGCATTATATAGCGCTTGTCTAGTCATACTGGCCACTTAAAGCGCCTTACACTACAACTACATTCACCCTGCCGCACTCAGTTGCACACATTCATTCACTGACAAACAAATTGACGACATGTGACTGGGGGAAGCTGAAATCAAACCTACAGCCTGCAAAGACAATAACCCTACAATGAACCCTCCCAAAAAAGGTGTTTACATGCAGTGTATAACGACTTACTGTAATCAGACTTAACATTTTCTGATTTAAATCAGTTAGGTTTCATAAAAATGTATTTCTTGTATATGAATGAATTACTTTAGTCAGTTCCAGAAGTTTATACTATACAGCTCTGGAAAAAACTGAAGAGAGCCACTGCACTGAACCCCATTGAAAACCCCATTGAAGCCACCAAATATTGATTTCTCAACTCTTTCTGAGTTTAAGTATTAGTATTGTTGTTTCTAAATGCATATGAACTTGTTTCCTTTGCATTATTTGAGGTCTGAAAGCGCTGCATCTTTTTCGTTATTTTGACCATTTCTCATTTTCTGCGAATACTATATACTAATTTTTTGCTTAGAATTTCGGAAACATTTTGCCAGTAGTTCATAGAATAAAAGAACAATGTTCATTTTACTCAAACATAAACCTATAAAAAGTCAAATCAGAGAAACTAATAATATTGCAGTAGTCTTAATCGTTTTTCTAGAGCTGTATATTTCAATACCTTAACAATAATAATGTTAAGTCGAAATATCTTTAAACTGTACGGCTGCAACTAGTGATTTTAGGTGATCTTTTTCCACCTTTCTCACCTGGACTTTGGTCCATTACTCTTATAAGTCATGTTTGCAGGTCACTGTGCTCACAGACACACTTTCAATGGGCCTGCTTATTTTCAATGGGACAGAGATCACAGCTTCATAATGGCTACTTCATAACATTGCCTTTGTTGTCCTCAAGCCACTTTGTAGCCAATTTGGTGCTGTGCTTAGGGTCACTGTCCACATGGTAACCCTATTTGTACCACAGCTTTAAATTCCTGGCTGACATGTTGAGAAATTGCTTCAATACATCCACATAATGTTCTTTGGTTATTATCCCATATATTTTGTAAAGTGGACCAGTCCCTTCTGCAGCAAACACCCGCTCAACACGAAGTTCCCAACCATTTACTTCACACCAGAGACGTTCTCGGGCTTCTAAACTCCCTGATTTAATCTCAGATGGTAAAAAAAAATCGCCCTATTTCTTTACTACAAAGCTACGGTAAGGTAAGGTAATTTTATTTACATAGCACATGTTCAGCAACAAGGCAGTTCAAAGTGCGAGATATCAAATTACAACTTTATTATGAAGTAACAATTGCATGAACTTTGTCAATGAGTTAGCCATTTTGCTGAAAGCATCAATAACATTAGAAAATGATGGATATGAAAACTATAAAGAGAGGATTCTTATTCACACAGCACATCTTCTCATCAGTGGGGAGTTCATATTGAGATTTATTGGCGTGTGCAGCTTGTATCCATTGTTAGCCCCAGCATTTGCAAGCTAGCAGTAGGAAAACATCGCCTGTATGATGAAACCAGGATGTTTTGACCTCGGTTGTTCCACACCAGTTCTCCTCTACCTCATTCACAGGTGGGCTTGTGTTGCAGGGACCACATCAGTATCTGTTTCCACCCCTATAACAATAGCCCCCTTTTGTTCCTATCCATTCTGCTCCGTCTGCCTCCTCCTCTTTCAATCCTATGGCATTCCCACCTCGCCTCATCTCAGAGCCCCTCTACCTTCCCCCTTTCGACACACGTCTCTGTTTTTCTGCTTACATCCAGCCCTTCTGTTTCCCCCAAATTAAATACAAACTACAGTGCAAGTTTATTACGACTGCTCTCCTGCATCCAGCTGTACCAGAGGGTCATGAAGAACTCTGCGCAGGTCAAATAAGCATTCATGGAAACCGTATTTTAGGAATCCACTTTCCTAAAATACTTTCCTTTTGAACTGCAAAGCATGCAATGAATTAAGGAGTATAGCAATTAAATAAGCAGGAGTAATGACCTATTAGAAAAGATAACAAAAATGAACATTTTAGTCACAGTCTAACATTTGTGGGCTTCAAGCATAAACAGCTGATTTTTGAATATCTAGATGAAAAATCTTGCTCGGTGATGTAGAAGCCATATATAATTTGTGCCAATAGCTTTCGTTGTAACCACTACTGCGTATGTGATTTGAAGATTGCCGAAATTTGCTTGATTTCAGCACAATAACCCGAAGCACAAAAGGGAGTGCACCTTTGTGGTTTCTAAAAAGCCTGAGTTTTAAGCCATAACTCCTTCATAGCAGTTGTTTTTCAGGCAAGGCAGACTATGGTTCCTTGATAATTACCGTTTAAAACCTGACTTTTGTGTTTACTTGCTAAACTTGTCTAATATTTGAAAAAGAAACTGGATGACTTTTAATATTTAGATTTGAAAAAAAAAAAGACAGGAAAACAAGAATAAAGGAGTCAAATATTTTTCAAGGCAGTGTAGCGTCTTAATTTTGGGATTTTTTCTAACAATTTTGTGATTTTTAACCCTCCAGGTTAAAAGACTAGACTGATGGAATTAGGTATTTTTTAAAAATGTTTTTCTATTCCCCACCACTCTGCGTTTAGCTCTGCCGCAGTGCTGCTGAGCTAAATCTGAAGCCTCCTCTTTCACTGCGATGTATATAGGCTAGTCCCAGATTAGTAAGTGAACTGGGTTAGTTCTTCCAGGGCTTGATCTGCTGCCTCTGGGACAATGCACCTTCTTCCATTAAAAAACGTGTCTCCTGAGAGGAAATCTGCTGAGCACACTTATAACTCTGAGGATGGTGTTTTGGGACAAGTAAAACACATTCTGGGTTGGGGTGTCTTTCATAGCGAAAATGCTGCATAAGTTTCATATTTCTTGTTTGAGACAGAACCAGATTGTCAAGGATAAAAGTTTGCATTTGCCTCTGCAATCGGGGACAGCTGATCTCTCTGTCGAAGCTGTTACCTTCTATTTTTGTATGTGTAGGCCCCAGAGTTTCACTGAGATGGCACAGGAAAGTGAAAGTCACTGGAAGGCGGCGCGGACAATCCTGTCACTGAGCGGCTGGGTGGGGCGGAAGTTGTCCCCCAGCATCCCGTCGTTTCCTTCCAGCAGCTCCGCCCCCTTGATGTGCGACCGTAACCTCCGAAACTCCTCGATCTGCAAACAGAGAAGTGAAAAATAAAAACAAAAAAGGCCCCAACCTCACAGTTCACTACAAGGTTCACTGCTACATCTGAGGGTATGATGTTGTTGGATTATTCAGACACTTTTCTCTTTATAAAAGGTTTTATTTCTCCAAAGCATTAATGTTTGAGACAATTCAGGTAGAAGGTGTGTAGGCGATGCATGTCTTATCTCTGGTCTGCTGAGGGAACAGTTTACGGTTTTGTCGTTCTTTGGCCAGAACGTTTAAAAATCAAAGCCACAAGCAGAAAAAACCTGAAAATGCAACTTCCTTTTTATGTGAAATTGCTGCAGTTGCAGATTGCATCTCTTCTAGACACACGTAACAGAGAGAATGACCCACATCGCTAAAACAAACAGCAGTTCTTGAACTGCTGCGTAATTGGTTGGCTGTCGAAACTTTTACGGCGCCCTCTAAATGTGCAAAGGCTGTGGGCATGGCAACTGGTGTCTGGCATGTATGTGTACACATTCACTCTGCACACACTCACTCTGCACACACAGAATGAGTGTGTCTTGTAGCAATTGATAACAACAGGATGTTTGAAGTGCATTTTCTAGGAAAGCAGGACTTGCTGGGGTTTTTTATGCTTTATTAGGTTCATCCAGTTAAAGCATGATGAGAAACCTTCACACCACTAGATGAGTCTGTATGTTCAGTGCATTTCATTTTGCACACCTAACATTATTTGCAGTATTTTTGGCCAGATTATTCTGACAGTTGTTGAACCGGTAGTCTGTTGGTTTAGGTCAGAGATGAAATCTGAGATAAATATGGGAAATGTGGAACAAGAAGCAATAAAAGGATAGCTAAGATTAACAAAAAATTAACAGTTCAGATGAAAGCACTGCGGTTTTGTAAACTAACATTTTTTAGTTCAGTTTTCTTCATTCTAATCTCATGGATTCCAGTAGAAAACCCTGATGATGAACGAAAGTGGATGATGTAGTTCGCTTGGAAAACAAGAAATGTCAACTAGACTAGGCAAGAATTGGAAGAAAAAATATATATCTACGTCACTGTTGCCTTTCTCCTGCATGATCAGACATTGAGCAAAAAGATAAATTATTTTTTATTTACAAATGAAGGGACGCACACCAATTTTTGCTTTTCAAAATTTTAGGAACCGGTGAGCCCACACGAAAGACATGAGACATAAATACGTTTCATTACTGAACAACAACAACACAACTGGCCACTGCGGTGTTACCTACTGATGTCCACATGTCCAGATCTGTTTAACAACAATGGAAGTTGCCTTTATCAGAGTAAGTCAATCGCATTTATCCGTCCATGTCCGGATTTGCTGCAATCAGGAGCCACTAATAGCTCATTTGAACCCCTTCTAATTGTTCCATTATGCTGAACCGCAGGAGAAAACTGGCTCTTGTTAAGTGCTTCAGCTGACATGCTCATAGTCTAAATCCTTCTGTGTTGTTGTTGTTGTTGTTGGCCAAAAAAAAAAAAAAAAATTATTACATTGTTCCTAATCTTCATTTTAAAACTCAGTGTGAAATGAAATACAGAATTCTGTTCATGTCTTAAAGTATGGATGCACGCATATTTGATTAAGTCCAAACAAACTGATTCATCGTCTTCAGATCTCGCCTGCTTTCTTTTCGCCCTGTGCACCCGCACCGCACACATGGCCTGAGGCGGGACTGGCAGAAAGACCTCTTTGTGAGAGCATTTCAAAGGGTTAGCAAGCCAAAGTGTAGTCAAGATGAAAGACATAAATAAATGTCAGAGGGCTAGCACCTTTATCTATTACAACAACAAAAAAACCTTTGGAAGAGAGCCACGAGTCAACCAAAGGTTGAATTAAAGTTTAAATCAATCAAAGGCAACATGACAGACTTATGGATTGGTAGTGGGAGGAAAGGCTTCCTGCATGGAGCCGTTTGTGGAGAATGCCAGAAAACTGTGGTTCATGCTCCTGTAGAATAATATTAATCAAAGACGGATTGGGCAGTGTATATTTTGTTATAAAAAGCTGGAGAAAATAAATAAATATAGGAGGCTAGGTGAATCAGTCATTAGCTAGATGATTAGTCACACCTCTGATTTGTATTGCTGCAACCTTTATTTTCAATGTAAACAGTTTATGCTTTCTTCAATGTGATGGTGGTTTCAGACTGAGAGAGAGCCACTAAAGATGAAGAAAACCTTAAAAAAAAAAAAAAAAAAAAACATTTTTGCTTGTGGGAGAATCCAAATGTCTGACTCCATACCTGTAGCTGCGAGATGGTGAGGGGATAGCGGAAAAGTATCCAGGTCACTTTTTCACTACAAGGCGGTGTGGTCAGAGATCCTTCATACACCCAGTAGTCTCTCAGCAGCGGGTCTAATGATCACAAAGAGAACACTTAATCCTCAACTATACCGTGTCGAAATGCTGGCTTTTGCAAGAACTTAATAGGTTTCCCTCCCTTGCTCTTTTTAAATAAGAGCAAACAGACCTGACAGAATTTAACTCAAATGGGAATGAGGGATCGTTCTGTATTTATTAGGGGCTCAAGAGAGGCACAAACTACAAAACAAGTTAAAGTCTCAGGAATTTATCCGCTGGCTTTAGTAGTGATAATAAAAGGGAGGAGAGGACCAACGGGAACATTTGATTTGATGAAACTATGAATTACAAAGAGAACATACTGCACTCCGATGTGGCAAAAATAATGAATGCGTCAGACATTCTGAAACCCTCTTTCCTTCTCAAAATACCAGTCAGATGTTTCGCCCTTCCTCCCCCCACGCTAGCACCGACTTTCCACCTGCTACATCAGAACAACAATAGTCATGTTTTGTCTGCAGATGTTATGTTGCTGTCCAATTTCCTTGAAACTTTGAGCACAAAACTCTGGTAGTTATTCTCCCTATTAACATATTTGCCACATCTTGTGGGTTTTGCATATGCTAATATTAGATTGATGCTTTCACTGACAGATGTTTGATAGAACTATGTGCATGATGGATTTTATGTAGCTTGTAAACAACTTCCTACTTGACATTTTGTCACTTTTTGCAGTTTATAAATGAAGAGAAACATTGCTGGCATTGCTAGAAGCAGCTAGCTCAACAAAAGGAAGCAAAGCTTACTGTTTCCCCAACTTGCAACTACACACCCAAAATTTGTCCTGTCCAGTTTGACTCCTCCAAATATTGTTCTTGTTCTTGCAGCCAAATATAGCAAAATCTTTTTTTCCCAAGTGAGCAGAAACTGAAAATGCGCATTCTTGAAACTTAATCAATTACACATTTAATGATGGAACTTGACTTAATGTCATGGTTTGATTGTTGATTCTATGTTGAGTCCCAAAGCAAAATTTTGTGAGAGGTGTACGGAGCCTGGTGCCGGAAGAAAAACGGCGAGTGACTGAGGGTCTTTGCGCGTAACACAAACCCTGTAATTTCTAGACACTAACACGTACCATAGAATTGCACAAAAATCCGTGAGGGACGGCGGAGTCCCAGAGCGAAATTCTGTGAAAGAGGTACGGAGCCTTGTGCCAGAAGCCCATTAAAATGCTGTGTACATTGTTTTAAACTATGTGATTGTGATCGTGAGTGGGAATAAAAACAGCAATAGGTATTTTGTTCCATATAACACAGTAGGAGTGTAACAGGTAAACCTTTTATGGATGCAAACTCGACTAAAAACCCACCTGTTTAGGATTGTATTTGAAACGTAATTAATTACAAATTTATTGATGGAACCTGACTTAATGTCGTGTTTTGATTGTTGATTCTATGTTGCATTGTGTTTCTGTGTTTGATATGATGTAAAGCACTTTGAAAACCCTTGCTGCTGAAATGTGCTATACAAATAAAATTTGATTGATTGATTGATTCTTGTTCATTAAAAAGGTGTCAGCTTTTGAGGTAGTGCTTCTTTCTTGACATCCTCTTAAGAAAGAAGCAATTTTCCATTTCACTGTATAAACTGGTGGTTTAGCAGCTTCCACTTCATGGTAAAAGTTGTCCCAAAGCCACTTTCCTTTAATCTCATGGTCACATTTTTATTCAGATTATTGAAACATGGGAACAACTGTTTGTTCCAGCATGGCAGCAATCCCAAACACTTATTGATGTCATTCTTTTCAAACGGCTAGAACCTTAATCCAATTTTCAGAGCATTAAATTATGTCAGGAAACCAACCAGTTTAAATGAACTGTACTAACTCTGATAAGAAAATTATGCCAAAAGCTTACTGACGGCTACAAAAGGCATGCAGTCGAGGTCCACATTGCTTCATATCGGTGAATTTAGATGCATTTATTTGACCCTGTATGATTTTTATCTTGTACAGATCAGAGGGAATCAACAGCTTTATTCTAGAATAATCTAAAAGGGATTTTTCTGTTTTACTACAACAAACATTTATAAACCTGTTTTTCTATTCTACATGTCTCTAATTTACACGGGCGGCATCCAGAAGAATCAGTGTTATTTTCCCATATGCTATTCTGTTCGGCTGCTAACTCAAATATTTGAGTTAGCAAATATTTGAGTGTTGCTCAAAGATTTAGGGTTTTAACTTGAACATGAAGATTTGAGATCAAATCATGTCTGTCTTACCAGGTAGGAGCGTGTTGGGGTTAAAACATGGGATTATCTTGTTCTTCCCCTAAAGAAAATGCAGTGGCAAAAAGAAGCAGTTACGTTCACGACACATCAACCCTCACGCCGCGATTCTGAATAAAATCTCTGCTGTTCGCCATCACACAGGCTTCACCTTGTACTGCAGGTCTTGTAGGACTTCAGTGATGGCCTTTAGGCCCAGGTGCTCTTTGCCAATCTGATACAAAAAACACACGCATTTTGGGTTTCAGCACAGACTTATCACTGCTGCCGGTGGCTGTTTTCACAATGTCAGCTGCCTTTTTCAGCAGAGATAAGTCTATGTTCTGTTATCATGCAGGAAGAAAAAGCGGAAGATTAAAGAACAGACATTGTAGAAAACAGGATGTGTGAGACTGAGACCGCAGGAGGTCAGGAATGACTGGGTTCAAAAGAATGAGGTGTTTTCCTCGGGTACCGTCACTCATCACAGAGCCGAGCTGCCACTTCATAAGAGATCTTAGTCAGCTAGCATGAATCAGCAGGTGATATTTTTAAGCAATAATGAGTCTTATTCACCTCACTTGTAGTGGCTGTAATGGTGGTGCCTTATTTATGCGTAATATGAGATTATCAATGTGCTAATTAATAATATTTTGCAATTTATTAACCATATTACTGGACGAAAGAAGAATGATACATAAATGCGAGCACTAATTTCCATTTCCTGAATAAAATATTCACTAAGACCTCTAACCTCTTCAGAAAAAAAACAAAGCTCTGATATGATCTGAGTTCCAGGTGTACTTACCTGGACAAAAAGTGCTATAATGAGGATTCCATTCTTCTTCCCCAAAGCATCTTCTAGTGAGTTAAAGAGAGTGCTGTTCCAGTGAATCAGATGGAGCTGAGGACAAAACAAAAAGACAATACAACATAAACTGCAACCTTAAGGGCGTTTCTAGTCGTTAACACGATGAGTGTGCAGGAAACATCAGATGCTTGTGATGAACTCCTCGTCTGGTTTACGTAAAACAAAGACTGACTGGAAACTGTGAAAGTTTCCAAGTGAAAAGTCTAATGAACTGGACATACCCTGATTTCTCTGTAAAAAAAAAAAAAAAAAATCTAATTTCGCCAAAATTTGTTGGAAAAATTACTTTTTTGGAATCCCATTGTGTGCTACATTTACAGCTGAAGCAGAGTTTTTGAATACATTGTATAAAAAGAAGGTGACTTAGAATTACCAAAATGACTTACGCCAAATCGAGAAGCTTACAAGCACTGAGACATTTTGTGAACACCCACATGATGATGCCGTCGCTTTGCAAGCTTCTGCAAGTTTAAGCTTGTAGATCTCCACAGATGTGGTTCATCATTTGGGTTTATCTGCTCAAATAATGGCATGCAAGTATAAAAATCAAGGTAATGTCCATCCATATTACAATTTAGTAACACTTTATGAGTCTACACATAAAATCATAAAATAGATGCCATCATGAGGAATATTCAAGCAACATTTTAAGACAACAGCCAGGAAGGTGAGCTTGTTGGGCACAAGTGGTGTAATGATTCTAAACATGCCATCAAAATTCATCCTGACAACAAAGATGATATCAATCCCGTTAGAAGTTATTTGGCAGAGATTTAAAGGTGCCTGTGAGCAAGGCGACCTACAATCAGTTAAACCAGTTCCTTCAGGAGGAATGGGCCAAAGCTGCAGCAAACCATCGTGAAAGGTTGTTTTTTTTAACAACACCTAAATAATTAGCCAGTAATTCTATCGAATTTTACTCACTATCGGAGTGAGTAAAATGCCTTTGAGCTAAATTTGAATCAAGTTATTAAAAATGATCTAAAAACCTCTCTTTGGAATTATTCCTAACTGAGCTAAAACTAAATTACATTTCAGTCGGACTTTTACGAAGAGAAAGGGAATGTGTTTTTTAATGCAGTGTGTCTGAACATTTGGTTTCAACGTTGTCTGCTGCTTTCGGGGAAACCTGATTCTGCTCCGATGTCAGCTGGTTAATTTTCCATCCTGCATCTTCCTCTTGTAAGATAAGCTAATGGACAACATGAGGGCAGCAATATTCACTCTGGAGAGGACTGGCTGTGGACAGCCTGACGACAACTAAACAATTATCCATATTTATTTGTTTGTTTGTTTCTTCTTTTTTTCCTAAAATATATTAAATGGGACTTTTAAAAGCCAAAGCCTTATTTTCAATTGCATAACTCACAGCAGCCAAATCGAATATCAAGAGAAAAAAAAAGGCAGGCAGAAAGCATCACAGATGTTTGATACAGCGACCTCTAGTGGAACAAAGTATTAACTTAAACAAACTGAACACCACCAGGCCTAAAGTGATTTTTCTTAAATGGATATTGTAGATTTTACTTCATATTGAGGTTCTGGGAAGTAAATATCTTAACCTGTGGTATAAAACTCGCTTTGATGGAACAGATTAATCTTCCTGGATTTCTTTTACATCTTCAGTTTGGGAAAGTCATGGATGCATATCGGGAGGCAATAAAAGCACATTTTACATCATCATTCCTGGATAGACACACCCTTAAGGATCACTTTGTCTTTCACTCAGAGAGCTGTGTGTACTTTCAGAACATGTAGAAAAAAGAGGCAGGATTTATAACTTTGTAGTTTTTACCTGATCAACGCACATAATATGTGTTGTAATTTTTCCTAAATTTGGTTGAGATCTGCATCCCAGTCCTCATGCGGGTTAAATAAAATCAAAATAGTTGCGCACCATGTTATCTTCCACATAAGAGCTGACTAAGATATGAACCTCTCAGATGTGTACGTGTGTAACGAATACATGAAGACTAGTGAGAATGACGTTCCACACACCCACTCTAACTTTGTCAGAGTGGGTGAGTGAAGTCATTTTTATGTTTTTATGGTTCTTGCTAGGTCATCCAGGTTGCAAGCCATCTCTCTAATCTTCAAAACACACCTGATAAGGTTCTCTCTGTGGACTGAAGGCTTAATCTCGAGTTACAGAGGCTGCTGGCTGATATCTTACATTAAAAAAATCGGACAATGCCTGTGAGCTTTATGAGTCGCAAAAGGATTCGAAATATGAAAAAGGAGATCTGGAGATCCCTCCTTTTCTGTATTCCAAATAAATGATAGTCGCAAAGATCAGAGGAGTTACTTGTTTGGGCTCAAGCAGCTCCAATGTCATGCGTATAAGGATCAATGTCTGATCCGGAGGTATAAACACACAATGTTTTTCTTGGAGCAGGGTGTGTTGCTTGTCCTGTGTACCTCCATAGGGAAAGCCTTGAAGTTGACGGTGTGCTCTGATCCTCTCTGGTTCTCTTTGCCCCAGTGGAATCGAACCTCGTGAAGCTCATACTCATGATCACTAGGCAATGGACCCCCAGTAACCACTGACAAAAGCAAAGGAAACCACAATGAGGTCTAAGCAAGTGTAAACAGGAAGCAAAGGCATAATTCAACATGTAGAGAGCGACTCAGCAGGGGAGAAAATGGGTCATATGGGGTTGGACAGAGGTGATTTTGTTTTCTCTTGTAGCAAGTAACACCAATAAACCACAGAGACTAACACCGATACCTGAGCATGCTTCTTGCATTCTCTCAGCATGTCTCCTGGGACTGACCTGACTTGGACTTGAGAAGGATGTGGACAGTGTGCCCGTCGTTGATGACTTCACAGTCTCGACACACCACGTAGTTTGGTGTTAAGCCAGCATCCAGGAGGGAGGGGTCATACTGCGCTTCCCTTGAGTTGAGATTAATCGGAGACTGGTACTCGCCGTTGGCTGCTGGGAAATGGAGTCCCCATTCTACACCTATGAGTGAAAATCCACAACAAACATATATGTTTCCATCCAAGTCTGATTCGTAAGCTTGAACGATTGTCGTGCATAATGCGCTGCCTTGCAAATATACTTTCACCTTTTAACTGGATCTTATTTCATCCCATTGTATTTAATTGTGAAAAGCCAACGCGGTGAATAATGATACATTAGAATGAGAACAACAGAAAGTTTTGAAAGTGGTAATTGTATTGTTAGCAAACCATCTTTTGCTAAAATTACTCCTGCAGGTTTTGTGTGTTAAGTTCTTCTTGACTCCGATCTTGCTTTTATTCGTCATATTGAACAAATAATTAAAACAGGATGGTACCATCTAAAACACACAGCCAGAGTTCGTCCTATTCTCTCCCTCGCTAATACTGAGACTCTGAAGCCTGCTTTTATTTCCAGCCGTATAGACTATTGTAATGCCCTGCTTTCTGGTCTCCCTAAAAAATACCCTGAACAGCTTTCTCTGTTACAAAACTCTGCTGCTCGAGTGCTAACCAAGACCAGAAGTTCAGGCTCACATCACACCTGTTTTAAAATCATTGCATTGGCTCCCAGTACGTCTCAGGATTGATTTTATGATTCTCTTACTGGTTTTTAAACGGCTTAATGGTCTTGCACCATCTTACCTTGCAGAGCTGCTAATACCTTACAGAGGTTCCTCTGCAGGCCCTGAGGTCCTCTGGCACCGTACTATTAACAAGCCCAAGAGTCAGAACACACACTTATGGTGAGGCTTATTTCCAGTATTATGGCCCCCGTTTGTGAAACGGTCTGCCAGAGAATCTGAGGGCCGCAGAAAATGTTGCTGTATTTAAGAGACCCGTCTTTTTAACTGCATTTTCCATGCAGTTGTGTGTTTTCCCCTGTGGGGTTGGGGTGGGTAATTGTTTGTTTGAATTGATCTGTACAGCATTTTGAGCTGCTTTTAGAATGAAGGGTGCTTTATAAATAAAATTGATTGTTTGATTGAGGTCTTTATTAGTTTTCCTCATCTAGAGACAGAAACTTTTGCTCATTCCTCTTTGCAAAATTGCTCAAGTTCAGTCAGATTGACTGCCACAAATTCTCTATTGTATTTAGTTCTAGATTTTAAATAGGCCATGCTAACACATGTGTTACCCTGATTCGCTCCGCTTTAGCTCTGGTTGTGTGTTGTTTGCAGCCTCGAAGAGGATTTCTTCCAGGATCGGTATGTTTCTTGATCTTCCTAATGCAGTTTGTCATTTGAGACCTTCACAGAACAGCTGGGTTTATACTGAAGTTAAACTACACTGAGATGAGATCTAATTACTAATCAGGTGGCTGCTGAAGACAGTTGGTTCCACTAGATTTTGTTTGGAGGTAATACGTTTAAAAAAAAGGTTGAACGTCAGAGTTTGGGGTTGTTGCGTCTGTGTGGTATGTGTTTTCCCTGGAGCGTGGGGGTGAGCTGGATGCTCTCTCACACCGATTCATCAAGCTTTAAAAGGTTACATCCTGGAAATACCGTATGTATTTCTGATGTATTTTATTCACAGAGACGAAAACCCGCTGTTTTGACAGAGGATGTGGCAGTAGAGGTGATTCAAAATGGCACTACCTACTTACCTACTCATTTTATTGTTTGCATAAGTCATTTTCTGCCGTCCTTTCTCGTCAAGTTTGAAATTAGTTTCTTAGAATATTAAAACTGAAACCTGTGATGGAGTATTCTGATGGAAATGATGAATCGGGGTGGTTCTCTCTACTCTGTTTTTCATGTTTGGATTTGAAACAAAAAGTACTCTGAATACGTAAGACATGCTATGTCATTAAATATGTAAAATCCAAACCATTTTAACAACGGTCCAGCTGCATCGTCTTTATTTAGTCTTCCATCTGAAACCAAAAGGTGGTTTACCACCACATTTTTGTGATTTAATGACTCTACTGGGTTACTAGGTGTCAAAGGAATGGGACTAAACCTATTCAAATACTTTGAGAAAAAATAATAATGATAATGTTTCGTAATAAATAAAAACAGGTTTCATTTAATGAATTCACCAATAGAATCCTTCAGATTGATTTAAATCAACTTTGTCTTATTCAAGAGTACCGTGATCCATGAAGAGCGCTGATAAAAAAAAAAAAAAAAAAAGGAGTCTCACGTGAACACATAAATAAGTCTCTCCTTTAGTCAAAGTCAAATGTTTTTCAGTTGATTTTGTGGTGCATCTGCTGTCTCTGTGCCTCCTGTAAGGTCCATCCAGCTTTCTGTTTTCTGAAACAGGACGTCTCACTGTAGTCACTGCTGTGACTGTGAGAGTGTTGAGATCTTGAAAATGAAACAGGTCATGGTTACAGAAACAGGGTCAGATTGTCCTACCCAATACAAGTAATCATAAAAGAAACATGCAAGCATGCATAAAGAGTATAGAGACTAAGATTTTGTATATATTTGTCTGTAGAGTATCAGATGGAATCTATTGCTTATGGATGCAAATTCATTGTATTTACTCTGACTGAATGTGGAAGACGCCATGATACTCATCAGTGATACTCACAGTCTGGTTTCACTTCAGTTTTGAGAGCGACATCATCACACAGTGAGAGCAGAACACTTTGCAGTGAGTTTTTAGGAAGAGGAAACAATCACTTTAAAAAACTTTAGTCCCTCCAAAAGACAAGCCGAGTGAGAGTTTAGAGAGTTTATAGAGAGCATGTGCTTTTCTGCAGCAGGGACTGATGCCTTTCTCCTCACCATTGGAGAAAAGAGGGGAGGCTGCCACATTCCCTCCTTCCTCAGCAACTAAAGCCATGACAACAGTTTTCTGAACACACACCGGGTTTCCTTGCAGCACTGAAAAGACTAAATTCACCCTGCATTCAACTCTGCAAGGCCCAGTAGAGACGATTTGACTTTCTTTCCTCTCATTTTGTCGTTTTAAGATCAGCCAGAGCTCCTTCTTTTACTTATATGCTTATGTCAAGTTGTGGTTACAAACTTGCTAGCTTAGCCTGCCAGAAACTCGTTCCCACTGGATAAAAAAAACACTAACAACCAGAACATCCTGACATGTGCCAAGAGAAAAAGCTGCATCAGTATTCAGTCCATACCTTAGCATGGACTGTTATTGTTTCGGGTTTGTGTTTACACAGTAAAGCTCTCCACGTGGAAAATGGAGTGGAAAATATAAATCTGTTAAGTTTTACAAACAGTAAAATCTATTTTAACATTGTATTTCTTCACTTATGGATGAACTGAGTCTGTGTAGATTTTACCTGATAACAAGCTTGTGTGAACTTACAGATGCATACAAATTCGTTAGCACTTCTGGTAAAGATGTACCCTAAAATAAATCTGTTTTTATTGTATAGCAACACATTTATAATATGAACATTTTTTGGGGAAATCCAACCTCTATTTGACTAAATTCACTCAAAGGGAAAAAACTGCCACATGAGAAAATACGTGTTTCTAGCTAAATTACTTTTGTTTCTGTGTTTTCTACCACATATTTTGGATTAGTTTCATGCTGATCGACAATCCATTTTAAGAGATTCCCTCACGCCAAGCACTCAAACGAGGTTTTAAAGGTCTTCAGAAGAGAAACAGGCCGACACCATCATTCATCCTCCACCAAACCTAACAACAGCCATTTGGATTTTTCCACAAATTCATGCTCTGCTTCATACCAAATCCATCAACATTGTTGGTTGGTCAAAAGCTGAACCTTGCCTAAGCAAAGCACACAATTCCAATTTAAGTCCCTGGATAGTTTATACGTTGTGAAGGTAGAATTTCACTCCCAAATAACCAGTTAGCATGTAATCAGGGTCTAATGGTTTTCATAGAGGCTGAGAGGGCAAGAAGATTTTACCAGGGATGAAAACAAAAGTGTTTGTGTTGCTGCAGAAAAAAAATTTATTTTGGTTTTCAAGTCAGTCATGCAACTGTTCTTTAAAATGTGTCTTGCTGCAGTTGTTTATTCCTAATTAACCCAGAATGTGAAAGCATGAAGTTTAATGGGTTCATATAGGATTCTTGTGGTATTTTCTTGTCAAACAGTCACATCTAATCCATGCATTGAAAGTGTTTCGCATCACTGGGCATACTTACAGGAACAGTCACAGAATTGCATCAGAGCTCTTCCTTGGATGCTCAGTAAAAGCAACAAAAGAAGGAAGACAAAGTGAAACAAGACAAGAATGACGGTTTGCATATCTGTAAACTTTACTAAAATGACTGTTTCAAACTAGGAATCAAGTTGGTAGCAATTATGACAACGTCCACATTTCCTTTAACGATACAGAAAGGTCTGATCAGAGCTACAGTAGCTGCACGGTCTTGCCAAAGTTTGAATACACCTTGAACTTTTTCAGATGTTATTATGTTACAACTGCAAACCTCAGTGCAGATTGTTGGATTGTTGAGATTTTTTTTTTTTTTTACTTACACAAAGTAGCACAAATTTATGAGGTGGAAGGAAAGTGATGGCTTTCAAAAAAAAAATTTAAGCAACATTTTAAAGTGTCGTGTGCATTTGTAGTCAGGCACTGTGAGCTGATACTTCTTGCAAGTTGTTTGGGAAATATCTCTTCTGACTTTGCATATCCAGAGTTACATTTTTGCAAATGATTTTTTTTTTGCAAAATACCTCAAGTTCAAACAAATTGTACGGAGTACATGTGAATAACACTTTTCAACATCTCATGCAAAATGTAAGCAGGATGTGTCTAATAGTTGTCCCGGTTGTATTTAGGGGCATCAGATAAGAGGGAGTTGAATACAAATGCATTCCACACTTTTCAGATTTCACAATTATACGAGGATTTGTGCACCACTACATCATAATTTGTGGTTGTAACATCATGAAATGTGGAGAAGTTCAAGAGATGTGAATAATTTTTGCTATGACACTCCCAGCTCTGTAAGAACAGCTGAAAAAAGTCTCACATTTCTCAACTTCTTCAGCCAAATGTAGTGCCTGACCTCAGAGACGACGTAAAGGAGGGGCCTAGCTATTTTACAACAACAAGCAATGTTGCAGAGGCCGTGCAAACTTCAAATGACATTTGAATTAATTAAGCATACATGAAGGCAACATCTTCACCTAAAAATCAGCAAGTGAAAATAAATGGAAACTTTTCAGAGTCTTCTGAAACGTGATTTAAGCTCCACCTTGTCGCCCCTCCGCACCCCCCTCCAGACTCTGACTCTCAGCATCCCATCGTGTGCACGCAGAGACCAGCCTACCTTCCTCATAGCCCCAGTCCAGCTCATCTTTCCCAGGGACATAGTCTGACTCCTCGTTCACGTTGTCGGCCATGGTGCCTTCCAGCTCCTTCGCTTTGGGTAGAAACAGATTCGTGTTCCCAGCTCTCTCAGTCACGCTGGTTTAAGTTCATTCACTTGCAGACAAAGTTAAGTCTCTTCAGCCTGCTGGGAAGATTCCTTCAAGTGTATTAACTTTCTTTTTTCTTCTTCTTCCTTATAACTTTGTCTTTAGGTTGGTTGTTATCCTCTTTGTTATTCTTAAAAGTCTGTAATCCGCCTTCTTCCCTCTCTTTAGTTGTTGTCCACAAAGCCACTAATGGATGAGAGTGGAGCAGTCAGCCTGTTTCTCTTTCCACTGTGCTCCTCCTCCTCTCTCTCTTCTACTCTCTCTCTCTTTTTGCGCTGCTGTATCTCTTCCACCATTTCTTTTTTCCTTTCTCTCTCTGGTTCTCTGCAGGTGTGCCTGACCACTGTGGCTTTCCTCCACAGAAAGGCAGATAAGTGCAGCTTTAATGGGAAGCAAATGTTACTCATTGTTTCAAGCCATGTAGTCCAGCATTGTGTGTTGTATTGCCTTAACCTTACTTCTGTTTGGGGTCTCCTGGCAGTATTTTGTATGTCTGCATGTCGGAATGCAGGCAGGAAGGTCATGCTGGTGTTTCTCTTGGAGGCCACACACACCCACCCCTGGGTGAAGGAAACGGTAGAGAAAAATAGACAGAAAGCAGCAGAATGTACAGAATAAAAGCCCCGACTGTTCTCCCACCCTGATGACTTCAAGATGGACATAAAAAACAACCTAATTCTCAATAACTCAAGCTTTAGCAGGGGTCTCGAATTACGTCTCAGGCTCCCCAATGTCCACCGTATTAATTTACAAAAAGAAAACAGAAATGGGGCGTTGTACTTTTCTGTGCTCTTGTTTTCAGAAATATGTTTGAAAGTAAAAAGTTGACTGTCCCTCTAGTTCTTTTCTCCTCTTCTTTCTTTTCCAATCCACATCCTGCAGGCTGATGATGTTAATTACCCTACATTCTTTATATGGAAGCTGTCCTTGGAGCTATCGAAATGAAGGCGAGCTCCCTTGTTTCCTTACAGTAGATCTAAAAACAGAACCTGAAGTCCAAAACTGCACCCTGACTGAATGTGTCTTCTGCCCCACATATGTATAAATATATAGGGTTTTTATGTAGCATGAATGTTTATTGCCCTACAGAGGAAGTGTGAAGCAACATGCATATAAGTGTGTGACCTCTATACTGAGTCAAATCTTTTAACAACTGAACACGTCTCCCCCTGCTGGCTAATTAACAGAATGCAAACCTTCTTTAAAAATGAATAAATTAAAACTAAAAGCTACGCAATTAATTTATGGAAAGTCAACCATATTCCTTCCAGTTTATAGGCAGCATTTTACAGATTTGAGAATGGCTCTAATTAAAAAAAAAAGAATTCAAGCTACTTTTCAAGACTTAATTCTGTATTTATATGTAATCTACAGTAAGATAAAAAAAAAAAGATAAGAAAAACACAAGTAAAATAAGTATTTTGATTTCTCGCTGTTCTATTTGATGTAATATTTGCACACACAATGGCATTCATAGATGTAAAAATAATTCCTCATGACAGACAATGTCTGTTATAATAGATTTAATCAGTGGGTTTTAATGATAAATTAAAAAAAAAAAAAAGACTGAATCCCCTGATGAGCGATGCTCTATTTCAGCAGGAAAAATTCAGTCCGATGTGGAATTAATTAAATTTTGTAGCCAGCAGAAGAGTTACCATGGAGCTTTTGGTCTGATTAGGGCGTGGAGCGTCTGACCAGCTGCCACCCCTGTCTGCCTCATTCTCCACATATTTTGATACAACACAGGGATTTGTAAGGAATAAGAATTTATCTATACCTTTTACCAGTTTCTATAAAAGAAGAAAAACGTTTTTAGAAAGGCTTTGTATGAAAAATGTAGATTGAGCCTGACGTGCAAACGGTACCATGAAATCTTTGATCTTAAGATGTGGAAAATAACCTAAAATAAGTATATTGCAGTAGAATAAAGTCAAACTAAAAATGTGTTACAAATCCAACCTTCTTTCTTATGTTTATTAGGTGGTCTGCTCATAAAAGGGCTGTAAGTTTTAGCATGGATCACAAAGACACAGTTGCTCCATGCTGCCATCAAGTGGAATTACATGTAATTCAATATTTCTTTTAAATACAAAGAGCATACAGTATTTATCATTAATTGTAATATTATGCAAACGAGTTTGTTTGAAAAACACACATATAGTACTCCTTATTCTCATTTCCCTCTTTCTTCTTGAAGTTTCTGCCTTCTTCCTGTCCAGTGTGTAGGCTGCCACAGGAGAAGTACGTGATTAATAAGTAATCTGAATGGGCTTTAACTGCTCCCTATGGCTTCAGTTTTCAATATTTCGTTCATCTAGTCTTGACACAACAAGCTCATAAAAACAAAAACAGATCAGATTTGTATTCTTGTGATCTACTGCTATCCATCAAGATTTAAAATGCTACTTTAACTTGCTTTGGAAATCTTTTTATTCTATTTGTCTGTTTTGTTGATCAACACAGAAAAAGAACTAAGTTGTTTCCTCTCGACAGGGACTGCAAAAAGAAAGAAAAATGAAAGGGTGAATCACCAAAATCTACTTAAGTCGAGGTTCACGTTGAAAATACATATCTGGAAAAAATCAGGGAGCATTCACATGATAAAAACGATATGCTTTTTTTGTTGCTGTTGTTGTTGTTTGTTTTTTTTCTTTACAAAATTATGCTATAACCTGATTGAAAAATCAGTTAATTCCAATATATACATGAGTTTGTATTTCACTAAATCATTCTTAATATATTTTAGGGAGCTCAGAAAAATAGTAGGCTGTTATAATGGGGGTCAACCTTTATCTGTGGAAACTTTTCCCACAAATAAAGTTTGGCAGCATTTTCATTTAAGGGTATTACAAAGCTGAGGATCTCCAAATACTTTGAATTGTAAATTTAAAAAGGCCCGTTTTTTCTTTCGTTTCTCTATATTTTTTCATTTCACTATGTTTTAATTTTGGGATTAAACTTTCCTTCACACACATCTCAAACCTTTCAGATGTAACTAAGGTTTAGTTCCAGGGGTGTGTCTGGAACGTTTTCAAAAGGTTTGACACATGTTTATGAAACAGCAAAACCAAAATATGCTCAATAATTCTTATTTTATGCTGTCGTGAAATATAACGGAGCAGGACATTCAATTTTTTTTGCACGACTGTAAACAAAGTGGGAAGAGTGAGTCATAATAAACAGTTAAGCTCGAGTATTCTCTCTTATATTCACATTCATATAAAATGTTTTGTACATGAACTGAGTGGCTCTCAAAATACAACAGACACGTTTGTGACACAAGTGAAAATATTATTTAGAGAGAAAAAAAGGCATTAAAACGATTTTCTCTTGACTTAGTTACCATAGCAACGCGTAAATGGTGCCAAATAAGCTTCACAAATCTGTTTACTATTTTATAACAACAGTTAAAGTTTACTTTAGACAATAATACAAAATTCAGAATGCTGGTGTATACATTTAAGCAGAATAAGAAGAGATGAATCGTTGAATGTTGTCTGATTCTTGAATGTCAACTTTTGTACGACGCATCGAAACACATCGTGACGTTTCCGAGGATACCATGAACATATCATTTTGTAGCGTGGCGAGGGCGGACCGTGTGACGTTGAGCCGAGGCTCTGGCTGTTTATTGTTCCTTCCTGAGCACCGATACAGAAAAAAAAAAAACAGGCTAACAAGCTATCAGCCTCTCTTTTCTCACGGCTCTCGCTCGGTTTCACGAAGGTGTAACGGTTCAGACAACTGACTGCCACAACCAGGGGCAATGGCGTATGCGTATCTCTTCAAATACATCATCATCGGGGACACGGGTAAGCTGCAGTTAGCACTCAGTTAGCACCTAGCTACCAGTTAGCGATGTGTTTCCGCAGTGTTGGATAGTCCAATGACGTGGTAAAAGCAGAGACCCAAGGGGTGGGATGACAGCTCTAATTCTCTCTTATTAACATACCAGAACGTATCAGAAACACACTGACAGTGATAGATAAGTAAACACATGCTTTCCCCGTCATCACTGTACCGTTGTGGTTGTTCACGCCGGCAGATGTTTGGCCTTTTGTCCGTTTGCGTCGAGGGTGGGGGTGTTAGCATACCCGCTAACTGCTTAGCTTTTAGTAAATGTTCAGCATCAGCTGTCACGACAGCAAATTGTCATCATATTGCTTCTCAGAACAGACGAGAAAAGAACTGTGGTGTATATTTTTGTTCTATATTCACCACCGGTAACAGTTAAAATTAGCATTAACACATAGGCCTGAAGCTAAAGCCACTGAAATGGCGTATAGACACTTCTAGTTTCTGATCACATTTATGTTCTTGATTTAAGCTTCTCTTTTCTCATTAAGAGATGGTTGTGCTTTGCGAGGCTGTTGAAGTTGTGTTTCATCCTAATTGGTTACCCCGTAATTATGAAGACAATCCTATCATCTGTTTACTAATGGTGGGGGCTGTTGAGTTAGCTGCGCAAGTGCATTTTTAAATGTTGCAGTACCTTAAAGATGAAACGGTGTTGGGAAGCCTGACTGGTCTGATAGCAGCTTCAAAGTGCGATTTACTTTAGACAGCTCAGCATGTACTTTTTCACTGCAGCATCAAATTAAAGTAATAAAATTTAACAACACTGAAATAAGTTATAAACATGTTAAGGGCCCTACTGTAATTTCATCCAGTTAGATGACTGGTGATGGACACCATGTTTACTTGAAGATTATTGCAAAACAGCATCGTGCTGTGCTGGCTCTTGTCATTTCTAGTAATAAATGCTTCAGTGAGTTGTTGCCAAGGTCCCAGCTTGACTATGTGTTTGTCAGACCAAGATATATTTTCGCTGCTGAGTTTTATCTTCAGAAACAGGTTTTCTTTTATGAAAAGAGCAATTTATCGAAATAAAAAAAGCCCCAAATTCTTTTGCTTTCATGTTTCCAGTATTCAGTATACTCTTTTTGACAGCGTTTCTTGAGAGCCAGGTTTACATTTTTAACCAGCTAACAGCCCATTATAGTTTTCTGCGATTGAGAGAGTCAGAACTGTCTAATAATAATAGTTTTATGCCCCACGCATGTGGTGTTTTATTGGTTTTATTAGTAAACACTTATTTAAAAAAATAAACCATATCCCAACACGAAACAATGTTGAATATCTAAATAGGTTACCGTGAGATTCTCACAGTACGATAGCCCTGGTTTAAAAATGTCATGACGTTAACGGATAAAGCTAAAACAAAAATGGATAATATGAGCTGCATGTCAAAGAAAAGAAAAAGAACAAAAAGTATTCTTGCAACAGCTGAAATCATTTAACATTGATTAGTAGAGTTGCAAGTAACACTTTTATTTTAAATTTGGACACATAGACTTCAAAAGTATAGAAAACCACAAAAGGTAAGGCTCTAAACTCTTTGAATGTTAAACTCTTAGAAATCTTGCTCTTTATGGAGTAATACAAATATGACATGCTAATATTATCAGATTAAATAGTTGAAATATCTGCCCTGCTTGTAAATTTGCAAATGACTGTTTAATACATATGCCAGTGGTCAAATGGCTTTGTGTATTCTTAAAAAGTGATCTAATCTCCTAACCTGAATATTTTGATTTCTCTAGAAATATACTCAGCTGTAGCAGTTAGTTTTACATCGTAATATTTATATTTTGCATGATTTTGTCTTGCCATTTTACAAATTAGTTAAGATTCACATCTTAACACTCTCTGTTTTACCCGTCGTCTCCACAGAGATTAGAGGTGTGCGAGTGGGGTGTTTCTGTCTGTGAGCTCTTTTCAGGAGTTGATGGGAAAAAATCACTTTATGTGCTAAATTTAAATTATCACTGAAATACAGAAAGTCACTAAAGTCTCCAGTCACTCCTTCGGCATTTACAGTCTCACCTTAACCGGCCTCACATCAGTGAGGCAGACTGTGTGTCATATGTTGTCCAACAGGATCAGTTAGAAATGCTGACCAAATTGCATCAGTTCACTCATCCAGTTATTTCTGATATGCAGCCGTCGTTAGGAGAACGAGCAAGACTCACTGCCAATCAGTCTTCCTTTTTTTAAAGCACAGGAAGCAACTTCCTCAGACCTTTTCTGAAATGTAAAATCTGTTAATCAGCACTCAGCCAGGAAGGAGCATCATTTTGCCCTGGGTTTGTGGTGCATACAGACATTTAGCAAACTTACTTGTAGCATGGTCAGCTACCATTCTTGTTTGGTAGCTGACATCAAACAAGCTACATGAGGAGATATACCGTTCCTTGTGTATCACACACAAGTTAGGCCTCTATCCAGCGTGGCCGAGAGACTTTGCTCTGTTACATAAGGCAGCGACGAGGACATCCAGAAGTAAATAATTATAGATTGAGCTCTTATAGAGAAAAAACAGGCATTCTGTTCCAAGTGGGATGGCTGTGGGTTTTCAGGCCAGGCTTTCCAGAGATGTTATTGGCATAAAGATCCTTACCTCAGTAACAATTATAGATCCTTCAGTTTCCACATCCTGACTGTCGGGGTCTTTACGCAGCCAAAAATACCCCCCCCCCCCCACCCCCCACCCCAAGAAACAACAACAAATAAATAATAAATGGAAAGTAAAACAGCTTCTTTGGACCAGAATTGGGCAGCAACAGGTGGGGGAGGGATGGTGCTACATTATTCTATGCTGAGAGAACTCGAAATCCCACGCTTTCTCTGGCGTCTGATCACAAGGATTTTTTTATGCATCTCCAACACTTTAATTTCTACCATTGTATGTTTTAAATTTGACTTTACAAAAATTCCCCACCATTCACTCATTAAGTACTTTTGATAATCAGTACGTTCTTACTGTTTTACAGGTTTCCTTCGGATTTATTTCTGGTTATGACCTCCAGATTTTTTACAATGGAAACTCTCCTTGCCATCACCCTAATCTTTGCCTTTCTTCACAGATTCCTCATCAAATTCAATTCGGGACTTTCAATCGTGCCATTTAGAAATGTGTTTGTAAAATTAAGATTACGTTAAACCTCAGTGATTTTGAGCCTAACTATACATGTGGCTAAGATTATTTTTTATAATATAACTCTACTTTCCTAGGTAAGAATGTGCAGAAATACTCATAGCCAATCTTTTGCTGAAACTGTTTTCATAAGAAAATATCAGCTAAACTAAATAATGTATAAACTAAAAGGAGATACATCTAAGCAGGGGAAACATTCCTATGAGACTTCTAATATTGTACAGGACTATTTTTAAGCTCCGTTTAGCAAGATGTCATTTTCCAAAGGGAAGTAGCTCACTTTCAAGAAGTGGAATTTTAAGCGAGTCATCCCTGTGGTTCACAGCTGTCATGTGATTTGACTTGCACTGCGGACTCTAATGCGCCAGCCTGTAAATCAGGAGGAATTTAGAATAATTTAATCTGAGAATACGACAGTTGAGAATAAATCCCTCGTTAAAAACTAGAATCAGACCTCGGAAATCTCCCGAGTTGTTTTGTTTTAAGAAAAGATTTGGTGTTTCAAAGGTGTTAAAGGGCGTCTTTGGTTCATGCTCAAACGTGAGGACGGGTTATATGGACTGACACCATGCTGGACTCCTCAGCAGGGATTGGGATGCAGTCTGCTGACCTTGCTAAGCTTCAGGTTACTTAGCAGAGCAGCAGCAGCGGCGCATAGGTCGGCTGAAAACTGACACATCCAGCCAAATGCATCCACTTTTGATGCACCTTTTCCTTTAATAGGAAACCAAAGTTTGTTGTTTTTATCTGTCAAGCTGTGGGGCCTCATCAAATATGGTGTGTTCTGTAAATGGGACCAAATTAATTTAAAATTCCTCCTGTTGTTGTCGTTGTTGTCAGACTGCAGCTCAGTTAGTTTATCTGAAATACGCCCAAATAATACTCCTATTAATCACCGGCTTCTTTCATTTTCTTTTGTGTATGACATCAGTCAGCCACTGCTGTACTTTGTGTTTAATACTAATTAGCCTTCTAACATTCATATTGGATGGCACTGAAATGTTACACCTGCTGGATATAAGCATTTTATTTCAACTGAAAACTCTAGTGTCTGCAGTGTAACTTCTTCTAAATGGGGCATCTTTTATTTAAGTTATAAATGTATCATCATAAACGTCTCAGTTTGTGAATACCCACAAACAAAGCACTTGTGTCTAAATTTTACTCTATG
Source organism: Xiphophorus maculatus (assembly GCF_002775205.1). Lineage (NCBI taxonomy): Eukaryota > Metazoa > Chordata > Actinopteri > Cyprinodontiformes > Poeciliidae > Xiphophorus > Xiphophorus maculatus. The sequence goes on from NC_036448.1 coordinate 10,255,736, forward strand.
CATTTGGACAGCTTGTAAGGATATTGATCATAAAGAACTAGTTGCTATGACTACAGTTACAGTTCGTTTCAGAAACTGGAAAATCATATTAGTGGTGTCCCTGAGTGAAGAATGAATTTGTGCTTTACTTCACTTTGCCACATACATGCTATGTGATATTTTATCATAGGTTGATGGAAACTCTTAAGTCCAGATTCTCTTCAGGATCTTTTTCACTACTCCAGTTCCAGCGCTTAACTACTGCTAAGCTTTACTAAGCACCAGCTTTTTGTGTTTCCACTGCCCAAACTTTGGTCTACGCACTAAAAAAACCCCAGTCTTATCCCACCACCAGTTTGCTCCTAGACCAGAGGAAATAACCTGTTCTCTTCAGGAGCTGGGGGCGGGCTCTTGGGAAGAGCAGCCAATCAAAACAGTGTGAACTCCATGTTGAAAACTCCTTAGATTAGTTTTGCTTTTGATCAGCCCCACTTGAAAAAGGAAAAAATCAGATCAGATGTCAGTTCTTCTACAATAATGAAATACTGGATTAGCATCAGAAAATAACAGGCTCATTTTCAAAATTACCCGCTTGCAGCAGATTATTTCCTCATGAAGAGTTATTTCAAACTCAGTCCTTTCTATTGATCTTTTATTTATCCTTAGATTTGAACAAATCTTGCTTTTGAAGTTGTTTAGCTACGATTTCCCAGCTGTTTTGGTGGACTAACTTGCTTTAACACACAAAGTGTTCTCCTGACATTTTGTGGATATGTTCCCTGAAAACCACAAGAACATTCTGGCAGTTTAAAAAAAATCTTTGCCTACCATGATACCAGGCCATGTCTTGTCGTTCTTATTGGGTGTGTTAAACAAATCCTCCCTCGCCTGCTCCTGACATACCTCCTACAGGTCCAGTTGTAATAGTACTTATTTCAAGCTAAAACCTCCTTCAGAAGACTACAGTAAAGAACCAGCATATAATTTCCAAAGTGCTCCCTCCTGTTTGTCTGTATTTTCTCAGATTTTTCTTGTTTGTGTGGGTACAGTTAAAAGTATCTTCACGGTAAGCTGTGATGAGGTGTCATTACCACAGCTTGGTACCGGATGAAAGTGCTTTTATAGCAACATTACCTAGTTCCCCACTAATTGCTACTATGATTGTGACCACTTTCACCATTGTAGCCTGACAGGCTTCGATTGCAGGCTGCTGTAGACAGTTTGCCCTTACTTTCTGTAGCCCAGGCATCAAAGTTATTGCTGCCTGGCCAGAAAGGGAAAGTTGAATGACGCTGGGATAATTTTATAAGCATTGTGGATGGTGGCAACATGGTAAGACGTTGCACAATTTAGAATAAAGTTCTCTGTTGCCATAATTCTAGCATTACTAGAAGAGCATGCAAATAGCCACAGACCTCCCGTATAAGTGTGATAGAGCTGATGATGGTATGATTATTATACTTTTACCAAAGCCTCCTCATTTAGATCCTTCTGTCTGTTATCGTTGTCATCACCCTGTCCCTGCCTAGCAACGCCACTGCCTGGCAGCGTCGATCCTTGGAAACCACAGAGGAGGTGCATCATGTTGCTTTGTCACCTTCTTGTGTGTCTCTCTTTTTCAATCTCATTAGCACTTCATCCACACCTTTTTTGGTGTCTTTTCACTTTGGCACTTTTTAATTTAGATAATGCTTGTTTTCTAGAAGAGCTGTGTAGTATTTTGAATTGTAGCAGTGAACCCAAAATGAGTGCATGCGATATAGCATTCATAAAGCCTTTCTCAGATGCTGATATTTTGAATATCAGGAGTTGTGTATTAAATCTCTGTATGCTAATAGTATAATTGCACAGTTGAATTGACTTTATTATTCTTTTGAGCCCATCCATGAATCATAGTGTCTAAGATTTATATACCTTGGGAAAAGTGGTGGAAAAATGGTGATGCAACTAGTGAGAAAAGTGAGAACAAAAGTGGGTCAGTTCAGTTCAGTACACTGAAGTCCACTTTCTGAACTTGAATTTGGTTCACTCTCAAATTTCTCATTATCTGTTTTACCTTTTTTTCCTTCTCCTCCTCATTTTTGTCCTTCCACTTAATTTTCTATTATTTAAATGCTAGGCTACACCACTCTGAACAGCCCACCTGTTCATCAATCAGTTTATTGTCTTACCTGCGAGGGGTGTCAGCATTGATACTGTGTAAACTTGATGTTTTATGAATGGGTATATAGGCCAAAACATAACAATTTTTTATTAAAACTTGGGTTGAAAATGTGAAATAAATAAACTTTTAAACTTACACACAGCATATCAGCTATCAAGATATTGTGTGTATGGAAATGTCTTAAGAGTAACTACTTTTTAGTTGTTTGGGATGTTGTATAAGAAAAAAATACTGTCTTCTGTGAAAGCGACTGACCAGGATCAGAATGTGTTCAAAGGCCTTAGTTTGCAACTTCTGTTTAACATCTGTAACGCTGTAGTTTACCATATTGAATAAATGACCTGACATGGGCATTTATTGATAGTTTTTTTACTCTGTCTTTCAAGTATTTAAGCAACATTCGGAGCTGAAATCATGAGTAGCAGTGTTAATCACTGCAGATTGATTAGTGCCTTTTCAACCAGGGGAAAAACAGTGGTATCACATGTAGGATGTAACCAGCTGACCACTCAACTTACAAACAGTTAACAGTAGCAGGGAGCTGCATAACCTCCCTGCTGAGTTCATCTGAACTTTGTTCTCATGTTAAATATGCATGGATTTTATTTGTAAGCCTATATTTAAGTCACCCACAAACACTGATGTGCTCAGTCTTGTTGAAATGCTTTCTTCTCATGTACATCTTTCCCCTTTTTTCTCTTGGTAGGTGTGGGAAAGTCATGTCTATTACTACAGTTCACAGACAAGCGGTTTCAGCCGGTTCACGACCTCACCATTGGTAAGAAAAGACATGAGTATATCCATTTAAGTGTTGTGATGAAATATTAAACACTAATTAAACACTAATTACACACACAAACTCAGGCACTTTGCCAGAAATAACATTTTGTACTACACTAAAAAAAAATTATTATTTATCCTTCACACTGTAAAACTTACAAATACTTTTTAAAATTTAATATTTACATTTAAAATTCTAACATCCCAAAAATAATTTTGAATATTAAATTTAAAACTCAAACAACTTATTTGATTTGTACCTGTGTTATTAAGCAAATAGTCTTTAGAGAATTCCCTACTTTGAAAACATCTGTATGCATATCTGTTTGAGAAATTGTTGATGAAACCTATTTCTTGTCAACTCATTGCTGATCTCAGTTGCATCTGCATTAAAAAGCATGCTTCAGTGCTTCACATTGTGCGTCTCAGAAGCACCACACCTTTGACACGTAAGCCCGGGAACCACGGCTCATTTTTCATAAAGAGTCTGCCCCTCCAATGCAAATAGATTTTCGTATGATCATCCAGAGCTGGGTCGGTCCCAGTATTTATTTATTTAGCATGAATTGGGCGTGGCATTAAAAGGACAACGTTTGAATGAAAGCCGATCAAACCATTCTGAATAAAGAGGCTTTACTTTGTCTGGCATCTGAAGAAAAGTATTTAGATGTCAGATATATGTGCTTGAAGAGTTCTGCTTCACTACATGCAGAAAAAAAATTTTTTTAGAGTTCTTTGTGTCAGAATTTGTTTTTTTCTGTCTTCTCCGTTTGTTCCATATGATAACTCTCTTTTTAGTCTTTCTGTGTTGATCATGTATAAACCTTTTAAATAATTTATAAATGCATGCAGTTGATTAATTAATCAGAAGGTTTTAAACAAGTCTTTATCAAAGCGTGCTCAGTTCTTATTCCTCTGTGTTTTTATCCGTTTAGGTGTGGAGTTCGGCGCAAGGATGATCACTATAGATGGCAAACAGATCAAATTGCAAATCTGGGATACGGTAAATAATCTATTGACTGCGGTTCCATTTCCTCTTACTGTTGCTTCACATAAAGGCTGCTTTAAAGCCTTTATTTAGATATAATAATATGCTTCAAGGCTGCTTTAAAAATCTCTTAAATTAGGTGTTAAATATGACAGTAACGTCTTCCTTCAGGCTTCTATTTATAGATAAATATATATTTTATAACTTTTGAATAGTAAGGAATTGTATGTAGTATAGTTACGTCTAGCTGACATTGTCTGGCTCTGAAGCTATGAGTTTCTTTGTAAATTGTTTTTTGTATCTTCCTCCATTATCGTAAATAGCAGTTAGCATAGCTAGCATTATGAAAAACTCCATAGTAATGTGTATTTCTATAAAATTTAGATTCACAGTTTAATTCTGCAATTTCCAGCAGACTGTCAACATTTCCACCTTCAGCATATCTGTTTATAGAAAGAGACTGAGCGAAACAAAGGGCCAGATGGAGAAGCTTTGCTAAACTCCATTAAAATGTTTATAATCTACTGAAGGTTTAGCTCTACCTTGAAGTCCGAATCAACTGCAGACATACTATAGCAAATACAATTTTAAATGGCTTCTTACATCTCTGGGCTTCATCTGACTTCAGTTTAAACACCTCACTGCTTTTGAAACTGTTTAGCTTTGGGCCCTCTTTCCACACATGTTGCAGTGACCTGTTTGGAATTTAGTAGATTCAAGTCACCAGCTGACCTCAGAAAAGTTTGCTTTAATATTTTTGGTTGGATATATAACGTATAATGCTGGTGGTTTTCGCTTTCTGTTTTGCTGTTGGTCCTGAATCCAGTTTAAAGCCACATAACTTTTGTTGGCAACTTTCAAAGATGACAAAGTCCTGCCATTTACTGTGTTTGTTACTGTGCCCTGCTAGCTAAAACCTCCAGAAAGCTCATGTGTCCAGTGGTCACACATGCTGCGGTCATTCTGAACCTTTTTTTACAGTTTATACATTTTTTTTTTATTTTCTCTTGACAAGTATTGGACTCAAACTGCTTTACCTGAGATTTACAAGATAGAAGAGAAATAAGATTCAGAATATGGTGTTAAGCCATAACATGCTAACACATTGTACGAGTTAAGGCTTTTAGCTACAAAATGCTCTTTAATTTGATGTTTTTACATAAGAGGAAGAAGGGTTGGATAGTTCTGATTTAAAACACCATTCTGAATATTAATATTACTCTTTAGGATAACGGTGTGTGCTAAGGGCTGTTGTGATTTTCCTCTTTAGGATAACGGTGTGTGCTAAGGGCTGTTGTGATTTTCCTCTTTAGGATAACGGTGTGTACTAAGGGCTGCTGTGATTTTCCCTTTTAGTTGTCACCCCCTCACCCATTCATGGGAAAAATGTTAACTGTGAAGGAACTAAGGGGTTAATGTCTTCCTGACTGCTGTAAGCACCTCTTTAAAGCTTCCTGAGTTGTTCTGAACCAAGCCATGTAGGGGCAGTGTATCATAAAAAATACAAAGAAAAGTGTCGTAAAAAGAAAGTGCTTTTTTACATGCAGTAAAACAGTCGACCAGCAGGTGGAGTTAGAACTCCATTTTTTAAAAAAATCAACAGTGACGGGACCAGAGCAAAAAGGCCTGCAATGTATCTGTCCCAGCTCCTCTGGTGTCTCAGTCCTGCATGTTTGGTTCTCGCTAGACAACGACTACTGTTCACCTGGCCGTCCAGGTACGGAGCAGTGAAAGCCGAACTGAAACCTGGCCAGGCTCGCCTTCTGCAATCATGCACCGTCACCAGAATGCGAACACAGAAGCCATTTGGATCATTGTGTGGGCTGCACTTGCCATATGAATAAGTGTGTGTGTTTCTGCACAAAGGCCTGTTGGCCAGATGGCAGACACACACAGTGTTCCCTCTCTTACACTCTTATTTATCATTTATTCACTAATGGCATCACAGGCTGGTCGACTGCCCTCTGATTAACTTATCGACTCCTCATCAACCAACTAGTTTGACGTTTTGTTCGAAAGCCGAGTATTTTCATTGCTTTCTTGCTAGCTGGTTAGGTGACCGACTCTAAATCCCTCCCCCCCTCCACCTCCCTCTGTTTCTGGGAGACAAAACTAGCTGCCTGGTGCTCTGACTTGCTGAATGATTCATTGACTTGGTGTTGCTGCCTGTGTGTCTGTCTGGCTTTTCAGATGAGGTCAGAGCAGAGCAGGACTCGCAGCTGCTGGGATAGAGTGCTGTTTTGTTTTCCTCCGTGGCCCGGACGAACACAGACAACATTGTTAATGTACAACTGAACGGAGCCAAAGAATGAATAGACTTTGGAATGGGGGGGTGGGTGGATAGCTAGTAAGAATGCTGGATAATGACAAGAGGGATGGAAAGAGGGAAGATTCATAGAAGAGATGAGGGACTGGAGGAAGACAAAGGAAAGGTGAAACAATGAGAGGGGAATAATGGAAGAGGAAGTGAAAGTACAAGGTGACTCTGAGCAGGATGGGCTGTCAAGAATGACATGATGGCTACACGTCTGATCCGAAACTCTTCAGCGCTGCAGCCTATGCTATGTGACCTCCTTTGTTTAGCATAAATTGAGAAACTGGAAGGTCCTACATGCTCGCAGAGAGAAAGTAGTGACTCTGTGACGGGTGTGTGGAGAGTGAAAGACAGATCTCCATTGTATCCAGTTACAGGCTCCGCTCTGTCTTCCTCAGTGCCTGAAAACCTGGAGCTGGACTTTACGCAGGGAGTTCCAAATGAATTTCGCTATTAAGTTAAATGTGATTAATCAGACGCGTTTTCAGCCCAGACAACAAAGCAAGAGCATAAGCAGATGTGGATATTTTCAGCGTTTCATGTTTTATTTTCTATCTGTTTAGCTAACATGTTCGTATGTGTGTGCAGGCCGGTCAGGAGTCGTTCCGGTCCATCACCAGGTCTTACTACAGAGGAGCAGCCGGAGCACTGCTAGTCTATGACATCACAAGGTAACCCAGCCAATCATGCACAATTAGGATGCATTCAGGAACACTGAAAAGGCTTGTTCTTCTATCTCTCTGCACAAGACCTATATACTGAAAGTCAGCTTTAAATAATAGCCTTTTCTGTGATACATGAAAAAGGAATGATATGCATGTTCAGATAAGCTTACACTAGTCTGCATCTCAGTAGTAAAAGAAAAAAAACTTGACTGCAAGCGTGGCAACACAGACACCTTTCTTCCTTCCTGAAATCTCTTTTTTTTTCTTTTTTTTTTTTCTCGTACAACCTTCTACTTGTACTCAATTTGTTATACCATCGAGTTCTCTCCACCCTGCTGCTATTGCAAACATGTCTGAACTGGCTGCTACTGCTCAACTTTATGTTTAGTGAACATCTACAGCACCTTATCTAAATGCATGAAATGAGTCATACGACTTTCTGTTGAGCAATGTTATGATCCTAGCCTCTTGTTTTTGCTGCCACTTTATCCTGTCGGCAACGTGGGCTTTTGCCATTAGTTTGAGATAAACCCGTTTTGGATTTGAAGTGAAAAACATGATTAAAGCTGGATAAAAATTGTGCCTTTTTTAATAATGGAGGACATAAATTTGATGGCCTGTTGTTCATTTGTTGTTCAAATGTATTGAAAAAACATTTCATTTGCATTTAGAGTTTCAAATAAAACTTTATTTGAAACTGATGATGGAAATGTTTTTGTCAATATAAATAAACAGAATTTTACTCCTTTTTCTGCCTTTCCTTAGAAAGGGAAAAGGAAATTAATATTCCTTTGGAATATTAATGGTTCATTTAAGAGTCAATCTGGACTTTATTTCTTGGATATAATCTTTATTTAGTTTAATTAAACATTTATTTTTTTTATGTTTACCCTATTCCTGACAAATGCCATCTTAAGCCATTTCACAAGGCATACGGGTCTAGTTCGGGTCAGTCTAAATTTAATCCAGATCAATCCAAAACATATAATCAGTTTTTTTTATAGATTCATGTAGCTAAATATCATATGCAAAGTAAAAGGAGGAAATAACATAATTTCACTCGTTAAAACTGTGCCCCCTGGACATCCTATTTATGAAAAGGACAAGGTAAAGAATGCAGCCCTGAGGAACATTACGTGACAATCTGCAGTTCAGTCTAACGCCACCAGAACAGGTTGGTTCTCTGAATCCGCTGGTAAATCCACATTCTTAGGAATTTTTCAAAGAACGTTTAATGTTCAAGTGATGCTTGAATAATCTTCACTACACATCAAGCTCTTGTCTTTAATTTCCTGTTTTTTGTTTGCACCGTGCAGAACATGTAAAAGCCTTCAAATAGGAAGGAACAACTGCTGATGCATGTTCTGGTGCAATGCAATAATGGTCTAATGCAATAAACTTCCTGCATAACTGTTTGCATATGCCTGCTATCAAAAACACCAAAGCAGTAGTTTCTCAGGGGAACCCGATCTCAAATTAGACAGAAGACAGTTTAAATGTTTCTATTGAAACCATCAGAAGACGACAAGCTGAGCCTTTTCTTTCTCTTAAATGTTTCAAGCAATAAAAGAGGAAGTGATACATCACCTAACAGTTTTCAAGAGAAAGTGATATCTGTCACTTCTTAAATTGGGGTCTGTGTGAATGTGTGTGTGTGTGCATATATATATATATATAACAGCAAATTATCGGTATGTTACATTTCCAGTTTCACAGTGCAGTCAGAGAAAAATTAAAAATCTGTGCTTGCTCAACAGAAGGGACACCTTCAACCACTTGACGACCTGGTTAGAGGACGCCCGCCAACATTCCAACTCCAATATGGTCATCATGCTCATTGGCAACAAAAGGTAGAGTTATTCCTTTCTTCCACAGTGAAGGGTACATACTGGCCTACTTAAAGCTGGACCATCAGCAATGTGTGGCAGCAATCACCAATGTTTGAAAATATTCTATTGTGAAAAGGAATGCCTTCATATTCTTTTGGTGCTCTCCTCTTACAGGTGTGTCTAGACTAAAATGTGCACAGTAAGAACGTTTGGCATTCAATTGTATTTTTTCTATACGTTTTTCTCTCTGTACGCAAGTATTTGTAATTTAACACCATGTGAGGTAAAGTTAAAATCAAGCGAGCTGCCAGGCAAATTTGAATGTGCAATTTCACTTTTGCTCTAGACATAAGCTGGTAATAATGGCAGTTGCTGACTTTTCTGGAGGTTTCATGACGCTCTAAGTGGAAAATATAGATTATTTTCATCATTAAACTTACATAGCAATATCAGTCAGCTAAAAACAAAGCACACAACTGTAAGAAAGTTGTTTTAAATCAAAAGTCTGGGAGCACTTTATCAGCACCACTTTATTGTAAAGAAATGTCCAGATTTTTCTTAGAGCAGATAAATACAAATGCGCACCACACCTTTAAGATTTTTATTCATAAAACAAAAAAAAAATCTCATTTGCCATCCACTTCACAATATGCACTGCTTTGTAAGTAAAATTCGCTCCTTGTGGTTGCAGCGTGACAAAATTTTGAGAACTTCTAGGCGATTGAGTAATTTGTTCATTGTAGAAATTTTAGAGGTAAATACAGCTAAAAGATGTTTTTGATATTTTAGGATGATTTTACCTGAAATCGTTGTTTGTTTTTTCAGCGATCTTGAGTCGAGGAGAGAGGTGAAAAAAGAGGAAGGTGAAGCTTTCGCCAGAGAACACGGCCTCATATTTATGGAGACCTCAGCCAAGACTGCCTCTAATGTAGAGGAGGTAATTACACACGCTCACTAGCAATTGATGATGGCCGCTGTAATGACTGGATTAAGGTTACCAGCTTACCTGAACCTGAGTTCGGAACGGCTTTAAACACCACCTGTCATCGTGAAATATACGCCGCTCCATACAGGTCAACGCTAATGCCAAACAGCCCTTTTCCCTGCAGACAAATAAATCTCAGGCCACACCACAATTTCACAGCCATTATCTGTTCTTTCACAGTTGTTGGTGCTGCCTGTTGACATCTGTAGCTGGAATTAGAGCTCTGTTTGTCTGCAGCAGAGAGCACTTATTGAAGGACTTCTCTGAAGACTTGGAGTAAATCTGTAAAAATGGCTCAGATTTTTAAAAATATTTTAGATCAGGCAGTCATCAAACCCTCTTGTGGTTCTTTTGGTTGGGGATGGAAAATTGTTGGCGAGACATTAACTACTGGGTATTGGCACATTAAAGGCTATGTTTTCTGAGACATCTAATCGAATCAAATTACCCATTGTTTTAGTTTTGGCATATATTCTCATTTTAAGATGCTTAACAGGACGTTTGAGACCATATTTGAAAAAAGTAGCATGGTCCCGGACGTAGGCTGTTTTGACTGTGCCCTGTGGTTGTGCTTCTCATACGTAAATATACTACCAGGTCACAGAAACAAGACAAATCTGAAATCCCTAAATGCTCCTTTAACCAACTGGATGAAAACATCTTCTCTCCACTGAACTATAAAAACAATTTGGAGCAAATAATAACTCGTCAAAATCATTTTAATATACAGGGTTTGATTATGGACTCAGATACTTTATTTTCAGATTCCAATTTGGATTTTGATGATCATTTATCCCTATTTATGCATTAAAGCATGCCACATCTCCATCTCCAATTTGTACTATACTGTAAAGTGTACCAAAGTACAGTATTTTTGACTGAATTATAGACAAAAATAGAAGTCGCTATTAGTTTTCCTGTGTTTAATAAACAGGGGGGAAAAAGATTTTGATCTCCCAACCACTGATCAAGGTGAAATTGGCAGATCATATCTCTGGCTGATTGATTGGTGCATTGCTACCTCAAATAAGTGTGATTAAAAATAAGTTTTAGATGCGATTGCATTTAATGTTCTGTCCTTTTTAGGGTGAACCTGTCATTTGATCGTTGCACTTTTAGTCGAAGTCCATGATTTAGAGCTGCAGCAGGGTGGGTGACAGAGATGGAGCCTAACCCTGCATGGATCACGTTAACGTTTTGAACTGCAGTTAGCACGCTGAATGCATGGCTCCGCCCTGCATACAGACACACCCCTAGTGTTGTTGCAGTGAATGCGAGGCCTGCTCCTCTGGGACCCCCTTCTCACTTATCCAGTCACATAACTAATCCCATCCTACACAGCACAGCATGCCACCCAGAGGCACATCACACACACACCCGCACACACACACACTCTTTCTCTGTGTTTTTAGATTTTTTTAACCTCGTCCCTCTCCAACCTTCTCTTGACCAGTCTATATCATACAAACGCTCACACCCACAACGCTGTTGAGCTGCGCTCTTCTGGGGTTAAGATTTGGGGGGAGGGGTATAAGTGTGTGTGTGTGTGTGGTATGATTAATTTGTCTCATTAGTGTCCTCTGAATCCTCCTGATGCCTCTCCTCTCCTCCCTTCCCTTCATCTCTCCTCGCTCCATCCCTTCTCATCCCTCGACGTCCATCATTTGCTCTTTACCTCTCATACTTCACCTCCCCCTTCCCACTCGTCATCGCTTTTTTTTTTTTTTTTGCCATCCCCCTCTCCCGTCTCCACCCCTCCTCCGGCGCGGCTTCCGTCCTTTCCTCATTTATGCCTTCCTGCCCTCTTCCATTCATTTCTTTCTTCTTCCTTCCTTCCCCCATCATCTCTCCTCCTATTTTCCAGCAGTATATCAACCAGTTAAAGTTCATACATATTCATAACTTCCACCCCACCTTTCCTCAGCGACATCCAGCAGCCAATCAGTGTGCAGAGTTTGTCGTCAGGGTCTGTGGGTGGACACTGGGGTTGATGGGATGGTCTTTAGAGACAGACAGAGAGATCCTGCTAGCATGCTTTCATCGTCTCATCTCTCTGCCCTCTCCTAAATCCTTCATAAAGATCCTCTCACCAATCACTGCTCACTTCCCCTCTTGCTCTTCATTTCTCTCTTCTCCTGTGCTTTCCCGTTATTTCTTCTGTAGAGTATTTTCTTATTAGTTCTTAGTTTAACCCTCGTCATCATTCCCCAATAGAGAGATATGAAGGAACAAGAGGTGTAGTGATGTGAGGAGGGAAGGAAGGAGTGCAGGAGGGAGCAGGACATCATAGAGTATAGAGAGCACCCTTGGGCTCAGTCTATTTTTGACAGGTGCCAGAGAGGAGTTCAGAACACATTTTTCGTTTCTCAGCACAGTTTTTTTTTTTTTGCGTATTACATATGTGCTGAGTGAAACAGTCTGCAAGCCTCATAGTGTGGAATAGCAGCTGAAGTCGCTCAGATAGTTTATCCCAGTTATTGCTCTCCAGTTGAAATCCTCCAATCGTAACTCATAAGATACTTCCCCTGGAGACAGAAGCATCGATACCTGTAGTCATAGGGCAGTCGCTCTGGGATCTTTAATTCCACTTTATTGAATCAACTTTGATCCTCTGAGTTGTTTGTAACGGCGTGTGTGGGTGTGTGTGTGGAGAAGAAAGATGGATTCTGTGCTAATCCATGCTTGAATTTTACTCCTGATCTACACAAACGTCCGACTGTATTCTCTAACAAGATCCTCCTTCATAATACCTAAACTTCTAAGAACGTTGGAGGCGCTTGAATAGCATCCGTTAAGAAATGCTATACTTTAAAACTGAATTGATGTCTTGTGCTGGTAAAATCTGAACAAACATCCTTTATAAGCAGAAGACAAAACAGACAAGTGTTTAAAAAGTCCCCGTCTTCTGATTAGCTGTATTCTGTCTCCTGTGAGAACACATTTTACACAACATAACTGTTTATTCTTGGCAGAAGTCCAGCTAGATTTGACATATGAAAGATTTGTATCTTTTAATAAATATCTCCAAAGCTAATCTGTTCACTGCTACATATTTGTGGGACATATACAATTATTCCTTGACAGCTCAGCATGTAAACCGCACACATCTACCACTGCTATGAAATTGCCTCAACTGGTAATTATTATTAATACTAGCATTATGTAATCTCCTGCCATACTATTTATATTTTCTGTCTACACTCATGATTTACTCACCTCTGCATGCTGTGTGCTTGAAGTGGCTATCGCTGACAGCAGTCCAACCTGCGTTTTGAATAATCCAGCTAATCATTTGACCACATGGAGGCACAGCCTTCCTCCTCAGGTTGTCATGGTTAAGTATGGAAAGTAAAAACATAGGAGGAGACACTGATGCCTTAGGAAAAAGTACCATTATCCTTCCAGGCGCAGTAAAAGACGATAAAACCTTTCGTCCCAATACACCCACACTATGCAAAATGGTGACACATATAAAGCTACAGACATACTTTATAGACATGACAGCATGTGTCTTCATGCTCAGAGCCACCAAAAGACTTTCAAAGATGGGGAAGTAAAATAATTCCTTGATGATCTGCTTGGTTTTGCTGACTTTAGAGTTTGTTTGTTTTTGTTTTTAATGTAGTGTACTTGCTCAACAAGATTCTTTTCTAGCATGTCTTGTAAAAGACTTGCATCCACATTAAGGACAAATTAGCCTATTTCAATAATGGGGACTAATTGGAGTCTATTAAACCAACTAGATGTAATTGCAGTAGTTGTTGGTGTTTTATGACTCCAGATTAATTTGCCTCCTTTGCTAATTCTTCTGTTTCCATGTATTTAAACCTTTACAGATGTTTTTTTTATTATTTATTTTCTAGGTTTGTGATTCTAAATAGTAATTTTTTTACTCTATTTGTGATTATGACACACGATAGATTATGACCCCTGTTCAAACCAAAAACCTCAGAGTGACACCCCACTTGTAGATGACACTTATCGGATTCGTAAAACTAAATTTTCTTTTTTACGGCAGGCTATCAACCAATTAAAGGTTAGTTTAACATTTTAATTGTATAACGGGGTGCAGCACATCTCCAAGGGGAACACAGATTGAGGCAGGATCAGTAGAAAATGTCCGGTGACTGGGGCTGTTTACCTGGAATTGACCAGAGCTAGAAGGCTACAAAACAGCGGAAGTGGGAAATGACCAGCATCTGTTTCTACTTACCTTCGGTCTTCTTACAAAGCTAGCAGAACCATTTGTTGTTTCACTGCACACTCAGCATGATTGTTTTATCTCTTTTTTGAATAGGTGCTAGAAAAGTTGTGAATCTGTCCTTTATTAAAATCACATTTTTCCCATTTGAGTTTCTTAAGACTACATTTTACTGGATTTTAGAAGGCTGCAGGATTTCAGTTGTTTTTGTTGTAGTTGTTTTATCCAAAAGGTTTTCCCACTCTTCTCGTTTTTGAAGTTATTATCTGGGGAAAACAATGCCAGTCATTTTGTGGCCTTACAAAAAGTTTTCTGTAATCTGATGAGTGCAAATGAAAAGGCTCAGAGCACACACACATACACGCACGCACATGCACAAACATCAACAACACATGCATGTGCTCTCACAACACCGGTTGGGGTTTATTATTGTCTGCAGGGTGTGTTTTTCCACATGCAGAGCTCTTGAATGTTCCGCAGCTAACCAGGAAGTCTGCATTACTTTACGGACAGTTGCCACACCCGGATGAAATGTTCAGCAAAGCAGTTTACACATTCCATTGTAAAAGGGTGGTTTTACTGTAAAAAAAACAAACAGTTTTGGGAGTCAATAAGGAGATTTCTAACAAGGCAATTGGAAGCCTGGTAGAAATCAGAAGTCAAGAGTGGTGAAATTAACACCCTTGCTAGCTACTGAAACGCCAACCAAATAATTTTGTAAGGCAACCATGTTTAAAAAGAAAATTCCCAAAGAGCTGTGCGGGCTTATTTCTGCGCGCAAATATGAATCAAATCTCTCCGCTTCATCTGTCTCGCTTCCTGTCTCCGTCTCAGGCTTTCATCAACACAGCCAAGGAGATCTATGAGAAGATCCAGGAGGGCGTGTTTGATATCAACAACGAGGTAAAGCACACTAAAACCCCTCTGTTTTTCTTTCTTTTTTTTAAGCTTCTGGGTTCTTGTCCTCTTTTTTTCAGGGCCTTTCTTCCTCTCTTTTCCAGTCTTTGTTCTGTTCCCTTTTTCGCTTGAGCATGGATTTCCAGCTGTGTGTGTGGTTTGCCACGCTCCCTCTAGCCTCAAAAAAAAAAAAAGAGGTGGAAAGGGGGGGAAGAAAACCCTCTCCTTCCTTTGACTCCAGCCAAGCAAAACTCCCTGTGTTCCTCCTTTCCTCTGCTCTATTTTCCACTTCCACTCTTCACTCCTTAGTCTCTCCCTCTCTCTTCCTTTTTCTCTCTCTTTTTCGCTCTCTTGGCATATTGCCAGCTCATAAATTCCTCACGTCCCACAAGGTCTCGGTCATTCAGCAAGAAAACAAACACTCACTCAGCCAGTCAGCCTGTAAGCTGCCTGTCAGCCCAGTCACTGTCAGCCAAATTTCTATCTATGGAACAGCAAAGGAAGCAGAAAAGTTTAGTTGTGCAGCCAGTCATTGAGCTGAAATGTTAATCCGATTACTTCCACATGAAGATGGTCGGACCAAGAGCAAACTGCAAGTTGGACAAATTAAGGGTGTGCAATATATGTCCGACTTGCGTCTGCTTACATCCAATAATTAATGCCCCACTATGGAACAAAAGTGCTGACGATAGCAGGACCCCTTGATCAGAAAGGAGGTCATATAGACAACCCACTCTCACCTCAACTGAGAGCGCAGTTAATTTTTTTTAATTCGTCTTTTGACTGTGAGAAAGCAGTTGTTCAGGAACACACACACATATATATACATATATATATGTGCTTTGCTGCTAAGCCTAATCTCCCCACTTCCTCATTCTTTCCATTCTTTCAGCCGTGGCCTGTTATCGTTATGTTGTTTTCAGTTTTCAGGCATTAAAGATGTCTGCTTACTGCCTTTTGTAGACGTCGCCGTTAAAAGCAGAACATCTGCGGTTGTTTCTAAAACAGAACTTCCTAAAAGCGCTAATGTATAGACCCGGCCTTTTCCCCTTATGTTACATCACTGTAAAGCATTGTTGCATGCTACCCGTACTGTCTCTGCTTTTGCACACCCCTTTCAGCAAAGAGTGGACGACTGACTCACGTCGCGCCACTTCTTTCATCGCCGTTGCCTTAAATCTTTTCTGGTTGTTGTCAGGTATTTATAAAGAAGGAAAGAATTCACCGCCATACTCCCTTCAGTCCTTTTTGAATCACTGCATGATTTATTAAAATGTTCACATAAGTGGTTACACTCTCGGTTTGATAATTAGTCATCAAGATGGCAATCTCTGCAACCTGTTAAGTACACAGTATAGTTTCTGTCCCTATGTTATCTGGTTACATAAGTCATGATGGCGCTCCTGCACATATGGACCCAGAATGTAAATACAGACTTTACTTGATTGTAGAGAGAGAACTTAAAACCCGGTTCCTATGTCTAAAACATGAAGGAATCATTTTCCATGTCTGCATAATTTTGTGTAAAAAAAAATATGAGTCATAAATACTCATTTAAAAATAGAGAGAAGGCCCCTTTCACTACTCTTTTGATTTCTGGTCGACTTTATATCTGAGTTTAGACTTTACCTTGGCTTCTTATAGTGAGGATGATTAAGGGCCGGTCAAATGCCAAACAATGCTCTGAAAGAGCCTTTTTTTCACTAAAGGAATTGCCACAATAGAGATTTAGCTGCTGAAAATTGTCTGTAATCTTAATTTTTTTCACTACTGGTGCTGAATTAATCTAAATCTATTATCTCTTTCTAAATGCAAAAAGTTAAATAACAGATATTTTTGCATTACAATCTCCATTGTTATGGCCACTGGTCGGTTTCAAAATAATTTTCCAACTACTTCTGGAATTTATTGTAGAAATCAAACAACAAACCTCAAAATGTCATACCTTTTTCTTTTTCTCGATTTCACAATGTTTCCATTGGCTGCCTCTCCAAAACCTCTAGAGCTTTTCGTAGTTTATGGTTTTTCTTAATGTTTACGTTGGGAATCTCAAACAGCAACCAAAAGTTTGAAGTCATGTACTTTTTTATTTACTCTGATCAATAACTGTAGTACAAACACTGACTACATGTTTGATTGTGAGACACTTTGTGGTAGCCCTGGATCGTAATCCTTAAACTTCAACAACTCCACAGCATCAGGCTAGAAAAAAAACAAAATATAAAATTGCTAAAATTGTATTGAATATTCAGATTATAATATTGATTGCCACCCCTAAGCTTAAGCTTTAGCATCCAAGCCTCTCTTTTTTTTTTTACCAGAGGTGAGCTTTAGACTATAAAAATCTTATAAACACTCCCATCTTTGACCTGTTCTAGAGCTCCACTACCTGCTGTCATGCTGAGTCTTTACAATCACATGATTTATGTTACGACAGCATCATCTGCATAGATTTGACACTGAACGTCTGTACAGCTTTTAGGCAGATCGTTGATATACCAATGCAACATCAGTGGCCCCAAATTGGAACCTTGTGGTACACCCATTTTACAGCTTTGAAAACTACTGTCTTTAGGCCTTCCAGTCTGCAACAGCCAACACATGCTAGCTATCGTTGGTAATAAATAGACCCGTGTGAATGTATTGACTGCTTCCACATGTGTCTCGGACTGTATTCGGCCCCTCAGCCAGCGAATGCAGGTGTTGGGCAGAGAGTGCTGGGGTGAGCCACTCGGTGTTTTCGTTATTAGTAACAGTCAGACGGAGGCCGGCCGGCCAAACCACATCAGCTGACTGAGCTCCGAGAGAGAGAAAGGGAAGCCCCACCAGAAATGTTGGCAGCCGCTACGAGAAAACACACACATGGCCTTAGCTCAATAAATGTGATTTAAAGGCATACAGTGTTTCCCAGAGGCTCCACTGCTACCGAGTGTAGGAGGAGAGTTGCACTGGGAGGGAGAGATAAATATATACAGACGGAGAGAGCAAGCGAGGCTACAGCCACACGGGGGGAGAGAGAGAAAGGAAGAGAGAGAGAGAGAGCTGATGAAACGCAGAGGGAAAGTGAGCACTACAGCTCAGAGAGATGAAAGTGTCTCCCTACCACCCACCTGCCTGCCTCCTTCTCAGTTACTCCTCTTTTATTTGTGCTGTTCTTTTTTATCCTGTTGTCCTTGAGTGCTGCTGCTGGTGTTTCCTCTGCCTTTGTGCAGCGCAGCAGCACCTGTTGCTCCCTCTATGATGTGATCTAATAGAAAGCCCCGCAGGCCCTGTGTGCCGTTAATCTCACCTTGAAAGCCATATCAAGCGGTTATTCAAACGTCTTTCGATTTTAGTTGGTGAATGTGATTGCACGTTTATGTCTGTGCTTTCAATTAGCATATTCCCTCGTCATGGTTAACGCATTGTGAGATTGCTTCTTTTTTCTTTCTTTTTTTTTTCTAAGTTGCCAGTGAAGTTATGAAATGGTAGAGAGTAAATGCAATGGGAGCTCTTATATAAGCTCAGCTTCTGCCCAAATAAGACTAAACTTTATTTGAAATCTAGTGTTTCTGGAACTATTTAACTTAACTCTGTGTGCCTCGTAAGACTTACAATTATTTTAGTAATTTATTAATCGGATTTTTTTTAAAAATGGCACTTTCTAAAAAATGTTCAATTAACAGCTTGAGCCTTTTTTATGCAATATTAGAAATACATTAAAAGATGCAAATAAACAATTCAATTCCTTTTCTAATTAAAAAAATTTACGTTTTATTGCTTAAACTGCTATTCAATGTCATTCCTTTACTACTGAGCTAAATCTACACCACTTCAGGAGTTTTCTAAAACATTTAGACAAAAGTGCAAAATGTATATTTTTATATGTAAATATTTTCTACAGTTTTGTCTTGATTACTGGTTTCTTTTTTCCACCAAATGAGCTTTTTCATGTATATCTTCCAGTTAATGATGAGTCGATTCCTAAATTAGTTGACTATTATTTCAATAATTGATTAATCACAATTAATACTATTAATTGTTTGAGCCTTAATGTGCTGTATGGGTGTGTTTTTTGAATAAATAAATGTGGGTGACTGAATCTGATTCTGCACCATTTTCAAGACGCTCGAATCCCATCGACCATAGATTAACACACATCGTTGAATAAGTGAGAAAAGGTTGAATTTGATGCGTGCTTGACCTAAAGTTGCCAATCTTCCTTTTCACCCAAGTTTAAGATAACCTGCAGCTAATTTAAACTTGTCCAGATTATTTGACACTCAGATGAGTAGAACAAGATCCATCTGGATTTCTATTTAGAGCCAGTCCATTCGTATTAAACCGCTACATTTTTAGTTATTGGTTTCACATCCTGTATTGTTTTAAAAAATACCTGTACTGTTTTATTATTGAACCACTACTTGTGTTTTTTTTTTACTTTCGAGATTTGACAGAAAGTAATTTGCATAAAAGAAAGGTAATACAGCAGTCATTGTGAAATGTTATGTAGGGATCCTTTCCTTCAGCTGGGAAAGGGAATCTGGTCAAAGTTAATGGGAACATGAATGGAGCTGAATACAGAACAGCGCTCAAAGAAAACTTGTTAGAGGCTGCAGAAGACTTGAGCTCTGGTGGGAGGTTCAACCTTCAGTGGGAAACGGCTTAATAAGCTTACATGAAAGTTTTAAAGCATATTTATTTCTTCAAATTACTTTTTTTTTTTTTCCATCAAAGTTCCACCTCAAATCAGATTGAGAAAATGTCTTCTACGTCACAAATATTCCTCACTTCCTTATTTTATCAAGGAACTGTTTATACAAGTTTTAATTTAAATTTTTTATTTTCCCCCTATGTTTTTCTCTCCACACAGGCTAATGGTATTAAGATCGGACCCCAGCATCCCACCACCAACTCCCCACTGTCCACTAGCCAGGGAGGCCAACATGCCGGAGGCGGCTGCTGCTGAAGTCCCACAACACACCGCCTCCTCCAGCCCTAGCCCTTCTTCCTCCTCCTCCTCCTCGCCCTCTCCAACCCTCCGTCGCGTTTCTACAGAACTGTCCAGGCCCACTAACAGTTTAACTTCTCTCTCTCTACCGCTTCATCCATCCATGTGTGCATCCTGAGTGTCTTAAGCATCCTTGTATGAAGACAGAGTCGGCTTCACCTGCAGATTTACACATTTATTTCAGACGTTTTCTACTTTATTTTGGATGGATACAAACGATTTTAAGCATTCGAGTAAAAACACAAACCTAAGGCAGCCATTTAATTCATACATTTCCTCTCGATTCACGTGGATGTTGGTATATTGAAACTGAAACTGACGAAGAGCTGCCATTGGCTGCGGTGAGCTGACCTTGTTAGTACTGAGCAGTCAGGAAAAAGAAAAGCAAAAAAAAAAACCAGGCACCATGTTGTGTCTATATAGACAACCTTACGCATTTTTAAAGGCAAGACATGATGGCAGGACATGTTTCTGCATGCTGAGTCAGATTTCATGCTGTGCCTGTGAGTGTAGGGACAGCACAAATATTCCAGGATGTTAGTTTGTGATGTGTGGGAGGCGTTCAAGTCGCTCTGTATTATTTGTATAAAAAAAAGAGAAAAAGAAAGATGCAAATCATGTCATTTTTGTCCATGCTTTCCCCTCATTATCTTTGTCATGTTACTTTGTAGTCCTGCAGTCTTTGTGTCCTCTTTGTCAGCTCATACATGGTTTTTCTCTTTTTTTTGTATTTCATAAACACTAAAAAAAAAAAAAACTTGTTGAAAAGTGTTTTAAAACGCCTGGGTAGAGAATAATAGACCAAACTGTTGAGTGCGAACATCGATCCTTTTGGAACAGCAGAAGAGTCGAGCGGGAAAGTTTAAAAGAGAAAACAAACGTTAAGGGTAGTCGAGTGATGGATGTCATTATGAAGTCGAGACAAAAAAGAAAAACGAATGGAAAAATAAATAGACTTTTTTTTTTTTTTATATGTATTTATCGGGCGCATTTCTGTGTATATATGGCTCTTTAGGTTTCTGTAGCTGAGTTGGCTGTTGCAGATGAAGCGTGGCATGTTGTGGTCTAGTTAAAAGTCTTAGCCAGGATCGTGGAAAGACGCTTCTCAGGGCCTTCAAAACAGCTTTTTACCATTTCAAACTATTCTCATTTAAACCCAAAGGAGCTCAGCCGCCCTGGTGCATTAGGGTTGGAAGTGCCCTTTCTTTTTAAATGACAAGTATGAATGATAACAGGCTGTTAACAGGACCAAGCAAAGGTATTCTGAGTCCCTCGTGGGGGGACTTTGACTCGGTCTGAAAATGTCAAGAGCATCTCCCTTATAAGTGAGCTAAGATTTCCACCCTGAATTAGCTGCCAGATGTGTAACGTGTGCTGCTTAGAGCTTGATCGATGACTGCTGCAGTGTTTGTTTTTTTTTTCTTTTCATGCTTCAAAATCGAAAATGTAATCAGCCCCGTTTTCTGCTTCTACGGCCACGCGTTGTTGCTCCATTCCCCCCTTTTTACTTTCTTGCACTTTTTTCTTTCACAGACTGTGCAGTACCTACTTTTAATGCCAAAATATTGTGTTTACCTGTGTTTTATCAATATTAAAGTGGGCTGGTGCAAGACATCTCCTCTGCCCCTCCGTAGTCTGACCTGAAATCAGCTGTCTGCCTTAACGTCGACACTCCCTCCTCCTTCCCTCCCCCCCGAGAGACCTGGACAGCTGCGAAAATGAGCGACCCTTTATCTGCAGTAAGGCATTTCACCACTAACGAGTTAGCTGGCGCTGCGTATAGACGCACACGTTGGGAGATTGATCTAGAAAGAGGCCTGGTTTTTAAATTTTTTTGTGTGTGTGTATGAATTGGGGCATTTGAAACAAATCTTTCCTTTCTTATCCCCTCCAAGCGCGCACACATGTACACAGGCTGCATACAGTATATGTATGCATGCGTAGATGAAGTATACATATTTTCCTGTCTATCTAACCGAGCTGCGTAGTTTTTTTGTTTTGTTTTGTTTTTTTGTCTTCTCTCTCCAAGCTAACCGTGTAACGTTTCGGTTTGACATCAGTGCGAGTGAGTCCGTTTTCCTTGGCAGTGTGCTCCTCTCTAATATTAGTTTATTTTTGAAATTCTTTGGTATATTCAAATGGTTATTAATCTTATTCTGATGCTGATTATCCTTTGTAAACCGACATGTAGTGTGCGCGCGTGAGTGTACGTGTGAACCCACCGTGGTTACAGGAGGAGGATCAAGCCAAACCTGATGTATCTATCTACCCACCTACTTATCTATCTATGGATTGATCTATCTTATGTATGTGGTCCTCCTTTCTCTCTCTCTCTCTCTCTCTCTCTCTCTCTCTCTCTCTCTCTCTCTCTCTCTCGGTCTTACCTCTTCTTCCTCCTTCCCCTCAAAGTTATTTGCTGTGTTTGTTCTTTGGAAAAAATAAAACCTAAAAAAAAGAAAAAATGAAAATGCTATCACAATAAACTATAATAAAACATTCTAAACTCTAAACATGTCATTTTGATGGTTTTGTGAATTTTTTTTTTTTTAAATAAAAGCCTGTAGTTGTGCTTTCTGAATCCCCCTCCCCTCTGTCCATTAAGCTGCAAGCTTTCCACATGGTTTCTGGCTGATTTAGTCATTAAAATGTGGAGGAAATGACTTGTGCACTCTCGGAAATGTGCTGTTTGACCTTCAGCCGTCATGGAGGATGTATTCCCCGATGAGGGTCGGTCAGAGTGAGAGACTGCTTAATGAATGAAACATTTTCAGACATGTATGTTGCCCGGAAATGCTTCCTCGATCTGTGAGAATGCCCTTTTGTTTGCAACACGTTTACAGCGTCGCCAGTTCAGTTCAGGTTTAGTGTGAACCTTCATGACTCACACAGATCTTGTCAGACTTTTATACCGATCATGGGGATGAATATCATTAATATGGGGTTTAAATCGATGATTTTGACTGGTTCTTTTTCTTGGGTGGGGCGATTATACAACATATCAGTTGAGAGATTTCCAAAGCAAACACTGGTTCCACATGTTTGAATTGATTGTGGAGTATTTCTAATCAATCAGGATCTTAATAAAACCCACTCAAATACAAGCCTACGTCCCATTAACATTTAGTTACATGTCACCTAGCAAGCGGCTACTGAACTTTTGACTTAATTCTGGCTGCATATTTACAAACTAAGAGCCATAAAGGTTCAATCCAGTCAAAAACAGAAATACGTTTTCACACAATGTCACAGTCCATCCTGGAGCAAACATCAGCATGAGTTGACCAAGGGGGGAAAAAAACATTTTGTGTCTGCTGGGACTTGAATTGAATTGCAACGCTTGTAGTAAAAAATAAAAGTCAATAGGGATGAATCAGTCAAATCTTGGTGGCAATGTATAAAGTGGGCTGAAGCAATTTATAAAAGAAAAATCAGATTGCGTCTTAGACGATTTTAAGATTTTACATTGTAAAAGAACATTTAAGTGTGCAGTAATTATTTCCGTTAAGGTGTAGAAAGTGTTTTCTCCTATAAAGCGTCTCTTGCTCGTCAGTTTCTGCCGGCCCAGCAGCCAATTTTGTCAGGAGAAAAGGAGAGACAAGCGTCCACAATAAAAGCAATGCTGGATGAAATCCACTTGACCTCTGTGGCCTGCAGTATCCTGACATTGTTCATTCATGCCAACTGTTGCACTGTCATGATTTGCAGGAACCTTTAAGTGGAGCATCGCCTTTATTAATGGCCTGTGGACCTCTTACGCTTGCAGCTGGAAAGGCTAAGATGAAATTAATACTGTTACTAGCAGCTGCAGATCGTAATTGTTCCTTTTAATTCATGATTGCCCAGCGATAAGAAAAACTGATGGGAGGTGAGTCCTTATGAATACTATCAGTTATAAGCTGCAAGAAATGCCTTTTTGGAGGGTTTTTAATTAACCTGGTATAACAATGTCCAAATAATGACTCCTGGACTAGCTACGTGGTCCTTCCAACTTCGATAAACAATGAACATTTGACCATGAAGGAATGGCTGTTGATTTAACAGTAACGTTCAGTGGCACTAACAATTCATAATATCTGAGAACATCACATTTAATGTGTTCCTTTTCCAAGACACAAGTATGTACATGACTCTGCTAGCCCATAGCTTCATCTGTCTGGCATCCTGCTATCTACAAGCTGAAGTTTAGCTACGATAAAAAGGAGATTGGAGTCTTAAATTTGGACAGTGCAAGTTATAAAAGAATTGTATCCCATTTTTGTGATTAATGTGAACTACCATGAATAAGGAAATAGGTTATAGTTATTTGTCTATGGGTTATCCTGAAGATTTCATAATTTGAACTGGATTTATCATGATTTAGGTGCTAATGTGTGCATGCTAATATACGTTAGGTAGGCTTTAGCATAGCTAAAGTGCCAGCATATATATTTTTTCCTTTTCATTGTATGAAATGTGGCTAATGTATGGTGGTTGTTATTTAAATTATTAAAATGTCGAGTCTTTGGCTCTATCAAACAGAGCTGAAGATTGAAGACCGATTAAGTGAAACTGAAATAAGCTTAATCCACTGTAGTACGATTTTCCCACATTTGCGTAAAGTCATCCTTTGCAGAGAAGTTATAAAAAAAATATGAAGAACCTCACTGTACAAAGGTATCAGTCAGGAAAAGGATACAAAAAGTCCAGTGCAGGCATCAATAATTGGAAAAAATGTGATACAACTCTGACATTTCTTAAGCTGGACATTTTTCCAAAATGTCTGTAAAAACAAGGTGGGAACTGCCAAGAGGGAAACAGAAACACCGAAAGAGCTGCAGGAATTTCCAACTGGACTGGTTCTGTTCTGTATGTGAGGCGATCTCTTGTATTCTTCACGTTTGTAGGCAAAGGAGTATGGCAATAAGAATGAAGCATTTTCTTTCAAAGAAAACATTGAAACCTCATTAGCTTAGCCTGATTTACTATGAGACAACTGTGAAAGGCTGACCTCGTTTTACACCGAGACTTGCATGAAGATGTTGATTAATACATGCTGCAGGTGAAAATACTCTGCAAAGTTCTGGAAAACTAGGAAAAGGTACATTTAAAACAAAAAACAAAACCATTATTGTGCAATCAAACATAATATACTGTAAGTCCAGGGATTCTAGTTCCCAGTGCAGTGAAAAGGTTTTACTCCCTTGTCGATTTTCTTCAATTGATGTAGATGATGATTAAATATTTTTAAGCTATCAAAGGACTATTAATATCTGAGTAAGTACAAAAAATCCATTTTCAAATTTTGATTTTGTTTCTCCAAAGAGAAAATCTATCCAAACTAGCATGACCTTGTGCGAAAAAGTAGTGATCTACTCTACCTGCTTATTCCTAAAACCTTTTCAGCTTGTCAATCAAATTTAAGTTCAGACTTGAACTAGGCCACTTGAAAACCTTTACTTTGAACCACTGTCCTGCATCGTAGCCCCACATATGCATGAGCTCAATGTCACAAACTGATGGCTGGACATTCTTCATCAGGGTTTTCTGCTGGACAGCAAAATGCATTAATTATCATAAATTGTCCAGATCCTGAAGCAGCAAAACATTGCCAAACCACTGCAGTGCCACCGCCACAATGTTTGACCATGTTTTACCACTTCATTTACTGTTTGGGTTTTTCAACAGATGTAGCAAGACACGCGTCTTTGAAAAGTTCCTCTTTTGTCTCATTAATCCTGAGAATATATTCCTAAAAGTCCCAGAGACGCTAACGTTTAGCAGAGGTGAGACTAGCTTTTCTGTTGCTTCTGGTTTGCCAATGGTTTTGTACATTTATAAGATCCTTTTTTTAAAAAAAATTATTAAGTTTTAACTCAATACTTTCTGTTGACTATCTAGCTAAGTACGAAGCAATCTTACTAGGACATTCTTATGAAATTTTATATACTTTGCAAAAAGAAGGAAGTTAAAAAGTAGACAGACATGAGAGTTAGGACAGGCTGTGTATCAGAGAGAAAGTGCATGCGTATGTGTGTGGTGATGTGCTTGTACGTGTCTTTCCTAAGGCTAGATTAATAGGATAAGCAAATTAAAGATTGTGTCACGGTCACGGAAATCAGCTTACTGCAGGTCCCTCATATTTTTTGCAATACGCATCATCATTTCATCACTTTAGATTGGTCAAACACAATAAGAAAATTCACGGTGTACTTCAAACAGGGTGGTGCCACTTCTGCTCCAGTCAATGAGGAAAGGGCTTGTTCTTCTTTGTTGCGTTCTTTCAATCTCCACTGGTTCTTTGATAGTATTCAATATCGATACTTTGCTAGAGTCT
The DNA here is from genome assembly GCF_002775205.1 of Xiphophorus maculatus. NCBI lineage: Eukaryota > Metazoa > Chordata > Actinopteri > Cyprinodontiformes > Poeciliidae > Xiphophorus > Xiphophorus maculatus. The sequence goes on from NC_036448.1 coordinate 10,281,841, forward strand.
GTTTGCTATTAATGAATCGTGGTTCTGTGACATTATATCTAAAAAATAGATAAGTAAATGTGATGAATTTAGACACTGGTGTTCTACTCTCTGTGTCAAGAAAGAAAAAAAAAACTTCATCAGAGGACTATGCCCACTGACACAGTTGTGTTAGGGAGTGTGTGTTAAAATTGCTGAGTAAATCTCCTAATTTGAGAAGGAAAGTCTTGTATTTAAAACTTGATGAAGTGTTCTGTTGACTTTACTTTAAATCTAATCTGGCTTTATATGTGTTTCCTTTTTTTTCTCCTTCTCTGGTTCAAATAGCATTCCAGTTCTTCTGCTGTCTGCTAACGCAAATTCAAATGGCACGTTGAGAGACTTTATTGCAGGTGTGGTTTATATTTTGTGCGAAACTACTAAACCTCACCGGTGGAAGAAATTGGTGCCTAACCCTAACCCTGAGGCATCTCCACCTGGTCCTTTTTTATTTGAGTCTGTCTCAGTGTTTACCTCTCTCTCTGTCTGTTTTTTTTATCTCTCTCTCTCTCTCTCTCTTTGTCTCTGGTCTGGACTGGATTTTAGCTCCTGTAGGTAAAAACAATTTTACTCCACATAGGATGACACTACCATCACCATCATGTATGTGTAAAAAACACTCTGAGTCCCAAGGTGCCCCCAGTTTTGTCTGAGTTTAAGTCTCCTCTGGACTCTCTCTCTGGTGTTTCAGAAGAACGTCTCCTCAGGATGCCGCTGCTATTGTCATGCTTGACTGATGGATGTTGCATATTCTGTTAACTTGCTGGTCCAAACTGAAAAGTTTAGTGTTTAATTGAACGTTATTTTAACAAATTACCACTTTAAAAAAAACTGTTTTGTTTTACTTTGAAGGGAACTGTGTGGGGATTGATGTGAATCATTACAAAACGTGGGAAAACTTGAAAGGGTCTGAAAACTTTCTGAATGATCTGAGTGCAGTGGTGTTTCCCAACATACGGAAATGAACTTTGATATGTAAAATTGCTGTAGTTTCCCCTTAAGGTCAACCTTTCCATACATAATTAATGCACATGTGGAAAACCAATACAAAATCAATATTCTGCTTTTGATTGTTTTTAATTGTTAACCTACCTATAAATGTAAACTATGGGTTTAGTGAAATATTTACAGTGCGATGTACTTATGTTGGTAAGAGAGACATAGGCCTGTTTCAGGTTATTGTAAATGTGGTTTACTGACATAATCTGAAAACCAACATTCAGCTGAGGTTTACCACTGTAATTTCTAAAACAACATTTAAAGCTATAGTAGCACTTTTAATTGTAAAAGAAAAAAAATTGCTTAAGTGCAATAAAATAATATACCGTATATGGAGCATAGAAAATGGCAAAAATATTTAGATTTTCTGATAAATTCATATAAATGTAATTAATGCTTAAAACGGTTTCCTGGGTGTCAGAAGTTCGTATGATATGGTTAATCTGAATAAACAGTTAAATAATAATCTCCTCCAACACCTAGGCACCGCAAGATGAAGGCCAATGCATTTATTTTGCATCCCCAAGCTCAGATAGAGCGTCAATCGGGCACGGCAGGGTCAGTGACCGCGCACGCCGCCTGTTTATCTGTAAGAGAGGTCCTCGGGAGCGCGCCCCCCCTGGCCGAGGAAGGTGAGCGAGTGTCTGGAGGGGAGGACTCGGGAGCGCGGCCAGCCGAGGGATCGATCGGATTAAACTCGATTTGAGTGAAATTAACACAAAGGAGAGAAGAGCAACGCACACTAGTCGGCGAGGTCGCGGATGCGAGATACGCCGGAGAAATATTTCCTGAAAAACAGAGAAACTTGAACTTTTTCCCCCTCTGTTTATTTATATTTCGAACTGAAAAAGGACCACGGTGGATTTTTTTTCCCAAGCAAGCGGAGATAGTAGCGTACTAACGAGGAGTTGATTTGATAAAAGGCTGAAGTGACCGAGCTTGTTGGGTAAGCTAACAAAATGCCTCTTTTTTTATTAAGTGCATTTACATTTTTTTCCCCGAACACACTGTATCATGAATGGGGTGGAAATTCAGTGTACGGCGGTTTTGAATTAAAACAGTTTATATTATCGTTGAATAGTAAGTTTTCCATACTTTTCAACGCAATCGGACTCTTTAAAGCACCGTGCGCCTGTGTTTCCGAACCCGACGGGCATTTCCTTCAGGGCTAACTCGCAGGAACGGCTATTTTCGATGACTGCTCGTTTACTCGGCGTCTGTTTTATCATCTCCTTTTACACATAAAGTCATTGAAGGTCCATGAAGCTGCCATGCCTACATGCTAACAATAGCAAGTTTAGCTTTGCCACCCGCTGCATCGCTCACACACTCAGCGGTCCCATTAGTTAGTTGAAAAGTGGAAAGAAATATTCCCAGGACGGCACAGAGGGCTCATGTGTGCCCGAATCAGTTCACCTGACAACTTTATGGATTTTCTGCGCTGAGGTGTTGACTTAATTCAGTTTTAAATCGCAAGCGTTAGCTCCGTTAGCTAATTGTGTTGAAGCTTCCAGGAGACACGAGGTGGCTCGATCGTAGAGGTGAGTCACTGCTGCTGCTGAATGAGCGGAGCTCTCCGAGGGAGATTCCCAGCGGACAACACTTGGCACAGAGAGCCAAACACGCTTCCTGCGAGTTTAAGGAAACATTTCTACATAAAAGTTCTAAAACACAACTATATATTTTCTCGGTAGCTGTTGTTTGTGGGAGAACCGGGCAGCAAGAAGTGTTTGTAGTAGTCGCTTGTTTTATTGGACGGAAGGGACGGAGGAGAGGAGGGGGGGAAGCTGTGAGGCCAGGCGGTCACTCCATATACCGTGTTTTTAAAAAAAAAAAACATTTTTTCTGCCATACTTTACATTTAAAAATATTATTAAATTGACCAGGAGAGATCAGTGTCTCTGTGTCGGGCTCTAGGGTGGAGGGCAAAGAGTTTTAAAGAGGCATAACCCGAGATGAGCGAAGCATTCCCTGGTCCGGAACGACGTGCGAAATACCGCTGATAGGCTAATTAGCCGTGCTAGCCGTTGGAGGTTGGCCCAGCGCTAGGACACAGAAGTTCAGCTAGCCTGTTAGCCCAGCTCCCATCCTTATTGTGTACAAACGAGGACCACTTATTAGCCCCCCGGAGTTAGCGCCTAACCATCTCGGGGCGGTTATGTGTCGGTTTTGTCGAAGTACAACTTCAGGCATCTTCTACCTCACTTTTTTTTTCTTTTGCCGATGTTGATAGTCTAATAGACACGGAGTATCTTACTTTTTTTTAACGGGAGCTTTTGTAACGAGCTTGTTTGCTACATTGTGTCCGGCGACACAAGTTTAGTAACCGTTACGGCTACACTTGTTACTCGGTGTGGACACGGAGGAAAACGCAGCCCAAAACACCTGCCAGTGCTTCTTCGCTTCATCTTTGTTGCAACAGCTTATTTGCGGAGGGGAAAAAAAAAACAACAAAACTTTTGACATTATTGCCTAACCCAATTTCACTGCTCTGTTTGTGTTTGTTGCGTTATTCTGCCATCTTTCTTCTGTAATCGGTCAACTTGCATAATGGTCACTCCCGCTGTCACGCAACTAGGGCAGCGCTAAAATTTTAGGGGGGGGGGACAAATGGAAAAATATATTGTTGCGCAGCGGTTTTATTCAGTGTGTCATTTTAAGCATCCATATTTGTGGTACGTTATTTTTTTTTTTTTTTGCCAGAGAGCCTGGAGCCGCTGCTACCCCCTCCACCTTGTCTCTGTGAGCCAAGATGGCAGCTAGTCATGTTTAGCGGGCCACAGAGGGAGAGATAAGAGGCCCCCGACCACACACACATACACACAGCACACAACAGATGTTCGGTAGTATTTCGTCTCTTCTCTATTGTATCCCTCTTTTCTTGTGGCTTAAAAATTCTCTCTCTTTTAGTGACAAAAGTTGGTTTGTGGCTGACTTGTAACGAAATAATACCTTGGAGTGATTTGAGACTTGAAAAGGGTTGTCCCTTTATAATTAGGCTTTTTGGTAGTTGCCTTTTCTGTTTGTTGGAATTAAAAATCAACACTTTCTGGTGTACTTTGTAGTTTGAACATAACGATTTTATATCTTTTAAACTATTTTATTTTGAGTAATTTCTGCTATCTCCATCGATCCACATGCAGCATGTTATTCTTTACGGTCAGAGTTTTTTTCCATTTATTTGTTTAATTAAAACACACATAAGTTTGAATGTAAAATCGGCAGGTCAGTGCTCAAAATAAAAGAAATCTGGAAACTGGTATTGAAAAGGCCGAACTGGCCTCAATCTACAACACAGAGAAAACGGAAAATGTGCAACAGTTTTTACACTAAAATTAAAGACTTGCTCGCTTTCTCTCATTTTTGCTTCAAAGTGTATGTGTCCTTAACCTGTGCTGGGTTTTTTATTAAACCCAAAGCAAGTGCATGCTACAACGTTATAGCCTGAGAAGAAGTGGAGTTGTTAATTTTTGATGTTTATCAAATACGAAGCAAACTGATTTTCCAACCTAATTTACATAACCTCATCTATACACCAACAGCCATCTATTGTCAGAATGTCTGATTTGAATGTTTCCACTTAACACAGGAATATAGTTTTGTATGGTGTAACGGCCTTCTTCAGTTTGGGAAGAACACAAAGAAAGTTTAGACCGGATGACCATCAGTTTGTCATGTTTTTGAAGAAGCTGCTCCCTGTAGTTCTGACCTATGAATCATTTGTGCGATCAGTGTTGATTAGCTGAAAGATTTCCATGTTTTGAAGAGTAAATGTAAATTCTCAAACTAGCAAAGCAAGCCGGTGAGGAGATAAAATGATAGGTTGGTATTTAAGGGCAGTAAGTAAAAAGAATGTTCTTGAAGTAGATGAAGGACAAATTGGTGTGATACAAAGCAGATATTGTCTTAAAGTATCTGAAAATGTTCATTTTCAGATATTTTACGTGACTACATGACTTAGTAGTGTGTTTTATTCATGAATGTCTCATTAGTTGTATATACCATGTTAAAGTATTTTCACGTTTCTGTCAAAAATGTTTAGTTTAATTGTTTTTCTTCATTCTAGAGTATCAGTTTGGCACTTTGTCCTTTGTTTTCTTCCTGTGGTCTTGGATTGTAGTCATCCTTCTTGATCGTGAAAAATAATCCTTTGCCTATAACCCTGCCACGTTCAGTTCATGCTTTATGCTAACATGTAATGTTGACAGTAACTCAATGTTTGCGAATGTAGAAAGAAATGTGAATAAAAGACCAAAATCTCAGAGAGATTATGGTCTCCGTGGTTCAGTAGGAAGTTTTTAAATTAGGTGTAATCCTTTTACCATTTCATTGCCAAGGGTTTTTTCTTTTTTTTAATGTTGAATTTGATGCGTTAGCACCCAGTCCAACGCTTTGTTTAAACGGCTGTCAAAGTTGATTCTTTCAAAATTGGTGAAATATAAGCAGTTCCTTTTTTTTTTGTGAGCAACACTTAAGAGTTTAATACACTTCTGCAGCCTCTGGGTGTGAAGGAAAGTGATGTGGCTAAATGTACTAACCATGTGTGGTTATTTTTCAGATCGTCAGGCTGATTATGTGGTTTTAGTATTACATTAACAAGAACTCTTTCACTGACATTGGGGTAAAACAATTACAACACAATTATTCAACTTCACATCATTTTAGGGGCTGACAGATATCGGAAAAGATTTTATATCTTGAAAATTTTGACATTGTACTTCCGTGATGGAGTGTAGCTCTCTTTAATTTTGGTTGGAGTTGTTTTCTTGAGGGAATGTTTGCATTTAGTAGCTGTGGGCCATCCAGGAAAGGAGTATCAAGCAGATGGTTGATGTACTCTGCTGTCAGGTGGAAAGAATAAATTCATTTTGCTGCCTCAACTGAACTCAGCTGAAGTTGGCAGCAAGATATTGGTAAGATGGACAGCCAAAAATCATTAAAGACGGATCCCTGAATCCGTATTCTTCATATTGCCACCGTTTCTACACTTAGCCTGAGTTTAAGAAAATGTGAAAAGGGTTTCCACTCAAGACTTTGCATAGGAATTTCCTCTTTTAAAAAATCTTGTTCTTTAGGGTGTTGGTAGGGACTTCTGGTTTTCTTTGAGGTCTGAGCCGCTGATTCTCATTTTTACCAACTTCAGTCTTTTAATTTTCTTCCCATATGTACAATAATTCAAGAATGTTGCTTTATGTTCTTTGGAGATATCGGTTTTTAATCCAGCAAAAAGTAAAAAAGTTACAAGTTTATTCTCATTCATACATCAAAATATATGTATGCATCTAATTTATATTGAAGCACAACCATGATGGGTTAAAAAAATGAAAAGATAAAAACAATTAGCTAAAATAAGATAGTTTTTACTGCAGCAGCTGAGCTGCACATTAATGGAGAATTAGGCCGTAAGTTGATGCATCCTCGGCTCTCTGTGCAGTTCGGGTGTTTTTGTGAATTGGTAACAAAGATCCTACTTTCTGAGAGCCTGCTGTCTTCATGGACCGACTGAAAGAGCAAGTTGGAATCTGTTCACAGCCTTTCTAGCAACTCTGTGCTTCTGACACCGCTCTTGAAGTGGAAGTTGTAAGACTGCTGGCAGGAGAATAATGAGCAGGTGTTTTCTACGGCAGTGGTTTGCTCTGTCATCAACCAACAGCTGCTTGCGTGTTAGAAAGTTTTCAGACCTTGTTGGGGCAGAGTTATGTCGTCACCGCAGGTTTTTTCCGCCTCCCAAAGTTTTTTTAGGGTACAGATTTGTTCCCGATTCGGTTTGAAAGTAATTAGAAAAGCGTCATCCTCTCCCTCCGGGAACGGGGAGAAAAATACAATTTCGTGTCGGATGTCACAGGTTTTCAGCCCCACTGCGGAGCGTGTCGTGCAGTCTGTAGGTCAGGTAGCAGCAGGTGGTGTGGTGGAGTGGTCACTTCAGTGCTTAAAGGCCAGTGTTGGTTGAGCCAGATGACTGGTGTTTGTTAGGGTGGCCATTTTGTCTCCCATCATCATCGTGTGTTGTAGACAGCAGCCCTTTTGGGAGGGAATGGAAGTAGTGCTGTTGTTTGCCTCCATCTCTTTCATCTTTGCCATCTATTGCTCCACCTCCACCCACCCACTGCTCTGCCCAAGAATGAGCCTCCGCCCCCCCTCTCCCTTCCTCCCTCTCTCCTTCTCTTCATTGTCACCCTTTCCATCTCTTTTTCTCTCCATCTTTGCCTGCCTGTCGTTTTTCTCCCCTCCCCACTCTCCCTTCCCCTATCCCTCCAGTCATATCATTTCCAGCCAAAAGGTTAGCGGGGAGCTTTAGCACCATGGTGACATTCAAAACCGAGTGTCATCACTGTCTCTCCTGCTCTCTCATCCTCCTCCCTCACCTGTCTCCTTTTCTGCCCCCTCTTCCTCCGTTCCTGCCTCCCCCACCCCAATCCTCCCCCTGCAGCGAGGGCCTTCTGGACCAAGTGCTGTGCCTAGAAGAGAGGCTGGCGTAAATACAGCTCTGAAGTGTTTGTGTGTGTGTGGGTTGGACGTGTTTTCTCGGCCAGTCAAGTACATCTCTGACCCATATGCGTGCGTGCATTTTAATCCTGTCTTTTGACCTCAACCAGTCTGGATCTTGAGCGTATTCTCTGTCTTTCCTGACCACCAGCCTTCCTTGTGCTGGGATGCGAAAGGCGAACTCAAGGACGCTCCACTTGAAAATACGTGGGAGTTTTGTGTCGTCAGCTGCTGATGAATCCCATCACTAAAAAATGGTGTCAGCGCTATGAGGATCTCATCAGTTCTCCGGCTCTTTCTGGGGTTTAATAGCTCTGTTGTGGCGTCCGCACACCCCTCTTCTGTCTCGATGTGTTATCTGTCATGGTTTCCATCAAGTGATTCACATGCCCGATGAAAGGTTAAGTGCTGCTTGCTTGTGGAATCAACATCTAGTTAGTGGAGATGGATCTGGAAGGTCAGAGAGGAGAAAGATGGGTGGTAAAAGAATATGTTAAGCAAAGGTGCTCGGTCTTTTAAACAAAGCTCCTGCACAATAAAAACTTGTTTTTACTGTTTTCAAAGTTTTTCAGGGTGTTTTCACACCTGATAGTCACGTAGACTCAGTTTGATTGAAACATCAACATTTGTTATATTTTCAGCTGGCGCAGTTTGATTTCATCCCAAACCCTGTGAAAAAGATGTCCTCTACCTCACCTCTGGTGGCGCTTCACCAAGAACCACTGAAGAAAATTACATGAAAACATATGAAGAAGACACTGAGTGCAACCTTTTTCTTGACACTAAAATGGCAGATTTTAGTGGTTGTAGAGATTCTGTTTTGTTCTTGGCAGAAGACCTCAAGCGATTTATCCCACTAATGCCAGACTTTGTTTTGTTTGCATACCCTGAATGCCCTGCGCTGTAGTGGGCCTCCTCATTTTGAGCCATCTCTGGTTTGCTTGGCATTCACATATGCATTTGAACTCCACAAAGGTTCACGTCAACCAAACCAAAACCTAGGTTTTTAGTGGGCCCAAAGTTCCACTACGCGTTCACACCTCTCCAAACAAATTGGACTTTCTCGGCAAATGAACTGGAGTTTGTTTAAAGCGGACTAAACAGGCTGGTGTGAATGCACCATAAGAATAGAAAGATGATGAAGCTTTTCTTAATTTAAGATGAAGGTTCAAGTTTCTGGAGGCTGAAGGACTGTTTCAACTGATTTATGTTTAGATGGTGAACCTTACCTTCACCATCTAAACACTTTTGAGTCCCTACTCTACTCCTGCAGATGACTACATTTAAAAATAAAAAATTAAAATCTGCATTTTAAAAAAATTTTTGGTCTTTAAATTAGAGATGCCACAGTCAACTGGCTAGAGGTCAGACTGGATCTGTCCTTCATTGCTTCAGATCAGAGATCCTGTAAAATCATTTTCATTGAGTGCATCAAAACTCTTCAATTTTCAGATTAGTAACTTATGCCACAGCTGTATGTGCTTTGATTATTTATTTTTTTTCCAGAAAAAATCAGATAAAGGTTTCAGACATATGCTTTGATGCACAGCTCAGAGTAATTTAACAGTTGCTTAACTTTCTGTTGCCTCCATAAAATAACCTTCATCACATTGTTTTTCTCTTCTGTACAGTTCTTTCAGACAATTAAAAAAGAAAAAAAAAACGTATTCGATCAAAATCCAAATTGGCAGGTCAGAATTCAAAGAAGTTAACATTGGCCAGTAAAAAGCCTGACCTTTCTTAATATTTTCATGATGGGCTTTATCACGTCAAAACTCCAAACAGGTTTACAATGTCCTAAAATCAGGACAGAGAAACAAAAATCAAGTCCAAAGTGTGGAGTCTTGTAGGAACGCTTAGAACTTTCTTCCACATTTCCTTTTTTAATCATTTGATTTTATTTTTTGTTTCATGTATTAAATGTTGGTTCAATCCAATACTCAAGATGAGCCAAAATGTCCGCAGCTTGATTTTTATCCCACATATACTGGAGCCCCGGATCTCATACAGGATGCTGAAAGGGGCGTTTGTCCCAGGGGAGAAGTTAGCCCACATCTTTAAAGCAACTACCCTGGAGGTTAATTGGTTGTTAGCAGTCAGATGGGTGGAGCTTAAGAAAAAACTGACCAATTTCTGGGGAGTCACTCCAGATTGGCTTTTCCCATTGGTCTAAAAGAAAACATCAATAGCAGCAGTGATTGATGAGGGGGTAGGAGGAGGAGTGATGGTAGCATGGTCTGTGTTCAGCGTTTGCTCGTTCATAGATGAGTGCTTTAGTGGTTTCACTTTTATGGGAATTTCCTCATTAAAATCACTTCGTTGAAGGTTTAGATTGATTCATATTTTATGTAAAAATGAAAATCTAGAAAGAGGATTAGGAAAGTCCTACCTCTCGTGTTTGTTCAGCAGAAACGTTTCCAAACCTTCTTATGACTTGATCTGAAACGGGATACTCAGCCCCCTTTTCTGCAAAGATTCACAGGCAGGGAGGAATCCTGTACGTCTTGAAAGGCCCCTCAGTCTTTGAACCTTTTGAACAAAGTGGTAGGGTTTCCCCCGAAGCCTACAACCCGGGACCGCAGGCAATGTGAAGTCATTTTCATCGATGAGCAGCAATTTCCCCTTCACCTGCAGCTTTGTGATCTCTGATCCTCAGTTAGGTTGACGGGTCCCACACAGAGTTTCTGATCAAAACCAAAAGAACATGGTTGGATTATTCACACAAATCAAAACCATGCTGCAACATTTCAGTTTATTTTTGGGGATAAAGTGTTTAAAGATGAGATGGAAAAATTTAATTTTAGATTAAGCATTCTTGATAATAGGTAATTCTTGCATTCAGATGAGTAGCTGTAGTTAGTTAAAGCAGTGGTCCAGACATAATGCTGCAGCTCATCTAGACATTTTATTGCACTTACCCTGAAAAATCTTCACATAACTGTGTTATATTAAAACCTATCAGAATAGTTAAATCTTCCATGGATGCATCTTTTTCTGAAGACTAACACCAGATCACAGCATCTTAAACTACATGAGGAAGAAGTTACTGATCAGTGTTCTGTAATATAAGCTTCTCCTGTATTGGAGGCCATAAAAAATTGTGTTTATTATTTTTTGCTTATTTTTATTGCTTGACAAACATGAAAAATGAAATTTTCATGATTAGTGTGCTGGTTAGTCAGAATTTGGTTAGTTCATCTCTGCTTTCGGTTCCCCTTAGCATTACAATTGCCTCACCTTTTTCCAAGCTTGAACGGATGTGCAGGCCTCGACATTAGGTTCAGTAAATCACAATCAAAGCTTGAGAGAACTTCAACTTGCCTTTTGATCCGCTCCAATTCAAAGTCTAAAGCATGGAAGACATGTCAACTCTGAACTGAGTTATTCTATTCTAGTTTATTCTAGTTTTCTAATATAGAAAATATGGAAGAAAGCAATTTTTGTGGTTTACTTTTTTTATATTGCACAAAGATACTGCAAAACTACTTGTCACTAATTGGACATAGAGCTTATTCTTTTCAGCAAAGTTCGGGCTACGTTTATCCCCCCCACATTCGATACCAAAAAGGTCTGTGACGGCAATCTGAACTGCTGCCACCTTAATGCTGTGCTGTAGGCGGAGTATCGGGAAGAGTAGGAGCTTCTTAAAGAGACAAAGGCCCAATTTCAAGGTGTCAGATGTGGCTGTGATGCAAAGTAAATTTTCTTTTTAAGTCATTTTTAATTATAGACAGCATTTTTATGACTGAATGTGTCATAGCTACTTGATTGTGATATAAAATGACAATATTTGCCTAAACAATGTATACCTTCCTTTAAATTTCCAACAGTAAAAAATTTTGTGCATACTACAATCAAACTTAATTTGAAACATGCCTCATTGAATTCAATTGAAGCCTGCTATATAGCCGATTTGTTTTTGTTTTGGAATCTCAGCAATAAGTAAAAACAATTTTTTCTCGATCATGAACAGCAAATATGTTAGCCTTTCAAATAGGACTTATTAAGCTGCTTATGAATGGGGAATATCTAAATTGTTGGGAAAAACATGACATTTAGAATCAGCTGTACTGAGAATTTAAAAAAAGGGGGGAGGGGAGGGTCTCAGCATATTACTAAAACCACATGGGTCAAATCAGGTTTGTAAAAATAGCTCACTACTTGATACTGTATTTAACTCCAATTCCTACTGTAAGCTGTTTCTGTAAGAATATTAGCTGATCCACACGTTGAGGTGATTAAAGTGAGTTTTCTGTTTATTTTGTCACATTTGGTGCAGTTCTCTTCCCAAACTATAGGGGTTGCTACTGTAAAAAAACAATCCCGTTTCACAGCCGAAACAGTGGTGGAAGAAGAGCATGTTCCGAAATCATTCATAAACATTTAATGCGAACAAATAGGATCTTACACATAATGAATCTAAAAAAATTTTCAAAACTATGCGTTGTGTGTGTAATGGCGTCAAGCACATGTGACTGAAACTTAATGAATCTATTAATCTTCACATTGCTAATTTAGATGCTGGAGGAAAACATTTTCAGTGGCAGCCTGTTGTCGAGTAAATGTTTTTATAGATTAAGATCCACATTTATGCACTGAAATGAGTTTGATCCTAATATTTTCTGAATCTTAATCAGTTTCAGCTTTCAAACAAGCAAAACGTAGCCTGAAGCTCTGTGCAGAAATATGTGGAGTGATGTTCACCTCTTCTTTGCCTACATATTTCAAAGTACTTGTTTCTGAAAGGTCTAAATGTTTGATTCCGTGTTTCTTTTTTTCTCCATCAGTTTCAGGACTTTAACATGACAACCAGAACTAATATAAGGTGGTAAAACAGGTTTTGCCTGATGCTGTTTGCTTTTAGTTTGCTTACTTCAACACACTTGCTTAAAGAAGTGATTTCCAGAGACTACAGAGTCAGTTTCGGAAACCACATAACAGGTTCTTAAGCTCAGTGAGCACGTGCACAACTACACATACACGCGCGTACACACACACACACATTTTGTGTCTCAGTCTCTCCCTGTGCTAGCAGGTTTCTTGGCCACCCCCTGTGGCCTACTTCTCTCCCTGTCTGTCCGTCTCTGCCTCTGCGTCCTCTGGGATCGGGCCGAGAGTCGGCCAGTGGTTTTTCCTACCACATGGTAAAGGCAGGGAACAGATTGGATAAACACAGCCCTTTCCTGCTGACCCACCCCCTCCCCCAAACACATACACACACACTGTCTATTAACAAAGCAGCCGTGCGTAAAATAACCAGATTTTTTCTAGCTTCACTGCTTCTTTCGTTCTTTTTCTGTTCTCTCTCTCTTGATCTCTCCCCCAACTTCGGCCCTCCCCACCTCCTCTTCTCTCTTCCTTCCTTCCTTCCGGGCCTCAAATCCCTGCCCCAAACACACGGCCTTGCATCCCCTCACTTGAGCGTAATTACACACGCAGCTAGCCAGCTCCTGCATGCTGTCCTCCATTTGGGAACAAAGGTATAAATTATGGTGGCTTAGATCCTGGTGGTAATGGGAGGTGGGTGGGTGCACACGTGTCCTCCAGAGGAAGAGGGGGGATCACTCACTTTTTTTTCTTCTTCTTCTTTTCTCAGGTGTTGAATCTGCCTGGCTGCCGTTGTACTTTGTTTCTTGGGCTTTGGTTTGTTTGTCTGTCTGCGTCTCAGAGGAAACATGGTGTTGTTGACATGGCAGAGCCTGTAGTAAAGCCTGGAGGCTACAGACAGTTTAGCTGCCAAACTGTCGACGGCGCAGACAAGACTGCATTGAGTCGCTGTTAGCTAATCTCCCTCCCCTTTTTCCTTCCTTCACCACAGACTAACGCTGCATACGCCAGTTTTCTTTTCACTGCTTTTTGGTGAAGTACCACATTCCACTTGAGTAAAGACAGAAATATCTCAAGTACCTTTAAAAGTAAGAATTCACTATGGCAGTGCTTCCGTCTGACTCTGGGTAAAGAGCGACAGCTTCATGCAAAGCAGTTCACAACATTCCTCAGGCTTACAAACATTATAATTAACATAGAGCAGGAATGAGGAAAGGTGTGTCATGTACAGGTTTTTTACTCCTGCCAAGGTTTCCAGCAGCTGATGTCGCCGACATGGCTTCATTCAGCCTCACCAGCTTCTTCTCCTGGCACAGAGTTCAGTTTGGCTGGAAGCTGAACTCTGTGGTACAGTGCATTTATGTGCAATAATTGGAGGTTGGCGACCTGAACTTAAAGTTTTATCATGCTATTTTGTGGTGCTATTGTGATAACAATAAAAGTGGCGATATTTCTTTCTTTTTTTTACTAACTTTATGGCTGTGACTGCATGGCTCAGCAGTCATAACTCCACAAACACAAATACAACTCTTGAAAAACATTCTCATTTGTAATACGCCTCAGTAGGATGCCAGTCACATAAAGAAATGTTAATTATATTTTGAAATTTATAGATATTTATTGATACAGCTTTATTAAACAAATAGTAAAAATAACAACCCCAACCACACGAAGAGTTTTATTGTTTGTAATTGGAATTTATCATGAGGAGAAATCAAAACCTTATGAAATTCATCACAATAAATGAGAAATGATATGATAAATTATCACCCATTGTAAAAATTGCAACTTTAAATCTACTAGATAAAATGCATTTTGAAGATCCATTTACACTGAAGTAAATGCATCCTTCAAGAAATGACAGGAGAAAGCCTTTTCACTGAGGTCTGCTTTAGTGTTTTCATATTGACTTTCTTCTAAATGAAGGTCTGTGTCTCATTCACTACAGTGGAAGACGTTGTGATGCTGCTAGCTGCCAGGGAGGCCATTCATTTGCACTATGCTGGCAGTGATATTCTGTGGTTTCGGCTTGGCTGAACGGGTGGCCTCGATAATTGTGGTTTCACAGATCTGCTCGGTCTGTGAATTTTTGAGCCCGGGTGCTGATTGCCAGATTATTTCTCAACTCGACTACAAGTGTTCTCAAATGATCTGGTTGTTTATTTCTGTTTTTTGGGGGGAGCGGATGGGAACTGACTGAATAATACAGTCCATTGTGGGTGGAAGTATTCACACTCTTTAAGCCATTTCATATTTTGTTGCATTTCAGCCAAAAATTTGAAAGCTGGTTAGTTTATGGGAGGGTAGATGGAGCTAGATTCAGGACAATTCTGAAATTAAACCTATTAAGCGCTGCGAAAAGGTTCACCTACAGCGAGAATAATGATCCAGCCAGAACTACATTGGAATGGTTTTAGCAGTCAGCAACCTTTACAATCTTTAGAGACAGTTTTTGCTCTTATTTTTAATGAATAAAACTGTCTAGAGCCATAAAACGCATATGACCCTTTTGAAAACAGCAAACTTATCTAATGTATAAGTAGGTTTATAATTAAATAAAGATTCTTGTCTAATTTTACATACAAGAACAAAGAAAACAAACGTTTATAACAAAACAGTAAAGCCATTTACTTAATTGAAACTTTCCAAATTTGTGGAAAATGAAGAAAATACATTTAATTAGTAGCCTAATTACAAAAGAACTTAGCAAAATAATAACATATTGTGTCATTGTTAGACGCTTTTACTCTGGAATAAACAGCCGATCAGAATAAAGATGTCATGTAAACATCGCAGTCAAAATATTCTGATTGGACTCGGCTCGATCAAAGTGAAATTGCAATCTGAATGATGGGAGGTTTATGCTAATTGATGATCTGAGCAAGATTCATGTAAACACTCTTTTGGCTGATCGCAGATTACAGATCATGCCTGTCATTCCGATTCCGATTTTGGCCAATATCTTTTTTTTTTCTCTTTTGTCTGAAATGTTGCTAAATATAGCAAGAAAGGCACTGAACTGACAACAGTGGGATGACTGTTGTTAACTGCAAACTTGCAGACTTGACCTAGCGGGAGGATCAGACCTCTCAAACCCCCAGCAAAAGGCAACAGGTGGACAAGATCAGCTTTATAAGTTATCAGCCAATCACAGATCTCCCAAATTTAAGGAAATGTATCTTCCAATCAATTTATCAGTGCACATTTAGTGAACAGTAGTGCTGATTGTGGTGAATTGACCACAATCAGACACATGCGCACACAAGCGCATGTGTGCGCTATGTCAATGTTTTTGTCTGTTTTTAAATAAATGTGAATTTTAGTCCAGTTCAACTTGTACATATTATTTTTTTGTCTTCATAACTTATTCGACTGATGCAACTTACAGTCTGGAAAATATTGGTAGTTATGTACCTATATAAATGATGCATTCGGATAACTTTTCTTTTTCAATCCAAATGCATTTCAATCCGATAAGAAATTTTGCGACTGTAAGCATAGCTAGTGTCTCACCTTTGTGGAAATTGTATGCAAATATAGCCTTAAAATGCTTTTAAAAATGCTAAAAGTAGCCATTTTTATATTTATATTTAAATATATTGTCAAAGTTATGAAGAACCACTGTGGTGGACACAAAGAATCACATTGGACTCCAGAGCGGCAGGTTGCCTAACCCTGGTTTAGATTAAAGCAATGGGCCAGCTGAAGTTGAACCTTAAAATTTAATCCAACGAAGCATCTGCACCCCGATCTGAACTTTGCTGCTCACAAGCACTCTTCTTTCAGTCTGACTGAGCTTGAGCTGTTGAGCAAAAATTTTGGTCCTTATATGTTCGAAGCTGGTAGAAACGGCTGCCAGAGAAGGGTTGGGGCGGTAGTTGCACTGAAATGTGGTTGTACAAAGTATTGACTAAGAGGCGATGAATCGGTATCAAAACCACAGAATATCACAGCGCGCCACACTTTTCAGTTTGTAAAATAACGGTTATCATTTTACTTCCATATTCTCCCGTCTGTTGGTCCATCTCAGAATTTGCCCGTAAAGGTTGTTGTAACGTGACAAGAGTAGTGAAAGAAGTTCTAGCAGTATGAATACTTTTTATTTAAATATTCTCACTCAACCAGTGACGGAGCTGAAAATCTTTCCATATTCCCTGTTTGTGCTTTGAAGGGGAAACTGCTGCCACTTCAAGGTCAAAGTCCTGCTACAGAATCTCCAGTTTTATTTTGGGACAAAGTTTGCTTGCAGTAACAACACACAGAAACTCGGAGGAAAATCCTTTCCCACCACACAGAAACTGTTCAGCTGCCCAAATCGGTTAACTTAGTGTCTTTTAGTAATAGTCTTTTCTTTTCTTTTTTTTTTAGCAATAAGGGTTATAAATTCAGTCATTCTGGGTTTTGTTTGCATTTTGCAACATGATTTTAATCACTTAGGCAATTGCGAAGTTGCAGAAAGCACTTCTTAAGCCCACATGATTATCTAGAGGTTGATTTAAAACTTTTCCTGAAGTTTTGTTTGTGGTTTTTATGTGCATTTTTGGTCCTTTTTTATACCTTTTAAGCAGTTCATTCAGTTCATTTTTGTTGGCTCCAGCATGTCTTGAATACTAATCTGTGGGATTAGTTTAATAAACAATTTGGTTAACCATGCACAGGCTGTCACCTCTGAAAAAATAAAACACCATTCCATCGGCCAGCGGAGCCAAATTACTCCCAGCCCTCTGTTGTGCTAGAGCCTCTCTTTCTGTCGCTGGACAGATAGGAATTTGAAGAGGCTGTTGCACTCGGTAACACACACACTCTGCAGTCATTAAACCTCCACATTGTCTTATTGAAATTCTTGCTCGCGAGTCCAAATGAACAACCACAAATAAGTGTATCCAGTCCCTGCTGGCTTTGTGGAGTATCCTAAAACGGCATCATTAAATAACTGATGGCGGCATCCAAACTCGTATTTTTCGTGCTTAACGAAGCAAAAACTTGATTAATTGTGACAAACAGGCAGGCGCTTACTCGATGGATCACGCTTCCATTCTGCAGAACCTATTTGGTAAATAGGTGATAGAGAAGAGGAGAAAAGCCGCCAGTTAGAAGCGTTTTAATTGTCCTCATTAGAGACTACTTCTTTCTATTTTTTTTTCTCTTTTTTTGACAGTGAAGGTTGTTAATGTTTTGCCAATTGTGTAAGTTAATTACTTAAACCATCTCTAGAGTATCAACATCTTGGTTGATCACTTAATTGAATCTTGCAGATGCACATGTTGGAAAGTTATTTATTTTAATGCTGTTGCTCTGGTTGTAATAGATTTCCTTTGATAAAGCATTTATTTTTCTAATTGACTCTGTACAACAGGCTGTCATTGTTGCAGTTTTTGGGTTAATCACTTGAAAGACGTAATTCTGAACTTTGCTTGCTTTTGAGGTGTTTTACTTCCAGCAGACGTCAAAACAAATGAGTGTCTGGATGTCTATAAATACTGTTACCAACCCAGTTCTGAAACGCAATCAGTCCTTGACTAATGTGAGATGGTGTTGGTACCAATCGGATTAGAGATGGACTCATTATGAAGCATTCATAATCATAGCTCTTTTATAACAGTGTTAGTAAAGGATGTAGGTCTTCCTCCACCGTTTTTATTAGTAAAATTTCAGAATAAAAGGGGGGGGGGAAAGACTGGACGAGATGTTTTTAGTGAGTTAATGATGTGTCACCAGCTGAGGAAAATCAAGCTGTTCTTTTCTATGGAACCAATTAAGATCTCACTGTAGAGCCAGAACTGGTTAGCTACTGGAACCATTTGGTTGGAAACGCAATGTGAGGCCTCCAACAATGATTCTCAAGGCTAAAGTTGGGATTGGAATCAGAGTTTAGATTGGGCCTAAAAATCCAACCCAGCCCGATCTGACCCAATCAACATAAAATATTGGCCTGATGCCAAAGTAAACCCGGCTCGTTATTTTAATTAAGCTTTTATGGCTTTCATTTTTAGACCATAATTTAACTCTTCTAATGTAACTCTTCCTGTTTCTGGCTTTTAACGGCTTCCAGCTCCATCTTGCCTTTTGTTGTAAACACAGGATGAGTCGGGTGCAAATCATCTGGAATGTGTGATTGATGGGAGCAGAGCTGGGCACATTTATTGTGTATTGCGCTGCACTTGTTGCAGGCTAATGAACGTTGGCTCTTTTCACTCTTTCCTCAACAGGGTAGAACACCTACCCCTCCATTTATACTATAAGAAGTAGATCAACACAACTTAATGTTGTGTATTCTCGTTTGACAGGCTTATTAAGCGTGCCGCAGCTCAGCCTGATCCAACCATCAAGCAAACAATTTTGGCCCGAATTTCGGTTTGGGTCGGGCTCGGGCCATAAATCTAGACTCTAATTGCAATGAGAGCTCCAACAGACCAGATGTAGTTGGAGCGACCTGTTCTCATAATAACGATCTTGGATGTTAATCTTGTTTATCAAGTTTTTGGTAGAATTGGGAAACTAAGCAATCATAAAATGTCTTTGATCATTTTTACCCACACAATTCGCCACTTCTAAGAAGTACAATAAAGTCTAATCAAAGATTTTAAATGACGTAAAAACAAAGTTGCAGCAATGTTAACAGTAGCAGCACCGTATCTCGATCTGCAGTCTTTGCAATTGCAAAGGACTGCGTGGATGCAGTGTCTGGTAGACAGTTGCATTTCAAATGCCATACATGAAGCCCTGGATGCTGGTGTATTTAACCAGTTAGAGAGACCTTCACTGCCCTTGATGCACAAACCTGCTTTAGATTTGAATTAATGACACGCTAAAGCTCAAGGAGAGTGGTGAGGTCATCGGGATGATGGAAGTGAAAGAGAAGACTGAGCAAAATGTGGGTTAATTAATATGGAGATTGTCATTGCAATATTCAACAATAGTATCGCAATGGCACGAGTTCCCAATATCAGAGAGCCCTGTATGTGTATGGCACGGCTGCGTTAATAAATCCATCCATCCCTGCTTAATTATTGCAGGGGTGGGGGAAGGCTGGTGCCTGTCTGTAGCAGGCAGATCAGACGGATTGCCAGCCCATTCCATAGCAACGCTACGATAAACAACCATGCACTTTAAAGGGAAAAAAAAAATCTCCATTCAGTCAAACATGCATCCAAAGAGAATATAAGCTCCACACAGAAAGGTCCCAGCTGTAATTTCCACCCAGGACCTTCTTGTTGCTAGGCAAGCCCCTCCATTAATATAAATTGCTTAATTTAGTGCTCATAAATCTGAGTCTGACTTGAGTACCGTTTTGCTGTTACATCCTCTTATTGTGTTTTATGGCTCTCAACAGGTTGTCTGTATTAAATAAATCAAAAAATGGCTCCTGTTTTAACATCCAGTCCTACCAGTGCGATCAGAATGCTATTTAGCTTGAATTATGATAGCAACAGATATAGAGATCTTATTCGTCTGGAGTCACGTTTCCAAAAATGAAGGGAGAGGAAACCTTGCAGTTGGGATGTGCTGGAGCCGATGTGCAGCTACAGGTATCTGTAAGAAAGGAAAAAAAAAAAAAGCACTTTTCAGCTGCAAGGTTCAACATGGAGCTGATTATTGGCTGTACCAAGTAGTTTGCAGAGGTAGAAAGTCTGCGCTTCCTCATCTTGAGCTGTGGCTTCAAGATAAATCTACAACGGGTTCAGGTTGGCTGGCAGCACTGAAGCAGAAAGTTAGGTCAGATTAGAAAAATGTTTTTTGTTGTTTTTTTTACTATTTCCCCTGCGGTGGTCAGATCGGACGTGACGTAGCATCGCCTCGACCCATCCACACGTGTGCTTTTGGCAGGTGGAGCAGAAGGACACACAAAGGGCTAAACGCTTCATCCTCTGAGACTTTGCATCTGAACTGGCACGTTGACCAGTCACTTAATTCCCTGTGCAATGACAGCTGGACCTTGGTGCCAAGGTGTCCACGTGTTTGCATGATTCTGTTTACTGCCAAAATAAAAAAGAGACAAGAGCTAAAGTTTAACCTGAGGTGGTGGAGGAAGTGGTAAAGAAAACAAATCAGAAAGGGAGGCGAGGACTTGTCTTTTTTTTGTTTGTTTGTTTTTTTCTCTCTTTTTTTTTTCTACGTGGCCAAACTAAGTTTCACAGAGGAACTGACGACCAACTCCAGAAAGGATGACATTCATGCGAGCAATTATTGATGCAAGCTCTGTCCAGGCTGCAGTCGAGCTTTATCCTCGTGGGCACGCTAACAGGTCAGACAAAAACACGAGGAACCTCAGCAGAGCCAATAATCTCTTGCTTTCCTTCTTTTAACTAACGCTATGGTCTGATTAAATCATTCATTGCATTTGTGTGCACACACACAGATACACGCACTGCAGCCTCTGAGTGCTTGTATAGCTACATTTATCTTTTATTGTATAATTCATGGTATAAAGTAGTGTGCTTCTGACACAGCTGACAGGAAATCGGTTGCCTTCATAGTAGCTTGCTGCAAAAGGATGTGAAATTACACTCAATTACTCTCACCTGCCGCACACACAGACACGTGGTGAAACTTTTCTTGTCCTTCCTGTAGTGATTGAATTGCAAGAAAACAGCCTTTCAGCTGCAGCGCACACCATAATCTAGCTGTGCGCACCACTCCAACAGCTGATTCTCTGCTTGAACTTTGAGTTGCTGTCGGAAAGTTGGTTTTTTTAATATAATAAAACTGCCAAAGTCTCTTTTTTTACCTTTTAAACAGTATTTTAAAATTGTCAGTGTAGTTTTTGTAAGCTCTTATAATTACAAACGGTATTTTTGATGGAAAACATGAAACAGTGACATGCCTTTTAATTTATACCAAAGTTTCTTGCACTTGGTGCAACACTTGGCCTAAGTAGTGTTTTGTTTTTTTACTGAAGACTTAAATTTGTTTTAGATAAAATTTTAAGGGAATAGTTTTCATTAAGGGTTCACTGTGCTGCTACTCACCTTGCAAGTACTGTAATTCACGATAGAAAGTTAGTCTCTCCAAAAGAAATCTCAAATTACACCTTTTGGGTTTAATTTTTTCTTCAGCTTTGTATGAAATTAAACTGTTGAGTTATATCATTATTGTCCATTACATTTGTGATTGTTATATTTTCGGTAGGCAGCTTATTTGAATCTTGATAAGGCAGCATTTCTGCTTTCACTACACTTTAACCAGCACTGATTGTGTAGATCTTGCTGAAGCCTTGCCATTGTTGGCATGATGGGAACCACCATGCTACACATGGGTGCAAATGACCAGCAGAGAATCTTACTCATCAAAAAGGGGAAATTACACAGTCATGGCAGGGAAAAATCTAAGACGGTGTACTTACTTATTTAGATCTTCTTAGTCTGCGAAGGTTGATGTTGTTGCATTTGTTATCAAGCAGCCAAGCTCACTTCTGCAGATTAGATCTCAGAAAATTTTCTACCAAGGCTTTTGCACTAATTTACTTTTTAAAAAGAAAGGTTCATAGCTTCATATTTTGCTCAAATTCTCCAGTTTTTGCTTAATTTTTTTTGTACCAACCCAACAAGCCCATACCTATATCTTGACTCATTTTAAAGTAATTAAGTCTGTCTTTACTCTGATTCTATGCTAAACATGTAGGAACTGGTTTGTGAATTTAGTTCATGTTGAAGATAGGACTTTATTCAAATGTTGAATCTCTAGTCTCATGGTTTGTTGTTGAGGTGAAAGTAAAGTTGTTCCGCTTTGTACGTTTTTAGTCTTTGAACAGAGGTTTTCTATTTACAACCTTATTTATTATTATACTTTCCATGCAATCAACTCTTCTTATTACCCTAAACAGTATGATTATATAGTTTTGAAAAATTATTTTCCACTTTAAATAATGGCTTTAGAAATAAGTGTCTGTTAGTCTAATGTCATAACCAGGTTAAAAATGTATGTAATTATTCAGTGATTGAATCTGTCCTTGTACAAAGAACTTAACAAACCTGTTAGTGCCTGTCTCAAATCTAAAGTGTTTCTCCCAGCTGAGCATTTGACCCAGCACTCTGAGCCCAAAGCATAGATGGAATACCTATACAGAAGAAGCCCTTCGTTATGGAGGTCTGTTGGAACAATTCTGGAGTCAACCTGATGACTCAGCAATGAGAAACTTCCCACATACCTGAGACGGTGGCCTCAGTACAGGAACATATTGTGACTGATGGATCACCATGTTGTGTTGGGTTACTTTTTCTGTTGGTAATCTGTTAAGCAAATCGAGGCCCAATATCACGAATGAAGTAAAATGATGAATATTATATTGTGCAAGTATATGATCAGTGGCATTTTTCTGAGAAAAGAAGGGGAAACACACTATAGCCTCTGTATGTGAGACACCTTTCTTACACACAGGGCCCCAATTGCATTAATTTTAATTAATCCTATTTCGATATATTGCAAGATATGTTTCTTCTTCATGAGCCACATGGAATTTGCTTTATTTTGTCTTTATTGGAATCGGGGGCTGGGGAGGGGAGGAAAATAACTTAACCCAGATCAGCTGACTCGTATTTGGGCAATTCAGTTTTGTGGGTCGAAGGGGTGATGTAGCAATGATGACGTGTTTGGTCGACTAACTAACATTAAAATTAAAAACAAGACTCAAATATCATTTCAGATGAGAATGGCAAGAATGTGAGATACATCATCAAAATTCGAAGCTCCTGCTCAGGCTGTAACGGGACGGCTAAACTGAGTTTGTCCACCAACATCTATGCCACGTGACACTCCGTCATCCAGGGCTCAGACTGATGATAATCACTCTGTGACTTTTAGCATTTTGGACAATGCCATCATTACTGTTCATTGTGAGTCTTTGCTGACATGATACTCTGTCCAACCTCGCTAAATATTACATTATGTGAAATACAAGGTCATATATTCTCCAGCAATTGTCATGCTCCAAATAGTCCTTTATGGCATCAGTACTTCACGCTGATGCAGCAATGACGATATATCCACCATATGCTGGTAAAGAACTGCCAGCTTCATTTTTCAAAACCCACAGCTTTGTGGAATGTCTCTGTAATGAGAGATTTGATGGAAATGTTTTGTGAAAGAGGCTACTATCACCATAACTTTGTCAACTTTGGTACCAGAGTGTTTCCCAAGCCTAGTTGTCGGTGACCACTACCCTTCATGTTAGATGTATCCTTATTCTACCTTACCATATTCAAATGATAGCATGACAATTGAAGTGAAGCAGAAGCCTGTTAATCACCCATTCATTTAAGTCAGGTGTGTGAGGAGACGTCAAAAACTTCCAGGACAGTGGCTCATGAGGAGCAGTGTTGGGAATCAACACTCTACAATGTTTCTTTTTTTATTTTGGCTGAGTGATCTAAAACATAAGAACCATTTCTCTTGTTTATTAAATAGATGCATTGTAATTACTTTATGGTTGTATTTTTATCTGTAGAAATGTCTCTGGTAAGCTATAAAAGCTGCAGAACTCTGCAACCTGGATCTTGGAGAAAAATGTTCATTTTGGACAAAATCATTTGAGCCTAGAAATATTAACATCTATATTGTGCTATTTGTACAATGTACAGTTGTGATATTATCTTGCCATGTCAATATTGGTTCCAATTAACGCACATTCTCCACATATTTGATCCCATCACTTTCTGTGAGCTTTAGCATCCCACTCACCATCATCTACATTATGTATTTTGGTTTTATGGTTGAACCAGAAATAGCATTGAAGTGCAGAGTCGGAATGCTAGGCACTTGATATCTTGTTGACATCCAAATCCTGCGCCTAAATATTCCTTTGTGATATTGATATTGTGCACATTAATTTTGCAGTAGCATTTCCTAAGTTACTGTAAACACTATTGTCTGGTGTCCATAATTTCATGAAATGAATATGGAGATAAAACTGGTACGGGCCACTTCCCAGCCCTCCTCCATTCTTTTCCTAACTATCATTTTGTGCACACATAAAAAAAAAATATTCGGTTCAACTTAACCTGATACTGCCACATGTTGGAAAGCATTTCACAAAAACTAAAATCAACGACATATATGACTCTTGGTTTTTATTTCTGCCAGATTGAGCTCCTCTTCTTCCAGGCAAAATAAAACTTGTTGAATGTTGGATTTACTACACTTTAGAATTTGGAAAGGACTTATGCATTTGGGTTTGTGAAGCTTTCTTTTGAAGCAATGTCAGTATATGATATCTGTGCGTGTCTTTGGATATCTTTCAGTTACTGTGCATATAAAATCAAACGGGACTTGTTGTGGTAGATTGTTTTGGGTTCATGAAGTAATGCTGGAAAAGACTTGTTCATTCTGTTTACACAACAGAAGTAAAAGCTCATACCTGGCACTGTAAAATCCTCAAGGAGAATCCTTTTTTCTCTCTTTTTTTTTAACTCTGACATCTCAGGCTGATGTAATGTAGCTTACTCAATTAGCCCGTTTGAACGTTTAAATGAGTTGAAAGAATAAAGGTACTCAAATGTGTGTCTGACTTAGTTAGATTAACCGCCTTCTAATAAATTTCAAGCCTTATTGAAATAGTGACACTACTTAAAAATTTAATAGCATCAAGTTTCTTCCTTTGTCTTCTTAGGAAATTGAGAGATTTTGCATTGTTATTGAGCACATTTTTATTTTTGGCCAATTCAAACATTAAATAAAATATGTCAGCAGACATGAGAGATAAGCTTAGCTGTTAGCTTTCTGCTAGCACTTCTCTAAAACAGCTACCTCAGAATAACTCTGTGCTGCTGCAACACATAATGTGAGAGAATGGATTTTGTACGGGGGCATAATTACATTCAGGCACATTATATTTATCGATAAGGGAAACTTTACTAATGTTTGCCCACTCTGTTTGGGGAAATAATGAGGGTTTGGTCCCTGATACCTGCTGCGCTCTGTAATGAACCCATAAGTGGCTGAGGGGAAAAAATGGTGGGTGGGAGGGAAGATTTGTGGAGGAAGAAAGAAACGAGGTTCAAGGGGGAGGGAAATCGTAGCAGCAGTACAAGTTGGCTTGGGTGTTGTTTTTGCACCGCATAGAAGCAACAAGCAAACCTCCCCCCACCTCCTCCCTGTCCTGCTCTCTACTACTCAAACTCACTGATGCATGTTTCAATCCACCTACCCTCGCCCTCTCGCTCACGCAGAATGGGATGTTGCGTGGGCTACCGAATCAGTAGGATGACAATTAAATTCATATCGGTCGTTCTAATTTTAACACAGCTTATTTTTCACCAACGTATATGTCCTGAGTGCGTTTCCCTGTTTGCTTTCTAGGAGAAGTGGGGGTCTTAAACTTAAAAAAAAAAAAAAGCAAGCAGGTGGTTAGCTCTGTTGTCTTGAAACATCTGCCTGAATAGTTATTGAATGGGCTGCCATGCGAGTAGCTAAATAGTGACTGACTGGTTTACGTAAAGTCTGTCTGCCCCGGTGGCTGGCTGATTCCTAGCTGGATGGCAGCTGCTGCTGTTCAAACAGAGCTGCATCTGCTCGGCCCTTTGTTCTAACGCACACTGATAAAAAAGAAACACACACACTTGGTGACTCCAAGTGTGTGTTAGCAAAGAAAAGAAGTTCCTTTGTTTAGTTGTGAATTGGAGTTTGGGGGGCAGGGTGCGGGGACGCTAATGCGAAATGAGTCTCTCTTCTGGTGTGGAGGTTATATATATATATTTCTTTTTTCCATCTCTTTCCCCCTGTTGTTGTGGTTACATATAATTAAGTTTTTCTTTAAGGTTGTTTGGTCATCTTTGAAACTTCTAGGGTTGAAAAAATTAGAAAGTGTTCAGAGTGAATTCTTTAAAATACCTCATAAGTGAACTTTATTAGTATACATTTTAGCAATAAGACAGATCAGAGTACTTTACGCCATAAAAACATAATACTTCAACAAATTATGAAAGAAGCAATGAACATTGCATTTTGTCAAATCATCATCAAATATATTGTTGTACCTGTTGCTATGAATCCTGTTATTATGAATCGAAGGCAACTCTAAACTTTTTTTTTTAAAGGAGCTCAGTGTTTTTGGCTGTTTTTGCAGTTTTCTGGGAGTTTGTTGAAAATTTGAGGAGAATAGAAACTGAATACTGCAACTTCATGTTTGGTTTCATGTAAGGAAAGTGCTTTAGAGAAATGCTACATTGTCAATTTTAAATTTAAATTTAAAACATGATTTGATTTTATTTAAGATCACTTTAATCATGTTCCAAACCTTTTGGCAAGTAGCAATATTTACCAAAAAATGATTTTATCAGTCTGTGAAAGATCAGACCAAAGGAAATGGCTGGATTTCCTTTGATGGGCTGTGATTGGTAATCTGCAGGTGGAATACTAAAACACACAAAGCAAAAACCTACAGCTGCTCTTTGCTGTTATGAATAATTCCACTAATGTCTTATTTTCTTTTTCTGTTTCTCCAGGAACCTTAATGAGGACGATGGAGTGGAACACTTCAAATTAGTGGTTAGCTCTTCACTTCACAGCACACCTCCCATCTGTGGGCCCACCACCCAGCCATGGCGGACCCAGGGATGTTGAGCCTCTTTGGTGACGATGCAGGGTTGTTCTCGGACGAATTGGATAGTTTGGGAGACTGCTTCCCCCAGCAGTCAGCGGCTGGCCCAGCCAACCCACTCGCCCCACCCACAAACCCATCTCTGAACCACGAGCACCAGGGAACCAGGGCTTACCACCAAGGGATGCTTCATGGCACTGGGACCGGACCGGGGCAGTCCAAACTGGGGCAGATGTATGAGCACAGCCCGTATACAGGCTACGATCAAGCGGGTGCCCCCGGAGGACGGATGATGGCCCAGAACGGTCCCAGCCAGGGCTCGCCGACTGTGAACACGGCCATGAACGGCATGACCTCCCACTACCACAACACCCCAGCTAACTCTAGCAACACTCACCACGGGTACCAGGGTGATGCAGGGGCAGCAGGAGGAGGCGGGGGCGGAGTTTGGGGCCCACAGCAGCAGAGCAGATCTGTGTATCAGCAGGCTTCAGCACCATCAGGGGCTGGTCCCAACCAGATGGGAAGCTACCAAATGTCTCAAGGCAACTACGCTGGCATGCAAGGTCCTCCTACATCCGGTGCAGCGCGCATGAATCAACACTACCCTTCACAGAGCATGGCCCCCGTTCCAGCTCAGGACCCATCTCACTACTTAGGACATGTTGGGATGGGGGGGGTCCAGATGAGACAGCCTCAGCCGCAGCCCCAGAACTATCCCAACATGGGCCACGCACCTCGATACCCACACTCCCCTTCTAGACAACCTCCACACCAGCACCAACAGGGCATGCCACCATTCGGGGGTGCTCAGTACCCTGGCTATCAGCCCCAATATGCTGCCATGGGGCCTGGGATGGGCCAGGGGGCTAATGCTAACGTCAGCGCTAACACCAGCCAGGCCATGGGAGCAGGGCAGCTGGGCCAGAGGTTCAACCAGGGAGTGAGCTCAGCACCGGGGCAACAGGGACAACGATACCCCTCTGTTCCACCCCACCAGCCCCACTCTGCCTCAATGCAGCAGCAGGCAGGGCAGCAAGGCCAGCCTATGCATCCCCTAAACCACCCCCCGAATCTTCCCCAACCTCCAAACCAATCCCAATCCCACCTTACCGCCCCAGCTCAGGGATCTTACCCCTCCCCGTCGTCTATGTCCCCAATGCGGGTTCTGGGAACCCCAACTCCTCCTCCCCAGCAAGGAAGACCCCCCAGCGCAGGACTAGCCGGGCCTCCGGATGTCGCAGGATACACAGCAATGCATTCTCCGCCCAGTGCTATGGCCCATGCACAGAGAACTCCCCAGACCTCCCTATCTGCAGCACACCCACAACACCAGCAGCCCCACAACATGCCTCCCAGTGCAGGGCAAATTTATCCTGGCATGGGGCCTCAGCGTGGACCACAAATCGGGCCGACTCGGCTCCAGCAACCACAAGGTAAGCAGCCGCCAAACTTCATATTTACACTCATGCACCAACTGTAGAGTCTAAATACAAAACAAGGCTGGTGAAGTTTCTTTTTATTAAACAGATGGTTGAGAACATTTGGCACCATGTTGGTTCCGGTGAGATTTTCTGTTCACGCTCATTTTGTTAAGGCGGTGGAAATAAGGAAACATTGCTGGTATCTTTAGAAACAACGCACAGATTTAATGGATTAACTTTTTTTATTTTTTTTCCAAAGCTCAGTGCTCTGATCAAAGAGTCAGAAGGTGCTATATTTTGGGGAGTTGTGGGCTCTTGCTTAGGATCAAAGATGAGGCTTGTAGAAATTTTACAAGATTTTGCATGTTTTCTTCCAACTTTTTCCAAATGTTTCCTATATTCTTTGCAGATACTTTAACTGGTTATATTTTTAAGTCATTGAAATATATAATTTTCTTTTTATATATGTGTCCGTTCCAGGACAGAAGGGAGAAAAGACCAAGACAGGACGAATTACATTCTGACCATACACACATAAAACCTGCTTTACAAGAGGAAAAAAAAAGTCTGTCCTTTACAGACAAACTTTGGTGCCTCAGTCACTCAGAAGTCCTTAAAAATGCTCAAAAAGAGACAATAGCCTACATTTTTAGGCCATTCTGTGAGGGTAACCTAGCTCTTCATGGCACTTTGGTGCAGAAACCAAGAAAACATGTTTGAGCCAATGACTGTAACCCTCTGAAATGTCTAGATGAGTGTTCAACTGAAAAAACTAAAGTTGTGAAGGTTGGTGACCCAAAATGACCTTGCAGATTAAAATATGAATGGATAAGTCTAACCATCCAACACAAATCTATAGTGATGTTTGTGTCTGTTGAAATTTGTGATGAATCTGATTATGATTCATTATGATTATTATAATGATTGATTATTTGAAAGGCATTGATATATTGCAATGTATCAATGCCTCGTTAGGCAAGTTGACAAAACAGTCCAACAATGGCTTAAATCTCAAAACTTTGTGAGTCTTTAATTGTATCACCAAAGCCAGCAAAGAAGTAAATCTTGTACCATCAAGTCTGAAGAATTGAATAAAAAAAAAACCCCATAAAATATTTGTTTAAAGATTTTTCATCTGCATCTTAGTCCAAAATCTAGAAATATTTTGCCAGAAAGAAAGCCCAGAAATTTGCAGTAGGAGACAAATTCAACATTTAAAATCTAAAAAACAGTGAAAGAATATGACCCAGATTTTGTATGGACTCTGTCCAAAGGTTATCTGTGTCATCAGAATAAAAATTAAACGTTTACTGGAACCATTCCTGTTGCGAGGTAATAAATGGGAGTGGTACTAAGACTGAGCCCTGAGGAACTCCTATAACTGTATTGCTGTCACCACTATAATAATCCTTCATCTTTGGTTTCTCTTTCCAGGGCCTCACGAAGCCTCAGTCAGCCAGGGGGTGGACCAGCGCCTGCTCCAGGCCCAGCAGCAGGCCTCTCGAGGTGGGCAGCCCATGCCGTCTGCTCCTATGGGGTTCCAGGGTCAACACGGAGCCCCTGCCCCTAACCAGGGCTTAGCTCCACCTGCCCAGAACACTCAGACGCAGCACACGCATCTGCCCCCACACCCCCACCACCTGCAAAGCACGCCCCCTCCTCCCAGCCAGGCCTCCCACCCATGGGCACCTCAGCCATCTGCCCCCCACCCACTCTCCTCACCCCCTCTTACCCCACAGAAAGTGCCTCACATACAGGTGAGTCTCCATCAAACGAACACTTTGATGTGGTAGCGAAGCTGCGAGTGTGAGAGAGATCAAGACTATGCGCATTTGTTTTTGTGTGTGGGTGTTTTTCATGTGAATGTTTATTTTTCATGTGGGTGGGGAAATTGTGTGTATGTTTTTGGAGTCTAAGGGAAGTGTGTGCGCATGTTCATAAACGTGTGTGTGTACATGACATTTGAGAACGCAGCGGTGTATCGGGTACTGGATCATTGGGGTTTTGTGTGTGTTTTTGCCCTTTGTGTGTGCCGGTGTCTGCCCTGTGTGTGGTTGTATTTCCGTGTGTGTGTATGGGGAGGGGGGGAATGGATTCTTGCAGCTGTTTGCTTCCTGTGAGCTGCATATCCTGAGACACGTGTGCAACACACACACATGCACACAGGCACGCGCACAGAGGCGCCACCAGAATAATCTCTCCTCGCTCTTGGTCCCACTCTCCCCCCTCCCCACCTTCTATAGAGGAAACCTCCCTTCCTGTCTCCCCCCCCTTCCTCGTCTCCTCTCTTTCCGCTCTCTCCACTTGTCTGTCTTTCTCACTGTTTGTCTTATCCACTTCAGGGATATCATCACTGACCTAATGCTGTGTAGTGAGAAGTACAGAGAGATGGGCAGAAAAGGCAGATGGTTTATAAGATAAAATAAATGTCTGGTAAGATTTTAGAAGGTTGTAAAATTGGCTGTGAAACTGAGGTGAAAGAGTGATACAACTTGATTTCACTGCTGGAATCTTCTCCAGGAACCAGGGCAGCTTTTTGGCGGCATTCTCCTCCTACAGGAACCAGGGCCAGTAGTAGAAATGTATCCCAGACTACTGCTTCTGGTTGGGTGATGGTAGTAGAATAATAATTTTATTTATATAGTACTTTTTCAGCAACAAGGCAGATCAAAGTGCTAGTACTTTTCGTATCTTCATACAAAGGGTGTAAATGAGCCTTCTCCCTGTTTAACCTCGTTGAATATTCATATTTCAATATGAAATAACTTCAAATTATGTAAAAGCATTATTTGGTGTGTTTTTTTTCTACCAACCTGCAAACACAGTAACTTATGTTAAATATGACAGTTTTAGGGAAATTACATCCAAATACTTTAAAGAAGCAGTTAACCTTGGTGTATTTATGTATTCAACATAAACACAGTTAAACTTACATTACCGAAAAGCAGCATTTTATCTCAACAGGAGCCCATTTTTCTCTCTTCCGTACATTGAAAATGGCATTAAGATTTCCCATTTTCTCAGTCTGTAGTGATCTTCTTTAGCATTTAAATCACAACTGCTACCAAGGAATCCTGTTAATGCTGTTGGTCTGCCTTCATTGTTTTCATTGTAAACCTGCAGTTTTAACAGATTTACATCCTATAATAGCTGTAGTTCATCTCATATGTATTAAGTTGTTGAAGAGGCAACATATTTTCGCAGGAGGAATGCAATCATCTCACCATTAGTTGTAGTTTCCATAAACAGCCCAGATTTTGGACGTCACTTTGAAATATGCACACTTGGTGAAATAGAAACTTCAGAGACACGGCTCCCAAATCCTCCAAAAGTCTTCAAAGGGTCTTAAATTCATGTGTCTAAATTAAGGCCTTAAAATGTCTTAAATCCATTTTGAAAGAGCAGCTTTGCCAAATAGTATCACCTTCCTAAAATGATGTCCTAAGACATTTATTGCAAAAAAAGTCATTTTGGCAAAAAAAATCCCCAAACAAACTCACCACCTCCTTTTTTTATTTATTTATGTATTGCAGCAAAAGATTCTTAAATTTTGTCAATAGAAGACTATTTAATCTGATGTATTATATGGGAGTTTGTTCACTCGTGGGACTTTTCTGTCAGGCAAAAGTTTGAGTCACACTCATTGCATTCTGTGACTCAAGAGGGCTGAAGCTACCGCTAAGTAGCTGCTAACATACCTCATTAGCCGTCTAACCTTTTTGCATGGGAAAGATCAAATATATCGCCAGTTGGCTGGATGACATTTGTACATTTCTGAGGAGATATCGGTCTTGAATTTTATTCGTAATGGTCTTAAGAAGTCTTACATTTGAATTGTCAAAACATGCAGAATCTGACAGATTCACTTCCATGGGGAAAATATTTTGGGAAGACACAAATGCATGTGATGAGGAGCACAGGATCCTTAGCAAAAGAGAGGAGGGCTGGTGGGGAGAAGTTCTCATTTCCAATAGTCACATTTGTGTGTTGGAGTCGCCTGCGTCACGTGCCCCTCGCCTTCCATTAGCTTGTTTTGTTGCTCAAAGCCCCCTTTCTCCACTGACCCATTCATGCACAATAGCAGCCCTGTGGCCACACAAACACAGAGCTAGTCCCCTCTTTCTCTTCCGTCTGCTTCCCTACCCTCGCCTAGCGCTCCCCATCTCCAAGACGGTGTTTGCCGCGTTCCGTGGTTGACATTTCAGCCGTCACACTTAATTTATCCAGGACTCCTGACCTAGATGCCAGGTTGACTGGTGAGCCCCACTTCTCGCCTGGGCGCGCCGCGTGCTCCGTCCCGACTTAAGCTGCCGGCCCCCGCTTCCCCTGTTGATACACACATACACAAGCATTGATGGTTTGGTCCAGAATAGGATGGTGAATTGCCTTGAGAAAAAGGAGAGCCTCACTAGAGGAGTTGAGGAGGAGGTGTGTGTGGCACAGAAAGGGAGTTCATCTCATGATGCACTTGTTAGAAAGAGCTACACACACGCACACACACACACACACACACACCAAGCTGGTCGGTCAGTCAGTCAGTCAGTCATGATGACTGCATGTCTGGTACTCTAAGCTCCATCTGTTCACTAAGCATGGTTATTACAAACGCACGCGCACACACACGCACGCGGGCCTTCGTCAGCATCTCAAGGTCACAGCTCCGGCAGAATGCTGTGCTGTGACCTTTATTCTACAACTCGCACACACATACACACACAATGTTGCGTGCAGCACTCCGGTTGACATATAACATGCTTGTCTCGCCCCTCCCCCCATACTCATCTCACAGTCAGAGAGCTGTTATGCTATTTAGCTCGCTAAGATTCTCCAGCTTCATGCAAACGCTTTTCTGCGTAGAGGCACATCTTGTTCTGATTTTCTGTTTTTCTCAAATTAATTTACTCATTCTGCTAGTTTTGTTGAGAGTTTCAGCAAATTAAAGCAAATTGTGCTCTGGATTCCTCCTCCTGTCTGTGTTCTCTCTAAATGTCATGTTTGCTCTTTCTAAAACAATGTGTTCAACAAAATAAATGGCTCTGTGAATATCCGCAGTAGATCGCTTTAACTGAATCTTGTTATGAGGTGCACTTGAGCAGCTGGACACAAAATTTCCAATTTCATCATGTTTTTGTTAGTAATTTTAGATCACCTGCTAGGCTAGGGGGGAGCTTTAATATGTATTGAACAGGAAATGCAGTGAAGTGGACGGAGTACTACCTAGAATTTATCCAGGACCTTATTTCCCCCCCTAACATACATATTGGAGAGCTGCACATAATGTTTTAATAAAAAATATTGGAAGCTTGTGATTGCTATTTATTCTGTAAACATGCGTCTCACTTTATTTTTCCGACTGGTAAAACATTTGGAGGTCAAATCTTCAAAAAGGAAAGGACAACAATTGCGGAGACATTCAACCAATCAAGTTTAAACTTTGCTATAAATGTAGATGATCAAAATTAGTGTTGCAGCCAGTCTACGTCTTTACATCTTGTAACTAGCAGTGCCTGACAACTCTTTAAAGGGCTTGCAAGCTTGTATGCGTTATAAGTCCTCTCCAGGATTAAAGAGTGTTTAACCCACATTTGGGGCATGAATCTAACTTAATGATGGGGTGTGTGAGATTTTCAGTGAGGCGTCCCCTCCTTCACATCTCTAGTTGATGGTTATAATTAACAATTTATACCTGGATGGCAAGCCTGTGTCATCTGCCCACTAACGTCTGCTAGGTTATTGCTTGCAGCCCAGACCGCACTGACTGCAGTGATAATACTCCCTATCAAATTGTGGCACTAAACATTCCCCAAAGAAACTACGGGGTAAGATCACGACTGTTGTTGTTTTCTTTTCTTTTTACTTTTTGTAGTTCAAGTTTAAATCGACTAATAGAGCACACTTCAACGGGTTTACATTTGCTCCACTGATACTGCTGGGTTTCTAGTGACGGTGCATATTTTCATTAAATACAATTAGAACAGGTTTTCTAGGTTCACCCATTAGGATACTTCATACCTCGGGGAAAACAAGAACACAGAACTACAAAAATACTCTGAGAAATCACATTTTTCCCTCTTTTCTTTCTTCTACATTGAGGAGAAAGCATATAATTCAGTGCATTACTGCCTCTTAAGACGCTGCAGCAAAAACTGCAAATATATAAGTGAGTACTATTGGACAACAAATAAAGAAAAAAAGTGTGATGAATACATGATACATGCATGGGTCCTATCAGCTCATCTGCTTTCAAGCATCCCATCAGCATGAAGCTGAAGCAAACCAGCATGAAGCAAACCTATAATGATAAAATCCATACTAGATGATTCCACAAAATGGTTTTAATACACAATTTGTGGTTTTTCTTAACTTATTTGTAAAAACAAGCAATATATATCCTAATATTATGTCTTGTCTTGTGAGCAGAAGATGCCGTCAAAGCACTATTAATATTAACAATTATATATTTTTTGTGATAAACTGCCCTTTGTGTTTCTACCAATTCAATGTATCATGTAATTAACCTGTAAACACAACAATACTTCTCCATGCGGTCGATGCCATTTATAGCCATTCTTTAAAGTGTTGCAGTTTGTATGATGAACTTAGTAGTTACACCAGGTGTTTGCTCTGCCAGACTGCTGCCGCTAGTCTAGAGGAGCTTTGTATGAGCAGTTGTCATTAAAGATGTCAAAGAAGATTCCAGGACTCCCAAAACATGGATGAATTGGTCTAAGCAGCAATCCTAGAATGTGTTTGAGCGAATGACATAACATGATATAAATCTTTTTAAAAAGTTGGATTTTGCATTATACCTCCTAACGTCCTTTAATAGAAATTCTTTTTTCCAAACATTAGTCTTGGTGTTTGCTACACAACTAACTTTTTAAAGCAAATTCTGAATATACATAATTAAATATCCCATTTATAAAAGGCCTTTGTTAGCCAAATGTGTGTTTGGATTCCTTAAGATGATGCATTAGATTGGAGCATTAGACAGTCTGGTTTATGCCAGTGTTTTTTTCTGAGCAATGAAAGCTTTTGTTACAGCTTTTAGCTTCATAAATGGCAGTCGTCACTATATATAAGGTATTTAATGCTAGGGAGAAAGTCCACCTGATGCTGTATAGCATTTCCTGGCGGCATGGTAATGGGAGACCTTTGGACTTTATAAGATAGTCAAATGATGCGCTTGTTTTATCATCCCAGATGCAGCAAAGTTTTGACTACAGCTGAAACTATTTTGCTTTTGTTCCCCCTGGACATGGTTTATTAAATTGGCAAGTTGTTTGACAGAATATTTAAGCAATATAGATGCAATACAACTAAACAGAAGTCAGCAGATGTCAAAAAAGTCTATAATTAGACAATAGATGGTTTTCATGACCCGTACCGTAGTTACACTTTAGCGTCTCTGGTGTTTAGTTTGAATCTTTACTTCAGTTATTTCTTTTTCAACTTGTTTTGGACGATATAATGGCCCTTTTTTGGTTGGAGATGCTTTGAAATGTCGACATGTTAAATTCATACTGCAGAACACCAAACCTGACGCAGCAGTGTGTGTGTGTGTGTGCGTGCACGCGCGCCATTGTGTACACACCGTGCATCTCTATTGTCATTCCTGTGATTGATTACCTAAGAAGCTTGGCAGGAGGACAGATTTATCTCTTGGCACTGCATCTCACCATCTCTCTCTCTCTCTTTTTCCGCTACCGTTTCTCTATCCCTCACTCCTCCGGTTTACCCTCCCTTCCCCCAGATTTGTGCGTCTAAATGGCTCAGTTTACGTGTGTGTCAGCAGGTGTTTGTGGGGGGGGTTGTGTGATGTGTGACCTTGCAGCACTTCTGGGGTTGTGTGTACATTAGCATTCTTCTGATGGAAGTGAACTTTCAGCGATGGCATCCCAACTCTTTTCTCCTCCACGTGAATAAACTATAGTGTATGTGTGTGTGTGTGTAGAGAGAGAAACTTGCTGATGCTCACACACGCGTAAAGGAAAAAGAAAAGCGCACGTGTTATACATGCACACCAACGGACTCTCAAAGGCATAGTGTCTCTGGCTGTGCTACGGCGCGCGCACACACATTCTCCCTCGCTGTGCCTTTTTGAAGTATGGAGATAATTTATTCGTGTCATGATGCCTGATTTCCCATCTGCTACTGGGACCCTGAGCAGCTGGAGAGAGAGAAAGCGGGAGGGAGGCTGGGAGGGAGAGAAGAGAAGGAGGGGGGAGGAGAGGCAGCTGGAGAGGCTCCCAACAGCTGGTAACCAGTTTCCTGTCACCGAAAGCTTACTTGGGAGCAAAGAGGAGGTGCAGGAAGAAGGAGCACCGAGATTAGTCTACAGGAGAGAGGAAAAATGAGGTGTCAGCCAGTTTGTTTACTAAGGTTAGCCTGCTGGAGGACGAGGCGGGGGGGCAGAAGGGGGAAGGAGGCGGAAACTGTAGCAACAGGGAGTCGAGGATGGGGAGGAGATGGCAGCCGTGCTCATGGATGGATAGAAAGATGATCCCCTTTTACCCCTCTGCTCTGTTGGCTGCCATTACTGACGGACTCAACCGCCACCTTTCAATTCATCAGTATTGACTGACAGGCTGGTTTGACAAACTGGTGTTGAAGCAGAACAAAAGCAGGAGGTTGGGATCAGATTGTCACAGTTTGGTGCAATAGTTTCTCTGGAAAAGGAAAATGAATAATTTAAATTCTATGTTTTGATATTGGTAACCAATCAGCAGACACTTGGTAGAGTATTTGTTAGACTATCATGGTGTATTCAGTCATGATTGTTTAATTTTTGTCAAAATTCAAAGTGACTGCTTTGCTGATTTAGTGTTGCAAATTTATGTCATGCAGGCTAAGAATATAAAGTAGACGAAATGACCCAGTTTCAACTCATATTTCTGTATTGTTAGTCTGAAAGAATAAATATTTTTTTGTAGTTATCAGTGAATGAAACTTTGCTAAACCAGCATTTACAATTCCGACTTACTTTCTTGGAGCATTTCATAATTTTTCACTTAAAACGGTTATAATTTGCATGTCTTTTCTGAAATTGGCTTTTTATGGTCAAGTGAATCATTTATTTTTTTGCCATTTAAAGTTTCTAAACTATTAAATGTGATTCCCCCCCCCCTCTTCCTCCTACAGCATTCCCCCTCAGACCTGTCAGGTGATGCCTCAATGATGGTTACCGACAGGCCGACGGTTGGTGCCGGAGCCCCCAGCCAGCCTATCAGCACAGAGAAGCCTACTGATCAGGAGACCAAGCCAAAAAAGAAGAAGAAAAAGAAAGCTAAAGCGGTGGAAGAAAAAGAAGATGGAGGCAAGAAAGAAGCGAGAGAAGGAGGAGATGAAGACGTAAAGTCTGAGTTTCCTGCAGCAGGAAGCAATGCAAGTGAACAGCTTATTGGCACAGGAGTTGTTGAAGGGAGTTTGCCCCCACCAGAGGAGAAGAAGAAGCGGAAAAAGAAACCAAAGGAGAAGACGGAGGGCAAGGAGCCCAAAGAGCCCAAGACCCCGAAGACCCCCAAAACACCTAAGACTCCCAAAGAGCCCAAGGAGCCCAAGGAGAAGAAAGCCAAGAGCACCACACCCAAGGCCAAGACTCCCAAGAAAACCAGGTAGAAACACCTGAAATTACTTATAAAGATAATATCCAGTGGTTTATTGTTTTTCCCAACAATTGAAACACAGTAGAATTTATAAAATTGCAATTTTTCAGAAGTGTACTGAAGAAAACACAGCTAACTCTCCGTTGTGGTTATTTGGGTTAATTACATCACCAGAATTGAGCTGATCAGATGGCTTTAGCGTACACACACGCACACACATTGTGGCGACGAGAAACATTTACATATTCCGACCTAGATTCTCAAGCATTCCACTTTCATTGCAGTTGCACAGACTTCACCCTCATGTGTTTGAGCCAGTTTGTTCCAAATGACTCTGAAACCATGATTTATGGGTCGCTGAAGCAAACGGTGATGACGGGTATCATGTCCAGAACTTTAGCTGGGACCAAACTGTTTATATTCCCTTTGCTTTTAGACTGACCCGTTCAGACTGCTTTGGTTGTTCTCATCTACAGCTTCCCAGCTTCCACACAACTGGAAAAACTGAAATAAAAGTAATTGGTTGCTTTCTGGCTTGTGTGTGTGATGGCATTTGAGAGAATTTTGGATGGGAAATGTTTCTTGATTGCAAACCATTTGCAACATTGTGAAAAACTGATAATGAAATGTTGTGTATGTGACAAAATTATTTTCACATAAATGCTAAGAGTCCAGGTGGTACCTTTAACTGAAACCGTCTGTGTGCAACTTCCTCTACAATTGTTGTTTTATTATACTGTACAATTCTCAAATTCCTAAAATGTATTTGGGTTTATTACTAGGTTGTTATATTTTTGGTTCCGCATAAACTCAAACTGCTTTCAGTAAAAGTGACTGAGAAAATACACTCCGTTTTTATTTCAGCTTCTCTCAATTCCACTTGTCATAATTCCAGAGAGTCT
The DNA here is from genome assembly GCF_002775205.1 of Xiphophorus maculatus. Classification (NCBI taxonomy): domain Eukaryota; kingdom Metazoa; phylum Chordata; class Actinopteri; order Cyprinodontiformes; family Poeciliidae; genus Xiphophorus; species Xiphophorus maculatus. Next base: position 10,320,635 of record NC_036448.1, read on the forward strand.
GAGAGGCGAGGTTGATTTGATGCATCAGAGAAAATCTTCATGCGTTTACATTGAAAGCCCTAAGTGACTTCATACACATAAACACAAGCTCGTCCACACACATGCACACGCCGTATCCATCACTCATGTGACCGACCAGGGGGAACTGAAAGGGTCACAACCTCTGAGCTGTGAACTGTAGCACACAGTGTTTATGTGGGTGTGACTCTCTGATCACAGAGACTGGCGAAGCATGGAGCGAGGGCTCCGTGACGGATCCGAGTATCAGTCATATTCATACATCGCTGTGTCAGACACCGAGCTGTGCGGCTGGAACTTCAGGTGGAAGGTGAAGCTCTGCTCTGGGTCGTGCCTGTCACCCTCCCTGGATGTGTCGCAGACAGACTCAGTGACACTTGTTGAAAACCTTTTAAATGTTCATTATCCTTTCAGAGTAAATCTCTGTGGTTTATGAGCTGTGCAATTATTTCGGAGACTCGAGTAGGAGTTTCTGGTGGTGGATTAACACACATTTTGGATTCTGTGGAGCATTTCTGCCAGCAGGAGAGTGTATGTGGGATTGAGTCAAAATAAACCACAGTGTGTGTTCATTATAACGAAGGAACATGTTACTTAATGGCTCCCTCTATTTGAACAATAGAGTTTTATGGCACAGATCAGTTGGATACGTTGGGCTCTGAATTCACACCTCCTAGTCGGATAAATTCACTGATGGTGTGGTCCAACTCACTTTAAATATAGCATATTTAGTTCTCCTAGATGTTGACTGATTAAAGAAAGTGTTAAGAGAAGGATGGTTAAAGCAGGATAGAGATTTTCTTGACTGAACATGTAATTCTTATCAGTTTTGATCAATATTACCTCTGTTTGAGTATTTACTTTGTGCTCTCTGGTCGTATCTCTGCCTTCTCTCACTTTTTCTAATAGCTGTTATCACATCCCTCTTTTTACTTTCTGAGGCAGCAAACGTTAAGCACTGTTGTTTCCTATAGGTATCGATTACTCTGTCTGGATATAGATATTTTTTCTGCTGTAGACGTAAAGAAACTGTTTACCAGCTGATGATTTTTATTTTGATTGGTTCTGCCCAACTGGTCAGAAATGGAAAAATCCAACCATTACCATACTGATAAATTTCTCATGCTTAAGCACTATGAGGCCGCACTCTGAACAACACTCTTTGGTATGGAAACAACAGTTTATTGTTTTCATTACCAGTAAAGGATTGAAAATGAAGTCAGATTAGGCTTGAAGAACAAACATGGGGTTTAAAAGAAAACTACTTTCCATATGTTTCTTCAGACTTTGAGAGAGCATGACATTTGGGAGATAATAGGAAGGCTGAACACCGTACTCCAGACTAGCGGCAGCAGCAGTTGGTAATCACCTGGTGGAACTGTGCATCTTCTGATCTCATTATATAAATTACTTCTCAGTTCAATGCTCCTTAGAACGTAAACGGCATAATGAGGATTGTTGTGATGACATGCTGAAGGCGAAGCGTAGGAAAGAGCAGGAGCTTCTTAGAGAGACAGAGGCCCAATTGCTAATCATCAAATTACAAAGTCAAATTTATTTTATGTTTGATTTTTGTAGCATTTTTCATAATGAAGGGTAGCATAGTTACTTAATTGTGCTATAAAATTGAAGCCTGAAGCCAGCTTCTGGAGCTTTTTGACTAAATCGTTTCCTCCACGTTAAAATTTTTGGGACCCATTGCTAAAGGAAATGCACAAGAAAACTGCTGTATTTGCCATGCAGACTGGGCTAACGATGCTAATTGCTGGCATATGATGCTAAAGACAGTTTAAAATTGCATCTCTAGTTTTTTTGTCATTTTAAAATAGCTTTTTGTATTTATAAATACTTTCTAGCTGTAGGAATACTAAAAGGTTCAGTATTATTCTTCCAAGAGTAAAAGTAAATTTGGCCAATATCACCACTGGGATTTCAAAGCTCTACAAAACCCAAATGTTGGAAATCGGCCTCAAAACTCTGATTTCCAGATCTCTGATTTTTGCACTTTGTCTCATAAAGTCCATAATCTAACGAGTAGTGCAGAACTGTAGAGGGCTTCGGGGTGTTTTGCGAGGCTCAGCACATCATTGTGAAGGTGGAAACTTGATCGGACTGAGGAATGTGTCAGGACGCGCCCCCCCATCCCGCTCTCGCCCCACGTCCTTCAGTCTCTCTCATCTCTCTTTCCTCTAGGCCTCTTTTTTTATCCCTGGTGAAGGAGGAGGGCCGCAGCAGCAGCAGGCAGGGGGTCAGCGCTGGGGGAGGTTTGGTGGGTGTGTGAATGCGTGCACACGCCGGCCACTAGAAGAGAGCAGGGGCATGGAGGTGGGGCAGATGAGTGGGCTGGACTTTTGTGTGCACATGCATGTCTTGAGGGGGGGGAAGGGAAGGGGGAATCGTTGGTAATCTTTGTGGCAGAAAATGGCGTCTAATGATAATGAGGACCATGCTGCTGACCACTCCACAGCCCCAGCTGTGTGTGTGTGTGTGAGGGAGGGAGGGCAGAGGAAATGTGGGGGTGGGGAGTCCATTCTCAGCCCTGTGTGTGTTGGTAAACTAAACTGGCTCTTATCTGTTGTCAGGCTTTCCTCCATCTTGAGTGGTGGCCTGGAGCTCCCAGGTTAATTTAGCATAATAATGGCTGCTGGCCATTCACTCCTTTTCTAAAATGGTGGACCTCTGCAATAACCCATTTATCTCCTGTTTTATTCCTTCCTTTCCCAAAGCCATCCCTTCCTGATGGGGCTCGTCATCTCTTCCTCTGCGTCATCTGCTTTTTGTAATTGAAGTCAAGGACTTGCATAACACTTGATCAATACAGCATAATTCTTTTGTTTTGTTTTTTGGGAAGAAATTTGGCATGGCTTTTATGAACTTGACTTCATTAGTCATAGCTCATTCTCCATAAACAAGCCTTCCAGTCTTTTAACAAGTGTCTTTTTAATGACAAAACATCATTTAAAAGTTTTACATGTTAATTGCCATTAAGTAGAGATATTTTCTTAGCTGTTCTTAGCAGCAGGACTTCCTTCCCAAATCTGATAATGTCCTTAAAAGCCTCATTTACTGCATCTTAAAGCCATAACACAAAACCTTTTTCTATTAAAAAAAAAAAAGTTTTTGGGTGCTGCCAGCATTCATGTTCCATTAGATTTTTGGGCAGGCAATATCTGCTGCAAACCTCAAGTTTTTTTTCTCTCTCTCTCTTTTTGTCACACCACACTGCAGTATGTTTTTTTTTTTTCTCTGTTTGCTGTATTTGCATTTCTCTATGAACAAATAAACCGCCGTAGAGCAGACGGAAGGCTTAACTTTGAGTGTAAACGGGATGTTGGGCTGTGCTGTAAAACCATCTGAGCACAGGCTGCTTTTTGGGTTTCACTACCATTTATTGACATGTTTGTGGCATTCTCAGAAGTCACACTTTGTCAGCAAAGCGTTTGCAGAATAAGTTGGGGCAACAACAGTTTGCACACCAGGCAGTTCATTTTATATAGGCCCCTTTGCAGACTTTGAAATTGGGATAATGGTGTGTACGTGAGTGTTCTCATTTTTCTTTTTTTATGAGCATGTTCAGTTGCATTTTGGTAATTTATGCTGTATTTGTTACTGACTTTTCATGTTAGGATTGATTTTTGCTGAATATCTCAAAAGACATGCAAATTTATTAACTCCACCTAATAACATGTGCTTCTGACTAACTCGGGAGAAGCTTTTTAAAAAATGAACGACAGCTAACTATAATCCACCGGTGCTTGTTTTTTTTTTTACTGCAAGCTGTAAAGGAGGAATGGGCTGGTGTGAGATTCTCACACTAAAACTTTGAGTAAAAAATACACGTCTCTCCATTGTCTCTCTATATATATATATATATATATATATATATATATATATATATATAATTTTTCTTCAGTGCAAAATTATATATATATAGGCCTGTCGCGATAAACGATAAATCAATTAATCGTACGATGAATTAAAACTATCGATGTCATTTTAATTATCGGCATTATCGTCTCTTCCGTCCTTTTTCTCTTTCTGTTAATGACACCGAATGAAAAAAGGCTCAACTCCGGTGCTCTCCACTGAGCCTCCCTTCCTCATTTTCAAACCCTGACAGACCACACATTAGCCAACAGAAATCCTAGGTATAACGGTTCGATCGGGTTCGTTCCTGCCGTGTGGTGTCCAACAATGGGCACAAAATAATGGCTACAAGTCCAGTGAACTAATTTTAAAACCAGGCATTAATCAATGCTTTACTACAATCTACCTGCAATGCATGTGGCTAGTGTCAGCGTAAAGTCCTGACTGAATAAAAATCATTATAACCTATTTACGTCACGTTAACGAAGAACAGCTGAAATTGCGGTAGCAATTTCGCTCCAACTCCTCCCCTTGTCATTTCTATGTTCTTTGCATGTTGAATAAACATTAATGTTGTTTCCACTGTCATCTCCAAGGGTTGCGCTGTGTCAGCTGTTTGGGATTCCTGGGATTCCCCTCCGTAATTTCCCCTCAGAAAACACTAAGGAGAATCCAGACTTTCTGACTGGCTACCTGTCACATTCAACAGGCTGCATTAATGCTCCCAGTGGGGAAAACCCCTGATTTGGATCGACGATCTACCGTAACACACCACACAATCTTAGAAAGACCAACGTTTTAAGATTGTTGTAAGGGGAAAAATAGGAGCAAAAAATAGTGTAGTGTGAACTATTGCATCAGGTAGTCGATGTGCCCATCTTCTCTATTTAAATCTAATTATTACTGAAGGGCAACATTGTATACACACTTCATAATCTGCACTCTTTTGGTTGAATGCAGTATTTATTTCCACTTTGGCTTTATGTTGTGTAGTTTTTTTTCTATTACATTTTTTGTTAATGGAGACTGAGAATCCATTTTATTTTGGTTGTTTTGTTTATTTTGTTTATCAGTTCCAGTGTTTAGTGTTCTTTTGAAAATAAAGTGCATCTATCTTTGGCAGGAAATCGCAAGCATTATTACGGCATTTCCATTAAATCAGTGTAAAAAGATCTTCAAACAATATTATCGTTTATCGCAATAATTTTTGAGACAATTAATCGTTCAGCAAAATTCGCTATCGTGACAGGCCTATATATATATATATATAATGTTTTTATGTATATAATGTATTTTGATTAACAATACAAAAATTACTCATTGCAATTATCATTTTATTTATACTACCTATGCCACCTGCAGTATAACAATGTTACCTTAAGAGCGATGAGTTGTACTCTATAATTTTCTCTGTCCCAAGCAGCAGAATAGATGTTAAAAGTTTAATTTTATGGTTAAGGTTTGCGAGAGATTTCTTCAGTGCAAAATTAAGAAAAAACAAAACAAATCAGTTTTCAAATGGTATACATGCCATGCTGCTGTTGCAGCCAGATAATGTTACTTTAAAGAAAGCTAACTACAAGAAAAAAAATACTTTTTTCCTATTTGTAGTAAAATTTCATTGTAAGCGACTAATATTCAAGTTTTTGTTGAAGTTATGAGCAGATGAAGATATGCTCTTTCTACGTTTTCTTTTATGCTAATTTGATCTTGCTTCTAAACTTTTGCCTTGTAGTGCAGGTTCTGTCCAACACTTTTCCTCTGCATCTCAATAAAAACACCTTAAGTCATAAAAACATTTTAATGAAAAAGTTTAGCAGCAAAATTGTGACGTTCTAAAACCCGTGTATATCTTGGCACAGGTAACTAGCACATGCCTACTACTATTTTTTTAAGTAAGGAAATTCCTGGTTCATTAACTCATTATGGCAAAAAAACCCCAAAACACTATCAAATTTGATTTAAAACGCACAACAAAGGGTGTTCTCAGTTGTGCACTTTACTGATGCTCTAAGCTGTCCAGGAGTGGGTGTGAGCGATGCGGCGAGAATCAGGTGGTTTACTTGTCCAGTCAGCTAACTGCTCTCCTCTGACCTTGCCTTTCCTCTCCATCCTCATTTTCCCCCCTGCTCCCTCCATCACACCGCCTCCGTCTACCTCTCTCTGAGGAAGCACATCTATAAATAACACCACTCTCAGCTGCCACACCCTTCCCTCTGCGCGTATGTTTGTGTGTGCAGGGGTGATTTGTTTGCAATACACAAAGAAGTCCGACCTGCACGCAGGCACCTTGCGTTGTGCATCTCTGTAGACATGAATGCACACACAGCACTTTCTGAACATGCAGAGATGTTTGCATGCGCGTTGCCTACTGACCCCTCTTTATGTCTTTTTTTTATTGTAAAGAGGAAGGGCCATAGAGGCTTGGTGCTATGACTCATCACAGCAGCAGGTGTCCCTTACACCCCCAACCCCCTTTGCTGTTGTCTTCTTCCTGTCTCCATCACTCTCTGTATTTAACTCAGAAGCTCCTGTTCCTATTTTGCACTGTCCAGGTCTGAAAGCATCATCTCAGCTTCCTTGTTGATAGTTCCTATAGTGCGCCATAGCAGACTAGGATATGTGAATGGCCTTGCTACACACCTACTTCAGGGTGAATGAGACACATTCGAGAAAGTAGAAAAAGGAGAAACTGTCATTTAAGATAAGATAAGATAAATCTTTATTGTCATTGTCACAAGAACAAGGACATTCAAAAGGTGCCATCAGTCAGTGCACATGCCCAAAAACAAAAAATAACTGTCTCACAATTCACACACAACGCAAGAATCAACAAACTGGCAAAAAAAAAAAAAAAAAATTTCATTGTAAAATTTCATTTGGAAAAATGTATATTTTTCCACTGCTAATTTGTTTCTTGTGACTCAACCATTACAAAATTTCTATCAAAAGTTGAGTTTTTTATGTCAGATTGATTTGTTATTGATCCATTGTCTCTTTTTTTGGCATCATTTATTTGATTAGCTAAAAAGAAAAAGATTATTGTACTCGCTATGATATAAAGACAAAGTCACATAAAATAAGCTCAATAAACTTCATAGAAATAACATGAGGAGCCTCCAACAATATGGGAGGAGTGCTCCAGTGACCTAAGCTCCCCTCACTGTCTTCTGCAGGGCCTTATCATTAGAAAGCCACACTAGCTGTATTTCCATTACAAATGTACACAAAACTTTATCAATATTCTGCTAAAGTTAAATAAAACACAATTTCATAATTGAGTTGTTTCCATTAAATAAAGCACAATTAAAACACGTGAATAAATTTGTTCAAGTCATTTAAAACATGCTACCACACTTCCTGTCATCTTCTTTGTCTTTTCTGCCAGAAGTAACATGCGGGTGTTGATCACATGATTCGTGATGCAAAAACATGTTTCTATTGCAGTTTATGCACTAATTTGGATACAGTGGGAAAAACCAACTCATCTTAGCACAAAATTTCTTCAAAAACTGGAGTTTATTTTCTTTTTAAAATTGGCTTGTTTTCATTGAGTGCAATTAGATGGTTAATGGAAACTTAGCCAACGAGATACAGCACTGCCATTCGGTTTACATAAAATTTTTGTGTGTCCTTTATAAGTTAGAACTTATTTTAAATTATCTCACTTTTTTAAGTTAATTTAATGTACTTTTAGAAAGGTACATTAAACATTGTAACTTGTTTGTAAAATGTTATGAGCAGTGACTCGAAGTTTCCTACTTCTATTGGGCTTCTACGTTTCCAGTAGTAAGTAAAATTTCACTGACATAAATGCCTGTATAAAATAAGATTTAATAAGTTTCATCCCCAAAAACTGTGGAAGCACTTAGCTTAAAATTTAAACCGTATCTGCAATTTTGTGCAGTAAGTGGGTTGAAAAAGCAAGTCAGCTGGTTTATTTGGGCTTGTTAAAAAATGCTTACAGAGCTGGGTGAGTCTGACCTGAAAGGCTTTCTGTGTCATCTTCACTGCCAGTAGAAAGTATAAAAGCAGAAATTAGGACTATAACATGCTAGTGAAGTTTAATATAGACATATAATTTATATCAGAACTAAGACACAATGCATGTTTGGATCTTAAATAAATTCTAAATCTCAAATCTAGTGACTGTAAGACCTTGCTTAAGCGATTTACATGCTTTGTTTATAATTTTCTTAAAATGTAAGATCATGCTTTTCTGTTGGAACCAAAACATGTTTAAGGTGGCACATTTGAGAAAAAGAAAGTTGCTGAATTCCACTTTATTGTCCCGATTTGATTCATTGATTGCGAAAGGCTCTTAGTGGTGAAAGATTGGTGTGAAGAGGGCTGAAGAGATGCTCCGAGCCGAGAGGTGATGTTGCAGTTAGGAAGTGAGGCCATGAAGACGCTAGGAGGAAGAGAGGGGAGAAGGCAGCCAAGTGGAGAAGTCTGTGTGTGAGTGTGTGTGTGTGTGGCCAGATGGCTCCAGCGTGTGGCGACCAGCCAGAGGAACAGGTGCAGGTCACATGACCAGCCGTTACCACGGAGATGGTGATTGCTCTTGGCGTGAGGATGAAAGGAGAAGGGCCCCAGGGACAGAGAGGGGGTGAGAGATAGAGAGAGGGGAGAGAGCAGGAGGAAGGAGGAGAGGCGGTGGAGGAGAGCGATCCTGGCGTACAGTTCTGCAGAGGGCAGACTCAGCCCAGAAAAAACCACACACACACACACACACAGTTTTAACGTCAGTTTGGGAGGAGGTTAGTTGGACAATTGTTTCCGTCTGGCCTAAAGATATAATGTAGCATTTGTATTGTAATGGAAATCGGCCCTTTTTATCCAAACTCTGCTGGTTCTATCTGGGATCCAGTTCCATGTTTTTGGAGAACCATGTTTTAATCCCAAGTGTGAGCAACTTTATGAAATCGTTCAGCCATGTTAATTTTTTTAAATAATTTTGAATCTTCAGGAATGCTCTACAAATATAATTTTTTGCGTTTAAATCTAGTCAGCGCAACAAATATTGTAGATAATGGTGTGGAAAGTTTTAGTTTATTGTTCAAGAACTTTTTTAGCAGCACCAAGTTCTGAAATAATAAATATTGTTTTATCTATAATTTCTCTTCTGATTTTTACTCTCACATGAATAGTGAGCACCAATGCTGTAAAATGTTCACTTGAAAATGTCACACTTCATTTTTCAATTACATTGCACACACATTGTAGTTGAAAAATGTGTGTACAATGTATAGTTTTTTGGGGGGTTTTACCTTGAAGTATTTTGTTGATTGCTTTAAAAAATTAAGCCTCTTTTCTAAAATTCTGGCTGAAGCAGAAGCTTCTGTAATTCTGGTGGTGGAGATGTTTCATCAGATCTGCTTCTTTCAGGAGGACACAAACTTGCCATATTTTCATTTGGAAAATAAATATGTTCTAATGAGATTAGTGGCTTTATCAACCGCCCTTTATATTATATACATATATATCTAATTAGGACATTGAATACCATAAAACTTTAAAGTAAACTCATGCATACAAAGCTAACGTATATCAGAAAATTAACACACAGGAGCCTAAACATTTGAACAATGACTAAATATTAGATCACAATCAAAGCACACTGTTTTACTTTTACTCTCTGGCTTTTGAAACATACTATGAAAACGGGAACTTAATGTGCAATACTGCAACAGCAAGAGCTCCTTCACCCAAATTTTATTTGCATGTGTGGACGTAGCATCTGATCTACTGACTTGCCAAAGCATTTTTGGTCACTAATGCCTCGTTTCCACCAAGTGGTACGGTTCGGTATTCTACTTTATGGTCCAGCGTACTCCAGAAATCGTTTCCACCGCCAGTTACAGTGGATTCTCACTGGACAAGCGAGATTAAACTCAAAGGCCTAATGTGGCATTATGCTAGCTCAGTGGTTCCCAAAGATTTTCTGGGCCCCCCTATGGATTACAATAAACCCCCCCAGCCCCTGGGAAAAAAAATCAACTGAGCACACACATCGTTCAACCAGACATAAACCTATACACATATTTTGTTTTCAAACTCCACTGAAGTTTATTTAACACTTCAGGTTGCAATAAAACAAACTACAAATCATCTTGACAGTGAAACATTTTTGTATAACTTTTTTTTTTCATTCATCCATACCGCTTCCTGCGTCCCCCCTGCAATGACACTGCGCCCCCCACACTTTGGGAACCACTTTGCTAGCTTAACGACAAAACAAACGTAACACAGCAGTGTATCTTGTGCTTATCGCAAGCAGTGACATTTATCTGTCCACCAGCCGATGGACTGTTTGACACCAGTACCTCCACCCTAACTGTACCGCACCAGGATGATGCGTGACAGTTAAAATAATGTAGGAAAGTGCATCGACCCATTTCATACCGCTCTGTCTAAACGAAGCATTAGAAGACATGTATCGGCTAATAGAGTTGTATGGAAACTTGGGCAGTGAAGTTGTTTTTGTCACAACTTCACACATGCTGCAGTGATAAAAAGCTTATCCTCCACATGTCAAGATGATCCTATCTGCAGTGAAAAATGAGGCAGAAGTCATGTGGAGTTGGACCGTACTGTACCGTGTAATAGAAAATCAGCATTGCAGAAATGCACGTCTACCTAATAAGGCTGGCATTGTTCTAAAAGCGGCAGGAATACACACGAGTGATGAATTGCAAATTTGCCCTTAAACGTGGCCGATCAGACTCGGGATTAAAGCAATAAAGGACAGACTGTGAGCAAGTTGGCTTCCTGCGAGCGGCACATAAGAACACGGAGACATGCTGTACGAGAGACAGCGGAGGGATGCTGAGTGTCCTCTCACCTCTGTGGTGTTACTGCACACACACTCGCAGATGGAGCCAACTCCTCTTCCTCTCCATGCCAGAGATTAGTGGAGGCCTGGGGAGAGCTTGGCTCCGCCCACCTCCTCTCTCAGGGGCCTCTCTCTCTGTCTGCCTGTCTGTCTCTCTGGACCCCCCTCTTGCTTCCTCTTCGTGCCTGTATCTCTCCATCTTGCTCCCATGCCTCCATGCAGTCTTTCATCATATTAACCCCCTGTGTGCCAGAGCCTGAGGCACACTAATGATTTCTAAATGGGTAAATCAAACATGGCGATTGCCCTGGGACAGACAGATACACACAAAAATACACACACACACACATACATGAAGGTTTGGTTGTCTTTTACTGAGGTAGTCTTACAAAGAATGAGTTTTGATGTATTTTTACCCTTTTTCAAATCCTGCTGCTTACATGTTTTCAATCGTTTATTCCCACAGCAGTAAAAAGGTGGAATCAGAGGGCGGGGCCAGCGCTGCTAAGAAGGACGCCAAGAGGAAGAGAGAGCTGTCAGTCGGTGACGATGTGGAGGTGAAGTCTCCACTGCCCTCTCCTCCTGAAGAGGAGGATGATGATGGTGTGCAGGTAGGCAAGAGACGGGGTGCGTACAGGTGCTTGAAATCCTTAAACACTTGAATTTCAATTGGGTGTTTTCAACATTTGGAAAGTGTTTTATTTCTGTGTAAAGTCCTTGAAAGTGCTTGATATTCAAACTGCACAGTTTTGAATTAAAGTGAAATCTAACACTTGGTTCAAAGCCTAATTTTGGAAAATGTTATTTACGATATTTTTATACACCTAATAAAAACATACTTTTTTCTCACTGTCAGAAGTTAAATCAGACTAAACTTTTCTTGTTTATTTTTAGAATTAGCAAAAATATTTCTATTTTCTAAATGCCAGCAAATATAAGTATTTGCTGGCAATATTGTGTTTAAGCATGTAGAATACTATTACAAGACATTATTAATAGCAGTAATAAAGTACATAACGGTTTTTTTGATTCATTTGTTTTGTTAACATCTCCAAAGTGTAGTGTTGGAAATGTTTTAAAACTTACCTTGAAAATTGCTTGAATTTTACTGTAGGAAAAGTTTACAAATCCTGAAAAATATCCTGAAAAATGTTGTGAGATTTGACAATTTAGGAAGTGAGGAGAAAATACAAATTCACAACTTTAATAACCACACCAAGGCTATTTCAGGAAGCCCAGCTAAAAAAGCAGAAGGCCATCAAACCACTTCTGATCACTCATGGTCACAGCTTGTAGAGAAGGCGCTGAGCCAGTGAACGTTTGTGTTGTAAACCAGCCTTGTTGACAGACCCACGGGCCAACCGCGCAAATCAGGTTGTCGCCATCCTCCGTCAGCAACTTTTTAGCCAGTGATGTATTTTGGAAACATTTTGCTTCAGAAATACTATTTAGCCTCTTTACTATCAAACCCCGGTAGCGTGCGCCATGGTGCACTCCTTTATAAATGCCTGCTTAAAATGTGAAGTGCTAATTAGAGGAACAAAAGCAAGCTGTTGCATCCCCTCCTCACACTGAGATTTATGAGTAAATCTTACTGTTGCCCATGAAGAGTCCTGGTTTTCAACAGAAAAAAGGTACTTTAGCAGCTGTGTTGCTAATATGTTCCCTGAAGTCTCAGATTGGTGTTTTCCTTTTTTCTTTTTATGGCAAGATTTTAGGCATTAAAATAATCAGCATTTTGCTGACTTAAGTGGATAGGCATTATGAAAATGAAGGCTGTTTTTTTGGGGGAAAAGTGAATTAATTAAACTAAATGCTGAGCCATGTGTTTAAAAAATATTTGAATTTCTACCTTGAAAACTCAAATGTATTGTATTAATATTTTAAGAAACCGACACACCGTTGTTAACAACTGTTAAGTGCAAGGTTTTGAAAATGTTTTTTGATTAAAGCGTGGCGGTGGCTTGTGTTCAGTTTCACTGCTTTATAGACCAAAAAGTTCAGTTTTGCTATCTGACCAAAGCATCTGTTTGCTGCTGCAAACAGAATTTCTTGGCACTTTCTTTTAGCTTTTTTGATTCTCTCAGTTCAGCCAGAAGTTCAGCAGTTGTGCCATACTTTACCCATATTTGGATGAGCAAATGAGCAGAGGCCAGGCAGGTGTTGAAAACCTGATGGGTTGTTTTATAACGTAGCCCTTAATTAAAGTGCCTTTCTTTTCCTCCTGACATACTGTATCTGCTGGGTTTCTTCGTCTATCTAAAAGTATCAGTTGGATACACAATTTTTCTTAGTGGAAAACCTTAAACAGTATTTTTCCTTTAGATTTTAATCATGCATCACTTTAACTTTGTCAGTCACATGAAATCCTAATGAAAACCATCAAATCTTGTGGATGTGATGTGACAAAATGTAATTAAGGTCAAAGGGTGTGAATGTTTATGTAAGACAATGTCAGTCCTCGTTGATCATTTAAATGCTGATGTGTTTCTTCCTTCCAGAAGCGCCGTTCGAGTCGGCAGGTGAAGAGGAAGAGGTACACAGAGGACCTGGAGTTCAGGATCTCTGAGGACGATGACAGCGGAGACGATTCACCAACACCAAAATCTCCCTCATCCTCCTCACAACAACAGGTGAGGCCTGGGATTCTAATAATTGGTTCATCTTGCTTCACTATAACTTTTTACTCACCAAAGATTAAAGTTTTCTTTTTACCTCAGCGTTCACATGAAGTTAGCTTTCTATACAACTACTTCCATACACAAAGCAAATATTTGTAGACTTTTCTTTTGCTAATCTACAACAAAACTGTAATTGTTCTCTTGCTTTAGGATCTGACTGAGGCTGAAGGGCCTGTTGTGGAGAAGATCATGGGTATGCGCAGCGCCAAGAAGCAAGTACGTACAATACATTTCAAAAAGTATTCACTCCCTTTCCCCTTTGAAACAATTAAGTCAGGTGTTTCAGCCACTGTAGTAGCCATGGGGGCTTAATACCAAGCAGCTAGGCATGCAAACTGCTTCTACAGAAACAGGTGACAGAATGTGTCACTCTGAGTTTGGTCGCTTCTAGTTTTTAAACATTACAAAGTGAACTATTGGTGTTAATATATTAAAGTATGTTAACAGCAACTCACCAGCATTCAGCAGAGTCCATATCTACAGACCTCCAAAGTCTGTGGCCTTCAGATTAGCTCAAGATCAGTGATTAGAGAGCTTCATGGAATGGGTCAGGTAAACTTTTTTATCCCCAAGGGGCAATTTGTTGTGCAGACAGCAGTGAAGACATAAAATACAAAAAGTTACAAAAAACATAAGTGGACTTGGCTAATAGCAGCTGGAATAAAAGATTCTTTTCAGTCTCTTGGTCTTCTAATATGGCTTTGTGTGTCTCCAAAAGGGAGCACTCTTCTCCCAAAGGTTGGCGAGGATCTGCCAAAAATGATCCTGGCCTTCTTCAAAGACCTGGAACTATAGAGGTCACCCAGGTCATTAAGAGATATGCCAGCAATTTTGCTACAAACCTCATTTTGGATGGAAAATGCCAACAGGTAGAAGTATTTCCATGGCCAAGCAGCTGCATCCAAGCCTTACATCACCAATTGGAATGCAAAGAGTCGGAACCGCGGGTGTGAACTAAAGCACGCCGCCGCTGAACTCTAGAGCCTTTGGAGGAGCGTTCCCCGGAGGGACAAATCATGTCTTTCTGTCTCGCAATGCCATCCATGAGTCTGGGTTTGGCTGCAGCCAGGAGAGCTGTATTTAGTTTCATGTTCTCGACTCTGGGGGAACAGTTGTTAGTTGGCCACTTCCTGTTACGATATTATGGCATATCTTTGCACAAAGCAGGGTCCATGAACACAAGGGAGTTGACTACAGCAGAACCGAACTGAAGAGCTGCAAAGGGTGTGCTGACATCACATTGAATTATATGAATTAAGACCTGTGTGTCACTAAAATGTGTGTAAGGGGAGTGAATATTTTATACCATATATCTCATCTCACAGACGGTGACACGCAGATGCGTGCGCGGACATGACTCAGACCGGCCTGAGTCATGGTTTACGTCATGCGAGTAGTCGCTCCACAGCTGGCCTAAGGAGATTACACACACGCGCACAGTCAGACATATGCCCTCACACACTAAGTCGGCCCATATTCACTTTGTAAGCAGATACAAGGGTTCTTGTAATTCAATATGTGTGTTTCTGATTGACTGCGTGTGTGTCGGCCCTGCTTTGTTTTATGCGCCTTAACTAAGGAAAAGTCGTCGCTCAGCCAACACACACACTCACTCACCAGCCAATTGTGCTTTGCCAGCCAACTCCCAGTGGGGGGACTCTCCACCCACCCACACCCACACACATACACACACCCTTTCTCACAGCTCCATTCAGAGTTGACCCCAGGCTTGGCACACAGCCAAAACCACAACGCTAGCTAAGCCAGACGCCAAGCTAGTGTTTCCTCAGGCAGTGTGTGCGCGCGTGTGTGATTGATGATTCATGGCATTACAGTAGTAGTGGTAGTACAATGATTGTGTGTGTGTGTGCCTGCTGCGGCTACGTTAAAGTGAATGAGTCAGAACAACTTAAGACCTACTAGGTTTTCTTCTTTCACAAGTGTGAGAATAAAGTGTTTGTTTTTTTTTTACTCAAAACTTTAAATTTGAATGAGTTTTTTACAGTAAAACACCTAAATGTATTCTTCAGTTTGACTAATTGTTATCAAAAGGTCCCAGATGTGCAAGACTGACAACAGAAACTGAACTTTTCACTTAGTCCAACCTCCCTAACTGATAGTTGGTTTGAAACGGTTTCCAGTCTCATCGTTCGCCCACTTTACCATTTTAGCCACATGTTGTATAACAATGACAAACCACTTCTGCTCTTTCACCATTCTGCTACTATATTTGCTGTGATTATTAACCTTTCTTATTCTTTTCCTCCTTTTCAGCTGGAGTCGGGCGAGGAAGTGGAGGTGGAGGAGTTCTACGTCAAGTTCAAGGGCTTGTACGTTGTAACTTGAGTTTTTTTCTCGGCTCTCTACCTCTTTTGTCTTTCACAGCAAGGATTCCTCTTTTTTTAGACCCGTTCTCTCTACACACACACACCAGGGTGTCCATTGGTCTATTAGTGTGAAAAGCTCGGGACATTGTGCCTGAAAAGCCGTATTCAATTTTCTTTTATGCGCCAATCGCTCCTATTTTGGTTTCAGATCTATTCTAGCATCAATAACATAAGTGGTAGCAGCGCAGTCTCTGCATGCCATCGTATTGCTAAATGCATGATATTCCTGTCATGCTGGCCTTTTGTGTCGAGGTTACCGTTTGGCTGAGATGGGGGAAAAAAAAAAATTGCACAGCGACGGTAGATTTAAACATTTCTTTACAAATCTGAGAAGCAAAGTTAAATAGTTCAGAAATCAAACTAAATAAAAAATATTTATACTGTAAATGCTACAACACATAAAAAGCAGTACTAGAAATGGAAACAATCCCTCATATTTCTTGATGTTTGTTTCAGCACCACAATTCTTTTGAAAGAACTTTAGCCCATAGGAATGGTCTGACAGAATTTTTTTGTTTAAACACTGATGTACCTTGAATCTGTCCATTCTTACACAGTATATGTGAAAATGACCCCCGTCTTTGAACGGCACATGTTGCAGAATCTTCATAAAGTAATGACAAATTAAACAGGACATAATCAGCAGGTTGTGCTGCATAAAAAATGTTTAAACCAACATCTCTCATTGTAAAACTTGTAGCCCGACTGGTTGCACAGCACATCTGTGACTAAAAGGCGTGATGCTTTTGTAACAAAGTCTGCGTACGCTTTTATATGTTGACTTTTGCAGCACTTATCTTTTTTTATCTTTCACTTTTACACTTCCTGTGCTAACACCACAGCAGCTTACTGCCTCATCCCATCAGAAACAACACCAGGTGTTTCAGTACCAGCAAAAATGGTTTCCCTTTTATCAATTTGATAGTAAAATTTTGTTGCAAACAATTAAATTTGATCAGTATACTTGTCAACAAAGTATAAGTAACCATTGTTTGTACTTTAGTGTAATATTTTGTGCAATCTTGTCCTATAATAAGTGTTTGTAATTGCCTGAATTTATTCTTATCAGTCTTGGTCAGAATCATTTCTGTTTCATAACACTTTCAAACTTCACCTGAAGAGAAGGGAATGTTAAAGATGCTGCCTGTGATCGCCCCAGCTAGTTCCCTGTGGTGTTTGCTTGAATGAATTTCTTCACTGCAAAAGCACAAAATCTTACCAAGTATTTTTGAAAAGAAGCAGGAAGTTGTTTTAAGTCAATAATTCCGTAATATTGGCGAAAAAGTATTAGTATTAGTTCTGGCAGATAATAATCAGGAATTATTAACTTAAAACAAGCTCCTACATCTTGCTGAAAATTTAGTTATAAGTTAGTTTTGTCTTATTTCAAGTGTCCCAACATATTTGCGCTAGAAACTAGATCCAAAAATACTTACTAACACTTAGTGTACTTGCAGCATTGCTCTGAAAGAACGGAGCTGAAGTGTGTGTGTTGTTTCAGTTCATACCTGCACTGTCGCTGGTCGGAACTGGAGGAGCTGGAGAAGGACAAGAGAATCCACCAGAAGATAAAGAGGTTTAAAGCCAAGCAGCAACTCAACAACTTCATCACTGAGGTAAGAGCAAAAATCTGCCACCTCATAATCACTTAGTGCTGGAAACCATCTGGACCCAAAAGGCTTTTTAAGTCAATATTTAAAATTAGAGATGCAACTAACAACTATTTTAGTAATCGATTATTCTGATGATATGTCAGGGAAAAAATGGACACATTCTGCAGATTTTTTAACCACTTACGTCATTTTTATACAACATTAGAAATATATTAAAAGATGCAATTAAGCAAATAATTCAATTCCTTTTTTGAAAAAATAAGAAAATAAACATGTTATTACCTGAAATGCAGTAGCATAGCATTCCCTAAGTGTACACTTGTAGGAAAAGATAGCAGAGGGTGCTTAGTGGGAGATTTTATTTTTTTTATTTTTATTTATGTATTTTTTTTACAAAAATAGAACCAGGTGAAGATAAAAATACCACAGACAAAGAAAGTTTATTTGCCTTAAATACAAAATGTACATATTGTTTGTACAGTTTTTACTTGCTGCTCTGAGTATGTTGTTCTTTCAGCAAATGGCAAAATGGTATCGTTTGCTGCATGCCCCAGCCAACAATTAATTGATTACTAGATTAGTTGACGATTATTTAAATGATCGATTACTCATGATTAATTTGTTAACCATAACAGCCTTCTTTGATATTTGATGTTTTATTTTCTTCTTGGAGATTAAATAACTTGGTTCATTCCTGATTACAGTGTAAATCTCCTCTTCCTGTCTCGCAGATGGATGATGAGCCTTTTAATCCGGACTATGTGGAGGTGGACCGAGTCCTGGATGTTTCAGAGAGCACAGATGAAAATGGAGAGGTACTTTGCTCCCTTTTCTTGGTTTTCTCAATCCTTGTTTTTTCTCAACACAAAACGTATTTATTTTAAATTTTTTAAAGTTCACCAAACCCGTTTCTCCATCTAGATTGTCACCTTATATTTGGTGAAATGGTGCAGTTTGCCTTATGAAGACGCCACCTGGGAGCTAAAGGCGGACATCGACCAATCTAAGATAGATGAATACGAACGCATCGCAGCGCGCGAACCCAACACTAACCGAGTGGTGAGTAGAAGCTCTCCGGGCGCCGTCCGGCTCCCAGCCTCCTCCCGGTGGGCGTGCCGATGCGTTTCTGTGTGTGTTGGCCGGCTGCCTCCTCCTCTAGATTTACGGCTCCTTTAACTGGTTTCCACAGGGCCACGTTCTTGTGGTCGTACGCTCTCAGCACACACGCTGATGAACACACGCCCTGCTCTTGTGGCCAGGCCAAACCACTAACAGTATGTTTAATGCTTAACAGAGGGAGCTGGCTGGCTGACTGTGGTGTTTTTTCCTCTATCCCTCTTTCTGCTCCCGTGTCCATCTTTTCAACAACTGTCTTGTTTTCCCTTAAGGAAGATATTAGAAATGCTCCATCATGCAGTGGAGGGGGATTTATTCAACCTCTAGTTATTGTCAGACAGCAGCTATTGCAGTAGACTTTCATTTCCCTCTGAGGAGGAACTTCAGAATGTAAACTATTGCTCTACAGTGGTTTCTGTAACCCATGAAGAAAAGTCCCAAATGAACTTAAAAATTAGTTTTTTTACAGTTTCATCTGGAACAATTGGGAATTTGGGGGAATTTTTAAGATATGTAGAGTTATGGAAAAAAGGTGAAAGCATTTACAGAGTTAATTCTCCAAAATGATCAATATCCATCCATTTGTTTGATCATCCAACTTTTATTTTTCTGTCCATTTAATTATCATACCACACTTTTTTCCTCAACTTCCTTCTACCTCCAACCATCTCATCATTAGTGCATTTGTTTTAGTCCACCCGTCTATCCTTCCATCTATTCAAACATCTTTACCCTTTGTCTTTTCCTGCTTTTTGGTTTTCAGGTTCCATATTTATCCTGTTTAGGAATGCTGTATATAAATAAAATATAGATATTCTTATTGCAAATAGACTCAAAGACAGATATGAAATGCGTATAAGAACACGATAAAATTATTGTACAGTAAGGTTAAAATTTCAACATAAGTACAGCGTAATTATAAAAAAATACTCCAGTCCAAAGGAATATGTAACCGAGGTGGTTAATTAAAAATATAGGAAATGTACAAATTTACTGTAAATCGAAAGTAAATGTCTATATTTTTAGTTTTAAAATGGCCTCCATCCAGCCATGCATCAACCTGTTACAGTGATGCTATGAATCCTCCAGATTGTGTAGTTGTGTACTGTTTGACAAGCTTGCAGCTCGTTTTTCTCTCCGTGTCGACTCTCTGGATCATGTGTCGCCGTATCACAGACAGATTGTGCAAATCGACCCAACTCACCTCCTCGCTGTTTGAACATAAAGCTATCTTCGTCTTGATTTTCCAGAAAGGATCTTCTTACCGAAAGCAATGAAGATGCATAACTAACACTTTCCTGCATATTTAAAACCGAGACGCTAATAAAAGCATCACACAGGAACAGCTGAGTGGCTTGGATGGGGATCATTTGTAACGTACGTCCAAAAGCAGGAGAAGTTGCTCATTAAAGCTGAAAAAGTGAGCTTTAAACCCTGCAGCCCCAACTTCAGGAGCCTCGCCCTGATAATTCACCGGGGATTAATGAGCCTCTCTGCACTTTAACGACCTCGTATCATTTCTACTTGTGTCAAGGATCGGCCTTCTGCAGCCGACTGGAAAAAGCTGGAGAGCTCCAGAGAATACAGGAATGGCAACGCACTCAGGGAATACCAGCTCGAAGGCCTCAACTGGCTGACTTTCAACTGGTACAACTCGTAAGTGACTATTAATTGTGTTATCCAGGATGAATCTCCTAACCGGTGCTCTGTCCTGTGCATGAAATAGCACTTCATTAAGTCGACTTAAGTGGACATTAAAGTTAACTTTAAGTGTCTCTGTTCGATCTTGCTGTTTAAGTTTCCCCACTGGCGCCATCCAGGAGTAAAATATACTCTCCAATTGTATGTTGAGAGTCTTTTAGGGAAGCACGCTTGAAGGAATTGAATTAAAGATTACAAATGGTGCGTTTGAGTCTGTCATCTGTTTGAAAATGAATACCGCAGTTGGATTTTCTGGACTATCTGACACATATTTAAGAAATATGGTCAAGCTGCAGAGGAAGACAGACTTTTCCAGAGATGCATTACCAAGTATTTTTCCAACGTGTCCCGCATGTTTTTTGCATTAGATCACTACAGTGGAAGGCAAACTTACAAACTCCACTGGAAAATTGGCGAGGCTAAACCAGAATGAGGGGAAAATCTTTTATTTTATGAAGACAGGTCTTGAAAATTCACGGAATTTAACATCAGGGCCTCAGTGTACACAGAGCACCTACGTCGAAAGCAGGAGAAATTCTTACAGTTCAGTGACACTAAATACAAAGAATCTAAAATCCATCTGTTTTTGACTTTTCATCCTGTCCACATCACCATCATCCGCAGACGTAACTGTATCCTGGCAGACGAGATGGGGCTCGGGAAGACCATCCAGTCCATTACATTCCTCTATGAGATATACATAAAGAGCATTGAGGGGCCATTCCTGATCATCGCTCCTCTCTCCACCATCCCTAACTGGGAGAGAGAGTTCAGGACCTGGACGGAGCTCAATGTGGTGGTCTACCATGGCAGCCAGGCCAGCCGGAAAACCATCCAGGCCTATGAGATGTACTACAGAGACACACAGGTAAAAAAAAAAAAAGGCCTTGTCAGGACTCTACTTTTCCTACTCATTCTCTCTCCCAGTCAAATTACGTTCACAGTTTAAAAGAGTTGCTAATAAGAAGAATTTATGAACTTGCAGGATTTATTTTCCACTCTTTTGTAATGACCTAATTTTTCTTCTGCCTTGTTTTTGACTAGTAATTATAATTTCCATTTCGAAAGGTGAGACACATAAAATAAAATGAACAGTAATACTAGATATTAGTTGTACAGTTGTATAAAGCATTTTGGGCTTTGAATAGTAACAGCTGAAAGTCTCACTTTTTAGTTTTAACTGCAGTAGAATTAACTGCAGTAATGTTTCTGTCAATAAGTTATTTTAAGGAAACTCAGTTTGTTTTACAGGTAGTTTTCATGCCCAGATGTGGCTTTGCTGTGGTATTAATGTTGTTCTGTCCTTCCAGTTTGTGTTATGTTTCATGTTGTTTTTTTGGCAGCCACACGTCTTTTATATTTTTGATATTTGGTAGTGGCTGTCTGTTTTAGAGAGGTGCAACCCTAAATGTTTAATTTTTGTGCCGTTTTGAAGTTGAACTTTATTGAACGCAGTGTAATAAAAGAATAAATAGTTACACACAAAGAAAATAAATTAAAACAAAAGCAATCAAAACAAATGTGAACAGTAGTAAAGTATATTTACACATTCAAAGGAGTGGGTAGAAGTATGGACTTATTTTTAAACCCACCCCTCTCACATCTATATCATAATTCGATAAATTATTATTCAAATTAACCTGGTTTTAACATTCCTTTAGTATTTTTATATCCATATCTAACTAGTACAGTTCATTTATAATTGCATGCCATTATAAGAAAGCTTCATTTTCAACATGTTAAAGTTCTTTCTAAATCAATATACCATAATTAAGTAATATTTGACAACTTTAAATAGTAACAATAACATTGATCATAGCTGTATCAGCAGTAATTATTTCTCCTACTGATATGCAGTGATCATCTTCTTAAATGACATTCTAAACTGTATTTATATTTGGACATTGCTTGACTTCCAAGCTCGAAGTACATATAAAAGAAAATACTATTAAAAAAATCCTAAGATTTTTAGGTTCTCTGTCTATAAAGCATATCTGCCCTTTTAAGGAGATGTCAGCAGCTATTATTAGCCCTGATATTTTATCCGTTAACTGTGTCCATGTGAGAAGTGGGATGTGCAGGAGGCCTATTATAAACAAGACCTTTTTGCATGGATCAGTCAGCACATCTGAACACCCCCTCAGTGCTCAAATATTGAGCTGGCCGAGGATGAACACTGCTCCTTGGCCACTTAAGCTCTTTACAGTCCTGTAGCTGTAAGCTGTTATACTGTAAGCTCTCATTGTACAATGCTGCAAACATCTCTCGGCATAACCTCCGCCACAGCGAGTCCCCGAAGAAAATAAGCTGTAGGAGCAGCGCGCTCGCTGGCTGCTCGTTCTAATCCTGCCTGAGGTAATCCTCCAGGTCGTGAAGACGGCACCTTGTGTTCTTTTCTCCCATCCGCTGTATCCTCCGCAGACTGGAGACACCAGAGACATTTCTATGCAAACATGCATGTGCAGGCTTCAACATAAATTAGCGTTTTGTAGAATCTAAACGAAGGGAAGTTGAGGGCAAAATGGCAACGCAGAACTGATGCTGCTTTGCCGGTTTTAAAAAGATGCCATGGAACGATAACTATACGGAAACTGCAATTGAATTGTGAAGGCTTGTGCACTTTATTTAAAAAAAACTTTATTTTTTTCATTTTTGGTTCAAATATGGGAGGAAAAAAATATAGAAAATACCAGACATAAGCTGAGATTTCATATTATTTCCAGTCTAACAACTCAGTGCTTTGTCTGAAAAGGAGTAGTAGAAGTAAAGTTTTAATTAAAGCCTTCCTCAAAGTCCTTCAACTGCTTTTCTGCAGGCCTCAGTGGCTAACCTAACTTTTAAAACTACTCCCATGTTCTGGTATTTATTTAAGAGATCCAATTGTTTTTGGATGTGAGTTTTAAAGCCCTGAGTCATTTTCCACAATACAATGCTTCGTAAAAGTTTTTATGCCCCTCAAACGAGTGGAATTTCACCTTCCAGTTAAACAACAACACTAAGCATGCAACCAGAGCTACTAGGCAATAGTTTAAATCAAAGAATATTAACTCTGGAATGTTGTGGTCAAAGTTGCTTCTCAACTTTGACTGGGCCATCAAATTGGGAATGTGTGGTGAAATTTTCTATCTTTACACTTTGTAAAACTGGTAGACACATAATCCAAATTACGTTCAGCTGCAAATATTGACACAGAGGGACTGAAGTAAAATGTATGTCAGATATTTTGCACATTTATTAACGCAATAGTCTGCCACAATCTGTCACATAAAATCTCAATAAGCAGAAGTTTGTGATTGTAATGTGATAGTTTTGTGAAACGATTCAAGGTGCTGGTCATCCCATTTTAAAAGATGTAATGTAGGAGGGGTTTTAAATAGCACTCGAGTAAAATTTATTGAGTTGGGTTGAGGCACAGAATCCAATTTATCTTTGTTTAAATTTTATAAAATATGTAGACAGATTTGTTCAAAATACTTGCTTCACAGTGTTGCTTGGCTTTTTACTTGTAGATTGATGATTCTGTGTGACCATATTTCAGGAATCAATATTGAATGAGGGTTACTTATTCGTCTCAGCACCCTTCATTATTGTCCTCGTTCTCCTTTGCACATTTCTCCAGGGTAAGATAATAAAAGGTGTGTATCGGTTCCATGCTGTCATCACAACATTTGAGATGATCCTTGCCGACTGTCCGGAGCTGCGCAGCATCCCATGGCGCTGCGTGGTGATCGACGAAGCCCACCGCCTCAAAAACCGAAACTGCAAGCTGCTGGAGGGGCTCAAAATGATGGATATGGTGAGTGGATGTCATTTTTTTTTAGACGTACTGAGAGTTGGAAAGAGGAAGACTCGTTTTTAATTAGCCCAGTGTTTCGACTTTGCTAATGTAATCTCTTTTTCCCATCTTTCCAGGATTTCAAGTCCTGTAGACGCTTCCTGCTTTTTAATTTTAGAAATGCTAAATTTGTATATCCTTTCTCTGCTTTGTCCTCCAGGAGCACAAAGTCCTGTTGACAGGAACTCCTCTTCAGAACACAGTGGAGGAGCTCTTCAGCTTACTCAACTTCCTGGAACCAGAGAGATTCCCGTCTGAACAGACTTTCATGACTGAATTTGGAGACTTGAAGACTGAAGAACAGGTAACTGGAGCTAACCAGTTCAGCGCTGTGAACATGAAGGAAAATATCTCTAAGCCTCCCATAAGTTACCTGTTAAATAACATTGCTCTTTGCATATATTAGGTCCAAAAACTTCAAGGTATTTTGAAGCCCATGATGCTTAGAAGACTGAAGGAGGATGTGGAGAAGAACCTGGCCCCCAAAGAAGAAACCATTATAGAGGTAAAGGACTTGCCCTCAAAGAGCTTTCTCTTATAGGAAAGCTTCTCAAGTGGAGAAATGAAATAAGCTGATCGATTTGTTGTTGTTAGGTGGAGTTGACCAACATCCAGAAGAAATACTATCGGGCCATTCTGGAGAAAAACTTCTCCTTCCTGTCCAAAGGAGGCGCAGGAGGAAGTGGATCAGCTAGTGTGCCCAACCTCCTCAACACCATGATGGAGCTGAGGAAATGCTGCAACCACCCCTACCTCATAAATGGTGCTTGCTCTGCCCCATAATGGATGGATAGTGCTGTAAATTGGCCCAGAATGCCGTTTATGATGATTGTCTTTTCCTGTTTGCCGTCTAGGAGCGGAGGAGAAGATCATCGAGGAGTTCAGGGATTCCCACGGCGGCAGGATTGATGTGCCTGAAATGGCCCTCCAAGCTATGATCCAGGCAGCTGGGAAGCTAGTGCTCATCGACAAGCTGCTGCCCAAACTAAAAGCCGGAGGACACAGGGTGTTGATTTTCAGTCAGATGGTCCGCTGCCTGGACATTCTGGAGGACTACCTCATCCAGAGACGGTGAGCAGGGAGACAAACTTGTTTCTAGCTTGTTTGATGCAGGTTTCTTTGTTACTAAGGGTTTTAATGTGGAAGTATAATGTATTTTTCAGGCACATGTCGCCATTTTATAGCATAATCAAGTTTAAAATAAAAAATGCTGTATATCAGCCTAGTGCATGATAAATTTAAGTGAACTCAATAATTTCCAGTCTATTTTTTTGAAGGGCGTTTTTGTTTACAGAAACATCATAATTACTTTTATTTATTGTTTAGGTGGTGTGTGGTTTTCATTTCCTTTTTTGTTTATTGTTTTTGGTCATGTTTTGTTTTGGATATTTAAAATCACTTCTCAAAATTACAGTTTATCAATCTTTGAAAGGGCAAACTTACATTATTATGTCATTATCAATATATATTACTTTAAAATGATCTCAAAACATTATTATCTTTTCTCTCAATAATTTCTAGGACAATTTATTGTCCAGCAAAATTTGCTGTCGTGGCAGGCCCAGCTGCATGTATCAAACATGATTTAAATGAAATTTGGCTTCGCAATTTGACACCTAGAAATTGACCTCTGTCTCTTTAAGAAGCTACTGCTCTGTCTGACACTCCACAAATATATCTCGTCTTCCTGGTAAAGCAAGAAACTGCCAGAACAACTTGTGGGTTGGGTAGAGATTTAACAATAGTCAAGATCTGCTTTATTAAATATTAACTGATTGTGGACAAATGTCCTCACATCAAGAATTTGTCTAATTTTTACCAGCCTTTCCTTGAAAGAACTTCTATAACATGGAAATTTGATTTCCTGTAGGTTAAAAAAAGTACAACTTTGTGTTAAAGTGAATGGAAGTAAAACTGACAGATTACTGTCAGACATCCTGTTATTGTTTGAACTTATTTCGTTCCTTTTTTTTCACAGCTATCCATATGAACGGATAGACGGCCGCGTTCGGGGGAACCTGCGACAGGCAGCCATCGACAGGTTTTCCAGACCAGATTCGGACCGATTTGTCTTCCTGCTCTGTACCAGAGCTGGTGGGCTTGGCATCAACTTAACCGCAGCGGATACATGCATCATCTTCGACTCTGACTGGAACCCTCAGAATGACCTTCAGGTATACACCCCATGCTGCCACTGGGTCGCTTTTCATTGCATCTGGCGTTTTTGATACTTTTAAGAATAGAATTCCTTTGCGGAGTGGATCTTCAGTGGAAAAATAGCAATTTAGGTACTTTCTATATTTAAATGGGAAAGCATAGCATGAAAACATTTGTTTTTCTAGATTTTCTGTCTATTGTTTAAATTCATCCGATAATTAGCTGTCCAACCACCTAATTATTTGGTAACTGTCCATCTGTCAGTTAGTTCATCCATTTATCCTTTCCTGCAACCATTCATTTCTGTTCATCCGCTTTTCCCAATTATCCATCCCGACTGTTTGCCAATCTGTTCACTCACCAGACAATTTATTTAGTCTACTGATTGATGGGAACATGTCCAACTGAAAACAGCATGAAAATAAACATGTAAACTAGGAAAAAAATACTCTCAAAATTCTCCACCAGGCTCAGGCGAGATGTCATCGTATCGGCCAGTCCAAGTCGGTGAAGATCTACCGCCTGATCACCAGGAACAGCTACGAGCGGGAGATGTTTGACAAGGCCAGTCTGAAGCTTGGGCTCGACAAGGCCGTCCTCCAGAGCATGAGTGGCCGAGAGAACGCCAACAGCGGGGTGAGTCGCAGCAGATCCTCTCACACCCTTACCATCCTGGCCAAAATGTCTAATTTCAGAATCTGACATGTTTTTGACCATCTTTTGATTATTCTCTCTAATTAAAACTCCTTGTCCAGGTTCAGCAGTTGTCTAAGAAAGAGATTGAAGACCTACTGAGAAAAGGCGCTTATGGCGCTTTGATGGACGAAGAAGACGAAGGCTCAAAATTCTGCGAGGAAGACATCGACCAGATCCTCCAGAGACGGACCCACACCATCACTATCGAGTCGGAGGGGAAAGGCTCCACGTTTGCTAAGGTGAAATTCCTTTAATTTGTTTTATTTTTGCTTTCTCTCACACAGCGCCTGTTCTCTCTGTGTGCGAAGCCGAGTATGTCATAATTACACAAACATGTTTTTATCTGCCTGCAGGCCAGTTTCGTTGCAACAGGAAACCGAACAGACATTTCTCTGGAGGATCCAGACTTCTGGCAGAAATGGGCCAAGAAAGCAGAGCTGGACATGGACGCCATCAACGGCCGGGTACGACGCCAACAGACCGCATCCTCCTGTTGAAACGTTTCTGTGTCAAAGTCTTTGTCGTTAGATTCTAGAGAAATTCTGGGGTGACCAAAGGTTTTTTTCCATTCCAACCACTGCCTCCACCTGCTGCTGTGCACTGCTAGTCAGCAGGAAGAAGGCAACTACACTTTTCTCTAAAAAGAGACGGATTTGGGAGTTTTAAATAAACCATTAGCTGTCAGCATGGAAAGTGAAAGAGCTCCACTGATCAAAATGACTATTTTAAACAGGTGTTTAGTCTTAACACCTGTTTGATTTGCTTTGTCAAATCAAAATAATAAATATTATAGACGACTGCAACTGTAATAACCAATGTTGGCTTATTGTAGCAGCCGTAGTAAAAAAGCTATTGAGCTACCTTTCTCTATTGAATCATTTATTTTCTTTAACAAATAGGCATTTTTTCAGAGAATTTCCACATTTAATTCACCCAAAAATTGTAAATTTTTACACCTTAATTATAAAATGTGTGGTTAATATGCTATGTCCACCATGAACAAAATAAACAAAATTAAGCCTTTCGAAGTAATCAAGAATAGCCTCCCATTCTGTCTTGAGTGCTTCTTTAAGGGAAACTATTTGTTTCAATTACAAGCTTTATTTAAAATGTAATCATGTAGACTATAGTTTATATACACAAATGTTTATCTGGTTGAAATTATAATTTTGTTAAAATAATAAGAAGGTAGACAGTATGTGACTAAAATTAATCTAATAAATTTTGTCTTTTGGACAAATTCTGCATATTAACACACATGAACACAGCATTAATCAGTCTTTATCAAAGACTTATTCAGGAGTAGACATAGTTATATATCAGATGTAATCACCAGTAATAAAAAAAAACAAGTTTTTTTTTCCTTTCCGATTGGTTCACTGTGTGTGATAACTTCAGCTGCTCATATAGTTTTTTTTATTTTGTTTCTGTAATGTTAATCAAACCTTACAGGGTGTCTGTTTGCCTGTTTATCTTGTTTACTTCTCACTGGGTCGGCCTTTGAAACCTTTAAAACAACTTTATAGCTTTATACTCAATTAAGCATGAATCAGATTCTTTGTTCCCTGTCAGAGTGATAAGCAAAATTTCCCTGCCACCAGGAAACTCCTGGTAAACACAGCAGTTTGGAGGAAAGCATTTCTCTTTTGGTTAAAATGTTTCATTAATTAAATGTAATAACAATAATAACAAAAACCTATATTTAACTGGATAATGAAACTCGTTGAGAACTACAATCTCTTTTCAAGAGGGATCTGGCAAGATGGCAGCACCGCTTACAACATTTACATTCAATCAGAGAAAAGATCAACTAAAAGTACTGATCCTGACTGCCAGTTGTAGACTAGTTATTGCTGCTTTATAGTTCTATTTTTTTCTCCTTAAACCCTGTAAATCATTTTCAAAATATTTATATTAAACTGATATGTAGATGCGCTGGAATCACAAATGTGGTATTTTTTTTTCTCAAGTCCTCATAAGATCACATGGTAAAGACAGATTGTATAAACACACTGCTGTGCATCTCCTTGCGATAAAGCAGGGTCACGTTGGTAAATTTTGCGTGCTCTCACCACACACTAGGAGGACGTGTGTGTGTGTGTGTGTGAGATGGCCTGGGAGCAGGAGACAGCCAGGACAGGAGGGAAGCACACACAGAGAGAGGAAGAGGGAGATTAATATTGACAGTTGGGAATCTCCTCTCTTCCTTAATTACCCATGTTTCCCTGCTCTCGTGTGTGTGTTTGAGCGAGCGAGGGAGAGTAAGCTGCTTAGCTCCACTTAACAGAGCGCAGATGCCTTGAGGCTACAGAGATATCACTTAGGCTTGTGCTCACACATGCACACACAGAAACAAGGCCTCCGCTACCTTCTTCCACGCTGGCTTGCACGTTCTGCTAACCAGAGTCTTTATATTCCTGCTTTATATCGTTTTCTGCCTTTCTTTTTCTTTTTTCTCTGTGTATTTCTCACTTCTCTTGTTGAGGGCCCTCCACTGAAACACTTAATCCACCACTGCGAGCGTGAATCCAGGCCATTCCCTGGGGGATTTCTTATTGTGTGACGTTAAAATGGAAATGACTGCAGCTCTGTGATAATTGTGGGACTAACTACGGCCCTGTTTGCACATATTAATGGGGCTGCTAGGGAGTGAAAAATCTAATTAATTGAACAAAAATGTAATTCATTAGACAACATAATTACTGCCAGTTTATGTTTGAGCTAGACGGCAAATTTCCCCAATATCAGCAATGAAGAGCAGAGCCAAATATCCAATTAATCAGATTCAGAGCTGAAGATGCCATGTTTTTGCAGCATTTACAATCGTTAGGGCAGTACAAGGAACTTACAAATGGGTCATTTCAGAGGGGTGCAACAGAAGGCGCTCTGCATAATGTTGTGGTTGGACTTTTAGTCCGTCTGAAATAAAACCCAGAGTCTTTTCTAGAACAAGGTGGTGGCAGAATAAAAACATATGTAGGCTTAAGAAATGCGTAACTGAAAGTACTGTTCTGATTTTATGTGCAGAACACTCTGGTGATCGACACGCCCAGGGTGAGGAAGCAGACGCGGCACTACAGCAGCGTGAAAGAGGACGAAATGCTCGAGTTCTCTGAGCTGGAGAGCGACGACGACGAGCCTAGCAAGCCGTCTTCCAAACAACGACGGCCTCAAGACAAAACCCAGGGATATCCCCGGTCCGAGTGCTTCAGGGTGGAGAAGAACCTGCTCGTCTACGGGTCAGTCACTTTTTAAAAATGTTTTTGTTCTGAGGCCTAAAAACTGGACCGAACTGCTGTTTTCTAAACAAAGGGAAACTATAAGAAACCGATAATAAAGTGCTGGCGACATTTACTGATACAGTTGTTCAAAACAATTTTAGAAAAGTGTGTCTTTTTATTTCAACAATTTTAATTGTTGATACTTCGTTTCAACTTTTACCTTTTGAATAGTCTCGCTTGTTCCATGATTTCTTCTTGCCTTCCCGATCACTGGGAGGCAGCAATGTAAATATGGGCAGTCGTTCTGCCTTGTGGCCGTTGGGTAAAAGAAAAGGCATGTCTGTGTCATCTCATTTATAATAGCCATAAACATAAAAGTTCATAGAAACAGTGATCAACCTAAAAAAGTCAAATGTTCATAAATGCTGCTGCATTTATTATAAATGGACTGTTTCAGGTTCCAGTAACTGTGCCCCAGTTGTGAGCAATCATTACTTTCTTTTAACCAACTGAATAAATGAGTAAAATTAAAGGTTGAATTAAAAAAGTTTTTCATTGTAAAACAAAGGTTGCAGTACAATATTAATCAAATTTATGGCTTTTTATACCTCTTTATACCAATGTGCACAATTTTATTACCTCCCCCTGTAATCTAACTTAGTCTAGTGACTCACATAATATGGGTGAGGTATTTACATATGTTTATTCTCTCACACCTCCACCTTTTATAGAGAAGTCCCCCCCAAATTTCCCTCTGCATACCTATTTTCCCCTTGTGGTTTTCAGAAATCTCCCAAAAAAAACATTACATTTTCTTCCGAGACACTTCTGGGTGTATTTAGATTAGATCAGGGCTGCTTGATTTTAGGAAAATATGCGATTGCAGTGATGACGTCAATTACAATTAACCCACATTTCCCCGACATTTTCTCCTCCTTTGCCATTACACTCTGAGTACAATGGAAAGCTGTACACCAGGAACTTAAGATTAAAAGTAGTTGCAGTCCATTCAACTGCGAAATATATTATTGTTGTGCATCAGGGGAATGCATGACGCCAACCAGAAATTGCAGTGAAACAGATTAAGACATTGCACATATGGATGTTGATTTAAAAACAATAAAATGATCAATCTTAGTGTGACAGAATCATCTGAACTAATACTCATTCAGCATGTAGCATCACAGTGTCCTACACGCAGCCTAGCTGACATACTTACTGCAGATTCTAATTATCTGGTGAGCCCTTCCATTTTCATGGCTCACTTGCTTGGTGTGTGTGTAAAAGAACGAACAGTGATGCTAGTGAGACATCAGCATTGTTATTGTTACAGTCTAGTCTTGTGGCCCGGGGCTGTAGGACACAAAAACACACTGTCTGAGTAGGCCCGTCATCTCGGTTCAGCCATGTTTTTTTTATATATATATATATATTCCTCATCTCTTTCCTTTGGCCTCCCCCTCCATTTTCTAGAAAAAGACAGACTCACATGCTTCAGTGAATATTGAGAAGCAGCAGTAAAAAGAAATATGAAAGAGGAAAACGGGAGGAAATCCATGTCAGCCAGTGGGTCTTTAGTTAGTGGGGGGAGATGGGCTGTGATCCATGAAAACACACACTCAGAGGGATGTTTGGGTGGGACTAGTTGGGCTGCCAGTAGTGGTTAAGTCAGCAGACTGGTGAAATGCGTGGTGTGGGATCCAAGCAGTGATAGAAGGCTGGGCTGAGAGAGAGACGAGCGGATGTAGAGCAAATCAGGTGGATGCTTGTAAATATTCATGATGGATGAGGGTCATGTTGACTTCCAGTAGATCCCAGTATTACGAAAGAAAAATTACATTTCTTCCTGTTTATCTTAAATTTCCATTCAGGAGCCAGTAAATTATTCTGATTTATAGCGCAGTGTATCGTTTTTTGTTGTTTTTTTTATAATAATTTATTGCCGGTTCTTGCAACTATGACTCACTGGCAGTTTGTCTTCCCATGCGTCTCTTTAGTTGGGGTAGGTGGAGTGACATCCTCGCTCACGGCCGCTTCAAGCGTCCCCTGAAGGAGGCGGACGTGGAAACGATCTGCAGGGCTCTCCTGGCCTACTGTCTGCTGCATTACCGTGGCGACGAGAACATCAAGAGCTTCATCTGGGACCTGATCACTCCAAGTGAAGATGGCTCCACCAGGACGCTGACGAATCACTCTGGTAAGATGTGCAATCCTGCCGGTTTCAACATGTAGCGCTGGGTTTTTATTGGACTTAAACAGCAAAGAGAAACATTTCTATAGCAATCAGTTCTTTGAAAGGGAGGTGAGCCGAACCAGCAGTATAAAGTTAAAACTACAACACTGATGTTAAAAGAAGACATTAGAAATATCTACCATTTTTTACTGCCAACACTTTGCATAGCGTTGCACATCAGTCAGGACTGTTGTTTATGATCCACCTTTTTTTTATTATCCAGATTCAAAAATAAATCTGAAAATATGTGCTAATAAAAGTTTTATCATTAAAAAAAACAGAAAATTTGGCTCACTAGATGCTTCTGAACCTTTCCCAGGTCTCTCTACCCCCGTTCCCAGGGGCAGGAAGGGGAAGAAGGGCAAGATGACTACTCCTCCTCCTCAGACGCCACGAGCTGATTGGCTGGCCACCTGCAACCCTGACCATTTACTGCAGGAGGACAGCTACAAGAGGCACTTGAAACATCACTGTAACAAGTAAGCCTTCGTTAAATATCAGCTTATAGAATGTTATTTCAAACTATTTTAACAGCCCAACCGGCAGCCAGTTGATGGAGAATAAATATGCTTCATAAATGCGGCACGAATTTAGGCGGCAGATGTTTCGGTTTCAGTATGTGCATCTAAAACTTAAAAAAAAAGATTTAGAAAAAGGCTTACACACACACACATACACTTCTGTGGTCAGATTTCTCCCCTGTTGTCAGGGAGATATGCTTCTTTGCCCTCCAAATTCAGTTCCAAGATATTCTTTTTTTTTTTTTTCCCCCTTCTTGACAGGGAAGTTTCTGTGTGTGCGTGTGTGTGTGCATGTCTGGCTGGGCGCCAGCCCAGGTGCTAGGCAGGCAGACCTGTTGGAAGTGGGTAAAAGACGTTCACAAACACAGACACACACATACACACACTTGGGGGTGATTATGTGGTGCCATCTGCTAGGCTGGAGCACAGCGTTGTGTGGCTAATCAGGCCTGGCACATTGATGGATGAGCACACACAGCCTGCCAACAAACACACACACGCTCTGCAACTTGTTATGCCATTGATGCACACACACACACACACACACACACACACACCCGAACGCACTGAGAATGAGGTGCAAAGGCCTGTCTTCATCACCCCCTCCTCTTCAGCTCCTCTCCAAACTTTCTGTTCCCTTCCTTCCAGCACCGCTCCATCCTCTCAGCCTCTGCCCCTCTTGTCTTTTGCTCCCAACACTGCTTCTTGCTGGTGACAAATCTGGTGACAAATGTTTACAGTGAAGCAAATCTCCCAGATAGCGAGCTGTGTTCCCAGTGTCACGAGATCATATCTGACTCTCGCTGCCGGCTGCCTGGAGTGATTCATTTCTCTTTTCCGGAGGAAATGCTCGGAGCGATCTGCGATGCTGAACATCTGTAATTTGTGTCCAGAGAGAGAGACGGAGAGTGAGAGAGGACTATTCATTTGATGACAGTAGCAGAACACTGATGTGCAGAAGGAAGGGTGTCAAATTCTCCATCTGAGAATTGAAACGTAAAAAACATAATTATCACATACTGTAACTGGGCGCTGTAAAATTTCAATACCTTGCAAAAGTATTCCACCTGCCACCCCTGGAATACGTCTGTCACATTACCACCGCAAACTATAGTGCAGTTTGTCTGAGGTGCTGGGGGGCCAACGCAAGCTAGTGCATGACTGTGAAGTGGAAGTTTTCTGCAGTTTTTACAAATAAAATTATGCCTGACATGCATTGTATTCAACCCCATTTACACTGATGCACCTAAATAACGTTTAGTATACAGTATCTATTTTCCTAGTTGTTCACTACGATCTTTTTAACTGGAATATACCATATTTTGTATCAAGTTCAAATTTACTCTATTTTATCCAACTAGACATCAAAAGCAACAAAGGGGAAAAGTGGGTTCCCTTTGCAGTTTTTTCTTTGTTGTCATGTAGAGTTACCACCTAAATACACTTTAAACTAGTTAAAAACATCAATATGGTTAATCTGCTGCCTGGAAATGTGAAAAAAAAGAATATTTGGTATATTTTAGTTAGAAATAGGAAAATAAAATGTGGCATTTGTATTTAAAAACACAGTTGTGTCATTCTGCCTCCTTGTCAAATCCATCCATCTGTTTGTGGTATTTATGGCTTCATTGTGTTTTTAGTTTGACTGCTGTGGAAAGCTCTGCCTTAAACTCATAGAAAACTTCTATGTTCATGTTTTTAGTATGATAAAAAGCAGTACAAACTCTGGAAATTGCCTGGAATCCCACATAATTAATTCACTTTGCTAAATTAAATGCAAGATAATTAACTGTGAAATTGTCACAAGCCAACAGAGCTTGGCTCAGCTAATAACTCTGGAAAAGAGATTCTTTTTAAGTAATTTTTTCTCTCTCTCTCCATTTTCTAGGGTTCTGCTGAGAGTCCGGATGTTGTATTATCTGCGACAGGAAGTCATCGGTGACCAAGCTGAGCGCATTCTGGAAGGAGCCGACTCCAGGTTGGTGAACTCCTTATGTCAGCTTTCTTTCACCTCACAGAGAAGTTAAGCATAACCTGAAGTTCCAGTTTCGAAGCCGTAAATAACCTAAAAGGTGTTATTATAGTATTATAACCGTCCTTTGCATCCATGTCGTTCCTCACCTTGTGTGTGGAATGACATCCTGATGTTACCTGACGAAGAAAAAGACGTCATACCGCTGCTGCAAAGGAATTTTCCTAGAATTCAAAAGGCAGTTTAAAAGCTAATGGAGAGGCTCTATAGCTCACATGAAGTCGAGAAGCGGATATTTTTAAGAACAAGTGATGAATTATTACTAAAGTGTATTTCAGTGTGTGCTACTGGCCTCTTTGGCAGATGGCTTCCTATTCTGATGACACAAAACACACTTTATCTGGAAAAAATAAGCTTTTTATCACCATTTGACCTATTTAGAAGTTTGTTTGTTTTTCTTTTTTTGGTCCAATATGGCAGCAAGCGCAGCAGTGCAATGGTCCAGATGTAAATGTTAGAGGAAATGCTTCCTTCACCTCCTCCTGACGACTCCTCCCCTGCCTTATCTGTCTTTTCCTCACTTTACATTTTCCTTGCCATCTGTCCATTTCTTTCTTCCAGCAGTGCTCTTTAGTCTCATCTCCCATCCCCCTTTTGCCCCGCCACCCAGATGTGAATGCATTTATAATGGGGAGCATGTGCACTCAAAGTTGCTTCTCTCCCACCTCCTTTTTTTTCTTCCCCCCCTCTCCCTTCCTCCACGCTCAATGGCTACTGTGACAGACCCGAATGTGTGTGCGTTTGTCAGCGCGTGCCAGACAAGAGCATACGGGGTGCCATCGTGCCAACATATGCCAGGGGGATTTAGCATGCCAGTCTTGGCGCGCTCACGTTTGGTGTGTGTTTTGCCAAGGCCAGGCATGCTGCTGTTTGCAGAGATAAGGGACCGTTTCCCTGGTTTCTTCTCTCCTCCTGTCACCCTCAGTCTTTCTGCTCCTATTGTGTTTCGTACCCTTTCTCTCCAGAATGGCTGGATATACAATTCACTTCTCACAATGGAGGATATTTGTGCAATTATTCTGTGTTTAAGCATCAAAAAAAAAAAAAAGTTTAATTGCGTGCATGGTCAAAACCAGATGGTCTTGATTGGACTCATAGAGCAGTGGTTCTTATAACGAGCACCACTTCGGAAAAGAAAAAGTAATTTTCCACCATCTTGTCTGGCATTTTAAAACTAACAACAAAATGTGGCCTTTTTCAAATGTTTTAAGTGATAACAAAATAAACTCTGCATGGTTGCTTGGATGTCTTTGAAAACGTGTTTCCTTCATTTTCTCAGAATTTGAAATATCCTATTTTGAAGTTTGGAATGATGTAACAAAATTTGTAGCAATAGCTGCAGTAAGTAATATATACTTTAGACAATTTTTTGTTTTATTTATTATATTATGTGATGCCATTTCTAAACCAAAGCTGAGTTTTGAAGTGACTGGAAGAACATTACTTTTTCTTTTATAGAGTTACATTTTAGCTTCATATTGCAGTTGTATTTAGAAGGAAATGCAGTGTGAGGGGCTTAAACGTCTTAAAAACATACATTTTATGATAATTGAGAACTTTTTAAATGGGTTCAAAATGGATTCATGACAAGATTTGATAGCAGCTTCTGATTCCTGGTTTTTGTAAAGCTTCAACCTGATAACTCAGATTGTAGCATTTTCCATTTTTTCTTTATGAACTGCTACATGAGAACTAAGATAGTTGAAAGATTTTCTTTTTTTTCCTTTTATCACAACAGACCGAGTTTGAAAGTTAAAAAAATAGCAAACATGTAATATCAGTAGTAAAACAACAAATTGTATGTTTGTTTTTTTAATAAATCACCCTACATGTTGCATATTCTGGTATATAGGGACTGTTTTTTTTGTTAACTTTTAATGTGTCACTCCCATAAAAGTATGGTTTTTAGACGTTTCCTTTTCTGGATGAATATGCTAAACTGATTTCATACTGAAGGACCCACTAATAGCTCAAGCTGATAATAATGTGCTGTCATCTCTGTTCCTCAGCGTGTTGGATATCTGGATCCCTCAGCCGTTCCACGCTGAGGTCCCAGCTGACTG
This sequence comes from Xiphophorus maculatus, assembly GCF_002775205.1. Taxonomy (NCBI): domain Eukaryota; kingdom Metazoa; phylum Chordata; class Actinopteri; order Cyprinodontiformes; family Poeciliidae; genus Xiphophorus; species Xiphophorus maculatus. The sequence continues at coordinate 10,357,611 of NC_036448.1, forward strand.
GTGGGACACAGAGGCTGACAAATCCCTGCTCATCGGCGTCTTCAAACACGGTAACGGAAACACGCACACACACACGCACACATACACAACTGCACACTTGGATAATGTCAACACCTTCACACACACTCAGACACTCCAGTGGCTTCCAGCAGAGTAAGCATCACGCAAGCAGCTACACACACCGGGCGAGCGCTCATACCACCCGCTTGTCCTGCCACCAGTTGATTGGTGTTGCTATGGGGACGGCGGTACGCAGCTGGCAGGCTCGGAGTGCAGTTGGGAGGGTGATTGATGGCTGTTTTCACCACTGGCTGCACAAAACACACACAGTTACAGGTGTTGACTTACAAACAAAGTTTACCTCAGCATTTCACTATCAAATTCTTTACCCTCAGGTTTTTATTATTTTAAATATCTGAAAATGTTGCGTTAAACTATTACCGACCAATAGGTGTGGACCCGGTTAATGCGTTCAGAGTTGATTTGCTTTATATAGAGGCCCTCATTCATATTAATTTGGAATAATTGTCATAATTTTTCCATCATTGCCGCCTTCTATGATTCAATTAGGACACATACACACGCACAAGCACACACAGCGCAACACAAAAGGCCTCACCCGTAGTTAATCATAATCCTTATTCACTAGGGAGGCCCTTCAGGGGGACTAACACACGCATACTCACCCAGCTTTGTGCGCAGACACCAAACAACGCTCGGCACACACATACAGAAGAGTGATGGCCTATAAAGGCCCCGATGATTAACGTTTGGCTGCGGGCACGGAGCTGCGAGAGTGAGACGGAGCGACGGTTAGGAGCGCTGCCTTACATCTTCCTAATGGAAATTTGATGGAGAGAGAGAAGGAGAGAGAGAGAGATGAATGAAAGGTTAAAGAGATGGCATGGCTGTTTTCCTGAGCTCCTCCTCCTCCTGTCCTCTCCCTCCTTCTTTTTCCTCCTTCACATTTTGCTCCCATTCCTTCCGCTTCTTTTTTTCTCTCTCTCTCCTTCTCTCTCCCTCTCCTGTACTTCCTGATGCGTCTCAGTAGGATCTGCACGTTCCAATCTTTTCTGCCTGAACGCTCCTAACGGACAAACACGCAGAGTTTATCACACTCAGTAGCTCACTTTCACAGGACTCCATAACACACACACACACACACACTTTACTCCTCTTCCTGCTCATTCCCTCTCTCCCTCCCTCTCCTCTCTCTGACACAAATAAGCACCTGCAGGCTCACTTGGATCGGTGCGCGCACATACAGGCCAGAGGCGAGTGTGTGCACACGCGCATGCACACAGGCTGTGTATTGTCAGCAGCTGGCTCCTGGGGTCTGCCCTTCTGCTGCTGTTTTTGTCTGTTCCTTCATTTAATATGGACGCTGTGTGTGCATGCGTTTGCCTGCACAGCTTTCCGTCTGTTGAACACTTAAGCTAGAAAGCACAACTTATATCCAGCCTTTCTCCCGAGAGTTTGCCTTCAGCCTTGGTTAAAATGAACCTTTTTAGTTTCTCTGAAGCGAACCGGTATCCAGACCACAGCTTCTTCCACACCTTCCGACCTGTGTTCCTGGCATTCATATACATATCATCCTTCAGGCTATGAGAAGTACAACTCCATGCGTGCCGACCCTGCCCTGTGCTTCTTGGAGCGAGTGGGCATGCCAGACGCCAAAGCGATCGCCGCTGAACAGAGGGGCTCTGACATGATGGCAGATGGCATTGAGGGGTAAGATAGCTGACCAAAAGACAGGCCTGCTCTCACAAAAGCTTATTTAGTGCTTCTTTTTGTGAGTTTTGTTACTATTTTTTTTATTTTGCATAGACTGAACGTGACACTTTGTATTGTACTAGCGTCTGATGTTTTCTCCTGTGTAGTGAAAAATTAATTAGGGTAGGCATTTATCGTGATAAATTTCTAAGAATTTAGATTTATTGTTGGTATAATAAATTCCAATTATTGTTTGTCGGCATTGTAGTATTTTCTCCATTGTTTGTTCAATGCGAGCGTCAATAAATATGAAAATGTGATTAAATGCAGTTTCTGTGAACAAGTCACACTTTTTTATGTGACTGGTGTTCTAAAGAATTATATTATAAAACTGTTTATGTTTTTCCAGAGCAGTATTTTACAGTAATTTAAAAAAGAAGTAATAAATAGTTATCGTTATCACAATAATACCACAAAATATTGCTATAAAATTTTAAGTTCATATCGCCCACCCCTAACATTAATGATATCTTGTCATTAGATCGACTCCTTGTTTAAATTTTAAGTTAATTTCTTGGTTATTTCTTTACGTCTTTAGTGAGGATGAGGATCCAGAGTATAAACCGATACGTATGCCATTTAAAGACGACCTGGACGATTTCACCAACTCTCCCCTGGATGACAAAGATGATGCAGTTGAAGGCGAGACTGAAGGTAATTTATACTGGTGGAAATCATGATGAGAAAACAATAATATTGGCCAAAGGTTTGATAAAATTTTAAGGATTTGCTTAATGTGTTCCAACTCATCACTTTTAAAGGGGCGGAGTTAGGATTTTTGAAGTTAGGTTCTGGTAAAAGGAGTCAATATCTAACCTGCAGTAGATGACTGTTTTGACATCTTAAATTCATATTAGTTGGTCCCAGAGGCCGACGCTGCCATCTAGTCTAAAAACAATGTGTTCCTATAAAAGGCAATAAGTGTGACTGGTGCATGTCTATATAATTGTTTTATGAGTTTGCCTGGTTTATATATAATTCACTGAGAAGAAGGTTAATGTGCTTAAAACAGAAATGGCACTGAAATGGGCACCAATCCTAAAACAGTTCCTAACTCGAGGGATTTTATAGACTAGCCATCAGCTTCTGCATCCAAATAATATGGATTCATCCTAAATGAAAACTTTAAGGTCTTTCTGTGAGTAAGAAATTAATATTAATTAATAGAACCAAATATAACAATAAAAAAAAACCCATTAATTTGTAATAAATTAGCTCAGGGTACTAAACAACTGGCAGAAGAACAATTCAGCATTTTCCAACAAAACACATCATCAAACCTGCAAAAGTTAGCTATTTTTTAACAGCCCACAAATGTCACTTTATGTGTCCCATATGTCCCAGTTTGTTACAGTTACTGGACTAAGCTGTCCAAACAGGAGCCAAATCCATCAAACCTGGAACAAAATACAAGCTGACATAAAATATCAGTGTTTTATTAGCTGCCTGTATCCAGCAGAGGCATATCAGGGGATTTTATGAAAACAGTTTAAATACATCAAGTTTTATTCCTTCCCTTGCAGTTAAATCAGGTGAGAATGGCCAAAACGTGCCGTCTGTGGGCGGAGCTTCTGGCTCCAGCGAGCGACTGTATTGGCCAGCGGCCTCGGCCCTGACGGCCAGGCTTCGCCGTCTGATCACGGCCTACCAGCGCTCCAACCGCAGAGAGCAGCTCCGTCAGGAGGCACTCAACAGACCCGACGGTCGCCGACGACGACGCAGGGAGTTCCTGCCTTCCATCCCCATGGTTCCTGAAACGGGAGGCGCTACCACGTACATCCAGGATGGCACGGCGGTGTTCATGACAGACGGAAGCCCATATTTGGCTAAAGGAAGAGCTTATTTTGCCAAAGGTGGTCAGTTTCTGCCAGAGGCTTCGCCAGTGATGACGGCCAACTCCCTGATGTCTGATGGATCCCTGTATTATAGAGAGCGGAGACAAAGGTACTGTTATGTTCAACAAATACACTGCATAGAGTTTTAAAATGAATCTGATCTTATTAACACCTTATGGGTATTTGTTTTTATCTTTTTTCAGGTGGACGCGTCGTGAGGAGGCAGACTTCTACCGCGTTGTGTCCACCTTTGGAGTCGTGTTTGATACGCAGCGTCAAAAGTTTGATTGGACCCAGTTCAGAGCGTTTGCCCGGCTGGACAAAAAAACAGATGAGAGTTTGGAGAAATATTACTACTCATTCATTGCCATGTGCAAACGGGTATGCAGGATGCAGGTCAAGACCGAGACAGGTAAAAGGAACAAGCAGTGAAACTTTTACTGATCATAATGCAGGGTTTCCCTCAGTGTATTATAGGCCTGGTGGTCCACCAGGCTTTACTTATGCCTCCACCAGGCTTAGCATTGCTCATTTAAGTAAGTTTTTTTTTTATATGTATATTTGCATTTTTTTAAGACTTTATAGTTGGTGTTCAGATATTAATCTTCCAATCTTTTAATAACACATAATTATCAGTAATATTTTCAAATTTTCTGTCGGCACTAAACATTTTTTAACCCAAAAATACAGCGGGCCGTTGGATGAATGACTGCCGAGTGCCCCAACCACCAGGCTTAGCAAGTTTTCTGGGGGAAACCTTAATGACACAAAATACAGAAGTGGTTTACTCTTTTCTCACACTACAACTGAAAAGTTGGGTTTATCTGAAACATCTGTGCCATGCAGTTGTGTTAGACCTGTTTTCTTTGATGGCCCTTAAAAAAAATTAGAGTAAGACATTTTCGGTCTTCAGAAGTATCAAAAAGAGTTGACTTGTGCGTAAATGAGTAGAAGTCAAGACGTTAATTTCATTATCCAAAAATGGAAAACGGCACAACCGCAACATAACCGTCCACCTACCATGGCAAGTTGTTCACATTTCTGGCCTTTATGGAAGAGTAGCAAGAAGAAAACCACTAAAGTCACGTTAAAGACGGCACAAGGAGAATGAATTAAAAAATTAACCTTTTTGGACAACATGCCGAATGTGCGGCTTTTCTCGTCACCATGAACACACGATTCTCAAGGTGAAACACTGTTGGCAGCATTGTACTGTCGGGATGCTTTTCTTCTGCAGAGACAGGGAAGCGGGTCACAGTTAATAGGAAGATGGATGGAGTTAAGTCCAGGAAAATCCTGGAGGAAAACCTGTTAGAGGCTGCTAACGACTTGAGCTTCCAGCAGAACGAGACTCGATATACAGCAATAGAAGCGTTTAGATCAAAACATTTTTATATGTTAAAATGGTCAAACTCTAGATCTAAATCTTAATAATAATCCATGGCAGGACTTTTATATTGTTATTCAAGCTCTCCACCCAATCTGACTGAACTTGAGGTGTTTTTATTAGTGGTGGGACTTTATTTTTAGTAGTTAGTCGCAGGTTCTGTAATTAAGTGCAATTAATTGCTTTTATATACATGAACAACAAAGATATTTATAGATTTTAATCTGCTATTCAATGAGTATTTCAGAAATCCCTGATCATTTGGGCAACTTTAAAAAAAAAAAAAAAACTTTAGTAATGTGGGCTGTCGGCGCTGACATTTCCAGATTTCTCTTCTGCATCAAATTTACAGGCGTATCAGAAACGAGCAAATACAAAGGTTTCCCCTGGAAAAAAATAAATACTTGTGACAAAGAAATTGAAATTTTTAATGTGTTAAAATCTATGTAATAATCAAAATTAACACGGTAAAGTCCCAGCCCTGTTTTTTATGCACAATAATGGGCAGGAGGCATTAATCTACAGATGTAAAAAGTTTAAAGACTAAATTTGATTCTGCAAAGTATTGACTCAGGGTGGCTGATTATAAATTCCCTTTGAAATTTCACATATATTTGTAAAATATGTTGAAATCATTGCATCATTCTCCTTATGATTTATAATTAAGCTCCTCTTTGTTCCTAAACGCCACCATTTGTGTTTATAATGAGACAAACTGTGAAAAGGAAAAGGGAATTATTTTTGCAAGACATTATATGTTTGTTTCTCTTAAGCTCAGCTTGTGATTTTTTTTTTTTTTTCCCCCTCAGAACTCCCAGACCCGACCCTGATCATCGACCCAATCACCGAGGAGCGCGCCTCTCGCACCCTGTACCGCATCGAGCTGCTGCGCCGCATCCGAGAGCAGGTCCTCCCTCACCCGCTGCTGTCTGAGCGCCTCAAGCTCTGCCAGCCGTCTCCCGACCTGCCCGAGTGGTGGGAGTGCGGGCGCCACGACCGTGACCTCCTCCTGGGGGCCTCGAAGCACGGCGTCAGCCGTACGGATTATCACATCCTCAACGACCCCACCTTGGGCTTCCTGGAGGCCCACCAGCGCTTCACCAGTCAGCGAGGCGCCGTCGGCATCGGCTCTCTTGGAGAACTCGGCAGAGTCGGAATGGGGATCGCAGAAGCGGCCTCTGCGCCACTTCTCACGACTGCAGAGCTGGAGAGTGCCGCAGCCGCTGCCGAAATGGCCGTGGACGCAGCTGAAGAGGAGGAAGAAGGGAAGGCTGTAAAAATGGAAGAAGAGAAAACAGAAGTGGAGGTAAAAATGGAAACAGAGGAGGAAGATTCCAGCAACATTCCATGTATGAAGACTGAACCCCTTGAGCAAAAGAGAAACCAGGACAATGCTGATGAAGTGAAAGAAGAGGCAGCTGCTTCACTCATGAAGGTCAAAGCTGAAGACGTTTTGCCAGAGGTTGAGAAAGACGATGATGAAGCGAAACCAGAAAGCCAGACGACAAATAACCAAGATCACGACATGACAGAAGAAAAGATCAGCACAAGCCCTGAATATTACCTAAGCAACGAGATAGACGTTGGCGCTGAGCTCCCAGAATCCTCTGCTGAAGCACAACTTGGCCCCAAGACTGCAGAGGAGGAAGATGGCGAGGAGAAGGAGACTTCTGAATGTCTTAAATCTCCAAAGTCTGCTGAAACCGAGAAAAGCCCTGAGGAAGAGGAGGAGGAGGAGAGGCTGGATGAAGATGACAAATCGGAGAAGTCCTCTCAGGCTGAAGGTATTTCAATATCCTTTATTTACTTTGATTTTGCTGCATTTCTTTCCCCCCGCCACCCCATCTCTCTTCTGACCCCAACACCCAGCTACAGGCCTATTTCTGGTGTTTCCCCTTGTGACTCGTCAGTGTCTTAATGAGCATCAGCTCCAAGAAAAGAGAATAAAATGAGTTTGGATCCCTTGATAACAATTTAAAAGATCTTTTTTTACATGAAGGCTTCCGAATGTGACTTTGTTTCTCTCCTCACAGCGAGCGCAGGGCAGAAGAACTTCGACGAGGAGAGCATCGCTTCTCTGAGCACGTCCGTACGGGACGAGACCCGAGACGAGTTCTGTCCCGACGACCTGCAGGAAACGTCTGTGCTGCACACCCTGCAGGACCGCGCCTACGCCTTCTCTTTCTGGCCTAAGGTACGTCTACAACAAGAGCCTCCACAAATATATTGCTTATTTTGCTGCCATAGAACTCAAATGTTTCAGAATTGGTCAACCCTTATGGCAAAAAGTTTGGACACCACTGGCTTAAATTAATTAAGCCAGTACTGAGTCTTTCTAGTTGAATTGTTTGGTACGTAATGTCTGAAAACGGTTTACTTTTTAAAAGATGTTGACTCCCTGCAGTCAGAAACATCCTAACAAACAAACTTGCCTCTCCTTTTCGTCCAGGACCGCGTGATGATCAACAGGCTGGATAACATCTGCGAGGCTGTCCTGAAGGGCAAGTGGCCCGTCAACAGACGGCACGTCTTCGACTTCCCTGGCAACCTCTTGCCCGGTCACGGGTCCGCGGCAACCGCAGCCGCCGTAGCCATGGTGAGCGAGAGCCCGCTGCAGAGACGGAGCCTTGCCGAGCTGACGATGGCCGGCATCCACACGCCGTACAGCGGGAGCGAAGACAAAACGCTGTCTCCGCAGGTTCATGTGAGTGTTGATGCGAATGACACCCTGAGTTTGGCAGGTTGCTTCTGTTGATCGCTAACCGTCGGAAGTGTTGTGTTCAGGACGACGCTCTGAGCCTGACGGTGCCTCGACAGAGGAGGAGGAGAAGGAAAAAGATTGAGATCGAGGCAGAGAGAGCGGCGAAGAGGCGGAACCTGATGGAGATGGTGGCTCAGCTGAGGGAAAGCCACGCCGCCGCAGAGTCTCAGAACCAGGCCATTGACCTCACTAAGGTGCTCACAGGAAGTCCTTTTTCAGTTTCCCCACAAGCTGCTAGATGGTTTCATGGTGATTTACAGAAACTCTTCCATCAGGGCGTGCACCACCACTACAAAGCTTCTCCGTCATTGGCCGGCTTCCCCAGTGCCTTGATGACGAACCCTTCCCTCAAGGCCCAGATGGATTTGCTTCAGCAAGTCCCGCCTTCCGGACACAGAGCCAACGGTTCGTTGGACGCCGACCTGCCCATCACGAAGAGGAGGCGGGGCCGCAGGAAAAATGTGGAGGGCCTGGAGCTGCTGTTCATGGGCAACAAGAGAGCAGCCGGGGTACGTGCAACAGTTAAAGAGGACGCATTATGCTCAATTCACATTTTGCACGTTTTTGTACTTCCATTTTGGGTCTTCCGATACCAATGAAGACATCTGAAGTTTAGCATCTGATTCAGGATTGACTTCATTTATTTATTTTTTTAACACAGACGTTAACCAGCACCAGTACACGCTAAAAGCTTCACAAGCTTGGCCAAACATCTAAATACAACACAACTTCCTTTGTTCAGTCTGTGCAATTAATCATAATTGCACAGACAAAGTAAAATAAATAAATAAGAAAGAAACTGACAAAAACAAAAGGTTGACTAAAATAAAACTTTTTGCAAATGGCTGAGGAAGTTCAATTAGGAATGTAATCTAAATATAATGTAAAATGAATAAGAAAGCATGATGTCACAGCACAAAGCATAGAACTAGACTAAGTAGATCTGCCCTTGTTGGTCAGGTACATTGGCACCGATACCTGATCTAGAATTTTTTTCAATATCAAGACTGATACAAATATTAATATCTGATTGGTGCATCTCTAGTCTCTACTGCTTCTAAAAACAGACCATGTGGTTTTTTCTGGATTTAAAGAGACAGAACCCTAAAGCAGCTCATTCTGAAAGGAGCTCAAAATACCAAGACTAAAATCTCATTATCTAAGAATGATTTGGTGCTAAAAATGTAACAATTGTTTCGGATATCCTATAGAACTAACCTAACCTGTTCAAGTAAGCGTACTAGGCCACCTTTAAAGATGTTTTATGTGCTCAGGTTTCTTCAAGCCGCGTTAAACTAATCCTTCGTCGTTTCCAGGATGATTCCGATGGGACAAAGATTTCAGGAGTGGAGGCGGTCCAGGAAGCGCCCCAGTCCCACAGACCGATCAGCGTCCCGGAGCAGAGCCCCAACGCCCGCTCTCTGGCCTCAGGCAGCCTGGAGGAGGAGGAGACGCCCGTCTCCAGCAAAGACCTGGGAGAGTGGCTGAGACAGCATCCCACATACACCATGGACATGACTGGATTCACACCAGTAAACGCTCTTCATTCATACGACGCTCATTTATTCATCGTTTCACTGACGTTTTTCTGTTCTTTAATTTTGCTGCGCTTCACACCTCACCTCTCTGTTCTCGTTTCTAGAAGAGCGAGGAGTTGCTGTTATCTCAGTTCTCCAAGCCCAAGCAGAAGCGCCATCGCTGTCGAAACCCCAACAAGATCGACATAAACACGCTGACCGGAGACGAGAGAGTCCCCGTGGTCAACAGACGGAATGGACGCAAGGTAAACGTCCATTTTGACACGCGTCTCAGAAACAACAGGAGAAAGTACAGCAATATGAAAAAGTCAAATTATGATTAATTTGTTACTTTTGAGGCCATTTATGTTTAGTTTTTGTCATAAGTTCTATGAATTTAGTTTTTCCTGTAGGCAGTTAGAATGTACTTAAGTTGACATAACCAACATAAAGTTTTACAAAGAATCTACTTGGTAGTGCATTCAAGAAACGATACAATGAAGCTTGTGGTTGTAACTTATTAACTTTGTAAAGGACAGAATAAAGCAGAGGAGGGTTCTGAGGAACAAATGCCTCATCAAGGTGACGATTGGTTGATCACTTCTCCTTCCTGGTTTTTAGATGGGTGGGGCCATGGCTCCACCAATGAAGGAGCTCCCCAGGTGGTTATTGGAGAACCCAGAGTTCTCCATCGCTCCTGATTGGACAGACATCGTCAAACAGTCGGTGAGTGTCTCCTCTGTATTGACTCTGCTGCGGTTTCCCTCAAGTCGCCTTCTAACCACAGACCTCCTCTCAGGGTTTCCTCCCGGAAGCCATGTTTGACCGCCTTTTGACCGGCCCTGTTGTCAGAGAGGAAGGCGTTCGTCGTCGAGGGCGGCGACCCAAATCGGAGATAGTGAAGGCTGCCGCCGCCGCTCAGGCCGCAGCGGCAGCGCAGGCTGCACAGGCGTCGCTGGCGTCAGCCGCTTCCTCTGCAGGTACAGCTCTGCTCCGGACGGAGACGGATCTGATCTGGGCTCAGTTTAACTCCGCTTGTGTCCCGCAGGGGGAATCAACCCGCTGCTGCTCAGCAGCCTGTTCGGAGGGATGGACCTGTCGTCTCTCCAGAGCCTTCAGTCGCTCCAGTTGGCTGCTGGTCTGATGGCCTTCCCGCCACCTGCTGACCCTAAACAGTCCGCCGCCAACGCCGCCGCCGCCTCCATGCTGCCCCTCATGATCCCCAGCATGGGAGGGCTGCCCAATATGGCCGCCGCCATTCCCAACATGTTCAGCCTTGGAGGAATATTTGGAGGTAACCTGGCGGCCGCCGCCGCTGCCACCGCCGCTTCCAACGCCGCTTCCGGAAACACCAACGGGACGCTGGAGGGAGACGGAGGCAACGGGGAGGAGACGGCAAAGAGGGAGAAGGAGGCGAGAGAAGACGGAGACGAGATGGGAGAGGAAGATGATGAAGAAGAGGAGACGGCGGAGGGAGAGGAGGAGGGCGTGAAAAAGACCAAGAAGAGGAAGATGGAGGAAGAGGTTGAAAAAAAGGAGAAACCTGTCGGCGATGCGTCCGGTGCTCCCAAGATGGCGGCCGCCGAGGCTCCAGCAGAGGCTTCCATCAACGGGGACACAGCCGCCCTGCTGGCCGCCGCCGGTATGTCGGCCAACTCCCTGGCGTTCAACCCTTTCCTGCTGTCCACCATGGCGCCCAGCCTCCTCTACCCCTCCATGTTCCTCCCGCCGGGCCTGGCCGGCCTCAGCCTGCCCGGCTTCCCCACCGCCTCCCTCGCCGAGCTGCAGAGCGCCATGGCCGGGGCGCTGGGCGACAGCGCCTCCACCCCAAACCCGCCGAGAGACGCCGAGGGGGAGAAGAGGGACGACGGGAAGGCTGCGGACGACGAGGAGGAAGAGGAAGAGGAGGAGGGAGAGGAGACGGACTCGGCGGAGCAGAAAGAGGAAGGAGCGACGGGCGGAGGAATGCCGGAGGAGTCGGCGGCGTCTCCCCAGAACGGAACGAGTGACTGAAGCGGGAAAACGTAAAAGAAAAAACAAAAAAAAAAAAAAACTGACTGGCCTTGAACACTTCCTCCCTCTGTTGCACGTTTTCACGCCTCCAACAGAAATATCCAAACTATTACAAACTTTTTGTTTTTCCTTTGAGCTTTTGTTGACGTTTTCTATTTCACGTTTTTGTCGTTTAACCAGGTGTATTTACTATGCGTCAGAGAGGACAAGATGTGTTTGTATTAAGTTAAATCTCTCTGATCGATAGTGTAGTCAGGGAAAAATCCTCAGCCGAGCTCGGCTCTCCTTCAAAGACTGTTTCCTTCTCTCCGGTCGGTGCGCGCCGTCAACTCTGCACCCACCTCTTGTTTGTTTTTTTTTGTTTTTTTGGTTTGTTTTGGTTTTCTTTTTTCCACAAAATAGGACTTCACATGTTTCCAATAGTACTATTATTCTAATTAATATTGTTGCTGCTTTCAGCTCTCGAGTCATTTATGCCTCTCTCTCCTTTTGTCTGGACCGATATGTTGTTGCCGGCAGCGTCTCATCCAAACCAGAAGAAGAAGCTCCTGCTGCTTCTTCTGACGTCAGTTCTCAAAAAAAAAAAAAAAAGAAAGAAAAACAGCATTACAGCTCATCCTGCTGTCTGTCTGATAAAGCTGCTGCAAAATGAATCGATAGAGATGCTCTGTTTTAGAGCAGATGTTGTTTTAAGTTCTCACATATCAGACCAGTAAGACACTGATGAGGAAATCAAACCAGACTCTCTCCGTCTCTCGACCATCCAGGCGTATACTTGATGAAGAGCAGCACACACTTTCAGGAGGCTACCACTACACACTAACCCCTCGTAGGTCATATGACTGTTTCTCCTGTTGTTTTTTTGTTTTTTTTCCCCCCTTTTTCCTCGTTTTGACTGTTTGTCTGCACGCTGAATCGATACTGTTAAACCCAGTCCCACACTGAAAACCAGTCTGGAGTCTTTCCTACTGCCACATCCGATTGGTGTCTCTCTCCTTTTGGAGGCGGCTGCTTTTTTTTTTTTTTTGGTTCTGTTTTGTTTTGTCTTTTCCGGGGTTGCCGGGCGGGCTGGGTCCTGCCGCCGGTCAGGCCTTCTGATTGGTCCGCTTCATGCTGCCAAAACCCAGCCACCACCACCACCCCTGTTCACAAGAGGGGCCTTCGTGAATGAATTTGGAGCGGCGGTCCAAGCAGGGATGCAACGTTTCAGGTCGATTCGTTAAAGAGGTCGTTGCGTTATTTCCCGGTCGCTGCCCCGTCGAAATGTAGTTTTAATCTTCCTCCACATCCCGGTAGTTCCAGACCAAGTGCTGCTCCCCTGTGGCGATCTCCTTCTTTAAAGACTGTTTGCTTTAGTCACACACACTGACACCAGGCCTGGCCACAAACAGGACTGAGACAGGACTTTTCAAAGTTTCTACATGTAGTTCAACTCTGCTCGCTAAGTTAAGTTTATAAGTACTTGAAAGCACGAGTGGTGCTTAATTTATTTCCCCCCTCCTCCAACAACCCTCAAAGGCCAGTTCTAGTGTCTGAGAAGAATAAAGTGCTGCAAGTGGTTCCAATATTTAAAAGTACATTTTAAAAACGACAAGCGCTGCGGCCAGGGAGAGAAGTGAGTCGGAGGTCTTCGTCCCGCCGCCTCCCCTCCACCTACACCACCACCCCCCTCCGTCACAAAGATCCTCGTTCTCCTCTCTAACGCTGAGACAGCAATAACCGAGGCAGCTTTTGAATGTTCCAACATCACTCTCCCAACACGCTCACCCTATGAATAACCACAAGTGTCGTATGAGTAGAGAAGCAAACTGTAAATGAGGACAAAATAAGTACTGCAATCAATTTTTTTGTCTCACTCTTTTCCTGTTGATGCACTGGTGTTAAAGAGTAAAGTTAATCAGGTACCTTTATTACTTAGCTACTTTTCTTGAAAACAAAGGACATTTTGTTACTTTTAGCCAGCAAGCTGAAGAGCATTACCTCAAAATTCTTATCTAGCCTTGAAGTTTACAGACATACCATGTAAATGTTTTTTTTTTTTCCTTTTTTCTTTTTTGGTTTGTGTAATTTTTTTCTTTTTTGTTTTGTTTTTTTGAGACATCATGTATGATGACTTGTAGCTATGATGCTTTTAATAAAAGTGAATCATGATATTCGCCTAGGAAACCAACTCTCTCTGCCTTTATCTCATTATTTACAGCAAACAAACCTGAGCGAAATACATGGCATATACATGCATGTTGGAAAGAAAACGGAATAGGTTTTCAGCAATTATTTAAGGCTGAACCCTTAAATAATTGCTGTTACTGTAAAAGGTATTGAAGTTTAATAATTAAAGGGCAAACAAAACATCTTGTGTTTTTTGGGGTTTTTTTTCCACATTTCCCCACCTTACTGATGTGTTTTCCAGTTGAATTGTGCAGAATAATTGGCGCTGCACGTGTGGAATTTGTTTTTTATTATTTAGTTAAATTTTTACACCACAAATCTGGCACTTTTACAGGGTGGGGACAGTTTTGAGAGCCACTGTGAATAAATTTCAATAAATTTTATGTTTCTGCAGGGTCATAAAAAGTCTGCTTTCAGGCTTTTAAGATCTCTCAAATATTCACAGAACAAGCCATTGTGTTTGGAAATATTTTGAGCCTTAAATGTGCATCTTTGCTTATTTAAAGGAAATAAGGAGGTATATTATAACAAAACAGCTTTATATTTAATAATTTATCTTCTGACATTGCATCTTTACCACAAATGGCTTGAAAATATGGCTTACATCAGTTTCAGGGAACAGAGCAGAATGTATTAAACCTAGCCCAAAAAACACAATGGAGTGGATTAGCTTAAAACTAGTTGTTACTGTAAACGGTATTAAAGTTTAATAATTAAAGGGCAAAGAAAGTCCAAAGGTGTTTGGCTTATAGTACGGCAGTCGGGAAGAGCCAGCCAATGTTACAAAATGTTAAACACTTTTCTAATTTTTATGTATATTTATTTATTAGCTCTCAGTAAATGAGTGATATTGGTGTTGCTTTTTGTCCTGATTCCCATCAGATTGGAGTTTGATCTTCAGGTCTGGTCGTAGGGGTTTTAGTCAGGTTGATTTAGCCTCATACTTAAACCGAAGCTGTTTCTCCAAGTTACCCACGGTTTGTGCTAGTCATTGATCTTCAATATTTTATTAGAAAACACTGTCACAGAAGAACTCCATATAACGCTGGGTTAAAAAGGATACACGTTATGGACGAGCTCCTAAATTTGCATTTGTTCCAAACCATCCGTTATCCAAATATGTTTTCTGCATGACAGGGAAAGGGAGTAAAAAAAACTTGTTTGTGATGAGGAAATAAAACACTGTTTTCCCTCTAGCAGCTAAAAATGTCGGCTTGGCTTTTTGTCGATTGGTATCAGAAAAGTGTAAATTATTGAGCTATTGTGGCTGCAGGTATTGCACAAATTTGCCAACATATAACTTAATGGCCAATAAAACTAGAAGTCTAGCCTAGGCTGCTTTTGATTCCACTTAAATTTGAAGTTCAAAACTGCCGAAATTATAAAAAATAGTTGATTTTGACACATCAACCTGCATGTCAGGCCTCAAAGTGAAAGCTTCGCTGGCCATATTTACACAGAAACTCATCCATTTTTTTAAATAAAGTTTTCTGCATAAAGGTTTTAACAGCTAGTTGAGGAAGAGCAGAGCACAAAGTGGCTCTTTATTGTCTTAAGATAACAAAAATCTGGAAAACATCAGAGAAGTTCACGCAAAAATGATTGTGTGAACCCTTTAAACTTCCATGTTTGCTTTGGGCCTCTGTTTACACAGGCAGCTATGACTGTTCAGACAGTGCATGGAGGTAGAAGGCCGTGCGCCATCGGTGACCTTCCTGTGTGAAACTCACCCAGAACAGAGGATGTGAAAGATTTCCAAGAAGAGGAACTGATTTAAAAGTAAAATAGTGGGGGAGAAAAAGCAAAAACACAAAGTTTCCGTAAAGCTTTCTGACTGATTTTCACACTACTTTACTTTTCTCTCAGGCAGCAGCAGTTTTTGCACAGAAAGATCACAGAGGAGTCTTCAAAGGCTCATAAAAAAAGCATTTGCATAAACTGTGATGATTAGAGTTCCCACACATCCCTTAAAATATGGAACCTTCCCAAATTTGGTGATTAAATGGTGCACAACTTTTTAAATCAATTTGGGATGCGTTACGTTGCATACTTCCTGGACTGATTTGTTTTGGTCTAAGGCTCGGTGAGACTGGTGTGGTATTTCATTCATTTATTTTGGATCCTTGTATGGACAGTTAGCATCTCTTTTGGAATTTTATTATTTATTTATTTATTTTAAACTCACATTTATTATTTATTTATTTACTTATTCATTATTCAGTCATATTAGTAATGGACATCATAAAGTCAACGATTGTGGCTATAAATGTTTTTTCACTTCATAATTTTTATTGCTAATAAAGAATCTAAATACTTTCTTGAGACTATGATTATTATAAACCACAGCAGGTGAATCACTTTGCACATGGCCACTTTCTTTATTTTTCAGATTAAAAAAATGTCAACACCAGTTGCTAATTACTTTATGAAGCCTTGTTGGTTGGTTTATGGCTCTTCGAATCAGGATTTGTGTTAAATGAAGGTACCAAGAGCGAATAACGCTGTCCCTTTAAGATGTTGGAAAACCTGAATTGTTGAAGAATGGCAACAAGTGGGTCATTTAAAAGGTGTCAGGCTTTTGTTTTTACCCCAGAGGTTTGCAGAGTTTGTGTCTCGTCAAGGCGCTGGCACCTGTGATTCGCTCGGCCACATTTAAAGGTACAAGCCTGGAGGATTACATAATATGACCTTTCCAACACACCAGAAGTTGAAATTCTCATGACTGCCACGGGAAAGTCAGCCGTGGCATGAAACACAATGAATTTAGCCACAGAAAATTCCCCCAAAAGCAAAATATTCTTAGAGCGAGACCGAGTGAAGACAGACGCCCAGTTTGAATAAAACCAAATGATCTGGTCTGATGCTGATGTTGCGGTTGTTTTTATTTATGACGTGTCTGCAGGAAACAGGAGCTGCAAGTGACTCCAAAGGTTGAAGCTGAGGTGAAATAACTTCCCAGGAAATAATCACTCACTGTGCCCTGTGTGCGTGCGTGGGAGTGTGTTGATTGAGTGTGTGTGTGTGTGTGTGTGTGTGTGTGTGTGTGTGTGTGTGTGTGTGTGTGTGTGTGTGTGTGTGTGTGTGTGTGTGTGTGGACATGTATGTAGCAGTCCATCCAGGCTGTCAGAGATGGCATTTCTCCCACTGGAGCTGCTGACAACCAACAAACTGACAGGCAAACCTCATAGTGTGTGTGTGTGTGTGTGTGAGCTTTATTAAATGGGTCAATACTGATCCATTTCTGCCTAATATACCACACAACAACCAGTTTTAAACTAATACATTGAGTTTACTCCCCAAACGTGTTTTTAATAACAGAAAACGAAAACTGGGCTTTCACAAGTTTAGTATTTTAGGTTCAGGTGGTTTTAACTTGAACAATGTTTCTTTTTTGCTTTCTCCAGTTTCTGCGCGAATTAGTAAAAGTAATGAAAGACGTGTTTTAGTCACAAAGTTAAACTGGACTAAATATGTCAATCGGGTGTCCTCACATAGACGGAGAAATGTAAGGTGTTTGAGCGGAGGTGTGTTTATTTTAGCAGGCAGGAGAGACTCGGATGTGTGTGTGTGTGTGTGTGTGTGTTTGTGTGTGACAGACGTCTGGCCTAATCGCCTTGCAGGAGGAAGTGGGACGTGAAATCTACCAGCCGCCCCATACCACTCTCTCTCTCTCTCTCACACACACACACACACACACACACACAGTGAAACACAGCATGCATTCTCGTCTCCTACCCTCATTCCTCCTTCCAGGAATCTGAATCTGGTCTGATTTACCAGTTTTCTGTCGGCCTTTGTTCGGTTGCTGCATGTGAAAATGCAAATTGTAACATAACACTGCAATAATCTTTTTATTGGAAGAATAAAATCATTTCCAACATTTATATTGATTATGCATAAAGTCAGATGAAACACATGGTTAAGCAGGGATTGTTGGATGAGTCTTCAGCAGCTCTGTCAACACGCTCTGTCTTTCTTGACTGCTCACCACTTCAGAGCGTTCTGCCAGGCTCTGCTCTGCCAGCTAACTTGTAAATTAATGAGCTCAGATTAGTGAATATCCAGCCTTATTGTGCAACACTAAGCTGCAGCGCTGATGATAATCCAGATATCACTTTCGGGGAGAGGCACTGCGTCATATTGTGCACCGGACTGATCCCACACATAAATACATCTTAAAATAAACACATTTGTAATAAGATGAATGGAGTATTGTTAAATTGAAAGCAAATAAGATTTTCTGCCTGGAAAAATACGAATACAAAAACGTGATGCTATGGAAAGATCTCAGAGAGCTTTGTTTCATTCCAGTTCATTTCATCTCATCTCTTGGTGACTCTGGAGGAGCTGCAGAGATCAGGGGAGAGAACAAAAACAACTATACCCTTTAAACTCACATTTCATCATGTTATTTTAAACTCACATTTATTATTTCTTTTGTCGTTGAACATCAGAGTAGTACATCGTTGTAAAGTGAAATAAAAATCAAAAAAGTGAGGCGTGGGGCGTGCCGTGGTGGCGTAGCGGTTAGCGCGACCCGTATTTGGATGCCTTGAGTCCTCGACGCGGCCGTCGCGGGTTCGACTCCCGGACCCAATGACATTTGCCGCATGTCTTCCCCGTTTCCTGTCAGCCTACTGTCATATAAGGGACACTAGAGCCCACAAAAGACCCCCTGGAGGGGTAAAAAAGAAAAAAAGGGAGGCGTGCATTTTTAATAACACTTGCTAGAAGTTCTTTCGTGCTGCATTTTCTAGCCAGTGTGTCTTGGCTTTTATTTTTTCTACAATAGTTTAAGCTTCATCAGATTGAATGGGAAGTAATCTCTGCCCTTTCTGAAGAAATCACCAAAGCATGATGCTACCACCACCATACCTCACTCTGGGATTGGGGTGTCCGTGGCATATATATATATTGCAGTATTCTTCCACCATTATACGTAAATGGTACGTAAATTATACGTACCGTATATTTGCCATTTTTCTTACACAACGACTTTGTGTTTATAGCAACATTTGTGTGTCCTGTTAACCTGGATCCAGCTACAGTTTGGTGGAGACCCAAATAATGTACCCTTGATATTCAAATAAAACCTTTATTTCATTTTATGGTTATTAAATATTATTTAATATTCAGCTTCAGCAGGAGAGGTTAATGTAAAGGGACCACAAAGGCAATCTGCTCAGCTTGGGTCACCACAAAAATAGGAATATAGGCGTGTGTGTGTGTGTGTGTGTGTGTGCGTGCGTGTGTGTGTGTGTGTGTGTGTGTGTGTGCGTGTGTGCGTGTGTGTGTGTGTGTGTGTGTGTGTGTGTCTGTTTCTCCTGTCCAGATGAATCTCTCTCCACTCGGCTGGATGTGTCACTTCCTGCTCTCTGCGGTTGTCATGGAGAGGCCAGGGCTCCAGCGATAAAGAGCCATCTGCCGTCGGCATGACCACCTACAGGCCAGCCGCACGCCCAGTCATCGCAACTGTGATTGATAGCCCCCAGAGAGTGACAGAGCGCAGCGAGAACAGGATAAAAAGAGAGGAGCAAGTCAGAGGGAGGAGCAGCGGGGGAGGAGAGGAGGAGAGAGGAAGAGACAGGTCCAGATGTCCCCCTTGTTTGCTCGGGGGTTTTATGTCTCTCTCTCCTGTTTCCAAGGGAGACAAATGGCAGAAATGTGGCACCGAGAGCCACTGATTCAATTACCGATCCGCACACATACACAGATACACTTACATGAGTACCTTTGCGAGGACACTTGCATTTTGGAGCTGAGGTCACAATTTAGAAGCGGATCCCCAGTCATCAAACTTGTATTGTGAGACAACGTGAGAAAGTTTTCTTAAACTAGAGATTCAAAGCATCAAGCAGATCCCAACGAACACGGCTCCACTGTAGAAACACACAAATACGCTGAAGATACTGGAACTACAGCTCACATCCTCTTGTTTAAAAGATGTTTGTTATAATCTAAATGTTTATTGACAAGTAAGCCCTTCTCTAGATGTTTGTCAGCCGCTTAAGGAGTTAATCGGCTTGTAGAACCAACAGGCCTTTTTAAGTACTTTTTTTAAAGGTTAAAGTTCCTGAAAACTTTAAACTTTATGTTAAAGATGCAATGTTTCTACATTGTAGCTTTCAGCTCTTCCCAGACAGTTTCAGCTCTTAAACAAGTTTCAGTCCAGATTATTTGTAAATCCCACTATGCTAACTGGTTTCCTCTGAGTCTGAGATGACTTGACAAATCTGCTGCTTGACTGATTTAGGGTTAGTTTCTGACGCTAGGACAGCCGACAAAGGCCTGTGTAATCTGTTAGCATATGCTAATTCCAATTACAGGATTCACACTGCATTTTCACAGGAAATGCACATTTTTCAAGTTGTTCTTATGCCTTATTTGGATACCACCTTTCACGTTTGTTCACAGGTGCTTCCCAGTCAAGTTCTGCTTCATTATATTCAGATTTTTATTACTTGTAAAGTTCAATGTACTTCTAGAGTATCAATGCTCAAATTGTTTGTTTCTCATTTGGCTCACATGTCAAAAGTCTACATTTTTAGTTTCGTCAGTTAAAACACCTGAAGTCAGAGCCGTATAATGTCGGTTATTCATTGTTTGATGCTCATTAATGTTTACCTAATTATTGACTTTATTTGGTTAGTTTACTGAGTAACTGTAGACCTGTTCATAGCTCTATCTGTCACCAGTTTGCATATTCTGTTAAACACGTCTGTCTGTCTAGACCTCACGTCCGTGTCTGGTTGCTTCAGTAAAACTTTTTTGGATCTGACAAGCGATCCCATGCTAGACGTTTGCTGGTCTTTTTTCAGCAGCTCCCTTTTTTTTTCATTCAGAGGAGAACAATGGGGACAAACATCGTCCCAGCAGGGTTCGTTAGTAGCAGCTCGTTTTCACGTGTTCTGCTGCAGGAAGAAGGACCGGTGCGCTTTACAAAACAGACGCCATCGTTAGGAAGGAAACGGCACCTGGAATGTGAAAACTGAAGATACATTATGATACATCAACAAGCATGGGCACAAACTGGTCTTTCAAATGGACTTTGTCCCTAAACGCACCACCAAATTATATACTGAGACAATAAAGTCTGTGTTTTGGAGTGGCCGTTACAGGCCCTCCTGAATGTTGTAACCCTACTTTCTTTTGTCTTCAGCTGATGCAGAGAAAGGCTTTTAAGTGTAAACTTATATTTGTTCAAGTGGAATAAGGCTAATATTTATGTAAAGCATTGCCAGCTTAAAGGATTAAAAAAAAGGATTTGTTTTATTTTAGCTTTAGTTTATGTTCAAGCGTTTGAAGCATTCATGAACCTTGAGAACACAGTTTTAGGAAAGCACAGTGGAGGCACCTTGTTGCAGAATCAGAAAATGCAACACCTTTGGAAGCTGTTTGCGCTTATTTCCTTCATTTCTTTCAAGTGGTTTTTCTCTCACGTTACCCAGTAAGTAGCTGGTCGTGCAATCTGCCATCAAACAAAGGAAGAGAGTGAGAAGTGCCTGTCGGTTTGACGCGGCTTCAGTTCAGTTTCTGCAGCTTGTTTTTAAACCCGTCGAATCCTTCAATTTGAACACAGCCTCAACCAAACAAAGTGGACCTAAATACGTCTATTGGACGCCGCGCATTTAGACGCATGCAGTGTCTCTGCGTTTTTGCTGTCAACATGATTAAAATGTTGCTTCTATGTCAGTCTCAGTGGGACAGAAAGCTCAATGTCAGTCAAAGCACTTAAACACCACTTAAGTTTCACTTATGGGAATTGCCAGTGAGAACCAGCTCTATGAGACAGTTACTTGATTGGGCTGGTAAAAAAACTCACAGGAACCATAATGCAAGCATCTAACGGTGGCATGGACTGGTCTTATATCGAAGCAAGGCCTCTGAAGTAGTGAGAGATGGTGGGATAACACCTGTTAGTGGTCTGACAAAATACCTGTTTATAAGAGGTTGCAGTATGGTTGGGTCTTATTCTGCAAATAAAGGCAAAAGGTAATTGTATGTATATAGCACATATTCAGCAACAAGGCAGTACGAAGTGCTTTACAGGAATTAAAAGGAAATACAAACAAAATAACAAACCAAAGGAAAGAGCAAGAGAGGAAAAAGCTAATAATAATAATAATAATGTTGATCCAAAGTAAATAAACCAGATACTCCTATTCAGGGTTGATAGATAAGTATAAGTAAGTATCCCCAAATAAATATGTGAAAGGTTACAAAAGCTAAATTAAGTGGATTCTTTCCAAACAGCTTAAATTCTCTAGATTACAATGTGATTTGCAGAAAACAGCAGTCTGATGTGTCAGCAGTTAAACCAGTTGGTATAAAATGCCTTTCAAAAGTATGAACATCGCTGAACTTCTGCTTTGATTCACGTTACAAACACTTCAGTTGTTTTTAATGGGAATGAAATTATATGTTTGTACTGTATTCTGGCATCCTGGATCAGTCCTTCGTTTCTTCTTCTCCACTCGGCTCCTCCAGACTAGCAGCAGCAGCAATTAGCAAACACCTGGTGGAACGACTTAATGGAGACGCGTCGCTGTGATAATGATAATGAAGAGGGTCGGAAAGAGCAGGAGCTTCTTAAAGAGACAGAGGCCCGATTTCAAGGTGTCAAATTGTGAAGTCAAATTTCTTTTAAGTCATGTTTGAAATATACAGAAACACAGTTACTAGATGGCGCTATAAAATGGCTCTGTATTCCCCAAAATACATAAGGTGAGCAGTCATGTTTTGATAGAGTTGCAGTATTTCCATTTTCAGATGATTGTGCTCTATGAGATGTTCAAAGTTTAGGATTTAGTTGTTTAACTTCTCCACATCTCTTTCCCTGACCTGTCTGCTGTGCTCCTTGGACTTTGTGCTGCTCTTTGTTCACTAGCGTTCTGCAAGAAAAAACAACAACCTCTGAGGCCTTCACAGAACATCACACTTTCATTTGGACAATAATCCAACCTTGAATCCTTTTTCTCCCATAATACAATTGTGCACTATTTTATGTTGCTCTGTCCCAGTGAAACACACTGAAGTTGTGAAAGAATCTGTAATCGCTTAGACGTTATGAATACGTCTGCAATCAGCTCTACCTGTCAGACACCACTGATCAGGCAGCTAAAATGTGACTGGAGCGTCTTCTCCTGGAGTCGCTCAGCTGCGGCAAGGGCCAGGATTTCCTTGTGATGACCTCCGGCGTTTTGAGGAGACTCAAGGCGCTCTCAGCAGTATTGCTGCGTTATTAATTTCAGATTACGGCTCAAGCAGGGAGGAGCGTCGCATGGCTGCAGCCAGTCTTGTTATGCGCTATATGTGTAACTGCTGCCATGTGTGTATCTGGATCTGATCAATATGATTAATTTCTAATTTATTTCAGGGGCCGATCCCATTTCATCCCATTCAGTTCATCTCCTCATCTAAATCAATAGAGATATGAATCAGGCCTGTGTGGTCTGCAGAGGAAAAATCCATTTCTATGGCAGGAGATAGGAGATCCTCACAGGGCTAGTGTGTGTCTGCGGAGTGTATAATTGTGTGTGTGAGAGGGAGGGACCAGTGAAATACGAGCCAGGGTGTCTGGGGTCCATCCATTTCCAGCTGCGGCTGCTGATGGCACCGTGTCCGCCTATCATATCACTTAATGACTCTGAAGTCATCACTTACCTCATCCTGACATCAGGTATCGATTGGCTGGCCGACAGAGCGCTGATGGATGGATGAGGGGACGGACAGACGGATGAAAAGACAGATGGACTGACGGATTGCTGGCCGAAGAAGGCGCTAATCTCATTAATACAAAATGTTCATTACATATGACCCGGTCTTTGAATGCAGCAGGCAGGGTAATAAATTATAAAGAAATGTCACATGCACAAGAGGCAGTTTGCATTATTGCACCAAATATGATGAGTTCATGGTCCTGCAGGGCGGCTCTCCCCAAATACAAATGGACGGTATTATGAAGGAGATAAATGTAAAAAATAAACTAAAAATCTAAGAAAAAAGCAGATTTTTTTTTACAGTTCCTTCTTCTGAATTCTACAATATCAACATTCAGCTAAAGATGATTTATTCTGAAAGATTAAGACATAAAACAGCCACTTTATCCACCTGATACTTTGCATGTTTTATTCTTTTTCTTTTATTTTTGCACCATTATGTCTGATTTCAGCAGACATGATTTTTCTGTTTATTCAGAGCAAACAGAAGTATAATACCAAAAGTACTCTTGGAAATATTTAGATTTTGATATCGCATTACTGACAAAAATATACTGCATGGTATAAACAGCAGTAAAAAAAGAGGAAGAAAAAAGAAATAGGACATTCCAGAACAGGATGTGGATATTTTCATATAAACACTTGGAGATTCAAGTATCAGAAATAGATTATATCAACAGTACAATCAACATGATAATAATATTGCTAAATAACGAGGCATTTAGAAAAAAAAGATTGTAGCAGCTGATGAGTCCTTTTAACCGGTTGTAAGACGTTCCAAAACAATTTGAAATAAGAGTCTTCAAGTGGAGGACACTAACATCTGGCAACAAGTCTGACTGTCCAACCCTGAAAGCAAAACCGCAGCATGCTGAATGAAGTCAGAAAACCTCATTATCACCAGGCTCTTGAGTTCTGGTGCTGTTGGTACGGAGACGCATGCCTGTGTAACTTATATTTACCTTTCAAGTGTTAAAGGTGTTATGTGCTTTCCATTTTGACATAGTTTCTTTCCAATCTGTCAACTTCAGTTGTTGGGAAGATGCAATAAAAACTAAACATGATCACTGAGGAGTGGCTCGTATCATGAGTTCAGCTGGTGTGCAGTTGCACCAGGTGTTTGCTAATAGCTGCCGGCTAGTCTGAAGGAGCTGAATGGGGGAGGAGTCATGAGGGAGGGCCGCTTTGTGAGGTGGAAGCTTGGAAGCTGCGACTCGAAGGCAGAGCTAAATCCACCCAGGTGTTTGTACACCTGGTTGCCATGGGAGATTAAAAGATTTCTCAAACATCCATGAAAGAAAGCAACACCCCAGGTTTGTTTTTGATAAGGGGATGACATCATAACATGATGTAAAGCTAAAGCTGAAGTTGATTTGGCAATAACACTGCCCCTTTAAAAGCCCCAAAAGAGATTCAGTGAGACTGGAAATAAGAAACATCCACACCACTTGAGAGTTTATCAGAAAACCAGCGGAGGTCCAAAAGAACCTTTTCCCCCCCCATCTAAAGAAACCATAAAGTAGGATGATGAAAGAGTAGCAGAAAGACCACATATGAGTCCCTCCCTGTTAAACCACAGTACGAAAGCAAATGCTCATCTAAAGGAAGCCATCTTTGGAGTCCAGGCTGGTCTAGTTTGTGTGGAAAGCCTTGAACTTTCCCCACTTATTCCCCATTTCAACATAACTGTCTATAGTCACAGATGTTGAATTCTACTGTTAGAAATGTCACATCTTCAGATTTTATTATGACAAATTAGGACACAGTCAGACTGCATTAGTTGGGACAGAATAACAGCCCATCAGTGAGGCCTGAAACAGAAACATAAGCCTGTGCTGTGTGAAACCTGAATGGGATTATTGTCCTTCAACACTTAAAAGCACATGAGCCGAACGATAATTAGGCTTTAATGAATGTCATGTGATCTGTTAATTTCCAGATCTCCTTTCTGTCTCCCTGTTCACTACAGTGAGGACTGTCTCCGTTTGATCGATGGCGTTGTATTGTTTTCCAGATCTCGGTCTGCGAGAAGAAAGGAGGCTTTCCATCATGTTTACTACACAACGAGGCAGCAGAGGAGCTAACCTGCTCACTGCTGCTCCTCCAACACCAGGCTGGGTCTTAATGGAGCATTGTTGGTGGTGGAGGGAGGGAAGGAGGGGGTCACATCATCACAAACACTGATGTAGCTGTCACCCATGGATAAGGCCTGTACATGCTCTGTGTGTGTGTCTGTGTGTGTGTGTGTGTGTGTGTGTGTGTGTGTGTGTGTTTATGTTGGGGCGGCTGCTCTCTTTTCATTCGCCCTGACTAATGACCTCCGCCCGCTTCCCCCTCCCTCTCTCTGCCCTCTCTCCCGCTCCATCAAGGACTGTGTGAGTGAGGAAAATGAAGGCCCTGCGGGGGAGGGGAAGAGATCTGAGGATCATCTGCATCACTGAGCACACACACAACATGGAGGGGGGGAAAGGGGGGGCCGTGAGGTCATCAGAGAGGAGAAACGCTATTGGTCACATAAAACCTTCCTTTCTTCCTTACTTACATCCACCCATCCATCCGTTTGCTCGTTCATTCATTCATTCATTCATTCATTACAATCTTTACCATCTGATAAAGAGTGAATACAAAAGGTCGTTTTGCTATTGGTTATTTCATGTATTAAGGAAAAGCTATTCAAACCAGCATGGCCTCATGTAATAAAGTAATTTCCCCCTAATCCTAACTGGTTGGTTAGGATTAACCAAAAGCATTTGAGATAACTGGTAAAGACCTGTGGAGGAACTTTGACCCACTCTTCTTTGCAGAACTGAACTGATTCAGAGACACAATTAGCTTGATTTCTGTGTGTTTTGGCATTTCTCACCTTGTAATTTAAAATTTTCCAATACAAACTATGTGGTGGTGACCCACTGCTCCTTATGAGGCCCAATAAGAAGAAATGTATTTATTTATCTTTTTGGGATTAGGTTTAGGATTAGGGCGTGAATTGAGTTTCGGTCAGGTTTGGGGTTAGGCAGGTGGATTCTGGGTAAAAGTCTGATTGATCTCAAAATCACAGACTGACTGCTGCGAATCCTCCTTCAGGATTGTCTGGTAGAAAGCAGAAGTTATGATTCCATCAATTACGGTAGATCAATCAGGTTCGGAAGACGCCTTTTTATAGCAGTGTGTTGCTGTAGTTGCTGCATTTTGCCAGTAAAATGTGTCTGTCTTTTTTTCCCCTCCCTTTAGTTTAAGCGAATGAATCATGAATATTATGGCAGGAAATTATCCCAAACAGCTCAGCAGGAGTCCGGCCTCTGAAGGAAACAGGAAAAACGCCATAAAAAGAATGTCTCTGTTAATATATTAATGTTTGGTCTTGATTTCAAAGGGCTAAGTCGTCAATGTGACGTTACTGTGGTCAGGCGGCTTGGATGTATTTATTACCCTTCACTCTAATGCAGATGAGGTTAAATTAATTTAGCTCAGTCACATCGTTGCAAACACGTTTAAAAACTGCACATAACTTTGCTTTCTGAGCTTCACAACTATCTGCAATGGTGCTTTCACAGAGACAATAAATCCAAAAGCAATGTAGACATTTGTCATAGTTTGTCATCTATAGAACAACGTGACGCGACCAGGTTTCTAAAACTTTTGCTGTTGTGTTGTTATTTAGGTCAGCTTACAGTCTCCCCGAGCTTAGGCCTCTGATGACGTCACAAAAGGTAGGAGCCAACTGATTGGACATCCATTTGATTTTCCTGCATATTTTTGAAATTCCTTCCTTCCTTTAAAGGTGCTCATAGGAATTCTGTAAAAGATTGGAGTCACATTTGAGGACAGCGGATGGATTTAAGGAACCATTTTAAAGAATAAAACAGATTAAAGCATGTTGTCAAGGCAGACTGGAATGTGACTTGAATATTTGTGAAACTGTAAAAAAAACAACCCAAAAAACCCTGTCATCTTATTGTTTACTGATACCAGCTGATCAGCTGTGATGCCATCGATCCAAATGCACCAAAGCAGAATTTCATTGCACTTTCTAAAAATGCTGTTCGTTTTTTTTTTAAATCATCAGCGGACATTTTTTGTGAAAGAAAAAAAAAAAAAAAAAGCAAAAATAAAACAGATATCACTTCTCCGATTAGTCTGGTTGTAAATGAGAAGAATTTGAAGGTTTTTCCACTCGAGGAAACGTGTTTCAGTGTTGCTGCAAATATTTCTTTGATTTGTTCACCCCACCGACGCGAACAAATCAAAGTAAATAAAAACAAAACTTTCTTCTGAATGTTCTTTGTTTTTAACAGCAGCTTAATTGAAACGCGTGTTTTCGTGTTTCACGGTGCGGATCGACAGGTGAGTCAGGTGAAAGTGACGTAAGAGCCAGAGGGACGGCGGCTAACTCAGCTGAATACCACCTGCAGGGCTCAACAGAAGCTGCACCTGGCGTCAATCTCCGTCCACCATCTGCACCACACAGCAGTTGTTCACTACTGTAACTCTATCAGCCTTTATTCTCCTCTTTAGACGTGTGTGTGTGTGTGTGTGTGTGTGTCTGCTGGGTCACATAATGAGGGTCCAGTTATAAAATATACAGGGGAGTTTAGGCTGATTGATACCAATAGAAACTCCTCACTCATGTCACAGGTTTTACCCTTACTTACAGCTTAAATATGTTTATTTATTTGTTTGATACTAATATTTCATTTTTGTACATAGGTAAAGGTTTTACATATTTTTTTCTTTGGTTTTATTGCATTTATGATGTAAGCTATTTCTCTAGTCTTCGACAGGCTGCAACGTCTGGTTTACACCGATCTCTGGCGGTGAACAGTGGAACTGCGTGTAGCGAAGGTTACATTTTTCATCCGAGTAGGCCTTTTATCACCTGCTGCAGACGAGGACAATAGTAGTTTATTAGACATTACAATTCAGTCAGGACTTTTACATTGTGTTTTACGATAAAATAAGTCTTATTTAACTACTTGTTTTTTTCTGAAAAGACAAAAACACTGTCCATTATGAGTTGCAGTAAGAGAAATTTAAGAGACTGCCAAGGCCCCAAGCAAACAACTTAGCAGCTGCTTAGTCCCTCACTCCAGCAGGGGGCTTCAAGGTCACTATAATATTCATGTAATATTTAAATATGCAGTCATCACATAGTTATTATAGATTAGCTTCTGAGGCAGGGTCCAAACATCAAATATAAAATAACAAAAAACAGAATTGTTGTGGACTATGTATTTTAAATTGTCCTATTTACACTGTCTTTCTTTTATATGACAATTTTTTGGCTGCTTGTTTTCAAACAGGAGTCAGAGCACTTAATGCTTTCTTCTATATTCAAGTGTGATGTTTACAGCATGATTCAGATCTTGGCTCGGATGGGTGTGTGCTGCTGAGTATTTCCATTCTAACCCATTCAGGCTTTACCAAAGACTGCTAATTACCAAGAATGAGTTCATCAGTCCAGATTTGCTGTCTTTTGTCTGCCTCCTTGTTCCCCCCCTTATTCCCTTTTAGAGGCTCACTGGGCTGAAATGAGAGCTTCATTAGTGACCGTTTGATAAAGAAATCAAAGGAAGAGGACGGAGAGACGAGAGCAGAGGTTTCACTTAGTGCTAATTTCCCACTCAACAGTCCAGTCTCAAGCTGTTCCCCAAAGTGGTCTCGCATAAAGTGATTTAGATTTTACTGAGCAGCGCAGGATCCAACTTCACAAACAGGCCATTGGGAAACAAATCCAATCAAGACTCATTTATATAAAAGATTTTTAGAGCCTCCATTTGTGTCACATTTCATCAGTGTGTGTCCTTGTTTCATCCACAGCAAACTCACACCGTCCTGTGTTAGAAGTGCAAACTCAACTACTGCACCCATGACAGTTAAGATGTATTAATGGATATTTAACGTGGGCACGTACAATTTTCAAACAGCTGTTTATGCATTCATGACACAGATATGAAAAGATGTAAGCAAATCTGCAAGACCAACTAAAATCCCAAGGAAATAGCATTTTGCTTGTAATGCAAAAAACGTGGAAGCTGGATGTATTATCACTCAAGAACGCCCTTGTTTCATCTCTGTAAAAAGGTAATAATGTCTAATTTTTTTAATTCTTGTTTGAGAAAGAACAGAGAGAAAAGTGGAGAGAAAGAAGTGAGATTGGCAGAATTGAACAGTGAGAACAGACAAGTTTATTACAGGTAAGATACAGATGAGATCAAAGGCTTCGAGTTCATACACAAAAACAAGTTTACTTGCGCTTGTTGGTAGAAAAGACGAGTTTAATTTGTGCTAGTCTGAAATCTTTTCACAAAACAGACTTAAATCAAGTAGAAAATTTACAATAAAACCTCAAAAATAAAAATGTCGGCTATGAGAAATTGTTGGGAAAATAAAACCTACTTTGGAGATGTCCTCGAGCTTCGAGTTCACCTCGGCTTTGCAACGTCTGCTTTTTTTTTCCCCTCCGTTTTAAATCAAGAATTGTGAGGAAAGCTTCTGATGAGTACGCCGAAACCTCCTGAGCATTACTTGAAAATGCTTGAAAATTGGGAAGGTCAAAGCTGAACTCGGCTTTTATTCGACAAACGTTCAAAAAAAATTGGCTTTGTACAGGTTTAAACCACAAAACCAGCAAATATAACCAATAAAATGATCCGTTTATACACTAAAGTATCACCAGTAAAACCAGATTACAGACTAAAGGCACATGTGGTCCCAACAGATCTCCCAAAATCAGAGACCGAAAGCAGAATCACATGTAGAAACCTCATTTAAACACAGCAGTAGCATGCACCCAGCTGCATTTCGAACAAAGGAGATGCGATTTGAACAGGCTCCGTCCGTCATAGTGAGCAAGCTCTGCATGGTGATCCCCCGTAATGATTGCAGTGTGGCAACATCAATACATTCAACATCCAGCAGTAAAAAGAGGATTCAGGAACACCAAAGTATCATCCGCAAATGGTGGCAATTTCAAATGAAGGCCATGAGCTCACACTGCTGTT
The DNA here is from genome assembly GCF_002775205.1 of Xiphophorus maculatus. NCBI lineage: Eukaryota > Metazoa > Chordata > Actinopteri > Cyprinodontiformes > Poeciliidae > Xiphophorus > Xiphophorus maculatus. Next base: position 10,387,786 of record NC_036448.1, read on the forward strand.
ATCAACAGTTTTAGACAAAATCTTTTGCTATGAAGGGATTGTGGTCATGAGTTTTGAGTCGGTAAATCTGTGGTTGTTCCGTATAACAAGTAGAGTGACTGATTTATTTTTCTCCTGGTCAAAGAGGACAGGAAATTACCTTAGACTTTTCATAAAATGTTCGTGTCCTGTCTGACTTGATATGAGACGGTGTGTGCTGAGTTTAAGGAAACCATCCATGCATAAAAAGCTACAGACGTAAATCCTTTTGATTTACGACTTTTAACACAACGAAGTATTGGTGGTCTCTGAGCGTCCCTGGAAACTGAAGACCTGCAAAGGATGCGATGCATGGCATCAAAAAAACAAAACACCTGGGTTGTGTGTAGCAACGTCTAAAGAAGGAAGGGATTGAAAAGGTTTTTCCGGAGGATTGCTGAACGGTGCTTAATGAGAGCCAGTGTGGTTACATTTGCTATTTTACTGAAACAGTAAAATATGATTTATCCCTTTAAATGAAAACTTTTTGTCTAATTAGGAATGTGGCATTCTTTTAAGACCATGCAAAAAGGTTTGGGTTCAAAGGCTTAATTTAAAATCTTAAATCCTTGTTAGTATTTTCTACAGATTTTAATAACATCTTGAATTATATTCATTATATGACTTAATATCCAATTTATTTTTTAATCTGAACTCAATCTAGAACTAAAATCTAAGAATCTAATGTAAGCGGCCATTATGCTTTTAAACAGTTTGGACAGGTTACTGTTTTTACTTGAAGCTTATGCTACACTGAGTGCTTCAGGGAGTTTAAAATATAAATACATTTTGATCAGAGATGCCCAAAAACTTTGCATGCCCCAGTATTTACCCTGAGGGTCCTACTGAAAACAAATCATTTTTCAGAGTGACCCTCAGTGTAGATTAATTTTTTTTTTTTTAATAAACTGACCTGTATTAATGTAAATGGTGAGATTGAACAAAGTGAAGCGGTGCACTGAGACTATATCAATCAAAATCCGAGCACTTCACTAATCAGACAAGTTAAGGGTTGAAAAAGGTAATACTGTGGTTTGCCTTGAAGCATGAAGAATGTCATTTTCTTCTCAACGTGGAGAGGAAAATGAAAGGAGACCTCAGTCCTCCTCCACTAATCCAAAGGGAACCGGAAGCTGAGCAGTCACAGGTTTTCTGTGTGAAGCAACACAAGATCAAAACAGCACTTTGCACTAAGTAGTGGCTTAAAAGTCCCTAGTTTTTACTTCTTAAAGAACGTCTGTTCACCTGTAACAAAACTCAACAGTGACACTGCTGTGGATCGAGACCTATCGGAACTAAAAGAAAACAACATTCAGCTGGTGTTTTGCTGCTCTTTAAAGTGGAGGAAAAGGTCAAAGCAGAGATGCCTTCAAAAAGAAACTGAGCGCAGGACAGTGTTCACTGCTTTAAAGAAAGAAAACACAGTTAGTGGAATTTGTAGTTTTTACAATACTTCAACAAAACAAACAAACAAAAAATAAACTATTCAAAGAAAATAATAAAAAGAAAAATGGTAGTGGCTTCTTTGCTAGTCAAAGATGTTGTTCAGGAGTTTGGTGTGCGGGTTAGATGGTGGACTTTGAAAAGGAAACTTTAAGATGGTGATTCCCCCCCATGTCATAGTTGTGAAGGTCAATCAGAGCCTGAATCGCCTCCTCCACCGACGACATCTGGATCAACGCCATCTTACGGTCCCTGTGAACAAGACAGCACAGTTAAAAATTATTGTATATGTACACCGGATGTGCTATTAAAACCAACCCAACTGTTTATTTAGTGATGCAACTATCAATTAACGAGTGACTAAAACCCAGCAAATTTCCCCTTGATGAACTGTTGATCACCACATCCAACACTAAATCATGTGAACTTTTTCCTCCCATCCCACGAATCCATCAACATGGATTCGTGGAGGATCCTTATCAACCTTTGAGATTAGATAAAAATCTGATCAGACTGGGACAATGTAACACCTCAATTTCCTGTGAGTCAAACTCAAAGAGAAATCAGCAGTGACAGGTCGGCCTCTTTAAAACAGCTCTGATTGTTCCGAAATACATCTTACTGAAAAAACTTAAAGGCCTTGACGGTTCCTCCGCTGTTAGAAAACAGGCGGCGTAGATCGTCCTCTCCGACTCCATCCCTAGGAGCAAAAACACCAATCGATGTGTAGTGGGTGAAATAACTGTGATCCAGGCTGCAAAGTAATACGTCTGAATTTTCTTCTACCTGATGTTGGAGAGGTGAAGTGTTGCAGATGGAGGAAAGATGTTCTGGAAGTTTTTAGATCCTGGTTTCTTAAAGCGATGGAGGGGGGAGCCAGAAAAATCTGTCCGACAAACACAAAACATTCACATGAGACGACAGGATTGTATTGGAGCTGTGGCCTGCTTGCTTCACAAGGTTGAGCCGACGGCTGCTGTTATTTTAGCCGGTTGTCGAAGCCACTGAAACAAACCGAAGTGTTTTGCCTCATTGTCACTAGGAAAGATAATTCGTTAATCTCTCTTTCATCAATTCGGTCGACTCTTCTTTAAGGAATGAATTATTTCAGCTGCATTTGATGGTTTTTAAGCCTGAATGGCCAGGTTAAGATCCCGCAACAGAACCTCATTAAGATTCAAGTCTGGACTTGGACTAGGCCACATAAAAAAAATCCTTATGTGTTTTTAGACATTCAGATATGAAATTATGTCTGTGCTGTAGATTATTATCTTGCTGCAAAAGGAGAGACCGTCACCAGCTAATGGCTGGAACAAAATACCTGAGAGAAATTTATCAAGGTAAAGTAGATACATGGTGCTGATTTTAAAACAGCGTCAGATTAGGACACATTATTACTGCATGATGCAAATTTGCAAAAATCCTGCTTGTTCACCTGACCGTCTGAGGGAGACTTGATGAAAGACTACAAAGATTATATTCATAATATTTATTAAAAAGCAACGAAATGCAAATCATAACAATATGAATCATCTTACCTTTGGTGAGTAACTGGTCGTCCAGTCCTTCTCTGGGCAAAGCTACCGTCTGATGTTTCGACAGAGTCACTCTCATCACTTTACCAAACACCTTCTGACCATTCAGGTGGCTCATTGCTACGGGCAACGAAAACATGAACGATGGGAAAATGAGAAACTTCAACACCTTTGAAACTCCCCACTAGAATTTAACACATTGTCGGAAATAAATTTACACCTACAACATTACTACATCTTACCAAGTTGAGCCTGGTTGCCATCAGAAAGCTGAATCAGAGCACTGTCCTTTTTGTTGTAGAGGATCTTCACCCTCTGGACATCACCATAGACGCCTGAAGGGAGAGAGAGACAGACAGAGAAAGAGAGAGAGAGAGAGCAGGAGAGACGAGGGCGGAGGAGTAGATGAGAAGGATAGAACAGACAGAGCAGGAGAGATGGAGCCGACCAAGATAAAAAAAGAAGAGGTGTGAAGGATGAAAGGAATCAAGTTAGTGCTAGAAAGACAAATGAAAAGAAAAGATGGACTCTTCCAATTTGACTTCTACCACAATTCAATCAAGTGCTTGAAATGATCTGAGTCGTTTAACGTGGCGACACCTCAGCTGAACTTTAACACTGACACACAGCTCAAACCGGCTGGCAGGTTAATGTTTGGCATGAGTGCAGCTTGATTAGGTGGTTAAACTGTAAAACGGTGCAGGAAGAAAACACTACTAAACCTGAAAGAACATGCTGCTGGTAACACTTATGTAGATACAAACAAAAAAAAAAGAAAAAAAAAAAGAAAAAAATCAACAGAGTTCCTTTAATGCTTTTGTTGGGGTAATGTTTTTACTTTTAGAGATATTTGTGCCCGGCTTGGATGACAGGCAATCCCAACAGCACAGTTTAAGAAAAAGAGAGATCAACTATATGACCACAACAACTCGTTACAAATTCGAGAGAGAAAAGGCAAAGAGGGAGAGCTAGAGTGAGTCCTGGTGAGTACACTGGATTGCTGTGATCAACTGACCCATTAATGTGGTGAGAACATCAACCCTGAAGGACCTGGCTCCCTGTCCAAATGTTACTCTGCAGAGCATCAGTGGGGATAGCATCACAGAGAGTTTAAGATTGGCTCTGTGCTGGTAAACTAGGCTCATATCTGCTCAATGTTAGCGTTAGAACAGCTATGACATGCAAAAACAAAAACACATGTTCTTGGTGTCCATCTCACTCACATGTAAGCTTTCAAGCATCAGATATTTTCATGTTACTTGCTTAGATTAACTTACACCACTGTAAGTGGCCACTGGATTTTATTTAACATTCAAGTTACCTTTAAAGGTCTCTGGTTGAAGTAGATTCTTTTAGGGGTCTCAGAGTAAATGGGGCAGAAAAACAAATACACACCACAATTTTCAGATTTACAGAAGCAGAAAATGTCAGAACTTGTATAAATTGTCTTCATTTTGCATTAGTTGGTGTATCTAATGAAACCCCAATATAAATTAGGGCTGAAACAATCAGACTAATTGTGATGAATAAATTATTGAAATAGTCATCAGGCAATTTAGTATTTGATTAATTGTAAACAGACTCAAAAAAGGCAATGTGCTGAAACACCCCCCAGCCCCCCAAAAAACAAAACATTAAAAGCAGCAATAAAACCAAAACTATACATAAAAAGACAGACATTTTGAATTCAAGATAAAAACACATTTGTCTGTAAATATAGACTTGGCCAAAACTCCTGAAGTGGTGCAGTTTTAAGCTTTACCTGGTTCAGATTTACTGTGTTATATGAAATGCCTTTTTTCTTACTTAAGAAAGGAATTAAATTATTTATTTCATTTTCATATTTTAATGTATTTCTAATTTTCTATTTAAAAAAAAGTGGCTCAATGTAAATCTGTAAAATATATTTTTAAAAATTCTATTAATTATCAGAAAAATTGGTACATTAATTAATTATTAAAATAATCGTTAGTTGCAAGCCCCAGTGAGTTTCATGTTTGGAACGCTATATTTGAGGAAAATCAATATTTCTGCAAGTCACTTTTCATGGGGAGGTTAGGAACAAACGCAAGGGATGATGAGGAAAGCAGGACAGTTCTCGATCAGTCAAAAAAAAAAAAAAGAAGAAGAAAAGAAACGTTATAAAGTTTATTGAAGAGATCTGGTTGGATTTCTTCCCCCCATTTTAACTCACGAAGCAAAAATCTACAAGCTAAGGACCAGGCTAAAGGTTTCATAAGACCTAAAGGGTTCTGGTGTCTTTGTTCTCATCAATTAATAGATAAGCTGACCAAAGAGACAATCTCCCAGACTCACTGCTCTTTCAGTGTAAAGACAGTAGCATATTTCAACTTTGCAATGTACAATGTGACAGAGAAGAGCTTGAAAAAACAGGCAGATAGAGAAGAGCAGAGTGCCCACCACATCACTGAAGAAAGTGAACAAAACTGGATTAACAGAGAGAGATATACAGATAGAATAGAAGAGATTGAACATACCGAAGAGGGTAAAGAGACTTTGAGGCGTGACCATCTTTAGAGAGAGAGACCGCAGAGCAGAGGACAGGAAGAGGAGGAGCAGAGGAGGAGGAAGAGGAGAGACGAAGGTAGAGATCAGACCGCCCAGCGTTGGACGAAGGGGGAGGTGGTGGTTGTTTCCATGATGATGAGGGGTGAAGCAAAAATGGAGGGGGTGGTTTGGGGGGGGAGAGGGTGAGGTCAGAATGGCAAAGCCAAAGTCCAGTTCAGTTCAGATTAAGAAATGTGAGTAGAATAGAAGGAAGTAATTCGGGGAGAAAAGTAGAGAAAAGGTTTATATGGAAGGTGTTCAGAAGAAGATTTAGCGTTAAAGAATGTGTGGTTATAGGGAGAGTCATATGGAAAGAAAATAAAAATGTATGAGAGGAGCATAGGAGGGAAGAAAGGAGGCAGGGAGGGGAGAAAGGAGGAGAGGAGGACAAAAACCAAAGCAGAGGTCAGTAAACAGAGCATCAGTGGAACATCAACGGAGTCTGAATGATTGCTGATTGAGTCAAAAAAGCACGCACGCAAAATAAAGGACTCCAAAGTCTCACTCCATTATTTCAGCAGCACACACTCGCGCGCACACACTCATTCTGCTGGATGCATGTAAAAGTGAAGAATAGGAGGGATGGGAGGAAATTAACAAAACAAAAAAGGATTCTCCAGACGAATCATAACCTCAGAGTAAAAGAATGAGCGGCGGGAGAACCATGAAGCAGATGGCTGAAGGTAAAAAGGCACCATTAGGACTGCCGTACGTGATGAGAAGGTCAGACTGATGAGTTTATCACTCCAAAGAAAGATGATATGGCCTTTGCTTTCTAATGCTTAAAGGATTTAGGTTAAAACACCGTGAGTCCTGCGTAAAAAAATACATCATACGCCGAGATGTGGGGGTCGATGCTGACACAAAACAGACATGTGACCAATTGATGGATATGGATGGATTTTGGATTCGATACCCAGGAAAAAGTGGTGGATCTTCGCTTTCAAACTTAAATACAAACATTTGTCTTTGGGTTTGTTGGTTTTATTCCGGCTGTGCATGTGGTGTAACATGGAGCATTAGAGGCTTTTTTTAACTGATGACAGAGTGAGGAGATGAGGAACAAGTGACACGACTCAACATTCAATGCTTGAAATTAACACTCAACCACTTTTAATTTACGGTACATAGAAAATTAAAGTGTGTATCCTAGGCCTGTAAATGTTAGGAAAAGATCTGATATGACTGAATATTACCATAGTTATATTGGTTGGGATTAACCCTTATAATCCTAAATCTCCTCTTCATTTTTCATTATCGTGTTCATTCTCATTCTCAAATAGTCTAATCTTTGAAAATGTGCATTTTAGCGACTAAATCTACATCTTATGAGCAGTAAAAGTTCGTTGAACATACATGATTGATATTGCAAAGTTGCTTTTGATTCAAGCGATTGTGCAACTCTAGCATGTTCAAAACCAGCATTGTGTATGTTTGCAGAGCAAATCATAGCGTCAGTTTAATAATTTTACTATTACACCTACATAGATGGCAATGTAGTAGCCAGAGAAACATTACCAAAATAAAACAGCTAATAACATCTGGATTTCTTTTTAAATAATGAGTAACTGAGAAACTCAACCACCAGAAATTAACCACTTTCTATCGTTTATTGCATTATCACTGCTCATAATTCTTGCTTTTTAAACAAAGTGCGACCACATTTTTGTTAAAAGTGTGCGGCATAATTTCAATCTGTTACGTTTTCACCAAATTATTTCTGAATCACCACAGCTTTGGAACATTTTTTATCTTCTACTGCACAATACTGAAAGCACACGCATTATTCCTCGTATCAGCGTCACCAAAGCCAACACTAAATGTTCTTAAAACATATTGGTTTACAGTAGTGCGCATTGATAACCCTTTTAGAGTGCTCAAACGCAACACTGCTGGCATGTGTCTCCTGGTCTTGAGGTAAATAGAAGAGTGAGACGGTTTAATACGGCCAAGATGCACCTTGGCCTTATCCTCTCACCAGGTACTTGGAGAAACAGACAGAGGAGAGAGAGAGAGAAAGACAGCAACAAACATAAGAAAGGATAGCAGATACAGTTGAGATAGATATATTAAAGTAGATACATATTTGGAATTCAGAAAATGGGACTGAGAATAAACATAATTGTAAGAAGAAAAATAAAAAGAATAAATTTTGTGCATCTGTCAGGTACAGAAAAAAAAAACAAACATGTCAAACGTTTAACTGAAGATGTACGGCCTGGTACGGACAAAGTGGTTGGACATAATTAGCTAAAAAGACCTCAGAGTTTAGAACATTACAGTTCATGGCAAGAAAAATAAAGTAAAAGAAATTCATGCATATGCCCACGCAAAAAACAATTCTTAGTGTAAGAAAAAAAACTGTGCCAAGTTAAGGCTGACTCTCTCGTAGAAGAAATAAATCCTCATCAGAATGTAAAAATGCTGTGAGAAGAAAACCACACTGATTATGGTGCTAAAAACCTGCATTTACCATGGTGCAAAGTCAGTTTATGCTTTAAAAAAATTGACAGTTGTCTTAGTGTGGGGTTTCTTCAGTGTGTTTCCATTTATAAAAATCCTAATCCAAAAATAGTCTTGAAAGAGTTAGAAAAAGTGACAAAGAAAGTGAAACTATTTATTTAAACTAAGCTGTAAACCATTATACTCCAAAGTCATCCTGTCACTATAATAATCCAGGACGATTACACAGAACTAAAGAGACTTCTGAGGTGAAGGATCCATATTTATATAAAAAATAACATAAGTTATGCATAGCACTCATACAATCACACACCCACACAAGAATGTATACTGCTAACTCAGAAGAATCATCCAAATCTGTAAAATATGTCGTAAATATATAAGTGAGCAAAACTAGAGCCTATAGAATTGATTTTAGTGTGAAAAGTTTTGCTTATGGTTAGTGTACCTCTTCATTCAGGTTGGACGCCAACAGGACACCTGACACTCCGGATCCAGAGAGAGCGACGCGACCTGCCGCAGCCGCCGCCGCCGCTGCAGCGCTCAGGGGACTGATGGCTCCTGAAGAGAAAGCCCAGGGTAAGAAACAAGTCTGAATTATACAACACCAAAATATAGAAAAAACCAAAAAAACTAGAATGAGTTTAACTTTTTTCTTTTTAAAGACAAACAGCTTCTCATTTCATTGATTGACATAACTAATGGAATAATTGTTCCTCGTTGATTTAATAAGCAAATAAAATAACTGAAATATCCTCAGCTATATTACTAGATTGTAGTAACTTTTCTTATGTAGCTTTTCTTTATTATTCAGCTTAGTGAATCACTAAGAATGTGATCAATTGAAGACATTTTCAATTATCCTAGCAGGACATATAGACAAACAAGTGGATGGAAATTAAAAGGAAAAAATATATATGTACCTCCACCCTGTGAGAGGGAGAGAGATGATGAGTAACCTCCTCCACTAGAGTAGGAAGCTAGAGCTCCAGATGGGGTACCTACAAAACAAAAACATTTGTATGAACAACTGCTCATATCATATGCAGAGTAAGGTTTAACATTTATTTTTTTTAGAAAAATTGTTTTCCATCAGAAATGACAGGCATCTTCCAAAAGATAATAAGACAGTGTTACAACGGGGTAGCATTGTGAGCAACACATTGATGTATTTATCTTGAATAGTGTGGAACCTTAACTTTCCCCACACACACTTCACTTTCTAATTATTTGGATTAATTTCCAACATGATATTTTGCATAAAATGCAAGTTAAGTTTGTTTTGCCTCAACCTATGGCATATTGTAGCACCATTTTAGGAAATCTATAGTACATCAACCCTTAACCCGTTAAAAGATTTCCTTTGATATGAATCTACAGTTAGCACATGTCTGTATGCACAGTAGCATTAAGTTATCAATTATTTTAATAGAAAAAAAATACAGATAAAAAAATGTGTGTAGAGGAGGTCTTCCATTTAGAGAGTAAAATGTGCAACAGCAAATAAAATCATATGAATGAACATTGTAAAAACGGTCAATAACAGATGAGTATTTACCCAGTAAAGAATGATCCTTGTTGGTTGACTCTCCATCTCCTGTCGGAAGGTCGGGTCTGGTGTAATCACGACTTTTATCATTGTTGTATTTAACATTGAGGTTGACCAGTTTACTGAAGTCTATCCGCAGAGTGCAGCACGAATTATAGATGTTCTGTCCATCCAACGACTAGAGTAGAAGAAGCAAGTGTGAGCGTCACCAGTGACCATACTTTATTTAGTATTTCTCATGCATACTCTATTTGCAGAAAAGAAACTAACACTTGTTTTAAAAAAGGAACAATAACTACATGCTGTGAACAAGGCTGTGAAAGTAAACATTTGAAAAGGTATCTTTTTTTAATGTAATTTTTTTTTTTTAAAGTCAAAGAACTTAAAAGTGACAATTTTAGAAAGTAAAGAAATTCAGTGATTAACCTGATAAAAAAAATGACATTAAAATTTTTAACAAGGGAGTTTGAGGATTTAGGCTCATTCAATTTTTTTTCATAAACCATTAATACATAATAATCAATCAGAATATCCAGTAAATAAACTAAAACTTAAACAAGTAATAATGCATGTTGTTCTTTTACCTAGAAAGTGACAGCTGATGCTGCGTCACCTTTACCAGCAACATTTTTTGGTAGACCAAAACTAAATTTCAAGTTTCACAAAAAGTGGTTCAATTCTTTGTTAACTAAAGACTCCTTTAATGATCCCAATGATCATTGGGTGGGATTAGATCATGTGATCAAAGTGGGTCACAGTGTTGACTGGTATCCTACCAGTTTAGCTTGTTGAGCATTGACTGGGTCACTGAACTGCAGAAGAGCCTGAAACTGGTTGTTCTTAGTGAAGGTTATAATCTTCATAACTGTCCCAAACTTGCTGAAAATCTGAAACAAAGGAGAAAAAACCCATAAAAAGGATTTATTTGAAAACAATAAATGCTATTAATCTGATCATTCCATCACGGGTCTTTCAAAGACCACATGAATAAACAATGTTTTATCGGTGTTAACGTTTTAAATGCTCAGTTTACCTGTTGTAAAACATCCAGTGTTACAGGATAAAACATGTTGTCGATAATAATTCGCAGCACAGGGCTGGGGGGCGGAGCGAGCTCCAATACGCCCTGGTCAGAGGATGGAGAGCTGCCATCCTGGACAGCTGATACCGCCTGCAGGACTGCCTGGGCTCTCTGGATGGACAAAAAAATAAAAACAGCGCACATTAGAATGAGAAAACTCTTCCGCTACAATGTCTGTTAATGGTTGATTCAAGGAAGCTCTGTGTCTGAAAGGAAACTTGAGGCCCATTTATACCTGGTTCAGAGCTGAATCTGTTTTCAGTTCTTTATGGTTAGAATATTGGATGAAGACAGGAGTATTTCTGACCTAAAGAAAAACAACAAAAATACTTGACTATGTTTAACAACAAAATGATGTATTAATAAATGAGAAAAATAAAAATACTGATTTCAGACCTGTGGTGTTACAGCTGTGTAGTAGTTCACCATAGTGATGGCTGCTTCCTCTGTACCCAACTCTAGAAATGCCTAAAAAACAAGAACCATATGAAATCGCCAATATTTAAAACCAAGAGAACAACATTATACAGTAAGCCTAAATTAATGTGCTTGGACTTTATAGAGTCTACCTGGTTTTTTCCCTTCAGCATCAGAATGTTGGTGACCTTTCCAAAGGGCAGGCCGAGAGCAATGACCTCTGTCTCTGTCACTTCGTTGGGAAGTTTTCGGATGTGGAGCACTCTGGAGGGAGGGGACTCGTCCAGGCGCTGTTTCTTACTGTCACTACCGTTTGCTGAACATAGATTCACAAGCAAAAACATTAAACAGAAATCATTGTAGCTTAATGCTGTCTCGATCCAACAGTTGACAGACTGTAGCCATCACAAGGGGAGCTGGGGCATACAGGCTGCACATGTAAATAACTACTTGGAAAAAAAAAAAAAACTATCCATTTGAAATCTGCTGAGGTTCAGTTGTTTACAGAACACAACTTCCCATGTCATTTCCTGACCTTCTTTCTGAGCACAAAATGTATTGCAGATGTTTAAATAAAGTATGTCAGCAGGTTTGATCAAACTCACCTGTCATTGAGTTGGGGCTGCTACTATACATGTTCAGCTCATCTGAGCCTCTCTAAATAACAAGGACAAAATGCAGAAAGTCACATTTTTATTCTCCAACTTGAATACAAAATGAACAGGACAGATATGACAGCATAGACTAATGAAAAACTGTTTTGTTATTAATAAGTAATGTAGTTTACCTTCACACCAACTGCAACATCACTGGAAATAGAATGGAAAAAAAGATATTGAAGAAAAGGCAGAGAGAATATTTCTGCAGTCTCATCACTACTGTACAATATGATGCATTGTGAAGTATATAAACGATATAATATTATATAGTAAAAAGTGCAAAAAGTGGTTTAATACTTATAAATATGTATCTGAAAATAATGTCATTTCATCTAAATCATAAAATAAGTGTGGGTGGTCTCGCCCCCTAGCCATTTTGTGCCTTTGGCAGCTTTAGTTCCATTATTTCAAGTAGTGAACAAAGTCTAAAATTATTGAACAGAACAAACCCTATAAGACTAAGAACTCCCACAATTTTTGTTCTATGAACTTTAACAATGACAGTCAGCAATAGGCACCACACCCTCCCAACCAACACACCAAGAATAACAGAAGGGGAATGATGGTTGGATGCCTGGGTGTTAAGTATGGAAAAATGCAAGCTGGACATGTTTTTTGTGGGGTTAAAGGTAGAAAATTGTATTGCTTTTTTAAAATTGGTGTAAATATCACATTGTACAGTAACAAACATTACCTTATGGGGTCTGGCAAGCTTACAGGCTAATTAGCTGACGCTAACAACAACAAAATGAACGTTTCATGGCAATAAATAAAAAATATATTTCGATTGTAAACTTTTATATGATTGTGAGCAACATTTCTCACATGTTTAAATGCAAATTCAAGGACATAAATTAACCAACATGGTACCTTTCGTTATTTCCTTACTCTGAAATGTTACGTTTTGTCCACAAAAGACGCGGCTCGATTCCAGGCATAAACCCTATATAAGGTCATCACCATATGAAAAAGAGACTGCATTTCTGACCCCAGCCGCTGTTTTTCAGCACTGAGGCTTGACGGAAACGGAGATAAAGCCGTGCATTGATCACAGTCTCGGTCCTGTGCAGCAGACTGGCCTCAAACAAACAAAGGACCGTTATTTCAGTTGGGATTAAGCTAGCAGCACCAACTGACAGGTGGACAGGCAATTAGCATGGCTCATAACAAACTGCTTTATTATCAGCTCCTAACATCATTATAAAGTCTACAATGGTGTCAACATGTAATGAAAGTCCTTTATGTCTATTTTTCTAGATAATAATACAGCTAGCTACCGTTACAACGCAAATTATTTGATCGAGAAATTGAGAATACGTTTCTTTTTTCTTTACTGTATCGTTCCCCTACACTCCTAGCTTCAGCGTCTGAGGTTAAGTGTCTTGTCACGCAATATATCATGTTGTGAAATTAAAATACGCCTGGATACAGACAGGATATTCCCCACATTGCCTGACCGAGACTTGCTGGCTGTATCACGTTTTTCGCAAGATTCAGAGCGATGGTATAACACATTAGCCAACATGTAGCATGCTTCGAAAAACCTGAATCCAAGACGCAAATTCGGCTGATACACACACACAACTATGGAGGGTGAAAACAGAAGCATTCGTTTGGTTTATGATAATATTTACCCGTCCATTGCGTTTCTTTGTCCTCTTCAGTCTGTCTGATATGCCAGCACACTTCGACATACACTGTGCAAGCAAAATGGGCGTGCTTCTCCTTCTGGGGACAAACAGTAACCTTAGGGCGCTTCAACGCCACCTTCCGGTAGGGAGTATCTTTCAGAGAGTACTAATACTACTATAATAAAAATACTACTAATACTACTACTACTAATAATGATAGCAAAAAATCTGTTAGAGGTAGCGAAGGTTTAAGACTGAGGTAAAGCTTCACCTTCCAGCATGTCATTATTAAAATAACTGAAGTCGGTTATTGTATTTTCAGAAGTCTACCTACTCTAATAAGGTTGTCTTTCCTACATAGTCTGGGAGCTTTGTTAGGTTTGTGAAAATATACACTTTCTAAAAAGGACCCATATCTCTACAATATATTTAAAACACAGATGTTTAAAGCCCTTTATATCAGAACATAACATTTTTAATTATAACATTTTCTTAATCACAAACATGCACACACGTCCCTTCTGTTTTTGCAACAATGTGTCATTCAGCCTAACAGTACAGATGGTTTACTGCAACATCAAAGCTTTATTCAACTCCATGAGGACAGTAGGGATGATTTTATTTTATACATGAATATACAATGTATGCTATAAGCTTTTTCAGTTGCCCCATTGATGAGTAGATAACCATAAAGTTAACCACAAAGTCAAGATAAACATTAATCAAATTATTAACAAATGTAAGTAATAACAAATTATTAACAAATGCAATTAATACAAATTATTTGTAAAAAAAAAAATTTGTACAGATTAGTTAATGCCTTATTAGCTATTCTTTTTAATAAAATTTCTTTGAAACTACTCTGATTTACTGTGACCCAGTTTGGCAGAGCAGTTGTCTCAAACTAAAGCACAAAAATGCTTAATCTCAACATTTAATTGGTTTGTTCTGCTTTATAATCCCTTTAGCAGACAGGGCTAATGGGTATGCCTCTTTGAGGTACATGAGGTGTTGTCCTGGTAACCATACTGATGCAGTCTATAATGGGGCAGACACTGAGGCAAAGAGTGCATCCTGTGCAGCTGTCCGTCACGAAAGGAAGATGGGTCTCTGGATCAAACCGTATAGCCTGGGTGGATATATAGAAATCATATTAATCTCTCCAACAAATAAAAACTGATAAAAACCAAAACTATATTAAAATCAATATTTTTGATAATAAGAGAAATGCTTTTAATTTAACTGAAAGGCATACCTGGTATCCTGAGTCGTTGCAAGTCATGTAACATTTACCACAGTTGATGCACATATCTTCATCTATCAGAGCCTGGACCTAAAATGACAAATATGGATTTACTTCAATATTGTTTATGTATGATGTATGACTCTTTAGTTGGTGTCCTCATTTAAATTGTATTTTATCTGGAAGAAAAAAGTTTAAATAAAAAATAACTAGCTATAGTTTGTAAAAACAGCTTGTGTACCTGCTCCATGTTGTTAAGTTCCCCATATGCTCCGATGTACCGCAGCGCTCTGGCTATCACATCCTACAAAAACAGCAAACTCTTTTTAACTGAATGAAAATTAATTAATTATTCTATATCAAAACTGTGAGCTACCTTGACAGCAGGAACTGGTCTTTTGGGCTGGTTGACACGATTGATGTTTGTTTCTGACACATCTGTTTTACCAGCTTTTCTGAGTTCACTTTTGTACTTGGCTATGGCTTCAGTTCTCTGTTGTAGGTATGGACCAAAGCTAGGAAGGCTCTGTAAACACACATCAAAAATAAATAGAAACTATGAAATATTTATTCAAATACCTCTTGTAATTTTCAATGGTACTGCTACCACTAAATTGCCAAAGATCAGAGATTATCTACAAACACTACAGCCAATCCATTGATCAATGTTAATTCAGTTATAGCAAGATTTTGTTTGTTTACCTTCCCAACCAGGTCTCCCAGTTTGAGAACTGGTTTTCCTTTCTGATGTTTTTCAGTGGGAGGAGACTGACCGTCCCAGTCCTTTAGCTCCAGGCTCTTCAGGTACAATAAGGCTTTCAAACCTAAACACATACTAAACATGAGCCTGGAATCAAACAATCTAAAGATTGTAAAGAGGTTCAAAATGAGGTGGTGTCACATACCAACACAGTAATCCTCAATTAGTGTGAAGTCCTGGTTCTGAATTGCACTACACACCTGTTGTAAGCAGACAGATGAGGACAGATGTTTGTGTATTAAATACACACATTATTTCTACTCAAAATACCTTTTTATCAAAAAAATGTCGAACAGATGGTTGGTTGTTTACTGGTAACACAGAAGAAGGTTTTAACAGCTACTTATTGTATCTTACACTACTAAGTAAAACATATACTGATTATGTGAAGAAAATTTAGACTTCCAGCTGCTTCCTTTCACAGTAACTGTTTCACACAACGCTACTAGAAATAAGTGAACTGCTAGCACCGTTGTTGGTAGAAATAGGAGTGTTAATGCATTGTGAACATCAGAGTAACAGTGATGGTCAACTATGTTATTTTTGTCCATATAAGAATGTACAGTCTAAACATTTATTGTATGGATCAATCTCACATTAGAAGAAAAACAAGTAAAAGTATTTTTGTCATTACTTGCAACACTGAGGCTCCAGCATGGAGAAACTGGAGTCCGCTCTCTGCCGAGTCGATACCACCGGTGGCCAAGATAGGAAAACCGGGGATTGCCTTAGCAATGGCTGACACGGCTTTCAGAGTGATGGGTCTGATGGCGTTACCTGCACCCAACAGTGTTTAGAAAGTAAGTACTCCATTTAGAGGCAGTTGTTTTATACTATTGGAGTACACTACTGTACAGCCAAGATGCTAAAACATTGCTTAACAAGTCATTCCCAGCTATTTTTTAAGCTTTACATTGAATTCACATCGTATGGATTCCTTAAATACCATGTTTCCATATTTACAAATTAAAATATGTAATTAACTTTCCAATACGCTCTTATATTTTTTTACACCTATCAACTCTTTAATGTCAGCCTTTAGTTCACAGATATCCCAAATATTTTGTGAAGCATTACTGTGTAACAAGTCCATTCACAGGCCTCTTTGTTGTGTAGCTTTGTGTGACACTGAATCAGGATAAATTGTGTCACATTGTTCTGTATTGTTTTTCAGAAGGTGAATTGAATATTTACCAGACACTCCTCCATATGTGGTGCGTTTACTCACACCGACACATGGCCAGGGAGAGCCGTCAGCCTTCAGACTCATCAAACCCGAGACCGTGTTGGTGGCCGTCACGCCATCTGCTCCACCTACAACACATAACAAGTACAAGAGTAAGTCCATTTCTGCTAGTCGTCCATTTTTACTCTGGTGTTCTTAAAGTTAGCTGTTCAACTTTTAAAAAGGAAAAAAAAAAGAAAAGTGGAAAAAGTTATGGTGAAAAGCCTTTACCTTCATGTGCTGCTTTGGCAATGTCAACAATATTGGTGACATTTGGTGTAAGTTTGGCAAAGAAAGGAATGGAAACTGCTGCACGCACCCACCGACAGATGTTTCGCACCAACACCGGGTCCTGACAACACAAAATTTAAAATGTCAAAGAGGTTATTTGTCCTTCCGCAAAGCTTGTGTGCTTAAAGATCTAAAAATAAAATAATTCTAACAATAACTTGACACAAAAAGTTTTGGCAGTGTGTATACTTGTCCACAGGCCAGTCCCATTCCCCTTTCTCCCATTCCATGAGGACATGACAGGTTAAGCTCCAATGCATCTGCTCCTGACTCCTAAACACACACATATTCACAATGTCCTCCTGTTAATGCCACCATCACTATACTGACCACACTTTGTGTAGGATAAAAATCAATAAATTGTGGATTCTCTCACCTCAGCCATATTGGCAAGCTTTGTCCAGTCTTCCTTGTTGTAGCTGCACATTATGCTAGAGATCACAATCTGGGCAAGATAAAGAAAGTTTTTAGACGTTTTGAATAACTTAATGATTTCCTCTGTTTGTTCTACATGGTTTTGCAGACACAATACACACAAACATTTGTGTGAGTCCATATGTAATAGTATATGTTGTTAAAAATAATAGTTCTTTAATAACTGTCCCAACTGTTTTAATTAGCAGGTGTTATTAAAGACTTGACTTATCCTTTACATTGTGAGGGAAGTCCTTCTTCAGCTCAGCGACAGACTGACACCAGTACGCTGCTGTTTTCTCACTGATGAGCTCAATATTGAGGAAGGAGCCCAGGCCCGGTCCATACATATGCCCTGAGGTGTTGCCTCGCACGATACGAGGAGACACGTTGGTCACCAGATCCTACAGCAACACATTTTTACAGCTCATTCAGATGGTCGTCTATAGAATTGAGTTCACTCTTGTATGACCTCACTCGTGTTTATACCTTATCCAGTCCAAAGGTTTTGGTCAGAGCAAAGCCCCATCCTTGCTCAAAGGCTCGTCTGATCATGGCTGTGCTGGTGGTGGGAGGAGCAGAAGCTAGGCCGAACGGATTGGGAAACTTCAGACCACAAATCTCCACACTGATGTCCACCTGATCTATGGCACTGTAGAACAAAGGTAGCTTTGGGACGGTGTCCACTGTATGCCCATAGAGAGACTAGAAAAACAACAGATAGAATTTCTTTTCAGAATTATAAGCATCATTATGTTAAACCAGCCTGCATGACAGCAATACCTTTCTCCAACAGTGATCATTAACATATCTGCTCTGTTTAGACCTGTCCGACTGTCAAAAACAGTCAAACAATTCTCAAGTAAATCTTAAGAAAATCTTCTGAATCTTAGAAACCAAATGTTTGGAACAATGTTAAGGTTGTTTATACAGTCAAGTAAAATGTGAACACCGTTGGTTAAGGACAATAGATACTAATAAACCATACTAGCACGGCTTTACCTGCATGTATCTGTGAATGTGCCATGAAGCCTGTTTGCCGTCATTCACAGACTCCACTGTGGTGTTTGCCATACCAGCAACGTCTCCTCCTGCAAACACCCAGGGTTCGCTGGTCTGCATGGTTTCCATGTTTATCTCCGGAGTTCCCCAGCGGGTCAGTTTCACAGGAGCCATGGCTGCAGTCACTACAAAAACATACATGAAGAGTGGAATGGGACACTTTTAAATCAGAAAAGGAATTTAGATTAATTTTAACATTGCATATTTAAAATATATTGTTGCTACAAAGCTTAAATAGTAACATGTTTAATGATTACCTATGTTAAAAATTAAAGTTTGAAAATATTTATGTTCAATCTGTAGTTGTGATAACATAGAAATAACACAATTCTTTGAAGACAACTTACCTTGTTGGTCATTCAGCATGGACCCAAACGCACTAATGATGTAATCAGCCTTCAGCCTGATAATTTGATCCTCATCTTCCAACCAATCACCTTTCTCGGTCTGCTCGGTGCGACAGAACTGCAGCCCGGCGATCCTACCGTTCTTCATGATGACCTCACGAGGAGACAGGAAGGGCAGGAACTCACACTTTTCCTCTCTAGCCAGCTCCATCTGACAAACCAGAAATAACACGTGCAATCATCAAATTATCTGTTTTAAAACATTGTGTCTGATCATCTGTGTGAGCCCTCATCATACCTCCTCAGGAACGGCTCTGATGTTGGTAAATCCTTTCCTGAAGCAGACATAGACTCTCCTGGCTCCGCAGCGCAGAGCTGAGGTGGCGCAGTCGAATGCGGTATCACCGGCCCCCAAAACGATCACCACCCCCTTCAACTCCGGGAGCGCAGAGCGACACTGACACATGCCTATACAGCATTTTTGCCTTAAGATATATTTCACCAAACTAAACCAAGCTAAGTTTCAGAAACTTAGCTACTGAAAGTGATCGGTATTTTCACATAATATATGTAATTGTTCATTCATTACAACTGTTTATTTGCAAGAATTGATTGGACCATGTAGCTTGACTTCACAGTACCTTTCTTACTGGCAGAAGCCACTACAGGCAGAAAGTCTTTAGAAGTGAAAAAGCCTTGGTCCACAGTTAAACCCTGGAAGATCTCGGCCCTGTTAGCCTGAGGGAGACCTGGAGTAATGCAAACACACACAGACATTCTCAAACATCATGATCTTAATGTGGATTATAGCTGATAGTAATGATGAGTGGATTCATCTCACCAATCCCAATGAAGACAGCTTTAAATCCCTCCCCATTCAGGGATGAAAGAGTCATTCCATTAACACCTAAACCTTTCTCACAAACCACCTGCACACACCACAGCAAACACACACATTTTGACAAAACTGTGAAGACTCAACAACTCCTACAAACATCAAAATGTGCCACGAGAAAGCAAAGCTAATACCTTCACTCCCAGGTCCTTCATCAAATCGATTTCGAACTGGACAACCTCAAAAGGAAGCCTGAACTGAGGGATTTCTGAGGTGCTGCAAGAGCAAGTTCAAGCACTGAAGTGTCAAGATTTCCCCTTTTTCAGAGGTACTTTTGTGACATTTTTCTGTACAAAGATTAAGCAAACTCTGCAGTACCACATGGAAACACTAATAGAAATAAAACTAATAAAATTCAATGCATTTTATTGGAATTTAGTGATATAGACAAACATAAAATATTAATATTATATTAATACAATTAAGAAGAAGAAAAAAATACATTGTTTTCAAGTAAAAATCTGAAAAGTGTGGCATGCATTTATTTTCAGTTTTCCTGCAGGAATTCTTTATAAAAGCACATTTTGCCCCAATTAGAGCTGCCCTTCTTCTTTAAATACCAAGCACAGCTGAGTCAGGTCGGAAGGTTAGATAATCAGTCTAATATATGATCAAAGAATATGCTTTGATCTAAACCATTTGATTGTAGCTCTAGGTATATGTTTAAGGTGATTATCATACTAGAGGGTGACTGAAGTTTGTTTTGCAGCCACTTACAGGTTTTCTATTTCTATAGTTTCCTTCATCTTTGACATTCTTCTGGTCACTTTTCCCTGATTGCCAGAATTATGGAGTTCCTGTCCTAGAAACAAAGATACAATGGACCTCTCTGCTGCTTCTAATGTTGTAGCCGAACAGCCTGTCAGATCTGGAAGATGGTAATGACTCGATTTTTAGAGATGCCAGAGTAAATGAGATTAAATAAAAATTCACACCACACTTTCTAGATTTCTGTTCATAAAAATGTTTTACCTCATTATTTTGACTGACTTGATTAATTTTAAAAGAAAACTGAATCACTTTCTGGAGATAGATCAGTTGTTCAGTTGTAGATCAGCACTATGTATTTAATTTGATGTCATTGTGTTTCGTAGTCCGTTTTAAACTGCTTATAGTCAGACTATAAACATTCACATACTCTGTGTTTCTTGACAGCAAATACTTGTTCCTATAGAAATAGATTAATAAATTAAACATTTATTATTCATTTAATATGAATAATAAATGAACTTTTTACAGGGGGGCATCCTCTAACATGTTGAGCTGGTATGACGTCATTATACCTCAGTCCTCCGATGTACTTCTGTTTCTCAAATATAGTGATATTATCATATCCCAGACGGGCCAGGAAAGAGGCGCAACTGATTGAAGCTGGGCCGCAGCCAATCAGAGCAATGGGGGCGTGGTAGGACTCTGGCATCTCATTGGCTGGTGGGAGTTCAGGGTTCCTGATTTGCGGGATGCCCATTTTACTGAACACCTGTACAGAGACACAAAGACCGTCCACATTTGTGTTCACACCTTTAAAAGCTTGCATTATTTCCTGCTTGCTAATATAACTGAGGATGATTACAATTGAGCAATATCAGTAAAGGGGCAAGAATAACATGTCCTGGTATATAAATCGAACTGATGTCAAGCAGCTGGTCGCCACAGCTGATGATTCTTAGTGTTTTTTCTGGAGCAGAGGATATTTTTGTACCTCAGTAGCAAACTGCTGCAGCCCTCCGATGTTGATGGGTCCTTCTTCAGAGGTGTACAGGTTGCAGCCCCCGACACACAGCTCTGATGTGGGACAAACCATCCCACAGGTCAGCCCCAGAGGGTTGTCAGAGAGGATGGCCCTCGCTGCCCCATAGTAGTTCTGTTACACAGACACATGAACTATTTTATTTACTTTCTTATCATTTTATGACAAGAAGAATCTGATTGCATACCTTGTTGGAAATACTTGTAATAAATGACTTGATGTCCAGGTTTGTTGGGCAGCTCTTCTGACACGGAGCGTCGGCGCATTTTAGACACCTGAAAACAGATTTTGGTTCATGTTCTTCCACTCTTCAAATTAAATGAACTGCTACTATCTGAAAGTTCAAGTTTTTAATGATGCAATCCCAAAAGATTCAACAAATAAGCATCATCATTGGCACAACTTCATAAGTACTTTTACCAGTAAAAAAGGAAACAAAATTTACATCATTCAACAAACTGACAACAGAACAGGAAAAATGTATTCTAAAGATTGTTAAATTCTGTGAGGAAAATAAGACTTTTTAGAAGTTTTTAAAGTTCTTGTGAACTAAATTTAAAGTATCTTAAAATGAAAAGAATGATAAACATAAGTAGAGTATCAGAGAAAAACAAAAAATAAAATAGCATATAAAAACAACTACTAAAAAGAATGTAAATATCTAAGTGACACTGTAAATTCTTTGGAAAATGCTCTCAACAAAAAAGCTCACATGTCAGGTCCAACATGCAGAACATTGACTTTCACTGTCACAACAATTTGATGCACTTTTAGTTCTTTGAGTTATGAGTGAGCCAGACGCAGCTCAGGTCTTACTGGAAAAATGTATGTTTATTGTTTTGAGCTTGAAGAGTTGCATGTTTAGTTATCATTAAAATCTCTCCTAACAGAGTTTTGTTTTAAAAGGACTTCAAACTTCTACATTTTGCTTTAGTGAGAGACTCTGCCAGCATCAAGCAAAACCTTAGTAATGTTTTTCTTCTCTGTTGGTACAAATTATAGTTACATATAAAGGCCAAACTGCCCAATTTAATCTCAGAAAGTTTATTTATGTTGCATAATGTGGTTGTTTCTGAGCCTGGGATTCATTTGCTTAAGAAAACAACATTGTTTCTTTTTACCGCAGTGCTTCCCGGAGAGCTCCTCTCTCGCTCAGAGTTGTGTGCTTGATGTCATCAAAGTTGTTTTCTAACTTCATGCAAGACTGAAAACAAGCAGAGTCGAGCAACACACCAACTATTTAATTACACCGACATCACCGATGCGTGTCAGTCATGTGTGACTTTCTTACATCACAGTTTCTTTCAGGGTTTCTCTTCCAGTGTTTCTTCTCTTTCTTCTTGCTTGCAGTAGAAAAGATCTGAGCATGGCTCTTCACTCTGGGATTCAGAGCCAGGATGCTCTGAAAAGAAGAAAATAATAATTATTCTAGGTAATCAGATTCTAACACAGTTAGACTATTCTTTTTTTTTTTGTATCTGCGCCTATATGTTTATTAGTAAAGGCTCATTGGATTTGCTTTTATAATATAAAGCCCCCCAAAAAGGTTTCAATCAGAAAATACAGTTACGTGGAATAAATTAGAATATTATTGAAAAATGTAATTTTAGTAACCCAATTCATTTTTTAAATACATAATAAAGATTAACTACACACTGATGTTTTCAGTCCTTTATTTTTAATTGCAAATATTTCTCTCTTAGTGAAAACACAACATTTAATATTATTAATTATTATTTGACATATCAGAATGTTACCATTAAAAGACAATTCACATGCCATTATTATTGGAATCTGTTTATCATGGTGTGCCTTCCAAACAAATGAAAACAAGTGCAAGAGTTAGAATTTAGGTTACGGTGTTATTTGTTATAATCCAAAATCAAATATAAAGACGCATAAAGCAACGTAATAATATTACTAAAATTGACTAACTACTTTTTTATTATTTTTATTCATTTTGGCAAACAAAAGATCCATATTGATTAATGTCACTGTATAAGAACCTCTGGTGTTATCTGCCTGAAAAGCAAACGGTTATCTGCTGGTAAAAAACCCCAACAAACTACAAAAACAAGAACGTTCTTGGAAGAGAGGCTCATAGAAGGCTTGGGTTCAATGTGCTGAGATAATGATAAACTGCAAGGACACTATGCCAAAGAGAAGTGACCTGTTGCTCCATCAACGCATGCCAGCAGAAATGAAAATTAGACATTTTTTCATACCACAGTAATGCATTTTGTACTTATGTTATTTATTATTTAAAATCTATAAGTCTTATATCCACTGAGTAGCTGCAACAAACCTTTTCCTCCAGTCATTAGTATCCAAACATTACCAAGAAGCTCTTCAATGTTTACTTTACTGTCTGTGCAAATGCAGGTTTTAATGGTTAACTGTTCATCCTTTAGCTCACGTGCTCACTCAGCTCCCCGCTGCTCACCATGTGCTACTTGTCTACAGTTTGTACATTAATCACATGGCTTCTTACGTAAGTTCAGTCACTCTTAATTCATCCTGCTGATATGCAAGAACATAAGACTGCTGAAGACTGTAGTGTTAATAACTGGCTGTAGAGGTACCTCCATCTTTTCCCCAGTGTTAGTATTTATTTAAATGTTTTCACACATTATATTTATAATTTCACTCTTTTTGTGGTGTTTATTGCATTAGGTTGCTTAGTATTATGGGTGCACACATTTAGTAAACACCTTTTGTTTATTTGAATCATTAATTACTTTGTTTTGCTGAGTTTGAAGGAGCTGCTGGGGAACAGGACTGGTTGAAAGGCAAACCAGGAAGTGGAACAAACCATCAGGCTGCTGGAAGCAGGGCCTTGATGTTAAACAATCTGCCTCTCTCTCTACTAATAGCATAACTGCTAAAACATTTTTGGTGTTAGGTTGTTTTGTTTTTACAGCTGTGTTGTAGTCAAAATGTTTTGTTTGAATTAGTTATTTATGTTTATGCATTGTTTGTCTTTGTCTCAACTCCCACCCCTCCTCATTTGTGTAGGCTAGCCTTTGTGTATAAATTCCCCTGTGTGTTCATTGTGTGAGGTCAGTTTTTGTTTGTTATCCTGAGTTAGGTATGCCTTAGTTTATTTCCTTTGGGCCCATTTTGCTATATTTTTGAGATTTGATGTTGAAAGCCTTTTGTTAAGATTTTTTGAAAAAATTAATAGAAGATTTTTTAAATATATATATATATAACTTTGTCATTGTGCTTTACTGGTCGTACCGAAAACACTGGACTAAATAAAGTGAATCAAAAAGATTGATTCATGTTAGTATGATTATGTTCAGAGTTTGTGTGATATTGTCTCACTATAGACACTCATGTCTTTAATCCAGTTTTAGTCTTTTTACACATACTGTGTGGGAGTGGGAGCATTTAGGAAATTTCAGGTTCGCAGATTAAAAGCTGCAAATTTGAACTAAAAAGATGACAATAGTGTTTTAACTAGTTTAATTTCTTGATTTGAAAGCTTTCTGAAAAGCCATTAATGAGTTAAAGTATTTCTGCTCCCACTTACAAAGTAAATGAACAACAAATGTGGCGTTTTTTCAAAAGCACAAGCCCAGAAAAAAAATTACTTTCTTTTTACTGGTAAAATTATTTCATAAGAGGTCAGTACTTATCTTGGTTTATTGTATGCAAAATAACTCCTTGTTGAGCTTCACAATCAATGCTGGAGACTATTCCACAAATCTATTTGTAGTTAATTATAAAAGATGATAATTCAAATCTAAAGTGTTGTTGTTTTTTTTAAAGTCTAAGTCTTAATTTTAAGTTTTAAACTTTATGTAAGTTTAAGACTCATTCTTAAGTCAAAGTCTAAATAATGCTGTAAACATTTTGTACCCTTCTCCTGACTGATACTTTTGTATCATGGGATTAGTCTGAGGCAATTCTAGCTGGGGAGATAAACAACAATTAACAGGACAAGGCACAATAAGACAAAAGGCTAAAATTGAACTAAAAGGTGCCTCAACAAAGAATAAGTTCAAAGATCCCAATTCATGCAGTCGGCTTTTTTTCCCCCGTTAAATAGTTTTTTTTTCCCTTAAATTGTCCAGATATGTCACATGCTGAAAACAATTCTTCATTATTTATCATAGCCAAAATATTCTTACACCTCAAATCCCCTAAAATTTTAACAGGGGTGCTAACGCTTGAGAAACATTGGTCTTGTTTAATAGCATAGTAAGTATGCACTCTGAAAACATAATTCACACTGTGTGCAATGGATACATTATAATATGAACAGTTAATCAGAAGATTTGACTGATTGTAATAGCAACCGTAAATAAAAAGTGCATGCAACAAGTTACCTCAATGTCTGGGAGATCTTTACTCAAGTTGATGTTTCTGTTCATCTTCTTGTTTTGCTTTAAGATGATCGCCTGGATATTCTGGGCTTTTAGCTGTGGATCAGCCGTCCGAAGCTCCGTCCAGGTCTGCCAAGCTCACAACTGATACTCTCAGGCTCACTCCCTTCCCCACAGAGAGGGTAGACAGCAGTCTGACGTCCCACAAATGCCAAGGTTGCTCAGCTGATAAGGAAAAACCGACAAATGGGGATGTTATCGCTCTGAGGGTCAAAGTTCAGCAGAGCTGGGTGCACATTTCTGGGTGCTATGCACTTGGGCACTGGGCAAGTCAAATAATTGGGGCAAAATGTCGGCTTCAGGCTCCTCCTCTGAAGGGAGAGTTGAGCCCTGCATGCAGTGGCGGCTGGTGGTGATATTTGAAGGGTGGGCTAGTATATATATATATATATATATATAATTAAAGATACGTATCACGTTATAACAAAGTCAAACATTTGAATTTCTCTCTTAGACCGCAACCCACTTCCTCCATTATTATTAATTAATTATTATTATTATTGATTATTATTATAGTCACAGTTCTGATTACAGACGCTCTCAGTGAGTTAGGGATAGCGCTCGGAATATTTTTCCCCTGCGTGACAGTAATGCGCTTTCGTACAATCACACTGATAAAATGAAACAAGATGCAATATGTTTTTAAATGAGGACTACCTTATTTAAAGACAAGCTCACTCTGACGACTTTTCTGGGACGCAAAAAGATTAAATAATCCACCTTGTTTATGCCAATATTACTCGTCATCGCTCCTTCTCAGTCTACGGCAAACCACGCCCACACACACTCGAGCTCGAGGAAAGTCCATCCTGATTGGATGAATCCTGCTGTAATAAAGTGGAAAAACTCAAGACACAGATGAAGGAATTTCTGTAAATATTTAGTTTTATTTAACACCGTTTGAGAAAATAGAAAAACACTTTTTACACCACGGTTAGCAACTTAAGAAGTGTCTCTTTTGAAGTGTTTAATGCCAAGCCTCTCTTTTTCTCCAAATAGGATGGTATCACTAAGAAAACACGTTAAATTTCAACAAGAACTGTTCACGTAAACGGGTAAAGTCGCGTCTGGGACCCCTTCTTCTGCTTTCTGATTCAGTGAGAGATTTTCCAGAAGCGTTTGACACAAAGTACTTCATTTTAGTGTTTGGACGGAGCCTCAGACATCACTGAGATACACAATTGATGCAGCCAAGGCCAGCAGGGCGACAGCAGTAGCCATGGCAACACCTAAACAAGGAGGAGGATTTTGAAATGTTAATTCAGCAACCCATTTCTAAAACAAAGACACTGTTAGATTAGAAGAATTTTCAGTTTTTAATAGGATGCATTTGACAAAGAATAAATAATTATTCAAAATATTCATTTTGAAGAAAAAATGATCAAAACATGTTAGCAAGACAACAAAGTAAAAACAGCAGAAATCAGAAAAAGCAGAAAGAGGTGGCAAATACTTTCTGTATCTATATATAACTTGAATTAGCTGCTGAGGTCTAAAGTGGGCAGAAGGACCTCACCAATGTAGTTGTTTCTCCAGGGATCCAGCATCTCATTTTCTTCTGCTGATTCTTCTTGAAACACACAGATAAAATGTAATGAATCGGGCACCCATGGTTACATCACACCTGCATTCACAGCTAAGTTATTCAGCGTGAAAATGAAAGATATTTACTTGATCAGCTGCAATAACTTTTAATCAGATTTGTGCTTAAAAAGAAGTTTCTATGTTTTGCTTTTGTAAATTTTGCTCACTATAGACCAGTATAGCAAAACAGTAATGCAGGCTCACTATGAAGAATTGAAGTAAGTTAATAACTGGATGCAATCAGCTGAATGTCCTTACATAGAAACTTGTTACCTGTTTGACTAATGCACTTATTTTGACTGTATTGTTTGATAACTGGAACCAAACTGGAATGCATGTCATTGAAGTGCCCTGAGACAGCATTTGTTGTGAATTATTGCTAAATAAATTATGTCAAACATAATCGCAGCATGGTACTGTCTTTTGCAGACTGCATTTGGATAGTGATATGAATAATTGTAGGCAAAGTTTTTAAAAAAATAAGTAAAAAAGGCCTTTTCAGCAAAATCACAGCACAGCGTTGTTAGTACCTTCTGTAACCTCGCTCTCTATGACTTCTGCAATCATCTCCTGAGTGGCGTCCAAGTCTTCCTCGGCTGCATCCATGTCCAACATCTCCTTGAACCGGTCGGTCATTTCTGACAATCCTTCGTCACTAAACTGGTAGTCACACACACTCAGCGGGCCAGTGGATTTCACTGCGCAGAAGACACGACGAGGGAGGCAGAACTGCTCTGAAACCACAAACAAGAGCAGAAACATCTTTTACAACAACAATCTACCTATCATTCTTTTAATTTTATGATTTTGTGATAATGGAAACGTACTGCACCCCCTCTGGTGACTTGGGATTTTTTAAAATTATCATAAAGCTTTTAATATCTCCAGATAACTTAATTTATGTTTAATCTCAGGTCTAACACCCTGCCATACGCCAAATATATTCTACAGCCGTAATAAAAGCTTTAAAACACAGGGGGGAAAGTCTCAAGGTATTGATAAAACCATTAAACCAACTGGATTTGGTGGAATCAGGTCATTCTGAACCACAGCCCTGAGTTCACACATAAATCTGTACAGCAATAATCATATAACTAACTGAATCCACCATGTGAAGTTCGACTTCATACCCGTCTGTTTTCGGCCCTTGTTTTCCTCATTTTGTGTCTGCGGCTCCTCCAGCAGCATCTGAACTCTTGTGGCCACCGTAGAAACAATATCTCTCTTCAGCAGCTGTTCGTAACAAAAACTTTAACTATAACTAGTCGACAAATTATTTTAAGTTAGGCATTTTGACAGCTTGTAACAAGCATCACCTTCTCAGCCAGTTTAGCTTTTGGTTTGTTGCTGTGAAGGAAAGCTCTGCTGTGGATCGCTCCACTGACCGACACGCAGCCTCCGCACCGCTGGACCACATCTGCTGCCGTCTGCATGTCCTACAACACAGAGGAAGTTCAGGTAAAGGACCCAATATCACTTTACACAGAACCTCTATTCACTCCACGCAGAACATTTTTGCAAAGTACAACAAGAGTAGATTTCTCTGTGTGAACCCCACTTGTTCCTATGCCTGGAAATGATGTAAAACTGTAAAAAAAAAAAGTTATTAAAACTAATTCAAATAAAATATTACAGTGAAAATGTTTGAAAAATATATCCTCCAAATTGAGTGCATTTATTAAGAAAGAGAAAAAAAAGTTAGATTAAACCTAACAAAAATAACTGACTAATTTGAAGAATCACAGATGGTAAAATTACTTTTACTCTTAAAGAAAAAGTGTAAATGCTGCTCGCTTTGAATTTCTGATTTCATTGTAAAGCATTTTTCAGTGTCCAGCAACAAGCTTCGTAAGCCTGAAGTTATTTGGTTTCACTCAATTAATTTCAACAAATAAATGCACTTAATGGAAAATTTCTAAACCTTTCATTAGGAGATTATAAGGTGACTTTATAATAAAGCTTTTTTAGACATCTCTACCAGGAGTGCGGACAAATGTGGCTGATGCTGTGCGTGTCTTACCGGTGTGATGAGCAACTGAGCTGAGATGGTCTGTCTCACATTCTTTTTCTAGAGGGAAACAAAGTAGATAAAAAATATACATATATATTTTTCTCTTTTACACATAATCTGACATTATACATCCCAAAAGATGCACAGAGGTTTGTTTGCTGTTGAGTGTTAATTTCTAATTAATCATCATAGTGGACTTCACTTGTTAGCAGGTTCTTATTATAAAACAAATGGTAGATATGCCAGGCATTTTACATTGTTTTTTATATCCAGGTATAAAATGCATTAAAGATGGAGAATAACTTAATTTTTAAGCATGTAGGAGAACACTGCAGGTTTAATCAAACTGGTAGCAGAAGTCAACTTGAAAGTTTCAGTGAAGATAATCACCATTAGATCCAACTCCAAATAATCTGTTTTTATTATCATGTGCATGTTAATTTATTTACTTGTAGTGTTTATGTTTACACAACCTGTCCTGCTTTGAGCTCTGCGTCCTCTGGCAGCTTCTTTCCATCAATGAGACAAACTCCCCTTTCAATCTGCTGTGCCCAAACTTTCAGCTCCTCCTGAAACAAACAAGAAGCTAAAACCAGTTCCACTCAAGCTGCTGTATGATATGTTTCATGAATCAGAGTGGGTGTTTTTTATACCTTAAGGCAATCATCCATGTTTCTAGTGAAGGCCATGTTTTCTGGGAGTGGTACCATCAGGTCTACACTCAGGCAACAGGACACCATAGCCCAGGAAGAACACACACCTGACTGGTACTTCCAGTCTGCTGGTTTGGCCACACTCTGAAAAAAACAAAAAATAACTCAGCAGATCATAATTTACAATTCCACTACCATAGGGCTAAACATAAAAAGAAGAAGTTGTGGACAAAAAACTTAATCAACATATTTTGAAATATTAACTACGTATTGAAACGTACACATTTATAGAAGGAGAGCACAGGGGTTTAACTGTAACAGCTGCAGATCAAAGACATTTTAAGACAAAATACACAAACCTTGGGGTCTTTGATGTCAAACGTTCTGCAGACAGTTCTGATGGTAGAGGTTAAAGAGAGACCATCACACCGTGTGAGGTAGAGACAACATCACGGCTGTGGGAAAAAGGATACTTCCTGGTTTTGGGGTTGACGTGCAGCGTGACGCAGTCTGTTACATCATCATCAGCGGGCGTCCAGAGCCGCTCCGAGGAGATCAGGTTCTCCACCGAAAACACCAACTATCCAAACAAACACACACAGAGAGCTCTCAGACTCTTGGGCTATTTCTTGGCTGTCAACTGTAATTTCCACGGTGGAGGATTAATAAGGTTATAACTTATCTTAACGTATCTTATAGGTCTATAAAGTTGACCATTTCCAGCTATTTTCACATGTTTTTAAAATATGCGCAATGTCCCATTACCTGTCGGAGCGTGGTTAGAGTGTCCTTGGCATCACTCTCACTGATTATAAAAACTCCCAACACAGACAGGCCTCCAGGCAGCATCCTGGATACCTGGAAACAACCAACAAAGTCTTGCTGTTTAAAGCTGGCAACACTGGCAAATATTCAGACAGACTTCTCCATATTGCATATTGTTATACCACTGGAACGGACTCATATTTTATGAACACATTTTTTAACTCCTTTGATGCAAAAGACTTCAAAACATCTACAAGTGCAGTATCTAAGTGTGAATCTTTTTACTTACTTGTCGTGCGTGCTCAGACACCCACTCTTTGTCCACCGACTTCCCGCCATCTGCAGACTCATTGTTTTGGGGTGTCCTTGTTGCCATAACAACAAAATCCCTTTGGACCGTGCTCTGAAACATTTAGTACTTAACATGACTTGATATCATTTCCAAACACACAAAACATGCTCACAAAACATTTAACTATGCAAATGACTAATCATTTTAAAGCACAGATTTTAAATATACACAAGACATTATCTCTGAAACAGATTTAACATTTTTTTCCCTTGACATCCAGGCACCACTCTGTATTTTTATTGAATAATTTCAGTACCTTTTTCCAACCACTTTAAAAAGAAAAATCTACCAAATTATGTATTTGGGACAAATATCCTATTAAACTGTAACATGAAAAGCAGCTGTCATTAACAAAAATAAGCACACAAATTGTACTTGTTGGATTACAAAAATATGGTATCTAAGGAAGCTGTATTTGTGTGTTAGAATGGCCCAGTCAAAGTTCAAACCAAAATTCAACTGGGATTCTGTGGAGATATTAAAATTTCTTTTCACATTTAAACATTTAGTTTCTAGATGTGCTTAGCTGGTAGAGACTGCTCCACTTCGCAAACATCCAAAATTTAGTGTTGATCTACCACAAAACTGCACTGAGAAATCTTAAAATAAGTATGAAGAAGAGCAATGTACAGTATGTGCAAGTGCAAAGACCCACCTGTCCAATAAGCAGACCTGTGACTGGACCTGCTAGCTGTGAACACAGTCTGGACAGATATCCCTCCACATCATCTTCAACAATATAGCTCCGACCCATACTGTGAAAGAAAGAAAAGTATAAGTCACATAAAGTCATGAGCTTTAATATGTTTGTTGGTTTGCAGTGGGAAAGACATGTGGAGGACTGGAACAGCACTAAAACAGACAAACAGACCAATAAATAAGACGAAAGTTTAAATTTGAAATAAAACTCACCCTTTTGTCGCTGAATTAGGTGAAACAAAACTCAAGCTCGTCGATTATAAGAACCTGGCTGTGTATCTTACTAGCTAGTCAGTTGTTCCTGCTACATTTATGTATTTATGTAATGGTTTTGCCCGATTACAAATAAAAAAGAACCCCCGGGTTTCAGCACAATAAATTTCACACTGTGTATAAAATTCCTCACAGAAGCAAATGTGAAATATGTACAAACCTGAAAGCTAAAATAATCACTTCTGACAGCTGGCTGTGGTTCGTCAGCAAAGCAAAAGGAGGAAAAAAAACTACAAATTCAACAATTGTTTTGTGACATATATCCGTCGCATATTTATATCGTCATGAATGGCTCAAAGTATTTTGTTAAGCTAGATCTACAATTAAAGAAGCACTTCCATGTTTTCTTCAAAATAAGACTCAAACGCTTTGTTTTATCCGATAGTACTGATGTAGTTATGAACCTAAAAAGTCACACTTCAAAGCATAAACAACTAAAAAACAACTAAATTAATGTCGATATCAACACATGTGCTTATTATTAACAGTGAAAATCATTCATTTGACACAAACAGTTTTATTTTGAAAGTTTAAGTTGTATTTCCTGTATCATCTATTACCGTAGCTTCAGACTTCCGTCGTCTTCCGTCTTCAGTTTTGGTGATAGAATACAGTCCAGGGCTACAGTTAAGGACTTTGGCGTCCAGTTATTTCTTTCGTTTTTGGGGAGGAGTTGGTGGAGATGGCGGTCGTCTTACTGCAGGCCTTAGAGCGGACAGAGTTGAACAAACTCCCGAAAGGCGTCCAAAACAAGCTGGAGAAGTTTGTAGCAGACCTGCAGAATGCTAACGAGGCGCTAAAGACGCAGCATGAGCGGTTCAAAGCAGACAGTGGTGAGTAACATCCGCCTAGCCACTATCATAATTCACTGTTATTAGTGTTAAAATGACATAAACCAGTCCTGACTGCTAGAATGTCTTTATTTGTGTCGTTCGGTGTACAAACCTTTGTCGTGTTTGATCCATTTTTGGATAAAAATCACCCTTCTGTGCTAGCTGCGGTGCCATGCTAAAAGCTAACTTCGGCGGTGGAGAGGGATTCATCACACGATGCTTAGGAATCTCCTGTTTGAAGGCCAAAATCACAAAATAATGCTAAATATTCTAAAATTGTTTTTTGATCTTTGTATACTATATCAGTATAAACGCTCAAGAGAGAGAGATAAAACATAGTACTAATTCTAAATGAGATTTTGTGCGGGGGATTTCATTCATGCTTCATGAACACTTAAATCTTATTGTGTCTAATTAATTTATGTATATGTGTATATATATATATTTTTGACTGGTAGTTCAGACTGGTACTGAACTACACAGACAGCACCCTACAGGCTATCATAACACACGGTGATGTAGAAAAAAAGTCTTTGCTAAAAATTAAATAAATAATCTGTTAATTAAAAATAATTGTCAACATCATAAATTGTGACAAAAGCAGCCATATACATTAATTTTCACTCTGTCACAAATTTAAAGAGTTAATAATATTCCTTTATTTAATCAGGTAAACCCCGTTGAGATCTAGATCTCATTTTCAAGAGGGACCTGAAACAAACTTCACTCCCCGTCGGGGAATCGAACCCCAGTCTCCCGCATGATAGGCGGGGATACTCACCACTGTACTAACAAGGAGATCTTTGTCAACTTTTTGCACAGAAAAATTTACTTTCATATTCTTTTGTATCCCTGCTTACCTGCTGAATATTTTGTCCCTGCAGAGCAGCGATACTTTGACTTTGAGAAACAACTGACAGAGAGCCAAGAACAGATCCTTTCTGCCACAAACGACCTGCAGATCCTGAAAGAGGAGAATAAAAAACTAAGTGAGTTCTCATTTATTTGTTATATAACCAATAAATCGGTTTCCTTACGTTGCTAAACGTTTGATCTCAATGTTTCTCTTTGTGCAGATGAAGAGCTGAGCTCTTTGAAAGGAATAGAGGATGAGACCAGTGAAGAAAAACGACCACAACAGGTAAAGGAAATGAACAGTTCCCAAACCTAATTTTATCCTCTCCTTGGTTGGTACTGATGGCTGGTTAATTTGCTTAATATGACAGATCTGCTCCTAAATATGATTAACATAATTTATTATTCCATTCAAAGTTATATGATCTATTCTTATCTCTATTTTAAATTTATTTTCTAACCTTTTTGTCAGTATGAATTAATTATTCCAAGAATATATCTATTTTAAACCCAAAATGAAATTAATTATGGTACATAAATATTTATTTAAAAACATGGGTCCAGCAAGGTAAATTCAGTATATGGATAATGTGGGTCATTATGCAAATACAGTAACACAGTTACTTACGGTCAGATGACACTTGAATGTACGTCAGATGTTTGAATTTGGTCAAATGAAGCTTTATTATACACAAACATGATTGTGTTAAATGTGTGTTTTTAAGGGTTTTTGTTAGATCAATAAAGTTGTTCAAAAGTTTTGGTTTTAATCACTGAAATAATAACAAATTAGATTTTTTGCTATTGTTATAGTACTGCATCTGTGTATTTTTTAATCTATTTTTGCAGCAAACCAAGGCAAAGTATGAAATTGAGGCGGAGAAGAGAGAACTGGAGAGGCTGCTGGAGAAGAGAACGCAGGAGGTGGAGAACCTGACAGGTAACTTTATTTAGGTCCTCGTTGAAATATTACAGAGCTCCTAAACAATGTGCTAATACGGCTAAATCTCCATTATTTTTTAGAGATGTTTTCTCATCTCAGGTTTTTGTTTGTAGCTGCAGAAGACTTGCCTTATTTCTTCTAAATTTGTGACATTTGTGTTTTTAGAGGACATGAAACGTCTGAATGAGAAGCTGACCGACACCAACAAACTAAAGATGGAGCTCCAGCTAAAGCTGGATGAAATACAGTCATCGACAGCCTCTGTGCAGGTCTGATAGCTTTTCTTCCGGTTCACAATGATGTACTACTTCATGCTGGTCTGCCACGTAAAATCCACTCGATGGCTTAAGGATGTTAATGCTTTTACAAGGCAGTTTACGAAGCCAAAGAGGCAGTTTTTCTTCTAAAAGATAATATATCACTGTAATTGTAGCACCGAGAGAAACGAATGGAGCAGGAGAAAGAGCTGCTGGAGAAGAAAGTTGATTGGTTAACTGCAGAGCTGTCGACCAAAACTGAGGAGTTACTGAACACCAACAGAGAGAAGGGGAAGGAGATACTGGAGCTGCAGGGCAGTCTGCAGAGCAGCAACGAGCAGGTGGCAAACATCTAA
Organism: Xiphophorus maculatus; assembly: GCF_002775205.1. Classification (NCBI taxonomy): domain Eukaryota; kingdom Metazoa; phylum Chordata; class Actinopteri; order Cyprinodontiformes; family Poeciliidae; genus Xiphophorus; species Xiphophorus maculatus. The sequence goes on from NC_036448.1 coordinate 10,423,109, forward strand.
ACACACCTGGGGATAAAAACACTGATATACTGCAGGCTTCTATGTTAGGGTTGGGTTTTGTTGTTCTGTTTAGCTTCTTAATGTCTTATAATATTTCTCTTCAACAGGTGAGCAGACTTGAGAGTCAGCTCACTTCTCTGAAAGAACTCAGCGAAAGCCAAAGTAAAAGAGCTGAAGATCTCAATAACAAACTGAAACAGGTAATTAGTCCTAGTCCTATATATGTACACTTATTTTTAAAAGATTCCCCTCTTATGTCAGCTTTTTTTGTATATTTCTTTTACCATCTGTCCCTCAAGGCAAAGGATGAACAGGTTGCTATGGAGGAGAAATACCGTGTTGAGCTCAATGCTCATGTCAAGTTATCATCACTCTACAAGGTCAGAACCACTTAAATCTTAAAGCTCTTGATTACTGATCACTGATTACTAAAAAAAAGAAAACTCAATGTGGGGTGCTTCCTTCTGCAGGGTGCAGCGACTGACATGGAGGCAAAGAACCAGGAGCTGAGCAGAGCAGTGGAGGAGCTTAGCAAGCTGGTCAAAGAGACAGGAGAAGGTAGAACCTCTGAGTATTTTTTTTACTTTAGCTTTCCATATGCCATTCATCTCTGATAATTCTGTGATTGACCGATGTTACGACTTTTCAGCTAACAAGGGTCTGGAGAAGAAAGTTTCAGATGCTGAAGAGCAAAAGGTACGAGTTCAGGCAGAACTTGGAGAGAAGATAAAGAAAATGGAGAAGGAGCTGGAAAATGCAACGATGAAGGCTGCTGGAAAAAACTGCTGTATGAGTATTCACTCACACACTTTGCAGATGCCAGTGTTCATTCTGTTGAAGATGGAGTGTAGCAATGGTAATTGTAGTGCTAATGTTCTGTGTTTTCCCCGTGCAGGCGGGTCTTCTTTGACAGAAGAACAGCTGGACTCCATGTGTCCATCAGCGACTGCCATCGCTGCAATTGTCAAGCCTGGCATGAAATTTTTCGATGTAAGAAATAAACCCAATTAACTGAAGTTGATTTTGTACAGTTTTGACTTAATTACTGCTCTAGTTAATCACCTACAAAATTAACTTACGATTATTTCACTAATCGATTAATTGTTTCAGCCCTACTTTGGCTAGAAATAAACATACATTTCTTTATTTTCAAGCACGGAGAGAGTTTGGAGTTGAATTTTTATATTCAGACACCACTTTTCTGAGTAAAACATTCCCCTTCTGTGTTTCCCTTAGCTATATAATGCATACGCAGAGTGTCAGACCCATCTGCAGCTCGAGAAGCAGGAGACGAGGAGGGTGAGCAAAGTCCTTGATGAAATAGTGCAGGAGGTGGAGTCCAAAGCTCCTGTGCTCAGGCGACAGAGAGAGGAGTATGAGAGCATGCAGAGGTCAATGGCTTCCCTATGCAACAAACTGGAACAAGCTCGAACGGTGCGTCAAGTTATTTGCGCATGAATTTATTCACTTAGTGGCATTAAGTAATGTCTTTCATAAATGGAAAAACATTTTATGCCACCAGGAGATCTACAGTCTGCAAAAAGAGAAAGATGAAGCCAAGCAGAGCTACGATGCCATGGAGAGAGAAAAACTAAAGGCTGAGAGGCAACTAGAGGATTCATCTGCACAGGTATCAGATATTCAGTGTGAATTCATAGCAGTAACCCAGATCTGGAGTTTAACGTGTTAACTTGCCTGGCTCAGCTGTGCAATCTCCTGGTCGAGTTGGAAGAAGCGCGTGGCAATCGGGTGTCCAAAGACGACGGCAGCTCCTCCGATATTTCCAGCACCTCGGAGGTGAACAGCTCGAGCCAGCTGTCGTTCCGCAGCGTGATGGAGCTCCAGAGACAGAACCAAAGCCTGCTGGGAAGACTACGGGAGCTGGAGGAGGAGAAGAGCAGGGAGCGGTCCAGGGAGGAAAACGCACGGTAAGAAATTCTGTCAGTAGATTTTATTTTATTGGAAGTGTTTCACAAACGTTCTAAAAGAAAAGGCCTTCTTCTCTTCTTATCATCTTTTATCTCTGGATATAGCATAACGGAGTTGGAGTCTGTTGTGGATAAACTACAGAAGGAGGTGGAGCAGCTGAGAGAGCAGAGGAACCAGCAGAAACAGCTGGCCGACTCCAACGCTAGGCAGAGAGACATGTTCAAGGCTCTGCTGACTCAGAGCACCGGCTTCAGCTTGCCTCCTCAAGGTGACACCAGAGCTCTGATAGAAATATCCATTATTGTCCCTCAGTGAGGAGACTTATTGTACCAACAAAGGGACAGACAAATGGAAGCATGTAGTCACAGAAAAAGAAAGATATAAAATAAGAAAATGTACTGAAAGGGCAAGTTTACAACTTAAATCATACTCGGATTAAATGAAATATGCAACTGGAAGTGTCTAATTAACAGAATGAGGTCATAATTGCTTGTTTTTGTTGACAGGTCAGGAGTTGATTCTCCGTCCTTCCGCCCCAGCTACTCGCTCCACTCCTCAGAGAGCCGCTGCCGCAGAGTCCAGCCAGACCGTTCACACAAAAGCTGCTCTAAAACAGGTTCGCATTTTCACAAGGCTTGGTTATTTCCCTCATTTTATTATTCTAACACGGTGAATGGATTACGGAAATCTCGTCCCAGTCTCCGCTCTGAAAGCAAGTCTGTTCACTTCCAGCTCAACGACTCTTTTGCCTTGTATAAGAAAGAGAAGGCTGAGAATGACCGGATGCTGAATGAAACTAACGACCGATTGCAGAAGCAGCTGGCGGAGCTCCGCTCCAGCCACGCCAAACTCACTTCTCAGCTGGACTTCAGTAACAAGAGGTTTGTTTCTTTTCTTAAAGTAAGCAGCTTTTTCTGTCCTCAACTCCTAAGATAAGTGTGCATCTATTTGTCCAGGTATGAGATTCTTCAGGAAACTGTGTCAGCTTACCGCAGAGAGATCAACGCACTGCAGAAGAGTAACCAATCAATGGCCGCCACAGTTCAGCGGCACGAGCATAACATCCATACGATGGTCCAGGACCTGAGGAAGGCCAATGAAAAACTGGCACTGGAACAGGTGAGGGAGAAGAAGAATATTGGGGATATTGTTTTAAGTTTAAACGTCAGATTGTGTTGGACCTTGGATGCTATTTTGTTCACTTCAGCAATAACCATTATCATATTGGCGTTTTCGAACACTTGATTTGAGATTAATATATACCCATGTATGTCTTGATAGCTTTGTTTTATTCAAAAAGATTCATGTTATGTTCAAATTTATGAATTTATAAACTAAAAAAACAGAGAAAATATAACTTGAGTCACTATAGAGACTTTATTTCTGGTGGGACTCCTCTGAATAATTAAAAAAAATTAAATTTCAGCTATTAATTGGTTTCAATTAAATCAATATTTTTGTATACCTACATTTGTCTTCATAAAAGGCTGACATCAACCAAGGATTATCCACGTTTTAGCAGAAAAAAAAAAAAAAAAAAAAAAAAATATATATATATATATATATATATATATATATATATATATATATATATATATATATATATACACACACTTTCATAACGTATACAAAAGATAGTGAACTGGCACTATCTTTTGTATTCTTTATGAGAGTATACATTTTACTTTTTCTCTCATCTGACTTTGCATTCATTCGTTGCTTTCTTTTTTTGCTTTATTTTTTATCAAATACAGATGGCTATTTTCTAGTTCTAGTTTAATAAGACTTTACGTTTGCCAGTTTACTTTGAGATCTTTTTTTAAAATTCTTGAAACGTGTTTTACCATACTTCATTGCTAGATTTAGTTTATATCAGTAAGTCTGGTAACATAGAAGTCCTGGATTTATTTCTTTAAGTCATCAGTTTATGAACCACTAACAAGGACTGCGTCTTTTTTTCCCTTCCCGTTCTGCAGGTGCGTGTGGAGAACCTGACTAAAGAGAGAGACATGTTGCGGCAGGCAGAGTGTCGGCTCGATAAAGAGAAGGAAGCTGTTCTGGCTGAGCAACGCAACCAGAACCTTCTGCTGACCAACCTGAAGACCATACAGGTATCCAACCAAACTGGATCCTTTTGGTTTCCTCTCTTTCTGTTCTACTAGCAGTTGCCGCTGAAGGCTTTTCGGTGACTGTTTAAAATTAAATATTACATTTAATTCAATAGATTTCTTGTCGATAAATACACATACATTTTCTTTTGAATCATCTAATTTGTCTTTATTTTTTTCAAGTTGGCCATGGAGCGTACAGAGACGGAGACTCGCCAGCGACTTAACAACAAAATAGAACAGCTGGAGGCTGAACTGGCCTCAATAAAGACCAAGCTGGAGGAAGAAGTTGCTCAGCGACACGCCCTCGGACGAACCATGGATGTACATAAAATATTTCTCTCTTTCTTGACATAGTTAAGGATTCTTAAGCACAGTGTAGCTAGATTTTCAAGCACTACTTACTATAAATGTTTTTATTCTGCTCGTCTTTCTGGATTCTAGGCCCAGTTATTAGAAGCAAAGAAGCAGCTGGAGACACAAAACATCTTGCTGCAGAAGACCAAGGAGCTTCTGCGTGGCTCTGAGCAGCAGGTGACCGCGCTGAAAGCTCAGCTGGCGTCTGCGTCTTCCTCCGAAGCCGCTACCGCCTCCGGCATCACAACCACCCCAATCATCAGATCTGCTGCCCTGCGGGCTCCACTCAGAGGTGCATATGTATGCACATGATACATCCAGCACTTAGAGACAAACCTTTGAGTTTTGGTGATGACGGTGTTTGCGGCTCTGCTCGTCTCCCATAGTACACTCCCCAGTGCCAGCAGCCTCTCCACAGCCCGGCCAATCAGAGCAGGAGCTTTCAGACCTGAAGGCTCAACTACGAAGTGCCGAGGAACAAAATGCTGAGCTGGCGGAGCAGCTGAAGAACGCTAATGCCACGGTTGAACAGTACCGATCTGTAGTTCTAACTCTGGAAGACAGCTTGAAGAAAGAAAAGGAGGTAGACGATGCAATGGTGCCAAGTTGGCTGAATATAGTAAAGTAAACACGGACATACTCAATGTTTCTGTCTTTTCTTCAGTCGCGCTCTCCTCTAGAGGTCCGACTGAAGCAGTCGGAGGATGTGCAGAAGCAGCTGGAGAAGAAGATGCTAGAGGTGGAGAAGCTGAAGCAGCAGGAATTGGAGGAGAGGAAGAAGGCTGTGGATGCAGTGGAGAAACAAGTAAGACCATCTCTGCTGCTACAGGAGGATATGAGGGCCCAGCTTCTCCCTTTGCCATTTTAAGCAGTGGAGGACCATTAATCTAAAGAGATGATGTCTTCCTTACACCGAACGAGATTTTAGATTAACTCAGTGATCCACTCTGATATTATGCAGAGTAACCGCACTAAAAGGTGAAACAAACTTCTCATTCTCATCAGTTTTTCTAAATAAAACTTCCAACAGTAAAAAACACTACTTAACAACTTTTCAGTACATTTTTTAATATTTTCGGTCAGAAAATACAAACTTTTTTAGATCTATTGATAACATACTCATTTACGGTGTTTTAACACCTCATAGTCCAGTAAACTACTTTTGTTACATTTTCAGCTGGTGTGATTCCCTTTCATACTGCAATGTGTCAAACAAACCAAACCCTTTGAAATTCCTTTCCTCTCCTCGCTTGTGGAGACGCTGCACCAAAATCCGCAGAAGGAAAAATAATTAAAACCTCTGAAGAAGACACTGAGTGCAACTTCACCACAAAATGTCAACAGAAATGGAGCAGCGTCAGATTTTAGCGATTGTAAGATTTTACTTTTGTCTTTGGCCAAAAACTTCAAGTCATTTCTCCTGCTAGTGCTAGACTGTCTGGTTTGTTTTTGTTTGGTGTTCACATTTGAATTCGAACCGGACCAGAGTTCACTTCAACTGAACCGAGACCGAAGTTTGTAGGTGGAGCAGAGTTTGATATTTTGGTCAGCGCAAGAGTTTGATTGCACATTCACACCTCGCCAAAATATCAGGACTTTCTAGACTAAAGAAGTGGAGTCGGATTAAAGTGGACTCAACAAGGTTGGTGGGAACGCACCCTTAAAATATTGAAGCTCACTTAAATTAATAAAAACACTTTTAATTCCTTAGTTAGGTATTTATTTGATGAACATTTTGGTATGTATTTTCTGGCCACGATTCATTCGGAGTGAGTCTAAACCTGATTTGTTTGTTGAGGTGTTGGAGCTGCAGCGCAGTCTGAAGGCCAGTCAGACAGAACAGCAGGACGCCCTGGAGAGAGCTGCCGCCGCCGTCACACAGGAACAGAAAGCCACACAGAACAGCCTGCTGCAGGTCCATTTTAAAGAAACCATCTTCTTAAAATTCCAACTTCGCTTGTCTAGAAATCAGGCTTTTACTCAAACTCTATTCTTCCCTCAGACTAAGCTAGCTGGCGAGGCGCAGGCCAAGTACGAACGAGAGCTGATGCTTCATGCTGCCGATGTGGAGGCTCTGCAGCAGCTGAAGAAAACATCCCAGCACGAAGCAGCACGCAAGAGGGAGATCGAAGAAGAACTGAAGAAAGCTACTTCCCTCCTACAAGTGAAAACTAATGTCTGGATTACAACGGAGAAGCGACTAAAGGTACGACCATCGTAAAGGTCTTTGATGTGTTTTTAAGCTGAAAGATCTATATTACATTAGCCTTTGATTGGTCGAAACAAATTTGCTTCCACTCTTTTGCAGGAAGAGCTATCCAGTCTGAAGTCTCGCTTTGAAGAACTGGGAAAACAAAATAGTCTCCTGCTCCAGCAGATGGATGAAATGGCTGCCAGGAGTCGCCAGCAACAGCAGCAGCAGCAACAGCAGCAGCAGCAGCAACTGGACCTTTCATTTAGTGAGGACGGAAAAACCACTGAACAGATTCTGGAAATCCTTAGGTGAGACCTCTACCACAGCTGGGGTCACTGCATCTGCTTTGACACAAGCATTGCCAATTAATTATGCAACTTCTTAACCAAAAGTAACTTTTTTGAGAATATTTGACTCTTTGATTATTAGCACAGTTAAGGTTAATATGTGGTCCAATGGATTTTTTTTCCATCTAAAAGGGGTTATTTGATTTTGTTTTTTAAAATTTATTTATTTATTTTTTACCTCAAGTTCCTTTTACTTCTTGATTTTGAATCCAAGGTTGTTGAACCGGGTTTGGATTGGATGCCAAATAAAGCACTGGTTTTTGTATATTTTGGGAATTGAAATGAAGGTATTATGAATCATAAACTGTGGTTTATGAAATTTTTCATTTCAGTCCAGATTTCTGAGGTGTTAACTGTTTTTCCTGTCAGTTGACAAAGTGAGAGAGCAGTGCTTTAATGATTGTTTTACTTTGTGCCAGGCAAAGGTTGCTAAGTTCAGTGTGTTTGCGTGTTGTTCAGGTTTGTGCGTCGCGAGAAGGAGATTGCTGTTGCTCAGTCCGAGGCGTCTGAAGGAGAGGCTCTTCGCTACAAACAGCAAGTCGAGCACAAAGACAGAGAACTGAAGGAGCTGCAGGAAGCTCTAAATGCAGAGAGAGAGAGGATGCAAGTACGAGACTGCAGGCCTTTGACCAATGCAGAAATGCCTTTCATGACAAATAAAGCTGGAATAGATGGTAATGATAAATGTCTGGTGGTTTAAACTTTCCCCAGTTGACCAGCAAGACTCTGTGTGAGCAGCAGGAACAGCTGAAGAAGATGGAGAGCATCAGCGCTCTGCAAGAAAACAACAGGATGCTGAAACTGGACCGAGATAAGCTGGAACTGGAGCTTCAGCAGGCTCAGGCTAAAGTAAGAACCAAGCACTAACTCTCATACTGTCTCTTGCTGCCTCTGGTTGTCTATTATTGGTATTTCAGTTGTACTGAAATATTACATTACAAATGTTTAATTGAAGTCATTTAAGTTGTTGATCATAAATGCTTTCTTCCTTTGTTCCTCCCAGGTAACAAAGCTACAGTCAGACATCGCCCCCCTGCATAACTCTCTGTCTATACTGTCGGAGAAAAATGGTTCCCTGCAGGCTGATAAGAGGCTGCTGGAGGACGACCTCAAACGCTGGAAGGCTAAAGTTCAAGTAAGAAGGAAACAGTTGCTCTTTTGGTGTTTTATCAACAGTGGTTCAGGCCTCAGTTGTAGAATAAGTTTTGTGTTATAATGTGGGAAAATTTAGGATGTTTGTCAAGAGGGAAATATTCTGGAGTGGTTGAATGCATCTTTAAATAGCAAACAAGTCTAGCTGCATTTTCAAATGTCCATCAAAGGCCTGACACCAACACCAGTGTTCAAATAGTTTAGCATTTGGGACTGCAAATATAAATACATTTGTCTATTATCGATACACATTACCATTATCCATCAATCTCCCCTTTGTGCTCTAAATTCTTATTGAATTGTTTTCTATGTGAACTCAAAGATTTATCAGGTAACAAGGTTTCTTTGTAGTTGCCACTTCACAGAACTTAGACATCTGTGGAAAATTATTATCTTTACATATACATTTGTGGTGTTTTTTTTCACTTGTTGTAGTGCACTGTGTTGCTGTCTCTGTCTTAATTTTTTTCAATTTGAGTAAATTTCAGTCTTTGTGTCCACAGCACCTGGTCAGCCAACAAAAAGAGGGAGACGCCGAGGAAAAACAGAAAATCACAGCTGAAAAAGAGGCACAACAGAAACGCATAGCGCAGCTAATTGAAGAGGCGGCTAAGCTTAGGACTGAGCTGGCCAGGTACAACACACCTCACTGCCGCGCTTCTTGGAGTTGCACTCAAACTGCAGCAGGAATACAAAGAGACACACGCTTTTATTTTTGCTACTCTGATTCTGTTTTGTGATTTAGATCCAACGCCGGCAGCAATTCAGCTCAAGCCCAGCTTCAAGGTCTCAAAGACTCTGTGGTCCGCTTGACATCGGAAAAAGACTCCTTTAAGAAAGACCTGGAAACTAAAAACAATGAAATTCTGGAGAAGAACAGGACCATCACTCAGGTGAAGAAGATTGGACGCCGCTACAAGACTCAGTACGAGGAGCTGAAAGCCCAGAATGATAAGGTAGGACGGAGCACTTTGGTCAAATAAAGTTTGATAGTCTGATATTAATTAATACAGAAATGTAAAACCTTTTTAGATGCTTATTTCCACTAATGCTGGTGCTTGTCAACCGGTTGTGTGTGAAGGATTAATGTTAAAAATTGATTCATTTCAGCCGGAGTGTTTAGAAATTGTTTTACTTTTGTGAACATCTGTCACAGCTTCACTTTTTACTTTGTTTCTATAAAAAAATCTAAATGTAGATCTAAATATCTAATTCAATTTTAATCAGTAGTGGAGTTAAAAATATGCAAATATGTTATTTAGTTTAGATTATGCCTACCTAATTTTGTGGCTTCAGGTTTTAGTCAGGGAGTAACGTCTCTAAAGCAGTGTATTGTAATTTTATTGGGACTTTTAATTGTTCTTCTTATTATTTCTGCTTAATCTTTGATCTATGTCACAAAGTAGAAACCTTTGACTTTACAGACCTAATGTTGAAGAGAGTGAATGAAAGATGCAGTGATTAATAATTAGTTTGGGTTCCAGACGGCTGGGGAAACTTCTGGAAAGAACGACCTGAAGAAGACCCAAGATGAACTACATACTCTGAAGGAGGAAGCTCAGAAAAGGCAGGCGGAGGTGAGTTCAAAAGGTGGATGTAATTTAAGAGTTTGTGAAAAAGGGAGCATCATTTGGAAGAAATATAACATACTGGTTAATTTTGTAAATAGTAAGCATTCCTCCTTTAGGATTTTCCTGAGCAGGACCAAGTATGTTAAAAAGTGGATGCATGGTCTGCTGAGTTAAAATGGCATTTTTAGCTTTAGACTAAGGATTTGATAAAGAAGGGTTATAACTTATGTGTAAATTTAGTCCTTTTATCCCCCAAACAGCTGTGAATACTATTCATTCTTTATTAGTATCAATAAATATAATTAGCAAACTAATCTGACATTTTATAGATGCAAATTCTCTATAAAATATAGATATTAATTTACAAATATTTAGTTTGACACCAGATTATGTTTGGCATAAATATGTTTGCGTAATTATTTTTGCGAGATGATTTTGGGTGAATCACAGTGACCTTTTTTTGTTTGTTTGTTTTTTTTCCCCCCATCAGGCTCAGAAGTCTCAGCAGGACTTGGAGGCGGCTCAGAAGGAACATCAGCAGAGCAAAGAAAAACTCCAGGAGCTCCAAACCCAGCTCACACAGAGCCAGAACGAGCTGACACAGGTGACACACACAGACATAAAGATGCTTTAGGGCTTGTTTGTATTATTTTGCTTTCCACTGTGCTCCAGTGGTTTGCACTGTTTCCTGGCAACAAGAAAAGCCTGTATTGTAATCCCAAACTGTGGTCTCACCACATGCAGTTTGCATGTTGTCTCCATGAATGAAATTCATTTTAAATGTGCGGTTTGAAAGCTTTTTTGAGCAGAGCACTAAGGTTGGACGATATGCAAAATTTTCCCAACTGATATTTGTTAGTAAAATAAATGATTATGGGCAATATATTCGCTCAGGAGACTTTTGGACTTTGTAAACATACACAGACTAACTTGAAAATTTAGAAGAAAAAAAGTCCAAAAATGGAGGAATTAGTTGCCAAAAAATACAGAGTTGCCTGTTTGGGATTACTTTGGCTAAAAGAGGTAAACCACAAGATGTAGCTAAAGTGGATGCTAGTTTCAGCAAAGGACTCGTAACTGCAAGAGCGTTACAATTAAAGGTGTTCATGCTTATTTTCCTTGTCAAACCATATCCAAAATAAAAATCCTATTTGCCTTTTTTTGGCTAATTCCGTATAGTTTTTAGATGTTTCCGTCAAGTTTTTATTTTGAATGTGCCAGCGTGCTTAAAAGGACATAAAACTGCTGCAGAGATTGTTTTTTTTAATGGAAATGCACACATTCACTGAAGACTTTTTTTTATGTTGTATTTTTTCTTACTTGAATCCATAAACCAGGTAGTAGTAGTCTCTTGTTGCCTCTATTTTCCATTGTTTCCATTCCATTCCATGGTTGTTATTTAAGTAAATGTATTTTCTGAACATAGGATTCTGCCTTTCTGTTATAAATCTGAGTAAATAAATTACTGCTGCACTTTGGGGCACTCTGGTGGAAATAAAAGCTTTGCTTGCAGCTGCAAGGAGTTTGTGCACCATTAAAATGCATCTTTTGATTTCAATCAAGCATTGTTAGTGCCGTAGTTAAGAGCGTAACATCATAAGCCAAAAAGGGCTTGTTGTGACAAAATAAAACTTTGGCTTATTTACTGGGGAAAAGCAAAACCGATAAATGTTTTCTGAGAAGGAGTTTTTGTTTTCTTTTACTGAACTCATCTGAACCAGTTTTGGTTCAAGGTTACAGGTGTACGCCTGAGAAGTGCATAAACTGTGGCGTCTTTGTTATAAGCTTGAGAGAAACTCAAGGATGAGGAGAACGGAAAGGGAGGTTCTCACATTCTGAAGAGAATAAAAATTAATTGTATGTTTTTAAGTTTCACTTCCCCTTCTCACTTCCATCTCCAGCTTGATCTCAGAGAATCAATGATTTTTCATTTTACTCTGACTTTCAAATAAAATATGCAAATGCACATTTCTCTGATTCAGTTTGTCTCTTTTATTAATAAGAGTTTATTCAAAACAGGCTCAGCCCATTATCGATGGTCTATAAATGTGTCTAGCTTTATAAAGCGCTTAAGCGCAACACCATATTTCAACGGGATGTCATCAGCTGTTATCTCTAATTTTAATGGAAAGAAGCTGCTCAAAATCATTTTCTTCTTCTATTTTTTTACCTTTGTAGGCCCAGTCCCAGCTGAGTCAGGCCCAGACCCAGTTGCAGCAGAATCAGAGCCAGCTGGCCCTGAAGCAGAAAGTATTTGACCAATTCAAGAACCAACTCCAGCAGGTGAGATTAAAATTGTTCTAGGATTTTGCTCTGTTTAGTGACGTAAACAAAACATTTCTCTGTTTACGTTTGTGTTATGTAATTGTATTTATGCTTTTAATACTGCATATTCTTCTGTCCTGATTGTAGTCACAGATCAAGCTAAAATCGGTCCAGTCTCTGGCCCAGGCCCGGCAGAACCAGATGCAGCAGATGCAGGAGGAGCTTCAGCAGGCTAAAGAGGCCGTCCAGCAGAACGCTGCGAAAGAGAAGGAGCTCCAGCAGAACCACAGTCAGGAGGTCAGCAACCTGAAGACCTCTCTCAGTCGAGCCGAAAACAAGGTGAGACAGACATAATTTTTTCTAAACACACGGTTTCTTTTTTTAAAAGGTTTCTGATCATTTTTCTTCATCATCTGATGTCTTCACATAGGTGGCTGAGCTTCAAATCCAACTGAACAACCTGCAGAAGGTTAGGGATAAACTCTGAATACGTTTGCTGCTTCTAATATTTGGACAAAATATTTTCCAAATGTTAATTTAATGATGCATGTTTGTAAACAGGCAATGTTTCATAACTTAATTAAGCTTGCATCAGGAGTGTTTACCTGCTAGATCCAGTTGTACATATTGTGTTTATTCATTTTTGTACTTATTTTGTGTGTTTTAAGACAGTTTCTGAGCGTGAAGCAGAGATTATGAAACTGCAGGAGCAGCTAATTGAAGTTAAGCGTGCTCATGAAGCTAGCCAAGCAGCACTGACCAGCCAGAGTTCCCAGTCTATCCAGGCCAATGACTCCACAGCTGCTGGAGATTTCAGTCAGACACAGCATGATGAGCTGACCAAGCTCAAACAGGAGGTGCTCGCTTTAAATATTATGCAATCCATTCTTGATTGGTTTCTTCTGCACTTTTATGAAGACGTAAGTAAAAACAGTAGTTGTATTAATGTTTGAATCTTATTTAATCTGTTTCCTGCAGCTTTCTGAGAGTAAGAACAGAGAAGATCAGCTTAAACTGCAGATGGCTGAGAAAGAGGAGAAGACCAAAAAGGCCATTCTGGGAGCCAAATTAAAAATCGGCCAAGTAAACAGTAAGTTGGACCTGAAAATATTTTGACGATTTAACTAACTACATTTAGTTGTTTCATTGTTTTCGAAGTTTAGTTTCCTGTGTTGAGTGTCTGGATCTTTCACTTGCAGGTGCCAAAGAGCAGCTCAGTCAGGAGAACGAGGAGCTGAAGCAGAGCAAAGAGGAGCTGGAGGTCAGGATGAACGCCCTCAAGTCTCAGTACGAAGGAAGACTTCTTCGAATGGACAGAGAGCTGAGAGAACTGAGAGAGACACAAGCTCACTCTGACGGGAGGGAGGAAACTCAGGACCAGGGCGTAGCCAAGGTACACCATGGAATTGTTAAAATACTGCATCTTGTTTTATATGCTAAAATTAGCAGATTCTTCTATACACTTATTGACTTGATTTTTTTTTTTTTTTTTTTTTTTGTTGTTAATTTTACCTCCAACAGTTGGATCAGCCCAGATCTTCAGACCAGAGACAAATTTCTTTGAAAAGTCCTGCTCAAGACAGGGGAAGGTAACACCAACGTCAAGGACTTTGCTTTTGTTTTGAATGTTTCGTTGTTGTTTTATGCAGGATTAAAGCTCCATTTGGATTCAATAACGTTGTTTTTCAGGGATGGATGATAAATGATCTAGAAAAAGTAAATTTCTCGTTTCTGATTCAAATTGATTGTCTTAATGTCAATTTTTCCGTGATCAGCCTGAGCACCTCTGAGCCACCCACCGCCAACATTCGGCCCACTCCAAGCACTCAGTCACCCAGCAACAAGCCGAGTCCGTCCACCGGCAGCAAGGCCACCCCTCGCGCCAGCATCAGGCCCATGGTTACACCTGCACCTGTCCCCATCCCAACACCCACAGCCACAGTGATGCCCACTACACAGACGGAGAGTCAGGAGGGTAAAAACGCAGAAACTTTTAAAATAAAGTAAAAATGAACAACTCAAATGTAATTTTAGATGTGGGAGAGTAAAATGTGTTTCTCTCTACAGTTCTCATCTCTACAGGAGCTTCTGTTCACTCCACCAGCTCTTCCCTCATGAATCCTCTGACCTCCTTAACTCAGCCAACCAGCACTCAGGCCACAGCCTTTGTTCAGCCCACCCAGCAGCAGGCAGCCAATCAGGACGCAGGCTCCAGCATAGAGGCAGAATGTCCATCCACATCCTCCTCCTGCATGCCTTCAACAGGTGATCAACAACATCGCCTTCAGATGCAATTAACCCTGAAACTTGAGACATTACCATAAAGCACATAGGCAAAAACACAAATGTTTGATTTTAGTGTAAAAGCTGATGTTCACGTTTTTGTTTGGTGTAGCTAAAACTGGCTCAAAGCGAAGCAGAGAAACCGAAGAGGAGGAAGAGGAAAGTCGACCTGAGAGTTCCCAAACACCTCCGAACACTAAAAAACTGCGACTGAAACCAACAATCGCTCTGCAGGTAAAAGTAAACACCCAGAGGCTAAAACAACACAATAAACACCTTTTTTATTTAAATTTTTATCATTTGCCGTATTGCTCACTTTTTACTTTGTTCTATATCCATTTCTGTCACATGTTGGAACTTCTATTGAACTGTGAAAAATTCTTAACCAACTGTTGGTTGTCTGGTGTAAAACTACAAGTGCATAAAGTCTAAATTCAAAACTTAAATGAAGGCAATGCTTTGGCAAACTGTTCCTTATGCTTTGCACGGTTGGCTTTAGTTGAAACAGTGGAATCCTATTAAAGATCAAACAGAGACTAAAAATATTATCTACTATTTCAGTGCTCTCTTCTTTTCTGCCTTTGCTAAAGATTGTTGCTCTATTAAAAACAGTTTTACAGTTTAAAAATGAGAATTACCGCACAAAAATGAGGTATGTGTAATTTGCCTTGTTGCAGATGGAGGGTGATGAAGAGCTGGAAGGAGAGCTGGGGGACATGGGAGAGCAACAGGTTTCGCCTGATGACAGTCGGGTCGGTTCTTAGAGAGAAATGAAGCAAAACCATTTTTTAGAAAATAGATACAATACAGATTGTTGTAAGATTTACACATTATTTCTGACACACCATTGTAACTCCACCTTGTAGTAAAAAAGAAAAAAATCATCACAAGGTTTCCCCCAGAAAACTTGCTAGGGCAGTCATTCATCCAACATTCTGTCGTGTTTTTGAGTTAAAAATGTTTAAAGTTGACAGAAAATTTGAAAATATCACTTAATAATTATGTGAGTTGAAAGATTGGAAGATTAATACGTGAAAATCAGCTATAAAGTCTTAAAAAATACAAACATTTTTAAAATACTTAAATAAATAAGCAATGCTAAACTTGGTAGGGGCACAAGTAAAGCCTGGTAGCCCACCAGGCTTATAATACACTGGGGGAAACCCTGCATCAACTATGACCTCGGTAAATAATGCATTTTGTAGACGTTCTTTTTATTTTTGCAAAAAGCTTCTGCTTGTCGTATTAAAAAATTAGAATCAGCATCCTGAT
This sequence comes from Xiphophorus maculatus, assembly GCF_002775205.1. Lineage (NCBI taxonomy): Eukaryota > Metazoa > Chordata > Actinopteri > Cyprinodontiformes > Poeciliidae > Xiphophorus > Xiphophorus maculatus. Next base: position 10,438,587 of record NC_036448.1, read on the forward strand.
GAAGTTCATTTATCAGAATAAGAGTACCGCTTGGAAATAACAACTTGTGAGCAGGTATTACACACACTTTATATTAAGGTCATACTTCTGTTTAATTATTTTTTCATGGAAAGAGTAATTTTCACATTTTAAATAATACATTAATTTAATTAATATGACTGTACATGAGGCAGAAACATCACACGGATGTATACACAAACAAAATCAAACAAATACTACAAACCTGAATGAAATGACTCAAGAAGCAATAAGGCATAAAACAAAAAGTCCAAGCTTCCACTTTGTTTTTGTTACATGTAGAACTGTAAAGTTATATATACACAGTACAAATGTGTTTTAATTTGTCCGTGTTTGCTCTGCAGGAGCTCCCAGAGGAAGGCTTCCAGGTGTTTTCTGAGGAGGACGAAGGAGTTTCCCAGTCCGTCCCGTCTGACCAGGGCCCCCAGGGCTCGGCTTTAATTCGAGACGTCATTGTGATCGACACCGACAGCGAGAGCAGGGAGAGCAAAGAGGGGGACCAGAGAGTGGAAGAAGAGGATGAAGACGAAGAAGAGGATGAAGAGGAAGCAGAAGGAGAGCAGGTTTGTCTTCTTTTCTAACCAATTAGTGCTTTTTTTTTTTTTAGATGCACACATGTCTCTTCTACTAACTTTCTCTGTTCATCATTATTAGGAAGAAGACGACGAAGAAGATGATGATGGAGCTGCTGACAGCGGGATGAGAGGAGGAGAGGAGCACAACGAGGAGAGTCAGGAGGCTGAAGATGAGAGAGAGGAAGTCGCTCCTTCAGGGGGTTCCAACGCTGAGGAGAATGTGAGTGGCGCCCCCACCAGCTCCCAGCGCCCTTCTGACCCCTCACAGAGCGGTAAGCCCAAAGCCTACAACACCACTTCCTGCACACCTTTGACATCACCAAACCGAGTCGCTGTCTCCTTCAGGAGAAGGCACCAGTTGCGGAGCAGATCTAGGATCTGCTAGGGATTACCTCCACCACCCGCCAACCTGCTCCACTGCACACTCCCCCTGCTCCTCCTCCCTGATGCCCCGCCTCTCCCAGCCGCGCAGGCCGTCACCCCGGCTCTTCATCCAAGCGCCGGCACCTGAACTGGGACCCCCACACACACAGGTAAAACCAAAACCTATCATTCTATATTAAAAAAGGTTTGACTTGTGTGACAAGAGGTTTTGTTTGGAGTATGCAGCGCCAGTGGTGTGCTTGTTTCTCAGGATATTTCTTTTTTTTTTTACTAAAGGGAACAGTAAAAACTCATTCTAATTCTTAATGTTTTAAATCATCTTCCAAGTACTGAAGTATTTGCGATGATGCAATAAAAGTATTTTAAACTTATAAGAGTTTAACTTTCACCCTGCAACGGAGCTGCTTTATTTTAGAAGGTTACACCGCTATCATGTTGCATTTAAATAAAAATACAACAAAAACATTGCTGCAATCACAACATTGTTAATTTTGGAGCTTTCTGATATAAATCTATAATTTAGTTTTTAATAAACACATCTACAGTCCTGTGATAGAAATGTTTGGTTTTTCTTCTCGTTTTCTTCTTTAGAGACAGCCTTCTCAACTTCGTAGACCATCATCGGGTCGTGGACCTCAACTAACTCCTGGATTAGCCTCCATGGTAAGAAAATGATCATGTTTGATTATATTACTAGTCTGATTGACTTTATAGTTTATATTCAGCTTAATTAATTAAGGATCAAGCATAAATAGTTGTCACTATTTATTTAGAAAGAAGTTACCATTTTAGGCATTGGCACTTAAAGTCTGGCAGCACATGTATATCATTGTTTCAGGATTTACAAATGAATCAAATGTTGCAGCAGATACTGAATATTAATTTTACAAATTTTATCTCATGACGCTTTATGCAGATGCTCTGTCTGCCTTATTGTACTTTCAATCATCTTTTTATGTTTAATGCTTGGAGTGACTCCAGCTAACAGCAGTCCAAACTATTTTCTATGTAATTTGGAAATAATTATTCAAGCCACCAGGGGGCACTTATAAACATTTAATCAGACCTTAATAGTTATTAAGATATTAACTCAGTTCTGATACTGTAGAACACACTTCATCCCAATACACATGCACTACATATAACATACCTATATATGACAGGACTTGGAGGCCCTCAAATATGGAAAATTACATAAATACGCACTTTTCTGATATGCCAATATATCTGGCAATACAATCAGTGCTTAAATTATTTTAAAAATTACACATCGATGGCTTCTTCAGATGATTTTTGTTGGAATCCCCTCTACTAAGCTCTGACTTGTAATTTTTTACCTTCTTGGCAGAACATTGTGTGGAAACTGAATCACTTGTTTTGTCAGAGGATAAAATCTTATGGCTGATCAGTTTATGTGAAGTTTATCAAGCAGGTAATGGTGCTTATGTCAGCTGAGAATGTCTGCGTGTTTCTACAGCCGTTCTTTGATGACGATGACAGAATGGTTCCCAGTACTCCCACTCTGGTGGTCCCACACCGCACCGATGGTTTTGCCGAGGCTATACAGTAAGAGTCGTACACATCCAGTTCTTCTCATGGAGGAATCTCTGCAGGCGCTGCGCTCGTTTATTCTCCTTCCTTTCCAACAGTGTGGGAATGACCGATGCTAACTGTGTTTAATTCCTCAGTTCTCCACAGGTAGCAGGCCTCTCCACCAGATTCAGGTTCGGGCCTCCAGAAGATTTGCTGCAGCAGGCATCAGCTTCACATTCGGACCTGGGACAGCTGGCGTCTCAAGGAGGTGCAAACCACACACACCCCCACACACACACAGTGACTTCACCAAACTATTCCTGGCAATGTCATCTGATTTTATAGATATTGCTTTTGTACATGTAGGCTTGGGGATGTATGAATCTCCTCTCTTCCTGGCTGCTCATGATGAAGATGGCGGAGGGAGGAGTGTCCCTACCACACCTTTACAGGTGGCTGCACCAGGTGAGCCGACACATACCTTATTTTTTTTTGTTTGTTTGTTTCTTTGGCATACTCCTTTTTGCTAACACTCTTGTTTCCCTCAGTGACGGTCTTTACAGAGAATATGCCCTCTGACAGTGGCGACAACTTGGCCTCCCAGTCAGTTCCCATGGTAACTGCCTCAACTGGGATGGCTGCTGCTGCAGATGATGGAGATGAGGTTTTCATGGAGCACGAAGGAGAAGGGTGAGGATCTAATGCACCGCTAGAAAACATGGTGTATTGTTGTAAAAGAGGATGTAATTTAATACATTAACAGCTCTGTAAAGGATTTAAAGAGCTGCAACACTGACGCTTTTTACTAAAGAAATTATTTAATGTCTAGTTTTTCATTAGAATACATACTCATGTATTTTTATAAAACATAACAAAAGTACCAGCCATCCGTGCTACAAACTAAACTTTGCTCATAAAAGAGCAACACAGAGCAAGCCATTATTATTAAGTTATCATTTACCTCCATAGATGATGTCGGTGTGCAGATTTCTTGAATACAATGTGTTTAGTTAAATCAGGAGGAAAATATGTTGTTTTTTTCCATGGAACCTCCAAAATTTTTGTATCTGTATTCAGTCCAGATATTGACGTTTCTCTGGACAGCCAGATGCTCCTGGAGTCAACAGGACAGCAACGTGATGATGCCTCCCTGCCGTCTACAAGTCAAGATCCTGGTAATTTACTCCATTCAATAAGCCTTTAATCTTAAATCATGGCCTGGATTGTAAATTCTTGATTGTTGTGGTTTACCTTATTCAGTTAATTAAGCGTCCTCAGGTTTCAACCAACAGATGCTGTTGTTAGCAACATGTAAAGCTTGATATAATAAAACGGCTGTTCAAATTAAATAGTTTTGTCCAGGTATCCCATCCTCACTGACTGATTCTGTGATTGATTTAAATCCATGTCTGCTCCTCATTCATGTTCTAGATCTGCCAACAGTTTGTACAAGAAGTCTGACGATAAAATCGCCCTTACACACCAGTCTGTTATGCAGCAATCACACAAGGTATCTCACCAGGGTTAAAACCTTTCCAAAAAGCTAAAGCGTGGCATGTCTCCCCTCAACACTGATGAATTATAAATCTACTGGTCTGATTTCATGATGGGTAAAAACGCAGCACCTTGCCAACAAACAAACACTGTGAACGCCTCAGCATTGATGCTGGAACTAAAAAATGGCCTCCAGTCACATGAGCTTTTCGTCATGTAAAAGCTAACTCTGTTTGGGATAACAAAAACCCAGTGCCGACAGTCATGACCATTAATGTTCACGTTACACCTCAAGTAAAATTAACAACATTTATGTCACAAGTGAATTACTTCTGGCAGTTTTACAGCTTTAACGGCTGCTGTTAGAGTAATGGGCAGGTAGTGAAGAGATGAGTTAAAAACATGGATTGCTGAACCTACCAGGACATCACGCTGTAATATAGGCTCACGTTGGGTTTGTTTGTCTCCTATCTGAATGTTGTCCATTTATTTTTGCAAAATTCACCAAAATGCATCATTGAAGGGGCTATTTTTTCCAAAATGTTCACCCGGAGCATAATCTTCCCACTTAAAAAGGAGTGCCTTTAAATCTAGCCTAAAAACCCACCAGTTTAGAGTTGCATTTGAAACATTCTGATGTGTAACAATTTCACTTGTCAAAATATAATGTTTCAATTGTTGACTGTGTCCTATGATTTTGTATTTTTGTGTTTTTATGATGTAAAGCACCTTGAACTGCTGAAATGTGGCATACAAATAAACTTCATTGATCTATTAACCATTTTGATGCCCTCACCATCTAAACAGGTTTGATCTTGCAGCTTGTAGTCCATTATCATTATCTGTAGCAGGGACTCATTTGAAGACCAGAGGAGATCAATATTTTCAGCCATGACCCAAAAGTTGTAGTTTGCCTCCACCTTTGTGGCACCTTAATTTTTAAAAAACTTTTTAAAATTAAATAGGCCTTTTTTGACGGGCTTATCGTTGTAGCTTGATTATATGATCTCATCTCTTATCTGCTTAATGTTATGAATGTATTTTACCTTCTTGTGTTCACAACAGTTTTTACCTTTTGGGAAGCACTTTGTTGTTTACACCTGGAAATATGTTGTACTCATTTGCCTACTAAACCTGTTTTTGTTTGCTTGTCCCTTCACTGAACGTTTTCCTGTAAATTCTCACTTTTCTGTTTTAACCAGACACCAGCAGTGACAGTCAGCCTCGCTCAGTAACAAGCCAGCGTCAGACGAGCATCCTCTCAGGCAGAGGACGGTTCCTCAGTCGCACAGGTAAGGAGAACCGACGGCTTTCTAACCTTTGCTTCATGATTGTATTATGTGGCAATTAAACAAACTCCAGTGACTCAAGAGTACAATGATAAAGCAGTTTATTGATGTGCAACAAGCAGCATATATGACATGAACATGTTTAATCACAGCATGGGTCCGTTTAGTCAAAAAGATTTTCATCTCTCGTTTTAGGAGCATTTCCTCGAGCAGGAAGAGGCGGAGCCACATGAAAAGGGGGTGTGGCCTGACGCTGACATTTAAAAAGAAAACCCACTTAAACATCAATGTTCCAAAAAGTTTAAAGATCACATAAAAATGAGTTATCACAATTTTATAGGAGACGTACCAGGTTGTCTTTTCTCATATAAGACATGTTTGATTGTAAAATCCAGTGAGGTTTGGTGTAATTTGTCCTGTTTGTTTTTAGATTTTCAGACGAATCCTGATTTGTTTTTTATTTTGTTCTGTTTGAGTCTATTCTGCAAGTGTTTTTAAGAATAAAGTGGAATAACAAATAGCAGCAATGTCGTGTGATGACTTTCTTCTAAGTCTTTAGATGTTCTATAGCACAGGTGTCAAACTCCAGTCCTCAAGGGCCGCTGTCCTGCTGTTTTTAGATGTGCCACAGGTACAAAACCCTGGAATGAAATGGTTTAATGACCTCCTTGTGTAGATCAGTTCTCCAGAGCCTTGCTAATGACCTAATTATTCTATTCAGGTGTGGTGCAGCAGAGGCACATCTAAAAGTTGCAGGACAGCGGCCCTTGAGGACTGGAGTTTGACACCCCTGTTGTATAGGAAGACGGAAAATCGGATGGTTCAAATTTGATAACTTTTACATCATCTAAAGTGTTGAAAAGCAGTGAATTACTGCAAAAAGCATTTCTTTAAGTACATCCTGTTATATCTTGATGCAGAAAACCAGTGTTCTCTGCTGGAGGCGCCTATGGACAACGCAACCAGAATCTGATAGAATTAGTCGGGTGGTGGGGGTTCTGGTTCTGACCTGCCGGGTTGGCAGGATTGGTCGCCATGATGAGAGGGCTCAGGATTGGGTTGGGCAGAGGAGTGAGAGACGCCGGGGGGTCGGGTTTGACCAGAACTGGCAGGTCTCTTGTAATCTGAACTCTGAAATAGAGAGCTGTGTAGACAACAAAGAGTTCAGGATTACACGAGGCTCCGTAATGATTAAAAATGTGTCATTAGATGATAGTTCTGCAAAAAACAAACAAAAAAAGGTAATGTAACACTTTAAAATTAAAGCTGAAAAATTCACAATACATTGTCAAATTACATTACACTATTTTTGTTTATAAACCTTCAATATTCACTTTTTTTTAAATCTCCGTTATTTGTTTTTTAAGTACTGATCTCTCTGAATGCTTATAGCAAACAAAGGATTTTTTGCTTTGATATGCCAGTGACTATGGCACATCACTGCTTTTAATAGTCGGTGTCTTGAAACTATTCCAACCCAGTCAATTTCTCTGTTTTACTAGCACAAAACAAAAAATCAGGGTTTTTATTGTGATTTATTGCTCTATAGCAGCAAATACTCCCCTGGTTGCTCTGGAGGAGCTGCAGAGATCCACAACTAAGGGGGAGAATCTGTTGACAGAGTTCAAGACCCAGATCTTAGAGCCAGTACTTCAATGGAGTGGCTTAGAAACAAGGTTGTTCATGTTAGAATGGCCCAGTCAAAGTCCTAACCTAAATCATAATCTGCGGCAACCCTGTAAATTGATTTTTGCAGATGCTCTCCATCCTATCTAAGTTAATTTCTAGAGCTTTGAATGGCCGAACTTTCCAGACTCTAGATATGAAAAGCTGGTAAAGACTTGGTGTCATTGCAGTAAAAGTAATTTCTACCTGGAATGCTTAAAGAAATATATGCCACACTTTTCATCCTCTTATGTATAAAACGGTTTTGAAAACCACTTAAAATTGTCATTCCACTCATGTTGTGCACTGATTTGTGTTGGTCCATTACGTGAAACCTTTTGAAATACAAATTGTAAAAGGAAGTCAAGGGGGTGTGAAGACTGTTGAGGACTGTGTTTCACGTTGTGGTCTACATCCAGATCAGACTGGTACTTACGTCCAGAGAAGACAAAGTGTTGGTACGGGTTGGTGCTCTGGGGAGCGGGCATGGACAGAGCGGAGGTGACGGGGGACGGGAAGCCCGTCAGAGAAACTTTGATGTTGATCTCCCCGCTCAGAAGAACGTCTGCTGCTAAAATGAAAACAGCGTGAAAGTGGATTAAAGCAAAACAGATGCAACCTTCTTACTTGATTGCATCAAAATATCTGTTTTACCAACCGGCCTGTTGGGCAAAGTTTTTCAGCATGGAGCTTCTTGGCTGGTCCCTGCAGGACGCAGAGCTGCCTGGGAGGACGGTGAACCTCTGCATTATGTCTCCTAGAGGCCAGACAGAAACGACATTTATTAGTTTTAACAAACCCAAGCAGTCGCTGTCTGAAACCAGTCCATCTGTCGTATCGTCATCTGGACACGATGATGCGTAGATATAAATCTGTTGGATCCTCTTAGTGTTCACATTACTGTGTCTGCTTCCTGCTCACCCGGCTTGAAGAAGAAGATGGTCTCCAGTCTGTTCCTGGTGGCCGGCACCACCAGAGCAGCGCTGATGGGTCCTGTCAGACCTGGAAACTCAGAGGTCAAAGGTTTCGGGTAGCCAGGCTCCACCATCAGGTTCTCATCTAGACGCCAGTACTGGTCTCCCTAGGCAACGGACAAAGAGCTGATGAAAAACTCCCATCATCATGAAGTAAGCGGCTTAAATCAGGTCCGTCAAACTTATTTTAAATTTGGGTCACATGTCAAAAAATGTCTTTGTTTGTGGCAGAATGTAGTGATAAAACTACCTATTGAGAAATTATTAAAATATGAATAAATAGATGACTACATTTGTCGAGAACCTTTTGAAATTAAGCATTAAATATCTGCAGTATCTTAATTTGGCCATGTGGAGATAAAACTGCAATGATTTAATTGGTAAAATAATATTTTGTTTTAAGGATACATGTTGAGATAATTCAAGGCCATGTTCCATCACATAAAAGAACCAAAATTTTATTGATTATTAGTTAATTTGATGAGACCAAGGATTGGAAGCGTCTCGTTGGGTTCACAAAATCTGACACATTTTTTCATGGCATAAGGCAAAGATCATAACTATGGTCTTAACCCTTAATGTGAAATAAAATGTGTAATATTCAGCATAATAGAAAAAAGGCTGAGGTCGTATGAGGTCTTTAAAGCCAAATTGTTTTGCTACTTGGCTTTCAACAGTGCTAAACTGCTCTGATGTTAACCTTTGATAATACTGATATTTTGCAGGATTTGTCTAAGGCAAAAAATACACAAGTCATGTTTTGTACTATTCCTCCTGCCTGAATATGAATTTATAATCCAGATTGGACTCTTTTCTGATTCATAGCTCTTCTTGAGAATCTTATTTTTAATTTAATGAATCAAATATTCATAGGAGACAAACTCTTGTCATGATCAAACATGCTAACTCGAGTCAAGCAAATCTCAATCTCGTTGTAATCTGTTGATGACAATGACAAATAAATCTTATCTTATCTTAAAATAGGTTTTTCATTCAAGGTGTTGGATTCAGCTGAGACATCCAACAAGGTCCAGGTCTGATAGGATGTTAGATGTGATTGCCTCGTTTTGAGTTTAATACCTTGATAATGTAGGTGTTTCCATTGCAGTCCATTCGTGTGAAGACCGTATCGATGGGCGATGAGACCCCCAGAGTCTCTCTGATGTTTTGCGGCGGACCAATGGAGCCTCCGGCGGAGTCAACAGCCCAAAACAACTCACCTGCAACACACACACTTTACACACTTTTATCCACAATTACTGAAATCACCTGTTGATGATCAGACAGCTGACCTTTAAATATCAGTACGGTGCCATTGCTGAGAGCGGTCAGTCCGTTGATGGGGGATTCACTGCACAGGTCGGCATTCGACATCATTCCTACACAAACACATGCAGATAAATTAGCAAGAACCCATTAAAAGGGACACCTTGATAAGATCACTAACCGTACCTGTCCCAGGTCCTTCAGGGACTCTTTGTCCAACAGAGAGACCCAAAGCCTGGGCCACATCCAGCAGGGTGCTGGGTCTGGGTTGAGCCAGACCTCCTGATGGGAATAAAAGAGCAGAGTCCTTATTTTTAAACAACAAAAAGCTAATTACATTGACTATTAAACCATGAAGAAGTAAATGTGAGAGAAAAATCTATCAGTTTTGGAGGTTGTGAGCTTACCTTGACTGGGCCCAGATGGATTGAGGCTGCCTGGGGTGATCACCAGCTGGGCGTTTAGTTTCCCATCTGAAGCTCCATGGGTGGAGGAGCTAACAGGAACTCTGCCATCCAGAACCGGAGCACCGTTGCTGGGCCGGGGCAGGTGAACTGCTGAGAGCTGATGAGCCCCACCCAGAGAGGTAGACACTTGCCCGGGCAGCGGGCGTACCGGGGTGTTACTTTCACCTGCAAGACGGCGAAGAAATGAAAATATCTTTCAGCTCTGATCCAAGATTCAACAAATAAAACTAGAGATGGGATTTAATTCTAAATATTGAAGAGAGTTAGGCTTATAGATGTTTACCTGGAATGGCAGGATTGGAGCCCAGTGAGCCAGTTGGCAGAGGGTTTATGGGGCCGAATCTTCCTGAACACTGACCTCCAGGGTACTGAGGACAACGCCCACCTCTGCCTTTAGAGGTTAACAAGCAACAACACAGCGTTGATCACCATAGAAACGTGTTCTGACTGACGTGGCTAACTCTCAAAATGTTTGCAGATATCCACAGTGAATTCTCCTTTCCCTTTTAGACTATTTGTGTTGACTATAAAACAGATTAACTCCAAGTGATAGGATAAGCACAGCATAATTGTTTTTAATTTCAAGTTTATAATTACATTTCATTGACAAAAAATAAAGCCATTTTTTGACTTTATCACATCGATCTACCTGTGTACCATTCCTCACTCTCACTGTTGGAACTATGCCGACTCCTGCCTGGGTTCCTGTTTCCTGGTAAAGATGAGAAAACAAAGCACAAGTAGGTGAACACAACAGTTATTTGGTAGATGTAACATGTTCAGAAAGAACCTCTGTTATTCTTTATTCAAGGTCTACATTTTTACAAAAATGTGTTTTTGTCAGTTTTCTGAATTGATGCTTTTGTTTCTCTGAACACTGTCTGACTTCAGTAAAGTCCTATATATTCTCAGTGTGAGACTTTGCAAAGTATTGGGGGATAATAATTAAGAATTTTAATCCAAAATCTTAATTTTGGATTAAAATTAATCCAAATTAATCAAAATTAATCCAAGTTTTTTGTGGAAAACCTGCAAACTAATGACTGATAGAAAAGTACATTTTATTTATTTATTTTTTTAGTAAAACTATCGCCAACATAAATATTTCTACTAACTGGAGACTGTGGTCCTCAGAGGTTGGGGGCCGCCTTGATGTGGGACGTTCACATCGGCATCTGTGGAAACAAAAGCAGCATATTAGCAAAGTTTTGCTGATTCACCAATAATTCAGCAGCATGAGTTTACAATTCCTAGCAAAAGTATCTATACCTCTTCACATTTTGGCCCATCCAGCCACAAACCTCTATGATTTTTGTTGGGATTGAACTTTCTACTTGCCACTTTTCTATGAAGAGCAGGTTTGTTGTGTGCACAACTAAAAATTGTTCTGTCTGCAGTTTCCTCCACCTGAGTTGTAGATCCCTGCAGCTTCACCAGAGTTACTGCAGGCCTCTTCGCTCCTTCTCTGAATAATGTTTTTATTTTCTGGCCTGCTCATAGGGGTAGATGGCCATGTCTTGCCAATGCAACCTTCCTCCAAACTGTCTGCTTTGTCTTTGTTGTGCCACGAATGTTTTCTAATTTATATGTGAATTCTTCAGAACAGCTGCATTTACACTTTATATGTAAAAAAAAAAAATCAAAAGTGTGTCTTTTTTCTCATACCTCCCTATTATGTACTATAGTAAATTTTATGTTAAAAAAAAGATAAAAAGTTTGAGGTTTATGAAGAGTTTTGCCCCAAAGGAATACGAGGAGGTTCCTACCGCAGTGCAGCTGGAAGTCCTGGCAGCAGGTGTTGTATTGGACGCACAGAGGGTCGCACTCGCACATCCGACCTCTGCTGAACGACTCACCGCAGCGGCCCCGACACGACGGAGCTGAGAAGACCCAGAAACACGGATCAGCTTCCATCCGTCTGAGTCAGCTGGGTTGAATGGTTATTTAACTAACATGTTATGAGATCAAATGTTCAGTTCTCATAGAAAAATGTTATTCTGATCAAGAAACAGATATTGATGCGTAAAAGGCCTCTAAAATTATCACTTGAAGGTGACAAGTTTTCACTAAAACAAAGCCAATCCTTTTAAAGGAAGAGTATTGTGAAAGATTTAAACATTAACATGAAAAATCCACAAAATTAATGAAAAGGTCAATTGGTGCAACTAACTTATAAAGAGTCTAAATAGTTTGAAATAGAAACAGCTGTTTAAAATAGTAGTGAAAACCTTCAGTCAATATCTAGAAATACATAAACACAAAATAAAGAGGAAATATTAATTTAGGAATCTTAAATCCCAAAGAGGTTGGGGAGATTTTTAGATGAGTGGACAAGAAATCAAGAGAAACTGGCAATAGAAAGTTAAAATGAATTAACTGGAAGAAGACTGAAGGAAACTAAAACAAAGCATAAAAGAAGCGTAGCTATCTTTAGTTAAAATAATAGCCTTTTCACATAAAATATCTATCAAATTAGTTATGTTTTCAACCAAAAAGGAGGTCAATAAAGATTTAAGAACTCCTTGTGATGTGTATTTACGTATAACTTCCATCTTGAGATGCGTTGCTGGACATGAAGACAGGAAGGAATTGAACCCAAAATTAAATGTGGTGAGATCCAGATGCGACATTCATATTCATGATACAATATACTGAAAAAAAGTCTATACATTTAGACTATAAATTTTACTTTGACGTGTGCAAAAAAAAAAAAGGCTCTGGATGCAGTCAGTATCTTACTGGAGGTGCAGGTAGCCAGAAAATCAGGGCAACACTCTTTGTGCTGCAGGCAGCTGAAGTCACAGGTACACTGCTGACCTCTTGTGAAAACCTCCCCACAACGGCCGACGCAGCTGCCTGAAAACAACAGAGTTAAACATAATTCACAGCTTGGAAAGTCCTGAAATATAACAAGATAAATTATAAGTGAATAATATTGGGAAACATGATGTACAGATGAATATTAGATCTAAAATTCATTACACTCTTTAGGTCTTTTTTTTTTTAAACATCAGAAAGTCCAAGTTCAGTCCTGTGAAAGTGTCAGACTTACCTTGTGCAGCAGCAGCAGCATAGGTCGCAGAAAGGCAAAGCAGCAGAAGCTTCAGTTTGGTCATCATCTTCTCCATATTATGTCTTAATTAGAACAAAATCTGACTGGGACAACGATAAGGACACATAAATTATAACGATAGGAGGAAGAAAGTGATAGCAGAAAAGAGGTAACCGTAAATTACCTTCTTTATGTATCACTTCTCTCCTCCTTCTGCCACTGGGTCAGACTGTCGGACTTTTATATGAGGAACAGGATGACGCACCAGATCTGGAAAGCCACTGACACAGGACACTTTTAATTACCATCACGAACACACTAACACTACACCCTCAGACTAATTAAAAACTGTCTAGGTGTTTTTAAACGTCCTACGCTGCCGGTAATGCTTCCTGCGCTTGATTAGTTGACTGTGAGCAGAAAGTAAGTTATTTCAAAGTACTCTAATTCCTTTCATTGGTATTCATATAACAAAAGTTTAGGGACATGTTTTAAATGCCATTTAATACCTTTGAAGTACTTGGAAATCTCCTTGTCATTTTGCCTCACAAATAAAAACAATGAAGTCCCTTCATCTTTTTCATTTGAGGTCTCCAGTTACCTATGATCCCACTCCCAACTGTTGCCCTTGGGTTAAAATTTCCATTAACCAACCAGTTTAAATGACGAGGAACCAGAGCCAAAACTGAAATAATTTGTTTTCGAACATGTTTGTGGTGGACATTCGATTGTTCATCTCAGTTTTCAGGTCTTAAACATCGTCTCGGAGAGGTTGGCTTTTTTGGCGGAGCCAGAAATAAAAAATTGATTATTTTATTACATTTATTTATATAACACATTTTCTGCAACAAGGCAGTAGAAAGTGCTTTACATGAATTAAAAGGAAATACAAACAAAATAAACCAACAGAAAGAGTAAAAGAAGAAAAAGCTAATATTGTTGATCCAAAGTAAATAAACTATATACTCCTATTCAGGGTTACCAGATAAATATAAGTAAGTATCCTCTGGTCTAATTCCTTTTCTGGGTTGGGAGAAAAGGAGTCTAAAATTGCTAAAGTAGTTTTTCTGGGTTCCAAGTTCTAATCCGTGTTCTGTGTTGCTAAATAAGTGTAAGTAAGTAAGAAAGTATCCTCTGGACTTCTGGGATACTAGATAAGTATAGGTATTCTCTGGTCTTTCAAAGTGTGCTCTAAATTTGTAAAAGTAATGAGTACGCCACAGTTTCTAAGTAATAATAAAAGCTAAATGTTCCTGTTCTGGAAGAATTTTGTCTGGATTCTAAGTTCGTTCTAATGGGTTGCAATAATAGGAGTCTCTCTGCATAATAATCTAAAAAAATAATCTAATATTGGTCTAAATAGCACAAAACAGCACACAATTATTATGAAAAGTATCAGAAGTAATTAAAATGAAATTAATTCAACACAGATTGTCTGATGGTATTTGTGAGATATTGCAAAAGCAATAGAGATGCATTTATTGTTAGGTTTTTACAAAAAACAAATACAGAAACACGAGCTTGAAGAAAAGCTTTTGACTTTTAATCTGAGCCTCATAGCAACACATATACTAATTTATGAAATATGACTACATTTTATAGGCATGATTTCAGACCCTTTCTGTTAAAGAATAAACAACGTTTTCATGCTTCCTGCCTATACAATGAGAGATCACGCATAGTTACTAACTGGTCCCCCGGAATAGTTTAATTAGCATACAGTACAAATGTGAACTTTTATAAGATATAAACACTGTAGCTGTTGGCAACAGTTGCACACAGAGAATTTAATCTGGTCAAATTTCTAAACTTTTTTTTATATCAAATGGCTTAAAATTGTGCAACTGTGCATCTGGTAGAGCAATAGCGCAAACAGTGTGAGTCAACAGAACAAACACACATAAACACACCCACTTATTTCCTATTCACCTGCTGAACTCCACTGTGTTTTCTGTGTGTTTGTCTTCATATACGTCCTTTCTCGCAGTTAATTATGTCTTAATGAGCGCTCAGGGATGGGTGTAGTCCCAGCAGGGTTGTACTGTATTGGTCAGGCGGTCAGATTAAAGAAGCTCATAAAACGTTATTAACACCCCACACTATGACCATTTACAGACTGTGGGTCGAAGGCTGGCGGGCGGTTCAGAGCACCGCACATGTTGTAAGTGTCAAGAGACAGGACACCAGACAGCCATCGTGTGTTTAAAGTGAGTGACATGACAAGAAGAAGCACATTTAATTGTTTTAAAATGAACTACAAAGTCAGACTGTTCACTGCAGACATAATGTGCCTCATTCTGTCTGTAGCTGCTATAATAAGAGTCAACAGAATAACCATAAACTTACTTCATTCTGTTTCAGAGGTAGTAACTCTTACATTACCTAATGTTCTTGGTATCTTCCTCCCTGTTTCTGCTCTTTGGTTTTATAGTTGAGGTCACTTTCATGGTGAAGTTTAATTTTTCCAGTGCAGAAAGAATGACCTTTCTTTTGTTTACTAATGACTTCATAAAATGAGCACACTGCGACCGTTTTTATTTAAAATGTCCTATTTTATAACTTTATTTCTAATGTATTATTCTTGCCCAATTGAAGAGGAATTACCTAACACAATAAAAAATGTCTTCCTGGTGTGTTTTAATAGATCTTTAAAAAACTTTTTATTTAAACGTAGATTTTGCTTTTCTTTTTATTGGCTGTGAAAATGAGCTTCTAACTATATTTATGTAGTTTTATGCATTATTTTGCTACTTTACATTTTTCAAAACATCTTTTTTTGTGACAAACATTTTATTGCATCAGCATGTCACTGAAAACATCAAAAATCAAACTTTTATTAAAACAACATTTATTAAGTGAGAAAAAAAAATAATATTAAGATTTTTTTTTTTATTAGTCTGATTTCGGAATTATTAACCAGATAAATCGACCAGAAATATTTTGTGTAAAATGTATAAATCAGATGACACATGCAAACAAAGAAAAAATAAATGTGTTTATCCTTTTAAATGATGGAACGGCTACAACTTCACAATAGACAAATTATACAAACGTGGATGTATCTCTAGTTGGAGCATGTATTGTCTAAACCTTTCCTAAAGTAGAGTGAGGTATTTAGAAATCCAAGTGATGCATTTATTTTTGAGTTTGTTCATGAGTTTACCTTTCGCCAGGGACGGGCCGTTTGGTCTTTTATTAACTAAAGAAAACCTGAACGTTAATTTTCAAATCTTGTCAGAATTTCTTTAAGGTATCTAGATTGCATGTTTATCTGTTATGTCTTGTTAGTTAATTAATTGTCAGATTAGTGTGATTGCTAATAGTTCAGTTATTGATTCTTTAGTAACTACTTGAAATGTAATCATTCAGATAACAACTGAGGTTTTAGTATTACGAGAATAAATCTGCTTTCATAAAATATGTTTTATTCTTTTCATTCAACTGTGTCTCTGTAAAAAAAGAAAATTTACCCTTTCAGACTAACAGACCTTTATCAGTCAGAAAGATTTAAAGACTTGAGACCGATGAAAATATTTTTGTCAAAACACAATAATATAATTATAAATACATACTGCTGTCCCCTTTATTTATTTATTTATTTATTTATTTATTTATTTATTTATTTATTTATTTATTTATTCATTCTGAACAGAGGGTTTTCCAAAATAAAAGAAACCACATAAGACCGGAACACAAGAGTACGTTCTTATGTTTCTGACCGTACTCTTTAGGCGACGAACCAAACACCACCGTATCATGCTGCTGTCCTTCGTTTGCTTCTGAATTTGCCTCGGCTTTTGTTTATTATATTCGCTTCCACTGTAATCGACACATTTATGCTCAAGGCTCATCAGACCAGATTGAAAGCTGCATATTTTGTGGGGAAAAGAAATAATTTATTTAAACAGGTGGGTCTGCAGACTAACACAGCATGCTTGTTTACTGTGATTAATTTAAGATCACAGTTTTCATCCGAATAGTCCGTCGCAACGTCTTTGAAACAAATGAGCAAACAACTTCACTATTTTAGATGTTTATCGGCACAAAAAAATAATTTTAGCGTAATCTTTTAGCTTTACATTTTAATGTGTTTACTTAAATACCCACACTGCTGTGAAAGAGTTCGCTTAGATTATAATTATGGATCAATCATAAAGTGATTAATCTCATAAATTATGTTTATGCATTTTAAACAAATCTGTAGTTCAGGATTTTGTAGAGGGCATTAAAACATGAACATTATTTAGGGTTTCTGTTATATTTTACACCTTAGAAAGAAATTCTTCGCTCAGGTTCAAAGTCACTTTAATAATTAATTTTGTTTTTCACACGAAATAACAAACTTGTTTAATGCGGTTTTGAAGGTGAAAATGAGCTCCTTAACTGAATATTGAATGTACAAGTTCATTTTCTCTGCACTGAAGATGCCTTGAAAGGTTTTTAGAACAAATTAAAATACTTCAGTAGCTGAAAATGATATGGGTTTCATTATTTAATGCAAATTATCCTAAAGTTCCACAGTATTGTAAAGGTGCTCAAACAAGACAACAGATCAGATCCAAGATTGAATGAGGCCAAAAGCAGAATAAGTCTTTGAAGAAGCATTCAACTAAAAAAATAACATTATCCAACAACCTTTTTGTTTTCCTCTCTCTGCAGCCATGCTGCTGGTGGACGCCGGTGTGTACATTGGCACTGCGGGCGACCTGATCGACAGGCAGGCGTTGGACGCTGCGTCTGTTACTCACGTCCTGTCTGTGGACTCTGTGGATCCCGGGCCGCTGCTCCCTGCTGAAGGGAAGCTCTCCAGGAAGTGGATCGACGTTCTAGATGAAGCCGCGTCTGACCTCCTCAGTCACATGGATGCCTGTTTTGTCTTCATTGAGGAGGCGGTTAAAGCGGGTGGGGCGGCACTCGTTCACTGGTGAGGTCAAAGGTGAATTACTACACCTTTTCTCCTGCGAATTGTCATTAGATTCTTATTTTCTTTAAATCGAATCAAACACTCCCTGCTCTCACATCAGCGAGTACCTGTTTCTCTGTTGCTCTTATTTTTATTCACTGTTTTTACACACGTTCCAGCCAGGCGGGTCGGAGTCGCAGTGCCGCCATCGTAACGGCGTATCTGATGAAGAAACATCAGCTGGGCTTCACTGAGGCCTACAGCAAACTGAAAAGTCTCAAACAGGATGTCCAGTGAGTGCCTGCTCTGTGCCCATCGTAGAGATACAACTTTATTTGGTCAGGTTAATACTTATGAAATTCATGTCTAATTTCACACGAATGAACAAACTAATGTTTTGTTGTCTCGATTGAACCAATGTGAGCAACTTTTCTTGTATAAAACTCCAGAAATGTCCAGATTACAGTTACAGATAGGGACTCAGAGGCGTGCCTCTCCTTGTTGTTACAATGAGAGTAAACGGCGAAGTTAGTTTTCACCCAACGATGCAAAATTTCTGCTTCCAGTTGTTAGTTTCCAGATGTATGTTTTCAGGGTGAACAGTGGCTTTGAGGAGCAGCTGCATCTCTATGAAGCCATGCACTGCGAAGTGGACCCATCCAGTCCTTCCTACAAACAGTACAGACTGCAGAAGGTCACAGAGAAATACCCAGGTAGACCCAGATGAGAAACTCCTTGCATTTGACGCAGCTCGTCATTTTTGCGTTTGTTCTTTTTTCTCTGATTGTTCCTTCTCCCTGGTCTGTTCGTTTGAGCAGAGTTACAGCAGGGCGCTACAGAGTTGCCCAGGGAGATTTTTGCATGTGACCCCGCCCACTCCAACTCCTCTGAATTGTCTTACAGATGCAGAAAATGCAGGTAAGTTGACTTCACTCGCTTTCCTTCAACTTGCACATAGTTCAGTATGCTTTCTTAGTGAAACTGCTTCTGCTAAAGCGGCATCACAAATGCGCCTGCGTGTATGATGTTTCATGTTTATTTCTGCGTTGCCGTCCACTGTCTCTCTTCAGACGGACTTTGTTTCGCGGCTCCAGTATTCTCAGTCACTCTGTAGGAGAGGGAGCATCAGCCTTCAGTCACAAGAAGCCCAGTAACCTCACAGGTAAGAGTCAGTTCTCACTTCACAATGCAGCAAACACATCGTTGCCACCAAGCTGGATGCGTCTTTGTTCCTGGTCAAAGTGGGTTTCCGTATTAGTTGTAGCACTTGGGGGAAAAAATGCTTTTTATCCACGTTTCAGGACATTATTGGGTGGACATGTTGATCTTGGATTTTCTCTCTTAATCTCTAACGTGAATTGTGGTGTTTTTTCAGGAGAAGTCCAGTGTACCTCATACTTCATCGAGCCGGTTCAGTGGATGGAGCCGGCGTTACTTGGAGTGATGAATGGACAGGTAAGACATCCTTAGAGCCATAACAGGGAAAAAAGGGACTCTGACCACAGAAACATGTCTACTTCTCATTGGTAAGAAAGTGTTTAGAGGAAAATTGTCCAAAAATATTGAATTATTTTGAGTTATCATATGTATACTAAGTTAGTAGCATAAACATTTTTCTTACCAGAACATACATTTTTTAATTTGACCATAAGTTGCATTGTTTTCCACTCTGAACTTAGTGATGCGTGTAAAAATATGCAATAAATATGTACAAAAAGAATGATCTTTTGTTGCAGCAGCACAGAAATCTCACAAAGATTACTATACTGTTTATTCAGTGGGCAAAAAACTCCTGACAATTTCTTCTTTTTACTGAGCAAAAACACATAATATTTACTGATTCCTTTCACAAGGAACAACACAACAGAGGCAACATCACAGACAACATGGATAAAAATATATATATCTAAAGATTAGAAATTTTTTAAAAATAATTTCATATATAAAGAAATATTCTGGTCATTAATGTAATTTAAATATGAATCAAGCACTTTGTAATTATTATTTAACTTTTTTACGTCAATTGGAGTATCTGGGAACTTTGAGGAACTTTCTCCTCGCTATTGTAACGAAACATTATGCATCGTATATATAAGGTTATTGCAACGGTTTTGAACCACAGGGACATATTTTCTGAAATATCCTCCAGACAACTCAGTAGTTGTCTGGAGGATAAGTGAGCTCTTGCAGCCCTACGCTCCACCCAGAGCCCTGAGAAAAAATTGGCCAGAGCCAGGTTGAAGACTAGAGGTGACAGAGCTTCCTCTGTGCAGCACCCAGACTGAACAGTCTTCCTCTCTCTGTCAGTTGGTCAGTTTAAGTCCAGACTGAAAACTCACCTATTTCCCTTCAAAAAAGGGAAGAAAAAGAAAGAAAGAATTTAATTGATTTGAGTTTTGCGGAAATTGCTGCAGCTGAAATTAAGTATGTCTGGGTTTTCCTTTGTATTAGCATTTTACGGCCAACTTTACTATTGCATTTTGCTTTTCATCAAGCGTCATTTTATTTCTTATTTTATTTATCTCTTTATGATGTAATCATTGTGAAGCACTTTGGTCAGCTGAGGTAGTTGTAAATGTGTAAATAAACTTTGACTGGATAATATTCCTTGGACTTCACATAAAAAAACCACACCGTTTCTGTGTTTGTGCAGCTGCTCTGTCCAAAGTGTCGCTCCAAGCTGGGCTCGTTCAGTTGGTGCGGAGATCAGTGTTCGTGCGGCCGCTGGGTCATGCCCTCCTTTCAGCTGCATCGCAACAGGGTAGACGAGATCCGGCTGCTTCACATTCAGAAATAACACACACGCCCACACACATGCACACACACACGCCTCACTCGGGAGCCAATCTTGATATGGCTCACATTTGTGCTTTACATTTCTGTAATGGTAAAAATGAAAAATCCAAGAAAATGTAAAAATTTATAAGAACTATTTTCAACGAGTAACATCTATGCTGAGCATACATGTGACTGTAAATGTAATACACCTGCAAATATTGTATTTAAATAAAGAAAAATATAGTGGCATTCAGTAAACACATGTATGCCGTGTTCCAAATTATTATGCAAATTGGATTAAGTGTCATAAAGATTAATTTTTTTTTGTTGTGCTATTAAATTTATAGATGGTATTGTGTGTCAGGGCTCTTTGAATCACTATAATTAATTTCAGAGAGCTGGTTGATTAGTTTGTCTGGTGAGCTCAATTAAAGGAAATCTACTAAAGAAGGATGTTCCACATTATTAAGCAGGCCACAGGTTTCAAGCAATATGGAAAGAGAAAGAATCTCTGCTGATGAAAATCATCAGATAGTGTAGTGCCGTATGACAAGGTATGAAAACATTTGATATTTAAAGAAAACTGAAGCGTTATCATCGTACTGTGAAGAGATTTGTGGCTGATTCAGAACAAAGGCATAATGAGGAAGGTTTCTGTTAGACAAATTCATCGGATTAAGAGAGCAGTTGTTAAAATGCCCTTACAAAGCAGCAAACCGTTATTTGAAGCTGCTGGAGCCTCTGGAACCTCAAGGTGGAGGATCCTCCAGAAGCTTGTGGTGCATGAATCTACTATTGGGCCCCTAACCAGAGCTCACAAGCAGAAACGGTCTCAGTGGACCCAGTCGTACATGAAGATTAATTTTCAAACAGACTTGTTCACTGATGACTGCTCTGCAACCCTGGGTGGTCCAGATGGACGCAGTAGTGGATTGGTGGTGGACGGCCACCACGTCCCAACACGACTGTGCGTCAGCAAGGAGGTGGTGGAGTCATGCTCTGGGCCTAAATCATGGGGAGAGAATCATTGGTCGGCCCCTTCAGAGTCCATGAAGGTGTGAAAATGACCTCAGCAAAGTAGATGGAATTTCTGACTGATCACTTTCTTTCATGGTTCAAAAAGAAGAGTCGTAACTTCAGTAGCAAAATCATCTTCATGTATGACAATGCACCATCTCATGCTGCAAGGAATACCACTGTGTCATTGGCTGCTATGGGCATGAAAGGGGAGAAACTCCTGGTGTGGTCACCATCCTCCTCTGACCTCTGACCTCAACCCTATTGAGAACCTTTGGAGTTTCCTCAAGCAGAAGATCTGAATGCAGTTCATATCAAACCAGCAGCTCTGGGAAGGTTTTCTGACATCCTGCTAAGAAATTTAAGCAGAAACTTTCCACAAACTCACAAGTTCAGTGGAAGCAAGAATTGTGCTGTGATATCAAAGTAGGGGTCCTATGTTAACATGTACAGTAACTCGGTCTGTTAAGATGTTTTTGATTGAAATAGCTTTTGATTTTAGTACATGTGACCATTTAATGCTGCACATTCATAGAATGACCGTTTGCAGTTCCTTATAATCCATAAAATGTTTAGAAAATCTGCTGTGCATAATAATTTGGAGCAGTGCGTTTTGAGTTTGTTATTTTTTGAAAAAATTATTGTTCTTATGGGGAACTTTGTTCAGTAAAATTTGATTTATACTATAATAGTTCATGACTTGAAAATTATAATGACCATCATTTGCATTGACCATTTAAGAAAATCTCAGAAAATATCACTTGCATAATAATTTGGAGCACAGTGTAGATATTTCTTCAGTTGTGTGAATAAAGCTTTGACTTATTGATGGAAAATTTATCTCTTTACAGCAGCAATGTGATGTAAAGTGTTAAAAGTAAAATTTTTGCAGCTTTGCCACTTCTTTTCAAAACTGAAGGATCATCGTTATCTGAGAGTTTAACTATAAAACACAAAGCATTTTGCTTGTTTGCCAAAACGTTCATCTCATCCGACCAGAGCTCCTTCTTCCACTTAGTTGCTTTTTGAAGATGCTGTTTGTTTTCTAATGTTTTCCAACAAACCTCTGAGGCCTTAATAGAAGAGATCTATGCTAACGTTAGCTTAGCCACAGCACGGCAGAGGACTCTGTTTATCAATTAGGAGATTTTGGAAGGTAATTGTCGCACTAAAACTTTATTTTGGGACAACACAATAAAATGGGCTAAGTACACTTGCATAATTTAAATGTTTTTAGTAGAAAAGTAAAACGATGCACTATATGTTATCCCAAAAAAGTCCATCAAAAATGTTTGGTTGTCAAAATGAGAAGTAGAGGTTTTGTTTCAATCCACATTTCATTTTCTTTGTTTTTTTTTTTAATTTATAACCAAGTTAAAAGTCAGATGTTTTCTGAGATAAGTGCTGAGACATTTTTTACTGCTCTCCTGGAGTTGCAAATTTCAAGCATCTTCAGAAGACTTGCATACAAAGTAACTTTTTTATATAGAAGATGAAGACATATTTTACATCTATTTCAAGCATAGTTAGTTCTTTATCTCAAGTTTGGCTTTAAGTCCATGAATAAAACACTGACATTTCTGCCTCGTCTGTTTCCTTTTTAAAATAAACATGTTTTTTTCCCCCCCGCTTAGCAAAGAATCCACCTGCTCCCCTGGGAGACAAGAGCCCATTTCCTGAAAACTTTCAGCCCCAATCTTCTTCTATGGGAAGCAGCAGAGCATGGGGTGTTTCTGTTTTCATCCAGCCTGACAAGATGGCTCGTAAAAACTGTTAGCAGAACTCAGCAGCAGATCCATCACAAACACCGACCCAAAGCCCGGCATGTAAAGGCTGAGTGAACGTGGTTTGGACTCTGTGGAGGAGCTCCATGCTGTCGGAGACGCTGAAAAAGGACAGGCTCCCTGCTGTGTGGTCCAGGTACACGCCCACCGTGGAGGACTGGGGACCGGACACGCACGTTTTTACTCCGTCATGTCCGAATACAAAACAGTCTCTGTAGCACTCCAAAGCCCAGGACTCCTTGTTGCTCCCAAACTCACTCTGCCTTCCTGTTCTGCTCATCCTGCTGTACGCCACAGCAATGGTAACTCTCCCAGTCCGCTTCACCTCCCAGTAACAGCAGCCAGTAAAGCTCTCTGTGCTCAGGGCCTGAGTCCATTCCGTGAATCTGTCAGGATGAAGAGGACTTATGAATTTGTTGGTGCGTGTGACTCTCTTGTTTCCCAGAGACAGAAGCAGCTTTCTGTGGGCCGTGTTCGGGTTCAGGCTGACCGGATGGGAGCGCTGCAGGAAGTCCGCTCTGCTCTTGGGCTCAGCTGGTGACATCACCACATTCAGCTCCATCTCCATCACTGACGTCTTCATGGTTTCCTCATGAACAAAGCGCTTCAGTTTGCCTCCAGCTTCTGCTACCGCTGCTGTCAGATCCCTAAAGAAACACGGAGCAGATTCTTTAAATTTGAGCGTATCTGTGGTTTTGTCGGGTTTTCCCAGCAGCGAGAAGCTGTGGAGGAAGTGGATGTGACAGTCTGTGTGGGACAGCTGCTGGAGCTCCTCTTCTCTCCCTCTGAGCTCAGAGATCTCCGTCTCTAGTCTGGCTTTGTACTGTTTGATCTGACTCTCTGCGGCTTTCTGCTGCTTCCTGATCTGCTGCTTCACAACCAAGCTTCTTTCCTTCAACAGGTCGATCAGCTCAGCAAAAATCTCGCTGCTCTTCCTCACTGCCTCCTCAGCAGAGGCATCAATAGCCCCCATCTCCTGCTGAAGCTTCTTAATGTCTTCTTCTCTGTCTTTAATTTTCTCCTGAATCTCCTGGAGGTTTGAGTGAATCTCTCTCTGCTTCTCAGTCCTCTCCGATTCAGCTGACACTATGTCATCACCTTTATGCTCCTCCACTGAGCAGAGGCCGCAGATGCACGTCTGATGAGTGCGGCAGAATAACTTCATCTGCTCGTCCTTGTGATTGGAGCAGAAATCTTCACGATCAGAAGAGGAACAAAGCTCAGGTGCAGCTTGACTCTTTCCAAGCAGTTCTATCGCTTCTGCTAGCAGAGTGTTCCTTGCCAGATTAGGCCTGGATCTATCGCTCCGTCTGCATGCAGGACAGCTGTACGTGTCACTCGGCTCCTTTTCATTCCACCAGCGCTCTATGCAATTCTTGCAGTAGTTGTGCCCACAAGGAAGTATCACCGGATCCCCCAGTAGGTCCAGGCAGATCATGCAGCAAAATTTCTCCTTGAGCTCAGGATTTCCCTGATGAGCCATGTCAGCCAGAGTAAAACACGAAGGCGTTTAAAGCTCTCTGTGAGCCGACAGAACTAGAAGAAGAATTAAAACAAGGAATCCTGAAGGGGCTGAAGGTTTGATCAAGATAAACCTCATTCCAGACGGAGGAGCGGCGAGAGCTCTGTCAGTATGAAGTGCTGTACAAAGGTGTAAATGTTTGTGCCTCTTGAACATTTATTTTTCTATTTTTGTCACATTATAGCCCCAAACTTTTATTTCATTTAGGTTTTATGTGTAAGACCAACACAAGGTAATTTATCATTCCGAAGTGAAATGGTTTCTTTGAAAAGTGTGGAAACAAATACATTTGTCAACACACTCCATTGGTGTGATTTTAGATTAGAAATCCAGCCGCTCTGTGAAGATCAGAGAGATTTGTTAAAGAACATCACTGAACCAAGATGCAGGAAATGTTGTAAACACCCACAAGTTAAGCAGCTCTTCAGTGTTTGAACACACTGGTGTGGTGACAAGAGTAAGTCAAAAACTAAGGATTTGAAGTCTATCCAAAATATTTTTTTTTATAGAAGAATTGAAAAACATTTCATAACTGCACTTCAAATGATCTAAACATAATATAATGTTTCCCTATCTGTTGAAACATTTGTGTTAAAGGACAGAAAAAACTTCAACACATCTGTTTTTAAATGTTGAGATTTTTTTAGGTTGTTTGACTCCGAAATGTTACTTTGTCGTTAAACCAGTTCCTCACTGTTTTACAACCGCGTTGTTCTGTTCTCCAATAAAAAGAGACTAGAAATTCTGTTGAAAGTAAAGTAATTTAAAGCAATCACAGTTGAGCTTTCAATAACAAAGAAAATAAAAGATAACATCAAAGTAAGTTGTTAGTTTTTTAAGGACAATAAATTTAAAGTAAATTAATTGTGGGATAACACATTAACAAACCTAAGAATACACACAACTCCTAAAATACCACATGTAGTAACTTTACTATCTGTGGAAAGAGATATAAAATACTACAGTGTAGCACTAAAAGCACACGGATTCTTAAAGAAATGAACTGACTATGGGAAGTCAATAGTGATAAATCAAAACAAACTAAATATCCAAAGATCACAACTGGAACATATTAAAGACAAATAATACAGTTTTACTTTCAATTGCTGCAATTTATTAGCACAAAGGTTCATAGTTAAATAAAAATTACTCCTGGTGTTTCAGCTACATCCTAGACTGACGGTCCATGCAATGATTATGTAGGTAGAGAGAGAAAAGTACTCTGCCTTACTTGAAGTTTTATCCAATTCGTTTAATAAAACATTTAAAAACCTAAAACAAAGAAGCATAATATTGTTGAAAAACCTTGCTTTATTACAAGGTTTTTTTTTTCAGAGCATTTTTAAACTGTTTCAGTGTGTACTGTGGCTCCACCTAGTGGAGATGGTAAAATACATGTTTTATATACACCAGCTACAAACATTAAATGTTTTAAGACAGCAGAAGTCCACTTGGCTCTTTGCCCCTCATGGAGTTGCTGTTACCCTTTGCCCATGAGAATCTGGATTCATGCCTATGACTTTTTAACAGAAGCTCCCTCAAAATCCAGAATGATCCCGTTAACAAGAAGAAGCTTCCAGAAAGTGATGCCTGCCCTGACCAACATGTAAAGGTTCTGGGTTGTTTTGGGTTTTTCTGAGTTCTTAGTTCTGATTATTTGTTATCACACCTGAAACCCAGTCAGCAATATCTTTGAACTTGGCTCCTGTTTGCTCTGACTTCCTGTGTTCCCAGTGGTTTTGTAAGTTTACTTTTTTAGTCATCTTTTTTTAAATTATTAAATAATCACATCTACTCGACACCACTGCCTCATCTGCATTTGGGTCCAACTTCATCTCAACACAGTCATGACACGTTAAATGTATTTGACAAACACTTTTAAACGAGGATATAACTATTATGTAACTTAGAATGCAGTCCACTTGCCAGGTTCTGTCAGAAGGGGTAGGAGAATCTTGATGACCCAGGTTTCTAAGAACCAAAATAGACTGGGATGAAGATCTGACTGAAAAAAGTGTAGGAACTGAGGGTGGATATCAGAATGATGCAAAATCATTTCTTTTGGTAGGGAAACCTCCTGATACAATTCATCCATTTGCAGCTGCTCCGTGTGGTTGCTTCTAAACAAAGCAGTGGGCTTATGCACATATTTTCCAAAAACAGTGCTAGCATAACAATTCAGAATAATAATATTATATGAAAGTAAAGTAAGAAAAACCTTATTACTGAATTGTGAAGCAAACATTATGGTTGTTTGAACAACAGCAAGTTTATTCATAGCAGTCCAATGACATCATTCCTCTTATCTTCTATAACAGACGAACCTGAAGTGCTGGGCTAGTGAATTACAAGTGCATGTAATTGAATTAAAGAAAGTTCATGACGTCCTCGTGTTTTATTAGCTGAACTAGATCTGTTTATCTAAGCAGATCCTGAAAGCTCAGAAGTGTTGAAGATCCACGCCAGTGCTCCCAGTTGTATGGTACTGAATGTCTGCAGCATTTTGTCAGCAAATAAACCTGACATTTGACTTATTGTGATAATAAAATCAGTGATTCAGACACCAGATGTACTTGGAAAGAGAAAATGCAGATTTTTTTTCCTTTCACAAATGTTGTTGAAATACTTGAATCCATCATCTCTTTGTGATTTGACTATTAACCACAACTTTTTAGGAGGACAAGAATAATCAAGTTAACAGCACTTTAAGAATGAGTGTGATAACAAGGAAATCAATAAAAGCTTCTCCAACATGTTTTATTTACTGTTGCAGGCAAACAACTAGACCCACATTGATGTATTGGAGCGCTTGTGCTTAGCAAATCTCTGCTCTGAAATGTTTAAGAATAAGTATTTACCATAAATTTGCAGTGTATTTGTTATATACTTTCGAATCTAAAACACTTTTCTTCATTGAGTTTGACACAAAAATCTATAAAATACCTTCTAATGTGTAGTAAATAGTGAGAAAAGACATATTTCCAAATATGTCTTTTACGCACTGTAAATGTTTTTGGCATCAGCACCACCTTAGACTGGGACACGCATAAACAGCAAAACATACCAAAGGTTTATGTTGTGGTTGAAGTTGTTTTAACAGTTTGTGGTTTCTGAAACATTTTCTGAAAATTTGTAAAAGAAAATGTAAATTCTTCTACATTTTTGTGATGTACCTCCATGTTTGCACAGCAAGAAACTGCAAGGTTTGAATCCAAGTTGGGGAGTTTGTGTACTTTGGCTTTCTCCCATTATTGAAAATATTCATGTTCGGTCTGCCGGTCTCTAAACTGTTTGTGTGTGTGCATGATTATCTACTCTGTGATGGACTGGTAACCTGTCCACAATACCTGGTTAGCACTGGAGATCAGCACCAGGGAATTAAAAAAAATCTATAAATATTTTTAATAGACAATTCATAATTTTATTGATGTTTATTAAGAATCCTTGTTAACATGAGAGGTTGGAAAAAGTCTTCCTGATCTGATCTGGAAATGTGTTTATACTAAATTCACAAAATTTGGCGTAAACAAGATGAAAACCTGAATCCATCCTGCTTTACCTCAGAGGTTCAGGGTGGCGGTGGTGATGTGATGGTGTGGAGAATATTGTCTTTGCTCACTTTTCAGCCCGAAGTCCCAGTTACGTATCATTTGAATGGCACAACCCAAGGTTCAAGTGTGTAGACTTGAACCTAGAACTCAGTATGAACCAAAATCTTTGAGTAATATTTCTAACACTTTGTTCAATCTGTGGAATGCAGACATGAGGAGTTAAGACAATTCAGAATGTCAAAGGGCAACACAGTACTAGCAAGGTAAACCAGTATTTACACACCCTTTAATAGAGATATTGACTTTGGCTCAGTGGTAGAGTAGTCATCAAGGCTGTAGGGTGCGACTGCAGCTTGTGCTGCTGGGAAAGGCACTTAATGCTAAGCTGCCCACCTTTTGCTGTATAAGTGTGAGTGAATGTGTCTGTAGAGTGAAGCGTTTTGAGCGGTCAGTTTGACTGCAAATGTCCTATTTAAATTCAATCCATTTATTATTCTGTCAAATTGTTTAAATGTCATACATCATGACATTTAAACCATTTAAATGTCATGAAACATGTTTTTATGCCATCATCCGATTAGAATCTGTTCACTGAAGAATAAAAAGGTTTCGTGCTTGCTCTCTTAAATCCACAGATTCCTCTGGCACCGAGAGTCTGGAATGCTTTTATCTTGTCTATATTTTTGGCTGAATCTTTTAAAAACAGTGAAAGACTATTTTTATTTAGACTGTTTTCTGCAGAAGGCTCTTAAGCTTAAGAGTTTACATTTCTTGTCTCTTTAACTGCCTTTAAAATCGTCCGTCTCCTCTGTTTATGAAGGTTTTTATCTTTGTTTCTTACATGGTACTTTAACTTAAGCTCGGTGTTTGTAGTTGGACCTCTGCATGATGTATCAAGCTTCTGCTAAGGTTGACTACACAGCCTTTCATTTATTTAATTGTGCTGCTCAGATAAATCTTATTCAATTTTCCCCATATTTGCATCATCTTGTAACTTAAAATGTATTTTAAATAGCTGCTAAAATACATAACACACACATTTCTATTCATTAGGTATTTGTGCATCATTTTGCATAAACTAACCTGGTTTGATCATCCTTTTTGGGCAATGAAGTAGCTTAAATTTGTCAAATGTCAGCAATGCAATACAGTGATCCACGTTCTGAAACCTGATCCATTAAGGAGTTCCAGGTCTGGTGTGTTAACAGTGAAAGAGTCACATAATGGATCATGTGAGTCAGGTTTAATCCCCTTACCTTGGTACTCTGTGGTCTCCATGTGTCTTGGCTCGTGGGAACTTTGGACGGGAATTACACTCAAAAAGAAATCTGCTGTTCTTGTTGGGCCAAAGAGGAAAAGTGGTTATCACAATTTGTGGTCTCTGGCATTAAACGAGTTTTTGGCTGTCTTAAACAAAAGTATTTAAAAGAAGTGCAGTTCATGCAGTTTAGTGTGAGAACTCTTTCTTAGCTTTCCACATCACATTATTTTTGTTTCTTTTGCATTTTCTAGGCAACAGTCAGACTTCATAATAAGTATATTTTCCTCTGAGTGTGATTGAAGTGTGAATTAATACACATCGCCGTCCAAATATTCCAAGCTTTCATCTGATTCCTCGCTTTTATATGCTCAATATTTCTGCATCGTCTCCGTCTCCACAGCAGAAGCCAGCAGCATTATTTCTATCAGTGCCTTGGCCGTATTCGTCTCTGTCTGAGGTGCTCAAAGTGAAAAAACATATGTTGCAGCCTGATGTCTGGTTTGCACATTAGCTCTCTCCCCTGTCTCCTTCTCCTCCTCCTCTCATTCATCTCACATGTCCTGTTTCCCCTCTCCTCAATTAATTTTTCATTCCTGCCCTCTGTGCTCACTCTGTTCTGATCCGCTTTGCTGCTTTCTAGTATTTCCTCTCAAGCAGTATAGGGTCTCCATGGAAACTAAAACATTACAACACAAAGCTTTCATCCTTAAATTTATAAAAATGCTGAAAACATTTACAATGATTAAGTTAGACCAGGGCTTTCCCACAGTGTATCCCAGGCAATTATTTGCTAAATTACTCCACAAATGCACACAAAATGGCATCATTTATGCCTTCAGGCCTCAGAAAAATACTAACCAATGTAAAAATTTGTAAGCATCATCACTTTTGGGAAAATTTTCATTAAATTATGCCTACCACACACAAAAACGCAGGGTCGTTAAATTATTCAAACTCCTCTGAACGCATTTTGACTAGTTACTAGATTTCTTTGTAGCTGATTAACACACATATGAATTTGAAAATGTGGCATGCATTTGTATTGACATCCCTTACTCAGATATTCCTTAAATAAAATCTAGTGCAACTTCAGAGGTCAAACTAGTAAAACAAAATGTCTCAGTACGAATTCATATAAGTGCAGCTGAAAAAGTCTCATTAATCTTATTTATCAAACAGATAGAACTATTAAGAATCCAGCTCCATCAAATCCCTGCGATAAGTCAAAATGTAAATTAAATGATTTCAGGATAATGGCAGTCAGTTCTGAGCAGGATTATGCTGTTCAGATAAAAGGTGGAAATCTTTTGTATTGTGTGTAGTTGTTTTGGTAAAGACTGAAAGCACACATATGGAGGAAGATGATTTAACTTTCTAAACCCCACTGGCACTGACACACACCTGTTTCTAATGTTGAGCTGCATCTGTGGAACAAATCTGTACCAGAATCTGGAGAATCTGCTCCAAGTATTTTTTTTCTCTAAATAAAAAAACATTAACAAATCAATAGTTTCCCAGTGAGTCCTACATATCCATCAGACCTCATATACTTGTTTTTTTCTCAGCCAAAGAACCCAATGGTACTTTACATAGTCAAAAGCTTTTTTTTATATAACTTTACTCCATCAGTGACTGAAATGTTTTTCAAAGATAAACCCCCAAATAGCTTTTCATCTAAAAGTAATAAAACATGTTTTATGTTTGTATGATGTCTTTGCTTTCTGCCCTAAAGTCGCACTGACTTCACTTTGAGTTGAGAGTTTCAGGTCTAGTCTAGTTCATTCCCACACATTTCCTGTGACCTCTGACTTCTAGCTTCCCACTCAGCCTTATTTTCCCCTGCCGTGATATATTTTCATTCTTTTCCTTTCCCTCCACAATTTCTTACTCTAACCACCTCAGCCGCTCTTTGTCATTTTGCACAGTTAAATATAAATGACCTCTGGGTGACTGAGTGCATTCATGACCCGCATATCTTGATCCCCCATCATATCGTTCCTTTTTTGCCTCCAACTGTTTTTATTTTCCAAATTTAGCTCAGCGGCACAAAGGGATACACATTTAAACACCACTCCTTTCTTTGTTATATCCATGTGTGTGTGTGTGCTGTGATGCAGATGTTCTGTTTCTTTGATAGTACACCTTAAGTTTCTTATAGAGTGTCCAGATGTGCATGTGTGGTCCTGCTGCTCTCATGAGGTGGAGAGCTAATAGTTAAGGGACAGGCAGTTTTACAGAACACACACATGCCCCCATTGCGCTCGGCTCTAGGAGTCTGAATGAGCGTCTTTCTCCTGCATCCTGCTTGGTGGTCATTTACCGCACTCGCTCGCAGACCACCACTGAACCATGAAGCTTACGTAACTCTTGATGTCAACTCCTGAGGATTAAAAGGGCTTCAGTGGAACATTTCTGCAGGAATTCATGTGTTTGTACTTAACACGTGCATGTACGCTAGTCAGCCATTTTGAAGAATTATTTTCCCTCAGTCAGACACATAAAGTTTTTGCAATTTCTTTTCCACATTTTGCCTCATTGGAACTAAAAAATGTTTTTTGTTGGGATTTTATGTAATAAACTAAATGTCTAAACGCAACATAAATGTCAAGTTGTAGGAAAATAATTTATGATTTTAAAGGGTTTTTTTTTCAAATAAAGATATAAAAAGTGTCCCTTGTATTTGTGTCCCCCTAGTCCTTACTTGGACTAGGGGGACTAGTCCAAGTAAGCTTTACTAGAAGCATCTGCCACCAAAATTACAGCTGGAACTCTTTTGGGGTATTTCTCTCAGCTTTGGACGTCCAGAAAGAGAGCATCTGTGAATATTTGTTTTCAAATTACAGATAATGGTTTTAGGTGACTTTGATTAGGCCATTTTAACATTTTGATCGAAACTATTCCAATGTAGCCCTATATGCTTACAGTTCCTTTTGTGCTGGAAGGTAAACCTCTAGTCTAGTGAATTATTTTGACTCCACATGTCTGAAGCTGCAAAAGGATAATGATGTTATCCATGAAGCAGATATAAACTCCTGCTGCTTCAAACATTTTCTTCTGGTCAATCACTCACATCCTTTTCAGTCCATTTCACATTAAAAGAGGAAGTTAGCCAAGTTGAACCGAGCCAGGCTGGAGGGGCGTGCAAGGCCTGTTTGAATTACAAATGGCTACCCGTCACCCTGTTTGAATTTACATGAGGCTTTCTAACACATAAATGGCCTGGTCTGTGCCCCAAGCACTCCCAGTCGGACGTACACCAGCATCTGGGCTTATTTTCCACTCTGGGATTCTTCCAGTGGCTCTGCTGCTTCCAGGAAAACTAAATCAGCTCCTAAAAATAATGTCCACAACAGGCTGGACAGGCATGCAGATGACGAACAAAGAAAAAGAAACAGAGAAAGGCTGGAAAAGAACAGGTTATTTTTGGTCTTTTCAGACATTTATTATAAATTAACAAAGTAAAAAGTAAAACTTGCAGGTAATCAGTCGTGATTAACCTTGTCTTTACATTGGGTTGGCAAAGAAGTGGCGAAATTTAACAAATGCTATCTGCAATTTGGGTTTTTAAGGATTCACCAGTCTTTATTTTGGGGTTACACCCTTTATAGGTAACTTCATAAAACTTTATTCAGTCAGTTAAACTGAGAAAGCCAAAGCTCATAAACAAAAAAACTACCAGATGTTACAGGGCTAAATCTAGCCTTTAGGACTGGCTCATTTCTGCATGAAGGTGGGTAGTCGGGCGTAGAAAACCTGCTGTTTTACGGTTTAACTTTAGACAATAACTAACTTTGAAATTTTCCTGCAGGATTTTGCAAGCTGCTGCAAAGTGGAAAACCATTTATAGCTAACTTCACAGGGTTATCACTGACAAACCCTTAAAATGTGGAAAAAGCCAGAAAGCAGATGTTTTTAATCTGGAATCAGCTTCTGCATGACTGTTCAATGGCTTTGATTACAGAAAAAAAAATCAATTTGTATTGACGTTTAAAAATTCCTTAATGCTTTATTCACAACAGTTTCTACTCTTCTTTAAATACACGTCTAAACTTTCTGTAGTAGTTGTGATATCTTGATATTTAAGGGATCATGCATGCTTAATTTCTCAGTAAGTTTTTAAAGACTGGACGTTTCTGATTGGCAGATACACAAAGGCTGAGATAAATCATAGGGAGAACTTGTTTTTTAAAATTCTGAGCAAATGTTGCACTGCTGATTGCAGAAGAGTAATGTCAGCTGACTGATCTACAGTCATTAAACAAAACACAGTTGAATTGAATCTTCTGTTAGTAGCTTATTTCTTCTGTCCGCTAAGGCTGACCTCCTGTCAAACTAATAAGCGAAGATGACATCATAATTCATCTGGTGTCCATCATCCCATGCGTACAGCTTTTTGTCTAGTGGGTTGTAGGACACCTGGGAAGTGTGTGTGTACACGTTTGTGAACGCCAGGCTCGGCACGGTGTGTGTAAGCGTGTGCGTGTCGAAGGCATATGTCACATTGGCGTAGCGACGCTCCATGGAATCCACTCCATAAAGCACGCCACAAACCAGGAAGGTGTTGCCGTAGCGGCCGCGTCGGAGGCCCGTGCGGAAGGTGTGGATGGGCTGCAGGTCTCTGTGATGGAGCTGGATGAGGAGAATTACTTCCTGGTGGAAACCCTCCGTGTCCAGAGCGGGATAGAGCAGCCAGAGGCCGGACTCATCCACCGCAAACTCCACCTGGAAAATCAAATCAGGCTTTAAATGACTGAGGACTAAAAACATGCAGTAAAGAAGGTTAGTAACTTGATTTATTGGTACATTTTATCTCGATTTTAACAGGTTGGCGCCAATAACAACAGCGAGATTTTTACTTGCCCTGTGGTCTTTAGCATCATTGAACTGCATGTCACTAAATCTAGATGAGTGTCGCATTTTAATCCATTTAGGTTCTAAATGATGAATTCACTCCTCCAACTTAAACATTTCCAAGTTTAAGTTGGAGGAGTTAAGAACTGGAAATTTGAACCTATACACTCACCCTATGTCATCAGCACACAGATAAGACGATAAGATATGCTTTAGTGCTTCATTGTCAGAGCTAGGAAGAGCATAAACATATTTTTATATCTATGATATCAAGTGGCCCGAAAGTCGAGCTATTAAAAATCCCACACGGAGTCGTTGTTCTACTATTCATTAAATAAAAATAATGGGATCATGTTATACATTTAGCTTTACATTTTTTAATGAATACTCTGCAAATAATGAGAAATTCTGTTAAAATGTGGTATTTTCCCTCAAGGTTACTGAATCATACAGTAGAACCTTAAACAACTATATATGATACTATACTTTTCAATGATCCTGATTCATCTGACATCAGGTCAGGCTTACTTCTGTCTGAGTCCTGTGAGTTTGCTCCTCCAGGATGGCGTCGTGAAGCGTCGTCCAGGCAGACACGTATCTGCGTCTCAGGTCGAATCTGACCACATCCCTGCTAAACGCCCGGTTGTAGAAGAAAGCGCCATTAAACACGACATGGCCCGTTCCGGTGAAATCGTAGGGCAGCTTGTACGAATTACTCGGCTGGCCTGAGCACAAACGGTAAAAACACAATTCAGTAACTTCATGGTACTTTATAAAATCGCCAATCATTTATAGAAATCATTCAGAACATGCAAACTACGTAGACATATATTGCTTAGAGATGACATTCCAAGCATTATAGAAATGTTTCTCCAATTTAAACTTTTACCGTTTATTTTTGCCAATGTTTCTGATTTCACAGATAAATATCCACTTGATAATCTCCTAAAGATTTTATATTTATCAAACACAAATTCAAGGAAAATACAATCATTTTCTCGTTTTTTGCAACTGTATAGGAGAATTAAACAGGCTTTCTATGATCAATCGTTAATTATCTATATTAGGAGCAGAGACAGTAGCACCATGTCAGAGAGAAAGAGATCAGTGTTACCATTAAATTTTCCTAATAATCGGACAAATAATTAGCGTTGAAGTTTTAATTGGTATTTAGAATCTTATATTGCTAAATACATAATTAGTATAATTATTTTATAATAAAAGTTTATTAAATTGACTCTTGGAGGTTTTTGGTCTTCCAGATACCTGATTTAAAAGTGTCCATGTCTCTAAACTCCAGCAGGCTGTTGCCATAGTGACCGTTAGTCAGGTAGATGACCTTGCCGTGGCCACGGGCGTCTTTCATCCAGGCTCCATCACTGAGACCATAAGAGGTCTGCTGGGCCGGTTCAGAGATGCTCGCTACTGTGTCCTTACACACACCTGACAGGCAACAGAGAAAAAGAAGAGGGTTTAAAATGTTACGGTTTCAAAATCATTCAAATATTTCATCATAATGATGCCACTGTTCTTTTGTCCTTTATTCTGTGCTCATCAACTGGCTGCATACATTCATAAAAGACAAATTTAATCATTTTCAGGAATATTTCCACTCAAGAAAAACACAGTCAAGGAGTGCAAACTAGAGCAACTCAATCTGTCATTACTATTAAGGTACAGCTGCCTTTAAAGCTCCGTTGCTTGGCAAAAAGTTTTTAAATTAACCACTTAAAAACGATATATACATTTTCTAACCCATATGGAAATACTTCCGGTAAAGAATGTTGCAGGCAAAATGAATGCAACTTAAAAAAATATTATGTTAGCAGCAGAAGAAACAATTATTGATTTTTTTAATGTTAAATCAAAGCAATTAGATCCTGCTATGCATCTTTGTTTTAATTTTTTTAGTTAACATCATGATGTTAAAATTACCCAAGGTTATCATACTTTAAGAAAATCACGCTTTGTTGATACCGTATCGCGTGTCATAACTTTGATGTTCTCCCAAACATAAAAATTTGCCCACTGTTAGACTTTTGACATTAGTCTACACCATCACAAAATCAAAGCTTCGGGTTTAACTCTACCTGGCTTTTTTGTGGCCTTTGGTTGGTCAGCGGGGTTCTCCGTCCAGTTGAGGCGGCTTTTGGGTCTTGGTTGTGGCGTGGTGGGGTTTGCTTCACCGGGTGGACGGATATTGGTATCTGTGGTGTGTGGGGTGACAGGTGTGGTGGAGGGAAAATCTCCGTTCTTGGTTTGAAGCTTGGGTTTCATTTGTTGTGGAGTTGTAGGGTTGATTTGCTCAGTCACTCTGATGGTTGCAGGAGTTGACCTTGTTGTTTGCTTGCTGGTTGTTGAGGAAGCTTTTGGCTGACGAGTGGGTGAAGTGTAGTTCAGGCCCTCGTGGTTTGGCTTCAGAGGAAGTGACGGTTCAGGACTTTTGGTAACAGTTGGCAGCTTGTCAATTTTCAGCAAATCCTCTGCGACCTTCGGGATTAAGAATACTGAAAGACAAAGAACAAATTACATGACTGCTTTCCGAAAATGCTAGTGGTGCACTTCTACCATTACACTTACCGTTCTTTCCTCTTCCTTTCTTCTGGTCCTCGTCTTTCTCCTCTTTGTAGCTGTCTTCATCTGCCTTGTAGAAGGTCACTCCTCTAATGAACACAGTGTTCTTGTCTTTGACAGAAGCTTTAGATGCTGTCTCATTCTTGGTTAGCTGCTGTTGTACCCGGCCATCTTGCTGTTGGTTCTTTATTTGACTTTCAAGATTCTTCTGCAAGATAAAGTGTGGACTAAACGTTTTTGACTTTTCAGCCACAAAAATAAGACTTTTCTCAAAGAAGTATGTTACTTAGACTCTGATTTGATTGATTTTTTTTAACCTTCTTTTGGCTGCCAGCAGCTGCTCCAGGTCGCTCTGATTCACTGGTTTTCTTTTTCTTCAGCTGAACCTTCTTGTCTTTGTCCTTATTTTTCTCCTTTATGCGCTCTTTCTCTTTTGTTCTTTCAGTGAAATTCCTTGTAAAAACCTGGGGTGCGCAAACAAATTCACTGAAAACGTGAATCCTAATTATAATTATTCCACAATTTCTGAACATCTCAAGTTTTCAGGCAGTTTGCTCCAGAACTGAGGAGCATCAAAACAAAAATACTGAATCACTTTCTTTAATTCTGGACTTGGAAACACTGAGCCAGCGTGTCTCTGATGATCGTAGTGCTCTACGAGGTTCATGTTTGACAGAAATTTAGTACGTCTCAACACCCGTCAGTGCTTTATTGACAATTTGCAACATTTTAAAGTCAATCTTTTTAAACACAGGGAGACAGTGCCATAATGTAACGTCTGGTGTAATATCATCCATTTTCCTATTTTTTAAAAAGATGATAGTAAACTGAGTAAGAGACTTTATATGGTTATTAAAGTTTAAATAATAGCGGGCTGAGAACAGACCCTTGAGGAACTTAGTATTTTGGCACACCCAGATTTTTATTTGTCAAATTGGATTTGAACCAGTTTAGCACATTATCAGATATTTCCATACTTCGTTCCAGTTTACCAATTTGTATTTTTTTTAATCAACAGAGTCAAATGAAGCAAGTGACTGAAGTGCAGAAGTTTTAAACCCATCACTTTTAAGATGTACATCATTCAAAACATGTATAATGCTGGATGCAGCCTGACTCAAAAGAACTCAAGATATTTTTTTTAATAAACGGTTAAATTTATTCACAAACTGCATTTTCAAAGATCTTCACCAAAAATGTAAAATTGGATCTGGGGTCTGTTATTATCATTTATTCATCTAGATTTGATTTCTTTAAGAGATTTGATCAATGCTTGTGGAAAAATAACCAGATTAAAGGGAAATGATTTAATATCTGCAATATTTCAAGGCCAGCACACCTGGAAACTTCTGGTCAGCATCGTATCAAGGCAATTGTGGATTTTAGGTTATGAACTGTTTCTGTTTGTTTAACCCTTTAAAATGCTGTAATGGTTCTGGAGGCATCATAGGAAACTTCACCAGGCTATCAGGCGTGGAATCTCTGACCGTTTGCTCTCAAAAACATTAATATGCTAAATCATAAAACTGACCAAGACATGTAAGAAAACAATTATGTGATCCTGGTTTATCAATTTTGGTTTCCAAGTCAAAAGTTGCTGATTCATACAAAATCAGAAATACATGTATTAAAAAACATAAATAAACAAATAATTTAATTCCTTTTTTAAATAAGAAAATAAATATTTCATTACCTAAAATGCGACAACATAGCATTCCTCCAAAGTATGTTTGAATAGCAATAGGTTCTTGATAGGGTTTTTTTTTTTTTTAATTGGCGAAGCTAAAATTTCACAACTTGTCGGAGTTCTGCATAGACATATTTGCAGACAAAGAGGAGCTTTTTATCTTCAATACAAAATGCATATATTTTGTTGTAAAGTTTTGGCTCAGTATGTTGTTCTTTCAGAAACTGGCCCTTTTTTTTAGTCTGTAGACTCTAGTTAACTATTAGTCAATGAGTATTTTAATAATCGATTAAACTGATTAATTGTTTCCATATAGGGTCTGAATTCACTCACCTTCTCCAGGTTGTCCACCCTGGCCAGCAGTTTGGTAGTGACAGAGTTGAGCTTTAACAAGTCCATTCCATACATAGAGCCTTCTAATAAATCAATGATGGTTGCCAGCTTGGAAAAGACAAACACAAGACTAAATGTCAGAAGAAAGCATTGTTTATAGAAAACATCCTCATTCCTGACCAGTTACCAAAAGCCAGTTTTCAGTTTCTACCTTGATGTCATCTTTGCTTGCCTCCTGTAACTTTTTGAACCTGTACTCTCCCTCGCAGGGATTGACGGCTGAAGGAGGAGCCATGCACACACACTTCTTGCAGTCTGTCCCCTTGGTGATTGTTTCCACAGTGTAAAAGTCCTGGGAGAGCGATGCTGGATCGCTGTCATGAATGCGGCTGCAGTCAGAGCGCTTGACTGGTCGAACCACACAGCGGCACACACAGTCGGACCCAGACGACTCTGTTTTAACTTTGTCATAGTCTCCAAGCAGCTGAAAGAGAAGAATCGGGATCTTTTTCAGGATTTCCTTTCTGCTCCAGACAGTCGACATAAAGTGGAAACACCCATCTGTTAGTTTGTGCAAAATAATCAGAAAAATAAAAAAAACACCATTTGTCAAAATATAAAGTAAACAGAAGGATGATTGATGGTGTGCAGCTGCTGCAGAGATGAGCCTTTTGTGAAAAGATAGCTACAACCGTTTACAAACAGGCAGTTTTTTTGGTTTGGAGCTCCTACAGCTGGAAAGATGTTACATAACCAGCTGCCAGATGGATGGAGACGCTTACCATAATGTGAGCACACACACACACACACACACGCATACACACGCACACACGCACACACACCAGTCTGGTGTTTCCTATGATTTAAACTAAGGTTTAGATTTTGATTAAAGTACTTATAAAATGCTGACCTATTTTGCAAGTGAGATGTGATGAGAGTACAAATGTCCCCAAATCCAGTTTTGAATATGAAACTGGAAAACTAAAGCTTATGTCCTGAATGCACAAGTGCTTTGTTGTCTCCTGTGGCTTTTGTGTGATGAAGTAAATGGAAAGTTTTGCAAAAGTTACACAAAACCTTCAGAAAGAAATTGCTCGTTATATAAGATTGACAGTAAACTGATTCAGTGAAGAAAGAAAAAACAAACCATTGCTTGTGGTTCTAACTATATATAAACTCCTGTTTTTATGATCTACCCTTTTGAACTAGCCTGGCTCAAGATAACCTCAAGTTCACCTCATATTGAATATAATTTGCATGTGCTATAAAATAAAGTTTAAAACATATATCTCTTAATTAATTTTCGAAATGGATCTTGGTCTGGACTTTGACTGGATCATCATAGCACCTGAATATGCTCCTAACAAAGCAAAAAGTATCAAACTCTAGTGTCTGAGGACCAGTGTCCTGCAACTTTTAGCTGTGGCTGTGCTTCAACACACCTGAATCTAATATTGAACCATTAGTAGACATTTCTTGTAGCTGTATTGGGCCAGGGACACATCTACAGTTAGTAGGACACCCGTCCTTGAGGACTGAAGTTTGACACCCCTGATCTAAACTAGCCCACTGTGACGTTGGATGTATGTTTGGAGTGTTTTCCTCACACACAGCATTTGCATGTAGACCAAAGAGTACAGAATTAATATTCATTTTCTCTGACCAGATCACCTTCCGTCAAGTGTTTTATTGTACCCCCTACGTGGCTTGTGGCAAATTTAGCACACCTCCATAAAGATCAGATTTACTGGAGTCTATGACGTACAGCTAGCATGCCTCTCCCACCTGAGCTGTGTACTTCTCCAACTCCTCCAGAGTTATAGTAATTCTCTTTGCAGCTTCTCTGATTACTGCTCTCTTTGCCCACCCAGTCAGCTCAGGTGGGTTACCACATTTTGGTGGGTTCGGTGTCAGATGATGGACTGAGCAGTGTTAGATTCTAAATGTGAGACCTAAAGCTA
Source organism: Xiphophorus maculatus (assembly GCF_002775205.1). Taxonomy (NCBI): domain Eukaryota; kingdom Metazoa; phylum Chordata; class Actinopteri; order Cyprinodontiformes; family Poeciliidae; genus Xiphophorus; species Xiphophorus maculatus. Next base: position 10,479,526 of record NC_036448.1, read on the forward strand.
AGTCATCCTCAATCTTGTCTGTTCTGGATCTTGGTGCTCTGGGGTAATCTGTCTGTAAATTAGCTGACTAATAAAGTCAGCTAGCTCAACCGCATTCATTTACAGTAGTGATGTCGGAGTAAAAGGGGTGAAGTATGCCATAAGCGTTTAAATGGTAGGAAAAAAAGGACAGATCTCTTAAGTATTAGTTTGAGTTGATAAGTCACATAAAATCCTAATGAAATGCATTAAACTGAGTATATGATAACAATAAAATTGGCTATTCGTGCATTAAACACTGACCTGGCTTATTATATTCTCCTGGTTGTCCAGCTCATCCTCCAGAGGTGCATTGGTGGGCTGCAGACTCCCAGCTGGAGCGTCTCTCTGCTCTCTGTCCTCAACTCTCCCCGTGGACGGGGCGCCTTTGTCCGGCTTACTGAGCTCCTGGGGTCCAGTCAAATTCAACTCCTCCCGGTCCAGACTTGTATCCGCCGCCAGACCGTCGAGTCCGCGCACAGTACAGCAAAAAACTAACACAGAGAGAATGCGCCACATTCTCCACATAAACAGCCCTGTGTGGTTACTATTTCCAGGTAATTCTCAGGTAAATACTGCCAAAACAGCCGAGCGACTCTTACCTGTCTGAAGGCAATAAACACATAAATATAAGCGCGCGCGATAACTCTTTAAATTTGATCGGAAATACAATTTGGTTTCCAAAAAAGTGGGGTTTAAAGTGTCTTTAAATAGTCATTTTAGACTGAGAATCCTAATAAAACACACTAAAACTGATATAGAAAAGCAACTTATAAAGTTAGGCCTTGATGGACTGTGATATTTTAATAAAATTAATTCTAAATCTGTTTTTTTTGCGGCGTCTAGTCAGTAAAATGAACTGCCTAGGCGGTCCACACGGTACTGACTGCGCCTGAGAGGATCCAGATTGGACTTTTCAGATGGAACATTAGAGCAAATGTTGTCAGCCAATCAAAACAACTCTGTCATTTACTAGGCAACCAACAGAGATTCTGATTGGTCAGATGCGAGGAAGCGCGCCTATTGAAAATACATATTCCTGAAATCCTTCTTTTTAAACCTTTCCTTTCTCGAACAAAACCCAAACTCATTCAAACGAAAAAACATATTATAATGTACCTTAACAGAAATGTAAAAGATTAAAATATGAAACTTCTAACCGATTTGGGTACTACAATGCATATAAAAGCTTACACATACCAGTTCGTTGTGAAGTAAAAAACTAAAATAGGTTAAGAAAATTTTTTAAATATTTCATTTTAGTATATTTTCCACGGTTAATGTGACCCACATCCTGTAAAAGTTGAATAAAACAACCTTTTAGGAATTAAAATAATGAATCAAGAAATAATTAAAAATGTTATGCAGTAGTGAGCTTGGTTGTTATAAACAGGGATACTGCTGTGTTCTGAATTAACCACATTCAAAGAGAAGTCAGAAACCATCTGCCATCAATTAGTGTCTTTAATTAACCCTAAATTAAGTTCAAATGTCACTGAACTTTATTGTATTACACGCACCATTACTACATACAAAATATGTCAAAAATATGTCATTTTACAAAACATGTTGCATAAACTAATGTGCTTCAATTTGTATTCCAAATTAAAGCACAGAAAGTGACCAACAATAAAGTAAAAGAAGATCAAAATGCTTCAAAACTTTGATCCATATTTTAGTTCTTCGAAGCTCTTCTCAGCTGTTTCCTACTCCACATTGAGTAGGACTAATTTTCTACAGTCATATTAATATTTCTATAGCTGCATTAAAGTCAGAAAATTGTGCAAAACAATGTGTTTCAATTCACATTTTGCCAGCAGATGGCCCTGCAAAGAAAGCGGTGACATTTGAGTTTGATGCTCTGTTGACACATTTCACCTCATATTTAACAGCTCCGCCCAACTATACACACTCACACACACACCGAGTCATAAAAAAAAAAAAAACAGGAAATGAGCTGAGCTCAAACTTCTTGACACTTCAGGGTAAATCACTCAGTTGAGATGTGCCCCTGTGCACACAGTGCATACAAATTCAGTTAATGCAACTTTTGTAGACGAAAAAAGGAAACATACAGCATGGGAGCATCTTCCTCTGGGTTGCTGGATGAGGCCAAAATCAACCACATCAAAGGTAGTGAAGACATTATTCTTTCTGTATTTTCATTATCAGATGTTTATAACAGCATAACTGACTCCGGTGTTACGATACGATCTGCGTTGATGTATGGGATTTCTTAAAGGAAACAGCTAAACAAAAAAAGACAGATGTTACACAGAGAGCAGAGACGTTAGAGACGCAGGGATGTAAGTTTGAATGATTCAGATACATCAATTTTTGCTTCAAAAGCAGCAGTAGCTGTAGTTTCAGGCACAAAAACCACTACAGCTGTACCCGTAGCAAACAATATATTATATAGATCATTATATCTGTAGAAAACTACGGATTAAAAACAGGGCTTTCATTTTGAACTATGCATTGTATCTTCTAATCTGCGCAGTTTTTAGGTATATAATTTTAAGTTGATTATCTAACAGGACCTGAGCCTAATTGTGAAGTGTTAAAAGAGTCTCAAGCCATATAATATGAACTATAAACAGTCTGTGGCAAAAATTATTTCCCCAGAATGATGGAAACACTGCTACAAACTACTCTGTCACAGTTTTGGAGACTGCAGTGCTGATATTATATGAGAAAGTTTCATTATATTTGACATTAGTGGAAAGAGTTCGGGGGAGCGGCACACAGGAAATGTGGGCAGGGGTGTGACAAATCAGCAAAGGTCCCTACAGTTACACCAAGGACCTTGCAGTTGCATGTCACCCACTTTAACCACCAAGATGACTTCAGTCTAAAATAAATAGAGAAAGGGAAGATTTAGAAGCAGATTATTCATGATAATTTTACCTTAAAACGATCAACAAAGTACAAACCAATCCAACATTGTGGTTCCCTTAAATGTGAGTGCTTTTGTTTATTCCTCCATGTGTGCATTCCTATATGTGTTATCAGCTCAGACACATCCTGTCACTAATCTTCCCTGCAAACTAGAATGTAATTGCAGCTATTTCCAACTATTATATTATTATGGGTTGTCTGATCTTTCTCTGTGTATCCTTTCGTTTGGGTCAGTTTGTGAGATGAAAGTCAGACCGAGACAGAACGTGTGATACTGGCCTCACAGAGTAAACTTATTTTAAGCAAGAGGTTATAACAAATCCACATTCAAACAAATCACGAGAGCACAGTTTGGAGATCTAGCACATAATTCCTGGCAAGATCCACATAAGGATGTAGCTCTAAATTTGGGTTTCAACCTAAAAACTGCTGCTAAGACTCACATAGATACCGACGGGGCTCTGTGTAGGATTAGGTAGGAGCATTCCCAAAGAATTACAAAGTGTAAAAAATCAATATTATGTCAATAATAATACTAGTGTGTCTTAGAAAAGATAAGAAACTCTAAGCATCTGAATAACATCATATGACCTTTAGAACAAAGTAATCAAATTAAAAACTGTGAATCTGTCCAATTGAGAAAATAAACACTTCACTGAAAAGTTCAAACTAAGAATAAACTGATTGTTTAATCCATCCTCTTGAGAAAGGTTTGTATATAATTTGTGTTCATGTTTTTACAAATGAATCAGATGGAAGTTAATTCAGTAATCAAAAAATACTCACTTAAAATAAAATATATTTATTTTTATTTTATCTAGTAAAATAAATAAAATATATTGTCAGCACCACTTATTAACATCTTATTAACTAGTGCAACACATGTTGACAAGTTCTAAGTAGGAAAGCATCAAATAATTAATCTAAAATGAGTCGTATGTACTTTAAATAATCATTTGTTATAAGACTTCCTTTAAAAATTAATAGAGATTAACCTCAAACCCCAGTCCTTTGCACATTTATTTTTTGTTTATGTATACACAGTTGCTGTTTTCAAGTCTTGGTGCAGGTTTCCATTTATTTGGAAACCATCCTCATGGGATGCAATGCCCATGAGGACATTGCATCCGTTTCAATTTAGCTGTCTCAGCTATTTTTCCATTGCAACATAGTTGGAAAAGTCATGCCTGACCATGAATGCTAAAAGAAAATGTCCAATTCCCGTTATTCTCCCCCCCAAGAATTTGATCCACGACTGACAGTAAATTGAAAGATGAGTGGGAATATGATCAAATGAGTTTTAAAAGTTAAATGTCTCCCTGTCACGTTTGATTCTTCTTTGAAATTTTGCAAGAAAATCAAAATATGAACGGAGTGGCAAAAGCAAATTTGCAAATTTGTCTCAAACTTACTCTGAATGCTTACAAGGTCAGGCTTTTTTCATGCTTAGTGAAGTGAAGGTTTCATTAAGTTTCGCTGTTCAGTGACTTGTGGTGTATCCAGTGGAGGGCGCCGTCATGAACGATTACACTCTAATCATGAATTAGAATCACTCTAATCATTCATGAATGATGTTTAATTCATAAAAAGATATAAGAAAATAAATTTTTATTATTAATTAGTTGGTTTTGTTTAGATTTTTAAATGTCCTTTACCTTTTGAAAAGATTAAAAACAGACCACTGACCCAATCGATGGTTTGAATAATCATTCTTTACTTGAGACTGTATTGCACAGGGTTGACCTACAGGATGCATTTAAGGGCATAAATAACCTTTTTTAGTATTGTTGTCAGTAAGTGAACCCCTTGCTGAATTTATTACATACCATCTTTTGTGAAGGATCATAAATTTAAGAGCATAGCGTATGTTATTCGTTGCAGTGAGGCTGCCCATCTTCCAAAAATTTGATTCTTGAATTTTACTAAAAATTATGAGAGCAACGTCTAGTTTTAAATCTATAGATTGAGTCGATTAAATAGCTCACTCTAATCTCTAATGAGGACGAATCAGTTTGTTCAGTGCAGCTAATGGGACGCGACTCTACAATAACACAAGCTAAAACTCCATGAACCCAAGAAAAAACAGTTTTATATTTCTGTTTTATTGCCTTAACAGCGGAAATGTTGGAACGGATGTAGAAGAGCATTAAATTTGTGTCCGTTTATTTTCTTTGAGAAGTTTTAAACAGGAAACTGTTCTATTGTGAGGAAAAAATTGCTAGTTTTATTGCCACTGTTACAAGGTATTCTGTAATGTTGTAATGACAAAAAAAAAAAAACATTTCCATTAGCTTGTGAAAACAAAATTGATGCTATGAAGAAAAACATCTCTATGGCTTGACAATCCCATGAGGAAAATGTGCAGCAGGGCATCTCGTACCAATAAACTGGGTAGAAGAACCACAGATGTTTGTGCAATAATCATCTTATGATCCCAAAAAAGCAACCATTATTTACCAAAGTAACTATTTCATATTACCAGAAAACAAGTTTTTCTTTCTTGAGATCGTGGAAAAAAATTGGAAGGGCATTCTTCACTTCCCCAACAATTTATAATACTCTGTGTTTTATAGAGTTTAGTAAGAACTGAGTGATAAAATGTTGCTTGACCTTTTCATCTTTCTCCTTGTGTGTTTGCAGGTCTCGTTGACGGTACCTTTCAGAGCTTCAGTGGGTTTTACCGCCAGCAGTACTCCGTGACCTACCTTGGACACATTCACCAGGAGTTTCAGCCTAAGAAAGAGGGGAATGGCTTATTGCTCACACAAAAGGTAAGAACTGAAACTATGTAGATATCCAATCAGCACAACTTTAGGATTCATACTGGGTGTCCTTTATCTACGCAAGCAGTGCCAAAAGAAATAAAAATCAACCACAAGCAAGTGTTCAGAGTTTATCCATCTATGCCATGTAAATCCACGCTAGGTGCAGCTGAAGATGTGTAATTCTGTCTGTGTGTTTCTGTGAAGCCCAAGAATGACGGAGATGAGGTTCTGTACCAGGGGAGCGTTAAGATGTCCGCCTGGGATGAGCAGGGGAAGAAATCCAAGGAGAAATATGTTGTCTTGAAGGGAGACTACAAAGTGGAAATACACGACAGCACGGAGGTAAACCAGCATCGAATAAACCCTTTTTCTTGTTTACATCGCATCTGATTATGGCGTCTTGATCCTGGATATTGTTGTCCAGACTTTTAGTCGTGGATCTCCACCTAAGCTGGTCCTGCAGCCAGCAGGAGGAGTCGTGTTCACCAGTGAGGAAGAGTCGAGAGCTCACTTGGAGAAAATCTGTGCAGGAATACTCGATGGTACTTTATACGACACTTCATCCAACTCAGTAACACGAATAGCTTTACTGATGGAAAAACTGACTACCTCAGCCTCCCTCCACTGAGACAACTCTCTTAAATTAAAAATAAGAAATAAGAAATAGGGAAACATGTATTAAAACAATCACTTTCAGCCTAACTAGATTTGAGTAGCTGGAGGAAAGTAATTTGACAAGAAAACCACAATTGCAAAATGAGGAATCACTCAAGAATAAAAAGGTAGATGTAAATAATTTGAAACACAATTAAACAACACAATAAAATAAATCACGATAAATGAAGACCTTGCTGTCTGTTTTAATTTGTTCTTAGTTTACTGGTTGAAATCCTGATTCCAGCAGACGCCAGAATTATTATGTAGGATTTATTTAGGATTTAGAGCTGTATAAACCAGCAAAATGATCTGCAAACAAATCCTGACTGCATCAATTGTAACTTTGCTGTTTACACACCAGAAGGAAGAGGATCACAGTCCAGTCTTGAATTTGTTGCACTTATCGCGTGCGTTCCTGAAAACGTGGGCATGCAATCACCCTGAAACTTCAAGCTTGGCATTGAAGTCTTCGTCATCTTGTTCTTTTTTTAAAGAGGAAGCTGCAATGGGCAAAAATAATCCACACGTTAAAGCAGCAGCGAACACATACGGCCATCTTGTATATTTGAGACAATTGATAAAGTAGAAACCACACTAAGTTTGAAAAACGGGATCAACAACAGAAACATATCAGAAAACAGAAGCAATCACATTTTTCAAAAGGCTATTTTTTTATATATATAAAAAAACGACTCAGCAATAATTTTCAATGTAATTTGTAGAACATGAAGAAAACTAGGATATATTAAAGATAACATCTATTTTGGGGGCATAAAGTCATGTAAGCGAGTCTGAAAAACATATGAATGCTAAATTGGTCACATCTAACATGGGTTATGGTTTGTTTTCGTATTTTATAGATTTTAAATCCAGCGCCAGGAGTCTTTTAAAACCCTCTTGAAGTCATTTAAGCATGATATAGAAACAGGCTAATTCAAAGATCAATATCATCTTTTGAAAATGACAGATTTGTAACATGGATGCTTGTTTGTCCAGGAGTGAAGGAGGATTCTTCTTCTTCAGGGGCGTCATCTCCAGATATGTTTGCTGTATATCTGCATCTGCCGTACACAGGCCACACCTGCTTCCTGTTTCAACAAGAAGATGAAAGAGATCACTTCCTGTCTGTCCTCAGGGCCTGTATTAGACACCGCAACCTTGGTAAAACACTAACCTACAGGACAAATTAACAGTTACAACACGGTTCTGTAGGGGTGATAAATATACAAAATGACAAAATGTCAAAAGTGATCAGTTGTAGGAGACGTGCTGTGCAGTTTTGTAGCTAAACTCAGTTTTCTACATCAAGACAGACAACGCAGCACATAATAATTCCACTTTATGTCACGTTATAACCAAGAAACACGGCGATGTCGCCATGATGCTGTGGGGTTAACTTGACTATGAATGGAGCTACTTGTAGGGCAATCCTGGAAGAAAGACATTAGATTTCAACTATTTCATAACGAGTTTGATTTCTGTTTCAAGCACAAATATTTGAGTCTGCTGAAGAGTAGAGCTGACATCTGTTTCGAAAGCAGCAGCTGCATGCGCAGGCTTCAGCTTGTCACTCATGCTGTGGCAGTTGCCTTGGCGACAGATAAAAATATTAATGCTGCTCACTTCCTCTGTGGTTAGCAAGGATACAAACCAGAAGACAAACCCCTCTTCAAAGTTGTCATGAGGTCGTTGCGAAAGCTAGGCATGACATATCTGAGCAAAGACATCCTGAGCTGACAGGAACTAAGGCGTAAATAGCCACCAGTAGCTGCTGCTCATTAAATCGTCCAAAAAGTCACAATACATGAAACAGTGATGGATAACAATCGACAGATCGATATCCCCTTCAAATATCAGGGAGAAAATGAAAGATTTCTCCTTAAATTGATCAAAAAATGAATACAAGTCTTGGGGTATGAATGTTTTTTTTGTGTCCAAGTTTTGATTCATGCACAATGCCTGAATTGTAAGCACGTGTTTCACCACTGTGTTGATGCTTATTTTATTTTTAAAAATGTTATCAAAGGTTTCCAGTAAATAGGCGCTACCTTCATATTGTTTTTGCTGTTTAAGTCTGTGTCTCTAATTGTGTCTCTCCTGGGATTTTTTGCACACGCGTCATGATGTCTCTCGAAAGGTTGATAAAACCCGCCAGGTGAATGGTTTGCTGGACTTCTGCTTTCACGAAAACGATGACAGAATGGAAAGTCACGTCTCTTCTGAAATCAAAACTCTCTGTTCCTCAAAACACTGAAGTTTAGTAAGAAAAAAGTACCCAATGGCTTAATAGTAAAACGTTTATCCAAAGGAATATTATTGGTCAGTGGGGAAGGAAGCATTTAAAAATAGTAAGAAAAATGCTGATTGGTATATTTTGGTTTGATGTAGAAATGAACACATAGTTAGAGCTGAAAAGTGAAAAATACAAGAGAAGATATTTACCATCATATTTTCTTTTCTAATCTACACCATTTGACAACAAACAGAAATATGTCAGGCAGCAAAGAGAAGGCACTCAAAGTAGGACATTGTGGTTACTCATCACACCAAGCGCAGCGCCACCAATCTGAACCACCAGTTCTGCTTTGATTTTAAACTAGCTGAAATTTAAAGATTCAAATGTGTCAAACAAAAATTGATAAGTTTGCATTTAAGAGAGGATGATCATCATTTCCAGAAGTCCTAACAAAGTCCTTACTTCCCTCAGACCCCTGGCAGGATTTGCCCCACGAGAGCCAGGCGTACTCCCGAGCCCTCCGTCTGTACCGACAGGAGAAAGGCTGCTATGAATCCTGGGAGAAGCTGCTGGGCACCGAAGAACAGGTCAGCAACTTTACCCCACAGCTTCCTGTCTGCCTGTGAGCTGTCAGCAGGAGGCCTCACGTACAGGGTGTGTGCAGGTGCTGGCCCGCCAGGTGATGGAGGAAGTGTTGTCATGGTTACAGAGCCAGCTTCAGTCTAAGGTGAAGGGCAAGAAGACCGAACGGATCCGACAATGGCAGGCAGTAAGTTTTACTAACAAACCGAGTGTTTTGTGTGTTATTAGTCATTGTTTAAAACCAAGGCTGTCGCCTTGGGTAGCGATTACTCATTTCTGACGGGCCCTGACACGGTGATGTCAAGAACAATTAAAAAGATAAATTAAATTAAAAAACGTGATAGTGCTGAAAGTTCTGGTCAGAAGTGTCTTGTTGTTCTGTTGGTAAATTAAACTATAATAAGTGATCTGACCACGTTTCTGAACACTGAAATGGTGATTCGAGGCAAAGTTGATCAATTTGAAGGTATCCATTTATCGATTTTGTGCTAAATGCCAGCATGACTCGCAGTGAAACGGCCCACAGCATGACGCAGCCACTGAAATTTGCAACAGTTGGTGCAGTATTTGTAGCCTCACCATGACTCCACCAAATATTTTTCTTGTCATTGTGGCGAGGTAGCTCAATATTTATCTTACCTCATGGTAGTGCTTTTCTTTAGAACGAGTTTTACATACAGTATGGTCACTTTGTTGATTTAAACAGTTTGAACACAACCTTTTCATTATGTTTTTCATCTGAAATGGAACTAATGAATTAATTCTAAGCACAATATTGAGTTCTGACATTAAAATAATTAAATTATTCTAAAGCTTAAACCTCATGTCAAGTAACATCAGCAGCTGACTCAATCATGTCTCATTTTCCTATTAGTTACTTTTTTATTATTTTAAATTAAATGCTGTAAGAAATGATGTGAGCAACAGATCTATATCTGCAGTCTAACTTCTTATTGCTTTTAATCACAAAAAAAATGTTTGTGATCTGACGTCTTGGTCAGCGTGTGAGTAATTCACATTCAGCCACAAAACCGAGAATAACTCGTGTAGCAAAACAAAACCCATTTTTAAAAAAATCTTAATTTGATCTCCTGGCTTAAACCGGAACACTGGGGTGACTTTTAAAGATATGGCCTCCTCTTCTGATTCCAAATCGGTCATTGTCGTTTCTCAGAAAGACGCAGTGAGAAGCAAAAATCAGACCCTAAACTTAGAGGAGAGGCGTCTCATGCCTGATTTAATATTAGTCTGTATTTCTGTATATATAGACGGTTCAGGCGACCTACACTCTGGTGCTGGAACAGCTGACTGCAGGTTTGGAGGCGCTGAGGGAGGAGTGTCGTCAGACTGCATCAGCCAGCGCGGCGCTCGTCTTTTCCAACATGGACCAGATAATGACCTCTCAGGACTTCCTGGCCCAGAAAGTCAGAGGTAATACACCTCCATGTTGACGTCAACTCAGAAAATACGACGTTGTAACCACACGCAAAATACATGTCAGAACATGCTATCAATATGTTCTAATATATTCCAGCGTACATATGTGAGGAAGCGGAGAAAGTGTGCAGCGAGGCTGTGATGCCCTACATGCCCTCCATCATTGAAGCGCTAACCGAACACATCGGAGGAGGAATTCTGGGGATGCAGGACACGCTCCGAACCAAGATGAACTCCACCTTTACTCTCACAAATGGAAAGGTGGAGGACATACAAAAGGTGAATTCCTGCCTGAGTCGTCCACATTTAGTTTCTTGATGTGGTTTAACATGAAGGTGTGTGTGTATGTGGGTGTGTGTGCTCTCCAGATCTTGACCAGTCTGCGCTCCATCAGACTGGATGAAGACTACAGAAAGGTGGAGAACCTGAGCGAGAAACTGGAAAACTTAAAGCAGAGGTTTGGACTCGGCAGCGTCGAGAGGCTCGTTCACTCTGCACACCTGGAGATGGAGCAGGTGGGATGTTCGTCTTTGAGAGCAGCTGCAGCTGCGAAGTGACGTGGAGGAGGGGGCAAAAGTTAAAGGTCAGGAAAGAGATGTTCATTATATTTTCCATGCGTTTCTTGCAGCTACTGGACAGCGCCGTTTACACTTTGGGGCGGTTCTTCCAACCATCAACCAGACTGCAATCGTCTCAGGTTCCTGACAAGATGGAGAGAGCTAAAGAAAGAGTATTCAAGGTAAAAATGTTACCATGGAGTCATCCAGTGAATAATATAAGCAAATATTCAGGGTGGACACATGCAATTCTTTTAAAAAAATACCTTGATTGAAATAAAAAAAGACTACATATGCCTTGGGGAATAAAATAAAGTATGGAGTCAGTCAGGTCAATGTGTAACGTGAACAACTCCACTGCATTGGTGACCATCCAGGCCAAAAAGGTCAACTCAAACAGAGGTTTAGGTTTCATGGGAAAATATGCTAGAAGTCTAAATATAAAAAGGCTTAATGTTTGAGCTTTATTAAAACGTAATGTGAGATCTATGTGAGAAACTGTGCTTCCTGTGCGTACAGGACGGCGTCTCAATCCTAAAAGGAAGCCCCTTTCCCACAGACACAGCACTGCTTACGCTCTCACATTATCCACAGGGAGATAATACACAGCTACAAAAAAAGCAAGACTGTTTATCAATGCTGAGTGTAACTGTGAGATAAGTTAAACATATAAAAAATAAATTAATTAAAAAAATCCTGCACCATCACAGATCCTCTTCCATACTTACAGGTGGGCAAGAGGTGCTTTTCCATATGTTTACCTTGTTGCTAAGAAGCTTAATTTTATTCTCATCAAACCAAAGTACACACATCCATTTATAGTTGGATCTTTAGCCGACTTCACAAATGTATATCTATGGTTGTCAAAGAAACCCCAAGATGCTGATTCTTGCTGCTGTGAGATTTGGACAGTTTTTTGTTTTTTTCCCATGTCACCATCTCAATGATTGTGAATGGCAGCAAGATAAACACAGATCCTTGTCCGGTCTAATGGCCAGAAGCTAATTGCAATGGGCCCCTATGATATGTTGTCATGAAGTCAAGTGTTCAGTCAGCGTGTTAAAGGTTATGTGTGTGTTTGAGCAGCAGCTGGACTACGACAGCAGAGTGGTGCAGAGGAGGCTGTATCAGAAATCTCTGCTGGAGATCGCTCTGCCTTCTCTCCTCAGCAAGATGGACAGCAAGTACAAAACAGTAAGTGAGACTCATCGCTGGCTGGAGGCCGCCTGCCTTTACCACTCCCACTGCACTCAGTATAAATCTGACGTGTGGCTTTTGTTTGCACAGGAGCTCCAGCAGTTTGAGCAGTACATTTTTTCTGACTACAGCAGTTTTATTCTGGTTCACAATGTCTACGATGACATTCTGAGAAACATCCTCCAAAAGGAGATACACAGAGGTAAACCCACACACAGGCACACACACACACACTGCAGCCAATGCAACAAATAAATTCAAACCCTTGGTTTGCTGTTCAGGAAGAGGCAGTCCCAAAGCGTAACATATCTTTCCTCCTGCAACATGTCATTACTCAAGGTCCAGACGTGTCATTCAGAACACTTTGAGACACAATTGCACAGATATATAAGTATATAATCCCTATTAAAATCTGTAACCAGCAGAATAAAGTCATTACTGTAAAGCAGGGGTTCCCAAACCTCTCCATGCCATGACTCTCCAAACGTCTGGCTGCGGATCCCTTTTGCAATCTCACAGAGAACTCTACAAAATATGTAAAGAAACATAAACTTTTAGAACTTTTGTTTCCTCACTCTTATCTACTATTCAATAATTATTACATTTATTTATCAATCAGTCAATCCAGTTTATTTATGTAGCACATTTCAGCAACAAGCCACTTCAAAGTGCTTTACGTCAGAGCATAAACAGAGCATAAATACTTCGTGCCTTCTGGCTTTGATTGGCCAGGAGTTCTTAGAAGTTTTTTTTTTCCAGCAAAAAGCACAGGAAGCACTAGATTTAGTGCTTCCTGTGCAAATGATATTTCAGCAAATTATTTTAACTTATTTGTCAATAATTGAAAAACGTTAGGTTTTTTAAAAGTTATGGTAAGAATACTTGATTGAACAATTTTGTGAAATTTTTTTTCTGATATTCCCTCCCGCTTTCTGAAGACCCCCTGCAGCCCCTGACTTTGAACAACACTAGATTAAAGGATGTGATGACATGTTTGACATAATCAGTCTTTGACCATAAGCAGCTAATTACCATCATGTCCAGGATAAAAGATTATCTGACCTCAAGATAAAGACAATCTTGTCGAAGTGAAAATCAGGGTGCAACTTCTGTTCTACAAATATGCTCTTTTGGACTTTATATGATTCTAAATGCCTTTTGTTTTTATAGCACTCCAGGATGCTGCTTGTAAGAAGAGTAATAATGTCCTGCTGGAGACGTCAGATTTAGCTATTAGTGAGTACAGCCTGCTGGCACAGACGCCTCCTCGCTCTGCTCCTGACAGCCCAGCAGTTCAGTCTCGACACTCCTTAGAGGAGGAGCAAAGTGGCGATAAAGAAACCGCTCCTGTGGAGGAAGATCAGGACAAAATGCTTGACGTTTGCCCTGAGAGCGATGCAGAACTTAAGGACGACACCAAACGTGAGCCCAGTCCTGCTCGGTCTCCTGATCCGAGCGCTCTGCTTCCGTCTCCTGTGATTGTTGTGACGCAGCAGTTTGAGGAACATGAGAGCAACGAGGGTCAGAGCGCGATGGAAACCAAAGAAGAGAATAAAAGCGAGGCAGTATCCAAAGCACCAGATACAACAGCAGTCGAGTCTTCCAGTGTGGATGGAGCCGAAGCTCAAGAAGTTGATGCGGCTGCTTCAGGATCCACCGTCCAGGAGTCGCCTGATCCAGCTCCGCTTGTCCTGATCCAGACAACAGATGATGCACAAACTGAATCTACTCCAAGCGCTGAATCGACGCAAGTAACACCTGAACTCTCGACCTCAGGCCAAACTCCAGATCAGGCATCAGAGACCTCCTCTGTCCAGCCCGCGTCACAAATGCAATCGCCCGGCACAGAGGGTCCTGTAAAACTCAGCCTGGGGTCACTAAGTGAAGCGATTGCACCGTGCTCCATGGAGCCTGTGGTCCAGCAGACCACCGACAGGGCAGTGTACCTGACGGGCCAAATCAAGGAGAACTGGGAGGCAGAGAGAGCAAAAGAGGAGAAACAGAGAGAAGCGTCAGAGAATGACGAAAATGAGACCGGAGTTGAAGAGCAAGATGGAGGACAACGAGAAGGTGTAGCGCCAACAGAAGGTGATTCTAGCAGCGCCACTGTCTCAACAACACAGCAGCTGACGGAGAAGCAAGAAGTTCCGGATGACGATCAGACGGACGGCGAGAGCCCAGTAGAAGCTGAGGTGGAGGAAGCGGACCCCGCAGAAGAAAAGCAAACCCAAGAGAAGGAGGAAGATGTCCAAAGTTCAGAGTCGGACTCTGATCCGTTGGGCAGCGTGTCCATCATCAGAGATCTGGTGACTGAGATCATCGAAGTGGAGACGATCGTCAGCCCCTGTGAAAGCAGCAGCAGCAGCAGCCCGCCCCTCACAGAAACATCAGATTAACGTCCACAAAGTGTAAAAAGAAACAAACAGATGAATTAACATTGAAAGAAAAAACAAATTACAACAATACACTTATTTGTAAATTATGCATAGAGCAGAAAGGTTAAATAGGTCAAGCCATGCTTGTTTGTTCACAATTTATTCAAGAAAATTTGGAGGATTAAAAAATTTTAAAAAAAGATTTAATTCTGATATTTTGTTTATATCATGTTCTGTTTTTATACGGGTCAAGTTGCCAAATAAAACATGCTTAAATAGCTTTCTTCTTCCTCTTTTTTGTTTATTTTTATTCTCAGTAGTAGCTGAAACCACACATTCATTTTCACAATAACAGTAAAAAACGGAGCAGTAAGAGGCGTGCGGTGCATGTGAGGTTTGGGTTTGTACATATCAATTGTCAGGAAGGTAATTCAACATAACCTTTAAAGCAATTTTACTTTTTTTAATTTTATTTTTGAAATTGTTTTCGGACTAATTCCATGAGATACAGATTCTTTCTTTGCCCTGTTCCTATCACAGCATCGTCCCACACAGCATGATGCTGCCTCCACCATGTTTCACACTGGGGATAGTGTATTCAGGTTGTGTGGGGTTTTTAGAATAGAATAGAATAGAAGTACTTTATTCATCCCAGCAGGGAAATTACTTCGCAGTTACAGCATAGAGACAGACGCTGTGTCATGAAGCTGTGTTTTTTCTGGTGATCTCTAAAAAACACTCTGACTTCAAAGAATGGCTGGATTTATACTGAGATTAAATTACACACAAGTAGAATCTATTTACAGATTTCTAGAGTGATTGCTCTGGACTTCATTTAGAGATACTAGAATGCAGGGAGGTGAATACAAATGCCTGCCACACACACACACACAAAAAATTTCCTTCTGCTTCCAATTTATGTCCTGTCACATAAAATCCCAGTAAAATGCAGCAAGGTTTTTGGATCATTTTCAATCATGATCAAAGCAAAATGAACAAATATTAAGGAGACCAAACGGTTTGCAGGTGATAAGCATCACATCTTTCTTTGTCTGTTTTATTAAGGAACCAGTTGGGAGACAGTAATAGTGACAGACAGCATTTCTACTTCACCAGTTGTTCGGTAGCCACAAAGAAAACAAGTATAAAAACCAAACAACAATTCACATTCTTAAAAAAGCAAAAACATGCATTGAATTCAAGCGATATGTGCAAAATAATACTAAGGTAGCTTTTGACAGTGTTTTGTTTCAGACCGCCCTCATGGCATACATACTGGGCTTGCTTCCTCTCATGGATGCTGCACCGCGGTGTTTATAGTGATGGATGCAGCATCAGCTAACTAGCATGATTTCATTAATGAACCATTGAACACCAATATGTCCCGCCTCCTCTGCATATTCAAGGATGTCATTTCTGTGTAGTGAAAAGTCAATACTGCTGTGGTTTGAGGTATGCTTATAGACCAAAGCTGTGCACTGGCAGACGCAGCATTTTAGGATTTTCAGTTTTACAGTTTTCATCTAACTGCAGCTGATATTTCACTGAAATTCTTAGATATGCAACTCAAACAGCGTCTGTGTCAAATACATCTTGCAGCTGTTGAATATTAGTCTGTAAATGATACGTTTTCACTTTTCCCCCCCAGGAATTTCAAGTGACAGCCTTCGTTCACTTTTGTGAAATGTAACACATATCTGCATGTGACATAAATGAGTCAGGGGAAGTTGAGTTATTTTACTTTAAAAGTACAAAAAAATAATTTAAGTTTCTGCATCAGCGCAGCAGGGAAATTTGACTCTTTTTTTTCACTTTTTGTTTCATTTTTGTTTTCAGTTTCTGTTGTTTACGAACTTTTAAAAAACTAACGTTCCTGAACGCGGTTTTAAGAGTTACCATCAAATATGTGCATATGTTAGTGTTTATAAGACAACTTTGATTTTGGGCGTTAGAGGAGCCAAATCGACGTTAAATCCAAAGAGGCTGATTTTTTCCCCCTCTATTTTCAGTAGCTTTCAAGTACCAATAAATACCACTATATAGTTAAAAACATGCAAACCTGAAAATGTGCCCTTTCATTGTCTGCTAATTATTTGCTGAGACAATCAGACAAAGGAAGATATTTTTATAAATAAAAAAAGCTAATAAAAAAAGGTGAACGTATAAAAAGCACAATTAGACTTCATGTTTTAGTCCTTACCCAACAGTAGATAATGCCAGTTTCTAAAAAGCTACAAGAAGTTCAGTCATGACAACACGGATTGAAGCAGTGAAGAGATGAACATGCAGGACGGTTAGGAACGAGTGAGTTTATGAGTACTGATAGAACGGCTGTTCATCCGGTCTGAAGCCGTACGCCGTGGCTGGTCGTCCTGTCAATGAGCCGGCCTGGTCAAAGACATCACCGACGTCTCTGAAGCAGAAAGATAAACGACAAGGAGCTTTAGTTTTCATAAGAAAGAATGATGTGAAATAGGATGAGCAGATGAATGAGCTCGTCCTGTTTATTTAGGTTAAAGTAAACAGATTTCGAAAGAAGCCCAAAATGATTCAGTTTTGAACTTTAAAGCCCATTAGGAAACCAGAACCTACTTTTGTAATAATTAGACCCTTGAGCAGAATGATCTTTATTTGAAAAATCAAATTTTTGGATTGGGGTCCTGCAGTAACACTAGACATACTATGACAAGTTGCTCTGTCGTCCAACCATTAATGATGACTGAAGCTACGCAATGTAAATATATTGACGACCCTCACCCTGAGCCAACTCGCCTGTTCGGCAAAAATCGCTCCAAACTCCAATCCAAAGTTGGCAACTCTGAATTTTATCATCACAGTGGAATACACTGCTCTCCACTCACTGATATGAAACACACCAATAATTAAAACAGGTGACCATGCTCTGCTCTGACTGTTTGTGTTTGTAAGATGGCAGAGAGCGCCCCCTCCTGGTGATTGCCAACTCACACGCCATGGTGCGAGTCTCCATTCTGAGGCTGCAGGTCGCCGAAGAAATCTGGGCTAACTGAGCCGTCTCCTGGAGTTATTCCATCTGAAAAGGTTCGACAGGAACAAAACCGATTCAGTCAAGCTGCAGGTTGTGTCGGTTTACTGCAGAGTATCTTATTCGACACGCATAATTCTCAGGGCGTACCTGCGCTGTAGAACAGATCCGTCCTGTCGTTGTCATTATCATAGAGGTACGGTTCGGCCTCGTCGACCTGGCGACTCTCAACCATCTCCAGCCACTGGTTGTTGTGGAAACGAAATTTCTCTGATTGGATCTTATACCCCCACTCCAAGTCATACTCCTGGTGGAGGAAGAAAAAATATTAAATACTAAAGATCAACAAAGCGAATTTTTACTCTTTATTTAAAAATGTACACGTAAATATGGGTCAGATTTCCTAACTAAGATATTTCCCTGAGCCAGACATCGTCTTTGGCCGATAAAAGTCACGCAATACCGCAACACACTCACTGCAGACTAAACACAGAGGTTTAGTACTTGGATGTGATGCTAAAATAAATATTTGTCAGTTAAAAAATGGGCTAAATTTACAGTTTTCAATCATTTTTACATGTCAGTGTTGATAAAGACGTGCTGTATGTGTCAAGCTAGCTGGTGTCACTACCCAAGACACAAAACATTGTGGGTTTCCCACACCACCAAGTGTTGAGTTCATGATCCTTACTGTTGAGGGAATTTTCGTTGTTTTATAGGATTTTCTGAAGGTTAGCAAATTATATGGATTTCTTTTTGGGAATTTCTACCAAATGGAGACCAGATGTGGCCTGCAGGTCGCCATCTGAAGAGGTCTGACTTACAGCAACGATGTCGAGAGTGTTGTCACACACTTTCCTAATCTCTGCGTTCTTGTCATGCATCAGATCAATCAGGTAAGCTGGAGCCTCTATGGGAAAGGTTAAAGGAAAACAACAAAGGTCTGCATCTTCTCAAAAAAAAACCCCAAAAAACCTTGTCAAAGCATTTCGGTTTGTTGTCGATAATTATCATTAGGATACGAGTGTCTTTAATGATGACGTCTCGAGTCGCTTGGTGAAACACCATCTGGTAGAAGACGTACACGATCTGACACACAAACTCATCGTCCTCCTGGCGTGCTGCGCAAAAAACACATGATCATAAGAGTCAGTGGCATATTTTTGTCATGTAAAAAAAACCAACTACAAGAAAAGTAAACCAGAACAACCTAGTTGCACAGGTAAGAACGCCGTACACTTTAACTAGCTGAAAAATATAGATTTCTTGGATTCCTCTTGTCATCAGTTACAGTGAATCTGATTAACATGAAACAAAGTTCAGCCATCCTAATTAGCTTTTTGCTTTAATTAAAGCCACAGTTTGTAGAAAAATTACAAAGGATCAAAACGTTCTGATTATTCACAGCCATCATTGTGAAGAGGAGAAGAAGAGAATTAAGTGATATTGCAAAACAAAACGCTGCTCCTCCAAAGAGAATGGTATAAGGTGTAAAAACCTTCAATTGATGATCTTTAACTATTCAGTGTATATTCCGTGAGTATGTATTTACCATTGAGCAGCTCAATAAGGGCAGGGATGATGCCTGATTTGGCCAACATGACAGCGCAGGCGTCATCTATGGAAACCGTTCCGATCATTATGACCACCTCCAGGATGAGGTCGTCCTCTGCCGAACCTGAAACACAAAGTAATGTTAGCATGGGAGGTTCTCAACTCAATACAAAATCAATTCATAAAGTAAAATGGAAACATTTTTATTTAAAAATATATATTTAATTCAGTAATTTGATTTAAAAAAAAAATTGAACTAATGTGTCATGCAGATCGGTTACACGTAAAGAGATATTTAGTTTTTATGATCCTAAAAATGTAATTTTGGAGACAATTCTAAAAAACCAGACGGTTTTTAATGTTTAAATAATACATTATGACCTGCACTATTATAGGTAAGCCTGTTAACTTGACTAGCAGACTGTTCACAAAGAACTACAAAAGGCCATTTCTAAACAAGCTTGTAGTTCGCACAATGTGCGATGTAAGGATTTTAGTAGAAGGTTAGTTGGAAGGAAAACGTGTGCACAAGCAACAACTGCAGCCTTCAAAGGATTGTGTTCAAGAGTTGGAAGAAAATTTACAAGCTAGACTGCAGCTTTAGTCAATGCTTTCCTGCAGTTACACATTTCCATCAATAGAAATAAAAATGGCTGAGAGCAACTCCTGCATCTATTTAGTACCTGGTTTAAGTTTGTCCTTGAGAAAAGGCACCAAGTTATACTCCTTCAGCACCAACTCCCAGTCGAGGTCAGGGATAGTCAGGTTGGCCAGCGTGCCCAGACACTCCAGCACCCACTCCTCCTCTTCCTCGGTACGGATCTCTGCTGCCAGGTCGCCAACGTAATCCTGAAAAAGGAAAACATCCCAACTCAAGAAGATCCTTAACAAAACGATTTATGTCATCAGCCGTGAGAAGTGGCGGTTTCTTTTCTCACAACGTACACCAAAACTTACAATGAACAGCGGCTTGGTTGGGCCGTCATGCTGGGAGATGTTTCTGATCATCTTCATCAGAAGGCAGTCTTTTGTTTTCAGAGCTCTCTTCATTAACATCTTCAGCCCGTTTCCTTCAAAACGCAGAACAAAACTGGTTCGATCGGGCCTCTTCTCCACAAGCCGCTTCTTCAGGTAAAAGACGAAGCGCTCCTGCTAAACGTGACTTACCTTCGCACATGAGCTGTGCGTTCCTTTTGTTGGCAGCCAAGTTGATGCAGATGGAGATGAGCTCCGCCTCTATTTCCTCTCCGCCGTGGTCGTACAGCATCTGCATCAGCTACATCCGGACACAGAAATTGAGCTCATTCATTGGAGGGAGAGTCCGTCACTTTAAAGGTAAACAGAGGCCACTGTACCTGAGGTATGCAGTCGGTGTAAACAAACATGCCTTTGAAGCGGTCGTCCATGCTGACGTGGTACAGGATGCGCATCACCACCTGCCGATTGCTCTCATCACCTGCGTGACGAAGGAACACGGTTTGGACTCTGAACGCAGCTCACCGTACTGCGGACGGCTGCGACCGAGTCGGTCGTTACCCAACAGCGACGTCAGTTTAGGCAAGAGCCCGACTTCCACCATCTTGGCTCTGAGTCCCGAGTCAAAAGACAGGTTGAGCAGCAAGCGGAGAGTCAGGTTTAGCAAATCCTCGTGCTCACAGGGAACCAGACGCGCCAGGCGCTCCACAGTGTCGAGCTCAGCCTGCAAGAATAAACGCAAGCAGTTTAGTGCTATAGTATTCAAATCCTGCAGATTTGTTTTAAAAAATATGGTGCAAAAATGATCAAAAATATATAGGAGTATAAAGGCAAAACAATCACAAAAACTCATTTCAACAGGGCTCCATTGGAAAATTCATGTTGAAGTGTGACGCGCAAACTGCAATGTGTAATCTTCATAAACCGACAAAGCAGTAGGGGTGAGCAATATGGACTTCAAATGTTATTGTGATATTTAAAATGGTATGGTTGTGACAGAATGACAGCATTGATGCTCTTGTGGAACAAATAGTTGAGAAAATAGTAAAAAAATAAAATTTTGAATAATATTGTCAGTTTTGTTTTTTTTTATTTGACATTATTAACTGAAACTTAAGACAACAATAAATCAAAATTTACATCCAGATAAGAAATTCTTAACCATAAACGACTCAATAAATGTTCATGCCTAAGTTTAAGGATGCAAATCTGCATCGCTTCATGAACAGGACGGATCTATTCTACAGCGCAGGCCCGGGCTCACCATGTCATTCTTGTTCTCCAGGAAGATGGACAGCTTTTTCAGAAACGAAACCACCAGCACCAACAGCTCCTCGTCGTCGCGCTCGAGAACTCGAACCAGCAGCCCCACGATGTTTTTATTCCTCATCTTCAGCTCCGTCCTTGTGTCTTCAGCGAGATTCAGCAGGAGGTAGAGAGATACTGGCAGGCGGAGAGAAAGAAGAAAATGAGCAAGGGAAAAAAAGGGCAAACTGGCCAAATGCTAATGAATGATATAGCTTCCTTTCGTATTAATTTTAAGCTATTCATACCGTGAACCTTTCCATAGTTTGTCATTTTAAAAGGATGAATTCTTGTGTATTTAATAGAAATTTCATGTGGCAGATCAACACAAAGCAGAGCGTACTTGCAAAGGAAATGTAAAATACTGGTTTTCAAACTTTTTACAAACAAAAATGTTACAAAAGAGGCGTCCATTTCCTGCAATTGCAGCTGGAAGTCTTTTGAGGCGAGTCTCTGCCAGGTTTGCTAATGTAAATTCTGAATTTTTTTGCTCATTCTTTTTGTTTTGATGCATTAAAAAAATGTATCTTTTTTTAAATTATTATTATTTGCAGTTATTCTCAAACTTGTGTTGCTCTGTCACATAAAATCGTAAACAAATGCATTGAAGTTTGTGGCTGGAACAAAGCAAAATTTGAAAAAGCAAAAACAAAACAAAAAAAACTATAAAAACTTTTGCTGTGAGAAGTGTGTACATCCACACACTTCTCACATCAAAAGTAAAGAAAACGGTGATCTTAATTATTTTATTTCACCTCTGAGAAGCTGCTCCTGCTTAGCCAGAAGGCCTTGGTATTTCCTCAGAGCTTTGTCCTGGTCTCTTTTTAGAGAGCCATTTTCTGGTGCTGACTCACGTAAAAAAGCCACATTAAGGAAAAAAGTGCCATGTAAGCCATACAGGCTAGGAGACAGACAGCTCAAACTGTAAAGGTAAATGATAGGGTTTGCAAAAAAAGAAAAAGGATATAAGCCTTGCTTTTCTTGCGCAGCTCCTCGCGCCACACGTCGTACCTCTTCAGCTCATGTTCCACCACGCTCATACACAACGCCCCGATTTTATAGTGACTCACCACGGCATGAAACTGAGAGAAACTGCAGCACGAGATGCAATGAGGTCAAACAGTGATGTCGGACATACTCAAGGAAAATGTCTAAGCTTGCGTTAGGGTTACCTGGAGAAGCAGAAGAAGATGTAAATGATGATGGTTGCCAAGTCGACACTCTGCTTCCAGTCCTCCCTCAGAACTCGGGCCAGAGCCCCCAGAGCAGCTTCTGTAGCGACACAAGGCCAAGTTCATGCTAATCAACCTCATGTTTTCTACCACAAAGAAACAAAACAAAAAAGGGGCAGCACCTGCAGCACAATTATGGAAACTCCCAGTAAGAAAAAAACTAATATTTTCAATTTGGGACTTAACTTTAGTACATTTATTCAGTTTAGAAAGGAAAATATTGTTTTTAATAAAAGCATGGATGTAACAATTATTAGCCTCCTTAATGATTTCTCTAAAATAAACGCAAAAGAAAGATGTTCATAATTTGTTATTAACTTCATCTTTTGATCAGAATGATTAGAAATATTTAATCAGTAATCAACATTTTCCTGTTTTCTTGTGGTATTAATATGACACAGCGGCCCATTTCCCCTAGCAACTCAACATGGGAAAGGCAAGAGAAAATATCATTCAAGAAAGCGGCAGCTTGAATAAACCAACCCAAATCAACAGGAATTTATAGTAAGTCTGACTCGAACTGTGAGCAAGATGGTATGGGAGGAAGGGAAAAAAAAACCCTAAAAATAACTGAAGCTAAAGGGGACATCCTCGGGTAACCATGCCTCCATAGCAACGGTTTAGTGGGATGATAATGTACCGTTGTGTAACAGCTCCTCCAGGTTGTCGGGGTTGCGGGCAAGCTGCAAAATCAGAGCAGAGCCTCTGATCTTCTCTGGGATGCCTTCATAGAGCAGCTCAACATACTCTTCTATTCTGGTTATAGTGGCTTCCTCGTTTAACTAGACACAAATAATAAAAGAAGAGAAACCGACAGACTTAGAAAGTTTTATAACAAAACATTTAAAAAAAACGTTTCTAGAGCGCAATAGTTTCTAGAAGCACTGCTACATTTAGTAAACATTAATGTTGTAATACCTCCATTCCTTCAAACGGTGTCAGGTCTTTGGGCTTCACTGCTCTTTTCTCTTTCCTCTCCACTGATTAGGGGGAAAAATATGTGAAAACGAAACTATATCTAACGACAGTATCATTCAGTGCAACACTGAAACAGATGCATAAATTAAGAGTAGTAGTGTCCATCTCACCTTTCCCCTCCACTGGGGAGGATTTCCTGTTCTGCAGGTAGTAGAGCAGCTGCTCCACCTGGGGCAAACGGGAGATGGGGATGAGCTTACACTCCTCCACCACTTTCCTGGCCAAAGCTGCCACATCTGTAGTGGGAGAGAGGCTTTTCACACGGATACTGGAGGGGAAGAGAGGAGAAAGTGGAGGTTGGCATAGAAGAGACTGAAGTAAACACTTATGTAAAGAATCTATTGATCTTAGGCTTTTATTGGCCTGTGCTAATTTTCCAGTTTTCTTTAAGCTCGGACCAGCTAAGTTCTATTTTGGACCGTTTGAATTTTCTTTGGAGGAATTAAAATGGCCAAATGACTACCGGTATGTGTAAAATTCAACAATTAAATGTTGTGTGAAGTGTGAGCAAAAACGAGAAAATGCCCTGCAAGATCCTTGCTGATCATTTTCAATTCAATACATCTCACAACACCAAATAAGACAGCAAAGAGTCATCAATAACGGGCTGTTATTGATGTAAACCAGACGCTCTCTCACATTTTCTGTCCCTCCTTGCGTTCCCCTAGCATTGGACCTCCGTCTTCTCCCAGAATGGACGCTTCCACCTCATAGTGGACCACCAGGGCCTTCTCTGTGGGGTGGACATCCAAACTGCCTGCAGTCACTTTACTGTGGGTGATAATGAACAAACAACTCAGGTTTTAAACACTGTGAAATCAGTTTTCAGACGTAAGATATTAAACTCAGAATTAAACAGAACAGTTAGTTTAAGTTATGATAAGCTTGCTAGCTGCAAAGAAAGCAACAATGAGATTTATTTATAACATTTTTTGTTTATTTCAGGCAACAGAGTTGATGGCTCTGTTGCCGTGCAGCAACAAGATCCAGGGTTTGGATCTGCCATCTTTCTGCATAGTTTCCATTTCTTCATGCAGCTTCCTCCCAAATCATTACAAATCATTATTGTTAGGTTAGTTGGCCACTCTAAATTGCCCCAAGGTGTGAGTGTGTGGTTGTAGGTTGTGTTTCTCTGTATGTCCCCCAATGACCACTGGAGATATAGTCACCAGTTTGTCTTTGATTCAAAGGATGCTTCAATGAAATATTATTTCAGTACACCTTTATACAACCACGTCAGTCCAGGTCCTTTAATTAATCTGCACAACAGATTTACTTTTCAGTTCAACAAAATCCAATAAATGCCACTTCATTTACTGTGGGAAAATGTCCCTAATGTTTAATAAGGGTCCCATAACATGTTTTCATGTGGAGCGTGAAAACATTTCAGATTTATTTTAGTCTTGCAATTATTACTTTAACAGAAAGATATACATTTCAAAAAATGCTATAACACACACAGAAAAAAATATTCATCTTCATATGATACCAGTAGACACAAAAACTCCCCAAAGTAAGTGGCAAAGTTTGAGTCAGATAAATGAATCCATTCCCTTCGCACTTTAATTAATGATGATGAACTCTACTGAAGATTTTGGATGTGAGCATTAATCACATGACAATCTGCTCCCCCCTGTCCTCCTTCTTAAGTGTTTACTTACATCTTTCTTCTATACACGTATCCATAGATGGATCATTTAATATTTAATATCATGTTCTCTAAGAATCTGCCTAAAGTAATGTTTTATTTTTATCCGTCAGCCAAGAAGACCATCTCAGCTCCCACAGGGAGACACACCCAGACAGCAGCAAACAATGGATGGATGGCAAAATGACAAAACATTCGAGCTACATATTAACAATTAGCTGGACTCAGTGCATTAATTAATTATGACGTCAGTACACGTAGACACAATTTGTTATTATCTTTTCAGTTAGCCGTTTTTTTTTCTTCCACTGAAGCTTTTAGCTAGCTTAGCTCTGACCCAGATTTAATTGACCTGGCATTTCCTCAATTTCAGACCGGTTTACAAAATGTTATTAAAACTGGATTGCACGATATCACTGGGTGGTATTTTCAGAAGGCTTTTACAGAGCTGGTGTTTATATTGTAGAGTATATAAAAGCCGATCCTTGAACTAATCTGAACGGAAAAGCTCATGTTTTACATTGGCTGAGCAGCAGCGCTAGCATTGACGAGGTGTTGAGAGGAAACGCTGTGGAAACAGAACTCATACTTGGTGAAAACGTGTTTCAAATACGTCCCTAAAAAGATGGATTTAATGTATGCCGAATGACAACAATGATTAAATTACAACAGCTATCCGTAAAATGCACGGAAACGTAACCAAGCAGACAACGAAGCAAAACTAAAAAAAAAACCCCAACATTCACTCAAAACCAGCCTACTTCAGGTACACTTAATCGGTAGTTACAGTTGCTATTTCTTCGAAGAAAATAGCTTATTGATCACATTATGTTGACATGGAAAAAAACAAACAAACGATTAAAATCAGTCAGTTTTGAGTTCTACTGCTACTTACCGTTTGAGGTACCGCGCGTCATCCTGCATTTTCTCCCACTTTACGGTTTTACGTTTTTAATTATTATAATAGTTTGATCACATCTAATATATTCCCCCAATAAATCACGACTTCATCAATCCCACAGCTGCCCACTGATACCGCTGTCAACAGAGAAAAATACCTTCGTCTTCTTCTGTTTAAATTTGACGTTGAAGAAACGATACTGCCACCTACTGCGGAGGAGGCAGCATAGCAGGAGCGCTGAGTAAAGCATAGGAATGAATCAACTCGGTCCTTTATCTTAAAACGCTAACTTGCAGTTAATAAACAGGGTTAAATAAACGTTTAACGCATTTTCTCGTCTTTTATCTTTTATCTTCTTGAAAGTGACAAATGTCACAGTTATTTCTTGTTCGAATCTGTAGTCACAACTAGAAAAAAAAAATAAAAAATTACCACACAGGCAAAAAGAACTGAAAATCTTTTTATTGTAGTATAATAATAGGATTTTTATATTCCTCACACCCTCAAGTTTACATCTAGCTGCTTCTAAATTCAGTCAGATTTTGCAGGGTGCTGCTGGATATTTACTATTGTGTGTTTAATATATTTATACTTTATTCCTCAGCTCTGATTTTCTTCCCCACTACGCTCCTGTATTCTCCTTTTTTTTTGTTTATTCTCTTTCTCAGGTTTCCGTTCCACCCGCTTTAACAGGATTGACTTTTTTTCCCCTCCTTTATTCCACTTCCCCCGCATCATCTTCATCAGCAGCACATGCGCTGAACTCCTTTTCAGGTAGGAGGCCGTATTCATTGAGAAATCCTTCCACATCTGTCGCAAAGAATTCCTCATTGAAGTTTTTGGTGATGGCCAAGAAATTTCCCAGTAATTCACCAGCCTTGTAAACCAGCAGAGTGGGAAGAACCTGGATACACAAACAAGAATATGCAAAGTGGGTTAACAGATTTAAATATTTATGGTTTATCAACATATCATAGCTTGTTGGTGAGAGAATTGTAATTGTAAAGTGGAAATGGATGGATTATTTTCAACATTTTCTACCAATAATAACTTGAACAGTATGGCACACATTTGTATTCAGGTCACTTTTAACACAATACTCCTACATCCAACCAGTTGTTTTCAGATTTATCTTAATAATCTCAAAATTAATGCAGATATTCTACTAAAGGCCTGAAACTAAAATAAAATGTTTTGGTCAACATACAAAAGCACTATATGTGGTAGACAAACACACACTACACATTACACTGAACACACCATCAGCAGGAAAACAACCCTAAACGTATACTAAAAACTACAAATGAATGATTTACGTCAAATCATACTGATGCACTAGAATGGCCCAGTCAAAGTCCTGACCTTACTCCAGTTGATGAAATTGATGTTTACAGAAAGCTTTCTGTCCAATCTCAGTGAGTGCAAGATGCTTTAGAAATAGAAACAGGTAGAATTTTCAATCTGTAGATGTGAAACGTAGTAGAGACATAGCCCAATAGATCTGAATACAAATCTCTGTTTAGATTTTTATATGTGAAGCATGACTCCACTTTACAAACACGGCAAACAATGTGTTGGGCTATCTTAGAAAATCCCTAATAAACTACATTGAAGTTTGTTGTAACTTGGACAAAATTGAAAAATGTTAAGTGGGACAGATTTGGACTCAGCATGAAATGGCGGTTTTAGCTAGTGCTACTTTCCATCTGGATGTTATTTTACCAATCTAAGCTATTCTTCTTAGTACTATTTGTTGTTTTATTAATCAGTGCACTGACCTCAGAAGAGAAGCGTTCTGCAGCACCTGTTGCCACGGCGTCAATGCGACAGAACTTGACAGTGGGGTACTCGGAAGACAGACAGTCCAGACAGGAGTTCATCTGCTCACAGCCTGCCAAAGGACACGCAACCGTGTGTGGTTGGATTTCATAGAAGCTACGCTGATAAAGCAAACTGTGTTCTAATGAGCTTCATGAAAACGCTGACCTTTGACACCATGCTGGTAGATGTGGACCACGACCAGGGTCAAACGATGCTCCTTCTCTATCACCTCCAGGAAGGCTTCTCCACTCTCCAGCTCATGGACACATTCAAACTTCGGACCAAAGCTGAGGCGCTCGTGCATTTCCTGCATGCACTGTTTCCTGTAGCGCTTCAGGCAACTCTCATCCTCCTCTTGGATCAGCTCGTACTCCTGCGCACTCATCTGAAGATGAAGACATATACGTATCATTTTGCAATGCAATTCATTCGATGTGAGCATTTGAGGCTTAGTGGAATACCTTTCTGTTCTGCCTCTCCTTGTCATCGTCTCGAGGATTAGACATCTGTCTCAGCAGCTCTCGCTTTTTTTGAGGGACAGTCTGATCCACACTGTCCAGTTTGTATCTCCGCCAGTCGTTGATTACACCTTTTGGGCCTGAAGGCACGCAAATACATAGATCCACAAGCATGATTTCAAACAGACAAGAAAAAACAAAAAATATTTTCATTTCTTAGGATATGCGCAGACTTTGATTTGGAGTTCAAATTTCAGGGCTTATTTCAAAGCTCATTCAGAGGAACAGCAGCCTGTATCAAAGTGGGAAGTGTAAATAGATGTACAAAAAGCTACTGCAAAATTCAAGCATTACTGGAGTTATTTTTTCATGCATAGCTGTGCACTGAGCACTTATCTGATATTCCTCTGACCTGTGTGATTTGCAGGTAGCTCTTCTTCTTCTTGGAGAGACGACATCCTTCAAGTGGCCTGCAATAAACACAACAAATAATGTGGATTAAAAATCTGGTCCGTACCACATGCTAACCACTTCACAAAGATTACACACAAACACAAGCAACAAAAATATAAATAAGACCATTTTTTGTCAATGTATTAATTATTGAAACAGATTTTTATTGTATTTTCCCATCTTTGATTCCTTTTTTTCTTAATTTATGTATAATCAGCATAATGTTCCACTTCAGCTGCGTAATTCATCGCTTACTTAGGCTTGTTTAAATCTGCAAAAATAGAAACTGGGCTTGATGATTAATTCTATTGTGAAATTGTGTTATTTTCTATCTACTTTTAGTGCTATGATCATATTTTATATTTTTAATGAAAATTTCCACCAGAATGTCTATGCAAATCAAGCAATAACATAAAGTAAAATAGGGTTAGGGTTAGTAGCCCTAACCCTATCCCTAACCTTAACCCTATAATAAAGTAAAGCTAACAATCAACCTTGAAAATATAAAGTATTTCTTCTGTCAGAGTGTGCAAGATGCACAAACCAATGCAATCAGACATCCTGTTGTCACAAGCAGTTAACATGAACCAGGCTGAGGTATGCTTATCAGATTAGACTGAGATTACTAGTATGACATGCACACATTCTGAGGACATCTGCTTATGCATGTGCGTGTATGCGCTATGACATGTGCTTGTATTTTCATATGAAGATCAATTTGTTGTGTTGCTGCAACCTCAAATGAATCCGTTAGAAACCAGTGACAGAACTATTTTTTTCAAGTAGATTGTCCTTGCTTTTGTGGCAGTTTGAGTTCATTTAAGAAGCACATTTGAAACAGTGTGAGTTCTTCCTGCTCACAAAATATTTACTAATTTAAGAGACTGCATAGTTTTTATGCCTCCTTAATGACTAAACATCACATTAAAATTCTTCCCTGCACGTGTACTGTATTTGTAAACATACCAAAAATAATTTGCATCAGTAACATTATAAAAAAAGAAAAGAACCGACTGTGTAGTGAGTACTGGTGTTCCACCCACTCAAAACTGAAACCCTTCACATGCACAAAAGAAGACACATAGAAAGATGCTGATTCAGCTGAGCTGTTGATGACTACTGAGTCCTAATCTGCTCTTGTCAGAAAACCTGCAAAGCCCATTAGTTTGAAGGATGTTGTCTATGCAACACAGATTTTAAAAGATTGGTCCAAATTAACATTGACCCAGCCAGTAAAGAATCAAATAACAAATCAATGATTTTTCTTTAAGAGCTTCTGAACAAATCAATATATATGCATTTTATCACGCGCAACTGAAAGAAGAAACATTTCTTCTATGCACAAAATAACTGATGCACAACAGCTTGATAGCAAAATAAAACCTTAACGAAAGTGACTTTTTTTTGCTGAATATAATGTTATGAATATAAGTGATGGTTCTAACAGTTTGAAACAAAACCTGCAGCACAATTTTTAAAACAGGAATATGGTTCTAATATGACTTACTTTTTATTATTGGTCTCAGTCTGTTGAGTCTGTTTCTTTTCTCCTCACAGTCCAAGTACTTACTGGTCAGCCAACACGCAGGAGTGAGGGGGACAACAAGCTGGTGAGAGGGTGGGGACAGAGATGAGTGACTAAGCTTTCTCTTCCCCGTCATCTTCATCATCCCTGTCACTTTAACGTACAGTCTAATTTGATTAGGCATAATACAGGTGCAATTTTATGGATTCATTATCTAACCCCAATTAAAAAGTAAAATACTAACATCTGGAAAAGCAATGGCTATTAAGCATCTGTGGTCATTGATAGTGGGTGTTGATGAGTTTTAGACCAATCTGCTTTGCAGAGTTGTTTTAATTTAGTCATTTTGGAAGGTTTTCAAACAAACTGTGTGGACTTTGACAAAGGTTAAGGGACAAACTTCAGCTAAAGTCCTTGTCAGACAAAATCGTGTCTTCTACAAATAAAGATGTTGATCTTTACTAGATTGCTAATCATTTACAAGTCGATGTTGCCATAGCGGAAAGTGATTTTTTAAAAAAGTGAACCTGTCAAAAATGTGGCTGCACCTAACTTTGTACTGGTGTACGTGAGAGAAAATATTGGGCACCCCATGTGTGGTCCACATAGTGTATATCAAAACAAGAAAATAATTATAATCTTTAATATCAATAAGTATTGAATTGTTGAAAAATGTCAATTGTCAAGAAAACTCATGTCTACTAGCTGAATAGTCAACACAAAAACAAAAACGCTGTGTCGTCCCTGGGTGGGCTCGAACCACCAACCTTTCGGTTAACAGCCGAACGCGCTAACCGATTGCGCCAAAGTTGGGGAACAATAGTCTGCTTGGGGGGGGGAAGAAAGGAAGGAAGGGGGAAGAAAGGGAGGGGAGAAGAAAGGGGAAGAGTGAGGCCGATCCCAGAGTCGCGAGTTCGATCCTACCAGTCGCCATACTATGTTTTAGTGAAAAGATTTCCCACAATTAATGTTTAAGTGTTATGAAGTAACGGCTGTTTTTTTGTATCTTGAAAACATTTTAAATGCTTTTTTGTACAGATAGTGTAGTACTGTAAACTAAAACCCAACACTTGTCATAAAAGGCTTTCTTTTTAAAACTTTGAATTGCTTAATTAATTTTGCTTTTTTATTCTGATATATTCAAATTAATGTGTTAAATTATACTGTATACTATATACTTGATGTATATTTTAATGTCCTTAATCATACCCAGTGCTTATTTTCATTTTTCCCACAAAACAGTGACTGAAACTAAAATTGCAAGTGTCTTTCCTAAAGTACTTTGAGTGAAGTGAATGATATCTTTTTTCTAGTGTATGCTTAAATTACCAATAATTCAGAATTTGAAGCAGCTAATATTTACTCACAAAAGACCATAGACCTTATCGGTTTAAAAGAACCAAATATTTATTCAACAATTAAGACAGTGAATTAAACATTTTTAGTTAGTCCCAAAACATTGTAGCATTTGGATGCAACACATTTCCATTGAAGTCTCCCATTTCTTTTTCTTAACCAAGAAATTTGTGGTTTGCTGAAGGACTTAAATCCTTTTACTGTATGGTTTGTTGAATTACTTTGTGTACACAATGACAATAAGAATAAATATCTGTATCATTAACCCAAAACAAAATAAACACACTATGAACTAAATAAAACTTATATACAGTGAAGTTATTTAAAATAAAGAAAATGTTTATTTTTTCTTTTTAATTTGTTCCAGCCACTGCTCTTTAGTGAGACTTTCATTAGAGGGACAGTAAATTTGCCCTCTATATTGGCTGTGTCCTGTTTCAGCTATTCTAAACTGCCCGCATTTTTTGCATGTGTTGTGCAAAACTTTGCGAGTCAATTTTCGAGGTTCTCTACCAGGTTGAGCAGGGGCTGCACCTGGAGACTGTGCCTGCTCCTCTTTTCTTTGGACTACGATGGATATTGCACAGTCGGACAAAGATGGTCTCCACCAAGCGGCAGCAGTCTGGCCATTGGGCAGATGGGGCTGGAGTGGTTAGAGCATGCCTCTTTACACTCTCAACCCCAGGAGTAAATTCTTGCCTCTTCTTGGGGGACCGAAACCTCCCAGTGTTCAATCTTTCTTGATGTCTTGCAGCAAATACCGTTCTCTGTTTATCAAACTCCAGCAGGTTCTGCCACAGAGCAACAATGCAGCTCACCTAAACAGGAAAATAAAACAATTTTACATTAGGACAACAATATGCAAGTGAGGTGAAAGGCGTGTGCATGTCTGCAGCAAGCAACAATGCATGTTACTGACCTCCTGGTTGGTCAGCACCAGTGAGGTTTTGCTCCTTAGCTCCACCAGATACTCAGCCAAGCTGTCAACTTTGTCCAGGCCTGGTACACCGGCCTCATCTAAACCCTGAGAAAACATAAATAATGTTGAAGTTATTTGAAGTTTTATTAAATTTTTCTTCAATTCTACAGCTTACTATGAATGCCCACCTCTGACATAGGCTCAGCAATGCCAGGCTGGGTGGAGGCAGCAGACAGGGTGGAGGGAGCTGGCTGGGTGGAGGGAGCTGGCTGGGTGGAGGGAGCTGGCTGGGTGGAGGGAGCAGACAGAGTGGAGGCAGCAGACAGGGTGGAGGCAGCAGGCTGGGTGGAGGCAGCTGACTGCCTAACGAGAAATAACGAGAAATGTACAATCATGTGAAGTATATACTTTATAAATCACTACATCAAAATAAGCACAAGAAAATGTTTTGTTCAAAAACTATTATAGTTTGTTGCCAAGACAGAATCAATAATATAAAGTATTGAGCAAACAAACAAGAACATTTACCCTTGACAAAGATGGAGGGGACCTCAGGAAACAGCGGGTGGCTGTTGCTGTATCTCCAGAATTAGATTGTGAACCCACAGACTGTGGGGTCAAAGAAGGAGGTGCAGAAGGAGGCTGCAGTGCAGGCTACCAAAACAAAGATATTTTAAGTATAAAAGTCACCATTCACCAGAATTGCAAGAGACAAGACATAGCTTCAAATTTGACTAAGAAGTGATTGTTATTAGATATTATTTTAAACCAGCTTACTTTAACAGTGTGAAAGCCACAGTCACAAGTGACAGACGCTCCAAAAAGGGTGGTCTGTCCCCGAACTTGCATGGGGCATTTTTCTATCTGAAACAGTGTAACATAATCTTATTAATGACAGCTACTCAAGTCTGTCCTTTTTTATAAACATATCTACACACACAAGTGAATGAAACAGTGACTTCACTTTACCTTCTGATAGATATCATGCCATTTCTTCTGCCTTGGGGCTGGTCTATTCCCTGCATTGGAAGGCCAAACCCCAGTGCTGGCAAATGCCTTAAGCCTTGCCATCCACTCCCCATCCCCCATACCTTTGTGGCTCTTTGGCTTGGTGCTCATCTGAAGATAACATTGGGAATTAGCAGAATCAAATTCCATAAACTAATGATGCACTTTGTGCACAACTAACAATGGGTATGACATAAAAGCATTTAAAAGTAAAATCAAAGCCATAGTTTTCTGTGCTAATTATGATGAGGTAAAAAAAAAAACTATAACCCTCGATCGATCGATCGAGGTTGGTCTATATATAGGTTGATATCTATGTATGCATTTACATTTTAACTTAAAATGTTACTACTATATTATAAAATAAAATGTGTCCTTACTCTTGCACTCAGAACATGACATCATTATGTCGCCCTTTTATTTAACCCACAATATATTATTTTAGCTGATGTACAATTATAAATACGAAATCTGTTTGAACGACAACAGACAATAAACAATATTAATGGGTACTCACAGCAAGATCGTTTAGGTCGAGAGATCAATGATGTGATGACGAATCCTTCTTCAACGAAGCTAGGCTACTGACATCTGACTTTCAGAATCTTCCAACGGTTTTTATTTTTAAAAATAAAATTCGAAATTTGTTTTGTTTGTGGTGGTGGGGGGCGTGAGGGCGTCTGAGAGAGGGAGGGCTCACGGTGATTGGCCGATTTCCATTGTGAGCGCGGACATTGATAGGTTCGCATGTCGCCACGGTGATTGGCCGATTTCCATTGTGAGCGCGGACATTGATAGGCTCGCATGTCGCCACGGTGATTGGCCGATTTCCATTGTGAGCGCGGACATTGATAGGCTCGGTCCATTATGAGGCGGTACGACATTGGCTAAACCGTTCAATGTGAGAATGGAGAGGGGCAAGCGCCATTGGAGGAGAAACACCGACTAACGTGAGCGAAGTAGCGCCACAGAGACAACTACACATACCACACCGTTAGTCATATTTGAACACTGGAATCCAGACGGAGCAACTGAAATTGTTTAGTAGACAATACTTTTAGCGTCACCGGATAATAGTGGCGTTGTATAGCGATATACAACGCCACTGTCTAACGTGAAATAGGCGTTTACTTAACAAGTGAAAAACGTTAATAAATCAAACAATTCACAATTAACTAGCAAAAACCAACAAGAATTGCGGCGTCGCAGATATAAAGCGAGGCACTGGGGAAGCTTCACGTATCCGTACTCAACTAAGCTAGTGTTAGCTTGTGTGCCTCACATGCTAACAAGCTAACGACATCACGCCAAAAACGCCATTGCTTCTTCACTTCAAAGTAAACGAAAAAGTTATAAAGCATAACAAAATAAGACAAAATGTGTATTGGAAAAAGACTGGTAAACGTACAACAAAACATCTAAATATTAAAGCTGCTCTGGTTAGAAATAGGACATGGCTCCATGACGGAGCGCACAGCAGAGTGGCGCAGCGGAAGCGTGCTGGGCCCATAACCCAGAGGTCGATGGATCGAAACCATCCTCTGCTATCAACTTTTCTTATGTCTCTTTTACCATACTATCTACAAAATATAATTCTGCTATGGCAGGGGTGTCAAACTCAATTTCACCAAGGGCCACTTCAGCATATTGGCCACCCTCAACGGGCCACATTGACAGTATAAATCAGGAATGCCCAAGTGCAGCCCTCCAGACTGCAACTTTTAGATGTGTCCCTGCTAAAACATACCCAAGACAAAAAGTTGACTTCCCTCATTAGCAGCAACTCAGTTCTGTAGAGGCCTATGAATGAGTCAATGATCCAGGTGTGTTAGAGAAGGAACGCATCTAAAGTTGCAGAGTGAAAGGTCTGGAAAACTAGACTTGGGCAACCCTAGCATAAATGTATTAAAATACAATGTTAAAAATAAATTAAACAACACCTCATATTGTTAAATAACTGATTTTATGTATTCAAGTTTTAAATATTACATTTGAGTTTGCATGGACGTAAAATTACTGCTCAGTTTAAAAATTACAGTATTTTTAAACTGCTCAGCTAAACTTCGCTCTTTAGCTCGTTAGCTTGTCGATGTTTCAGTTTTATTCGCTGAGAAAATTAATCTTTGTCTGCTTTAAAGATAAGCAGACAAAGAATAAAAACAAGTTTTGATATTAACTCTCAACTTCATTCACAAAACTTTTTCGTTATTTATTACACAACGAACATGTATTTCACATAAGAACAAAACAATGAGGTGATGTTGCCTGTCCTTGAACACAAAGCTGATCATCTTCACCCTGTCACCAACTCACACATCCTCATTGTGTTGTGTAAATAAACACAAAACAAGCAAAATCAATAAACTATATGCATATTCCAGTATACTGAGTTTTGGTTTTACATTCATTCTATTTAAATTTAGTTTTTCGTGCTTACCAATGTTTTCCCCTGGTCAGTTCGTCGATGTCTGGTTTTAGTTCTTGCGCTGAGGAAATCCACAAAATGGCGTGTAGGTTTTCGTCAGTAATGCGCGATCTGGTCTTGGTCTTGTTTAAATTCATTATTGAAAACATCTGTTCGCTCAGATAGGTGCTTCCAAACGTGGACAAAACACGAGCTGCATGGAGTCAAAGCTGTGGCATCAAATCAGGGGCAGTAGACGGTAAAAGTCCTCGATTGAAACATCACGGGACTTCGCTCTTTAGCTTGTTAGCTTGTCGATGTTTTAGTTTTATTCGCTGGGAAAATTAATAATCAGCTTGAGGTGACTCTGCTGCACTCTAGTGGCGAGAAGCCGTAATGTTGGCTGGTAAGAATCGGAAGGCATTATGGGAGATGTAGTTTGTAGTCAATTCATGCTCAAAACTTATTTGAAGTCAATCAATGGGGCTGTAAAACGGTGGTGGGGGGGAGAGGGCCACATAAAATGACGTAGCGGGCCACATGTGGCCCGCGGGCCTTGAGTTTGACACATGTGTGCTATGGGATGCTGAAATTACAGGCACATACAGTATGTGTTTGTGAAGCTGTTCTTGTATCATTTCTAAACATCAAAAACAATATGTCAATGTTAACAGATGTCCAAAGTATATGTTACAATCTTTCTTTGTGAGATGAAAGTGTTTCATAGTTTCATTTATTTTACAAAGTCAAAAGTGGGCTATATTAAATGTCATAGAAAAGATAAGCTGCATTTCAGTAGATTTTGAAGATTTTTAAATAAATTATAAAATCCTATATATGCTCAGATTCTATGTATCTCTCTGTCTATCTGTCCATTGCCAAATGCAGTCTCTCTACATGTGAACTGCAGTGGGCCTTAAAAGTAAAATCTTTAACATTTTTATGAAAAATACATTCTTCTCCAACCAAATAACAATTATAAACTGAGTTGTGCAGCAGAAGCATAACAGACTATCTGTCTATGTGGAAGAAGATAGGCAAAAGAACCATGTCTGTTAGTGCTTTCAGGAGAAACCAAAGGACAGGAGATGTCATATAAGAAAATTATCTCTTACAACATGAGCGCTACAACCAGCTACATTTCCATAGCCTCTTCATAGTCCACTGTTTTCTGTACAAAGATAAATGGATCAGTCATAAAAATAAGCATAAAACAAAAACTTTACTGAGCTTTACGTGCTCTATCAGCCACAGAGGATCTGTGGTGGGTCAAGTTATTGAGGACACAACTGTTGGTCAGCGCAGACAGTTTGCAGTTCAGAGTTCCTTTACTTTTTCCCCAGTAACAATCCCCTCCTTGATCCGTCTTTTCTTCTTTTGCTTTGTCCTCCTCCTCCAAGTCAGCCTCACTCTCTTCATCACTGCGCTCATCTTTTTCAAGCTGTAGAAAGTAAATACAAAAGGTCAACTCTGAATATCTGAATAACAAAAATATGGATATTTTTCAGAGATTTTTATCTCTGTGGATGAAAAAAAAATCAGAAATGCTATCCTGAGTTCAAGCACCACTGTGAGTTCTCTCACCTTGCCTTTCAGGAACTTGTAGACCATGCGCAAGATCAGCACAGCCCAGAATACGTGAAGAGCTTGCAGCACCATCAGCAGGATGTTAAAAAGGTAGTAGCCAGCAAAAGGCTCAAAGACCTCCATGGACAGGAGCAGAGTGGTCCGAATGATTCTGGTAGAATTAAAAACATAAACAATTTTTGTTACAAAATATTGTAACACAACTTAAAAACCATCTAACACTTCTCTTCCACTTCACAATTGTATACTACAAAGTGTTGGTCTAACACACCATGTCCAGTTTAAATGAGTTGAGCTTTGTGATTGTAAGAATACAAAATAGATAAAAAGGTTAAAAGGGAGACTAATATTATTCTGATACACTGAAATCCTCACACTTTCCAGTGCTATTAAAACAAATTCTTACCTGCTGGGGAAAATCACCAGTCGAGTCACAAGAAAGACCACAGCAAACACAACAAACAGAGAGTCACATGTCTTCCTCCAGCCGGTGCCGTAGTTGAACATCTTAGCCGACTGTAACATGAGCAGTTTTTACATCGTTACAAACTTTATTAACCCCACGTCTTCATGATAAGTAATCACTAAGGATTAGGAGGACAAATAATGAGTGTAATATGAAAGATAATGAAGATCTCAGATCAACAGAAGCAAATCTTATACTTACTCCATATGTTGTCAGCATTGAGTTTTTTTAATCATTCTATAAATCCTACACAACTTAGATTTACATTCTAACTTTGTTTCTTATGCAAAACACTTCCCTTTAACCAAAAACCTAAGGTCATCTTTCCTCCCTATGTGATTTTTAAAAATCAAAATCACACGATTTTTATGCAACTTCCCTGCCGGTTACAACACAGATCTCACTGCAGATCTTTTTCTCAGAACAGCCTAAAGGGCAGATTAACCCTTTGATTCTGAGCCTGATTGAATTAGGCTGCCGGTTTATTCAAATTTGATCGGCCTACATTAGGGGGAACAATTATTGTTTCATCTTCAGTGCAATCACCTCCAGCAATATGTCAGACGAGTCATGAAGCAGCATGACCAAGGTGCCGATGCGGATGTAGTTGGCACAGTAGGAGAAACCGAGCAGGAAGATGGTCGCCAAATGGTGGATCACCTGCTCCTTAAAGTCCTGGTCAAGCGAACATATAGACGAAGGGAGTCAGCATGGACAAACAGGAATAACCTTCAAATGTGAACAGAGGAATTCAGATTTTTGGTCACTAATTAACAAGTGTGGATAGTTGTGGAGATGAAGCGAGTGAGGCATGAACTGTAACCAGGCTGAAGCTACCACAAGACTTGTTAGCAGCTCTCTAAAGTGAAAATGCAACATTAATCAGTGAAGGGGTGCTCATATCTTTACCTTCCTTTTGACGTCCACGGAGATCCGGAGGAGCAGAGAGAAATAAAATCCCAACTCAAGCATGTAGTACCAGAAATGAGCTTCCTCTAAGGGCTGGGACAGAGTGATAACAAGCAAATAAAAAGAACTTAATACTTGAAAAACGTTTACATTAAGGTAAGCGTAAGGTAAACTTTAAACTTCCCAAGTTGCCTTTTTAGATATTAAATATACAGTACATTTTATTACCTGCTATTATTCATGTTATTCATGATAAAATAGACATTCCCCTCACTGCTGATAAAAACGTCATTATAAGACAATGTGTTAAGTTTTGTTTTAAGATCAGTCAGAATGTGGACACTCCACAGTTTAACACTGCTGTATACTTAGATGAAGAAATGTTAGCGTGACAAAAAAAAACAACCAAAAAAACAATTATCTGTA
Source organism: Xiphophorus maculatus (assembly GCF_002775205.1). Classification (NCBI taxonomy): domain Eukaryota; kingdom Metazoa; phylum Chordata; class Actinopteri; order Cyprinodontiformes; family Poeciliidae; genus Xiphophorus; species Xiphophorus maculatus. The sequence goes on from NC_036448.1 coordinate 10,519,177, forward strand.
AGTCAGCAAACCAGCCAGAAAAAATGGGAAGATTTGACTTTTATCTTTTGATACAAATACAACAACACAAACTCGGTAAGCTATCTGGAACAAAATACCATCAAGAAAAATGTTTTAATCTGTTTTCACCTGAATAGGATAATGCCTCCAACATTCCCTGTGATCCCAGAACCAGGGTCTCTGTTCACACATGGACAAGAAAGACACAAGATCAAGTCAAAATAGGGTGGCACACAAATTTCAGATTTACGGTGTATCAATTTCAACTCACGTTGACTAAGGAGGTCAGTCCAGCTACAAATGCTGATAGGTAGAAGAAGAACCTCCAACTGAATAAACCAAACTTTAGATTAGACATTTTGATCAGGCCGATTTGTCTTGCATTAGATTCAATGCTCCAATAGAAGACGATCTGGAAGTGATTTAAAGATCGCCTTAAAAAAGTGAAAGCACTCACGCAGCTTCAGCAAACTTCTTGGTTTGACTGGGTCGGTCTTGGTTCCGGCGATCTCTGAACCAGCTCTCAATCTGTCTCTGGGTTTTTCCACATAACACCATTAAACTGACAAGTTCAATCTGAAAAGAGAGGATTGAATTGTGAATTGTTTTCTGGCTTCATTCAAAATCCTCACTGAGGAAGAAGCAGTCGGTGTAACTGCGGCACATGTTTTCCCCTCAGGTTGAGTTTTCTAGGAACTGGGATTATTTAGGTTGGTCTTATGCTTCTTCACTTAGCAAGATCCTATCAGCAACTACCAAGAAATGTTGAAGTGTGAAATAAACATCTGAGAAATTGAGGCCAAAGGCTTAAAACTGCAGCTAGACCACTTTTTTGTAGAGCGCCGGTTATGCAAAATCGACTTTTTTGAGCATTATAAGAACTGTGGCAAGACAAAAAAAAAAGAAAAAACAATTAAAAATAAGTCATGATAGTTTAGAACGACAAATGAATTTCATGAAATAATTTGATAATATTAATACTTTACTTGAGCCTACTCTACATAAATCTGTTTTGCATAATATCAGATAAAACCAAACGGCTGTTATCAGAGGCCCACACAGTGGAGAGGTGAATCAGTGACTGTATGAATGAAATGGGGGGATTTATTTACATCTGACAGTTCTAGAAAGAAAAACCATTAGGCTACATCAAAAATTCTACTTACAATACAATTTATTTGTGTTGCCAAAATCTCTGATAAAGGAAAAAGGTGCTAAATTTGTAGTTAGTCGCTTTTTTAAAGACAAAAAAGTCACTGGACGTGTTTGAAAAGTCGCTAAATATAGCAAAAATGAGGGAGGGTCAGAACAGGTGGGAACTTTTTAAAGAGACAGAGGTCAATTTCAGGGTGTCCGACATAGCTGTGCTGCAAAGTTAAATTTCCTTTAAGTTGTGTTTGATATATTCAGCATTTTTATAACAACTGAAGGCAACATAGTTACTTGATTGTGGTATAAAATAGTGCTATGGGCCTGAAAAATACATAATACTTCCCCCAACTTTTCCCTCTTAAAGGTACATTCTCTTTTTCTATTAAGAACCTTAATTTTATTTGTGTGCATTTCCATGCTGTCATGTACTAGCTTATCTTCAGCACCATTACAGGCAACCCTGTGACCTAGTGCTTTGCAAAATCTTTGCTTTTGGAAGCTTCAGTGACTTTTCCCGTCAGACTTTGAGCTGCAGACTTTGGGTGGTGATGAAGGCAAAGCAGGGATAGTTTGTAACAAACGTTCCCTGAGTTGGATGTGCAAGTTCTTGATGCACTTGATACTGAAGCTGCATGTCAGAGAGAAGTGTAGGATGCAATCATTCAGTCACTTTATCAACTGATGTTCACAGTGAACCATTTTGCCCACTTGCAGGAGCCCTTTAAACTCACCTGTGTCGGCTGTTTGCTCCTGTGACAGTAATACGACTCCAGCTGAGGGGAGGGGGCGGCGCTCACTTGCAATCTATTCTTCACCCCCAGACATCTGGCGATGGGCGGGGCCAGAAACCTGCGGATGAAGAGAGGGGTTTATCAAATGTTTTGGGGTCACGAGCGCAGGAAGTCGGGGTTAATAATACCGCAATTAATGGGACTGGGCTTCTTTGAAAATTCAGTTTTCTATTTTTTCTTAACAACCAATAGATTGAACTGAACTGACACAAAACAGATTTTTTTAAAATTAGTTTTCACTACTTTGAAGATGCGTAATTAACATAATCATGACACAATATATCTTAATATTGTTGTAAATCACTGATATGATGTTTTAATTATGCGGAATAAGCCAATGAAATTCTTTGCTTTTTTCTCTCCTAAAACAACATACACACAAGACAATTAATCAAAGCCTTAATTTTCACTCTGTATTGATTGCAGCACCAGGTACTCAACCACTGTAACCACAAACAAAGTCCTGTTCTATGAAAAGAGAAGTTTAAAATGAAGAGCATTGCCTATAGCCCTATTTAACCAACAACTAATCGTTCATAGTTTCTGTCTATGTATTCTCTAAAGATTTGTTTTCCTAATGACAACAAAGCCTGCCCTGCTCTGCTAATGCACCTGCTCATATATTCCCATGCTGCACTGCTCACTTTACAGTTTCCTTGCAGTGGAGATAAAAAAAAAAAACACATTACAACCACAAGCTTAAATGTATTTTTTTGTGATATGTGACATGCACAAACACAAAATAAAACACCACTTGTAACGTAGAAGGAACTGGGTTGTTCTGAAAATCCTATTTTCTGGAACAGCGAGCTTAGAGGTGCTGTACCTCTCAAACACGCAGCGAACTGCGACAAAGCCCAGAGCGAGGGGCAGAGCAAGCAGAAGATCCTTGGGATGAGGTCTCTCAGAGTCCGGCAGCTGCTCCAGGTCTCTCCAGGTCACACCAGGTGGAAGCCAGTACTCCTGTCTCCACAAGTTTGGAAGCAAATCCATTTTTTTTTCTTCTTGTGGACAAACTGCAAGGTTCTGCAGGAGAAAAATGCAATAAGCAAACATGACTTATTTTTCCTTGCAACATTTGTTATGGTAGAAAGCCCCAGATGTCACCTTCACTCTATTTTCCAGGTATGATGCCACAGTTCTGGTCCAGTAACTAAACAGTAGAAGCTTATGCATAATGTTGAGTATTTCCTGTATGGGGATTTCTCATTACCTGGTCAACAAAAATGCCCGTACACAAATCAGCCCAAACCTTCCCAGCATACATTAAGCACTTACATAGGACACAAAGGGTTTGAAAACATGACATTATAAAGAACAAAAAAACAAACTAAATAAAGAAACTTCAAATATGTTAATTAAATGTCCAATTAGACTTCTAATTAAAGTGCAGCGAGGCATTAGGAGGACATTCATATATATATATATATATATATATATATATATATATATATATATATATATATATATATATATATATATATATATATATATATATATATATATATATATTATTATTATTATTATTATTATTATTATTATTATTATTATTACAGTGAGAGACACCGAGTTGGGTGAAGCCGTTCAACCGGAGAGCAGAACCGTACCTGTCAGCAGTAGCTCTGTGGACGCGGTGTCCGGATCAAACCTGCAGGCGGAAGCATAAAAACCCGCTCAGAGTGAGGTCTGGTCGGGGAGGTCAGCGGTGCTGCTGTATCCCGACGAGTCGACAACAGGAGGACAGACACAAATGTCAAGCCTGACACGATGAGGGGAAGTGGTGGGCTCAAATTTCAAAATAAAGGGCTGGTCATCTGTTTGGGTCTACTAAAGGGAAACGAGGTTTTAAGAGTAAAACTGGGCAATTCATTAGGTCAGATTATATGGAAATGCAGCCATGTTTTGTTGGTATATGCCCACCTGTTGATCTTTGCTCCCAAATCTTGAAGTAAGTGGTTTCGTCTTCGAAATTAAGCACAAATTAAAATCTTTTTTTCCCCTTTTTATAGCTATTTCAGGTTAACGAAACACATGAAAAATTGGATGTTTGCAGCCCATACCTCCAAAATTGATCAAATTGTTAATCCCTTACCATCTTGTCAACCATATTAGAGATTTAGTAACCTTTTTAAAAAACAACTTAACACGTTCCCTTTTCAGTAACAGGGGAACGTGTTGTCTTTTTGTGTCTTTTTTAAAAAAAAATCTACTTGATGTGACTTTTTCACTAGTAGTAGCAATCATAAGAACTTAAACATGAATCAGGGTTTACAACATGAGAAAATGGTCATGAACCAAAAAAAGGGGGGAATGTTAGTTTCGTGGTGTATTTTTTATACAGTGCATTTAACAATATCTCAACACCAGCCAACACAAAGGTATATTCCAGATGACAGTGACGGCAGAGCCGTCCTCGGTTACTACTCACGCAGAAAGGCTGACGACATTCATTGCATCAGTCGGGACACTTCCACTAACACACCTCTGAGATGTTCTGCTCCTGTCCCTTCTGCAAACTTTCACCAGAACCAACGCAGTGCCTTGCAGAAATATTAAGACACTTTTGACTTTTTGACAATAATTGGGAAGCGGACAGGAAATGGTTTTTAAAACATTTTAAGAATAACAGTCTGAATAATGCACCGTGTATAATCCGGCTTAGCCAATGACAGTCAACCTGATTATCTTACAGGATATGAAGATATCATCAGTACCTGTATTTACATGAGCACATCTTTTCTGTGATGCAGAAAATAGTGGAGTACACACTTTCTTATGTCTCAAAAATAAATCTCCCGGAGGTAGAAGGTTATCTTTTAGCCAGGTGTGAATTAGAAAGGCCTACTTAAAGGGTGTCCCCCTGCTTTGTATTAAAAACAGAGAGAAGTATGATTTGCATGTTTCTGGGTGTGAGCTGAGCTGAGCTGAGCTGAGCTCGTGTTTTTGTTTGTCACTCATGTTGTAAGGGGAGATCTATTCAAATAGACCACACAGAGACAAAAGCTGCTCTTTTTAGGCGGGAATTTTCCACTGTGTCTATCCATGAAGTGAAAAACACAGACACCTCCCTGCTCAGAGATCAGGTGTCAGACATATGGAAATAAGTCCTTCATAACAGCCCAGTTTCAACCGATCTAAGGTCATCCGTTGTTTAGTTTTTTTTTTCCTTTTCCTTTTTTTCCTTTGGGATCCAGACTGATTTGCTTATCCGTGTGCATTTATTTGCGACCATGCACAGTGTGAGCTGAATGCCTTTTTTGTTGCTTTGTCAGGGAAGTAACTTGTCAGGAACCAGTGAAGCAAAGCTGGTCTTGTTGAAGAGCAGACTAATGAGGCGCGGGGTTCCAGCCTTCTGACAAACACAACTTGAAAAGAGCCGCTTTCGTCCCCATAACAAAGTCTGACTGCCGTCTTTGTTCTAAATTTGTGATGACATTTTAAATATTTAAAAAAAAAATTATATGGTGGTAAGAAACTGAATGAAAACCATGGTTTTGTCAATGATTGCAAATGTTTTAACTACAGAAAAAAGTACATGAATTAATACAATATTCAAATTAGATGTGTATAATTAGGTTTCTGAGTGTGATGCTACTCTTTATTTGTGTTAATATTTCTGTACTGCAATTATTAAAGAGAGGAAAAGGAGGTGATGTAATCACCAAACTTTGCTGTTGGAGAACTACAGCAAAGGCTGTCGGTTTAGAGTCACATGATCTTAATGACAGCCATATAAATTGATCAGGCTGCTGTATTTATGTCCCTAATACTTAGCATTATCTGCAAATTAATAGCTTTGCAGACTTATTAAAATCTTGTTCTATGATTAATTTTGGAAGTTTCTTTGCAATATTTTAAATGTTGATTTCTAGAAACCTAACCAAAATGAAGATATATAATTGGTTAGAAGCCCTAGAGACAGGACAGAGGGTTATTTTAAATGTAACATTACTTTAGGAGGTTAAAGATATATTGATATATTCTTACAAATAAACAAAATAATATTTTTTTTTATTGTTGACTTGTTTAAATAATCACACCATTATTTTCCAGACCAAATCTTCCATGTCTTGCATGTGGCGTTTATGATAGAAATTCACAGATTGAGGATGTAAATTTCTCCACTGATTCTAGTTCTCAAAGAATCCAGTAGAGGACACTGTAGGTAGGGATGACTTAAAAACCCAGCGGAGAATAAAGAATCTGAGGAAAATTTCCAGAATAAGTAAATAATTTCATCAAATTGAAAGTCTGATGGCTGTGTTTCTACATTAATTTAGTTTTTATGGATTCTCTTGTATGTTATCCCATGCACGACTGTGAAACATTAGTGTATTCTGCAGATCTGTAAATGAGCTTGAGTGTAAAAAATGAAAAGACTGACAACAAAAAGGGGTGCCACTTTGAAGCATGTTATTAACATATGTATGTTTTACAAGAGCTTACATACAAGTAGTACAAACACAATATTAAGGTATATTATCAAACTTTCTCCCAGTCATTATCACTACAATTTAGACATAAGTAAACTGAAAATATTACAAAACAGGTGAATACAGGAGTAGGAACTTTATTCATCTAAAGGAAATCCCAGATCTTTCCAAAGGCACTGCTGGACAGATTTGGTTGGTGCAGTGAAGGGAGGTAAAACCGATTAGGGGGAAGGTGGCAGTGTACATGTATTTCATAATCATAACTTAATGCGGTTGGTTATCAGTCAGTGCTGTGACCCTGCGCACTGAGCCCTATAAGCCTCTTAAAAAAGCAAAACCCTCCGACAAAGTCTCCTGCACTAAGTGTTATACTGATTTTTTTTTCTTTTTTATCTCATGAAGTCAAAATTAATTTCATTTAAAAAAGCAACAATCAAAGAACAATAATAGTTTCATTTTATGAAACAGTAGACAGGAAACCTTTAGATAATGAATCATTTTTTAAATCATTTCAGGCTGTCATTTTCATTTTGCTAGGCACGCAGGCCTAGCAAATTCAGACAGGATTCACACTGAAGACACACTTTTAATAAAAATAAAATTGTAACACCCACCTAGGTATAAAAACTAGACTTTTTTTTCTTTTCTTTTTTTTTCTTTTTTTTTACTTTACAACAGCACAGACCACATTTATAGTTTGAGGCCTCCAGAGTCACCATGACAGTGTGTATTAGTTGGGTCTGAATATCTATTCCAAACTCATTTAACTTCCCTTTTATTCAATCAGGATATCTAGTTATGACCCAGCCCTGGGATTTGTAAAAGCATTACAGAATCACAAAATGACGTGAAAAAGAACAGTTACAAATGATGTAATGTAAAGATCCAGATGTTTTTCCCTCCGGTTCTGTTTGCCGCTGCAGCATCTAACCTCCACGCCGAGAACAAAGATGTTTACTGCAGGTTCAGATGAATATATGGCTTCTGCAGTCATTGTTTTTATATTGTCACAGTGTCTTGCAAAAGTCTTCATGCCCCTTTGCATTTTATGGAGATTATATGATAGAACCACACAAAGTAATGCATCATTGTGAAGGGGAAAAAGAGGGATGGCTTTCACATTATTCCCAAATAAATATCGGAAGAATGTGAAGTGTGTTTGTATTTACCGCCCTTCCTGTCATACCATGAATAAAACACAGAGCAATCAATTGGACTCTGAAGACGCCTAAGCAGTAAATTGACATGTGGAAATAGTAAATAGCCTTTACTTTTACAGCGTTTTATCAAGTCCAGAGGATCCCCTAAAGGGCTTCATGCTGCAATCAGTCATCCATCCATTCAAGAGGACGGCGGTCTGATCACATAAGACTGACACATCCAGGGCAATCCAACACAACCAGAGCGACAAAGGAATGGTTTGAATAAAATCGCTGAGGTCCAGTTGAGAACCTGTGGGAAAATGTGTTCAAGGGTGCTAATACTTTTGCAAGGCACTGACTCTTACAAAGAGGGACCCTGGAAACTCGCCTTCATGCCAACCCATCATCAGCATTGACATGTCTTGCATTTTTTTTGAAAACTCAAACAGGATATTAGTCAAAAGGACTTTAGATCCATCCTTCCCTTGTTTCACAGTCACCTCTTTCTCTTTACACCACTGCATAATCGAACTGCCCTCTGTCCAGCCCCTTGTGGTCAGTCCATGTGGATGAAGGCATACTGCTGTAAGGATCGAGTAAGATGCGGACGCAGCGTACCACCAGGAAAAGCAGCAGCAGAACCAGGAGGCCCACAAAGCACAGAGCCGAGCCCTGCTCAGGGTGCCCCGCCGGGGGCTGCAACGCAGTCGAGCCCCTGGGGAATCCGGGCGGAGCTGGGGAAGAGAAATCATAGTCCACAACCCAGTAGGGCGCGTCACTCATCCTAGGTGTGGGTGCTTTTCAAATCGCTTGTCGTTGAACTTTAGTTGTGAGGTCAGATGCTGGGAGGACTGGCATCGCCCTGCTTGCTCTTCTTTATCTCTGGGTCTGCTTTTTGACGTCACGGCGTTAAATCTGGCAGCAGCTGATTACACCGGAGTGTGGAGTTTCCCTTAAGCCCGGGGGGGGAAGCAGAAACAACAGGGCACGGATCACTGGTGCAAATTAATAAGCCCTCAGGTAAACCGAGAAGCAGGCCGAGGCACGCTCAGAGAGATTTAATCATGTCTAATTGGCTGGTGTCGGCTGGGGCTTCTTTATAAAGCTTCTCCTGCACATAATCACTCAGAAGAGAACTAAATATCAATACTTGAATTTGCTACTGGAAGCATAACAAAGCCAGTTTATTAAACGTTATCCAAGAAAAGCCCTAAAAACACCTTTACTGAGATTACAAAGTGAATCACACTTTGTAAATCTCAGATAGATAAATCACAGGACTTCCAGTGTGTTTTGTTGCATTTGAATTAGTTAAATGTTTCATTCATTATTCACAGAGTTAATTTCCTACAAAAGAAAAAAAAACTTTCATTGCATATTTCGTCCTGAGTCAGCAAGAACGTCCCTGTTTCGCTGATTTGGAAACCTAAGGGAGAGAGAAAGAGAGAGGGAACCAATATAAAAAGCTCGGTGAGTGTGGAGCTAACACAGCAGCTAGTGGCTCAACATTTCAGTGGTTTTGAAATTCATGCCATTGTTAAACCAGTTCTTCTCTTTGAGAAACTATGTGCGACAAAGTAGGCTTTCTGCCCTGATCTCTCAGGAAAATTACAGCACGGGATAAAGATGTTATGTAAAGACTTGTTTAAATTAAAAAAAAAAAATCCTGGGGAGTTCTCTGTGGTGTCTTTAATGAGACCTGGGGTGAAAATACATGTGTACATGTCCTGTAGTAGACATTTTCACCAAGTCAGCATTTTCTATTCCAGGAGGCTCTGCACCCCCCCCCCCAAAAAAATCACGTTTCAGGTCCTGTGCTCTCTGGATGATGGCACTGAGGGGCCAATCACAAATTTAATATGGAGTCTTGAATGCATAGTGGAAGAAGAAAAAAGAAAAGGTACCTGACTCAGGATCAACTATCGCATGCTTCCAACGCGGCTGGAGTCTCCAGATAACAGCGCGCCTGTATGAACAACATGCAGAACATGAACGGAACAGGACGGAGCATGCATCAGAATGAGGATGTAGACAACACAGAGTCTGCATCAGCAGCAGATTTGTCTGTCGGAGCTCCATGTGCACTCAGTTTCCTCGAACATTTGGCTGATTTTTATCACTTGCCAGAGAATTTGACAGGAAGGGAGCAGGCTGGTTTTGTTCCTTCTTAAATCCCACTGTGTGCTTAAACCTGCCCGCTGATGGACTGAGAGTCTGTCAGATTTTTCTTGGTGTGCACAACATGCACTCCTGCTTTTTCAAAAGTCTCAAGCACATGAATTTAAAGGAGGTGACGTTTAGTTTGGAGTTCGGTGCATTTTCTGTAAACCTCAAGTATTTTAGTGTGTGAATATTGTTTCTTATTTCTTATTTTTTTAATATCATTTTTGATCTGTTCCCATGCTTCGATAAGAATATATATCAATTTGGTTTTCTTAGATTTTTAAATGATCGCAGGGGTTTAAATCATTTACTTAAAAACTGTGTCATTGTCAGTTTTGTGTGTTTTTAAGGGTCACCACAACAAGAATGATATTTACAATCAAACCAGATGCATAAACACCTGTTTGCAGTTTTTCTTTGTTTTAAAATCTTTTTTTTTTTGCTCCCTTTAATCTTTGATTTCTAATTCCACAATAACTCGTAGAGAGTTTGTTGTTGTTTTAGCAATATGCACTCTTGATTTTTAAGGCTGTCTCTAAACCATGAATACCAACTTTGCATTAAAGTATCATTATTTACAAAATAATGCAAAGTTTACACTTTTAATGGACTTTCAAGGCAACTTTAAAAGCAATCTTTCATTAAAAGTGCCATTATTTACCGAGTGACGCTTCATAGACGTTCATAAATACTCCTTCATGTTCATGACAGTGTCATGTCAGTCTTATACACACCCCGTCAAATAAAGTGTTACAATGATTTCATTGTTTTACAACCAAATTTAATCTGTTGTATCACTTCAGATATTGAGATTATGCGTTTTGAGTTATATTCAGCATAAAGATAACCAGTATGCTTTTGGGTCACTCATGAGCTTGTTGGGTTAACAAGATCAACAACAATACAGCAAAATTTCTTATCACAGGAAAAGGATTTACATTTTCAGATTGCTCAAAGATACAAAACTGGAACATCTTCGTTTAAAACCCCTCAGCGATTCCAAACGCTGGTTGGTGCAGTCAGCACCAACGACTTCAATAACTGCTGACATCAGACCACATGCAGCGACATATGGCCCTCCTGGTGGCGTAATACCTGTTCCTGTTATCTATTCCTGTGGATTATGTGACAGCAGCTTTAAAAATGTCAAGGACTTTAAAAATAAAGAGAGTTGTCAAAAGGTAAATCTAAATGCGGTATTGACCTAAAAATTTAACCGGAATTTTTAACAACTTATTTGCAGTAATACTGTAAAAAGGTAAATTATTATTTTTTTTATTTATCAGAAGGGCTGAGGTAAAGATGCAGCTCAGGCAGCTCAGAGAAAAGATAAACTCTTTAACTTTTCAATGCACTTCAAACCAAACCATTAAAAAAAAAAAAATGCTTCACTCGCTTTCACAATTTTGATGGGTGAAAATTGTTCTACATAAACTAAACTATTGCTGAATGAGTTGTCATATGAGGTTAAACAATGGCTTCAATAACATGCAATAAATTAACTCATTACAGAAATCCACACCAAACCAAAGGATGCTAACAGTAGTTTATATTCAACAAAGTCATTCAACACTGAGACATCGTTTCAGGGTCGAACTGACCAGATGAGACCAGAACTTACTGTCAGTGATGATCCTGTCGCTGCAGCAGCCGAGGTTTCAGCACCATGGACAGCTCTGGGAGTTCTCCTCTGCAGGTGGAGCCTGAGGTCTGAACTTCACGCACCGCCTCCGCTCCCACCGGAGCTTTAATGTCTTCACCCTGTGTAGGATCCTCCCATCTGCTCCTCCCTCCCTTCCTCCCTGCTGGTTCGTCTCTGAACACTTTGGGTCTGTGTGTGGAAGACACAGAGCATGTTTGTCCTGTTGTAAGACCAGTGTGGCTAGCAGCATTCACTACATCTAATCTTGAAGTGACACGCATAAAAATAAAGTTGATATTCAAGGCAAAAGCAGCTGTAATAGCTGAAAAACTGTTAGAAAAAAAAAATCATTTTGTCAAATTAAGCATAATGAATTGTTAGATTATGTAGGTAAAAAAAACTGTTATTGAGTTTTGAGCTGGAGATGTTCCAACACTAAATATTAAAGCCATGTGCAGGCAGTAGGTCATTTCTTTTGTAGTAAATATGGACTCATATTTATGAGCTTTGCCATATTGAGCTGTTTTTTGCTTGATTTCAAGAAAGCAAAACAGAAAAATATGTTTGATTTAATTTTAAAGGGAGGAGCCAATGTGAAATAAAGAAGGCTGTTCTGAATATTATTAAGACTCAAACCGTAAGCTAAAACAATGGAACTGATTACAGCCATCCTGAAATACAACTGTGTTCTTATGCTTTGATTTTACTTTTATCCTCTTTATGAAGTCAATTTACATTTATACATGGAAAAGTCCCAAAGTATCTAATAAGCACTTATTCCCACCTTCCACCCAGGATGGTATATTTTCAAGCTCGTCCTGAAAAATAGTGGTAACACTTCATTTGACAGGCTGTGAATAAGACTGTCATGACACCGTCATGAACATGACATAACACCTGCCATGGACATGAGTAAGTCTTCATGAATATTTATGACTGTTGTCATAAAGTGTCAATCGGTAAATCATAACACTTTTAATACAAAGCTGACATTATTCAAAATGTCTTAGTTATGACAACTTGACATTAACCAAGACCCTCATGATCTGATATAAATTTGTTATAAAAGTATTACTTTTACAACAAATAAAAGTAACTAGCCAAACAAGTCAAATTTACACACACACTCACAAGCGCAACCCCCCCACCCCCACCGCCCACACACATATATATGTGTAAGGGTGACAGATTTTTGATTTCTGAGTACAGCTCAATCTTTTAGTAAAGTAAATATGGCTTTGAAAACCGAATTTTAGATTAATTGAACTTTGTTAGATGATCTGAAACGCTGAAGTGTGGCAAAATAGAAAGAAACTGAATAGGCACAAATCCTTTCATCATCACTTTGTATCTTCATTTGAGGTTGAAGGGGTGAATTTTTTTTTGTTTTGTTTTTGTTTGTTTTATCTGCTGTTTTTGGAAGAAAAAACACTATATCATAATATTTTAAGAAACAAAGGTTTACCTAAAACCACATTACCTCTCAGATGGCAGAAAGGAAATGTGTTAATGTCACATTGTGTTTGGTAAAAAATTCATAGTAGCCAGTTATCAAGTTATTTAAGATCTATTTATCCCCGCTACGTCACAAGTTTTGCTGAGCTGTGACATATTATGTGATAAAGATGTGGAAACAAAACAAGCTGAGCCACCTGTCTGTACCTGTGGCTTTGCTCCAGATACTTACAGGGAGAAGTAATTAGTTGGCATAGTTCATATTCTACAAAACATACATCCAGTGGCCCCCTCCTGCGGCTACATGGGATCTCCCTGTTGGTTTAATTAATAGTGAGTGAATTGTAGCACAGAACTAGTTCATAATCTAATCACACAGAGCTGTCCTCCCGTGGCCATAACTGATGAGAGCCTCTGACCTAGAGTTATGCAATTTGTTTTTTGTTGTTGTTGTTTGTTTATTTTGGTTATGAATATCACTGTTATACAATTTCTAACTTGTGTTTCAAAAACATAGGTCACGACTGCAGGTTGCTTGTAAACTCCAACAGCCTGTGTTGGAAAATGGTTGTGTACACATTTTTGCTTTATATGCAAAACCTGTTAACTTTTTTTTTGTCATAGTTCCAGTCTAAATGTTGAAGCGCTTTGTGCAAAGTTGTTGCATCAGTTATAAAACAAATAAATAAATAAGTAATGTCTGACAGAAATTCTATTTAAAAAAAAACAAGTTCCCCAAAACTGTTGCAAAAGGTTGATGGCTTTTCTTGGTCTGCTGTGGAAGTCTGACAACTCGTAGAAAGCAGTAGGTTTGGTTCAAATGATTTTGTAAAACCAACAACTTGATGTAAATTTCCTTAAAAAGTCAATGTGTGATTAGACAGCGGCAGCAAAACTATCCATTCAATTAAAGGCTTTTTTACAAATCTTTACTAGGTGGATACTGTACTAACTACAATGTAGGCTGGAGCACAGTGTGGTGTGTGTATGGTTGCATCATTAAAGGGTAAAAGATTGCTCTTTCCTTTAACACCTTCTCACTAAGCACACATCTTTTAGAGAAACAACTCTCCATGTTAAAGTTACCTTGATTTGCACAAAAAAGGCAATGGCTGTATAAAGAAAGACTATGACGCAGGTTTGTTCACAGAGAAGCCTCATCTCTGCAGACTAGTTGATTTAGTTAGTACAAAGACCTCTCTAATCATTTATCTCAAGACAGCCGTAAGATAAACTACCCCATACATATTGACTGTATGTGTGTGGATCTATAGGCATGAATTATTTAAAGCCTAATCTATCAGTCCCACACAAACTGATCTATGAGTATATCAACTGGCATTGATAGCCATGTCCTTGAACATCTGTCAACATGTGTCAGGACCGAAATGAGAAAACAAAAGACACACACACAGGACATCCAGAGTTTAATTTGTTCTTGAGAGAGGAGCGCACATACGCGATGCACCCAGAGCTGCTGACTCTGAGGAAGCAGAGACAAAAATAATTATATTAGCCTGCTTTGTTTGGAGATTTTGACAAGATCTGCTTCACTTAACAAAAACCAAAAGACATAAAAAGGTTGGCAGAAACTCTGGAATAAAAAATATGACTTCAGAAGAAATGCAAGTGTTGAGGACAGAACAAACAAAATGTATTTTATTCCAACAGGATTCTGATATTACATTATGTACATGAAGAATAAGTTATGTATACATATTCGCAAGAGAACATCTAAATGAGTTGGAGCTCTTTGGCATAAACTTAACCCACCCATGTTGAGAGAAAGAGAAAAAAAGAGCTGAGCATGACCTCACAGTCAAACAAGGAGGAGGAAGCATTATGCTGTGGGAAGGGTTTTATAGGGTGTGTGTAAACTCTTGCATGAGAACCATCTTGCATCAGCAAAAGCACTAAATATGGATCATTGAAATATTTTACCTTTAAGTTGAGCAAATAGTCATTTTAACCTACATACAAGACTTCCTGTCTAACAAAATAAGAGCATGCTGTGCCTGTCGGATATAGCCACGAATTTTGGCATCATCGTTGACACAAATGGACTCAACTTAAACATCAATAATATTTCAAACAACAATGCAGTCTGTTCAGTAATAAACTCAATTGTCACCATTGCTTAAAAGCCACATTCAGAAACGTAAACAGAGCAGTTGTGTAAGACAAACAGGTGAATGATTGGACTTCGGTAGAACTAAACGATTCTGGAAACCTGAAGCTGCCTGAATGATGGAATAAAACAATGCACTTCTTACTTACAGGTTATGATGTAGATTAAGAGAAGGACACACTGCACTGCAACTTAACAAAACATAATGTGTGGTATTCCTGATAATGTAACTAATAGACTCGTTATCCAAGAGCAGCTGTGGCACTAAATCAATACATCGTTTCTTGGAATGTTTTATATTCAAATCATCTAATTTCATGGTACTTTTATGTGTGAAATAAAACCCACAAACCTGCATATAAAAGCAAAACAACAGTCAAAGATCTACTACATCTATTTACAATCACTCTCATTTCTGCCTTCGTTGAGATTGGAAAAGTTATTTCACTAGAGAAAAAAAAACAAAATCATAAACCCAAAACATTGACTGAAAAGGTCCGTCGGATCATCAAGTTCCACCCAGGTTTACATGTCAAACCATTTGTGTTATGGTTACACAAGAGGAGGATTGTTTTCCTGCTATTTGATTTAAGTCGTCAGCTTCTGACCGGAATCACCTGAGTTTTAGAAGCCTAATGAGTGAACATTCTTGCTGACAGCATTCTTCAATATGAATACTGAGAAGATTCATCAGTAGCTATTTTCAGTGGTGTGTTTAAAATGAAGTCAGAAGAAGCACTTCATTTGAAACAAACAAAATGTAAGAAACCATTAGAAAGAAAGCAAAGTTCAGTGACAGGTCGAGACATGTCTGTGGTTCTTTCAGGCTGCGACAGTGAGAGAGCAAAACTTTCAGCGGGCAACAGGAAGGCTGAACTAAAAGCAAATATACATTTCTATGAGCATGATTTGGAAATGTTGGCAGTTTCTTAGAAATCCTCAAGTAAGGTTAAGATCTTCATTCTCTAGGTCTAGGATATACACATGGAAGTTCTGTTTAGGTAGACTAAATACTGATACGAAATGGTAAACTTCAGAAGTTATGTTTTAGCAATAATGGGACATACCAATTTTTTGGAGGAACTTCTGTTTCATTCAATTGCATAATGTCACCTTTGCCCTGATAACTGATTGCTCAAGGCATGAATGCTATAAAAATCATAATTTTTGAATCTTGCTCTAAATCTTAAAGAAAAACCAGATTCAGCAAAAACTGCCACAAACGTCTGATGTGTGCATCTTTAGTTTCTGCCAAAAATTAGAACTTACTTCTTCAGTGTTAATCATGTGAAGAACATTTCCACTGTGCCTTGGTATGTTGAGTTTACTGCCACAAATGCAAATTTGAAGCTGCTTACACTATGTCTCCAATGTTCAAAAAGAAAAGTGATAAAAATATAGAGACACTTTGACACGTCTCTCAAAACTTCAACAGACATAAAAGATGAAGGTCCACTTTGTCCACCTACAAGATATGATCTTTCTGAATCTTACCACTAGTCTGGAAGGGGAGCAGCACAGGATGAAGTCTTCAGTATTGTGATTCTGTGTTTTAACAGACATTAATAACAAGAAGGTTTAGGTGCTTTACTTATATCTCTGTCCATCCAAGCACTGCGAAGAACAGCAAGCAAGAATGAAGTTTAAGTCAGG
This sequence comes from Xiphophorus maculatus, assembly GCF_002775205.1. NCBI lineage: Eukaryota > Metazoa > Chordata > Actinopteri > Cyprinodontiformes > Poeciliidae > Xiphophorus > Xiphophorus maculatus. The sequence goes on from NC_036448.1 coordinate 10,535,736, forward strand.
ATGCAGATTCCAGCAAATGATCAAGCATCAACTATGTACATGTGCACATGAATCTTCTGGAAAGTCGGCACAGAGAAAGGGTTTGCTCTGCTCCGGAGCGGATTCCAGCCCAACGTTTGTGTCCTCTGCCCTCCTTTACAGTTTGTCCAACAGAGGAGACGTTCATCTGCAGCCCCTGTGACCTCCTATTAGAGGATCTGCTCTGTGCTGGAGGCGGAGATGTCCAACAACCTCCAGGCTGCGTTGGGGTTCAGCTCCTCTTGGTCCCGACACAGGGCCCACACGTGCATCATCCTCATCACTTTCTCCTGTGGAGGTGTTTAATGCCAAACAACAACATAAATGATTAACTGTTTTCAATTTTCTTTCACCATGTCTTCTGGTATAATGGAATGTAACATTTTGTAGTTTCAAATTAACTATGAACACCTAGCTCTGCTTCAAATTTGCAGTAAATTTGAAGTTCACTGACCGGATCGCCTTCCACAACGTCTCCTTTTGGGCTGCGGACCACCATGACGACCTGAGCCTGGAAGGTAATGATCAGCACCGGGCCCTGGTCCATCAGCTTACCCATCGCCAACTAAAACACACAGAGAGGCCACAAAACAAGAGGCTCACGACTGACTTCAAAACAGCCGATTAGAAGTCATTCGGTTTCTCCGATTTTGGCGGTTCAACTTTTCAAACCTAACCCATGCTGCCATATATTAATTGAAGAGGATATGTATGTTCTGAGCACTGGAGTGAAAGATCAGCTACTGTCTTACATGTGTGATCTTTTCATCTGTGCTAGTGGTGTTTCTAACCCTGTATGGATTTCATTTCCGCATTCGCCAATTCACCAATCAGTATGTTGATGAAGTGGATTAAGAAGGAGTGGAGAACTAGACAAATTTGACTACTTTTGCAAGAAAATAAGGAGATAATGCACTGAATGTTGGAAAATATCCATGGGTGTAAGTGATAGTATTAACAGGTTGTAGCAGAACTTACATCTATGTTATCAATGTCGAGAACTTTGGACTGAAAGAGAAGGCCCAGAGCCTTGGCCTGCTGGATGGGATGGGCCAGCTGCCTGTATGTCTGAGAGGAAGAACAAAGGATGAAACAACACTTCACACACAATACCTGAAAGCAGATCAACATGCCAGCTCATTGTCATGCTTTACATTTCTAAAAAGGGGCCTATGCATTTAAAAAGGTTTGGAAAAAGTACTTTGGAAAGTACGTTAGACACATAACTCTGTCATGCAGCAAAAAACTGATTTACATTTGTTTTCTTTAACCTAAAAATCACTTACACCCTTGTTATGTGGCGCATCAACTTTAAATTAATCAGAGCTTAAAAAATTATTAAAGATAAATGTTCATGTAGCTGCTGAATAACTTACAGCTTCATAGCACCAGTCCTTTAGCACATCCAGCTCTCCACGGACCATAGCCTGCAGAGGTAACAATTCATGAGTGAGCTGTGGGAAAATGCTTCACTTATTTGTGCTTTGATATTTCTGACACTCAGATTTTATCTTTCTATTTAAAAATCATCAAGAGATTTACATTTAAACTCCAACCTGCTTTCTTTATCTTATTTTAACTAATATTTTCCCTAACTGAGCTAGGTTGTATCAGGAAGCAAAGGAATGAAATACGACAGGGAACGGATAAAAGAAAAGAAGGATTTAAGGAATAAATGACAAACAAAAGCTGGTGGTTCTTATTACCTCCAGGACGTTTGGGATGATGTCTTTCTCACACTGCTTGAGGAAAGTGTCCTTGTCAAACCTGGGATCTATCTTCAGGATCTCTGTCAGCACTTCTGACATTTCTGTCTTCGAGAAAAGGCCACCTAGAAACGCACGTCAACGCCATCAGCAACACTGACAAAAACAGCACTGGTATGCTAAATTTGTAGGTCGGAATATATAAAAACAACAACTAGAAAGACAAGGTGGATATGATGAAGAGTTACCTAAGAAGTCAGTAACTCTGTCAGTCATGGCTCGAGATGCTCTGATGAGAGCATTGTCACTTTCATCATATTTCATCTTCATCTCAAAGAATCCTGAGCACAAAGGAAAAAGAAATGAAAGAGTTGGACTTTTCTTAGAAAAATAACGTGCTTTTTAGATAAAGGCAGCAGTTGTATTCATCAAAAACATCTAAAGTGCGCACCATTTTTGTGTTAAGGCATGCACTTATAAAACTATCTGCTGCCCCCTGCTGTCTACAACTGAGAAGACACGTCTACAGATCAAGCAGAAGGACATTAAGGATATAAATAGTTTGTTTATTATTTGGAAGCAACTTACGGTTAAAGACCACATTATTGTCCTTGAAGTCCTTCCACTGCTGGTACCACTTTGAATCCTTATGCAGAACCACCCCCAGAGCTTCTCTACATCATAAAAACAGATGTGGAATTTTTAATCATATGGAAACGAACTTCATAAAATATGCACTTACTTAACATTACAGGGAAACTGAAACTGGGTTATTGCTCAAAAATTAAAAGTCTTAAATGAGTAGAAGTAATTTAAAACCTAGATTGGACATTCTGGACGTATTTAAGGCTGTTTAAGGCCTAATGTTTTTGGGACATTTTGAGATATTGAAGAACCTTGTGATTTCACTGGCTTATATTTGTGTTTACTGAAGTAAATGGAAGTCAATACAAATACAAGCCACACTTTTCAGATTTTCATCTGAAAAAAACCTCTTCATTCGCACCTTGTGTTTCACCTGTATCCCAATAAAATACATCCATATGTATTAACAGGATGAAATGTTTAAAAAAACAACTAAATACACATTTTTGCAAGACTTCATGCATTGGTATCAATGTAGAGAACAGTGATTTTTCTTTTCTTTTTAGCAGCTACTTACTCATTGGCCTCAAACACTTTGCTGTCACTGTCTGCCCCTTTAAACGAAAAATCACTTCTCATCCTCAGCTGAGCAGGAGCTCTGTAGGGGCCAGCGTCTCCGACGTCTATCTCCTTCTTCATGGACTCAACGCCCTACAGAGGAAGCAGCAGTTTTAACGTTTTGAGCTGGGAAGCATGAAAGTTCATCAGCACGTTAAAGCAGAGCTTTAGATAAAATCAGGAATAAGGGAAAATCAAACAAGCACTTCAGACGTATGTGTCAGGAAAGGATTGTTATTTATCTGCAACTGAGCTGAAAGCTACTCTACTGCAAACTCAAATGCTGCATTTTTAAAGAAGAGATTTAGAGAGATGTCTATTCTTCTGACCTGTGAGATGGCCTTGAAGGCGCTGATCCGGCCCAGTTTCTCTCCACCCTTAGACACGGACTCTGCAGAGTGCATGGCTGTCCTCGCTGCCTCTTCCACGCCTTCTTTGATCTTCTTTCCTATATCTGTACGAGTCACCTCCTCTAGACCCTTAAGTAAAAAAAAATATAGTATTAGATAGAATTCAAATGGATGTCCACTGAATAAATGTACAAATATGTAAGGTGAATTCACAACATGGAATGAATCCTTCCCAAAAAAAAAAATCCAGTAACCACTCTTTAGTGCTTTCTGTTTAGATCCCATCAAACACCTCACCTCTTTGACAGTGTCTGACAGAGAGCCAAAGGTCTTCTTAAACACCTCAGAAGTCTTTACCGTCTCTGCCTCTATAGATTTCTAATGAAACAAAGAATTTTTGCAGCATTCAAGTCAAAGCGTTTTACCAACAATAATCAGTTTTAATGTAAACCGACACACCAGAAGCCAAGCGACTCCCTTACATATTTCCTGCGGGCCTGCTGCAGGGCGTCGGACTCTTCCAGCTTCTTGGCCTCTTCCCTGAACTTCTTGATGTTTTCCTTCATCTCCTGGTTCTTACTGAACTCCTGACGAAGATTATCAACAAACTCCCCCAGAAAACCTTTCCGTCCTGAAGAATACCGGACCTGAACAGAGAAACAGAAAAACGTTACTCAAAATATGTTAGTATATATATACATATATAAAAATAATAATACAGGAATCCAGAAATCTACAGGCATCCAAAACACAAAATCGGCAATGGAAGACAAATGAAAACAGTGTACAACCAAATATGCTAACAACTGATTGTTTCAATAAAATCCCCAAAAGTGGAACATATGAAAATAATTGTTAGTGTATACCTGCGCAGCTGCAGCCGGGCTCCTGTGTAACCTGTAGGCATCTCTTTTCCATGTAGCAGAGACCACAGACCGTGTGCAGAGAGCCAAGGCATTCCTGCCAATCAGCTGCAATCAAAAAACAGCAGTAAGGTAAGGCAGTCCATGTCAGCGACGGGTTAAAAAGGTTTCTGTATAATTGCTGATTCACAACAGAGTACAGGGGAAAGTAACACCAACAGTCCAAGAGAAAATCTTGAAATATTTTTGAGAAAGAAACAGCACTAATTTATTTTAAAATGTATTGCTTCATTATGCATATCCCCACCCCCTACTTTTCTGCAGCACAGACCACTGTTATTTTTACTCCCACCACAAACACTTTAAAAACCTTACGGCACACTGTCACACTACAACAACAAACTTTAATCATTTCTATTGGGCTTTTACATGATAAAACCAACCCAACATAGTGCATAATTCTGAAGTGGACGGAAAATATGCATATGTTTAAAAATAAAACTGAACTCTTTCACCTAAAGAGCATCATTTTGTTAATACAAATGTGAAGAATTTTCAGTCGTCGTGTAGAATGTGTTTGAAACCTTTTCATTACTCAGTTTCTCGTCCGATTTTGTTATGGCAACAGTATTGTAGTAAAAATGCAGCCGTTCTTGTTCTGCTCCAGCCCATACCATGGTTTAAAACTACTCGCAATGTATTATTGATTTTTAACAAACTCCCTTTCATAATACCCTAACCCGGTTAAAGCACAGTAACCAAATTTACTAAAAACCTAGCTTATGTTATTAAGCGGTAACAGATTTAACTGCGACGATTCTGATGCAACAAGGCCTTTTAACGGTCATAACGTACTCCAACTAAGATTTATAAAACCTTGTTCTCATGAATAAAGGTGACAAAACTGACACAAACACATCGGAGTTAAGCTCGTTGTAATAAAATAGCGTTTCAAGTCTGAGAGCTGTAATGAAGGGCATGAATGGGGTCTAACCTCGTAACACCGACACACGGACGCTGCCATCTTGACGTTCAATCAGGGAAGCACGTGCGTACTGGTGCGTCTTCACTGTCTGAACCGACATTCCACCTGACCAATAGGAGGACGGGAAGTGAACATGGGGCGGGGCCAAGTAACTGACCCTGATTAAAGGGACAGTCCAAGCTAAAATTAAGACATGCTGCTTCCTGTCTGCATAGCACCAATATCCCCACCAGCTATTATGATGCAGTTTTTACGGAGAGTATTAGGGCCACCAAAAAAAAAAAAGAATTTTGAGTTTAAAGTCAGAATTCTGAGATTAAAGTCAGAATTCTGAGATTAAAATTCTGAGAATTCTCAGAATTCTGACTTTGATCTCAGAATTCTGACTTATATATATATACTGCTCAAAAAAATAAAGGGAACACTTTAAGTGTTAAACACCTGTTTAAGTGTTCCCTTTATTTTTTTGAGCAGTGTATATATATATATATATATATATATATATATATATATATATATATACATTTAAAGAAGTATCCTGAAACATGCCCATCCAATCCTCAAAGCATAATCACAAACCAGATAGCAGGAAAGGGTGACAGTATCCAGTGCATGACAATGTTCTTCACTAGAGGCCGCATGCGATTCACAGTGAGTGACTCAGTCAATATGGTCAAAAATCTTTTGACTGACTGCAAAAAATCAGCAGCAAGTACAGCCGCCACTGAGGTTTCAGATTCAAGACATTAATATGTCTGAAATCCAAATTCAATTTGAAAGGTCATTAGTGATGACACATTTCCCCTATTATACATAATCCATACATTGTACACAATCTGTTAACAACTATAATAATGAAAAATAAATGTCCGACATTTTATTTAGTCTTTATTAGGAGACTGTCCCGAAATTTAAATGCAATCTGAATGGTTTGCTATTTTTATTATAAGTTCACTCTGTGCACATATCATATCAGATTATGAAATGATCATTTCATAAAATAATAACGTCATTTCATAAATGACTTTATTTTGTCTCTGGTATAAATAAATGACGTGTTTTGATAGCGGGAGAACCAGATGAGTGACAGGTATCTGGTGGCATGCCGGTGAGGAGCGCCTCCCTTCGGAAGGAATTTGAACTGCAGGGACTCCTCCCCTCCCTCTGCAGAGTTGGGAGCTCTCTCCCCTTTTCTGCGACCAGCTCTCGCCTTGACAGCCGACACTGGCGCAGAGTCTGAGCACAAATCTTTACCTTATTTTTCTGGCATATAGCGACCATCCACACTCACAGCGTCCACTCATCCTCTTCCGGAGACAAGCGCTGGAGCGGCCTCGTCTAGAATGGGGAACCGAGACGACGAATACGATTTTTTGTTCAAAGGTAAGAAGAAATAATAATAATAAAAAAATAAAAATAAAATAAAGGGTAGAAAAGATACATAGATTGGCTCCTTACGCACCAGTCAAAGCGGCGTTTTACGGATGATTGTGATTTTTCTCCTTTTTGTCGCTGAGCTGCGCTGATGATAATCGGTTGCTGTTATTACAACACAATGCTGTGAATTTACAGAGCCTGCAGCTGTATTTATTGGGCAATTAATGCGCAGCCAGATCCGCACTAAAGCTTTTTAAAATAAACTTTCATCGTCTCATAGATGAGGTTAGATGTATTGTTTAGCAACACTGGATGCTTTCTCTTTACTTCTCCCGTTCAGATGTATTCAGGCCTGCTGGCCTTTACCTTTTGCTGATCAATAGCACTCATTCCCAACACGAGGAGGACTCACTGCAGATGCATCGGCGCACAACTTCCTTCTATTTTCATTTCTGTTATTCTTACAGTCATTAAGCCTGAAAGGGTGTCACCGAGCCTGAAGCGGTACCAGACCCAGGTCCCACCTCGTTTTTGGGTCCAGAATGGACTCTTTGATCCTGATATCAGCTCCTGTGGCACATTAACATCCTGGGCTTGTATAAGCCAGAAAGACCATTTAGATGTAACAAAGTATCCTCTGTGGGATGAATAGAGCATCTGCCGGAGGCGAGGAGTCTCTCCCCCTCCCTCTCCTCCCTCCTTGTGTTTTCTCTCCTTGCCCGAGCCTTATAACCCGTCCGAAACAGGAAGGGCAAGGCGGCCTGAAACTGTCGATTCAGGTTTTGATGAAGCGTGTTATCAGCTTCCTGCAGCCCCGGACCTGCCGAAGCCGACGGGGAGAACAAAGTTGGGCTACGTTTCCTTTTGTTGAGGAAGTAGGGGAAAACAAAAAGGCTCCACCTCTGCTGCTGCTGCTGTATGAGAACCATCTGCTCAATCAGTCACACTCATTAGACTGCAGCAGCATAGGACAATGGGTGAACAACAGAGACTGTTGATCATTTAAAATCATTTGTTTCCAGGATGTTCACGGGGAATCGCCTTACACCTAGAAACTTTAATGTGTTTTATTGGGGTTTGAATGATAGGCATTTAAAAATCATATTGCTGTTATCAGTACTGCAAGTCTGTGCACACACCTCAAGTCAGATTAAATTGGAGTCATATCAGTCAACTTCAGTCTTTATGACTGTCTTCTCTTTCCTGACAAAGAGCATCCAGCTAGAAGCTACAACTCATGGTGTAGTGTTTGTTTTTGTTGTAGACCATAGAGTTCAGTTTCAGAGCAATCAAACCAGAACATCCCCTTCCACATTTTATGCCTGTCCCCTACATGGCTTGTGCGAAATTACAAGCGGTATTTCTAAATGACAAATGGCCTTCCTCTTGCCTCTCTTCCATTAATGCCAGCTTTGTGGGTAACACAACTATTAGGTGTCCTATAGATAGATTCTTCCACCTGAGTTGTGAATCTCTGCAGCTCATCCAGAGTTGCTCTGTTGCAGAGTTGGTCTTTCGGCTGCTTCTCTACTTTGACGGTGACGATGGGGTTCTGTTCAGGCTGATGGTAGGTTTGTAGTTGAGCCGTGCTCTTTCCATTTTCATTGATGGAATGTGCAAACATTGAGATGTTATTTCTCTGAACTTCGCAACAGTTTTATCCCTGAGCTGCCTGCTGCTTTTCTTGGGTGTCATGATGCCTATTTGTTCATTAATGATCCTTAGAAAACCTCATAATAGAAAAACAGGTGGATTGTACTAACTAAGTAGGTAAGTTCGAGAGCCAAATATAATCCCACGATTTTATTTAGGGGTATTAGATTGATAGGAGGCTCAAAAATGTATTCATCCTTTTCAGGAACAGTTTTTAAATGAAAGGGAAATGATCAATGCTACTTTGTTTTGATCTGTCCCCCAAATCCTTCCAAAATACTCTGAAGTCCTTTGGATGCCACATTCAAAAAAAGTTAATGGGTTTTGAAGAATAGTTTTGCAAGGCACTATATTTTATACCATATCACCGGCTATGTTTACTGATGCTTATCACTTGTAGAGTCTTAGACTGTAAGAATAAATAATGCCTGCTAAAGGAAAATCAAACGAGATCAAATTCTGCATTCAAAAGTCAAGGAATCTCTTTATCCAGTGTTTTATCTTCCTATTTGAAGTTCCCATTCATAAAAGTGCCCACTTCAGTGTTGACAGCAACGTTCAAAGTCTTCTTTGATTTAATATCACATTAACATTGACTAGCGCGCTCTTCTTTTCCTCCATAGTCGTGTTAATTGGAGACTCAGGTGTTGGGAAGAGCAACCTGCTGTCCAGATTTACACGGAACGAGTTCAACCTCGAGAGCAAGAGCACCATCGGGGTGGAGTTCGCCACGCGCAGCATCCAGGTGGACGGCAAGACGATAAAGGCTCAGATCTGGGATACAGCAGGACAGGAACGCTACAGAGCCATCACGTCGGCGTAAGTTTGCGTTTGTGCTGCGATTGCAAATTTTTCAGTCTTGCAACACCTGCAGTGTGGGGGAAATATTTCACCATGGCAATCACAACCGGCGTATAACTCTGAGATCAGAATGATTCAACTAAGTGGAATGGTAACTGACCCACACAAACAACCAGACAGGCTTTAAAAACTGCGTCTAGTTGCAGCAAATAACTCATCACTGGCCAGCGTGTGCACTTCTGCAAAAGGAGAAATTTTGTAAGTTTACAGCTCAGGTTGGCAACGGTTATTTGTGTTAACACGATACCAAGGAGGAACAAAAGCAACAATGAATTTAGAGAAGCTGTTGTTGCCATACATCAACCTGGGAAGCGCTACAAACCAAACAATAGGAAGTCAGTGATTCTGCAGTAGATAAATGACCCACAAGCAGACATTTCAACAATTTCACCCCGAAAATTGCTGACCTTACATATGCTTTGAAAAGTATTCTTACCAAACAACACCATCCTTAATATGATGCTGGTCAACATTAAAAGTGGCCTGTATGTAGTCATAGTGGATGGGAAGACAAATGGAAATGTAATCTATCAAATGTAATGTGTTGGATGCAGCAAAAAGCCTAAGCAAGAGCTGGAGTAAATGGGAATGGTTTAGATAATAAGAAAAATATAATCAATCGCAAAGTTGGTACAGTCATATCCCAAATAACATGGCAGAATGCTTTATGTTTGCAAAAGTATCACCTGAGGGGCGTGCCGTGGTGGTGTAGGGGATAGCACAACCCATGTTTCCTCGACGCAGCCGTCGCGGGTTCGACTCCCGGACCCAACAATATTTGCCGCATGTCTTCCCCTCTCTCCTTCCCCCTTTCCTGTCAGCCTACTTTCATATATGGGACACTAGAGCCCACAAAAGACCCCTGGAGGGGAGAAAAAAAAAGTATCACCTGAGGTATCAACATGAAGTCTTGGTAAATAGCACTACATTTGGTGTAACAACATACGGCATACTGTAAGAGCGCAAACATGTAACACCAACAATGGTGGATAGATGTAGGCTTGTTATACAGATAACAAACCTGGTCAATTGAAAAGTATTCTTTATAGTCATATAGTAATTAAAATGACTATATGACTGCAAAAATGAAAGTCCTCAAATCTCAATGAAACAAAGCCACAGGCCAAGAAGGAACTGATAGAATTTATCCAACATTTTTATAAGCGACGGATATAATGATATAATGATATAACGATATAACGCCACCTCAGGTCTGTGACCACAGAGGATGGATTGTTTATAACAGTACTGCTGTTTACATTTGAGGTACCCTTCACTTTTATATTCTGACTTAGTTTACAGTAAAGGCAGATTATTAGATTGATTCATATGCTGTTTTTCTGTTTACATTTTATTCTCATGTAATATTTTGTTAGAACAAGACTTTTTAATGATTTTCTCTTATGTTCAATCATAACACGGAGTGTGCTATCCATCAATTTACTATCTAAGCCAGGTTATTCTTGGAGAAATAAGTTGATGCCAATCTCCAGACTGACTTTAACTTTGTTTCCATTAACTCCTGGCAGTTTTGTCTGTCTGTCAATGGGTGAGCAGCAGGGCTCACCCTGGGGCTTTGTGAGTGTGTTGAATATTTTCCTAAACGATCAAAACAAAAACTCAAAGACTCCAGTGCATTCTACAAATGGAGAAAGTGGAATACTAAAGTTACTGTGAACGTTTGGAAGCAATGAGTTTAATTGACAAAAAACAAAAAAAACCCACACATTCAATAACTGAAGCTTTAGCAAAACTCTATGAGATAAGGGGATCTGAGTCCATCAATTTAAGTTGCTTTTTCTATTGACGGTGTTACAGATACTACAGAGGAGCCGTGGGGGCGCTGCTAGTGTACGACATAGCTAAACACTTGACCTATGAGAATGTGGAGCGCTGGCTGAAGGAGCTGAGAGACCACGCCGACAACAACATCGTCATCATGCTGGTGGGCAACAAAAGCGACCTGCGCCACCTCAGGGCTGTGCCCACAGACGAGGCGCGAGCCTTTGCAGGTAACTGAACTCCCCGTCACTGTGATGGGGCAACAGCTTGTATCACTGGATGGTTCAAGTAGTAAAACTTCATGTGTTTGTGTGTGAACCCGCAGAGAAGAACAATCTGTCATTCATAGAAACCTCAGCCTTGGACTCAACAAACGTTGAAGAAGCCTTCAAGAATATTCTTACAGGTATGTTATAATTAGACTATAAACAATAATAGGGTAAAGACAAGAAAGGGAGTGATACAAATGTATATTTACTAGATCTATCTTATCAAAAGGCGTTTGCAGTAAAAGACAACTTTAGAAACATTAAACTAAGTAAACACCTTTCAGAGTAAGAGCCTGTTCTGTGTATTGTTTTTTGTTCTCATCATTTTCTCTGTGGACATTAAAGCATCAGCTCTGTAGTCAGTCAGTGTTCCTCTACAGATGTATTTGCACACATTACTGCAGTAACCACTGTTTCAAAAAATCAAATTGGAGTCTGAAAGTGAACTCTGATCTGGTAAAAAAAAAAAAATGGTTGTACTAAGATGGGTTAATATTTTCCTGTTGGGTTAGAACAATTCTCCTGTTAAAGAACTTTTTAAAGACCGTTTTCATATAAAAGCTTAATGTATTCTGACTGAATTCTGGTTATTGTTTCCAGTCTATTTTAACATAGTTCATACTGCCAACAAAAGTTATTTTCTCATGTCACTGACTTCTATAAATATGCCCCTGTGATTCATGCATATATTTAAACTCAATTGTGACACACAGTAGGATATTAGCAATGGGAAAATGTGAGGGGAGCCGATAATTTTATTTTTAGTATCTTAGTAATCATGATTTAGCCTCTGATGCATTTGCAGAACAACTATATTTATGTTCAAAACGGGATTTAATTAAACACATGGTGATGGTTAATGTTTTATTTAAGGGTATTAGAGTAAAAGCAGCTGCTCATGAATACATACCAAATTTTACACATTTTTATTTGCAAAAAAGGGTTAAAAACTATGCATTATTTTCTTTCCACTTCACAGTTATCCCCTACTTTGTATTGGTCCATTAAATCCCAGTAAAATACATTGAAATGTGTGATTTTATTATGAAAAAGACGCTATAAATCTCAAGTAAAAATACATTTGCACTACATGGTTTAAGATGTAATTGTAATACCTTGTTGACAACTCTCTCCACTTGTTTTTATTAAAATAATAACCGTTACATTCAGAGATGTGGAAAAAGCATTTCAGTCAGTCTTATAGACTTCTTGTTTTTATTTTTTTGTCACATATAAGATCATGTGGGAAATGTTAATATCAGCAACATGCAGTTTTATTTACGAAGGCAAAAAGGAACCAAACCAGCCTGCACAGAATAAGGGTCGCTTGTTAAAAAAATTAGTTAACTGAGATAAGCCACCTTTTTTGTCACTAGCTGCACACAAGTCTGATTACTACCTGATCTGTATAATCAAGAAGTCAATTAAATCAGACCTAAATGAAACAAAAAGTTAAGTAAAAGATTTTTAAAAACATCAACTCAATATGGAGACGGTCGAGAAGAGATGACAAAGAAAGACATTGTTATACTGTATATACAGTATATTGCTTTGAAAAGGGTCATATTTACGGAAAACAATAAATATTCTGTAGAGAAACAAGACAAAAAGGTTTTTTTTAAGGTACTAAAAAGATCATAGGAACAGTCAAGCATGGTGGTGATAGTGTGATGGATGGTGGCTCAAGCACACATATGTTAAGTAGAAAGAAAGGAATGAGAGTCGGGGGCATGACCTTAAACAGCCCAAACTCTAAAAAATTTTTTATAAATTAAATAAATTGTGCAAAGATGAGTGTGCCAAAATCCCTCCACAGCAATATAAAAAAACTCACCGCTAATAGTCACTTAATGGCAGTTGTTGCTGCCAAGGGAAGTTCAACGCTGATGTTAAGGAGGCAATTACATTTTCCACATGGGAGGGACACTTTGGTTTAGATAGATTTTGTTCTCTTCATAAATGAAATTATTATTGCAAAACAGCTTTTTTTGTAAATGCTCAACTCTGATATCAAGTATTGTTTGATGATTCAATGCTTACGAGAAAAAAGAAAGGAAAAAAAACACCTGAAAGGGGGAAAATACATTTTCACACCACTGTATTTTCAGACACGGAGGTGACACCTAAAGTCTGGCTCCTGAAGCACCGGGAATCCTGTTTCCCAGCACACTCAGATGTTACTGATACAACTCAAACCAGCTGGTCCAAATGTTTGTCACTGTATGATTCATTAACTTAGATTTCACCGTTTCATCCGCTGTAGGAAGCTGACTTTTAAACTTTGCATGTAGCTTCCTCTTTCTAATCTAGTTTCCCTTTCCAGATTAGCTTTGCATTACCTTAGGCGTCCTGTGGTTAGAAAAGGTACAAGTGTGAACAGACTATGATTACTCTTCTGAAACATCACTGTTTTATCTTTGTGAAAACAGAAATATACCGGATTGTATCACAGAAACAGATTGCTGAGCGATCTGCCCACGACGAGTCCCCAGGAAACAACGTGGTGGACATCAGCGTCCCTCCGACCACAGACGGCCAGAGGGGGAGCAAGCTGCAGTGCTGTCAGAACCTGTAACCCCCGCTGGAAAACCGTCCTGCCTCACCCGGTCCGATTATTAACTGAAATCCACTAGTGTTGATGTGCTTTCGAATACGCTGGGCACGACGAGTCGGCGCCTGCACTTTTTGAATCGGTGAAGTCAGTTCCATTGAGCCACAAAACGATCAATCCCAGATAGAAGAAGAGTTTGATTTCAAGTAGTAATCTGACCCAGATGTGGTCAAAACATCGTGGCACAAAAACAGGACTGAAGGTACACCACCCCGAGCAGCTACCAGCTAGTTAACATGTTAGAGTAGCAGTATAGCCTTGTCCGAGACCCTGTATGCCTAGACATCTCTCTGGTAGACTGTTGTTGGCACAAACTGAAGGCCTGGGTTTGAAATCCTGCCGGTTTCACTGGGATCAGCAGTCCTGTCTTTGGGCCTTTTCCTCCTTCAGTCATCATCTCAAAAAGTGGTTGTGACGCTGCTGACGCTTACTTTGTTTTTGTGTAAAATATATTTTGTTCTGTTTGTTTTGATAGCTTGTCTGCTCACATACATTATATTAATGCCATGGAAATAAATTTTACAATATTACTGTGCAGTGTCCTTTTTTAAAAACAAAACGACAACAAAAAAGAAGTACAAACGTAGGTTATAGACCAGACAGCTGATGATTAAAAATGTGGGAGGAACATCCTCGTTTCAGTATTCAACCTCACAACTCTAATTGAGTTTGAAAAGTATTTTTGTGTTTACTTTTCGCTCAAACTTCATGCAGTTCTTTTTAAACAGTCTGAGAAGCATAATGAAGAAATAGCCAAACAACTCGTTGCTTTTATGCAAGACCAATAAAAAGTAGCTTGTTAAAAAGGAATACAAATATCCAGGATACCGCCTAAAGTTTACTGTTGCCCAATAAACGAAAACACACCAGTTATGTTTGAGTAGCAGAGGGTATTTCAATTGAACAGAGCATCAGATTATCCAGACGTTTTTTGTTTTTTTTACCTTTACTGACATATTTGCCTTGCGTTCTGAACAGCAGCTGTGTATAGTAACATTACACAGAAATATATAAGATTCCAAAGCAGAGAAATGAAAAATTCCCTTCTCAAACTCCCACACTGCCTGATTACAAGGTATCAACACAGACCAAGTTGTTGTCAGCCCTGGTGAAGTGTAAAACGCCTCCAAGCAATCTTTCACTGCAGTTGCATAATCGCACACTTAACGAGCCTGAACTTTAATTTACGTGCATATATATTCAGTGGGGAATACATTTTACATTGCGTCTGGTGAAGCATTTCTTTAGAGATTCATGTTTTGTGTTATGATACGTCGAAATGAGGAGTACATTTTCAGCTTACTGGTTAGTTCTGGGAGAGTTTTTAAAAATTAAGTATGGTACATGGGTGGGTAAGTTGCATACCATGTGCAAAGACTCTTCAACGCGGTCATCCTGAGTTTGACTCCCAGGGTCTGGCCTTTGTCTCTTCACTGCTCAATAAAATCTTTTTAAAAAATCTCAAAGTATGTTAAAGAGTTCATAATGGCAAGCAAACATCACAGATCCTTCACCACACCAAACAGGGGATGAAGTGCATTTTCGAACGTTGGTTCCATTTTACACCAGACTCATCTGAAGTTTTTGGAGAAAAGCTTAATCTTAATTTAATTTGTGCTTCAATATCGTCCCAGTTAAAAAGTTTGGCCAACTGAATGTTTGTGCTCAGGATGGTAGGAAGTAAAAGGGCTAGCAAGGGTATATTAGCAGCTGATTAGCCGTAGCTTCAAACGCAGAACACCGTGACTGGAACTTTGACAGACAAGTTCCATAACAAAATAAAAATAAAAATACACAGAATAAACAACACTATGTAATCCTGCAACAGCAAAATTTGAGACCTGTGATTAACGTATTTATTTTTCTTTTATGAATTCGAGACATCTTAAGGCCTTGATTTCAGATACATGAATTTAAGACTGTTTTTAAGAATGCAGACACCCTGCTTAAGTTCAACCAAAAAAATAAAAAGAAATGTTCAATTTGTCTTTTAAAGAGAATTTTAGGGTGCCAGAAATTATGCGATATGAGATTTTTTCCCCACTGAATACATGTGCTTAGAGTTCACATTTTTCAAAAGTTTTGGTATTTTTATTTGTGCTGCTGCAATTAAAAAAAAAAAAGATGTAATTCACGAAAACAAGCAAGCAAATCCCAGTTCACGCAATGTCCAGGAGTCCCTCATGTTTTATTGCACAATAACCCAACTTCCAAGGGGGATGAAGCAGGAAGACTACAGTAACACAAAAATACTTTTAGTATACATCGATTGACATCTCATAGCACATTTCTCTTTTGCATTTTGCTGAGCCCCAGACTGATCTCAAATCGCATGTCTATCATTTCCCCAGTGCCTTCAATATTACCAATCTAAACATGGTTGCCGTTAGATTTTTTTAAAACTGAATTTCTTCTGGTTTTTAAGACATTACCACAGACCACTTCTATTCAGCTCAGCTCATGAGTGATGCATTTACACGTGGAGTGAGGCTTTCCTAACGCACTTTTATGATAACAGAAGAGACATCATCCAATTAGAATGTAAACACTTTTCATGCCTTCAACACTTTTTCAGAGCGAGTTAGTGTCATTTTATGAACTACGATTCCCATCCCCCCCACCCCCTTGACATGTGTGACTGATGCAACGCGTCTCCCTTTACTGACCAAGGAGGAACATGATTTAATATTTCCTCTAGAGAAAGCAATGTAAAACCTGTACCTGGAAACTTAAAAGCTTCAGATTATAGACAGGGACAGTGATAGAGGTGACAGTCGCCCTCTACTTGTCAAACAAACAAACAAACAAACAAAAAAAGGAGTATTCACAGCTAGACTTTGTCAATCTTCTTAGGTTCCTATCCATTTGCAGAACTACTGTTCGTCCACGGTTTAAAACCAGCTAAATACATTGTGCAGGGGGCATAATAGGGGAATTATAGGTAGTGAATATGTCTCTTATTATACTGTAGTAGCATGCTGAATCAGTTATATCCTGCTACATTAGCTTGTGTCTTAGTATTTTATAAGTTTCTGCCACTGACATAAAAAGTCAGGCTGGTTAGTCCGTTCTCTCAGTGTCAGTTCGTTCACATCCCAGCACTGGTGAGTACACAGTTTTTAATCTAACACCACTCAGAAATGAGTTCCTCCCAAATCCACTTTTGTGGGCAGCCAATAACGTAGTTTTGTTTTTGTTTTTTTCGTTGTTGGTTTTTTTTAATCAAGTGCCTTAACAAAGAATCATGAGGAGAAAGCATCTCTTTCCCTTCAGGATCGTCCGTATGAAGTGCAAAAGTTCAGTATTACTATGATTAATCTTGCTTTTAGAGTGCTTGTGTGAGCTTGATTTGCATTATTTCCCTCGCCACCGCCCGGCACTCATACGATGGTCTCGTCAGTCATTTTCTTGGTCGACTTGGTCGGCACCGAACGCTGGGTGGTGTGCGCCCCCTTCATGTCGGGCATGAGCAGGCGAACTTTCTGATTGGTCCTCCTCCACTCCGAATACAACTGACAGTGATACCGAAACGACACCTAAAGGTCGGGCGACAAAGAAGAGGGGGTTGGCCACAACAAACAGTGAAAGGAGATTAAAAGACGTGTCAATAAAAGTGACAAAGTTGTTTGAGACACAGCATGATGGATGTAACACAGAGAAAGAAAGATAAAGGCTAATTTTTAAAAGTGAATTCATAAGTGTGCTTTCCAAAGTTTCTCTTGGTTGCTTTTTATACACCCAGTTCAGTAGATGTGAAGGAGAAATTTGGCTTCTGATCTCAGCAAGCTATGCATTTCTGTTCAGGCATGTAGATTCTTGAAAGCTCTGAATGATAAGCTGCACAAAAAGTCCTGCTATCCTTCCCTCATCATGTTTTAAGAGTTCCCCACTTAAAAAAGACTGGAGAACAATCTCATCTGTAGGACAAACTTCTACATAAGCTGTTGAGATTTTATGTAAAAAAATAAAAATAAAAAAAATCAACATAAAGAAGCTGCCTAAAGAAATCAGCTAATTAGTAAATTCAGTTCATTTGTGTGTAATTTATAACTTTAGAAAAACCGCAGAAATCTACAGCTCAGATTGGAAAATCTATTTACAAAATAACTATTAGTCATGCAATACACAAATCTGGCCCTTTCTGAAGCAGAAAATCCCTGTTGGAATACAATAAGAAGAAGTTATTTTAAAAAAAAATTTAGCAAAAACCCGTGTACATAACGCAACCAACACATGGAGGAATGTGATCTGGTCAGATGAGAGTAAAATCAAATAACCTTGCCCGTATTTAAAACATTGCATTTGGCAGAAAACTAACACTGCACAACACCTTCAACACACCGTCACCAATCTCAGACATGATGGTGGCAGCACCATGTCTGAGGGGAAGGTTTTCTTCAGCAAAGACAGGAAAACTGGTCAGTATGGATGGGAAGATGAATGGAGCTACATAAAAAGCAATCCCAGAGGAAAACGTCTTAGAGGCTGCAAGAGACTTGAGATCTAAACAGAGCTAAACATCCAGCGCGTTACCATGGAAAGGTTTCGATTAAGGTAATTGCACATTAGAAATGGCCCAGTAAAAGCTCAGAACTAAACACAATTAAATGGTTGTGGAAGCAGAGATGTTTTCCGTCCAATCTGACTGAGCTCGAGCCACTTTGCAAAGAAGATTGTGAAAAATTTCAGATGCCAAAAGAATTGGCATCTGAAACAGATGCCAAAAGAATTAATTGCAACACCAAGTGGCTCTATAAGTACAGCCACATGGGAGTTAAATACAAATGCATGCCTCACTTTTTAAATTTACTTTTGCAAAAAGAACAAATCAATGAAATGTATGATTTTCTTTTCAATAAAATACATTTAAGCTTGTTGCTATAACATGAAAAAAATAAAAAAGGGTTTTGAAACATTTTGCGAGGTACTGTTGACAAAATCTAGAAACTTGCTTTACATTGTCATTCAGAGGACTTATTTTGCAACCCTATTCTTTTTATTTTTATTTATTTGACCTGTATTCATACAGGATCACAAGACCTCATTTATAAGAGACCTGTTTTGATTTAAAAAAAAAAAAAACTAAGCTAATAAAATGTGAGCTAAGAGCAAGTTTCACAAAGATTTCTCTTTTTGTCTTAAACACCACAGAGTAAGAAAACGGCTATGAGGTGATAATGATGGACAGTTCACCTTAGAATATAAGTTACAGTGCCGAGTGAAAACCATAGTTACCAGTGTCCAGAGGATGTAGATGGTGAAGAGGGCGATGGTTAGGGCAATAAGTCCAACAGCTTCCAGTCTGCTTTTCAGCTGCAGATGGTCCTGGGCCCCCCTGAGACACAACCACCCGGAAATAGCCGCCAGGGGCGTGATGAGAAGGAAGCAGGCCATGTCACACAGCAATGTGCGCTTCTCACTGCGAGGGCCGGGGTCCTTCAGCCACTGAACAGCAAAATGAAGAGCTTACTGGTATAACTCAAACTTAGCGGTAGTAGACAATATCAGTTTAGAAAATATAAATCTAAAGGAAGAACTTTGACGAATATATCTATGTGATGTGAACTGGTCATTTTATAAAATATTTGTTCTCACTGTGAAGACAACAAGGTACCGCAATGCTAAATAACAAATGAGACTATCTTCTAGTAAACATAGAAAAGAAGATATCAAACATATCCATCGCCGCAATAAGTTCAGCCCCTCCTACCTGTGTCAGTGGTTGTGGTCTCCTTTCAATGGTGAACTCTGTGTGACAAAGTTCACAGTAGCTGGTGTTGGAGGATGACAGCCACTTTTCCAGGCAGCTCTTGTGCACTTTTCCCAGAGTACCAGTGCAGTCGCAGGGTGAGAGCAGTGTCTCCCCTCCAGCTCCCTCATGACAGATCCGACACATCCCTACATCGCTGAGCGCCGACATACGACCATCGGAGGGGAAGAGAAAAAAAAAATAATGTTAGCCACATTTCACTTATTTACAGGATACACACTGGAGCCACATGCTAGTTTTCTACTCACCTCTGCAAGCTCACAGCTTTGACAACAGTGGAGAGTGGGCGGCCATCTTTAGCTGTAACCTTGGCAACATACTGGGCCTGTGTAGTAGAATCAGACTCTTCTGAATGCTTAGAGGCATCGGGCTCAGTGTTCTCAGAATAATCGCAAAGGGATCCGGGGAGCTGGCAGCACCCTGACGAAGACATGGTTCATCTGGGGTTGAAAGTGATGAAAATACTGGCAGAGGCCGGCGCTGGCTCCAAATGAAGAACTGATCCTGAACTGGATTTGAAAGATTCAATCCCCCAAACTTCTCTGATCCACCTACAGGGAAAAGTCCCAAGATATTAACAACATAAAAGCATATGTCACATGATTATGTAAAAAGAAAAAAAAAAGATTCTTGTGCCTTTTAGTCACTTCTTTACTCACACTTCTCAGTTACAGTGTCATTGGTTTTAAGTTTTGAAATGGAAACATTATTTTGCAAGGATGGTATTATTTTACAATTTCAATATTGAAAAAAAGTAGAAAACAGGAATTAGGTGATTAAGTTTGAATTTAATGTGATTTTTCTCTAATCTACACAGAATCTAAATTTCAGAAGCAGTTCATCTCAAACTTACTCATAGCCCTAGAAGATTTAAATTCAGTTCAGTTTATCTATATAGCACCAATCCGCAACACGTTGTCTCCAGGCACTTCATAAAAAATTGTTCTCTCAGTCATTCAATTTTGATTCAAAATATGTTATTTATTTTCGTTTTCGTATTTTCGATTTGTTTTCTTAATAATTACAAATTTATTTATACAGCTCTCAGAAACTGACAGCTAAAGAGCAAAAATGTGACCACAAAAGCTTTACTATATCCTCTAGGACTTCTCTTTAAACAGCTACACACTGTCTACAGACAAATACGAATCAATTAATAATTCAAGGTCTGAAAATCAGGGTTTCCCCCAGTCTATTCTAAGCCTGGCGGGCCACCAGGCTCTACTTGTGTCCCCACCAGGCTTAGCATTGCTTATTTATTTAAGTCTTTTTAAAATGCTTGCATTTTTTAAGACTTCATAGTTGGTGTTCAGATATTAATCTTCCAATTTTCCAATAACACACAATTATCAAGAGATATTTTCTAATTACCTGTCAACTTTAAACATTTTTTAACACAAAAACATGACTGGCCGCTAGATAAATGACTGCTGAGCACCCAAACGCCAAGCTTAGGAAGTTTTCTGGGGGAAACCTTGTGAAAAGAATAGGAAAAACCGCTACTGGTACAAAAAATATATATAATAAAAAAAATTTATTTGTTTTAATCCCTACATTTTCCTGCATTAGCATATACACGGTAAAACTGAAATCCATAAGCTTGTGGATATTTTCATTTTGTGTGTTCCTTGGGGAAAAACACTCATAAAAATGCTTTTGAAAGCATAGAATTCTGTATTAAAATATTAGTTTCTTTCAAATTAATACCAGTATTAGTTAAATCCAAAAAATTAATTGCTCATGCACTTTTTAAATTAACATCTAATGCAGGAAATTGGCTCCAACATGCATTCCTGTTTTTGTTTTTTCACTTTTAGTTTAAAGTCTTTAAGATGATCAATGAAAAAAACATTTATTCATAGAAATCCTTGTGTATTTAAAAAAGGAGTTTCAATGTGAGTTCAGAAAAAGCTAGAATAAAATTAAAACCAATCGCCCGACAAAAAAACACTCATAAACTATCCAAGAATCAGAAGGAGAGAGAATGTGGGCTATCTGGCTTTAAGATCTATTAATGCCTTCACCCACATAAGGAATGTTTGACAGTGCAGTGGGAGTGTTTGTTTTTCAACCGAGTTCCTGAGGTCTTGGTGTCAAAAACAACATGTAAACCTGTCATTTATCTACAATAACCTCCAAGATGTTAAAATTACATTCTTAAAATGCTGTAGGAATCGAACAATTGACTACAATTCATGATAAACTAACCAGGACTGCAGGTTGTACTTCAGTTCAATGCGACACACTAAGAGAGAGAGAGAGAGAGAGAGAAAACATTAAGCTTTAACAACACACTAAAAGGCGAGAAAAAAATAAATCAAAGCGATTAGTACCTACATTTTGAGTTTATATTACGCGGCTGGCCGTAATAAATAACACACCCATCGTTAATTATGCTCAGCTGACAGTGGCTTTGGTGTGTAATAACCGATAAGAATATAAGTATTTAAAAACGATAAAAACCCGATGCCTTACTTGGGTAGTTGTTTACAATAGAGCAAATATGTTATGTGGCTGTCAAAAAAATGATGCTACTAAAGGTGGAAAATATGACTTTACTGTAAGTGTACTCACCCGACGGCCTGCCTTTTCTTCGATTGGCCTTGAGCTAACTGGACAGCCCTAGCTACGATTTATGGCTCTGAAGCCTGAGCAAAAGCTGCCATTACGAGGAGATACAGACGACGACCACATGCAGTATACCCTCCCCATGACAGGCAGTTCAGGCCACTGGATTGGATTGGATTAGAAAATGTAGAATAAAATCCACCCGATTAAGTGGATCGCTAGACACAGCTAACGGGGCTAGCTGGCTAGCAAAGAGCAGCCTCGGCATCCCTCAGCTGTGCACTGGTCATGTGACCCCGTGCTGCCTTCACAGTCATTTGTGATGTCGGAATGATGGGTATAGTAAGTCAGTCAATAATATAATCTGAGGAACTCAAAAAATGAACGATCAAAGTTCAATAAGAATGTTGCAGCATCCCGCTTTTTTTTATTATTATTATTTTTTATTTAGATTGCTATTTTCATAAATTGTATCAACATACAAAGTAAAACATACTTGTTTTATTCTTCTTTGAAATGGTCAATAATGGAGGTAACTAAAAAGCTATTAACGTCAACAGTATAGAAGTAGGGAGCCCGTTCGCTGATATCAGAGAAAAAAAAAAGAGAAAGAAAAATTGTGGCCACAAGTTGTTTAATTCGTGTGCGCCACTTAACCTATGGCCTCGTAATGCCACGAGTTGTTACTGGCAGCCACTACTTAATTACACAAGAGAGAAGGTAAGGTAAGGTAATTTTATCTATATAGCACATTTTCAGCAACAAGGCTCAAAGTGCTTAAGGAAATACAAACAAAACAACAAACCAAAAGAAAGTCAAAAAGTATAGAACTTATTGGTCTCCCTTGTTTAATAAGAATAAGTATTCTGTAATTTTATAAACTTGTAGGGGTTTCTCTGGATTCTTGATCTTGATCAAATTAAATGAGTAGTGTTTTAAATATTTGTTTAATTATGCTAGTTTTTAATAATGTTTGGTTTTAACGCATGTTGAAATATTAGATTAGTCATGATTGTTTTGAGCAAGGCCTCTGGTTAAATTTAAATTTATAATCAATATATATATATATAACTTAATCAGTGGAACATTTTTCTTAGATATAATGAGCAGGATTTGATTAATACTGAGCTGATGGACACCGGAAGAGATGAGAGGCAGCGAGCTTCTACTGGGCAGATCTGAGAGAAGAAAGAGAGGATACGGTCCTGATGAGAAACTGCTTTCAGACCCTTGTGAACTCCATCCATCCATCCATCCATCCATCCATCCATCCATCCATCCATCCATCCATCCATCCATCCATCCACCCATCCATCCATCCATCCATCCATCCACCCATCCATCCATCCATCCATCCATCCATCCATCCATCCATCCATCCATCCATCCATCCATCCATCCATCCATCCATCCAGGTTCTATCCATCCATCCATCCAGGTTCTATCCATCCATCCATCCATCCATCCATCCATCCATCCACCCATCCATCCATCCATCCATCCATCCATCCATCCATCCATCCATCCATCCATCCATCCAGGTTCTATCCATCCATCCATCCATCCATCCATCCATCCATCCATCCATCCATCCATCCATCCATCCATCCATCCATCCATCCAGGTTCTATCCATCCATCCATCCATCCATCCATCCATCCACCCACCCATCCATCCATCCATCCATCCATCCATCCATCCATCCATCCATCCATCCATCCATCCATCCAACCAACCAACCTGGTTCCCTCCATCCATCCTGGTTCCCTCCATCCATCCTGGTTCCATTCCGTTCCTGGGAATGGCAGGACCATTTTGATTTCTTTACAGCAGTGGTCCCCAAACTACGGCCCGCGGGCCAGATGCGGCCCGCCTCCACATTTGGTCCGGCCCCCTGAACAATACCAGAGTATTTTCATATATGTGCATTTTTATTTGATAAGTTGGACTTTTGCAATAAAATAAATGTTCCTTAGTAATGAACTTTATTTATTATTAACTACTAGTTAGTAACTGTTTTATACATGCATATAATTGACCCTAACCCTTTTTTTTATGTGGAGAACCCAGTGTTATTTGGTTATTATTTATGTCATAAATAGTGTTATTTCCTGACTTTTGTTCTCTGAAGAATCCAGAAAAGGTTATTTGATTGTGCTTTCTGAAAAACAATACATTTTTATGTTTAGCACTCTTACAATCGTCACACTTTTTCTGTTACAAACTGACCCCGGCCCCCCATCAGAGAAGGGACAAGTTATGTGGCCCTCACAGGAGAAAGTTTGGGGACCCCTGCTTTACAGGGATGTTCTCACAATCTGTTAAAATAAAAATGAATAAAACCAGAAAGTCCTAGGAGTTTGTCTTTGAATGTGGAGATTTGACATGAAGATTCCTTTGAGATGACAGAAAAAGAGACAATATTAAACATCGGGGACAATGTTATCCCCAATGTTATCTCCGATGCTTAGAGTTGTCCAGGATGTTTAACGTTGTCCCCAATTTTTTGTTTTATCTCCAGTGCTCAACATTGTCCTTGATGTTTAAGGTTATATGAGGTTAAATTGTCATTATTGCTATGTTTACTGTATCTGGAATGTTTTACTTTATCTCAAATGTTTAAAGCAAAAGGAAACTTTTCTGGAGATGAAATTTGACACCTGATAAACATTGGCAATAATCTTAAACATCAAGGATAACGCTAAGCATTATCCGTTAATATATCAGGAATTTAGTTTTATTTAATTTTTTCTCCGTCACCAGACGGGTTCTGTGAGAAGCGTTCAATTTATTCAGAACGTTTTTTCCACTGCAAAACCACTAGGGGGAAGCAATCAGTCAGGCTTCGTGAATGAACAGTGGCATTCATTAAGGTGGTGCTTTTCTATTATATACAGCCATATTCAATAAATTAAAATATTCTTTCCGATTCGGCTCCATAGTCAGATTAATAGTATATTTTGGAGATAACATCCTTTATGTATTAAACATACTTTTCATACTGTTTCATTTTTTTTCTTACTGTAATATTAAAGGTCGGGTTTTTTAACTGCAAGCAGGACATAGTCATAGTACAAAGTAAAATATAAATACATACAAGATTTTTAATGACATAAAATTTATAAAATTGAGATAATTTAATTTTAAGACTTCTAGAAGCCCTTGGAAAACCCTGAACAAGAATAATACAAATACACCTTATGAGTGCTGAGATATATTCAGTTCATTTTAGGTAAATTATTTTTGACCATCTGTCTTAGAAAAATGCCT
Organism: Xiphophorus maculatus; assembly: GCF_002775205.1. Taxonomy (NCBI): domain Eukaryota; kingdom Metazoa; phylum Chordata; class Actinopteri; order Cyprinodontiformes; family Poeciliidae; genus Xiphophorus; species Xiphophorus maculatus. Next base: position 10,561,022 of record NC_036448.1, read on the forward strand.
TGTTGTACAATAGTGTCTATTTTTACCATGTCACTGTTTCTATTTCTGTTACTTTTGGTTCCTTTGATCCCAAACACAGATAATGAAGGAGTTTGTTTAAGGTAAGTCTGCATACACACGCACACGCACGCACACACACACACAAATGAACAGGTATAATGGGAAATTGCAAATGCCCCTCCGAGCATGCCTCTTATTAGTTAGAGTTCACCTATCTATTGAGTCAAAGTCCAACACAAATCATGAGATGCTGCATCTCCACATGCTTGGGATATCATGGGACATGTGTTAGTGAACTTTAACTGGGACCACAGAGAAATGCACTGGCAAATCATTAACACAGCACAGTCAGGATATTGTATTGGTTCACCAGGATTTGAACTTGTAGAAATGCTACTGTTAATAATAATATACACATGAAGCTCATCAAAGGAAATGTATGATAAAATGTATTTTGTTCTGGGTTGTTGTTGAGTTCTTTGTAAATGTCACAAAAAATTATACTAGTAACTTTCAAAGAATCAGAAAAGACCTTAGATTACATGGTCTTGACATGGATGTACTTTTTAATGTTATTCTGGGCAAATTGTGGCACCATATAGATATAAGCATGTGCTCTGAACATATTTCAGTCTACATTTTTATGTGTAAACTTGAACATAATCTAAATCTATAAAAATTAGTTGGCTGTTGTATTATTGAACTGTGCTGTCCCCTTACACATTCCTTTTTGTCTCTTTTTTCCAAAAAATGCATCAGAGGTAAACTGAGAAAATACAAAATACAGTATTCTTCCATGATCTGACCTGTGTGACGTTGATGCACGTCATGAAATAATTTTGTAAATCCTTTGCCATGGCCATTGCTCAATGTTTATTGAAGTTCCAAAGCCTAAGAAAAAGAAGAAGAAAGAAGCACAAATCAAGAATGTACATTTATTTTAAAGAGACAAAGGTACTGTGAGTAAAAGTTAAAGAGAGACAGATTGCATAACTTATTCACAGCGTTTGGCTTTCAATAACAGCTTAATTCAGGTACTTCACCTCCATCTCGTGATCTTTTAAGCTTCATTCTCGTGAGGGACTAATCAAGTTTCTCTCATTATCTGGTCGGCTCTAGTCCTTATACTTTTTTGTGTTCAATCTCGTGAGAAAAAGCTAAACTCACATTGATATTAATTTAAATACTTCACCTTTTCTTTGTTAGGCCTGTTTATTGACGTTTTAGGGACCGTTAAAGGCAGCTGTTTGTGTCATTGTGTCAGAAAGCCCATATTGAACATTTCAAACTTGCTCATTTATCTACTCATTTTTTTGCACAAATTTGTCAAAGGTCTCAACTATATACACAAAATGTATATTTTACTGAGTTTGAATTGATAGCATTAGTTCTTTATATGTCCATCAGAGTGCTTAGTGTTTTGGACTTTGACTGCACACTGACTGTATTGATTTTAAAGACCAAACTACTCCCTTAGTACAAAAAAAAGTAAAGCAGACAAACAAAAAGTCTAGTCTTTTTCAAGAACTAAAAAGTGTATAATTTATAAAATACTTTATAGCTGTTCACGCACATGTTGTTGTCACTTCCCTAGTTTTGACATCTGTGACCGAAATCAAATTTGATAGTGCCTGTTGAGGTACCATAAAACTTTTTCTAATCATTATTTTCCTGAGTACATCAGCGACATTTTTAATTATGCATGAAAACATTATATCTTTTTTTCTTAAATTTTCAGAAATACTATTATTACCCAATTTTTATGTGGTTTTGGAAATTTTTCAGGATTGATATATTTTTAGGAAAGATATTTATTATATTCTTCTTTTAAAATGTTGATTTTGGGGCCATGAGAGAAGCAATGACCCCTGTAATTTCACTCTTCTGACTGTTGTGTCACAGGACTTTGCTAATGGACCATATTAAATTATTGGTCTTGATAGAACAAATAGGAAAAGTGAAGCCATACACATGATTTCAACTTGACATACAATCATGTGAAAAATTACACATCTCTGACTTAAAAAGTTCACTTAATATTTCAGTAATGAATTATTTGATCCCTTTTCAAACAGCGATAAGAGAATTAAGTTTTAAATTGTGGTCTTCCCAAAACATGCCAAAATATGTACAATTCTTTTGTGACGAAACTCAATAAACTTTGAACTAAATTCAACATCTACCAAAAATCAAGCAACTTTTAGAGTTGTTATTTAACATATTGTACCAATCGCATTTACTTCCTAAAGTTTTCTTTGACACAATGTGAGCAGTAATTATCTTGATGTACTTTTTTGGTTCAGAATTTCAGATTTGAATTCTGAAATTCAAAGCATGCGAAAGAGCATGTGAGTGGGTGTGAATACTTTATCCACATTATAACATCTTCCATGTTTTACTGATGACATGAGGTTCTAGTAAACACAAAACATATCTACTATAACTGGTAAATTAACTAAATATTTGTCATGCAAGTTCAGATAAAAAATAGTAAGGTGTATTTACATTATTATAGTAAAATAATTTTGCTCTAAGGTTCTTTGTGGACTACTTTGTACATTTTCAATGCAGATCATAAATAAGGAATCTCCCTCTCCAGACAAATGTACTTTGCACCTTTTGTTATGAACACACTTCCCCTGTATTGACAGAGACAACATTTCATGTTTGTGTTTGATAGTTTTCCTGTGAAATATTTGCAATGCAGATGGGATTTAGTGACAAAATATGACTTCTTTTAGTCAGATTGGAGACTTCCAGCTATCCACAACTGTTAACAGAGCTTTATAGGACCCACATGATTTTATCACACATCTTAACATTTTATCATTTGCAAATTTAAAGCCCTGAGTCTAAGCTGTGTGGATGCATCTTATAGGTGCTGGAGGTTAAGATGGGGTGTATTTGTTTTACTTAATTTTCAACTTCCTTTTCATAGCGTACATTTAGCATTTAGCCTCTCTAAATAAGGTGGACACTGTGAGATTTCCAGGTTCAATCAGCTCTTTTAATTGAATATAAATTAGACCTAGCAGAGCTTTTTTGAATGTATATTTTTGAGTAAATAAGCTAAGAAAAGGAAAACCCATCTCATCTAAAAGCAATCATTTTGTGCTGTAAAGCACAAATCCTGGTACTATCTTTGCCTAAGCTATACAAGTGCAGGCCATTTATGGTTGCTTACATTCCAAAACAGAGCAAAAGATTGAAATCAGGCAAACATTTAAAGTTGCAAATTAGACATGTTTGATCTAGATTTTCATTTGGAATTACTTTGTATTTAGTAACATCTATTAATTTCCATCAATTGTGCATTCTAAATAAAAATTTCTCTCAGCAAAATGCGTTCACCAACACTCATGACTGATGTGTTTGAGGTGAAGTGTAATACTAGTTTGCCCCCAGTAGGCAAAATAGTGCAATTTTGGTTTTATCTGATTTTATTCTTTCACATGTTTGCTTTGTCCTCTACATCACTTTGTGGCAAACCTTACTTATATCTTGGATGTATAAAATAGTGAGGTTAATATAAATGGGCTCTGTTCATGAATTCTGAAGGTCACATTGGATTTTATTTTTGGTAGATTGGAGTTAAGGAAACTGAATAGAAATGTGAAATTTTCAAATATTCAGTTCGCAAAATATCTAGAAAATGTGCATTATTTGCTCCTCGGTTTGCAGTAATTCACTATTTGTCTTTGGTTATCCCATTAAATCCTAGTAAAATAACAGCATGTGAAAGAGCTCAGTGGGTGTGAATACTTTATCCAGTGCACCTCTAGCCCGAACTGTGCCAAGACGATGAGCTTGTAGGCCTCTTCAAACACAGTCCAATCTGATTCTACGGACTTAATATGATTCATTCAGTTCTGAACATGTGAAGTCTGCATGATCAGAGTCGACACGGAGTGACGTCAGCAGCCAGTTTGTCCAATCGCACCCTCCGTTTCCAGCCTATGATGGTACAGTAAATACTATCAGCTCTGCCTCCTTTCCCTTTGCTGCAGCGATGAAGGCAGAGGAGACAATCGAGTTAGACCCGCGGATGTGTTATATAGTCGTTTGTTAGACCTGAGACATTTTAGTGTCAGTGCGCAGCTTGATACGCTCCCTGCTCTGCAGTGGAGTATATACATATATTTTTTCCCCTCGGAACACAATTGGGTATTTGTCACTGAGCAAGCTAGAGTGGCAGACGAGTCGGCCCACTGCAGCGTGATTCACCGCAGACTCGCCCTAGCGCTGATTTTTGCGGTCGTTTCTCTGTGGACGTGCGCATCTCGTCGGAGACCGAAAGCAGAGGGGAGGGAAGGGACGGGAACCGACTCGGTGTTCGACTCTCTGTCGCAGCCCGAGGCGCGCTGCTAGGCAGAGCATGCTAAAGAATGAGCCAAAGGGACACGCTGGTTCATTTGTTCGCCGGAGGGTAAGTCCCGAAACCCAATACTGTACAGTTACAGCGGTAAATGTGAGCTGTCTTATGTTATGTGAGGGGGAAACGAGGCGCGTGAGTATCCCGCAAAACATGGCAGGTATGTGAACGAGTGCACGTTCATCACGTTGGTGTCAAAACTTCCGGTTATTTCTACCTCTGTCAGTGCCGACATTAGCTAACGCTAATTGCTCGACGGTCACTGCAAGCCACCTTCAATAGTGGTTTAACTTTAGCTCGGTCATTTGTCTTTCATGACTTTTAAATATTCAAAATTTTTTTACATTTTGACGGCAAGTGGAATCTCATTTCCGGGCTCATTCAAACTCCATCGATGCTGCAACCGCAGCGCTACTACGTCCACTTTATTAACCAAAGCGTTTGATCGTCAGGTTTGACATAAATTCTGAATTTTGGTGACATCCCATTCTTAATCCATATCTTTAATATAACGTCTGCCTACCATTTGCAACTATGAAGTTGATGTCAACTTTCTTCCAGAAGCACACCTGTGAGGTCAGACACTGATGTTGGACAAGAAGGCCTGGTTCTTAACCACTCTAATCCATCACAAAGGTGTTCTGGTTGGTTAAGGTCAATCAGACCAGTCAAGTTTTCCCACACCAAACTCCATTCATGTTTTTATGGACCTTGGCCCGGGTTGTATTGACGTTGGGAGCATTTCAAACTATTTTCAGCGTTGGGAACATGACATTGTCCGAAAATGTTTTAGTAGATGCATTAAGAGTTCCTTTCACTAGAACTAAGCGGCTGCTAAAAAAAGTCCATCACCAAATTCACCTGTGCACCAAACTTTACTCTTGACGCAGCATAGTCTGGTAAGTACCGTTCTACTGGCTAGTGCTACACCCAGACTCTTCCACTGAATTGCCAGACAGAGAGGCACAAACATTCACTCCAAAGAACACAACTCCACTGCTCTAGAGCTCAGTGGCGGCATTCTTTACACCACTGCATCTGACTCTTTGTGTTGCACTTGGTGATGTAAGGTTTGGCTGCAGCTGCCCAGCCATGGCAACCCATTCAGTCAAGCCCTATGTACTGTTACAGAGCTAATTTGAAGACCACATTAAGTTTGGAGCTCTATTGCTAATGACTTTCAACATTTGCTAACACTGCCTGGGATTTTTAGCTGGTCTACCATTTCTAGTCACTTTCCCCATGTTATAATGCTACCAAAGGTTGATTAAATATTTAGAACCAATGAAATTCTGACTGGACTTATTAGATGGGTGACATCCTATCACTGTGCCTCATTAGGATTCAGAGAATGCTTTCAGTGTTTGCAGATGCAGTCTTCATGCCTAGGTGCTTAACTTTATTTAACCATCCTTATGTAAACCCTGGTATACTACAATATGTAGCTGTACATTAATTTTTTTTATCTCTTGGGTCCTAAAAATGATCCAAATCAACACGAGTTTATTCATTGACAACTATTTTTTTTCTACTACTAAGCTTATACTCACAATTATGTTTTTAGAAAAACAATGATCTAATTTATGTTCTATTATATCACTGACAACATTTTCATCTAGGAAATTAAAAATGCATTAAACGTGAACAGATTTTCTGACCCAGCTCATCTGTATTGAATGAACACCACTGTCTTCAGTCTATCTATCTATGCAGTTTATCTATGCACCAAACCTTTGAGTCCAGAATAACAGAATAGCCCGGCTAACCCTTTGCTTGTCGGGTGTTTACAAACCCAAGTTGACAAAAACGCGGCACTACCATGAGTTGGCAGAATTTATGCCTGATTTTCTTTTCCTCTGAAAGACGCCTCGGGCTGCTGCCGCCTTCCAGAGCCGCTCTGAGTCTCACATATGCAGCAGCAAACCCTGCCCAGGAAGTAGGTGAAGGGTCACCAGTGGCTTTGGGCATGAATGTGTAGTGGTGTTTTGAAAAGTAAATATAGCTAGTGCCTCTCCAAAGCAGCTCCCTGCCAGGATGTTGGCATAAACCACTGCAGAGTTACAGCTTGTACACACTTTACAGACCCTGTAAAGCACTGGAATGATTTGCATAAAAGCCAACTTGAAGAACGGCTACAAAATCCAAGGCTTCTGTTCTTAAGATGCAGCATTTTGCGGGTTAAAAACAGATTCAGGAAGAGTTTGTCTGATAAGTTGCTTTAATATTCAGCAAAAGTTTAAAGTCTTCGTTTTGCTAAATTGCGTGGTGAGAGTCGAATGGAGCGATTGTGATTTCTTTCTTGTTTGAATCCTGTTTTATAATCAATTCCATATTTCTTCTCCTAGATGTGGTGGTACAGTAGGCGCCATTTTGACTTGTCCCCTGGAAGTGGTCAAAACCAGGTTGCAGTCGTCTTCCATCACACTGTACATTTCTGAAGTCCAGCTCAGCACCGTTAATGGAACCAGCGTTGCCCGTGTTTCTCCACCGGGACCCCTGCATTGTCTCAAGTGAGGAAAATGTTTAGTTGCAGCCGGATGATTTGGTTCTAATTTGTGGCTTGGCTTTGGCTGTGATAAAATTCTTACTGCATAAAAATTTTTTGGGTGGGGGGCAATAAGACTGTTTTAAGATGTTTACATAAAGATGTGTAACATGATTTGGTTTAGTTTTTATTTTAAAAACCAAAAAGCTTCAGGCATTCGTACTTCTTGTAAAATAATCTCAAATACTAACCCAGTAATGATAATATAATCTATCAACAGAGTTGGAAAAATATGTAAAATGGACACTTTTTAAATTAGATGCAGTGTTCAAGCAAATTTGCATACTTTGCACAATATTTTACACTTTTATTTTGTTCTCCTCTTTCTAGAGCAATACTGCGTATAAACATCTGATATCAGCTGGCTGATTAGTCAGGCTATCTGCTGAGGTAGCCAGCCTGCAGTTGCTCTTGTTCGTCAAGCTAACATGTAGTTTGCATCAACAGGTTGGGGAGGGACATCAGTGCTTTTCTTGACTTTTTAAAAAGTATGGGGAAAATCATATTAGTCGTATGAATTGTTGTCAATTCTATATTTGTTGTAGCCTTAAAGGAAGTGGGTGGTGATGCACAGTTAAGAACAATATAATATTTTTTCAGACTACACATATCTAGTAGTCAATTATGAACCAGTCTTAATAATTGGTTGTGGTTATTAAGACTTGTGTATTTATTTATATATTTGTTTGTCAGTCATTCTGCCTGGATTTTTGCAATTTGCTACTTATTTTGATGCCTACAATTTCTTATGGTGTCTCAAATACTTTGAAGTATTTGACTTAAGTAAATATATTGTCATTGTGATATCAGATTGTACAGTAATAATGTTACAAATGAACTATTTGGAATGTAGTATTTGTGGGATGTTTTATTCCACTCATCAGGAACTGTTCTTGCCAATGATGTACTCAGTCTGTTGGATGGAGTGCCTCTTTATCAAACGACCACATCTCACACTGGTAGTAGACAGAAGTCGTAAAGATCAGAGTGTTAGAAGAGTCACAGATTTGAAAGACGGGAGTCGGTTAAATGTGGACTTCTCGAAGCTGATCTAATCATGGAAATATCTCTTAGTGCATAAATGCGTAACATTGTGCAGCTGTAACAGTGGGATATTTCTTTAGGTTGTTACATCAAGATGCAAGTCAAAAGTGTCTTTATTTGTTGCAAAGGTTTACTGATGTAAAACTAGTTAAAGAAGATTTCTCTTCGTTCTGTGTCACAGTTATTTATAGATTTTAACCCACTAAACTACTTTAGTAGTTTGTAGAGCTAAACAAAAAATCCCAACTGAGGCACCTGAGAAGGGCATCAATGATAAACCATCTGCCTTCAAGTTTTTGTTATCATTTGCTTTTACATAAGATAAACGTCAGAGACTTTTGACCTTGTTGCTGTTTGTGTCTTTTAGGTATTTTCTTTACCTACTGGCATATTAAAGTTCACAAGAAACTTTCCATCGGAGTTAATATGATCCAATTCCTCTTCCCTTTATAGTAGTGGGGAGATGCCTTTAAGATGAAGGGAGAAGTGAGAGTAGAGGGGAATTTAGAGTAGTTTTAGTTGTTGTTTTTAGGATATTTGTATTTAATGTCAACCACTTTGAAATTGGGTGTTTTCATGTAAACATTTAATAAAGTTGCAGCCTTTCTCTCATAGAACAGTCTCTGTTGTGCCACTTGGTTTTAAACATATTGCATAATTCACAAGCAGCTGTGTGTGGAATTTTCCACTGCAAAATGCATGCCTGCAACAATATCATACCCACTGATAATGTTGGACAATATGATCTTGTATAACTCAAATGATAATTTCTTATTCATTATGGTTTGATTTTGGAAGAACATTTGCAGAACAACAACATTTAATACATTTCAGAATTAATCTGATTTCCCAACAGCGCTGTTTTAATTAAAAATGATATCTTAGCTTTCTTCCAGAGGAAAGTCAATTTTAGTTGCACAATAATCGGCTTGTATTGCCTTTCTCAGTTCATCTGTTTAGTACCTCTGGACCGGTGCCCTGTTTCAACCAGGTGCATGTCGGCTGGGCGTGTTTTTGTGCACAACAATCTTCTATTTCCAACATAAACTGATCCCTCGTGTTGCCCTTGACACAAGCAGGCGTTGGCAGAAACGGAGTGACACAATGCCAAGTGCAGAAGATTTAAAAAGGGAAGCACTTTAGAGAGAGGGAAAGGCGATAACTGACACATGAGCCAAAGTGGGTCAGCATGCACAGGGATGCAGACCTAGATTCTTAAAGTAAATTTACTCCAAGCTCTCCATGTTAGCCGCACTGCTCTGTTTTCCTACGAGTTACCAATGGATGATGTCACCTTTTCTTTATATAGGTTGCAAAGCTCAAGATATTTCTGTATGGAATGAACAGTACAGGATAAAATAGTTGCAGTAAGTATTGCAACTACGTAGTGCAATTATTTTGGAATACACAATGCCTGAAAAAATCAGTCATTTCATAAAAAAAAAAATCAAACGTGTAACAGTCCTTTCACCAGCTGACCTTTAAGGTTTATTTTTACATCAGTCGGGTGTCCTGTGTCTTGCCAGAATGTCTCCCTGCTGTGCTTTTGGCTGTACTTTACATCAGTGTCCTTGTAAAATTGATGTTATTTTAAATCAGGTTACTGGGTTAGACCGGACGCAGATGAAAAATCCTTAAACTGACCGGAGGAAAACACGTGAGGCCTCTTGACAAGATCACAGTAAACACAACTTGCTCAACAACACGTGTCCAGTCATTTATTTTGGATCTTGCTGTAGGTTATCTGTCGCTCCCTGTGCAATCAGCTCCGATTTTGGCTCCTGTTTCTCATTTACTGCTCCTACAATAAATAAAACCGCAAACAACTGCTGCACTGCTTCTTTTTTTATGGGCCATGTAAACAACAAATTAAAAGAAGGTAGTTTTTCCTCTTCTTTTTTTTAGTTCTTAGGAGCACTTGCTTAATTCTGCCTAAAAAACACATGCTTGTTTCTGTTAAATATTAAAGATTAATCCACAATGAAATGTTTTTTGTTTCTGAAGGTTGATCTTAGAGAAAGAAGGTCCTCGCTCGCTGTTCAGAGGACTTGGCCCCAACCTTGTAGGAGTGGCACCTTCCAGGTATGTGAAGGACAATGCGCTGTCTTTCGGGTGTGTTCTTTTGCTTCTTCTGTTCATTTTAAAGCCAATGGTTTGCAAAGTGGCAAGCTTGCTTTTCATAGTAACTCGAAGAAAATTGGAACAGTGATTAAGGTTATTTTTGAAGTGTATGTCTGATTAAATGGCTTTATTACAATTTCGTAGTCATGCAGAAACTTTAATTAAAATAATGGTCACTGTATCTTGATATTTCTATCGCTTTATTCTTTCACAGATATGACAATCCAAATCTGAAGCAAAAATATGAAATGTTCGGAAAAAGAAAAGTAGATAAGTTTCACACGTGTTTGATATCATAACTGATACGATAAAGTAGGTCACTTTAATCTTTTATGTCCACACAAAACATATTCAGAAAGCTTAACCCTGTGTGGTTCTCTGCATCATTTATATCTAAACATTACATTTTTGGTGGAATGTCAGTCTTCTTGCTTTCTCGGCATTTTTATTTCTGTTGACATTATGCTAGCCCACACATAAAGAAATGAATGTCCCAGCTGCAGCGGTAGAGGGGAAATCTCTGCTTCAGTCTGAGCGGAAATGAACAAATTCTCTAAATCGTGCTTTATCTGGTTAGCGTTGGGAAAGGGCTTAGGCACGTTCAAAATCTGAATAAAGCAGCAGCAGCAGGTGCTGGCCAGCTGCTGTACTTTAATCATGTGAGACTCTAATTGACATTTTATCCTCAGGTGCTCTCTGTCACTACAACCTTCTTCTAAGCTCCCACTTGTCCCATTTCTCTTTTTGGTTTGGAAGTTTGTAAAATCTGATTTCCTTGTCATTTCTGGGTCAGCTGTGGGTCAGGAAATATAGTAGTTGTTATCCAAGAGGGAGGCTGCAAATTCAGTAGTTTGGCTCTTCATGTCCTAATGTTCTGTCTGCTTTCTGTTACTGTTTGAAAGAAATGCAAGTACAGAACAGAACATGAAGTCCAGAATTTGATTCAATGGCAGCCCAGAAATGTGTTTCATTTTCAAGTTATTTAGCCAGTCATATCTGTCTATCTTTAATAAATAGTTATGCACCTATAAGGTTTAGCTTCACTGATTCAAATTCAGTTTTCATTAGAACCAAAGGTGCTTTTGACAGATTCTTTTCAGAAGATGGACTAATGCATGATGCTGGTTCTTTAAGAGATAGTAGCGTTCAATCCAAGATGAAATTAATGGATTACAGGAGAATATTAATTTATCAGACTTTTGTTAAGCTAAAAAAAGTAGATTAAAGTAGCTTTTCTAGTAATGCAATATAAAGGTTAAAGAAAGCCAACATTATTTTTACTATTTGACCTGCAAATTACACAGATGATTAAAGGAAATCTGGGTGATTGCTTGGGAGTTACTCAGTCCCCATCAATGGCATCTTGAAGCCAGATGGGTCTAAGATGCTCTTTGAAGTGTAGATATTTGAATCCTATGGCCTATATTAACTAGTTGCAGAGTTTGACTCTCACCACAGCTGTCAAAGTTTTTAGTTTTCTAGTTTTGTTTTGAAACTAATAAATTTGTTTTGAATAATCTTAACATTGGTATTATGCACCTATGCTAATGAAGGACGATGCATACAAAAGAAGCAAATTAGTATATTAAGTAGAGCAGAGAAAATTAGCTTGAAGTGCCTTAACATCAATCTATACAGAACAACTTAAATGTACAATATAACTTAATGGAATGGAAATATGCATCATTATGTAATAAAACAGCTTTTTGCTAGAGTTTGCATCAAAACCTGTAGTTTGTTGGAGAGCAGTTTTTCATCTTTTATTTTATATTTGGGAAAATTTAAAAAAACGATAATGTCCTCTGATGCTAATGAGAGCGGGAACCTCCTGCGTTCGTCAGCAGCACACACACAAGCTGCGCAGACATTCACACACCGCCTCGCGGCATGAGTTTCAGAGTTGCTGTACAGTGTCATTGGGTTTAATATGAGTCTGCAGAAATGTTGACTAAATCCTGGGATTATTTACAGAGTGAAGATCAGCTGAGGTCAGGGCTAAATTAAAGGCATGGGATTTTTGCTCACATCCACACACAGAAACATAATCTGATCTAATTTTAGTTCTCTTTCTTTCACTGTTTATAGTTAATAAATGTCATTTTATGCAGTTGGAGTAACATTTTTTTGTTGTTGTAAGCTGTATGGGATGTATGTATAATTAGGTTTTGTTTTAATTTCCAGTAATGTCTCTTCTGCTTTCGCCCTGCTTTTATTATCTGCAGGGCAATCTACTTCGGAGCCTATTCAACAGCCAAGGAGAAGCTGAATGGAGTTCTGGAGCCAGACTCGACCCAGGTGCACATGTTGTCCGCTGGGATGGCAGGTACTGACGGCTCCCTCTCTCCTGCCCTTCCGTCCGTCTGTCACCGTCTGTTTTTATCTGCCTGTTTGACCGTCTGCCAGGCTGCCTGGGCAGTTTGTCTCACTGATGGGTTTCATTCAGAAAACGTATTAAGACAATATTCTGTGTGTCTTCATTAAGACAACCTTGATCTCTTTTTTACGTTTGTTTTTTTTGTGACTCATTGTCATCGTTTATAGTATTCCAGGCACAACCCCTCCCTCTTATCTGAAGCATGGTAAAAGCTAAATGATATTGTCTGTTATAAGAAGGCATTATCTAGCTGTTTCATGTGTCAAAAAATCTACTAATTATGCACAGTAATTGGTCTATCAGAAAGCACAATTTAATACTCTAAGGATCAAACTGATCTGAATAAAAAGTTTGCATGTATTTGCTTGAAAACTATTTTATAACAATTTTACAGTTCACTGCTATGCTGTCATATTTGACAGTTATGGCACATCCTTAAATCAAACTCATAGTGAAATATATTTTTCTGATTATATAATATTGTCTCTTAATGGTGGCTTTGCTGTGAACACAGAGCTGAGGAGAAATGTCCTCTAAGCAGCAGTCAGACTTTTATTGAATTGAACCTCAGGAGTTAAAAATTTCTGATTATAATGTACTTTTGCAGTGCCTTGCGAAGGTTTCCGTACCACGTTAGCTTTTTCGCTTTTTGTTGTGTAGAAACCACAAACTTTAATGTTTTATTGGGGTTTTATATTACAGACCAACACAAAATATCGCATAATTGTGAAGTGAAAGGAAAAGGATTCATGGCTGTGCACATAAAAATCTGAAAAGTTGGCCATTCATATGTGTTTAGTCCCCTTTACTATGATTTTCCTAAGTAAAGTGCAGTGCAAGTGACTACCTTCAGCTAATAGTTTTTGCTAATGAAGCATAAAAAAAAACAAAGTAACACATCAGACAGAGGTAAAGTTATGATATTGAAAACGAATATCAGTGTAAAATAGTTTTAAATATCTCTCAAAACACTGTTTAGTCCAGCATCTGAAAATAGAATGGCACACTCGCAAATCTACCAAGACATGTTTATTTCACTTGAATTGACAAACCCTATAGAAGGAGGAGCAGCAGAGAATCTGTTTGCAGGACATCTGCTAGCTGTTGATTCTGAAAATCTGTCCTTCATGTAAAAGTCGTAAAAAGAAATTCATTATTCATCGGAGAAGTTTGTAGGAGCTTCCGGCTCACAAGAGTCCTCATTCATGTCGACTCACATTTTTATCTTCCTGCTTGTTTAACTGCGCATCTTCCTTCCTGTCGAGGACACTCACAAAGGCAAACAGATACTCCTGTTTTTCAGAATAATATCATTCTACTCACCAATGCAAAGGAATTTCCTGCACATGTTTACTGTTTATAGTCTGGTTTCAGTAGATCCACTTAAAGGACCACTGATGTAGTGGGACAAATATAATCCATTGTAAAAGGTGCCTGGTCAGAGTAAACCAAATGTTTTTTGCCCACATGCAAATAATGTGTTTCAATAAACAAACGCTGCTAATTGATGCTCATAGATGCTGTCCTCCTAATCTGATAGAGCTTGAACTCTTTAGCAAAGAAGAATGTGGTGATTTTAGTCTCTTCCTGAGCAAAGTTGGTAGAGACAGACACAAAATGCTTTGGATGCTGAATACAAATGCACAACATACGTTAGACATTTATCTGAGGAGAAAAAAACCTTTTTAATTCCTCTTCACAATTATGTTCTCTTTTTGTAGTTGTACCATGACAAAACGTGAAAAAGTTCAAGGGATAGAAGTACCTTTCAATGTATATTTTAATTATACAAATAAAAGTGTTTAAAAAATGATCCTCAAAGTTTAGGTTGTGCTTTCCACGTCTCCTATCCCCCCTGTCCCTCTTGTCCTCCATGTTTTTTTTTTTTTTAACCCCTGTCCTTGCCCCTCTATCTTTGTCTTTTTTCAATTTATTTTTAATTTTGAGGCCTCTCCAGAGGCGTCTATAAATAGTTTAACCTCCCAGTTGTGACTTAAACAGTGTGGTCTGGGCCCCCCCTTCTTTGCTTTGTGTGTATAGAGAAGAAAACACGGCCCCCAAAGGTCAACCGGGGCCCCCGGCACTCGGGCGGACGCGTCAGGTAGCACCCCATTTCTTTACACTGGTATGATGAAAACCATGGTGATTTTTATCAATACTAGATCTGATTTGTAATGGTATTACCATTTCTTAGGGTATAGTGTTTGCTATAGCTTGAGGAGACACACTTCCCCCTTCCCTTTAAATTGCTACAGCAGCACATTAAAGGTAAAGACACACTTGTTTTGATTGATTTTTATTTTTTTTGTCAGCACAAAAGAAATGCTAACCTTGTCTCTGTGCAGAGGTTTGCACACGGTTTGTTCATTTTGTCTGGCGTCATCATCCTTTTCTGATTGGTATTGCTTCAGTCAGTTCTTTTCAGGGTAAGCTGTTATCAGTCCACGCTGATATCAGTCTGTAACCCGAGAACTGGTGATATTTCAGCAGAAATTCTGACTAAAATATCCCAATTTTAAATATGAAGTCAAATACGAATTTTTTAACACTGCATCAGTTTTGAATACAAGTCATTTTTACGTGAGTAAAATGAATTTATAAGACTCTAATACAATTTTTTAGTTTTTTATCACCTTCCTAAAGAGGAAGATGAGGAAATGCTTGACAAATATTTCTTAAAACATCCTGTACTCATAGCTGAATAATTGTATACTCTATTTATAAACTTATTTCATGTATCTATCTTAACCACATCACTAATAAGCTCTTTTTGCAACTAACTGAGAATTATGAAACTGAGCTTGCTGACTGAATTTAACCCTGACTCAGGATAATGGCTTCCAGTTTCATAAACTAACTGTATAGAGGAGTTCCCCTTATGGCCTCCTGGCTTGGAACTGTGGGCTTCTTTGCGATTGGAGGAGAGAGGCTGCTCCCACTCTCTACCTCGCTCAGACTTACTTTCTGAAACCAGTCCCCTGTGTCTGAATGTAGGTCAAACCCCTCTGGAAATACTACACGTGCATTAAAGGCTTATAGGAGACTCTAAGAACAGTACTTGCAGCAGCATGTTCATACACAGATGCAGCTTTCTCTGGAAAAACAAAGAAGTGGAGTTGCGCAATGTCAAAAGGAACTGTGTTGATCATCTTTGTGGTTCAGCTCTTACTGGTTCAGTCAGTTATATTTTTATCTTTTGTGCGCCGTGTCAGACTTTTGTCTTCCACATTTATTGTTTCAGATGCAGCATAAGGCGCAACTTTATCATACCATATAGATTAGGGAGTCACCAATGCGAGAATTTGGGCTCATATCGATATCCGATATATAAATAATGCTCTTATAGCTGATAACCGATATTTGCATATATTGTATATGTTACATATACTTTCTTCCCTTTTGACACCTTGAAAAAAAATGACCATGCTGCTGACTTTGCCAGAAATTTTCTCCATCAGTTAAACTCACCACAATCCTTTGCTGCATTACTATGACTCTCATAATTAAACAAATACCACATGACCAAACTTTTCTCCTCCGCCTCCAGAACCAAAGGGCAACACGATAGAAATAAATATCAGTTTTTAACATCGTTCCTGTTTTATTTTTTGATTGGATACCAATATTGCATAAAGTGACTAACGTAAGCCACTATCGACATGATAGAGCGGATATATTGTGTGTATATAATATTGTCGAGACTCCACTGGATTTACTTGGGATTTTATGTGACAAAGTAGTGAATAATTGTGAATCAGAATGAAAACAAAACATAATTTTCAGCACTTAATGCAAATAAAATCTGAAAGATTTGGGGTAACATTTTAGTCTTTCCACTCTTACTCTGATACTCATTAATAAAACCTAAGGCCAATGCCTTCAGAGGCCACCAAAATAGATAAATGCAACTGTGTAGAATTAAACTTTGTATTAACACAGCTATTCTGTCACCGTAGAAATCCACACCTGAGGTGTTTGCAGAACATTTTTTCTTTCCTTTTTTCTTTTATCACATAAAATCACATAAAAATATTTAGAAGTTCATGGCTGTAACATCACAAAATGTTAAACAGAGCCTTTTCCTGAATTAGATTCTGACTGAGCTGTAGTATCGCTCCATCTCCATATCATTTGCTACCATCACTGATTTCTGTTTCGAGTTTGTCTCCATGGCAAGGTTAGCATTTCCACCTGCCTCGCTTTCTGTTCAAATCTACTTGAATAAGCATCTAATCTTTTCTTGTTACTTTAGAATATGACAGACAATGTTCTCAGTAATTGTGAGGAATACTTTTTTTAGTTTATTGTATTTACTTGCCGTTCAGATAGACCTGAAGTTTGGTTTACTTTCATTTTCCTTCTTACAAGGGATAAAGTGAAAACAGAACGTGTAAATTAATTTAAAGACATGAATTGCAGCTGGAGTAAGTAGATGGTGCAGTGAGTTGGGCTACAGCTAAAAGAAAGATGGGAGGAGGGGGCTCACTCCCTCACCTCCCATCTCTTCTCCATCTCCTTGCTCAGAAAGTGGGTTTGGGTGGGAGGTTGGTGGGCTTTGGGGTAGATGTGACTGCTGCTTGTGTGTGACTGTGGTACAGAAAAGCCTGTGTCTATTTTAGGGCTTTACTGTAAAGCTTTCACGCCTGCGTGATTGGGTGGGAGACCCCCGCCATCTGAATCCCCCATATCTGCAGGCTTCTAGCTGCAGCGGGGAGGAGCTGGAGGAGCTTTGCCCCTCCCTCGTGAGTACACGCCATTAGACGCTACTTCATTTTACTTCCCTCTCTTGTCTTCTTCCTCTGTTTAGTTCTTCTCTTCTTCTCTCCAACAGACCTGTGTAATTCGTTCTGATGCAGCTGCCTCCACATAGGTCTCTGTTGCATTGCTACACTAGATCTATCCCTGTTAGACTGTCTCTGGCATTAGATGTTTCCTGCAGATGGCTAGGATTAATGATTTCTTTCCTCAATTTATTGCTGATTTTGGCTCATTTTCTTAAATGAGACAAAATGCACATTAAGCCACACCATAGCATACAAAAGAAAATGTACGTTATTGCATCTAGCTGCTAAACAAAGACGCTGTTGATAAATTTCATTTAAAATGTAAATTCTACCAAAACGACAGGTTAATCTAGCACTTAAAAATATGTAAGTGATAACATAACAGAATGATTTGCTTGATAAAAATACAGTGACATTAAATTTCTGACCATTACTGCAAGTACAGACTTCATTTGAAACATCTCCTTTGGTTTTAATTAGTTTAAAACTTTCTCCCAGAAACCTAATTTCATTCTGTTTTACCCTCCTTATTATATATATATCCAATAGTCTTTAGTTCAGCTGTGGTGCCTAAGCAGTGAAACTCTGGTTCATTGCATAATTTTCTGATGAATAGCAAAAATTGTGCAATTTAGATGTTCTATTATTAAATACAGAGTATGAAGCTGTTTTGATCTCCTTTTTAGAACTGTAGTTAACTTCTAAAAGGTTTTCCTTTTTTCTTTTTCTAGATTGATTGAAAACGTAACTTCACATAACATGTTTATTGTAAAATTAAGCAATAATTTTTCTCCCAAAAAAGAACACGAGGTTACAGAGCCAGGTCTATCTCTATCACTGGTAATCTACTAATACAATAGAAGTCTATTGGACAAAGATATAAAACCCAACTAAAAGAATTGCAGTATATCCTGTGTGCTTTATTAGACAAATTACAGTTCTTTAAGTTTTTGCACACATAATAGAGGAGCAGATATTTCAAAATATTCTGATTTTCTCTCCAAGATCTATTAATAAGAAATATTCCATCTAAATATTTTACAAGAAAATCATTAATAATTTATGAGAACAGTCAGCACTGCATTGCTCTGCACTAGAACACAATTTTACAGTTTCACTATCTTTCATTAGCAACTAACATGGCTGGCATTATTAGCTGTGAAGGTTGGCATTTGTGTGTTACCCATGAAACAGGCATTTCTATATCCACCAGGTTTCATGAAATTGTTTTAAAAAGATGCCGCTATTGGCTTATAATAACTATTTTGCTGTAACACCTGTAATGAGTTCAGCCTTCCTGTTACCGGCTGAAGTCTCACTCTCTGTTTATAAAAACCGGCTTACATGAAAAGCTGACATTTTTCAGTAGAAAATGCTTTTGCAAAGCTGACTCAACTTTGTGTGATTCCTTTGATACATTTGTAAATACCTGATACTAAAATTAGTCAACTTTGAACTTTGTTTCCTGAGTAACTTGTTGACAAGTGACCAGTTAGTGTTTCTATATGGTGCATTCACTGATGGCAAAAAATGATCAGATTTTTGAGTTGCCAACAAGAGGATCCCAGGTCAAGGCTGTTTAAGATAGAAATTTTCCTATTCAGGTCACTAACTAATTTATCAATGCATTTCTACATCTTAGTATTGGTGAAACTAAGGGGAACATTCCCCATCTTTTGACTTAAGCATATGCAATAAAAAGAACTTGGAAAATGGGCATCAAAATGTTTTCCTTTCAGATCAGTACAGTTGCAGATGAAGTTCTAATGGCCCATAGTGAATCATGATTTTTAAAATAAACCTTACTGCAGTGTAGCAAAATAAGGCTTATTAGGAAGTTGCTGCTTTGCTTCTTTTTGCAGCCTATTGACATTGTTCAAAATGACAAAAATCAACAAAGTACTCACAATTATGGGTGCTTTTTATGCAGTTTTTATTCAGATAGATAAAATATATTTCACCTCAGTACTGTTTACCATGAAAGAGCATGCTTTTGTCTTTAACTCATTATTTGGTATTTTTAAAATTCTATTTAATTGAAGCAGCTTTAATTTGAAATGATCTAATTTTTAAAAGGGTTTGACTCAAAAAAGACAGCCAGTTGGTTCTGTTTTGTGAACTGCTTTCTCTCTGTTGTTGCACAGTGTAGAATTTCAGTGCAGCTTATGTGTTTGTATTACTTCACGTCTCGAGGGATCTGTCTGAACCTTTGACTTCTTCTTAATTTCCCAGGGTTCACCGCCATCACAGCCACCAACCCAATCTGGCTGATCAAGACCCGTCTGCAGCTGGACTCCAGGTGAGGAACCAACGTTTTCTTTTGACAAAAACTAACTTCATGCTGCTATTTTGCCATGACGGCTAACTTATAGCTCAAACTATTTCACATTTGGTCACATTATAGCCAAAAATCATATTTTGTATTTTGACATTTTATGTGACAGACAAACAAATAGTTTTTTTGAAGTGGAAGTAAAATGATTCATGCGATTAATTGCTCCATGTTTTTTCAAATAAAAATCTAAAAAGTATTTTGGATTCAGCCTCTATTAACTCTGATGACCCTAAATAAAATCCTGTGCCTTGAATAACATAATATGCATCCTATAACTAACACCATCCCCATGGATAACATGGTGCTGGCAGAATCATGCTGTGGAGATGCTTTCTGCTAGAATAGGGAAACTGGGCCAAGCTAATGGAGGGGGCTGAACACACAGCACTTTGGTTTAAAGCAAAGTGTGTGTGTTAGAATGGTCTAGTCCAGCATTTCCCAATTCCGGTCCTCAGGCCTCTCTGCCCTGCAAGTTTTAGGTGTTTCCCTTCTGCTACACACCTGGATTGAATATATGGGTGATCAACAGGTTTCTGCAGCACTTGATGGTAATGCAATCATTTGAATCAGCTGCTCTGGAATAGAGGCACATCTAAAACATGCAGAGCAGGGAGGCCTGAGGACCGGAATTGGGAAACGCTGGTCTAGTCAAAGCCAAGACATAATTTAATTTGGTCCTAATTTCTCCCAAAATTAATGTTTGTTGTTCTAACAGGACAAAAATGTCAGAAATTGCAACAATTATGGCTACATTGCAAGGCACTCTAAACTTCCTCTCTGATCATAGGAACCGAGGAGAGCGGCGCATGAACGCGTTTGAGTGCATGCGGCGGGTGTACCAGGTGGATGGCCTCCGAGGTTTCTACAGGGGGATGTCAGCCTCATACGCTGGCATCTCTGAGACTGTGATCCACTTTGTGATCTATGAAAGTATCAAAAGAAAACTGCTCGAGTCCAAAGTCCACAACAGCATGGACGAAGAGGACGAGACTTCTAAGGATGCGTCAGACTTTGTGGGCATGATGCTCGCAGCAGCCACATCCAAGACCTGTGCCACCTCCCTCGCCTATCCCCATGGTAGGTTTCGCTTTATTTTTCACCATTATTATGCTGGGCTGAAAGGATTAATCACCATGAATCAATTATTGAAATAATCATCAACTAATTTAGTAATTGATTAATTGTTACTGTGGTATGCAAGCTCAATAAAAAAACAATTTGCTGAAAGAACAATGTAGTTGTTTTTGAATTTAAGATAAAAAAAACTTTGTCAGTAAATCTGTTCTACGCAGAACAGTGGGCAGAAACATTTCCTATTAAGCATCTTTTGCTATCCAATTCTAAAAAACACATTTGCCCTACACTGCATTGATAAGTCAAACAGAAAAGGGTGAGTTTTCACATGTTGATGTTAGAAGTATTTTTTTTTACCTGAAGATACCCGTGTTATTGCATTTTTGCCAATAAAATGATTTTATTTTATTTTAAAAAATATTATTTAATTAAAACTGCTTATTTGCATCATTAATGTTTTTATAAATTATATAAAAAAAGGCTTAAGTACCCAAATGAATCTTCAGAATGTTTTCATCCAATTAATCTTAAGAATAATCTGTAGAATAATCAATTACTAAAATAACAAGCTCTATTATAATGCTTAAGACCATGGTTACTGAGAAATTCACTTCCTTAAAGTTACAAATCCTGGGATATTTCACTATGGAGTGTCAAGTGTTAACAAAATTTGTTTTTCTGTTTTCCCTCAAACTGCAGAAGTGATCCGCACGCGACTACGAGAAGAAGGCAGCAAGTACCGCTCCTTCTTCCAAACTCTTCTGACTGTCCCCAGAGAGGAGGGATACCGGGCGCTGTACCGCGGCCTGACCACGCACCTCGTCAGACAGATTCCTAACACTGCTATTATGATGTGCACCTACGAGGTGGTGGTCTACCTGCTTGGCCGCTAGCAAGGAGTGGATTTCTCCTTTCGGTGGTAAAGAACAGAGAAAGAAGCCTTTAGGCTTGGAATGGTAGGTATCAACTGTGACAGAGAAGACCAAAGGAAATCTGAAGATACTCTGATGGAGCAGAGAAAGAGGAAGATGCAGCTCATGGGGAGAACATCAGCATCATCAGCTGGAGAGTAAACGTCTTAGAGGAGAGGGGGATGTGGTAGAGATCTGTTGTATTTGACTTCAAGCTGAATTCAGTGGCCTGAAAAGAAAGAATTAGTTTCTATCAATTTAAAATGAAAAACAGTAAAACAAGAAAATCTGCATTTTCACCCTATTGTAGACATTCTACAAGGGGAATGTTTGAAGACATCTTTCATGATGCGCCAAAGCTTAATTTTACTCTATTTCAATAGTTTATAAGTTTTTCACCTTTTGTCTCCAGTAGTCTGCACTTTTTCAGCTACTTTTTGGAAAGTCCAATGAAGCTGAAGTTGATTTTGAGGCAAAGGCGCCTGTATGTTTTAAGGTCACCTCAACCTGTCTAGTTTGCACAAAGGAAAGTTATACTTCAAGCATTCTTCTATAAACACTGCATGCCCAGTTGCATATCAGCAAATAAGAGCATAATCAAAAAGTTGATTTATTTAAGTGGGTCAATAAAAAGTGATGATTGCATATTGTGTGGATATGTTACACACAAAGTGAAGCAACTTTCCATGAATATACTTGCATGCAGTGCTCTGAGCAGCCCGAGTTAGTTAGTAACTCTGTACTGTTGTGGGGAAGATGTCTCATTTCACAGCCACCAGTCACTTTCACAACACAAAGCTCATCGTTAGAGAAGTTGGCTCTTCAGACGACTACATCCAAAAATGTTAATGGAAAGCTAAGTGGAAGGAAAACATGTCTTCGAAAAGGTTCACAAGAGGGAGAAGCAGAATGTTGAAAAGATTCTGAAGCAAATGCCATTAAAAAAAGATCTATTTTGCTCACTTTCTTGACCTCCCTGGTTGGTGTTGACATGGTTTACTTGAATCTGACCCTCTGTTTGGAATTATGCTTCTGATCATCCTGAAAAATACAGTTTGAAGATCCACAATTGTTCAACTTGTAGACTCTTCCCAGACCTTACTACTTTTGTGTGGAAACAGGAAGTTGTGTCCCTAATGAGATAAGAAGCCTTAGTTCTGGTTCTTACTGCTTCCTAAAATTACAGAGTATCTTCTGCTAGTTTCTACTTGAACCTAATGTGACAGTGTGAGGAAAATGTTGGGAGTGCCACGATGTTGAAAGGTTCCTCATCTAAAGGCCTGTTTTGCGTGTGAGTACGTGGATGATGTATTTGTGTTCAAGAATGTGTGCCTGCATGTCAATCAAATATATACTCCAGATTTCCATCCACTAGCTGTTAATCTCGCAATACTGACCAGTTTGGGGGTATTGATGGACTGGGAGCTTGGGTTCCCAGTCAAACCAGTCCTTCCTTCCCAGTGGCTTCCAACTGACCTGATAACATGCACTTTTGTGGCCTTTCAAGGCTCGTGCTTTGCTTTCTGTCGTGTGGACGGACGAAACGTGTACATTGTGAAAGAAAAAAACAAAAGTATTAATGTATTTTAAATGGCATTTTGCGCAACCGTTCTCATAGAAGATGTTTGTACAGTTTAGACTTTCCATTTGTTGTGAAGGATGTTCAGATGTTTGTAAATAATAATATAGTGTCTATGAGTATCACTTTTTGTTTCTTCCTCAGTCCCTCTTCCTATCATGCTTTTGTTTGCCTTTGCGAATGATTGTTTTCATTTTGTGCAATTGAAAATGTTTTGACATTGACTGTTGATATGCATATTAATGTGGCTTGGCTACTTTTTCCTGTGTTTATATGTTGCAGAGAGATAGAAAATGCTGCAGATCCAGCTAATTTGAAGTGTTGGGCACCGAGCATTGGTTTGGTTTGTCATGTTCGTTAAGAACAAAATTGTTCCCAGTTTGCAAAAGTTGGTTATTTCTGTCGGAACGTTTACATGTTCTTTTACGCTCAGATTCTGCTGGGGTTTTTTTCTCCTTTGTTTTTTCTTTCTTTGCAGTTCGTTTTGAATATCACAGTTAGGTGGTTTGTATGGGGCAGTTATGAAACTGGAATAATTTTTCAGACACTATGTAGCATTCGAGAAAGTGCTTTAGATGGTTTTAAAACAGCAAAAAACAATAAAACAAATGCTTTGCAGTTACCAAGGGTTGTGTTATTACACACTCGCACAGTGTGATGAAGTATTTTCTCCACTGAAAGAAAATGGAGAGCTTTTGAACGCCCCATGCAAACTCCATGTGTTGCAGTATCATTTCCTAGGCAAACAGATTTTTAGTAACCTGTGTTACAGTTTCAGTCTGGCATGCTACCAACCTACATTTTTTTTCTTTTTGTCTAAAGAAAAGAAAGAAGACCTGCTTATTTTATGTCCATGTGTTGCCGTAGAACACTAAAAGCTTTGATTATGTCTCAGCTGTGCTGTCGTAGTACTTGAGGTCACATTACCTGAATGGGACATGAGAAAACAACTGGAACAAATCATGCAAACATTTCACTTGATAATTTATCACTGTCTTTGGCAGGTTTCCTTGGATAGGATGCAGCCTAAAAAAGGGTTGAACTATGCTAAGATAATTTTTTCCCAGCTCTGTCATTTGTGTGTTTTCATTTTTGTTTTGTTTTTTAAACACAAAAGCCAATAAAAAAATCTAATTACAACTACAGATTTTTGTGTTATTGTATTTATTGTATTGGTAAATTATTGTTGCCAAATTTTGGGTCAAATCCCAAGTTTATGTTCCCAGTCAAGATACTGTATTTAATTTCCTCTTCCAAATATACAGCTGAAAACTCATTTTTCAGTACATTGTATAAAAAGATTAAAACCAGTCCCACCCTGCCCTCTGACATTAAATATGGTGTATTTCTTTTCATTTTTATGACATTTAGAATTGCCAGGTCATATTGTTTAAAAGAGTTCTACCAAACGCTAAGGACATGTCTGTGACCTTCTTTAATTTAAAATCTATTTAAAAATTCTCCAAAACGATCTTGTTATTCTTGTATTTAGAAAATAAAAGTCCTAAAATAAAACGGAATGTTTTGTCTGATTCAATAACAGATTGAGACAAAAAGAGACTTTATTTGGCGAATGTAATATCTGCCATGGTTGTGTGATACAGTTCTATGTTCTAAAGTTCAAGGGAAGAATTGATTGAAAATGAACACAGATTTACGAATGTAAAAATGAGAGCGGACCATTTGTATGTAATTATCTACTGTAACCAGCAGGGGGAGCTAATATTCCGCTGTACCACGATGTCCTTGTTTCCGGTTTCGAGTCAAATTCAATCAAATTAGTCATTTTCAAGATAATTTCCTTAATCTGGTAACTGTACTCCAAGACCAAGACTAATAAATAAATAAAAATATTAGGGACCATAACAGAGATCGGTATATTTATAATAAAACTGTTAAAAAAAAAATCGGTATTCAAAAGCTGAATTAGTTACAGGAATTTTTTAAAAGTTATATGCTGCCTAAAGATTTCCTATATTTTGTCATTTCAGAGTTTGTTACGAGGATTTTATGTGATAGACCAATTAGACCAATTATGAAGTCTGGATGGAGAGTGTGAACATCAATTTTCAAGTCTTTCCCCATGGATCTTTCTCAATTAGTTTCAAATTGGGACACACACCCACACACGCACACACAAACACACATATTTAAACATACTAAACAAACATTTTTGAACTGTGCAGTACAAATCTTGCTGTGTGGTGAGAGATTTGAGACCCAGGGAGTACTGACCTGAGGGAGGCTGAGGATGCACTCCAAGCAGCAGATAAGGAAGGGAGAGTCGGTTTACACCCTGAGTGGAAAATGTGTTTATACTGACACTTTAGACTGGAATTGTCTTAGCTGTGGTTGTAAGTGATACATAGAACTGTGTCAGCTTTGGCAAAAAACAGCGGTGTTGTTGCTAATTTTTCATCTAAAAAAACATCATACTTAAACAGGTGAATTAAATAAAATGTAATTATTTGAAATTAAGGAGCTTAGAAGTGTTTATGCATCCTAATGCGTTTTAGATTATCTAATGGATAAAGTGGTGTATGCACATGTCTTAATGGCGTTATGGCCACTGTTGAAAGAAAGCCTTGAAAAATCCTATTTAATGTTTATCTAAGGCAATATAGAGGGGAAACACAGAAAACCTTTTAAAGAAAATACTTTGGTCTAAAATCAAAATGAAACTTTAAGGCCTACATGTAAAGTTCTGTGTACAGAAAGGCTAACACTGCTCTTCACACTTACCCCAACCTACTGAAGTATGGTGGTGACTGCATCATACTATGGAGATGCTTTTATTTTTAAGAGACAAAGAAGTTTGTTGATGGGTATGATAGATGGGAGACATTTAGGGCGATTATGAAACAACACCATGGCTGCCAAACATGGGCAGAACAGCAATAAAATAGCACTGTCATCTGCTAGAATGACCCAGACAAATTCACACCTCAATCCATTGACAAATCTGTGGCAAGACCTGAAAGCCTTCATGTCTGAACAAGTTTGAGCTGTTTTCCAAAGGCAGAAAAAGCAGAGATAATACTATTAGGTGTTTCTAAAAAGTACTGAATCCTGGTGGGAGGACACCAGCGCACAGCTCCAAAATTTCCCATTGCTTCTTGTTTGGCTATCACGGGAAATCCCTAAAATAAAGCGCATTTAAGTTGATGAAATCTGCACATTTGTAAAATATTAGTTGTTTTCTTTTAAAGAAATAAAATGATAAAAGTTCCAGTTGGATGCTTAAAATAGTCTTAGATATTTTTTCTGACTGCACATTTTGTTATTAATAGTAATTATGTTTTGTTTGTTTGTTTTTTTTTTTCATTTGGACCCCTGAAAGACTTAAACTCTGAATCCCAATTTTCAAAATAGTACTTGAACATAACGTTAAATTCTGGGCCTATCACTTCAGAGTGTAAGACCGCGTTACGATGGGAGCAGCCAATCAGCGCTCGCTCTGAGGAGTCAGCGGACACAGAGCATAGCGTCGGCTCCCATGGTTGCATGGGTATTTCGAGCTGCCTTTAACCGCAACAAAGACACCGTGGCTTGGTTGTTGA
Source organism: Xiphophorus maculatus (assembly GCF_002775205.1). Lineage (NCBI taxonomy): Eukaryota > Metazoa > Chordata > Actinopteri > Cyprinodontiformes > Poeciliidae > Xiphophorus > Xiphophorus maculatus. Next base: position 10,587,721 of record NC_036448.1, read on the forward strand.
AACATCTGTAACAGCACTGGAATAACGTAGCTGTCAACAGCGGAGGAAAAGAGAGGAGACGTTTCTTCTAATTTCGAAGAAAACTCCGCTGGGAAAAGTAGCATTTGGTGGCAAGTAGAGTCGCTGCTCGGTGAGTGCTTCTGTGTTTACACCGGATGAACAGCCTTCAGGGTTGTAGTGATAGATTTCCTCCAAAAAGTGTCTTCACTTCAGTTTTTATGCGAACATTTCAACCGGACATAATAACTTTTCCTCACTTATAGAAGCCTTATGGAGTCTTTCTCTTTGTTTAAACGCCCGCTAAAGTTTTCACAGCGCATAACACAAACGCCACAACCTCACCTGAAGAGGGATTCAGGTGATTGCTCTCTATTTACGATTCCTATGCTTGCAATAATAATGTCATCTGCACCATAAAGCAATAGGATGCTGGCTGGTTGCCTATTATTACTTCCTCACTATATGCTTCATGAATGACGAGTTCTTTGTAATGGTTACACCTTGACATTTACAAGGATGTGATGGGTAAGGTGACATGGAAGATGGAGCACAGATGGTGAGAGCAGGGAGGGAATGTGGTGTGAAGAGATGATGGAGGCAAGAGGATGATGTGAAGGAGAAAAAGAAGGATGATAATAGTTGACAGAGAGAGAGAGTGTGAGAGATGTGTAAGACGTGCAAAAACCTCATTATTATCTTGTATTTTCCATGGAGGATTAAAGTTGTATATACAGGGTCAAACATATATACACCCTACTTATATTTAGAGAGAAACTATACAGTGCTAGAGTGGATTTAAATTGGTTGTTTTCCTGACATGGACCTGAACATAGTCCAAGCATTTCTTGATACTGCAAAAAAAAAAAAAAAAAGCAATCAGTATTATTTTTGCTCATTATCGGAAATTACATTTATTTAAAAGCAATTAATTCCTTACATTTGCAAAACAGTGAATGGTCTTGAAAATATAAGTGCTCTTCAACAATCTGGAAAAAAAACACCCTAATCTTTGTTTGTTTGATGGTAAAGAAAAAAAACAACCTTTACCATCTGCCATTCATTGACAACAAAAAAAACTATTGCATTCTATATTAGTTGCTCTTAGATTCTGACAAGCTCCATTTTTCAGGTGGATGAACAGATGTTCAACATCTGCAGCAGCCCTGCTGCCAGATGCTGGTTATTTTCCCCCCATTTGGCATTTTGTTCTTTTGCAATTTTGGTTGATTAGTCGTGGACTTTTTCTTCAAGAAAGGATGCTTCTAAAATGTGTCAGTTCATACCTCCCTGTGGGACATTTCAAGGCTCCTTCTTTTCTCTCTCTCTGGTGACTTTTCCAAACAAGACTCCAGGAAGCACAAACATCCAAAAAAATTCAACAAATTGTCTTTTCATTTTGACTGTCACATTGTTTTTTGGGATTGTTTGAAGCTAAGATTGAATCTGAACTATAAATCTAAATATTTCATAGCTCCAGTCCCTACACTGGCGTGTGACCAAGCTGGTGTCCAGCATGAGATGGTCACCAGGTGCTGCTGTGGTTGTTAAAGGTCACTGATGTCCCTGTTTAAAAGAATAAATTGTTGAATTGTCAGTATGTCTTGTTCCTTCAAAACTTCAATTATTCAGTTCAGTAAACGATACCAGACTAGAGTCAATAAGAGAGGCTGTATTACATTGTCAAATAGGATTTAGCAAGGATATCATTGGTCCAACGTGCAGGGGTGGGCGATACGGAGTTAAAGTTTTATCACAATATCTTGTGGTACTATTATTCTAAAGATAAAAGTGGCAGTAGAATTATTTGTTACTGTATTTTTAGGTAGCTGCATCGCTGTTGCTTCATGCTGCAGCAGTCTTATCTCCACAAACAAATATCGCTGTTGGAAAAACTCAGTTGGTAGTACTTTTCTTTAGGACACTAGTCACTTAAAAAGTGTGATTTGTGTCATTAAACTACACACAGTAACTGCATTTACAGTAATCATATTTTGAAATTTATGGCATATTTGTTGATGCTCTAATTAAACAAACTGTGGGAAAAATGGTAAAAGTAGTAAAAATAGTAACAGTTTTGAGGAATATCATTAATGGGAATTTGTCATGCTAACAAAGAAATAATCAATCACAGATTTACCTTCTTTTTTAGCTTAGTACAAAATTAGGCATGCGTAATTTTGAAAGAGGGTGAGTTTGACAAAATGTACATTAAATTCAAACGCCGCCCAATTCTCTTTTTATAAAATTTAAAGAAATTGTATCATCAGTCCACCCTGCAAAATGAATAGTGAAGTTGCCTCATTAAAGGCATTAGAAATGACGTCTGTGTCTATGGTGAAATGTCTGGAGTTGCGCTCCACGCGTTCTAGGCAAAGTGAGCATATTTGCATGATGGATGTCCTGTTGAAATGAGGGAGAAGGCTGGAGTGTCAAGGCAAAGAGGGAGAAGGAGGAGGAGGGGACATTGCGATGGTGACAGGAGGTCATTTATCTGTCTCCGGGAGGTCAGCCTTGTCACCAGCATCTTGTCTCCCTGTTTGCTTCCCTCTTACATCCACACTTTCTCCTTTTTCTGTCTGCCGCCTCCATGATGCTCTCTTTGGAATCCACCCTAAACATATCTGTCAGCTCAGTCTTTGTGCACCTCATCATCCAGCATTCTCCTCATTCTAAAGTCAAAATGTAGATTTAAAATGAATTCCCCTCCCGCTGCCGGGTTTATGCTTTTATGAGCTGTAACACAAAAATCTACATATAAGCTCCTTTTAATCACCTGAGGCTATCGATCACAATTTATTCTAAGCAGTTGAGGTTAGACTTCATATCAGAACTTCAAAAGCTTGGAGCAACGCACGGCCGCTGATTCCAGCTGCTTTCAAATCGGAACACCTTAAAATACACTCTAGGGACTGATTCTTTTTATTTCTGTACACATCTGGCGTTGTCTATAAACATGAACATAGTTTTCTTATGAACACTTTTCTCCTTCATTGTCATTGTGCTCCAGCACCCTGTGGAGTTGTCGCCAACTGTGGTAAAAAGTAATTTTTACCGCAGTCATATAATATTCCACTGAAAATGTTTTGAAAATTCAAACCTTAAATTTGAATTACATGTCACAAAAAATAGTCATATGAAAAAACTGGACACCAAATCCAGTTTTGGATTCTTTCAGAAGATATTTATTCTGAAAGAACTATCTTCTGATAGTTCTTTCAGAATAAATATCAAGGTCTAAATTTTCTTAATGTGTCTCTGAAAAAAAGGCATTGATTTAATTGGTAAACATTAAAAATGCTTTTTCTACACCCACTGAGATTCACTTTTCATATTTACCATTTTAGTTTCATTCCCTCCCGCTAAATCATCTCCTATATTCTAAGAATGTATTCTGAGTGTAAGTAGGAAAGTAGAAATGATTCAGTTGTTAGATCAGTTTAAATAATAGTTTCATTAAATGCATCACAGCCTATCTTAAAATAAACATGCAAAGATCTCCAGTAATTTATCACATCTTAAAAATCCCGTCTTTGAGATAATTAAAAGGTTTTCTCAAGGTGCCTCTGATGACTTGGTGTTAGTTTGTATTGTTAGGGATGAAGGACTGGGTGGGTGTTGCAGGTTATCCGCAAAACTAACAGGCAAAACTCAGTCTTAATTAATCAGCAACCAGAACTTTGGTTACAATTTTAGGTCAATTTTTTTCAGAACTACTGCTCCTCTACATTCTCCTTTGGGAGTATTTATATCCAAGGATTGACAAGGTGATTTGGTAATAAGGCAGGGAGCAGGAGCTGCTTTCCATCAGCCATGATTAGATTTAACCAGAATAGAGCATCCCAGACAAAAGGCTAAAGGATGAAACAGTGAAGTTGTAGACTAAATGACAGTAAAAAAAAAAAAAACAGATCCATGGTTTGCAGGCATGAATAAATGCAACATTGCTGCATCTGATTTTATTTGGGGGACAGAGTGCCTATGGCAGTCAACACGAGGGTGTGGGTAAAACCTTGTCCAATCGCTAATCTATTGGAGGTCTTTTGTATATTTCATGATCCGGTATGTATGATTAATTTCCCTTCACCTCCTTTGAGCTTTTCACATTTTGTAATGGTTTAAGCCTAAGCCAGTATGTTTTATTAGGATTTATAGCACAGACTAAACAAGAGGTATTGCATAATTGTTAAGTGGAAGGGAAATAACAGATGGTTTTCAATACTTTTACAAGATGAAATCCAAGATTGAGTATTTTTATTCACTCTATTCACTCTGTCGCCGTTTAATTTTATAACCCTAAATAAAACCAGTTCAGTTGCTTTGTTTTGTCTGTCCATCTGGACTGTAATTTATCCTCTAGATGAATTCAGCTGTTCTGTCAAGATCTCAGAGAATATTGGTAAAACACAGAGAACAATGGACACCAAGAAATACAGCAGACAAGTTGTGCTCAGTTGTGGAAAGCAGGGTTAGGCTGTTAAACTGTATCTGTAACTTTGAAGATCTCTTGGGGAATTGTTCAGTCTATCATCTAAAATTGTAAAAAACATGGCACAACTGGAAACTACCTGAACTGGCTGGGAAAAGGAGAGGATTAATCAGAGAAGGAGCTGCAGAGATCCACAACTCAGAACAGAACAACTATCGCTAGTGCCCAACATAATTGTGACAAAGGTCATAATTGTGACCTTTGTAAAAGAATGACAAGAAAAAAGAAGAATTTTGTGTTGGTCTCTATCACATAAAGTCTTGCTAAAATACACTATGGTCTCAGGGTAGTGGTTGTAACAAAATGTGAAAAAACCTTGCAAGGCTCAGAGATGTTAGTGTCATCTCTGTGTGTGTGTGTGTTTTTTGAAGGGTTCTGGTAATGTATGCATTCGCTCTGGCAGATGGAGTGGTGTAGAGATTTACATTCAGGAGCCCTTTTTGTTGAGTCTCTGATGGACTGCTGAGCTTTCAAAAAAATTTTCACTTGGGCACACTTCAGGGACGCTCACTTCAACACACAGACGTCACTCAAGAAAGACTGCTCTCTCATTCATTTCTGCTCTCTGAATGACATTAACTGTCCCATTCGGAGAGAAACGGGTGGCTGCTGTGCTGCTCCTGTCCTTGGCAGGCTCTTGCTATTTAAATATATATACATATACAGTACATATATATACTGTATATATATATATATGTATATGTAACCAGCAAATGTTTGTGGGTTTTTGTCTGCTAATGGACTGGTGACCCGCAGGCATCACTGCACTAGACAGGAAACCTCAAGTAAGAGTGCATTTTACAGTAAGATCCTTGTCTAAATGAGAGATGGAAACATAATGAGCATTCCTGGCGTGCACCATGAAAATTTCGCTTGCTCATCACTTATCCCGGCCAAGTTTGATGGCCCCTTGTCATCTGACTGTCATCCGATGTGAAATGTGTCAAATTTTTTTGGGGAGCGATTGTTGCAGCGAGTCGTTAATCAAAGCTCCGATCGCAGAGAGAACAGCCCGACAACCCGGCAGCATCGCTGCAGCCCTTGGGGTGACAACAGGGAACACGAAATCATTACTGTTGGAACAAACAGACCTCGGTTCCAGATAGTTTCCCCTCCTCGTAAAGCGCCGTGATACGAGCTCATTTCACCTCATCTTGTTCCATCTCGTCACGCATCATTTGATTCCCTGTCGCTCCCAATCACCTGTTGTCTGATCTGATCGAAAGTTTGCGCTCTCTTTCTGTGTCTGGAGACTTGCAGAGGGTGTAGAGAGGGGGCGTCCTGATTTACATATAAATGACGGCAATGCTTGCTATACCATACTGTTGGCTGTGTCATTTTAGGGTGATGCAGACCTGGTGTGTGTGGATGTGTGTGTTTTTTCTCTCCAGCTTGCCTCTTACTACAATCTGCATGTGATTTCATGGCTGTCCTAACACTATCAGATAAGTTTTCCAGGAAGATAAAAATCATCTGACTCATTTTGGAATTTGTTGCAGGCGTATGATGGTGGGACGTATCTACTTAAAGTCTGATGATTGAGAGGAAAATAGACTTACTCGAGCCTTCTTGGTTGTTAAGTGAGATTTTGTTGTCCTAAAGGATAAAATGGAAAAACTTCCTGCCCATTGCAATCTCTACAATTAGGCTCTCACATATCTCCCAGAGGGGGTTTGTAACAGGAATCCTTGCAGGCTCAGATACCCAAAAATAGACCAGACAGCCCCATGAAGCCCGGCTACCGCACTTTATAAACTGTACTTATGACTGGATGCGGGATCAGATTTGTCCTCAGGCTTTAGAGGCACTGGGATGAACTGATTCTTGTTGAAAGCCAATCTGAAGATAGAAACTATCCGTAAAAAGGGCCAAAAGGATAAGTAATGTGACAAGTCCATCCGGGGGACCACGAGTGTAAATGTTGACAAGCTGAGATAATGAAGTGAAGTGCAGTAGGCTTGTCTCCCAGCTCTTTTTTGGGACTTGTCCTCTTATTGTTAGGCACTAATAACATTATCAAAGGCTTTGTTCCCGATTACGCTTGGACAGAGTTACAGCACATTATCATGACTGTCATCTTTACAAATTAAATTTTGACCACTGTTAACTTGTAAATGTATAATTTAACAATAAAGGATTAGATCTGATATGCATAGAAACTGAGGGTTTGAATAGACCGTGGGTACATACTAGAAATGCACCAGTCAGGATTTTGTGAATGATTTCTTAACTTTGGTTTTGTATGGCTTAAAGCTGTGAAGACTAGTTTTTAATAAAATTCAAATCAAAGCAAGATGTGCAATATTTTGTTAGTGGAAAAAAAAAAAATAGTTTTCCTTTAAATGACTTCTTACAACTTTAGTTTCTTTCAATGCCATTTTTAAATCTGTCATGGTGAAAAGAGCCAACTTTTGGTCTTCCTCCAGAAGCAACATCCAGAGGCCATTAGTATGCTCTTGTATCACTCAGATATGGTGTATTCACTGTAAGGGAAAAGATTATTGAGTTTCTAAACAACTGCATGCCAGTCAGAATCGGTCAAGCTGAAAATCGTCAAATTTCAACCCCCAGAAGATTATTTGGTGGCTTTAAGTAATATACACAGACAAAGATTTCTATGGGTAACACATTCATGCCAATACAGAAACAAGATTCATCCATAATCTAAGCTGTAATTCAGCTTATGAAAAAAGGCCTTTAATTCAGGCCTTTTTTGTTTTTATTTTTAGTGTAGTTTAATATTGTGGGGTATTCTTGCATTGTTTCTTTTAAATTGTCCTAGTTTTTAGTTTTTGCTGAGCTGATTTTTTTGGTACAAATATGCTATCTGAAGTATTTAGGTTTAGCCAAGTTCATATTAGGCCATGATATCACTGGTGATGAACTGAAGTATTCAGACAAAGGTATCTAAATATTGTTTTTCAGAACAATCAGCTGAAATTTGCTACTATGCAAGATTTGATCTGGATGGTAACGTAATAGCGTTTTGTAACCCTAGATGTGACCGATGTCAAAAAAATGCTAGAGTAGTGTCTGATTTTTCAAACAGGGAAAAGTAGGAACAGTTTATTTTTTTATTTTGGTTTATTTGTCTCTAGTTTCTCATCCTCCCTATTGAGGACATTTAATCATTGAATAAAACCATGAATCCAACCATGTGCCAATTTCTTAGCAGGTGACCTTTAGACAACAAGTATGTAATTTGGCTGGTTAGGCTTGCTCCTTAGTTCTTCATTTGTCAGCAAATATTTTATTGCTCATCTATTTCCCAAAAAGCATCTAGCAACAATGAATCCTCTGTCTAAATGACTTGGTTTATTTTAACGGTAAAAAAAAAACAGGTAGCAAAAATCACAATTTCAACTTTTCTATTATTTGCACCTAATACCACACACTGCAATGCACTCAAACATTCAAGTGATGAACACTCATTCAATACTTTTAAGTTTCTTTCGAAAACTTCTCAGAATTATTTTCTCTCAATTTAGATATGAAGAGGCCACATGTGTGTAGTTATGGCTGCTGTTTCTATACCTCCTACAGTCTATTTAAACAACTTCTGCATCCCTTTGTGTGTTAGCTTGAATATGCTTTGCGTACACTGCTGCAGATATTACAAAAAAACCCTCGACACAAAATCTTTGGTTAAATGTTTAGTTCAAAACATGTGACCATCTACAACTCATTAGTCAGAGTCACAAGGACAGTTACTGTGTTTTGTCATGCTTTATGGTTGTGCCACATTCATTTAGTTGGAGTGATTGCGGGAGGATGAAAAAGGCCAAGAAACGATTTAGTTTCACTATTTTTGGGTTTAAGTGTTGTTGCAGCATGTTTGCTCTGTGATGAAGCATAAATTAACACATTCTTTCTCCTTTAGCTGGATCTATTACAGCAGTGCTCCTCTTTCAACTCTCTTTTTAGAACACTGTGGTTTCTGCCAGTCAGACAAATCAAAACCTTTCGTTTTTGCTAAAATACAGCAAAACATGGGATACAAAACTGTATTAATTTGTATGTGAACAGAGTTTTATGGCTGTGTCTGGAATAAACTAGTTTTATATGCATGTAATGTATAGTAAACTAGTGGTTTAAAAAATTACAGCCCAGACAAGAATTGATATCAAGCAAATAAGGTAAATCAGCACAGCTCAAGTAAAATGAATAAATAAAAGTGGGTACATATATCTTAAAATCTAAACGTTATACATGAACCGATCAGAGATTTAGGTTTTCAAAGATTAAATCTTTTTATTTTTATTTTTTATTTTTCCTGCCGACAAACAATTGCCATGAGCAGCCATTAATTTAGATGCAGATGTGATGCGTGTATGGGAGAGGAAAAACAAGATTTCACTCATATTTTAAAACAAACACAAAATGACTTTGGATTTGATGTTTGAAATTACAGTCACTCTCTGATTTTTGCAGTTAATGTGGACAGGATTAATGTTCTAAACATTAAACTATGTGATTTCCTTTGACAACATAGAGTCTTGACTTGATTATTTAAGAGAGAGAGAAAGATCAAGTAAATATTTGGTCAAATTGCTCTTTGACCAATTCAGCATTTCCAATGATTGTATAAACTGAGATCTTTTGATAAAATCTTCATTTTTTTAATACCCAACATTTCTGGGTATGAAAGGCCAAAACTGCTAATAGCAGCCAGAATGAACAGCCAACATGCTGTCATAGAAAAATACAATTTCCTTTTTTAAATAGCTTCTTACTCCTTTGTTTTAAGTTGTGGAGTTCCTCAAGGATCTGTACTTGGCCTAGTGCTATTCACCCTAACATTGATTACTGTGTTTATGGCGGATAATGCTGATGATTGATGCAACAAACTTGGGTCTAATCTTCTGGTATTTCTTTCCATTGTTATGCAGATGATGTGCAGATTTCTTTCTTCCTGAGAGCCAATGAATCTTGGGCAGGAAGATCAATTCTACCCCGCTTCAAAGATGTGAAGCAGGGTGTCAACACCTGGATGTCAACACCTGTTCTGCAGTGAATGATTGCAAGTCAAAGAAGGTAATTTCTAGTCAACCAAACACCGATGTGAACCTTGCTTTCTTAAATCTCAAAGTCAGACAAGATTGATGAACACATCAGTCATAAGGTAAGATTATTGTAATTCTTTTTGTTTTGTCACCAACCATTTTTTGTTGTCACATCTACAACTTGTGCAGAATTATGTTCAACTGGAACCAGAAAGAAGGACAGAGTCTCTTCTGCATTAGCGCTTCTCCTTCCACTTGTTTTATGTCATATTTGAACTGATTTAGAATATTTTTCTGATTGATTTTAAAGCCTTGAATTGTTTAGTGCCTGAGCAAACTATTCAAGGCAAGTTGAAAACTTTGCTGATTTTTTAGATCAGGGGAATATTATGTAATTTCAAGGCACATAGTGCAATTTTACACATTCAAGTAACTACCGTACTATGTTACCTTCAGTTGTTAGAGAAATGCTGTATACATAAAAAAAAACTTCACATCATAGCCATATCTTAATGGTCTCTGTCTATTTACCTCTTGTCCTTTCCAAAGCCCTCTGTTCAGCACGTCATCAGAACAACATTCCTCCATGCTAACCTTTAAAGCCGTTCACAACTGTTCTGAGTGGCATCATAGCTTGTTGTATAAAAGAGGAACATTATGTAATTTTGGATCATTAGTCAACTTTTGTAGGCGTCCTTAAATAATATTGGGAAACTATTAGCAATGTTTGCAAGTATGTGGAGGTCATCATTGTTCTTTTGAACATATGTCCATCTAAAACCAAGATCAGTGCTGGAGGTGCAACTTCAAACCAATGGAGCATCATAAATGCCTTCAGAATAAAACAGATGGAAAATGTTTTTCATTATTTCAGCTGGTCTTTATCACTCAAGCCATATAGAGCGTGCAGAATCATCTTTCTCATTTTGTTGTTTGACATAGCAACAAGAATTATTACATAGCAACAATTATTACAGTCTAGTTTATTGAGATGCATCTGTAGGAGAAAAGAAGAATAGGAAGCATTTTGTTGTTTTGTTGTCAAACAACAAAATGTTTGTTGTTTCTCCTACTTTTATTGGATACAAACCAACACCTTCCTCCTCCTGTCTCCTGTAATTAGAAGATATTTATTACCACATGTCCATAAACTGGTTGAATTTGCTGTTCAAGTTCTCTCAAAATGGACTGACATGATTGATTTCGACTGTGTGTTTTGTACAAAGAAAGAGGTTGAAGTAAAAATTGGATTAACCATGCTAGGTCCTCAATCTTTCAAGCATATTTGTATTTGTTGCCCTCTGTTGAAACTCAGCTCTGCTGCATTGTCTACCCTCTAGGAAATGTTAAGGGCATTTCCTTCCCTGACTCCCACTTTCTCCTTCTTTTTGTCTTTGTCTCTGCCCATCCACTTTTCTGTCCATAATTACAGGACTCTTGATGGCGTTTAGAGGCTCATGAATATTTAGGTCTTGGAGGGGAAGTGTCGGGGGACTCCCATGTGTGGCTGGTCTACCCTAATTATGGAGATTGGTCTCAACATCCTCGCAAACTCACACTCTAAATGAGGGAGGAAGGCCAGATAACGATCAAAAGTTGTCAGTTTAGGAAAACTAATGGAACCTTAAACAAAGGGTGTAACATACGGGTGCATCTCATCATCATATCATTGAAAAGTGTTGTATTTCAGATTCATTACACGCAGAATGATATATTTTGAGTTTTTATTTATGTCCATTAGATAAATATGGCTCACAAGTAATGAGAATCCAACATTTGGATTTATAGATTTAAGTGTTTTATAATTGAAAATACTTAATTCCAGAAAATTTATGTTATGTTCTGCAATGTTAGTAGTAAGACAGCTAACTTGAAAGTTATCCACAAGAAGGCTAGGCCACGAAAGCTTAGTGTTAAAGAAGCTGACTCTTCACAGAGTGCCCTGAACAAACATTTTAGCAGAAAGTGGTGTGGAAGCAAAAGGTGTGGTGTCAGCAGTTTAAGAGCCGCCACACAGCCATATCCACAACATGGGCTACAACCGTAGCATTCCTTGGGTTAAGCCAGAAACAACATCAGAAAGGTCCTGGGCTAAGGAGTATGTTCTGAGTCCAGAGAAAACTGTGAGAGGGCTCAGTATCCAGTTGTTTTGAGATCCAGTGTGAAGCGTCCACTGTGATGGGCCACTGTGATTTATCAAGTCCAAAGTCAAAGCAGAAATTTACCAGAAAGTGCTCTGCATGACTCCCTCCGCTCGGGAGTTTAATGGCGATGCTGATGTTATTTTCCAGCAGAGATTCTGAAGTTTGTGTTTCATTTGGTGTAATCCATGACGATGAACAAAAAATAAGATCTTGGAATATCTCACTGTGTATAATGAATCTGTTTTATTTTGTTTGATTTAATGAAATAAAGGAATGTTTCTGATTACAGTCTAGTTTATTGAGATGCATCTGTAGGAGAAAAGCAGAATAGGAAGCATGCGTGTCAGGTCTCACATTCTCACAGCAGGAAACAGTAACTGTACTGCAGTTTGCAGCCGGTCATTCCAACTCCCTTCAGTACAGTCCTCTAGAGTTAAAGCTTGGAGGAGCATAGGTGTGACTCATTGACTCTTTGATGGACAGAACTGAGTCAAGGGGAAACAGTTGCCAGGAGTCATGTTTTGTTGTTGGAACTAGCTTGCTAGATAGGTAGGGATGCATAAAGAGAGCTGCGCACGAACAGAGAAACCAAATTAGAGCTGAACTGGAGAGTAGAAGCTGTTAGAAGCGGCTGTGAAAAGCGAAAAGGAGGAATAAAAACTACTTCAGACCAATGTGTTTTTGGGGAAAAAACAAGGAGGTTGTTGGATTTAGAGAGGCAAGAGCAAGTAAAGAGAGAAATAAGGTGAACTAGAGGTCAGAAAGAAGCGAACTGAGCTTTGCATTTTGAGGAAGGCTTACAGTATTTCTGGTTGATTTCAGACTGCGTGAAGGGTAAGGAAGGAGGAAGATGACTGCTTAGATGAGAGAGATGTGAGAACATGTGGGAGACACTTAAACAGGATATGAGGAGGATGAATGGAAAAGGTGCACAGTGGAGGACATTACTGCACACACTGATGTCTATGTGGAGGCGAGGAACAACCCTCCAAAAACAGGGCATACATAAACATCTATTTTATAGCTACATCAGGTCAGTCAGTCCTTGTCTTTATTTAGCTCTGAAAAATACGCTGAAAATATAACTTTGTTGGCCCAGAAATGCTGTCTGAATTTAACCTTAACAGGGACATTTGAATTCTGGCTACTTTAGCATATTTGAAACATTGGTAAAGGTCTTCATGTTGACATCGATTCACCCATTTACCCTCCAAACATATTTTCATGCTGTTTAGAAGGCAATGTTGCTTTTTTTCCCTCAGTGGGAACCATTGTGAAAAGCCTGGAAAATAATGGATTTATGTAAGATTTTAGGGTTGCAGTCTAGGGTAATTCGATCCTTCCTTCCATACATCCATCCTTATTCCTTCCTTCCATACATCCATCCTTATTCCTTCCTGCCATACATCCATCCATACCTTCCTTCCTTCCTTCCTTCCTTCCTTCCTTCCTTCCTTCCTTCCTCCTTCTTCCCCTTCCTTGACTTTCCTTGACTTCCTTCCTGTCCTTTCCTTCCTTCCTTCCATCCATCCATCCATCCGTCCATCCTTCCTTTCCGTCCTTCCTTCCCTTCCTTCCTTCCTTCCTTCCTTTCCTTCCTTCCTTCCTTCCTTCCTTCCTTCCTTCCTTCCTTCCTTCCTTCCTTCCTTCCTTCCTTCCTTCCTTCCTTCCTTCCTCCCTCCTTTCCAAGCAACGGTGCTTACGACTGCTCCACTGTGCATCCCTCTCATCTAATACTCATTATTTAAATGAATGGATGGCTTCTTTAATACATATTTAACAATTAAGTGTGACACCATCTATTAAAATTAATGCATTTATTAAAATGATCCCTTAGGCTAACCTTCACATTTATAGCTGTGTCATTGTGATGAAACACTAGTATAACTAACATCAATTACTGGATCTATGGATTTCCTGTGTTGAGTGTTACGGGGTTGAATTGCACTGTTTGTTGGGTCATTGTGTGCCTCCAGTACAGGTCTGACCTCCTTTGCCAAGTATGATTTAAATGTGTGACATCAAAGTCTTTTCACGCTGAACCAGTAAAGTGTGAAGGCCAAAGTCTATGACTCAGCCATTCTCTGACCTCTCCCTCCTCTGTATAAGAGCTACTCTGTTCCCTGTGTTCATCTCTAAAGCATCCATCACAGTCTGGCATGTTGTTACCATTCCATGGTACCACACCAGTCATGAAGGCTAACTGGTTTAGTGCACAGAATGAAAAGGAATGAAAAGGCAACATACTCCTTGTTGAAGCAGTCCAGTTCGATTTCCTGACAACTGAAGTTTTGGCTTGCTTCGCGAAAGATCCACCACAGACTGGGTGGTTCTGCTGGGCAGCTGTTCCAGCCCCCCTATCATGACAGGCGATCGGGCTTGCCTCACCTCCACCATGTGTGAGCTTTCATCGGGCCACTTCACAGCCCTCTGAGCGGAAACCAGACCACCACCACATGCTGCGAACGCACACCGCCGCCACGCAGACAGTGACGCACACACGGGAATGATTATGGGACACAGGCAGACCCTCGCAGACTTGCAAACACATGTCAACTTAGAACAGACCACAATTTGATGAAGTGTGTCATCAGTCAGAGTGGAATGTATCCCACCATGATTAATGTGTTTGAGACTGATGCAGAAATGGTTAGCAGTTTATAATTACTTCACCACATAAAATCAGTCACTGTAACTTAAAACGAAGTGGTCGCTGCACTCGATGCACCGCTTATATTATTCGGCAGTCTTGTTTTCAGTGTATGTCTGTGAGTAGCAGCTGTGAGTGGATGGATGCTGAAGTGGTAGTATGGAGCAGCTATAAAGGTATGAAGATAGGCAGCCATTTATGAACCACCTGTTTTCCTCCACACTGTTTCAACAGGTGTTTGTCTTCAAATGACAGAGCAATTTATGGCAACACAATTTGAGTTGCAGGGGGATACAAGGTGTTCTGTTTGCTTATCTGCATCTGTAACGGAGCTGTGCAATCATCCTGAATTAGTCAAAGGAACAGGAGGTGGCGGTGAAACAGGAGATTGTGTGCGTCTGGATCACAGTGTGCTTTTTGTTGTGTTTGGAGGGTCGGAGATGGTAAGAATGTTGATTTGGGGGGGTGGAGATCAGCAATTATCCCTTTCAAGTTGCTCATTTGAGCAACTTTTTAAAGGGAAACGTCATCTATTTGAGGTCTATGAACATGTTTGTGTGTATTTACATGGGTGCTGAGGATTCTGACCCACTTATGACACTCTTTTATCTCTTATCATCTAGGTTTTTAAATCAATAAAAGCTAAATTATGCAAACGGTTGCGCCTTTGATGATGGCTTTGAGTGTTGGCCAATTAATCAGTGAAACTATCTGGTTAAAATTTAGTTAAAAGCTCTCTTGATTCCACTAAGCCTGAGCTGCACTGCTTTGAAAAGCTGTGATATAATGTGCTTGAGGTGAAGTAATTGTCCAATACTTCTCCAACACCTTCTTTTCAAAGGAAAACCTTGGCCCCAACACATAATCGAAAATTCCTGAAGTAATATCTTTCTTAATACAGGAGAGTGGCCCTAGGGAAATATTTGGTCATGTCACGGCTTAGAAAGAAGAGGAAAAACGACAGGGAGATGGAGTGATGGGGCCCGAAGAGGAGATAAGGGAACGATGAAGCAGATAAGAGGCTCATAGTTCTGCTCCTATATTCAGCTCTCAATATCCCTCCCTCTTATTCAATCGCTAACGGTAAAGACACTCTCTGTGTAGGCTTTCACTGCACTGGTAAATCTCGCCTGCATCAGTGTCTGTGTACATTTTCCTCCTTGCAATTTCTTGGGTCGTCATAGCAACATTAGATCACATGGTTTATAGGTGGTTTTTGTGATGTATAACGAGTGAAGGTCTTTGTTTTCACACAGAGGTGGTCATCAGTCTGACCTTTCCCCTCAGCTGATCAGAATTCATGAGGCTGCCTATTTTCCTGTGACTGGCAGTGGCTTTCATCTCATCAAATCTGCCTTCCTTTGGTCTATAGACGGAGATATAGCATGAAAATCACAAAACCGCTTCCCTGATTTAAAAATATATAAGATGGATAGGATATGATTACAAATAAGTGCGTGGCAACTCCAGGTGCTAATCAGTGTCTATTGAAAATTTCTCTTTCCATACTTACTGGAGATACACAGAGAAAGAAAGTATGGATCAAAATCAAATTGGAATCATTATATAACTAGCTAACAATAATTAGCTGGTCTGAAACTCAAAAATCAAGTCTTTTCCCAATCAATGAATTCCAGATCTCATTAACAGCAACACACTTTAGTGTGGAAGTGCTTACGTAAAGAGTAGGACCTGAAGTTAAAACATTTTAAATGTTAGTGAAGTTGTATAATGAAGTAAGAAGCTATGTAAAAGGAATAAAGACATTTCTGCACTTTTCTCAAGCTGAGAAGCTGCGAGAGTGCAATACTTTCTGGAGAAAACGGAAAGTCTAAACTGAATACAACTGATATTTTGAAACATTTACATCCTTTTGGAAATGTCAGCACTTAGGAAGAAAACTACAATTCACAAGGAATGTGAAAGGAAACTTCAGTTTCTGTAATGCTAGCTGCTCTAGCTATGCTAATGTTGCTAATAGCTAAAGCCTAATTATAATGTCAATTCAGTTTTTTCTATTTTAAAATAATTGTTCAATAGTAGTGCAGTTTTTTTCTGCTCGTTTTAAAAAGAATGCAGAAGAAAACTTTAGATATTTTTGACACAGATGCAACACGTATGGAAGACTAGAAGGAAAATATTTTTTATTTCTATGTATAATTTGATATGATTGTATTTTTTTTGTTTCGATAAATTTCACAACATACACTTAATAAAACATTATTTAAATTGTAACTTCTACATTTATTTTCATAAGCCAATCTGAATACAAATGACAGAGTCTTTCTAAAATTTGATGTAGGCACAGCATTGTGAAATAAATAACCTAAAATTAGACTTTTCTACATTATAGTAAAAACCAACATAAACATTATAGAGCAGAATTGTTCTCTCTAATACTTGCATATTATTCCTTAATCCGTTTGCATCCAATTGTAAAAGTAAAAGCAGAGTAGAAACCTTCTAAGTGCGTCTCATAGTGACTGAGGGTGTTGGAGAGGTGATGACAAAGATGGTTAGACTGACAGACGGAAAGAAAGTGAGTCCTGTGGAGAGCTGCTAATCCCAAAGTTAAGTAGATTACTATCGCAGCCTGGTGCTCCATACCAGTCTGTCTGAAGGAAATGGAGCTGCTATAAGCTGTTAAGTTGCTGTGTATTGTGAAACTGTGTGTACCAGAAAAGTGGCCAGTACTGCTCACCTCCTGGATTCCTTTTTACCAGCGGAGTTTATCACCTGTCTATCATAGCTGAGTTCTACTTCCTGTCAAGTTCTGTTCGTCTGAATCTACACCTGTTTTCAGGGAGCCTTAGGCTTATCGAAACAATTTTTAAATGAAGGTTTAAGCAATTTTTTTAACGTGTGGAAAGTCTGCCATCAAACTTAATTTACTTCCAGATTCTAGGCAAATTATTCCTTTGCTTAATGATTTGTTGCTACAGTTTTTTATGCTAATCTAACTGGACGCAAGTTCTAAGTAAACTTTCAAAAGTAAAAATTTAAATCAACAATATTTGAAATTTATTTTCATTCATAAATGAAACATACTATACAGTGCGAATGTGTTCATGCAACATTAAGTTTGAAGTTACAAATGAAAAATTTCTAGGTTAAATGGCACATTTGTATCCAATCCTATTTAGTGTATAGAACCATCTTGTGCTGAAACTACAGCTGGTATTTTTATTTAGGTTTTGTCTCATTAGCTTTGCACATTCAGAGACTGAACTGTCTTTGCCTATTATTATCATTATTTTCAAAATTGCTAAAGCTCAGTCAGATTGTATGGAGGGCATTTGTGAGCATAAAGTCTTGCTGAAGATTTTCAGTTCAACTAAGCTCTGGACTTTGACTGGGGCACTCAGAATAGCAGAATAACAACAAACTAGAAAATTCCTGAAGAAATTTAACCGGGGCCTGCCAAAGTGTGCCTGTCGGTTTGGACCCAGTGTTCGGATGCTAAAAATTAGCATCAATGCTAAGATTAGCTACTGCGCAAGACAGTGACCTGACCTGAGAGAAAAAGATAATGCAAGGTAATATTATTGCATCACCTATGGCGGTGCACTAGTGGAGGGCAGTGAAGTGCTAATGTTTGTGCTAATGTTAATGTACTGCCTTGCTATGAAAGGCAGCGCACTAACCTAAGAGAGAAAGATAATACAGGCTAATATTATCCAGAGGGGAGTATTAAGGCTTTTATTTTGAAATTTTAAGTATACTTCATTTTAAATGTCCAAACTAATCCCATGAGTAACAGTGATTGGGTTAAATCGTTTCTATAATGCCAAAAGAGCAATTACCTGATGTAAAAATTGTCAATGCTTTTATTTTGAAATGTTTAATAAGCTTCATTTTAAATGGCCACACTAATCCCATGTGTAACAATGGTTGGGTAAAATCAATTATAAAATGCCCAAAACACAAGTAGTTCTAAAGGCCAGCTCAGTCCTCCTCTGTAGTAACTGACAGTTCTGCCATGTTGTAGTTCTAACCTTGAGTCATTGTAGTTCTAAAGACCAGCTCAGCTGTCGCGTGATGAAGCAGACAGGAAGAGACAGAATTCCAGTAGTTTGAAGTAGTTTGTTTTTCTGAAAGATCTGAGAGGAATATTCAGGCTTTTATTTTAAAATGTTCAGTAAGCTTCATTTTAAATGTCCAAACTAATCCCATGAGTAACAGCGATTGGGTGAAATCAGTTATATAATGCCCGAAAGAGCAATTACCTGATGTAAAAACTGTCAAGGCTTTTATTTTGACATTTTTATTAAGATTAATTTAAAATGGCCACACTGATCCCATGTGTAACAATGGTTGGGTAAAATCAGCTATAAAATGCCCAAAACACAAGTAGTTCTAAAGGCAGACTCATTCCTCCTCTGTAGTAACTGACAGTTCTGCCATGTCGTAGTTCTAACCTGCATGTTCTGCCATAGTTAGAACTACAGTGATGCGTTTTTGTAGTCCTAATCAGCTGCTCTGCCCTGCTCTTTGTTCTGTTGCTATGGTAATGAAGCATGTCTGTCAGACACTCAGGGCTGACAGAATTCTGTTTCTTTGAGCCAGCCAGTTTGACTGAAAAAAGCAGTCCTAACAACTCCTTCCCGTTCGGGAACCGTGATACGTACTTGAAAACCGTTTGAAGCATCTGAGAGGGCTATTTGTCGTCTCCAGTAGTACCACGATTCATATTCTCTACCTCACTCACAGTAATAACAGCGATGAGAGAAAGATGGTGTGTGCTGAGCTCAGAAATTTTTCAGAAATGCATGGAAGTCAATCTGTGACTATCCTCAGAGGGATATTGAGGCTTTTATCTTGAAATTTTCAGTAAGCTTCATATAGAATTGTTGTTTAGGTTAAATGAGTTATTTACTGGCAAAACAGCCAGTAGTTCTAAATGGCAGCTCAGCCCTCTGTTTTAATTCAGTGTTAGTTAGAACTAGAGATATGGCGTTTTTGTAGTCCTATCTATTAGCATTAGGTCAAAGGCTAAAGCTAATAGATAGGCACTATCTGCGCAAGCCAGTGCCTTAAGCTGAAATAACAAGATAATGCAGGCTAATATTAGGCCCCAATAAAGAGACGTTTTATTAGGTGTGGAACAATAGGTGCCTGCCATGCAAGACATTCTTGTTTTAACCTTCTTGTTTTCAAGAAGGTTAGGGATACAAATTTTCTAACCTTGAAATGTTGAAGATTTTAGAAATTTGGAATGAAGATGATGTCATGGAAAAGAGAACTTCCAACTACAAACACTTGTTTGGATTCTTGTTGGAAAGAAAGAAAATGGTTAAAATACTAGTGGAAACCATTTAAAAAAAAAATAGTACTTAACAGTTGATTTCTTTTTACATGGTAAGTCTGGCTATTTTTAGACCAGGGGTCACCAACCTTTTTGAGACTGGGAGCTACTTCACAGGTTCAGAGTAACACGAAGGGCTACTGTTTGATACAGACATAAATTTTCTTTACAACAAAAATTCATTTAAGTAAATATGATTACATGCTGCCTGATCATATTAATGTTAGGGACTATGCACAATAGTTATCAGTAAGGACAGCTATGGTTAATTACTATATTGTGGTCAGACGTTCTTAGTTCAGAGTTTTAAGTTGGTGAGGTGGGGAACGCCAAAGCCTAAATCTTATAGGTCAGTTTTCTTTTTCTGTGAGCTAAAAATGATGACTGGAGTTTGAACCACTCATCATTTGAACCTCAGGTTCTGCCTGAGCTTTTTACAGTGCGCGGTTCTGGCGGGTTGTCGGTTTATTAGCTTTTTTGTGATTTTGTGAACTGAACAGCTGACGGGTCACCTGCGGGCTGACACAAGCAGATGTCGAAAAAAAATGTCTGACAGATTGGAAGGTACAAAACTATCACTGCACCTGACCTGCAGGAGCACAACCACCTCTCCAACGCGCAAACATCGGCACAAAACTAAACCACTAAAGCAGCGCACCCTTTTATTTCTTTTTTCTTTTTTTTTACACAAACGATGCTAAATAATAAAGACATTGAAGCGAAGCAGTGAGATCCACGGAAAGAGGAGGATTGGCGAAATCTTATAACTACGGGAGGTTCAAACTCCACTCATCATTTTTAGCTCACAGAAAAAGCAAACTGACCAATAAGATTTAGGGTTTGGGTGCCCTTTGACCCCCACAGACTCACACTGATGCGCGCTACATACAAGATGTTTTGGCACAAAAGAACTTTTTCTTCTCCATAATTTTGTTATTAGTAAACAGGGTTGGATAATAGAAATACAATAACTTTTCTTTTTTTAATTTAAAGGAAAATCTCTCAGTGCGTCCAGCTGTACAGCTGCTGCTGCAACAATCCAAACTCTCAGTCACTTGTGGGCAATTTAGAATCACACAGAAAAGCTCCAAAAGGGAATCAAACTCAAAACTCTGAACTAAGAACTTCTGATCACATAATAGCAATTAACCATAGCCTCCATGGTAAATTATTACTGATAACTACTGTCAGTAGTCCCTAACATTAACATGATCAGGCAGCATGTAATCATATATATATATATATACAGTATATATATAGCCAAGACAATTTATGTCTGTATCAGACAAGTAGCCCTTCGTGTTACTCTGGACCCGTGAAGTAGCTCCCAGTCTCTAAAAGGTTGGTGACCCCTGATCTAAGGAATCTGGGTGAATGAGAAAGACAACGGTATACTTTAAACTTCTACTTTAATAATTCTGTCTTTTCCACTTTTCCTTCTCTAATGTCTCCTCCCACTTAGTTAATTAAGAAAACAGAGAAATAAATATATGGTAAACTGCTCTAAGATTCCCTAAGTAAACATGCTCTGATCTGCATCCAGAAGAGCTTAGAAAGTTCTCAATTAACTATTGTTCTATTGTCTTTTCTGCAAAGAAAATATCATAAAGCATAACTTATTTTAAATACTTCATGTGAATAGCTGCACATTTAATATGCATGTCTTAAAAGTCTTAACTGTGACATTTGTAAAGCATTTCTTGAGGAAACAATGATAGTTCCCCTCTCTGCTGTCGCTATCCCCAAACATCCTGGTACCAGCAACCCCCCAAGCTCCCCTCTCTGCTGGCGCTATCCCCAAACATCCTGGTACCAGCAACCCCCCAAGCTCCCCTCTCTGCTGGCGCTATCCCCAAACATCCTGGTACCAGCAACCCCCCAAGCTCCCCTCTCTGCTGTCGCTATCCCCAAACATCCTGGTACCAGCAACCCCCCAAGCTCCCCTCTCTGCTGGCGCTATCCCCAAACATCCTGGTACCAGCAACCCCCCAAGCTCCCCTCTCTGCTGGCGCTATCCCCAAACATCCTGGTACCAGCAACCCCCCAAGCTCCCCTCTCTGCTGGCGCTATCCCCAAACATCCTGGTACCAGCAACCCCCCAAGCTCCCCTCTCTGCTGGCGCTATCCTCAAACATCCAGGTACCAGCTACCCCCCAAGTTCTCCTCTCTGCTGTCGCTAACCCCACAGCGTTATGGTACCAGCTGTCGTTACGCAATAGTCAGCCCCGCCCTCAACCTCACAACATCCAAGGAGTGACTACTGACCAGCTCTCCGTCCAACGGGTCCAAAAAATCTCTAAGCCTTCGAGTATTACCCTGAAGCAAGTCTAGTAGAGATGATATATCTAAGCTGGTGTCGAAGGAGACTCAACTAGCCTTTAACTACCTACAGTCCAAGAGTTATGGCCTTTCCCAGTTAAGAAGCAATCAGCTGAGTAGCCCTCACACCTGCACAACCTCAATAACCACTCCTATTAACGGTAGCGCCCCCTCTAAGTACAACGTGCGCTTGTTACAGACTAGTCAAAATCCTCTTTGAAATAGAAGCAAAGCAGACCTGGCTGTTGTCCTTCGAACACTTCAGATCTTCATCACTCAGTCACCTTTGTCTATTCTCCAAGTCTGTTGCTGCAACTTTGAGATCCTAGGGTTGAGGCAGAGTAAGGCAGCCAAATCAGGAACCAGGGCTGAGGGTCAAGGGGTCTTGTCCCTTCTGGCGGTGCGAAGTCTCAACTTCCCCATGGCTCCAGGGTGCCAGACCTCTCTTCTTGGTCCCCTTGGCCTTATATACCCTTTCAACCCATGCCTCTATAAGGCGTACGTGACCTCTCGAGCATGCAACTACCTCATCGGAAAGTCCCAGCCATTCCCACATATACCCTGCTTCCCTCCCTTACTTTCCTCGTGACCATCTTAGTTTCAGATCCTTAATTGGGACACAGCTCTGGGGCAAGTCCAGACATGTTCGGACTTGCCTTTTTCCCTTGCCTCTGTATCTAACACATTGTTTGATTATTACTTCAATTACAGTTTTATATATGGTGTATGATCATCATAAGTAAATTCAAAATATCTTGTCCCATAATCATCAAAAAATCAAAATGCAAGATTCACTTGCTCAGGCCTTCATGATCTGTTGTCTGCATTAGTCTGGAATGATCCCACCTCCTCATACCAGTTTTCACAACACAGTGACCCCCCAATACTTACGTCCAGTTACCTGAAATTTTTTTCAGTTATTAAAAAATCCAGGGTGGCACCCAGTACCTCAGCGTTCCCGAATTATACATGTCAACAAAAATACGCCCAACTCTCCGGAATATATTCGGTTTTGGTGTTTCTTCCTCCTGTGTTTGATCAATTTGTGGCTCAATCTTGGTTTTTTCCACCCTGGATTCCATTCTGTCTATCTTGATTTTTAAAGACACGATCTGCTTATTCAATTCCTCGTTCTCCCTAGTAAGGCACAGCAGTTTTTCTGACTTTTCTTTTAAAGATTTTTCCGCGTCATTTTTTGCCATGGCCCGCTTCCGTTCTAGTTTAATTGTTAATTGTTGCATGTTGCAATAATCATTTTGCATTCTTTCAATTGTTGTTCTCGCTTCCTCCAATTCCAAATTAACTTTAATCATTTGTTTTTTATAATACCCATTCGAACTTATGAGTTTGCAATTCTCTACATGCCAATTTGTTGGGTCGTCGGTCCTGTTCAGTCTCTCTAGTTTCCTCTTCAGACTCTCCACTGTTTTCTGAAGCTGCTCATTTTCACTGTTCAGCTTCATCTGGTTCTTCTGGAGAATCTCTAACTTTTGTAACGTGAAATCTTTCTCCGCCATTGTTTCTTTCTCGTTCGAACCTTAAACTGCAAATGAATTTCTCTGTGGAATCTGGGAATACAAAGACAGTCACCAGTGATGTCACAAACAGGATGTGTGACATCACAGTTCAACATCATAGCCACAAGAAGTCTGTTGGGTGTGGGGGGGGGGGAAGGGGGGATGTTTTTAAAAATAAAAAAACTTTATTAACACTGTATAACGACAGAGAGAAACATTTGTTCTGCCTCAAGAAAAAACAAATGCAGATAAACATGTTCAAGAAAAAGAAAAAGCTAAGGGGCTTCGGTTCCCAACTGTACATTCAAAGCAATACAGATTTCAATTGTTTTAATATCTATTTTTTGTCTTTGATGGTCGGGATATAAAACTTAACTTCATGGTAAAATGCAGCAAGGCATGGCTTCCCCTACCTGGAACAGTGAATATGATATTTAGCTAGTGACAATAAAGGATTTATCAGAAACTCTGAATTGTTGAGCTTCTAGTGAGGCCAAGTAAGAATCTTCCCATAACAGCATAAATTGTGCTTCTATGTTGTTGTGGATAAAGTCACATGTATTGCTAACTAAGGCTAGGCGCCTGACTACAAATATGGTAATAGGCAGTCAGAAAGGTTCGGCTGAGGAGCCGAGTGTGAATAAAACACCAAGAGACAGGTAGTAAGTTTAAGTTATTGTATTCAAGCTTACAGTTTTGCATAAATTTATGGACCAGTTCGGCAAACATCAAAGAAGCTCATAAACCGACGACCCACCAGAACCGCACACGGTAAAAAGCTCTGCCAGGATCCAAACAACTGCTCTCTTAGAACCTCGGGAGGTTCAAACTCCTGTCATTCATTTTTATGTCGTGTCTCCCAGTCCTCCCTCATCGCCCCCTGGTGGTCCCAGTGCTCCCTTGTCCCTTCGCAAGTCAGTCACTGCTCTCCTTATGCATTGCTATGGGCAGGCCCCAATTATCTTGAGACATTTTATTTAAATTGAATGGAAACAAAAATCAAAGAAGGCAAAACATATATATGTATCACCACATGCTTTTTGAGGAATTAGGAAGCTACAGCAGAAAAAAGCTTCTCTGATCCCAGCAAACAAAGAGGGCTGAGACTTCAGAGAGGACCAGCAGCAAGTTCTATACCCATACCAACTTATACCAAGTTGTATTACCTATGCTGAAACGTTTTCTAAAAAAAACACACAGATGCAGACTATTCAGGCAAAAACTTCTTCTGTTTGACAGTTTTTTTCCCATAGTGTTTCACAGTTGTTGCTTTAAGTTTTATCGTGACTCTGCTTCCTGTCTTCTACATAATAAGTAGATAAATACATGAATAAGTAAATTAATAAAATTTGCATCATTCACTAAGAGAGCAATAATGTTAACGTACAATGTTTTTTGTGAGCCATATGAGCCAAGAGCTGCCTGCTTTTTCCTATCTTTTACTCATGTTGGTTTATCTGACGCCCCATTAAAGGTAGATTCAAATGTGAAGTTAAAAGTTTTCTGAAACATCAACTTCCGCCAAATCTATATGTAGGCTATTTCTCATTTGCAATACATCGTGTTACATACTTTGCACGTGCCTTAGAATGAATGATGTACAATTGACAGTGTGATGCCATCTTTTTTTTTTCTTAATCGTTGCTTGACCAATTAAATTTGAGCCAGCTGGCATTACAAACTAACTTAATTGTAATACAACTGGGATTGAATTGGAATGTATATAACCTGTCTTTACAGCTAGATTGATTTGAAAAAATTGTTTCTATATGAAATAGAAATGTTTGTTTTGATATGTCTTGTTGTAAACCAGCTCTGTATAAATAAACTCAGTAATTTGACTACGAAACGTTGCCGTTTTAGGAAAGCAGACTGATGCAAATATGGTTTATCCAAAACTTGAGGTCATCCATCATCGACGGCCTGCTTGTGTGCATCCATGTAGGCAAAATCACACTCGCAGCTCTTTAACCAACTGTGTCATGTACATGCGTGATTTAGAGACAGATTTTAAACAGAGGCACTCAGGATCATTAAACTCAGTGGATGCTGCGTTTTGCCTTTAGCACATCCCATGACAACACAATTCTGTCAACTCCTGTGCATAACCTTTTTTGTTGCTGTAGTAATTGCCGATTAAGAGTCTGTTAGAAAAACAAGAATAAGTCAAGTGTGGAGGTTGAAACTGAGAGACACCGTAAGAGGATGGCAAAGGAAAGAAAAGAAAATGAGTAAGCTCCGAAATAAAACAATCTTGTATCTGAAAAGTAAGACAGAGAAAACTGGGCAAATAAGACAATAAAACTACAGATAGTCAGAATCAACTATTGCTGATGACAGGCTATTGTAATCAATCTATTAGAGAAAAAGCAATCATATAAGCATTCATGGCTAGATTTAATAGAATTTGTTAAAGAGCTCCAACAAGAACACGAGCATTCACCTGCTTTCACATCAATATTTAAATATCAAAGTACATCAAGTCTATCATCAAGTGTCAAAGAGTTTTAAAGAAAGCGTAAACTTCCAAACAGTCACATCGTGGCTCAAACAAAAACAGCCAAAGCGGTTCGCTTCAGCCTTCCTGTGATTTTTGATCTCAGAGGGGTTCAACTCCTGAAGAGCCTGACGTCCTGTCACCATGGCCACCCTGAGTGTTATGCATGAAGCCCACTTTAATTTGAATCTCCATGCACAGAAAACTTTCTGCTGCCTTTGTTGGTTTTCAGGAAGAGGCACAATCCCTTGGTGAAACTAAAAACAAACATTTATTCATCCATTATAATTATAAGGCTATTAAGTCGTTGTAATGTCAATTGATTATTGAAAGAAATTCACAATAGAGGGACCAGTCTCTCTATAAGAAAAATTTAAAACTGAACACATAAACACCCATTAATGATAAGAAGCAACAGGAGGAATGACTGCTTAGAAAGACACAGACCGATCGGATGCGTATCCGATTCAAAAGTGATCTAACGTCCTGGTGGGATTCATCCAACCTGAATGTCATTGATACTCGACAAACGTCACTATTCTGCGTCCTGATACGTGTAAGCAGGAAGAAAAGCAACAACCATGGCGTACTGTAAGCCCAGATCTGAAATTTTAGTCAAATACATGGGAGACAGCCTCAGAGAGCCTCAGAAAATCCTGTCGCATGACTTTGCTCTGAAGCACCGTGACAGAAAACCGTACGGTCTAGATAAATTTCGAAAACATTTTACCGGAGCAGACATGCGTATCAATGTCAGGACCGATTTTGATACCAATCGTGCAATATTTGTGGGCGTGATGGCGATTTCAAAATTATTTTGGGGTCAAAAATTCTCTTCATTTCTCACTCTAGCAGAGGGGCAATCAGTCTGAGGCACACTCTAATTTTAGGAAAAATGAAAAACGTTGGGTCGCTTAGAGACAAATTGTGGACAAACCGTAATTGGTATGGACGAGCCGTCTTCACTTTCGAAGAAATCACGGACATATCTACAAAATGAAATTTGAATGGCATTTCTACGTGAATTTGTGACGACACAGAAAATCCTCAAAAATAGGGTATTTTTAGGATTTTTCCCATTGACTTATAATGGGTTTTTTTTGTAGTTTTTTGCGAATTATGTCGCCATGTTAACCCCAAATCCCACCAAAAGTAATAGCTCCAATGGCGTGAATTTTCGGCACGTTTTGATACCTCATTTGTAGGTGTGCACGCAGCGGTATGAGCCGCATTAACGGTTACGGAAGAAAAATAAAGATTAAAGAGACCCTTGTTGGGTGTAGACCCTTGTTGGGTGTAGAGTAATAGGTTCCTGCCATTGCTTTGCATGGCAGGCCCCAACTACTTGGAGTAGGGTTGACTCACCTCTCTTTGTTATAACAGTAAGTGTTCTCTATTGTCACAGGTAATGACACAGACTCCAGTCATCTTTTTTTGCTACCCTCCATTGTCATCTTTCACAGAGCTGTAGCTGCCGTTTATTTGCAGGGCAGTTACCAACAAAGACATATGCTGCAAGTCTTTACATTGAAATCTATGTACAAATCGTATTTAGTCATGGTATAGTTCAATCTGCACCTTGCTTAGTTTCACATAAACATGTTGTTACAATGATTGGTATCAGAGTTGCTGTCTCGGAGGATGACAACAAAACAAGCCTGTATCTACCCTGCTGACAGGGGTAATATCCCACTTTGTAAACGGCCTCTTTGTCTGGTGTGACATTTGCTAAATGGAAACCTTTGAATTTGATGGGAACTTTCAGCTATTCTCAGAGACGGATGTTTTTTTTCAATGTTCTTACCAAAGACAAACACGGCTTGCTGGCTGACTGCAGTATTGATAGCTTTTAGTGATTATTTAGTTTTATGTGATTGGCCATTCACCTTTGACCCTAGCATCTACCCTTCCCCCATGTTTAATAGACATGTTGATGCTGACTAAACACATACAGTGAGAGT
Organism: Xiphophorus maculatus; assembly: GCF_002775205.1. Taxonomy (NCBI): domain Eukaryota; kingdom Metazoa; phylum Chordata; class Actinopteri; order Cyprinodontiformes; family Poeciliidae; genus Xiphophorus; species Xiphophorus maculatus. The sequence continues at coordinate 10,615,603 of NC_036448.1, forward strand.
TGTGCATAATTTCTGTCTGGACTATTATTATTATAAGTACTACATGTGTGTGTGTGTAACATGTAGATTTAGAGGCTGATTTCTTAATATTGAATTAAATAGGTAAAAATATCTCACTATGGTTATTTCACATTTTGTTTCTTTGTTTTTTTTTGTCAAGTAGATTTTCAAGATGGGGTAGAATCTCATCTGTCAGTTTTCACTGATAACTCAATCTGTACTGTCCTTGGAGCATAGCTCAGCCTTGCTATGTTTCATAATTTCCTACATAGTTGAGACAAGTGTTTTCATATTTTTAAAAAATAATACACTGAAATGCTTCTTTATAAAATTGAGTATCTCATGTTGAACACTTGCTTGGCATAGTAAAAGGCACATAACAAGGCTTCGTTAAAGAGCACATCTAAAACAGTTTAAAAGACAAATCTGAGAAATGTTGATAAAATGGTCTACAAAGCTGCTTCATTTAATCATGAAAATCACATGGTTAAGGTGTAATTAGAGAAAATGTAGATCAAATGGCTCAATGAAAGGTGTTTTTAGCTAGTTTCATTAGCAGTTAGCATAATTAGCACGCTGATCTTCAACGCAGGCCCTGTGCATTTTCCAAATTTTACATACTCCTGCTTTGTGTTCACATTTTCCAAAAGGAAAACAATATTTCCTATTTGTTTGTCCCCCATGCCCTCCCATTGTAATTGGAGATCGGGAACTTAAAAGAATAAAACAAATCCATGTTCTTTATTCCAACTGGTCCTCATGTTGCTGCTGAATCTCAGCAGCTAATTTATTACTACTGCAATAATTTTGTATAATTTCTTGTTATAAGTGCAAAAACATACATTAACAACATAATAAACATCCATTGTGTGTAATCAAACTTTTAAGCACTAAAATGTTTTGACAGAAGGTTATGCTTTGCAGCAAATTACTCCAAAGTAAGTTTAATACTTTTGAGTTTTAAGCTCCAAAGTTGTAGTTTAATGGCCAACTTTAGCTAAGCTGCCATATCTAAAATAAATAGATAAATAAGTCCATTGATATATTTTAAACATTTGTTAATAGATTGTAAATGTCTATGTAGATTTTAGTCCTTTCATGTTCAACAGTTTTGGCTGTAAGCCAGTAAAATCAGTCAAAATATGATGATTAGGATCACAGGGCCATCCTGATCCAAGATTTACATCAGATCATCCCCGTATCTTGTCTGATACCATTTAATGTTAAAGTAATGCATTTGGTAGCTCAATAACATGTTGAATAACTGAAGCCTCCTTTAATTTTTGCATTCAGCTGTTTGTGTATGTGGGCTGAGATAATGAATCTACATCTCCCTAGATTACCTCTGTTTATATATATATATCAGATTGTCTGTCTGCCTGGTTCTGACCTGGTTTCTTGTTTTAGAGACATGACACAGATTATAAAACATTAGTAAATTAATAACTAGTCCAAATATTCCCCAGCAGCCCACGTCAACACATAAATGGTTATCTGTTAAAATGAGGGCTTGAAGCACCAAATGTTTTGAGCCGCAGACACATAGTCTCACTGATATGTCTGTATATCAGACATGCCAGTCTGATGAGATGTGTTTGGGGTTAGACTACAGCCAAGGTAATGTTTGTAAGATCCCAATGTACCTTCATCAGACTTATTAGTTCTTGGTGTGAAGAGAAACATAGGAGTTTCTCACGATGTTGCGTACAAATGCATTATGTTGAGGATAAAAGTCACCCATCAGCTATAAAAAGAAGGTGGGAACTTATCTTGAAGACACAGCAATGCTTTAAGCAGTTTGATGTTTTGGATAAAAGTCTATGCTGAGCAGCTTTGTAGTGTAATGTTACATTAATGTCGCTGCCAGTGCAATATGGCTGTAATGCTAGAGGTGATTCACAGTATGATCACTTCAGAAGTATAATAGCTTAACAACAAAAGTACAGAACAAAGAATCAATTAAAATCAATAACTTATCAGAATTGAGCTCAAACGAATATTAACTAATTAGCTGCAAGTGAACCATTTTGTTGCTCCAGTGTAACAAGACAGATGAAAATGCACATAAAAGAAATCCACCGACATCAGCAGGGAATGGGTTTCTTTTTACCTTCCTTTTGCCTTAAGCAAGTAAAGCACAGTGTGGAGTGTTTGAGATCAGAGGATTGACCTGAGCTCTGGAGAAAATTCTCACTTTTACCTTCAAAAACCTGAGCTTCGTTTCCCGCTTTATTGTGGCTAATTTTTCCACTTTGTACTTTGATATGTTATCTATTTTTTATCTGCAGCATTTTATGGCTGAATCTGATTCCCAATGAAACATTCAGTTTTCTATTTTGATGAGACAAAACCTTGCGTGAGAACATCTGTCATTTCCGCTTTGGACAGACATAGCTTCAAAGACTTTTTGATTCAGAAAGGTATATTTTTAAACTAATTATCTGCTTTGAAAAACAAGGCAAATACAGATAATGAATAATTTACTTTTAAGATTTTAAGGTTTTCTGGCTCTAAAACAGTCATTCTATTGTGCTGTCCCCCTTTGTGATGCAAGATGTTACTACTGTGGCTGTGTATGAAATGGACATGTGTTATCAAACAGCATGAAATCTCTTCTTTGGAGTGTAAAAAAAACCCCAACACAACTGCCTTTTGTTTAGATGTAGTGCATATGTTGTCTGGGCCCATTTGCATAAATGATGCACACTTTATAAGACATTTAACTGTTTGCAGTCAGATGTTGACTTGGTGTGCTTTCTCTTCTCTTTGTCTTTGTGGGACACAGACAGCCATCTATCACAACCTGATCGGAGCTCCTATGTCTGCGCTTATGTTAATGATTTAGGGTCTCTTTGGGACACTGAGGGGAGGACGTGGCACGTGGTAACTAAGGGTCAGCTGGGACTGTCGCAGAGCAGCAGCTGTTAAAGAAGTGACTGGAAGGAGGCCATAGGAAGGAGGAATATGTGAGAGTACAAAGAGGGGAGTGGCAGGGGAGGTGTTAGATTGATGAATGACGGAGGAGATGGAGGCGATATGGAAAGAAGGAGGAGAGGGTGGCAATGATGTGTTTGTCACAAGAGACTAAGTCATGCCAATATCCTGTTTTATTCTCTGAATGTGTTAGGTAAACTTATCTTTCTCACATAATTTGGCCGGGTTTGAAGCAATAAGCTTTAAAAAGTTAACACAGATAGTGAAATTCTGCTACAAAAGCTCGTCAGGAGATTAAAATGCAAACATAAATAAAACATTCTGACAAAGCAGAGAACCGTGCAATTAACTGATAATGTGATGGTGTAACTAAAGCGAATGAAAGAGCGAAAACTCAATGAGTGCTGTACAAAGTCAGATTGTGTCTCATTAAATGAGCTTTCCTATGGCGAAACAAGACAAGGAAATGATGCTCCAATGGAGGGAGAGATACTGAGGGGGGAAATGAGAGCTACAGATCACTGTCTGTCCCTCCTGCTGCCTCCATTTACCATCATTGATCGTACAGCCAGGCTGAATTGATGCCTACCTGCTGTACTCAGACGGTCTGTGTCTGTATTAATGTGTACAAGTGATGGGAGCAGGGTGCCTGCATGTTTCAGTGGTTGGCTGAGTGTTGCAGTTCTCATATTTCTCTTTCTAATAAATGCCCTTACAGGTATAGAGAAATGAGAAAAGCCCTGCTACGTGAGGACATGTTGCCACAAGAGGGTTAGCAACATCAGTGAAGCTGTCAAAATATTCAGACTCTACTTAATTGTTCTTTTAACATCTGGCACTTTGGCGCAAAACACTTGGGATATGAGAAGTCATTCACAACACTGTCACCTGAATCTCCCTGAAAATATTAGAGAAATATTTTCTTTTTTTTTCCTGGAGTGTTCAGACAGCTTCTTCTGCATCAAAACTCCTACTTCTTTAATGCAAAGGTTTATAGCAACAGTTGATCTGATTTGTTTTATGGCAACGGTGATGGAGCATGTTGACATCTCCCCAAAATTATGACTTTATTGTAGTCTTGAATTTACCTCAGTACTCCAAACAAAGGTGAGAGAACAATATGCACGTATTTAATTTCTATTTTGATGCTAAACATTGCAAAAAATACAAACACTATTGCACATTAAAATTATATCAGGCATCACAAACGTAGTCCTTTCTAAGATTTTATTTTTACCTGAAGAGAATACACCTAAGCTGAGCTGTCACAACAAAGAATAGGAAGAGCAATTGTAGAAAAAAAGCACAAGTTATATAAGGCAACAGATTAGACCAAAATTAAAGTCTTTGGTCTAAATGCAATTCACAATGTGCACCGGAAAATGTCTAAATACACCCAGCCTACAGTTATCTTGGTGGTGGCAGCATCATGCTTTTCCTTAGGGTTAGTGAAGCTGATCAGAGCTGATTTATGGGGCTAAATACATTTGAATTCCTGCAAGAAAACCCTGTTAGAGTCTGAAAAAGCCTTTAGACTTGGACAGATGTTCACCTGCCAGCCAAACAGTCCAATTGCTTTCACTCAAAGCATGTACATGTTTTTATACAAAGTATTAAATCTTTCCTTCCACAAATTGTGCAGTGCAATGTGTTTTTCTCACATGAAATCGCTACAAAAACATATTAAAGTATTAAAGTTTGTTTAAAATTGACCAAATGTGGAGAAGAGAGTTCATGTTAGTCTTTTGTGAGATCAGGTTAACAGGAAGCTTTATTTACGTGAACATATTCGATTTGATGTTCATTTAGTTGGTCCATTTAGAGTTTGGCAATTAACACATTTTATGAGTTTGATCTTTACAGAAGCCTTGTCAAAATCCCATATTGCCATCATTATCAAGGCTTTTATGCAGGACACCCTGATTGCCAACGTTTGGATTGGTGCTTGAGAAAAGCAGCTGATTGTTTTGCCACGAAAAAAGCTGGCGTGTCCTTGATCAGCCCGTTTTTTTTGTTCACCATCCAAACTGGCATTGCTCCTGTCAGTCTCTCGTTCAGCCATCTGTACACGGTAATTGTACCATTTACCATTTTCACCCCCCACCCCTTTGACCGAAAGTAGTTTTTTAACTCTGCCTCACCCATTTCCTTTCTTCTTCACGTCTGCTCCCCACTTCCAGCGGTGCATCCTTTGCACTCTCTCTCTGAGTGCCTCTCCGTGGGGGCAATGTAGATAGTTGGGTGGCTTTGTGCTTGACACGTGTGTTGGAAGGGGGGCGCACAAAGACACACACACACCCACACATCCACGTAAACATACTCATTCATATGCACGTTCAGTTTGTATTATCTGTAAGATGCTCAGCTGTGAGGCCCCTGGCCCTAATGCTCTGTGTGTGGGGTGAGGGCAGGACCCCCATTGTCCCATAGATTAACCACCACACACTCAAATACACCCCCACATGCTTCCCGGGACCCCTATGGGGTCTCTTAAATGTGGATGTGCCTTCAGGCAGAAAATCATGGGGCAATTTCCAGCAGGGTCCAGCTGAGGACCTGGGGAGGGGGGTGCTGGAGTCTTTCAGTTTGAAGATTTACATATTGTTCGATCTTTTGTCTGTTATTTGGAATGACAGAAGTTAGTTTGAAGCCTTTTGTTCTTCTGTACTTTAATAAAAAAACATCCAGGAAATTGGAATAAGAATCTAAATGGTGATGTGAATTGACAATGCAAACATCTGTTTAACCATAAATTGAATTACTGTCTTTCTGTATGTCACTGGTTTTAAGATGCAAATGTTACATTCATGCAACACACATGGTTGTAAAAAGCAACAGGAACGATGCAGTTAAAGAAGCTAGAATTTTAGTTTAGTTCATACATCAACTAAAAGGCGATGCATGATCTTCAGCATGTTTGCCTAAATTTTGTCTTTGTTTTTATTCTAAATAGGGGAACATTGGCACATATAGTGAAGGTTTTGTGATAATCAATGCATTTTTTGTCAAGACATTTAAGGTTAATCAAACAGCATTCAGATTTTTCTATCATTCTCTCCATTAGTAGTCATTAATTATAAGTATTCAAAGCAAAAACAACCTTATACCACCTGTCAGAGAGAGTATCGTGAATATTACAAAAATTTTTTTGCCATATTTTCCTGACTTTGCGTCATCCATGTTGATGAAAGGTTCCAGTTACACATCATGATCAGTTGGTTGCTTTTTAGGCAACTATATGGGAACTGTCGGCTTTGACTTGGAAATGTGAAATGCCGACGTCCACACTCTAAGTCAGGATGGTCAGGAACATCTCCCCCAGTGTTCTGACGTTCTGTGCTACCTCGTCAGATTTTCCTACCATTGTTGGTGAAGTGCGCAGCGGAGCGGAGACGCCTGCAGTAAATCCTAGGTGATAGAGAGGTGGATACTTCATGTCCACAAGTATAAATTAACATTTAGTGCATTAGTTGAAGAGAAGAGAAAAATGATACGCAAGTTACTCTGGACTAAAGTCGCAAGACCAGGCAACCATGAAAAAAACTGTGACTTATAGTCAGGAAAATACGGTAATGCCAGAGAGCAATCCATCAAGGACATTATAGGATGCCCTATCTGTAACTATATATTTCATGGAAATATGTGTCCAATGTAAGAAGACAATGAAATTGCTGTATTTCACCAGATGTTAACCTCCTTCCCTTTGTGTCTGAGAATGGGGTAGTTCAGTAACAGTGTTTTCTTTGACGTCACCCAGCCACTAAATGTGTCCTCCCTGTTAATTGCAGATGTGTGAGAACAGAAGTCAGGCAAACCATCAATTACTGTCTCAAAGCTGTATTGCTGCATGTCATGTTTGGACGCCTGAGCTGATGTGATGTAATGATATGACAGTCGTATTCTTGGACTTGAGGTTTCGTGGGCATTTTGGTTTTCTGGTAGTGATGGCAGTCCTGAGCGAAGGAGGAGGAAGTAAAGTGGTTGGGCCTGAGTTCTTTATGGTTTGCTTTAGTCTTTATTACCACTTCCTGTATATGCCTGTCTGTGTTAATGCTTTTCTGAATTCTATGCAGAGAACTACTTAGAAGAAGCCTAATTACACATGTTCAGATTTGGGTGAATTTACAACATGACAAAAGTTAAAGGTGACTGTGAGAACATTAGACTGGAACAAAAGGGAGTGGCACTGAAAGTGATGTTAATTGCAAATAAAACTAACGGAGACGTCTTGTACTTACTTTTTAAAATTTTTCTATATGAGCATGTGACCCAAGTCTTAACTCCTGCATGGTATTTAAATATTTGCTTGTTTACATCGGCCTTTCATACACGTCTGAACCAATTCCCTCATATTTTGTAAGAGTATTTATCTAGCTGAAGCAACTCAGGATGTTGGACGTACCCTGTGATTTCTGTCAGTATGTAGTGACACCAGTTCCATTAGGTCCTGAAGGTTGGAAGCTAAATCAATAAATGAACTGGACCTTGCAGACTTTGGGGAAGAACATTTTACTGTATATTCGTTTCACCTGCAAGCGGTTTTAACTTTGTAGCTGATCCGTGTAAACCAATGTGACACCCTAGACGTGACTGGCCTCCTGCACCTTGATGCCAATATTGTGCACATGCTGTGCAAGTGCTAGGCATGCGGCACGTGTAGGGGTTTAAGCGTATGTGCACATGTGTGCGTTGCCGTTGCAGACGGGGGAGGGTCAGGTTGGTGTGATTGGTTGGCTCTGTGTGAGCTCTTTGTAAAACCGGAGGGGGAGCCGGAAAGGGAAGGGAGGTGAACCGGGTGTTTCTCTCAGCTGCCGGCTGGTCTGGTTGCTGTTGGTAACTTTGCTTGATGAGATCAGAGGGATCAGCTTTCAGGCTTCCATGTCTCGTGCTCTCACTCCCTTCTCTCCCTCTCTGCTCAGTGGCTCTTTCTCGGAAAGACTGAAGTGGAACTGAAACTGGAGTTGGGCTGAGAGTGTGTTCAGAGCTGCTGGTTGTCCACTGTAAGCGTCATGACTGCGCTGCCTTGGAAACCCTCAATGGAGTTGGAGCAGAAGCGAGCCTGGGGGAGGTGAGGGAGAAGTGATAGCCTTAGGACAGATAAGCTCCAGGGAGGGAGAGGAGAGAGAGAGGGGGGTGGAGGAAGGAGGTGGGCAGCTCTCTGAGTAAAGAGTCTCTCTCTTTCAGTTGTGGTCAGAGTTGCGTGCTGTTTGTCTCTTTCTTGCACTCTTCTCTGTTTGCGACTGGGTGAAGGAGATATGCTGCTTTTTGTTTGAAGGAGTTTGATGTTTCTTCATATCATCGTTTAGACATTCATGGATTCAGACTGAGCTGCAACGTGAGGTGAGATATGAAAAGTAATTACAAACAATTTGAGCTATTCTTTTATCAGAAAAGGTGAGGTGAATCTTTGTTTGAATGAGATTACTTCTATTAAAGCTGTTGGTGACAGGTTCTCCAATTACGCACGCAGTGCTTTAGGCTTAAAAGCAGAACTCTCACGACTTCTTTTTCATTCTGTTTACATTAAAGGAGATCAGCCTCGCTCTGTTGCTTCTGAAGATAAACTCAGTCTTGTCTCCTCTAGCCAAGGTACCTTTCTATGAGCTCCTCCTCACTCCATTTCACCTCACTTCACTTATCTTCTGCTGCCTTTAATTCCCCTAATGGTCCGAAGGTCTCAGCTGGCCAGCTGGGATACCCCCGGTGTGTGTGTGTGTGTGTGTGTGTGCGTGTGTGTGTGTGTGTGCTTTTGTTTGGAGCAGACCCATGTTGAGTGCTCTCGTATAAGCTACCCCTGGATTTCCTCTGCTCGAATACAATAATAGGATGGATCCTGGCGTCTATTTTTAAACCCCTTGTTTTTGTATTTGTAAGAGACACCTCCGATGTGAGTGCATGCTCCGCGCCGTCTGCGGCAGCTTTTCTCACAGGACTGTGTTTAGTCTATGGATTGCGCTGGGAATGTGTGTTTGTTTGGTTCGTTCGGGGATAAAGCCATATCAGCTCTCTTTTTTTGACTTCATCCTTTTGTTTTGTCAGCTGCTGACCTCTGTTTCTCTCACTGTTATTCTTTCTTTCTCTTTCCATGTCCTCCATTGTTTGTTTTCATTCACTCTCTTTATTCATGGGTATTCATGTGCAACATTCAACCACCCACAGTCTGTGCCTGATTTTTTATTTTTTTATTGTTTTACATTAGTTATTCCTTTCTTTTCTTTTAATTGAGATTTCCTCTAACCCTTTCAGTTTCAGTTCTTTGCCTTTTGAAGACGGTGAAAAAATTTCTTCAAAGTGTTATTTGTTCATGTGTTGGTGTGTGTTCGGGTGTACAGAGTTGTGTGGATTTACAGTTCCCTGTGCTTCTCTTTGTTAAAAATAGTTCTTGTTACCAAGATGTGGAAAGAAAAGAGATGCTTCAAAAACTCTTGAAGAACATAATTTGGATTAATTTTTGTTTATGATTGACAAATTAAATGTATCAGACTTATCTTTCAGTGGCATGCAAACATAGACTTATTTTGTTTGAAACACTCTGGTAAAGCCTTCCTACGCATATGTAGCTTATGCAAATTGATCATAGTTATCCAAGCTGCCAGTGTTTCTATCTTTCTTTTTTTTAACTTTTATAAGTATTCTGTGACATGAGCATTATACTTTAGGGGGCCATATTTATTGCACATGTGCGTTACTGCTACAAAATCAAAAAAGGACTAATCAGATTTTGCGGCAGTGATTGAATAATAATGATTCTCAACATATGCCATGCAGACGCTCTGTTTGCTAAGAGAAAAATGTATTTACCTCAGCATGCTAAGTGTTTAGAGCAGTTCAAGCAGATGGATGTCAGACCTGTTTTCCGTTAAGCCCAGCTAATAATTATCTGACAGCTCGTACTCAAAAGAGCAATGTACTTTCATCCCAAGATAATTAGGCAATCATTAAGCAGAGGAAAAAATAATAATTTAACGGGAATACTTCTTGTGTTCTTTTTTTTTTTTTAAGTTTTGGCTTGTACAACACAATGACAATAACAATGCTGAATGTTCAAGTAGAATAAAACAGCTCAATAAAATTATAGTTTTCTTCAGTTATCTGAAAAAACATAATCGTAACATTTTGAAAACTGTTTTAGCAACTTTTATTAGATACTAGCTGTTAGCGCTAGTAGCATTGCTAACTGTGACATCAGCTGCTCCATGTAAATATTCCTCCTTATTGATATTGTTCAAGTGATTACTGATATTCCCAATCCTCTATGCTCTAGGAAGGTCGCATTTTGAAGACCTCTTCCTGTGCATCCAGGAAGAGGTTGAATGCACAAAAATGTAAATATAACAATAGTTTTTTATTTTATTTAGCTTCCCTGTTGTCTGCAGAAGGTCTTTGTTTCTTGTTTCTAAATATCCAAGGTTATCTTCTCAGTTCATTGTAGAAATATCAGAAACTTTTGTTTCTTTGAATATTTTTGAAAAACTGTGCTTTCTTCTTCTCAAGATTAAAATAACTTCAAAGAAGGTCATGCTTCTTAGCGGAGGGCTCACTCCGCAGCAGCAAAAATGTTCAGATGGCAGAGAACTGCAACAGGCTTTCCCCTTACATTTAAACGTTAAGTAGTCTCTTAAATCAACCATTGACAGTCCTTACTCTGTTTCACAAAATGTGCTTTTTTCCTGCAATTTTCGATCCATGCATGCATTTTTGCAGATATACCATCATTTATGTTGAGATGAGAAATAGTGTGACTGCAGTTTAACTGTCCACCTCTGATCTACACTCAGTTTGTTAGCACAGAATACGTTAAAGCAAATCTTTTAGTACGTGGGTTGATTCTTACTATATTTTCATCCTGGAAATATCAGCTTAGCTCTAAGTAATGGAGACAGCCTTGCAGAGCTGCTTACATAATCACTGGTGTTTCTTAATAAGAATTATAAATGATTCATTAGTTACTACAAGGACCATTAATTAATGCACCATTGATAAGATGTAATTGATAATCTTATGCCAGTTCATTAAATTGATCTCATTAAACTGTAAAAATGTACAGTTACATCAATCACTCTGAGATTCTGGGTTAAATTCACTATCCAGTGTTGAGGAAAAACTATGACGCCTTATGGGTTTCTTCTGTTTTTGCTATTTTCATCCATCCAACACTCTTATCCCAGTGGGGTCCTGAGGGATACCGGTGCCCATCTCCAGTGGTCAATGCATGAGAGGCCGGGTCACACTGGACAGGTCGCCAGTCCATCGCGGGGCAACTCAAAGACAGACAGGACAAACAACCATGCACGCACACACCCACACCTAAGGAGAATTTAGAATGACCAATTAACCTGACAGTCTTGTTTTTAGAAGCCAGACCATCTGGAGAGAACCTACATATGCAAAGGGAGAACATGCAAACTCCATGCAAAAAAAAACCCCAGACGGAAATTCGAACCTAGGACATAGTCGGTGTATGCCAACAGTGCTACCAACTGTGCAAATGTTTTTTCATCACACATGATGTGATATTTCACATCATCTAACCACTTTTAGATATGATTCAATACATAAAGCAATTTCAAATGATCATTTCATTGATTTATTGGATAAATCAGTGTTTTATTTATTTTTGGAGAATGGCTTTCATTATTATTTGCTGAGCACAAAGCTTTATTAGCTTTTTAAGCCTTTTCAAACTGATGGATATCAGTAACTTTTTCTCTCTCTTTTTTTTAAGATCAGGTCATTATGCATTTGCTTTTATCCCACTTCAGATTGTCTGACAGGTTCTGTTAAGTGATTTCTTGGTTCTATAAACCTGGCAGTAATCAGGCCTGTGTGTGGCTTAGTATGAATTTGAATCAAAAAATATAGTTCGCCACAGTAAATTCCTGATTTAACAAGGAATTAAATAATTTTTACACAAGGCCAGGTTGGTTTGGATATATAACATCCTGTGAAAATTACTTTTATTTCTATGTAGTTAGTTGAAATTCTGATCTTAAATTTTTAAGTGAGACAAAATAAAAAACTGAAAAAACTGTACCATGGCAAATACATTTACATGGTGTTATTACGGGACATTTACTTTCTCCACTTTATTCGCCATCCACCTATCGATATGTGCTCTGCTCTAAGACAACCATCCAGTAAAACAGTCTGTGACCTAAATACGGCTTTCAGCATCCAAGAGTTGAAACATTTCTTCAGTTGCGTTTGACTTGTGTGGGCGTGACACGTTTCATCACTTGTTCAAGTGCTTCACTGCTAAACAAGAAACAAGCGAGGCAGCAGGAGTGTGTCGCATCCATACAGACTTTGATTCAGTTTCATTACCTCAGAGGTTGTGAATCTGCCACCGTTATCCCAGAGAGCTTTATGGATGGCATCTCCAAGGCCTTTTCTGTGTCTTCGTGTGTGCGTGTTTGTGAGAAATGAACAGGTTTAGGCCAATTCCCTTTAAAGGGGTACTTGATCATAGCAGCACTAATAGTCCTCCCTCAGGGTACCATGGATTTTAAGGTGTCTGGGCACAGAAGTACGTGAACTCTTGAGAAGAAAGCATAGTTTTGTGTTTGTGTTCATACATCGGTTGTATTTTTTTTTTTTTTTACTTCATCCTACATTAAATATCTTGGTCAAAATTTCTCTTTCACTTCCTTGATAAGCAGGGATCCAATTCACTATTTAAGAGAAATAACTTTGTGGAGGATTTTTCTTTAACATTTCTAGAGAAAATCTGATGAATACAAGAGGAAGATGTGGGGTTGGAACATGATTCATTAGGGAGATGTCTGCTACTGGAGTTACTTTATAAAGAGTTCAGACTGTAGCGGAACAGAGAAGGGAAGGAATTATGCTTCGGGAACACATAAAAAAAAATGCATTGGGGGAAACTTCACCAAAGGCAGGCAGAAACTGCATAATTTTATTTCTGTACGAGTGGCTCTGTCACTGTGAGTCAGCATGAGTACTGATTTGCAGCCGCGTGTGAATTCGCTTGTGTCCTATGTTTTGCAGATGGTGCTTTTACTGAATGCTGAACTTGCATTGATTTCCTCCTGCTGGACGCTGGGGCATTTGGTGACAGGCCTGAGATAAGTTGTACCAACTGATAGGGAGGCAGCTCCGCAGAAGTCTCCATGGATTTATTGATACATAGGCCAGGGAACAGAAAACACGGATTAGTTAACAAGAAAGAAGAGAGTTTTGAAAGAATTAAAGTGTGGAGAGAAAGAAAAGTTTTGAATAGAATCCATGTGAGGTGATTGTTAAAATAAAAGTAAAATTTTTAAAAGGGAGAAAATATCCTAAAGTCATTTGTTTCTTTATGATTTTATTCAACATTTTCATCAGCTGTTATAGACAGTTATGCAGTATTTTTTCTGACTTTTTTTTTACACACTTGAATATTTCAGATCATCAAATAAAATTTCTAATCTAAGAAACCTGAGAACCTGAGAAAATAGAAAAATCAGTTTACAAAAAATCTATTTATTAAGCTAAGAGGTTGCTGTAACCAACTTGCACATATATGTGCAAACAAAAACTACCCAATAAAATTAATATCAACTTCTGTCACTCTTGGCAGTAATAACAGCCATTTAATATTTTTGATAACTAGCTGTTAGTCCTTTATGTCAGCATGCAGGAGTTTTGGCCCACTTTTCTTTATAAATGGTTTTAAGCCAGCCAGGTTGAAGGACAGAACATAAACAGACTGCTAAGGTCGTGGCACAGCAATCCAATGTATTTTAAGAGTTGTCTGATGATCTGAAACATTTCTATCAAAGCCTTAGAGTGCACTTCTGTATGTAGCTGAAGATATTTTCTGGAGCCGGGCGGCATTTGTCTCTTTAGCTGCTCAGGGATTCCTTTAGTCGGAATGAATGTCAGCAATGTTGAGAGGCAGGCAGTTTGTTTAATGTAGTGGGCACATCTGTTGCTATGAAGACACTCTGTATAACATAAATATAGATGTGTGTTTTTCAGTGTGTGTGGGGTTGCCTGTGAGCTCTGGCATGTTGACGTTGGTGCCAGAAGTGGAAGATGGAAGATTGGTCCATTTAGTGATTCATTAGTCTTACATCATCTTTCGATTCAGTACTACACTTCTGGTTTATTTGTCTTTAAACTTATCTTAAGTGAATCAAGCCTTTAAAGCTATGGTAAAATGACTATATTTAGGTGGAGGAACTGATTTTATAAAATGAATTCTGTTTGCCCTTTACCTATTCTCTTATTTGGGATGGCAAACGAATCAAAGACTTCAGATTTTTATTAGTTTTTTTCCTTCTACCTTTGCAATTATATACCACTTTATATTGGCCTACCAGATGAAAAACGTTGACATTTATAGTTGTGATGTGAGGCATCATTTCAGGGAATTATGAACACACTCTGCTTGACCTACCAAAAATATTCTGTAGTTTAAAATATTTTTATGATTTGGCAATCCTTTATAAATAAAATATTATCTGAGTCATTTGACCATGTTTGCCTGAACATTTTGGCCATGTTGCATAAAGCTGTCATTTTGTTTTCTTGAATCAATAGAAAGAGTTTAAGGAAAATTATTAGTTTTAGAGGTTTCTTTGCTTTATTAATTTTAAAAGTTGTTCTGTAAAAGCAGGAACTGAGTCTGCAACTTAGCCTGGGCTAGCGGGCCTAGTAACCCGGTGATAGCTGCTTGCAGTTCTAGTTTCCTTTGTACTTCTGAAAGCTGAAAGTTACAGTCAATCTATCTTTTTTTGCTTAAGATGACTAATTAACTCTTTGTCTGGGCAGACAGTCAGCTGCTTTCAGAAAATGTTGTCTGTACGGACGTATGAGTGGTACCGACTGACTCATCTGATTATTGGCTGGGGAAGAAAAAAAAAAGGAATTTCCAAAGATGTCAAAATTATTATTGTGCTCTTTAAGGGGGCAAATACAATAGAAGTTTCCTGTTGTTAATGTCGGCAGGTGGCAGGAATAAGGCTCTAGATAAGCTGACTCAAGCACAAATGTGAATACAATGTTCTTGACTGAGACAAGAAACAGGAAGGCTGAATCACAGTAGAACTTTATGGGCTCATTCTTTGTTATTTTTATGTCCCTGGTTGGCCTTAGTTGACCCGACTGGGAGGTTCTAGTCCCGTCCTGTACTAGAATGTTACAGTCTCTATTGAGCAAAAAATGTTCAAGTAAGTTTATATTTTATTTCAATACTTTAAGCTCATATCTGACCTTTTGCAGCAGTGCAGGTGAAAGCAGTGTTTTGTCTCACTGTGTTGAGCTGCTATATTTGTGTGTGTTTGTGTGTTCAAATCCTGTCTGCACTGTCAGAAGCTCACTGGACAAGTTTCAGTAAAACACTGTGCAAGTTAGACAGCCGCTCAGAGTCCCCTCTTCCGATCTTACAGTGGTGCACACACGCCGTCATCACAATCTCTCAGTCTGCTGAAGCTTGTTAATACGGGTACAGCAGGAGAGGCCAGATGACGCCAGCCCACTCACCAGGTGCACATTACAGCCTGTCTGCCCTGTCGTTGCCTTCTCATCTCAGTCTGAGCCACTTTTTGATAAAGATTGTACTAAACTTACCAACTTCTGACAGCTTGCTTCCTGTCTCTAATCACTTTGGTTCAGTTTCTGTGTTCCTCGTTCCTTTTGAATGTTTGATAGTAAAGTAAATCTATAGAGAAGAAAGATTCCTCTCCCCTTTATGTGATAACTTGTGATCTCTAAGGAGCAGCTGCAGCTGTTATCAATTTATTGAACCTCACCTGTTATTTATATTCATATGAAAACTGAAAACTTCCTTTCTGATGTTGTGTTTTCTGGGCAGAACCATTCCTTCTCCACAAATGTTGTGACCATTGAGATCCGATGATTGAGATCCGAGGAGTTCAGTTGCGGCCTCATCTTACCAGATTAAAGCTTCAACAGCATTTCAAAGATTAGAAATGAAGGAATTAGAAATACAACTATTGCCATTGGTAGGTTTTGCAACAGTAACACTGTCTTGCGAAGGTCCATTTGAGTCTACCAATTGTACCACTTTGTTCAAAACTTTGATAAGGAGAAACATTTTTATAAGCCATCAGTTCATATTAAACCAGGTATTAATGAAATGGTACCAGAGATAATTTCTAAATACTGACAGACTTCAGCTTTTTGGTTTGCTATCCCTTTATGTTCTGTTTCATTTAATTTTTTTTACCAGTAACTTAACTAGTGCTTTGATTTTCTTTACATGTATAGATTACTGGTGTTGTTTTGTACACCTGGTATAAATTTTATGCCAGTGGGTTCATTAGAAAAATTTAAACTGAGGAAACATTGACCTGACCATACAGGTATAGCAGCAGGACAGAGGGGAGAATGAAGGAGCTAATCGGGAGAACTGACAAGACGGAGGAAGGTCGGCAAAGTAAACAACAGATGGCATAAGCACGTTCCTGCTATTTGCAGCAGCAGACAATGTGCCGGCCCAACACTGGCCTCCTGAGAAGTTACTATGCAATCATGACTGTTATGACATGGGATCAAAGGTCAAGTGCTTCGTTGATGATGATTTAACATGCCAAATTGTCAGCCACATGCCAGGCCAGACCCGACCAGAACAAACCGAGGCTCGTGTAGAAACACATCGTAAGTTTTGTAGTTTGGTACTGATGAGTCCAGAATCTTACATGCAGCTTCCTCTCCTTGCCTACCTGTCAACTGGGCTGACACACACACAAAGAGGCAGCTGTCTGTTTTATGTGTAGGGGGTGTGAATGTGTGTGTGTGCCTGTCCTCTCACACTTAGCGGTGAGCAGAGTAGAGGCAGACATTAGTCATGATGGCTGCCAGCTGCAATGACCTTATTCATGGTGGAAAAATGAGAGAGAAAGAATGACGAAAATGAAAGCAGCAAAGATGAAACACTTTTGTTTGCACTTTGGCTGACTTTGTAAGGAACACTTTTAGTTTTAGTTTTGACATGTTCGTTTGAGTACATTTGAGTTCTTTGACTGTCTGGACCGGGTTTTAGTTTCATGTTTAAGCTGTTCTCTGGTGATGGAAACCGGATTGTCAAAGTAAGGTGACACATTATTAAATTCTCCCATTTTCAACCAACCACATACATCGAGTGATTGGAGATGCATTAAAAAGAACATATTTATTTTATAATATGCCATTACTTATGTTACTGATTGGTTAATTATATTTTGTTAAAAACATGGGCTCCTGTTTATTCATCTAACCTGTAGGAGGTTTCTAAAAGAACTGTTTCGTTAATATTTATTGGCACTAAACAGTGTAATTGCACAAGTATAAAAAGCTGATATTAAATGATTATTTAGCTTGGCTATCTGTTTAGGTAGCTAACCTGCTGCCAACTCTTTTTACTGTCAGAGGGAAATATTTCCAAACAGCCAAATTTATTTTTCTTGTAAGCAAGAGAAAAGTAAAAAGGCTTGTGCCTAACTGGATTTATTCAGTGGAACGGGATTTGCATTTGTCTAAGCCACTCTTAAAACTGGACAAAACAAGAGAATGTCCCCTTCATGTAAGTGAAGTGAGTGAAGCACTGAGTTATTGTCATAACGGCTACAGGAAAATGGCTACGTACTTTTTGAAAATTATTTCAAACGTTTAACACCATTAAAACTCTGATGGTAAGGCCTTAAGAAATGACCCAGCTTTATCTTGCCACCACAAACAGAAAGGAGGATGGGTAGAGAGGAGAAGAAGCATTTTAAAATCTCACAACTAAAGACCTGCAGTATTTTTTTTTAGAAGGAGTTAAATGCTGGAAGATTTATTTACAGGATTGTGGAGGACACAATTCCTTTGTTCACTCAAAGCAAAGGTCACACATAAATGAGAAATGAATTGCTCATACCAAGGTGTCAGACAGGCTGGTTAGGTTTTAGTTTCAGTGTTACAACCACAGATACGTTAGAACAAAAAGATTTTTTAAAAATTACTTTATTGCTGTTTTGCAGTTAATGATGCGTGGTAAACACCACCACCAGACACACATACTCACTTGTGTCATCAACTTCTGCCGAAATGCGACTGTTTTTTCCTGCAAAGAGGAAGCTTCAGCTGCCATTCCTGGAAGAGATCTCTGCACCAGTTTAACTACACAGAGCTGCGTGTGGGTGGGTGTGAGATCATCTTTGTTCTGCCTTCGTATGCTAAAATTAAGCATTGAAGACCAATTATATGTTGACTGAAATAATAGATCTCGGACTACCCGAGAAAAACCTAATGTCCTTAATTCTGGCACCTTGTCCCGTTGGTGGTGACTTTGACAGAATAAAAAGAATTGTTAAATAAACCATCTTTTGTCAGTTAGTGTAGTGATTTTTAATGTGAAATGAGGAAGAATAACATTTTTACTTCTGGTTTGATGTCTGCAGAACTGATACTTTGTTAAAAAGTGACCTAAACCTTTAACACCCCCAGATGAAACTCAAATGTTACACTGAAAATGACTCAAAGATGGAATTAATTCTAAAAATAAAACTACAATAGTATCTGTGGTTTTTCCTCAGAAATATCTGATATTTTGTACAGGAACTTCAAGGTAATCAGCTGGTTACAACATATTATGGCAGCCCTCTATGCAGATTATTATTAGCGTCTACATGACTTTTTCAACTGTGTTACACACAAAGGATTGGAGATAAATTATTACGCAGTGCTTTTGTTTTCCTTCTGTTGTTTTTGCTGGCTCAGGCAATGCTCATTAAAATTAGATTAGCTAAAAGTGAGTTTGCCAGCTTCAGATGTGGCCAACGTTGCACAACTGGGTAGTTTTCACAGAGCAAAAACGAATCCATCATTATTGGTATGTGGGTTTGGAAGTCGTGGGAAGTTTGAATTTGTAGTTGTTCGTGTGTTTCTTGAATTCTCATCCTGATGACTGAAAACAGAATTACAAATATGGGATGCAAAATGTTTTACCAACACTATCAGGACATTTGGTTTGAATCTGTTTTCTTGTGGAACGTTTAGTGGCATATATAATCGTTTGATTGAATTTTCCTTTTCATTTGTGTTCATGCTCGTAGCTTATATTTAGAAATACAAAGTGCATCTCTGAAAGTGTGGAAAAAAAAGTTTAAAAGTGATTATGTTACTTTTCTTACACCAAATTCTCAAATCAGTATCCAGTCAAGACAAAAGTGGTGATAGCAAAGTTTCCAGCTCCTGTTTGAGTTTAGAAAGTGAAGATTTATCCATTGAGGAGGAATGAGATACAGGACCTGAGAGCAGTAAAACATTCTCCTTCATTGGGCTCATAGAAGGATGTGTGAAAGCTAAAGCTAAGTGGAAAAACAAAGTGAAAGGGGTTATTAATTATTGTAATCAGTGGACCTCAGCAGACTTTCGGAGTGATAGAGAACACAAAAACTTCTGGACATAATAAAAACGTGCTCTAAGATGAAATATTTTCTTATCTGATCAACTTTGTGCATACAATTATCACTGGCTGTTGACTGAATGCCATGTTTTCTGTGTAGTTGGCAAAAAGTGCATTGTTGTCTTTCACTGGTGTCATTATCTCCATATAACAAATTCCCTAAAAGCACAAACTTTTTTTTCTCAAGAAAACAGTCTTGAGACTGTGCCCAATGTACATCATCCCTGTTTGTTGCACACTTCCTGTTTTCAAGAAATGCTTTCCTACAATTTCTTTTATTTGTTGTAAGTGCTTTTAAATCTGCTCATTTGCTTTAGTTTTATAGCTGTAAAATAGGAGATGTTTCTTGGAGTAGTTTTGCATGACTGTAGTTTGCTAAAAGTAGATTTAACAACAATTTCTTTTGTCTTTTTTTCTTATGCTTT
This sequence comes from Xiphophorus maculatus, assembly GCF_002775205.1. Lineage (NCBI taxonomy): Eukaryota > Metazoa > Chordata > Actinopteri > Cyprinodontiformes > Poeciliidae > Xiphophorus > Xiphophorus maculatus. The sequence continues at coordinate 10,635,355 of NC_036448.1, forward strand.
TCTGACAGGACCAGATGCAGCTCACAATGAAGACATCTGTGGCATGAAACTAGATCTGCCCCTCATTTCCTGCTCCTTCATTTCCTTCCATCACCCTTCACTTAGTAACTCTAACTTCAGCAACGCCGCATTGATGAGGTAACGTCGAGCTCCCGCTCCGCAGCACCTACTGCACATATACCACATTGCCTTCCTCCCCTTCTCCTCCCACCAACCCTTTCATCACAGCCATGGGTCAGAAGATTTCAGGCAGCATTAAATCGGTGGATAGTCGCGGGGAAAGTGGCGGCTCTCCGTCGTACCGACCCACGGCTCATCGCCGCCAACACCTGGAGCTAAGGGGTCCAGATTTCTCCAAGCCACCCAGGCTGGATCTCTTGTTGGACATGCCATGCGCTGGACTGGAGACGCAGCTCCATCATGCGTGGAATCCAGACGACCGCTCCCTCAACATCTTCATCAAAGAGGACGACAAGTTGACATTTCACCGACACCCAGTTGCTCAAAGCACGGACTGCATCAGAGGACGGGTTGGATACACAAGGGGTCTTCATGTGTGGAAGATCCACTGGCCTTCGCGGCAGCGAGGCACCCACGCTGTGGTGGGTGTGGCGACCTCGGAAGCTCCTCTACATTCTGTTGGGTACACCGCTTTAGTGGGTTCGGACTGTGAGTCCTGGGGCTGGGATCTGGGACGAAACAAACTCTACCATGACAGTAAGAACCGGTCCCACAGTTCGCTGCCTTCGTACCCTTGTTTCCTAGAGCCAGACGAGTCATTCACACTCCCGGACTCTCTCCTAGTGATTCTGGACATGGATGAAGGGACGCTTAGCTTTATGGTGGATGGACAGTATCTAGGAGTTGCATTTCGAGGCCTGAAAGGAAGGAAGCTGTATCCCATCGTGAGTGCCGTATGGGGACATTGTGAAATAACCATGAAGTATATCAACGGCTTGGATCGTAAGTAATCACATTTATTACACGACATGAATACTTTCAGGGAGAAAATTCCCAAATAGTAATATTTTATAAAACTTAAGGGACATTGATAATACTAGTACATTTAAATAGATTTTAAGATAAATTATACTTGATTTAAAAGAAGTAACCACAACTGAACTAAACGTACTCAACATTTAACACATTAACCTTCCTAAGATGATGGCCCAGGTCATTTTTTCCCAAAAGTTATTTTTGCCAAAAGATGAAATAGGCAAAAAAAAAGAAAGATAATTTTTTTAAGAGTGATCTCTCTTAGCCAAAAATATCTTTTCCCATTATTTTAGGAAAGTGACGATATGTTGATAATGGAAAAAGAAACTCGGTGATTGCGACATGTTCTCGCGCGCCAGAGATTGTGGTAAGGTTATTAATTGCTTGTGAAACTCTGTAAACTCTGGGATTGTGTAGTCTACATGCTTGATTTAGCAGCAGACATGCAAAACGTTAATTTTAGTCCAATGGTGGAACTGAAATTAACTCGTTCTGCAAAAGGGGGTTATTTCATACACTTAGCTTTCAGTTGTATTCAGTAGTGTTTAACTTGTTTCAAAACTTATATAGAAATATGATTTGAGGTTTATCCAAGGAGTTTAGTTATATTTTTAAATTTTTAAAAATTTCCATAAATGGACATTTGTAGACACTTGTGGGATGTACATTAATTAGGATTTGAACTTTAATTATCTTTTAATGGTCCGCTAAATGGAGCTTCTGGGTAGTTTTTCCAATTACAATACCTTGCAAGAATACTCATGGTTTTAAAACTATTTAGAAAATAAAATCTGAAAAGTCCTACATTTTTATTTAGCCTTCCTAAAAGTCAGTACTTGGCAAAACTATCTTCCGTGCTATGACTCTGCCAATCTCATCCATATACTGAAATTTATGTCAATTTTTTTTGTGTAAAATAAGTCTTTCCAAAGATTTATCAATGTGACTTAGCATGAAACTTTTACTAGGTCATTCTAACATATGAATAAGCTTTGATCTAAGTCAATCTAATGTACCTGTGGCTAGTTACAGGCATATGGTTGGTAACAGTTTTTTGTCCCAGGTTTTCCCTGTATTTTGCTCTATCCAATCAGGTCTGGGATTTAGTTGGACAAAACATAATATATTGAATTTCTTCAAAAGCAATTAGTCCTGACAACCTGTTATTAATAGCCCATATCTGATCTTTCAAAAGGCTTTGTTTTTAAAAATGATGTATCTTAGCTGTTTCAATGGTAGATCATGTAGATGTAGAGTACATCATGAGGAGTAGATCCTCATGATCTACTCCATCATGAGGAGATGCATTTATTCTGGAACATTCTCTGTTTGTGGAAATACTGCTGCTAATATTTTTTTCTTCACAACTCAGATGTCAATATATGTTTTTCTCATGAGACTTCCCCTCTCTGTCTTCATGTTGGTGTTTTGAGAGAAGAGCCAAGCTCTTTCTCGTATCACAGTCTAAACAGTGATGTTTTTCAAAAGCCTGGTTAGACACACATCATGGATAAATACAGATGGACCTGCACCTGCTATGACGGGAGAGTGTGTGTCATGAAAACAAGCATAAGATCCGACTCTGGCTGTCTCTGAGTTTGCAGAACCCCATGGGTCTTGTTTGATATCAAAACAGTGTTTTCTTTTCTTTTACTCATCACAGAGCAAAGAGGAAACCAATTCCTCTTTGTAGTTTGTTATGTCTGGTTTTTCTTTGTCCAGTCATCTCAAGTTTCTCTCTGAAAATGTCCTCAGAGGACCACTGCTCTCCAAGAACTCCATGACACCGACAACATGTTTTTATACTCTGAAAAAGAGGTCACAAGTCTCATCGCAGCTTTAAATTGGATGTTTTTGCCTCTTAACGTGGAGCCGACAAACTAAAATATGAATCAGAACAAGAGAAAACCTCAGACTGTAGAGATAACGTAAAGTACATAGTTGAAATGCTTAGAGAGTGCATCATCACATCTAGTTTTCCATTTAAGGAGCCACCTACAGGATTTCATAGTGACTCTGTGTCATGGGCCATCAGGGAGAATATGAGAAATATCAAGTCTCTCGCTTCACCGAGCATATGGGCTTCATGCTGTGAAATGAGGTCTGGTTGAAAATATGCAAAGTTTAATGCAGGTCAGTTTGTCTTGATATGCAAGAAGAGATTTCAAAAGGAGAGGAGACCAAAAGCATAGAAATGTTACTCATATATTTTTGGTTAAAGTGAATGGGAAAGGTGCAGTCTCTCATAATAGTACATCACTGGGTTCTGTCTACGAGTGCTTTGCAAATATATATATATTTATTCACATATTGTCATATTACAGCTATAATCTTCAGTGTATTTTGGTGAGATTTGAGGTAATGGACCAGCACAGAGTAGTGCAGAAGTCTGGAGTGGAACAGTATCAATAGTTCTTTGTTATTAAAAAAAAAAAAAAGAAAAACAGTTAAAAAATAAAAAATCTACTGTGCATTTCTATTGAGCTCCCATGATTGCATACTTTGTGGACACATTTTACTTTGCAATTATATCTTCAACTCTCATACATATACATATCTACCAGTTGTCAACACCTGGATTTCATTACTTAATATTAAGGTGACTCAGATTGAGTAAAGTCTTTGAACTGGATTTGTTTTAGTGGAATTAGAGTAAAAAGGCTCAGCATAAAGTCACTTCACCCCGCAGTTTTTCAAAACGTGCTAAATTTTTTTCCACCTCACAATTAGGAAATAAATTTGTTTATCATCAAATTAAACAGGTTAATATTTGTCTTTGATTCACAAGAAACTGTATCTTCTATAGGAAATTTGCAAACATGTTATGCAAATTCTAAGATGGAAAACAAAACAGATGAGATGGCATGGGTTTGTCTGTGTGAGAAAGGACAGATGGAGGCAAAAGCTATGTTGAACAAGGACTAAGTAAAGTAAAATCTCCTTGGATCTTCAGCTCCAAAATAATAATTTAGTGTTCTTTCTTCATTCTGAGATCAAGCTTTGGGAGGGGGATGTTTTATTTATTCTTTACCGGGACAACATTCAAGTCTCTCATCACCTTTCCTTTCAGAGAACCGCATTACAGTAATTGCCCTCCTCCCTTGTGTTGTCCTGCTCTTGCAGCTTGCATTACTTTTTGTTTAAACAGAAGCCTGCGCTCGGCGTTGCTCGTTGAGAGTGTTTTTAGGAGGCAAATAAACAAACTGCAAAGCTTCTGAAACGGTACCGCAGGGATCAGTGCAAACTCTGAAGGCAGCAGAGTTCAGAAACACAAATGACAGTTTTCCTCATTAAAGCTGAAGAGCAGATTATTTACCACATATATATACCATTCTCATTTTAAAAAAAAATGTCAGGGTGGAAATAAGTAGACATAAGCTCTCTTTCTTACTGCAGGCCCCACCAGGGTAAGTTTACAGTTGGTGTGTTCAGTCATTATGATTGAATCAGCCTGTCTGCCTTGTTGATGACTCAAATAGTGAGAATGAAGTCATAACTGCTGTCTACTTTCAGAGAATATGAATGTTTGTGAAGGCCAACCATGAGCAGACATTGCATCACATTCTGCAGTTTATCTCATGATTATTGCTTCTCCTGATGAGTTTCAGAGTTGCGATCTCAATCAAGGTAACTACGGATGTGTGTGTCTGCTCCTGAAACAGCTGCCTCAGTCCTTTGCTGATGTCCTCATCCAACACACCTTCCTGCAAGGAGAGAGTTTGCAGAGAATTGCCGCTGAAGGGGAAATAACATGACTGTGGGGTATTAACAAAAGATTTACCGACGCGCCGGCTGCTTATGACACAGTTTGTTTTTCTCATCACTCCAGCTCAGGCCCCCGTTGCACCATTATTATCATTTTGCTCCACCTCGGATCATTTCTCCCGTTCCTGCAGCAACGCGGCACCAGACGTAAAGACAAGAGCCTTTCAGGCCCAAGTTTGGATTTCTAAGTCCCTGTAAAGCTTGAGAGGCAGAGAGGTTGGTTTAATGTGCGCTAATGCAGGGAGACGTAGAGAGAAGTTGCATTGAAATTAGCCGTAAATTGGATTTAAATTATTTATGCTTTGCGTAATCCAACTTCAAGGCATTTGTCTTGCTTCATATTTGCTGTGAAGTAATTTCAGCTGCCCAGATGGACTATTTTCCTTAATTGATGATGCTTTACCTCTTTTGTGAGTTAATTTGCCGGCTTCTATCAAATTAATGTGTAAACATTTCTTTCATGCAAGTCTGTCTTTTTTCCCTCTTGTCTTGTGTACATACTTTTAGCAATTACAAGTGTTTGATTTGCTTCATTATAGGAACCATCTTTGTGGGGACACGTTGTGGAAAACATGCTCACACACAGAGGGACTAAAACTTGCCTTTCCTGTTTTCAGCTATGAAATGTTGCAAACCTTCTCACTCAGCTGGAGTAATGTGATTTTTTCGTGGAATCCCTTTTCAGCCTCAGACACCGCCATGACCACATGACAGGAATAGTCATTGTTGCCTCACAGACTGTTGGGGAAGCAGAGGAAACAGTGTGGAGCAGAGAAGTTGGGTCATAAAAGCAATGAGGACAGATGAGAGGGAGAGAAAAACTGACCTAATCAGCTCCAAGCCAGGCGATCAGTAAAAAGATAATAGCCACGAAATAGCAAGAAAGATTATAAGGAGGCAGAGTTTAAAAACGAAGTGTTTAACATTTGCTGCTGTGTGTGATTATTGTATGGAATGAGGCAAGTGTTACCGACACTCAGGTTTCAGAGCCTATACATGTTCCTATCACTTGCAAAAATAATCATACCCCTTGAATATTTTCACACTTTGTCCAAATATTGCCACAAAATGCAATGCATTTGATGAGCATTTAACATACCATACCATACCAACTTTATTTATAAAGCACTTTAAAACAACCACAGCTGATACAAAGTGCTGTACATCAAAACACAACATAACAATAAAAAAGCATAAAATAAAAACTTACAGTTTAAAAACAAAAACATGCAATTTAAAACTAGATCCCGCTAGAGCTGAAAGCCAAATAAAATAGATGGGTTTTAAGACGAGCTTTAAAAGTGATGAATCAATACAAAGAAGCATATAACTGTGAAAAAGAAAAAGTCATGATTTCTAATAGTTTAAGCCTAAAAATCTTAAATATTTTGGTGTGGGTTTATCTCTCACTTTAAGGCCCGGTTAAAGCTAAACATAAAATATGTAGCTCTACGCAGACGTGGTTTTCTATCCGTCTTCTGTATTCATTCCGTTCATATTTTAGTCTGTTATTACTAGGGAGGTTTTGGATGTGGACCCATTCTCTGAGCAATACCACGTATAATCATAGGGGGGCACTGTGGTGCAGTATATCTCATGCACAGTCAGGGAAATAAGCAAAGAAGAAGATGATGACATAAGTGGCAGAATTTCTCCATCTACATTCTAGAGAGTATTTATTGACCCATTAGTTCTGTTCCCATTTTTGCCATTTTCCTTTGAAATCGGAGGCTTTCTCAAAACCGCCCACTCCCTAACGACCATTCCTGCTTTGTAAACACATTGAAATTTGAGGGCAGTGAATGTTTGACAACTTTTGAAACGGGTGGTCCTATTTACATGTGTAAAGGCTGCATAAAGGGATCTTCACTCTGATATCCCTCAGCAAAATAACTCCACTGTGCATCATTGTGAACACACCATCCTCATGGGTAGCACATTGTGGTGGGAGTATCATGGCATGGGTATGCTTCTCCTCACCAGGAAAACTGAAATGTTCAGAGGAAAATCCTGAAAACAGTTGCAGGCTGCAGAAGACTTGAGACTGCAGGACAACAACCCCAAAGATACATTTCTAATGAAAATCAGTAGAAAAACTTAAAAAAATATGTTCTGATGCTCTCTACCCAACACAATTTGCACTTTGTTGATTATATGTAGCTTGGTTAATTTGTTGTCTTTTGCATGAAGACATGGGCTTAAGGAGAGGGTCAACCGTCAAGCTAAGTTTTTCACAAAGTTGGTGAAATAAAGAAACTGAGATGGAGAAGATGATTAAGAATTATTCTGAGAACTGCTGGAAAACTGGACCCTTTAACACCAGCTCATTTCCTCTGGGTTTGGTCACCGCTCTTGGATTTCATTCTTTTCCACAGAAGGGAGGCTCATCAGTACCTGAGTCATAAATAGTCCAGTGAGGAGCAGCGACTCCGCTTTCTCGTGGCAGCCTGACATCGAGCTTGCACTGAGAGTTTTACAACAACTGCTGGCTTTGCGATATGTGGGTCAGTGGGTTAGTGCTTTAGATTAACTTTGCTGCTAGCCTCAGGCATAATGGTTGCACTTGGCTGTTAATACTTCTCTGATTTGTGTCCCACTGCCTTTTACTGTGAAGTGTCTGTGCTTTTGTCTCTTAAGCTGTTATTTTGCTTTTCTTCTTCTCTTTTAAGTGTTGGCTCCTGAGAACATGTGGGCCCTGCAGACTTTCACTATTAGTCATCCATTGCCCAGATGCACACCGTTAGTGCAGAAATCTGACAAAAGCCTAATGCTGGTAATGCACTGGGATATTGGGTCGGTCTGAGCTGCAAGTGGACATATTCCAGTAGCAGCAGAGGCAAATTTGTCATAATCTTGTGTAAAGAATGCTTCATTTGAACATTGTCTGATAGATGATACAGAATGAATGGCAAGTGATTTTAGTTGATAGCTATTCATCGTGTACGTCCTAAAAAAATCACTATGACTCGTCTGATTTGGAAGCCTGCTTGTATTTGAGTGATTGATGGATTCCCTTAGTTTCTTCATGAGTGGAAATAATTTAAACAGCTTGATTTGATTTTGCTATGAACAAAGAAGTTGTGTAGTTGCCGTCTGACACATTCCCATGTTTCATACAGTTAGAGAAAACCCCTGTCCCTCCGCCACTCTATTTGATCTTTTAAAAAGAGTTTAAAACCCATAACTAGAATGATGGAAAATTTAAGCAATTTTGAAGCTGTCACATTTTGAAAACTTTTGTTTGCCTTGATACCAGAAACGGCCTGACTGCTGCGACTGAAAGGGTTTAAAGAGCTTTTGCAGATACAGTATTAATTAAGTTTTTTGTTTTTGTTGCTCTTTAGTTGTTTATTTTACCTTTGGAGCTCAGAGAGTCATTCATTAATTTTTAAGATTTACTGACGCACTCCAGAAATGTGCTGCTGTCATTGTGATTGGTGTGGACATTTAGGCTATCTTTCTTGGATCACCCCCCGTTTTGTTTTTGCTGCTTCGGTGTTTTTCCTCTCCATCCTCGTTGACCTCATCACAGTAATGGGACCTTATTGATCCCAACACCTCGAGGCTGAATCATGTACACCTGCTTTCCCTAATGAGAACTGTAACTGGTGCTTGACTTTCATGTTGATTAACCTAATGCAGGATAACTGTGAGTAGAAACAAACAACATTAAATTAACACCGGGTGACATACTCCATTTTTACTCTGTGGTATTGTGTTGTTAGTCACAGATGGAGCTGTCGCTATGGCACTCCGACTGTAAATGCATTGTAAATATCCCCCAAGTTATTAAAAGCTGTGTTGTGAAAACATCACGACAACGCAGCTGAAAGGAAAATGGTTTCCTCTTCTCCGCTAATGAGCAGGCAGCATGTATCTGAGTGTAAGGGACGAGGCTGGGAAATGGACTTTGGACTCATATCAGCCAATTGTTTGTAGACACACGTCATTCTTCAGTTCACTTCATTAGAAAGAGATGCTTGGTGTGCAACTCTACGCAAATAATCAACATAGAGTCTGTGAATTAACGGTGTGTTAAAGGTGAAAAATCTCTGGGACAAACCAAGAGTTAGTGTTTTCATCAATCATTGCTTTCTGTTTTTCTATTAAGTTAAAAAAAATGTATTAAAGGTGAAATAGTTATAATTTGTCACAGAGGGGGTTTTGGTATGCACATATGTAATTTTACATATCACCTCATTAGATTAGATTAACTGTATTTGACTAATATGTGCTGTGTGAACTTCCATTAGCCCCCCAAAGAGTGCATAAGAAGCCCAACACCTGGTGTTTGCTCTGCGATTGTTTGTTTTAAGTAAGGTTCAAATGCAATCAGTCAAACAAATGTCAAATAAATGCTTTTACTACACTGAATAATTGTGAACACAAGGTTTATTTCCCACTTAGTGTTCGTAATAACCAAATAATTATTGATATTAGCATAATTGCTCATAACCTGGCCTAGAGACAAAATCTCAAATGAGGATGGATAAACATCAGGGATGAATGGAAGGAAGCGCCAGATGGTGAGAAAGGAAAAAAATCTTAGAAAAAAATAGACAAAATAATTGGGAGCTCACGGTTGAAAAGATGAATTTAAAATGCTAAAATCCTGATTGCTGTTGATTGTTCAGCTTTAATTGCTTACCTGAGGGCCGGCTAGCATTTCCTTAATACACCCACCAGTGGTGTTTGTACCTTCTGTTTAAAAGCGTCGTTTCTGTGTGAAGCCAATTTAATTGCAATTAACATCCAGAATTCATTCATTAACAGCAATTAAAATCAGGGCGTTTTGGATCCCTGCTGCTTTGTCATCGGTGATGCAGCCCAACGACCAGCCCTGGGGATCCACAGAAATGTATGCATCCGTGAAAAACTCCGGAGCTGAAATCTGTTTTGAAAGCTCAGCAGTTGCTTGTTGCTCACCCATAAATCCCACGTTTAACGCTGTCGCAGACAAGACTATAAATGTGAACCTTGCGTTCCCCAGGTACAGGTGGCCTTTTTATAGCTGTTTGACAGACTCAAAATGAAGTGAAAAAAAGTAGAAATAGCAGACTTTACACTTCAGTGTTTGGGGACCACTTCATCAGAACGACATCGTTTTCGGTTTTTAAATCTGCCTCTGGCACTCTCACACATAAGCCCACATGTCTTATTATCATGGTTATCTAATCAGTCTGCGGCCTTGTAATGAATGAGGAGGGGTAATGAATGAGAGCAAGATAATCCTCACCAATCTTCTCCTGCTTCAGTCTTTGTTCAGCCAGCTTTAGGCTCAGCCTCTAATCAGCGCCACAGTTTGGCCTCCTGACATCGCCAGTGCACCGACAGGCTGGATGCTTTGTGTTGTAGCATGATGTGTTTATGTATCAAGGTCCCTCAGCCTTCTTTCTTTTTTTCTCCTTCTCACTGAGTTTATTTATTTAACTATTTGTCATTTAATTCACTCTGCTACTTTTTGTAGCCCAGCTGAATTTCCTGTTTGCTTTCCTTTAACATTTATTAAGAACCTTTTGAGGACCAAATGGAATGAGGCTATTATTGGGACAGGAATCCTCTTCATAGAAATATGAAAGAGGGATGTAACTTGTTTTTTTGTTGTTTTACATAACTAAAAAGTACACCATGAACATTTTAAATTGTGAAAGCTTATTGAGATTTTCATATTTATATATACTTCCATTTTGATATTTTCTGTGTCGTTATTACATGGCAATTATTTAACAGGAGAGGAATGTACGAACACAAACGTATATCATGACAGCATGTGTGCATTAGCACATTACTTCATGTGACATGCTTTAGTCAGTCAATCAACATCCTGTCACAAACCGGCTGCTTTAAGAGCAAAAGACGATGCAACACACAGCAACAGTCCACCTTAATTCCTGTCATGTATGCAATATTCACAGCTAAGAAAGTGGTGGAATCACCAAAATCAGCTATCATCATTTGCTTCTGGGAAAACAGGCAGTTTTTATTGCTCAGTTTTTACAGTGAAAATGTTATCACACTTTCTCTCTCTAATAAACAAACATGAAGTATAACTAGTTAAAGGGAATAGCTAATGATTGGAAAAATAAATAACTTCATCAAGTGGTGTCTCTCTCTCTCTGTCTGTCTCTCTCTCTCTTCCTGGAAAGTTAGTCAGTTCATATGCAAAATTTGGAGTTCTCAGTATCTGACTGGAGACTGAGGGAAAGAAAAAACAAATCTTTTATAATGCCACCTTTGGTCACTGCTATGAAGGCCCTCCTGTGGTCTGGTGTCTGTGGAGTTTGGACCTCCACAGGTCCGATTCTCATGCTCTTTTCTCCCCTTCTGCTAAAGAGGAATAGCTGTATTTACAGCTGTAGGACCTGGAAGGTCACCCTCAGATTGACTGGTGGTGATTGGCTCCCCTCTACACTAGCTCCCAATGGTGATGGTCCCCTCCTTCAGGCTTCTGAACTGAATTTCATGCGAGTCGAAACACTATCTTGCTGTAAGATTCAAGATTTTGGTGAGTAGAAGTAATGTAACTGGATGTTAAACAAGTGAATGAAACTTGTTTGCTGGACATTTTGGTGGATCTTGTCTCTGGATCTCCCTACCATCTCTCTACCCACTCTATTCCTGTACTACACTGAGCCAGCTCTCAGAAGCACGCTGGAATCAGACATTGTTTTTGCCACGTCTATGTTTGATAGCTGACAGGAAAAATATACTGTCTACCAAACATGTTTACATTTCAGTTAGACAACATTTCAAACCAGATAATAAATATATCATCCAGGATATTCTTACTTATCTTCACCTCCACCGGGAATATTCTCAGCCAAGCAAAGGAGTTTTGAGTTTAGCAAAAAACAAACATAATTAGTTCAAAAAGCATTCAAATTTAACATGTTTGGAAGTAAATTCTAGTCTATCGCAATAGCACAGGCCCACAGAGTCTGAGCAATGAAAAGACTGGAACACTGCTCATGCATTTACAAAGCGGTGTTCTGCTGGAAGAAATAAATGCGCTCTTATTGAATATTACTTAAACTTGCTTTTAACCCGAGCAAAGTACAAGACATAGAGCCAAAGTTGAACATAAATGTGGGAGGTTTTAGGAGGCAAGCAGAATCCAAAAGCTCTATTCGCAACACAAGGAAAAGAGGAAGCAGAGATATTATTTTTGCTGAATGCTTATTGTTACTGTTACAGCTGAATACAGTCAAATGAATGAAACATTATGTAATAGTGACTTTGAGGATGGACTCCATTTCAAGCCCTTTCTACATTGTTGCGTTTTCCTTCTTTTTCATGGTCCTTTTTTTTTCTTGGAACAAATTTGTGTCTTTTGTTGTTACTTTTTATTTTCTTGGCCAGCCTGTGAGCGCTGCAGCAACAAGCTCCAGTGTTTGATTAAGAAATATCCTCAGTTTTTTCCCCCTCTTTGTTTGGGGAAATAGCATAGAGAGATATTTGCTGGACTTTGAATGCCTCACCTGCTAGCGGTGTGATTATCAGCTTTTTTCCTCAGCCGGTGTGTAGGTGGAGTTTCTTCAGCAGAAAACTAGGTTTCCTTTTTTTAAGACAGGAGGAGTGTTTTGGAAAGTGGTTTCCAAAGCAGGTTTGGCACAAACCCTCTGCTACAGAAACATTAAACACAAAATTGAACTTCAAAAAGTTATATAATTACTAATTTTCACACAATATAATATGCCTTTAATTTCTTTTTTGGTTTTCAAGTCAACAAGATTGTTTTGAGCCCTTGTTTTTTCATCCAAAATATTTGATTCTGTATTTTGTTGCGTTTATGTGTAATACAGGATGCTCTCACCCACACAGAAAAACTGGAAGAAGCACAAATCATAAAAATACAGTGAATCCTTTCTGTGAGAGTATTATTTTACCATCTGGCGCCAACGCTATCCTGTCATTTTCTGATCTCAAGTTCTGCTGTGGAAATCATCTCCGACCATCTTCTTTGTTTTCCCTCGATTTGTTCTCCACCAGTGTGATCCGTCATTTGCATTATTAAAAAGAAAAAAAAAACAATCTGAGTGTTTGCATTTAAAAATAATAGCTTGGTAAAACTGTGTAGATGATCACCTTTTGTCAAAGCTGCAAGAAAAGTAGTATGTGTGAGCTGCAGATGCATTCTCTAAATGCACACACACTTTTTACTTCTCTCTTCTTCTGCTGGCCAACCTTTCTCTTTTCTCTAGTAGTAGCCATTCATCACTTAATCTCTTCCTCAGTATTTGATTTTTCTGGCCTTGCCGTTCCCCTTTCCCTTCATGGGCTTTGTGGAAAGCCAGCTACTGCGACTCGCTCTGTTTGCCGGGACCCCCGCAGTCTGGTCCAACCCAACGCTGCTGCTTTTTCAGGCTTCAGTCTGCAGATACTTATGATTCTGGATTTATCTTCACTACAGTGTTTACTGGACATTTTTCTTGTTTGTGCAACCTTTGGTAGAAACCAGCAAAAACTGACATTGTACTGTGTGCATGTTGTTTACAAAGTTACTGGGTACATACTTCCTTCCCGGTGATGTCATTCTGCTTTTATGTGTTTGTGGGCACTCAACTTCCTGAAGAATTGATTTTTGATGAAAACTTTATCAGTGAGCTTTAATCCCCTGTGACCGTGTGTGTGTGAGAGAGCGAGAGATTGATGGCTGTAATAAACCAAGGACATCTATCGAGGTGTGCGCTGGAGCAAAAAGAGTAGAGGATGTGATCATGCAGTGATTCATTGTAGTGAGACTAGGAAGTTACAGGTCGTTTCACCTCAGCGGCTTTGAGTTGAAGAGTGTATGATTTGTTTATGAGTCTTAGGGTTGGTAAAGGTGAATCAGTACGGGAAGATTGTGTGTGTGTTTTTATATATATATATATATATATATATATATATATATATATATATATATATATATATATATATATATATATAGGCCCTCATCCTGGCCGCCCAGGAACAGGCCCTAAACACCAGAGCAATAGAGGCCCAGATATACCACACCAGACAAGACCCAAGGTGTAGGTTGTGCAAGGAGGCCCCTGAGACAGTCCAGCACATAACAGCAGGGTGCAAGATACTGGCAGGGAAAGCGTACATGGAACGGCATAACCAAGTTGCAGGCATAGTGTACAGAAACATCTGTGCAGAATATGGACTGGAAACCCCGAGATCAAAGTGGGAAACACCCCCAAAGGTGGCGGAGAACGCCAGAGCTAAGATCCTGTGGGACTTCCAGATCCAGACAGACAAAATGGTAATGGCGAACCAACCAGACATTGTCGTAGTGGATAAACAACAGAGGAAAGCCGTTGTGATAGATGTAGCAATACCAAGCGACTGCAACATCAGGAAAAAGGAGCACGAGCAACTAGAGAAATACCAGGGCCTCAGGGAGGAACTGGAGAGGGCCTGGAAGGTGAAGACCACAGTGGTGCCTGTGGTCATCGGGGCCCTCGGGGCAGTCACCCCCAAACTGGACCAATGGCTACAACAGATCCCAGGAACAACATCAGACATCTCAGTCCAGAAATGTGCAGTCCTTGACACAGCCAAGATACTGCGCAGAACCCTCAAGCTCCCAGGCCTCTGGTAGAGGACCCGAGCTCAGAGGATAAGAACCACCCGCGGTGGGTGAGAAGGGAATTTTATATATATATATATACTTGGCACACTTTGTTTATGTATATATAAACAAAAGTGAAGCATATTTGACCTCATACTTGGTGCACATTGGGATGATGAGTGCTTACCCCAAGCTGCAGTTTTAATGTCCAAAAGAGCTGCTGAGAACCAGGGAGGACATTATTTGTAGCCTCTTGTTAAACTGCTTTTGGTAACAGACTATTAGGAGCTCACTGTTTGAATGGAAACTCCATTTCCCTATTAAATACTTTCCCTTTTGCTTCCTCGCATTACTCGAGTATCACTTTAATGGAAATGGACTCTCAGCCATTAATGGTCTTGTTAAAACCCAAGGCAGGCGGCTGCTGTCATTGTGGCCCTTGTATATGCCTGTGTGACAGCTGTAAAGATTGTGTGTAAAACAAAACAGACTGGGCCCTCTGTGTTTCACAAGAGCTGTTATAGAATTTCAAAAGTGACAAAATTCAATGTGTCAATAAATAATTATTGATGTATGTGTTATTCCGGATAACGCATTTATCAATAATGATAATCAAAAAAATAACAGTGAAATGAATTTATTGTATTATATGTTTAAATCACATGTAACTATTAGGTACTTTTATTTTTGTTATAGTTAGCAGTTAGCAGTATAGAAGTAATTAATAGTCAATCTGATTGGTCTCCAGTTGTGTTCTGGCTTCGGCTAACCAATCAAATGTTTGACAAGCCATTAGGAGAGTTTTGTAATGAACTGCTGCACAGACAATTTGAAATAATTAATTATTGCTGAGATACATATATATAACTTTAACACATTATGAATTTAAATGTAGCTCAGTTATTTATTGTATAATTTTATAGAAATACATTTTAATTGAATTCAGTTGTCAGACATTTTCAGTCTTAGTTATACTTGGCAGTCTGCAGAATTAGACCTTACGACTGCGAATAATGTAAAAAATACAAACTAGCGAAACAAGTGAATTAAACAAAATTGCTTTCATTCTTCAGACCCATGTACACACATCACTCAAGGAAAAAGCCCCAACAAAACATCACAGACCTTGACTGTAGTGGTTTCATGTGTGCCTACTCCCATCAGACAGCCTTATGGATGCATGTGTTTGCAGTTAAACTCTACAGTGGGAAGAGTTTAACTGTCTGCTTGAAGCATCTGTTACCTAGTTTTGTCCCATTTAAGCTCTGTCAACATAATTTTGTCTGGAAACAGAACACTCCTCAGACTTTATCAGCATTGCAGCTGCTCCCCATGTCTAATTAAACCAGGCTGTTGGAGCAAAATAAAACATGTCTCCTCACTTGCATCTCTGGCATTTTAACTTGCATTTTTCTTTAAAAACAACAAAAACACGGTGACTTTTAGCCTTCTAGTTTCTTAGTTTTTCATACGGTCACTCCCGAGTCTGAAAAGGAGTAATTCCTGTGTGAGCGATGAAGAGATTTTGTTCTGATTATGCAAGTTTGAAGCAGGCTCCTCTGATCCTGGCCGACGTCCTGGACTCAGGGTGGTTACAACATGACTGACCTTGTGTTGCATCTTGACAGCGAGCCAGAGAGGAGGATTAGCAGTTTTCTTTTCATTTGAGGAGACACAGTGAGAGTCTGGCGGCAAATGACTGCACAGTTTTTACAGAGTGAAACAAACAGCCTCAGTTGATAAAAACCTGCTTTATATTTACAATTTATATATCCAGAAGTAGAACGGGTGGGCATAACAGCTGTCTTGTTTTCTCTGAAAATGTAAAAGAAAAAAATGACTTTTTTTCCCCTCAAAATCAGAAATTGTTGCCCATAACTACTAATGAGTCTCTTATGTCACCGTGGAGAGATTTAGCCTTTTTTTTTTTTTTTTTTGCATAAATATGACAATTCAATTACCTTGGAAAGATTTTCTCCAAGAGCGTCCTGTTTACAGTGATGCCTGACAAGCTTAGTTGGGTACAAGACTGCACTTTAACTAGGCCAAATCAAAACCTTCACTTCTTTTAATAAGTTGTTTTCAATACGAGTATGAATGGCACCTGCTGGTGTGTTTGTGGATCATTGTATGTGCTTGGATTTAAGATACCAAGCTGATGTCTGGACTTAAGCACAGAATATCACAAATATATTGTCATCACAATATTAGTGAGTGCAATACTCGTATTGAAAGAGACTGATCGTTAATTTTGGTTAAAATATTCCTAGTGCTATGAACTTGCATTTGACATGCTGATGGAACATTAATCCGGTTGGACAGTCTCAATGCAGCAGAGGCTCTCACCGCACACAAAGGACATTGCCCAAAAGGTTAAAGTTCACAGAATCTAGGAAAAACAGACAACAGAGAGGAAGGATGAAAATAGGCATATATTGCAACTGATATCATTGCAATATTCACCAATATTACCACCATCGCAAGATTTTCTAATATCTTCCAGCTCTACGCAGGTATTTCCCGTTAGGATTTTCTGATAGTGAGCAGAATTAATGAGGCAGACTAAACCAGAGCAATGTGATTAATCACATTTTAACTCATAGTATAACAACAGGGTAATTATATGTTCCCACAAGGCAAAGTTGGTTTGGATTAGCCTTTTTTTTTCTATGAATAAATGAAATCATCATTTGAAGCCTTTTGCGTGCACTTAGGTTATCTTTCTCTCATGCTAAACTTTTTTTTAAACCTCTGAAACATTTCTGTGTGACAGAAAAGCTCAAGGGGTGAATACTCAAAATGCTGCTAGTGTGCATGCTTTCAGCAGTGAAGTGTGTTTCCTAAAGCTGCTTTTGGTATATGATGTTAGGAAGTGACAGCAGGGGTCCCTGTTGAACGGGAGTAAAACTCTTTCAGGTGGCCTCTGAAGCACTATTTTAGGATCCTCAGTTGTTCTCTTGTTTGTTGCTGCTGGTTTACCGCTAAAGAGCTCTGGGATGCAGCGACATGCTTTTGTTTTCTGGCTTCAGAAGTCAAAGGTGGGGTCAGAAGCATTTTATATCACATTCTCACAATCTAAACCAAAAATAGTCACTTCTTCTTCATCAGAAATACACCATTCGAGCTCTTAGGCGAGTATTTAGGATGAACTCTTTACTCCTTTTAACTTTGTTCCTGTTGGCCTCTGTTCTCTCACTCTCCACTTCTATTACAGATCTTTGGTTTTGCCCTTTCTGACCTGCAGCATGTTTCCCACCTGTCCTCTTTGCCCCTAAGCCGCTCGAGCTCTGCTGTAACATCCTGTTCTTGGTCTTCCTCTGTCTTTATCTTCAGCTCCACATGCTCCTTCTTTATCCTCAGTCTCTGTCTTCAGGCTTCTGCCTCCAGTCTCTATTTGTGTCCTGGCTCCACTTGTTTGTATTTGTAATGTTCAGTTTTTTCCCCCCTTCCTGATTCCTACATATGTGTGCGCCTTCAGCCCCTTTTAGCTGCTGTTCTCTGCAGCTCCATTCCTCCATTCTGCAGCTCTCTCGCCTGCTTCTGCTCACTACCATTACTTTGATCTGACTTCGTTTCTCTGCTTTTCAAACGTTATATTAAGACAGGACTCTCAGCAGATGTTTACTTTTCCTTGGTTAACCTCTACTCTTGTGCCTCTACTAGACCCCTAATGCTGTCCAGCAGTGGAGGCTTCAACAGCTGCATCAGCTCTGCCTCTTCTGATGTCAGAAACTCTCCCCTGGCCTCCGCACAACATATTGGACCCCAGTGCACCAGCACAATCTGTAGTTACCATCAGACTGGTGGAACAGGAAACCGTCGTTATTAGGAATGAAATGTGTGAACATAGCCTTTAGTGTTTTCAGGTGTGCTCCTCATTGATTCATCAATTATAGAAGTTGTGAACAGCGAAGAAGTAATAACTATGATGCCTGAGAGGAAGAAGTGACTCATACCTGCCCCCTGGAATTCACTCATCCACCTCATTTTGTAGAGATTTACTTCAGACTTCTGGCATATCTTTAATCTTCTGTTCATAATTTTTCTTTTTCTTTTTTAGAAAAATTTAATCACATTTGCCCTACATGACCCTGTAGTTGGCATTAACAACAAAATGCGAGCCCACTACCAACATCAACATCATCAGGTTAAGCATGTAGTCATGTTATTGTGCCTGATGGTGTTACGTTCAAAGTATAGAAAATTATTTGTCGTCAATCTGATTCTGGTGTATCCAGGTCTCCACTCTACTCTGAGATTTCTAAAGTGTGCCAATATTCCCAATTCCTGCATGTTTTACGTCTAATCATGACTTCGAGGAAATCATCCTGCCATCAAGTATAAGCTTGTTGCATTCTGTGACAAGCTCTGACTTAGTTGGATGTAGAGATGAACATTACTCATGTAATTACATGAGTAATTTAGAAAACACTAAACGCAGTGTTTTCTCTGAAGTGTAAAACTGCTGATATCATCCTAAAACAGCTTTATGTACCTGTGATATTTGTTTTGGTGCTTTAGTGTCTGTAGAAAAAGCTACTCTTTTACAAACGCTCCATTTTATTTCTATCAATCTGAGGACTTTGTTGTGAATTTTAGGAACTACATTTATGCCTAATCCTAACCTTGACCATAGGATATTCCTAACCCTACCCTAACAAAAGCTTAATTCACGCCATACCTCTAAACCTAAGTAGTAGAGCTCAGTATAATTGGAAAAAAAACAGAGGATCAGGAAAATGTCCTTACTCATGTACAAATACAGACACACACACAAAGCCTGACCTGACACATAAAGCTGCTGATGGATCAGCTGGCTTGTTATCTCAGTCTGTCTGTCAGTTTGGTGGCAGAGGCTCGTCTGCTGCACGTGTGCACGTGAGAAAGCTTATGTCTGTGTTTGTGCACGTGTTTGTGGGGGGACATTGTCCCGTCTTCTTTCTAAAAGACCTTCTATAGTAAAGCCGCAGCTGTCTTTTTATGGCCTCTCGCACGACTTTAGCAACATTTTTTCGTTCTGGTATTTTGTTTTTTCCCTTTATTCGTTCTGTCTTTACCAACTCTTTGTTCGTTGACTTAAAAAAACACTTTTGCAGAGTTTATATACACATACAGTATATGCTAAAACTAGGCTTCCTGTAGTTCAGAGTGGAATCCTATGACATTTGTAAAAAAAACTTTTCATTCTCACACTAGATTGACACTTTACTTTTAACCATGAAAACCTAGAATATATTCATCATTTTCATTATGAAAATACTGATTTCCTTCAATCTATTTGTCACTATGAAAAGTGACGTTAGATGGCATTTTAAAACGAATCCTGCATTTCATTTGATCACATCCACTTTATTCTAGAAATTGAAAATCACAACACAATTTTTAAACATTAATTAAACATTGATTTTTCAAATCAGCTTTTATAGTCGATTCTATTAAATTCCTCCAGGTCTGAAAAGGTATAAAAAAAATCTAGGGTGCACTGATTGCAGTTTTCTGGTTGATCGCCTTATACCAATCTTTAAGAAGCCTGACCTGCTGATTTTGATTTTGGCTAATACTGATTTTTTTGTCTGAAATGTTGCTAAATATAGCAAGAAAGTTGCTGAATTGGCAACACTGGGGTGACTATTGTTGCCTGAAAACGGGTCTATGAGTCAAACTTCTCTCAGAGCGAAAGAGGACAACAACTGATTTTAAGATCTTTGCAAACGTAGAAACGATTAGCAGATAATAATAATAATTCGATTAGCTGCAGCATTCATCTTCTTGTTCAACATGGCAATATTTATGAAAGCATTTGGTCATGATGGCCGCTCCCTCATTCGAGACTTTCCAGACACTTCCCACTAGGAAGAGACCCGGGATGGACCCAGAACCAGCTGGAGGAACTATATATTCATTCTGGCCTTGAACCACCCAGATTTAGCTGGAGGAACACAGAGGAGACAGATCTCTGGCTTTTCTTTTCCTTTGTAACCTGATATTTATAGAAGACGATGAATTGATGGCTGGATCAGAGTAGAGTATTTTCTGGTTTTTGCTCACATTTTGGTGTTCTGTTAGATGTGAAGAAACAAAATGTTTCCTGAGGAGTTTCCCTACAAAGTACATAAGAAATAACTATTACTATTTTGATTTGTGTTTCAGCAGATTCCTCCTGAAGTCGCCATTTTTCTAGATAACTTTTTCCCCTTCTCCCAGTGGAGTAAAGGATATTAGTACTCTCTCTGCTTTCCTTTAACTCCTTCCACCTCTCTGCTCCCTTGACCTCTTCACATCGCTCTCCTCTTCATCGTTTCAGCCGTTTGCTGCTCCTCCGTAGCCCGTCCTCCTCTCCCGCCACCATTATTTTTCCACCTCTCTTTCACATCTTGCCTCCTCCTGTTTCTCTTATCTCCTCTCCTGTCATCCCAGAGGAGACAGCGCACATTGGATTTACAGTAATTCTGCATGGTAAAGAGAGAACAGAGCTTTAAAAAGAAACACCACCATGCCTTGTATTACCGCCATCGCTCGTCTCTATAGTAGCCAGATCTGCCCACAGTGCCCACCTCTTCGGTGTGACACTAATGTGGACGCTAAGACATTAGTCATATTTTTAAAAAATGTCTCAAGTGATTTAAGCGCTACCATTAGTTTTGTTGAAATATTTTGAATATGTAGTTTTGACTTGAGAGAAGATTGCTCCTTTTAAATCTGTGTGAGACGGTCTTTGTTTGCATCCATCAGACCTCCCGTCATGTGGCTGCATCCTTCTTTAAGTACAAAAGGATTTTCTGAGAAATCCTCCATTACTTCATCAGTTCTGCACAGCGGCTTCCTGAAGGGTAACTGTGCTAAACATTTGGTGGTGTTGCATAATGAAGCACGGAAGAAGACGCAGAGCCAGTTCAGAATAAGG
Organism: Xiphophorus maculatus; assembly: GCF_002775205.1. Lineage (NCBI taxonomy): Eukaryota > Metazoa > Chordata > Actinopteri > Cyprinodontiformes > Poeciliidae > Xiphophorus > Xiphophorus maculatus. The sequence goes on from NC_036448.1 coordinate 10,656,579, forward strand.
TGGACCGTGGCTGTGAAGGACACCAGTGTTGGACAGAGATGAGTTCCTGGTGCGCCTGAAAAAGAGAGAACTGTGCTCAAAAGAGTGAAGACACAGCATCGACTAATCCCTGCCTCGGCTCAGATGGGGTATTTTTCAAGTGAGGTTTAAATATCTTTTTCTGCCTTTCTCATTGATGTATGAGGAGTAACTGCTGCATCTTTTTCATGATTCCCAGGGTACGCGTCAAATGGAGGCAGAGAGATGTTTAAATGTGGATTTCAGAAAGCTTTGATGTTGACACACACTGAAGAAAGTCCCCTCTAACACCATTTACATCTGACTTTTAACTTTAGGGGAAAGAGAAAATCATTATTCCCTGCCAAGTTTCAAGTCTGCAGTACTTCTGGGTGTTTACAATCTCAACTTCCACTAATTAAAATGTTAAATTAAGCATCAGTACTTGTTCCCTCCCAAAGTTTTAAATAAACGGCTAAACAGCCAAATAACTTCGGAGATGCACTGATTGGAGATTTAGTGCCAGTGTACCACTTTAACTATAAGTGCTATAATCAACAGTGTTCAAAGTATTTTGTTTAATTTGTCATGCTATGAGAGCTCGTTGTCACTGCAAAACAGCCTTTACTCTTAAAATACAGAAAGAAATATTCAATCAAATTAAAAATACTTTACCCATCCTAAAGGAAAATTAAAACAGCTCAACGCCTGAGCAGCAGAGACAATACTCCACGGTAACATGTCCTGGATAACACCATCAAATGTTGATGATCACTGCTAATCCGTCTCATTTGCTTTTGCTGCTCCTCTGTAAATGTCTGTAATGACTTCCACACTTTTGAAATTTGGAACTGTGAACTGATTGCACCAATCAAACAAAAACCAGTTAGGATCAGTTGAGCTGAAAATTGTCCGTTTCCAGGCAACAAAAGATAAAAACTAACAGCTTTGCCAAGTGACTTTCCATATCTTTCGCAACACAATTAGTATTTATTGCTGTCACACTTACTCTGACTGGGCAACATCTTTATATGATTGCTGTTGGATAATTTTTTTTATCAACTAAATCATGTTAATAATATTTATGTATTTTCATGAAGTTTTCAGTTTCCTTCTTGAGATGAGTGTTCCTGTTTTGATTTCCTGTGTTCGTGAGCTTGCATTTGTTTGTGCTCTGTAACATCTGCGTTGCTAGCTGTCATCATACTTGCGAGACTTGTGGATTTCCTTTTGTGCAAATATTTGTCTCTGTGCATGTTTCCTGTTAACTGGAAAACACTGCGATGGGTCAGTGAACTGACATTGGGTTAACAGGTGTGATATGTGTCTTGCTGTTTGGACTATTGAGCTGTTGCTAGCTGTAGCCTTTTCTGCATGCACAAGCTTATAAGCAGACTAAGGTCAGTACCTAACTTGGCACAACATAAGAAAACCCTAAAACTGCAGTTTTCTCCCCATTTTAAAATAATATTGACTTTAATTAAAGGATTAAGGGATTACATGGCCCTGTTAATTCTTCAACCTCTGAGGCTTAGAAAGCACTTTCATAGCTAACAGGATAATGCCTGCATTGTCATCAAGCTAAATAGAGATGTGCTTTTTTGACCCTTATTGCCATTTAGAGATTAAAGAGGTGTTTTTTCTCAACTTGGACACATTTTTTAAATAAAAAATATACCAGGTGATTAATGCTCTAGATTTTTAGAGTAAAAAAGAAGCAGCAGCGGGGCTTTGTTGATGGAGGAGTCCCTACCCGGTTTATTTATGTAGTACTAAAAAATAACCCACATGGGTGGAAAATGAAAGTTTAGAGTTACAGATGAGATGAAGAGGAAGCGAAAAGAGAGAGGAAGACTTGAGAGTAAAGAGGAAAAAGATCTTTTTTTCCCCAAGATATCCGATGTGATTTCATATCGCATTTCTTTGGCTGGTGCAGAATGAGAGATGACACAGCTTGGTTAAAGTGTGCCCTCCTGCAATGGCGCTTGCAAAGCTGAGATCAGTTTACCTCTAACTACATTTTCTTTAGCTGAGTTTCTGCAGTTTGCTCACAAACACCGACTCCTGTTTCTGTATATTTTTCTTCCTTTTTCTTTCTTTATTTTAAAATTTTGTTTTCTGTCCTGATGCTTTGATGTCTCCATCGGTCTTCTTGGATGCTTCCCCTCCACAACCTTCCCATTTTGTTTGTTTCGGCTCCAAATTTTAGACGCAGCTGATTGAGAGAAACCAGCGTCTTTTGCCACCTTAACAATGACGTTTTCTAATCCCCTCCATTGTTTCGGCTGACAGGCCTCTTGTTGGGACCATGTTTCCTGTCAATCAGCCAGCAGCCGCAGCTCCTTGTGGTCTGCAAGCACTCTTTTAAATCCAGACTCATTTACATAGACTTTGCAGGCATTTGTTTCAGAAATTCAAATTTGAGGCTAATTCCAACATGAGATCATAACATCTTGCTCTTATTTACTACAGACATTTTGCTTTATTTTGTTCTATTTGGTTTGCAGGATTATGTTTTCAGTATGAATGATTACTAATGATGTGTCATGTATGAACGATGTTGGATCTTTCTAAAACTGAGCTATGATACATGTAACAGACTCTATTAAAAAACAGAGTGCTGTTTTAATAGATTTGGGGCTGAATAAGTCTGCATCTCCCACAACTCGTCTCTGTTAAACTTTATAGTTTGAACTGCAGTCATATTCCTAACTCAGCACAAACAGAAAGTTGTCGAATAGCTTACGAAGGCAAGTTAGAATCATAGCTTAACTTTTCTAATTTCCCTGTTGGTCGAGTTAAATGGAAAATAACATTTTATCCCTTCATACCTTGTTGGTGTAGCCATCTTGAGTAGAGATATATATCCTCCACCGACGCCGCCTCATTTATTTTCTTGACGAAAGAGTGAGAATGATAAGAAATGTGAAGTATCAAACATTACAGTGGCGTCACTATTTTGGTAGCCTTTTCTGTTTATTCAGGAATGTCAGCAACAAGAGCTCTGCAACACTGGGGATAGAGAACATACAGTACATTCAAGTTCAAAATTATTAATACCCCTTGCAGTTTTAGCCTTAAAGTAATCCTTTTATTTATTTCTTTGGACTAACATCCAATATTGTTGTCTTGGAGTGGCTCAGTCAGAAAGCAGATTTGAGCTAAATATTAGGGTGATGGCAGGGATGCATTTCAATCTGTAGATTTTTTATTTATTTATTTATGTTTCTACTGATGCTTCCATTAATTTGTTACCTTTTGCAAGATGTCTGTCCCATTTCCTGACAAACCTCATGGTTGAATGGAAAATAATTCAACCTTCTCTCTATATCTCTAACCCTATCTAGCTCATAGCAGCAGTATGTAAAATAGTAAGTAGTCATACTTTAAAAGTCTAAAGGAACTGTTTTACAATTCTTGTTTCATTCCAGTCAGGTTTAATGTGAGGATCTACGATCATCTACCTACACACAGAACTGCAGTATTATTTAAATATAAATAATTATACATAAAAATTATATAATAATAGAAAATTATATAATGATTATATATAAAAAAGCCTTTCTTCTTTCTCTGAACTTTTTTTTTCTCCCCTCTAAACTTATACCTATGCCGCTTTTATTTCTCTTCTGGTGTTCCCCTCAGGTTAGTTTTTACATCCATCAGTAAAAAGAGATGCTGCTCTTGCCATTTTTTGCCCTCACTCCCATTATCATTTTCCACAGTCTATAAATCGGGCTCTTCACCACTCTGTACTGCATCTCATTACAGGCGTCGTGTCACATTGCCTTCCCATATGACTCGTTGTTCCCGCTGCAGCAGATCAGGGGTCTCGGTTCATATTCATAGAAAGATGCGCGATCAGAGCAGAAGTTCCTCGTTACGACGGGCCGACTCTCCCAGAATTCACCCTGATGTCTCTCAAGTTTGAAGGGATTCCTTTTGAGAGGTTGAGGATGGTAAACAAACAAACAAGTTGTTGGTTTGATTCTTAACATTCTCAACAACAGGGAGAATCTGAAAACCCCCCAAAAAGGACAGAAATGTTTTCCTTCCTCTCTTCTTTTTACTTGCAATAGTAAAGTACTTTACTACTTTCTTGTATATTAGTCCAACTAAAAAAATTATAAATGTTTACCTGTTCCTTGAAAATTTCTATTATGAAACGATTAAACTCTGACTAAACTAGTTTAGCAATTAGTTTAGCATCATAAATAGAAGCTTGCTTAATGTATTGGAAACTGCATGACTGTCTTTGTCTGAACTACTGGCCGTACTGCGATATGAAGCCCTTCCACTCTGAAAGCGTAATGATGCAGATTCAAACTACCCAGTGGCTGATGATCCACAGTTTTGCGCTTTATTACCTTTTCTCACTTAAGGATAAACTTATAGAATCAAACACGATGGAATCAGATTCATTAAGTGAGATTTGGTTCTGTGGAAGCAATTAAGCCCAGCAAATTAGAGTTATCGTGCAATACAAGGCCATTATGAACATCTGAAGGCAGCTGATGATTAATGAAGAGCTTTTATTCAGTTTGCCATTGATAGAGCAATGCATAGTTAAAAACAGATAACATTTTTAGTTTCCAGCTAGCCAATCACTGGTCGGAGCAGGTTAAGTGTAAAACGTTTGATTATATTCACAATCACAATCTGACACTTCTCCTGTGTATCAGATCTGGTGTATATCTAATGAAGAAGGGTAATAAATAGGCTGTAAATCTCTTAAACTTCAAATTACACAATGTTTAGCGGACAAATAATATTTAAATGATACAAAAGTTACGCTAGGAAACCTTAGGGTCTCCACAGTCATTAAATGAGGTACATTAAATGAAATCTCTGAAGGTAAACCTGAAAAGTCTCAAACTTCTTTAGCTCTTTTGATTTTAAGTTTTAAGTTTCTATTTAAGGAGGTGGGAGTTACAGCTTGTGAATCTTTTCATTTTCAGTCTACTTCTCTCTGGTAATATTTTTAAATTTTCAGTGTTTTCTCCAGAGAGAGAGAGTAAAAAGCAGGAGACATATACACAGAAGACACTGGCTCCCTCCTGATAGCAGCCACACTGCTGTCTGTTTAGACCGCCTCTCCATAACAGACACTATGCGAAAGAGCCTCCAAGCACACTCAAATTAATTGGATTTGCTGTTAAATTGCTTCTTTTGACAAGTGCACACACACACACACACACACACACCTGCACACATACAAATACTCTTGCAGTTAGCTCTCTGTGATTAAAAAATTGTTGTAGCGTCTCTTCTGCAAATGGAAGTTCCCAGCTCCAGTCTACTGCAGTTTAATAAGTCTCCTGCACTCACACAGGGGCTTCCAGCTACAAATCAGGACAAGAAATTGGCTTTTCTTTCTCCAAAAGAGGTAATTAGCCACTTATGCCTGAACTCAAATAAGCCTTGCAGAAACTGTATCCCTAACATTCATCTGTCTTTGTCAGTTTTCAACGAGTTTTGTTGCAACGATTAATTTTTATTTTATTTTTTTTCAGTATATTTGGTTTGGATTCAGTCATCTGTATAGCTTGTTTGTGAAGAGATACTTTTACGCGAAGCTAATTATCTGCTTATGTTACCCTGTTGGAACAAAAAGGGGCATTAATCACGAGCAGGTGTCCGTAAACACTCTGTTCCTCGCTGGTCTCTGGCCAGCAAGGCACTAAAGCCAGCTTAGCATCTCTGGTCTATTTGGAGTCTGCTTTGTTCTTCATCAGCTTTCAGAAGGAGAACACAGCAAAATCCACTGCATGCTGCTCTTGTTGCGTGAAGTAACCCTTATAAAGCATTATAATTCAGCTTTATGTGAAGCATGCTGGCGTGTATTTTAGACCAAACTTAACGCATCAGGTCCTGTCACATCCTGAAACCTGCACAAATCAGGCATAAGATTATGACCACCGACAGCTGCGTTTACTACCTCACACCCACCACCAGGCGTCATATCGCCTGGTGGTGGGTGTGAGGCATGTTAGTCAGCAAGTGAACATTTGTCCATCAGTTGATAAACAGGCAAATGTAAGGATTGGAGTGAGCTTAAAAATGTGATTTATAGATTTCGGCATTGAGCTTCTCCAAAACTGCAGCTTTGGTCGGGTTGATTTCCAAACTGATGGATCATTTTCTATCAATATTTGTTTAAAAAATTAGTAGCAGATGCATATTTCTCTATTATATCGACAGAAAAAAAAACATTAAAAAAATGCTGCTCTTTATTTCCATACTTTTAGTAAATAAACAGTAACGCTCTGAAATATAGTGAAAGATTTGTGTTGGGATTTTATTTCAAAGCTGGATAAAATCAGGTGGTTGCTTTTTACTTTGTGTATAAGAATGACCGTGCTTTGCTGTTTGTGTTTCTTTAAAAACTATCAAGTATAAAATGCTAAGATCTTGCACTTTTTCAGATGAAAGATTTTTTTTTTTTTGCATTTTCTCGTTAGTGCGATGAAATACTTTTTACTCTCAAGGCAGTTGTTTCAGCAAAAACAATTTGACTGTGTTCCCATCGTGAACGAAATTGAACATACCACACATGGCCACAGTACCAGATCTTTTATTTATCAGTAGCGTCGTCTATAGTTTTGATTTAAATGTGGTTTCCTGGATGAAAGCCTCGTCAAACAGAGGGTAAAGTAGACAAAAACTACTGACTGTCCACAAGTCGGGGAGTTGTGCCTTTTCTGAGTGTTGGTGGGCTTTAATGTGGCAGTGGCAGTGCAAGGACACACGTTCATGATGGGTGGATTATGTGTCGTGACTCTGAATGTGTGAGTGTGTGGAGGGTGGGCTGTCTTTTATCCTGTGGGTTTAACCTTGAACACATGCATGCAGAGAGCGCTGCAGCTTGAGGGGCAGGCGGTAGAGGACGTCCGGAGTTACAACAGGTGATGGCACCGTGTGCGTGTCCTCAATGAGAGCGGCAGGGACTGATGGGCTGTCTCTGCTCCAGCCTCCTTTTTAAAGCGGGCTTTGAGTTTGTAAGACACAGATGTCCTCTCAGAGGAGATCCACACACTGTCTCCTTTTTATTTTCCTTTTTTCTTTCAACTCTGTAAACAAATATGGGGCTGAGAAAGAGAAGCAATGCAGAATAACCACGTTAGTCTGGTTTCAAGTAAATCCCACAAAGCTGTTGAACTAAACATGTTTACAGTTTAGACATAAACAGTGATTGTTTCTATGACTGGTTTCTCTTTTCATAAGCATTACAAATGTTCGCATATCATCCTAACATGGTGAGGTGGTTTCTTTGTAGTTTTTATTTTTGATACAAATCAGTGAATCCTTTTTAAGTAACTATATTCCGGTCTCACATTTCTGAATTCAAATGATTATTAGCAAAACTATTTTTTTAGCTCTTAAAATCTAGTTTAGACCTTTAACCACCTTAAGTGGCCAAGAAACAAACAAAAGCTTTAAAAGGTCGTCAGATTTGCAATATGGTTTGCATCTGGTTTCCACTTATTTACATCATAAATGTTCATCAAATATAGCCATTTGTAGGTCCGTCAGTATAACACTTTACAAAAATATTCAAATCCTAGAGCTTTTTCTCATTTCTAATTGTGTCACATTAGAATCAGAGTTTATTTATTTGATTTCACATGATAGACCAACACAATCCAATTTTGCAATCCAGTGTTCAACGTCTTGGAGTAAATATTTTTGTGCTGCTACCTTTTGCCACAGTTACAACTGCGAGATTTTTGAAGGATGTTTCCCCCAGCTGTGCTTTTTTTTTTTATCTTCAGGTTTTTGAAAATGTCAAAATTTGCACTGAAAAATAAAGATAGAGCTCTAAATAGCCAATGTAGATGGTTCTTCAGCAAAAACAAAGTTGATCTTGGGTTTACACTTTAAATATTTTCAGAACTTTGACCATTTCCTTCCACTTTACCATAATCTACTACTTGCGTTGGTCCCGAAAAAATATTATTTACTCTCTGACTGTGACAAAGTATAAAATCCTTCACAGGAAGTGAATCATTTTTATAGGTATCTGCATACTGGACCATATTTCAGCCAGTTTTTCATGATGCAGCATCCTGTCTCCTCTGTTAATGTTGTGCTGCAGCCTGTAGCATCTGTTACCTCATTAACAATTCCTCTGAAATGGCAGTGATCATCTGAGGGGGGAAAAAAAACAACATTGGTCTGCTTTTATTTTCAGTGTGGCGCACTAATGATCCAGTTGCGCATAAGCTCAGGAGTCATTAGCACCATGTGTCATTAAGTAATGCATGTAAATAATTATAGAGCCACTGTGTTGGTCTTTCATTCACTCAGCAAGTATAAAGGTGCGCTGTAGATGTTTGAAAAGACAATTTGACGTAGCTTCTCTAACCCGTTTTGTTCTCCGCTCTCCTCAGCTGAGCCCCTGCCGCTCATGGACCTGTGTCGACGTGCGGCCCGCCTGGCGTTGGGTCGAGAACGGCTCAAGGAAATTGAGAGCCTCCCTCTGCCCCAGTCCCTCAAAAATTACCTCCAGTACCAGTGACTGACACCGGCAGATCCAACTGGGACAACAAGGACACAGAGCAGGCCACCAGAGAGTCTGCAGATGGACGATGAAAAGGTGAACTTGAGGTCGCACAGAGGGGATGATTGATTGAAGAACGTCCACACTGGAGCACCGCAACTCTCATGAATCCGTACAAGGACGGATAAGGACGAAGGCAGATGAACTGGGGGGGAGGAGAGGAAATTCAGGCTTTCCAACAATTGGACCACACCAGCTTCTTCTTCTTTCTTTTTTTATTTTATTTTAGGCTGCTTTTTTTGGTTTTAGACTTGAAATAAATTATTGATGACAGCGTCACATCAGTGTCTCTTTCATCCAGACTGAAAGCCCATCCTCTGATGGCACAGCGCTGTTAGGTGGCAAAAGCAAACATCGCCATCTAGTGGTTAGAATAATAAAAAGAAAAAAAAAACAGGAGAAAGTAAGCACACTAATCCCATCCATGGAGGCCTTTCTGACATACACTCACTGACCATATCATTGCAGCTGATGTCTGTTCATAATCCACACTGGCACAGGTGGCCGGCAGCAGAATCAGAAATGTCCAAAAGGATTTTTAGCACTGATGTATTTATGTGACTGACCCCAGGTCTGCCCATCAGCTCACACTGCAGACAGATTACATCAGCACACATCTGGGAGGTGTGTGTACAGATCCACACAATACATCCTTATCTGAAGAAAATGAAGCCCTTTTCAGACATTTAATGCTTTTGATCGAACTCTTCTTAATCCTTCTTTTTAACACTATAAATTAAAACATTCTTAATCAACTCCTTAGCATGAGGCATTAAATTATAAAACCAGAACTTTCTCACAATTGGCAACTCTTTAATTAGTTTTTATTGAATTTCTGATTGATATATTAAATATTTTTATATTAAACAAATATGATGGTTAATTTGCAGTATTGTGAAAAGTTTACCTTAGAAAGTACCTGACCTAAGTTCGGCTATTACGGGTTAAAACTAAAATAAAACATGTTCATAGTTCCCCACATAAGCATTCGTCTTCTTTTTTTTTTAACTTTACTTAAGTCCATCTTTAAAATTATATAGATCATCGTCTTTAAGGTCTTTAAATCAATCAATCAATCAAATTTTATTTGTATAGCACATTTCAGCAGCAAGGCATTTCAAAGTGCTTTACATCATTACAAACACAGAAACACAATGCAACATAGAATCAATAATCATCGATAGAATCAATAATTTAAATGTGATAAATAGGTCTTTGCAGCCTATTTACCTCAGTTTAATTACCTTCTGTGCTTGTTGGTTAGATAAATGTGTTTTATCTAACCAACCATCTAAAACAACTCTTTGTCCAAGTTTCTTTTTTCACAGAGCGTACACTTCACATAAACAGCGTCATGTGAAAAACATTAAGTCCACAGTTTTCAAAAATATGTTTTTTAAATGCATTCATGCACAACACAAACACAAAGGCATTTTTTTAGCACCCTGTCAGTGCATAACTAAGTAATCTCTAAGTTACTGAATAAAACTTAGGCACAGTTCAAACGATTGCTTCTATTTTATAGAAGTAATTGTGATGTTTTTTAAGCTAAATCAAATGATTTACTATCACCCTCAGATCACTTACCTGTTATCCAGTGGCGTTTTCATAACGGTTAACTTATGAAAAAAAATAGTAAGAAAAAATAATCTATTCACTGAATTTAATTCACAATACCACACTACGCAGCTGTGGGAGAAATACTATAAAATAAGACAGAAGATCCAAGTGTTGAGGTAAATTTGACTTTTCTATCACAACTTTACCTTCAGAAACGTCTGAAAGGGGCTTCATTTCTCAGTCAGTTAGAAGAAATTTGCCTTTTGTTTTAGTTACGCTAGTATTTAGTTTCTTTGAAAATCATTCCTCACGTGACACTAATCCATTTACAACAATTTCAAATCACAACCAAAGGTATTTCGGTGGAAGCCATCGGTCATAGAGGTGCGTCTGCAGGCCGTGTAACCTGTGCCTGCATGGCTGTTGTTTGTAGCGCCCCGCTGTAGCTCACTAGGTAGCAAGCAGCGTGTGTGTCAGCTCTCCACGCGACTGCTTTCACTTGTTAGGAGACGAGAGTTCGGCTGGATCTATAAGAGGCTGTAGCAGGACCCAGGGACCCGGCTGTGGAGGCACAGCAGGTGTGCTGCTGGATCTGCACAGAGTGTAGACGACCAGTCCACAACCACAAGACCAATCGATTTCTACTTCCTTAAAAATGGCTTGAGTCACTTTTTCAACTTTATTTGTGTTGTTCAGTATAAAACCTTTTCCATTCGGTAATGAAAGGATGGACAGGGTTCGTTTATCACAAGCTAGCTGTGTGTTTGTGACATTCAGGTTGATTTTGTTCAAAACGATGCTGACAATGAAGGGAGACGGAAACTCAAACTTGTTACTTCAATGCTGCTTTTATTATTATTATTATTATTATTATTATTATTATTATTAATGCGATGGTTATGGTCTTATCTTCTGTTTTTATTGGTTGGAATGAGGAGAATGGGACCATTTCAAGAGTTTAGCGGAATCAATTAAACAGAAGTATGAAATGTGAATAAAAGCCAAGTGACATTAAAATGCTTCCTCGCCTTTTTTCTTTCAATCCACTTCTGCTTGTAAATGATGAGCACAAACGAAGCAACATGTGATTTTAAGAACTGCTTTCTAAGACGCTCATCTGATCAGACAAGAACAAAAGGGATAGATGAGGAACTTTAAAGAACCTGCCTGGCCTCAACTTGATAAAACAACAGTGGGTTGAATAAGAGTGGAGTGATCTCATCCAACATCAGTGTCTGGCCTCACATATGTGTGTCTTCAAATAACACCTTCTCCTCCAAACTTTGGAGAAAAAGTCTACATCTTCTTGAGTTTTTATCCAATTTAATCCATTATCTATCTATCAATAATCTCTCCATATATCTTGGAAAGTAAAATCTGTTAATCTGTTTCGGTGTGGATGCAATTTTCCCAGATTGTAAAATAAAAACATGCATTACATTTTTTTCTTTCTATCAATTTTCTGTCTGGGTTCCAGAAAATAATGAAACTACCAGACAGGTAACCATTAAGTTAAAGTCCCATGAAGACTTAACGCTGACTGTTCAGGGCTTCAGCAGATGAAGTCTTGCCACGCTGCTTTCTGCTCTCAGTTCTGCTGAATGTGCATTTCTACGCTTCCTGCATCCCCAAGGGGGGAGAAATACAATCGACTAATTAGTAGCTTAATGTGGCTTTTTAACCGATAAGCACTGCATGTTCAATAACGCTGAAACGGACCTCAGAGAGCCAAGAATGCAGTTAATAGCTATTGACTCGGTTGAGCCGTTAAGCTGGTGAAATGGGATTTTCTGTACTTGGACATTTCTTTCTGTGGCTTGTTCCATCTTTTCTTGAAGAACCTCCTCCAAATTAAAGTTACTTCTCTTTTTTCCTTCTCCGTTTACAAGATCAAGATTTTCTAAGAGCAGATCGTTCTCTTTTTGGCATCCTTCGTTCTCATCTCTTTATGTTATAAACCATAGAAAATCATCAGCACACAGGCTTTTAAGGGAATTTTCCCAGCCATTTTGTAGCACAGTCAAGTAACTATGTTATATTCAGTTGTAATAAAAATGCTATATAAATCAAATATGACTAAAAAAACAAGAACTGACATTGTAATTTAACGTATTGAAATTGGACCTCTGCCTCTTCAAGAAAGTTTTGCTCTTCCCAACATTCCACCTTCTGACCTTTTAGCAAAATTTTGCCAACATTGCACCTTTAAGTATCTGAATATTCACATTTTATTTGTCTGGTTGAGTGAGAACATTGAGCAATAGTAATAAAGACAAACTGAAAGGAGAAACACACCCAATGCATCCCATTGGTATTTATATACTGTATAGAAACATCAACCTTTTTAATCCTGAAGAGCCAAACATTTAAACAGTTTCAGACATGAACTTTCAGAGATACGTGAAGACAATAACCTGATAGTTTTGATGGCGTCAGTTTATATATTTTTTTCCAGTTTGTATTTCTCCCCTTTTCTGTGACATCCAGTTCCGTGCAAATAAACAAATTGCAGCCATGATTGTATTTCACCACAAAAATCTGGGATGCTGCAGGAGATCGGCTTGTGAGTGAAATCCATTTGATTTCCATCATTCTCACAGCAACGCGACATTCTCCCTGTTTTCAAAATTTGAGTTTTATTTACTGGACTTTTGCTCGAGTTCGCTAAAAGGGTTTTAGACCAGTGCGGCCACAGCAGTCGGTACAAACTGCAACATTTCCAGCAGATTTAGTGGAAGCACAAATAGCATGTGCATCTCCACTAAAATAGTTAAAGTCAGAACTCTTAACTGACTGCTAAATGTTTATCAAAAGAGCTTTCGTAACATTTTATTTGACGGGGTGTGTATAAGACTGACATGACACTGTCATAAACGTGACATAACACCTGTCATGAACATGAAGGAGTCTAGATTAATGTCTGACTGTTGCCATGAAGTGTCATTTGGTAAATAATGACACTTTTAATGCAGAGTTGCTCTAAAAGTTGCATTAGAAGTCCATTAAAAGTGCTCACTTTGCATTAAGTGTCAATATTTACTGAATGACACTTCACGGCAACAGTCGTGGACATTTATAAAGACTCCTTCATGTTCATAACAGGTGTTATGTCACGTTTATGACAGTGTCATATTCTTATGCACACCCTTTCAAATAAAATGTTACTGAGCTTCATATAAATCAATGTGTTTGAGATCAGTATATTTTTACAGTAATCCCAGGCTACTTTGAAATGTCCCTCTTTCTATAAAAATAGCTTTTAGCTTCTGGTTCTGAATTAATACTAATGACACTAAGAAATCTATGTGCTTATTGACCTTTAATAGAACCTATCTGAATTTTCTCTTTAATGTCTGTTTTACCCTGGCAAAGAAATAGGTTCACTTCTGACAAGAGCAAATAAAGAAACTGCACACCTAAGGTTAGAATATTCTTTACTGGCCCAAACGCTGGAACAGATGCTGTGAGATATGTAAAAGACATCGCCTGCATCAACGTGAGTTTTCCATCAAAACGAATGTAAACATCCAGAAAGGTGATGCCAGGGTGTGAATTTCAGAAAGCTTGCTAAATGAGATAGCAGCTTATGAGCCTTAAAGTATCCAAACAAATAGCATGCGCGGAAACAGAAACAGGAAGCACAGCTGAGTAGAGTCTAAAACAATTCTTTATTGATCAATATACAGAGAGCCGTGGGATGACCACCAGATAGAGATAAATCTCAACTATTTAGTTTACAAAAAGAAAAGGAAACAGATATATAAAATAACGGTCTTAAACATTTTTACAGGGTTTCATTTTATATGTAAAAGAACCTCTTTATCCTTAAATGTTTACGAAGCATATCATGATAAAGAAAACAGGGCAGTTGTTTCACAATGGCGACACCACGAGCACAGGTGTTTAAAGGACAGGTGGACACGCGACATGTCTGCTAGAGAGAACATACATCACAGGTGAGGAGGGGGAACCAAGCTGTGGTTTTTTTCCAGCCACTCTAACCTCAGGTTAACTCTACATACTGGACACTTAATATGAATCTGTAGGGTGAATTCAAGGTGTCATCATAGTTAAGGATGACTCTGGTTCCATCATAGCCGGAGGGATGGAGGCAGGTCAGCGACTGCAAAACAAGAAAGTTTTCCTCTCAAGGTACAGGGTGGGAGTTTAAAGGGGCGCTCCACAGATTTTGCAGAGGAGGGTTTGCTGTCGTCAAGCAGGGCTGCTCGGTCAGTGGAAAGGTTTGCATAATGTGCTCTGTGGATCGCCTTTTATTTGAAACGAAATGTACATTTTAAAAGCTGGATTCGTTAGGGCTATCTTTAGGACGCAGATATGGATTATGGAAACACTTTAGAGAAGGCGAACTCTGAAAAATGTCAGCTCTTCCCTTTAAACCAAGGCTTCTCAACTCCAGTCCTCAGGCCCCCCCTGCTCTGCATGTTTTAGATGTGCCTCTATTCCAGAACAGTTGATTCAAATGATTTCATGACCATCAAGTACTGCAGAAGCCTGTTAATCACCCAGGTGGGTGGCAGAAGGGAAACACCTAAAACATGCAGGGCAGGGGGTGCATGAGGACCGGAATTGAGAAACACTGCTTTAACCAAGCATCCATCTATAGAAATGCAACAGGAAATAAACTGCTTTTGTCTCAATAAGTGGGTGGAAAGCACCAACACTCGAATGTTTATAGTTCTGGTCATTTTTTTCCATCCATTGTAACATTCATTTGGTTGATTTATTTGTGCTGCAAGATGCTAAGAGACATTGATTCTAATATTTAGGGCGTATGCACATATTTGACCTAATATCTATTTTGCCATTGTGTGTATTAGAGAAAGTTCAAAAGAAAATCAAATTAGTGCACCCAGCTTTGTATTTAAAATTAATAAAACGCCATGTGTGTGTGTTAATAGGTGTAAATGAAGTCCAAAAGTGATAATATTCATGCTCATGCTGAGTGGATGTAAACTTCTGATTGGCACTGGAGGCTGAAATGGTTATGAGGAGGTGGAGAGGGAACCTCTCAGTCAGACTAACGTATGTTTACACATTACATTTAAACTCATTTAAACTTAAAAAACAAAAAATCTCTTCTGTCGCTATTTCTCAGAGTTCAACCTTGCTGCAGGGTGATGCTGGGTGGCAATTATGGTGATGCCTATGATCATGAAAGTCCTGTGTAAGTTGTAGACTAACATACATATTGCTTTAATCACAATTTTTAAAATCTGCCTCTCTTTACGTTTCATTTTGAGGCCAGTTTTGGCCTTCAGACTTGAATTAAAGTACCTCTATGCGATTACGGACTTCCGATTCAAGACAGAAAAGCTTTTGGGATAAAAACAACATGATTAAGTTAGCTTTAAAAACCTAGCCGAACTAATCTGTTGTTGCATGGTCATTGTATGCAGCATACAAGAAATGAGGAGTGCTTTGTAGTGAGAGATCCCATATTTTTGACGATGCGCAGGCCACAGAGCCACAGCACTGCTCATGCAGAAGGAGGCGGCGTGAGGCTGCAGACAGGGATGACGAACACTGAGCAACAACATTGCTACACTACACAGAATATTTAGATTCAATAATCTATATCTAAAAGTTTTATGCATATATTAACCTGTGGACACATGAATTCATACATATGATTTGCAGACAATGCGGTTAAGACATGAAAACAAAAAGTAATGTTAGGACATGTGTACAGCGCTTTGCTTAAGTATTCATAGCTTGTTAACTTTTTTTTCACATTTTGTCCTTTTACAACCACACATTTTGAAGGGATTCTATGTGATGAACCAGGACAAACGGGTTCACAAATGTGAACGGGGGAAAGAAAAGTATCACAATGTGGAGATAAATGAAATCCTCTACAACTCTGCCATTTCAAGAAGTGCTGTTCAATCCATCATCTCGACATTTAAATTTGCAATATGCATACGCAAAACTGCAAACAAACCAGGAAATGAGACTTCCCCTAAACTAAGAGGCTTGGGAAGAAGAGCATTAATCAAAGCAGCAGCTCAGGGGGCCATGGTAGTGTTGGAGGAGCAGCAGAGAATCAAAGCTCAGGTGAGAGAATCTGTCGATAGGTTATATAAGCTACAAACTTCCTGAATGTTTTTGTTTTACTTCAATATAGTGCTTATTGAGAATATGTTATTTGTTTACTTTTTACTTTGTTTTCTTGGAATTGCAAGACAACAATTTGCAATACTTTGCAATTTCTGCCAAGTATCAAAATTGCGTGTGTGGAAGCCATTGTTAATAGAAATAGATAAAAAATCCCCATTTTCACTTTGCCACAAGCCAACTACGTAGATGACACAGTAAACATGTGGGCTGGATGCTCTGTTGAGCAGAGCATCATTGAACTTTTTGGATTAAATGCAAAGACAGCGTTTTGCCAAGGAAAACTATCATTACACATCATCCCTACAGGGGGAACATAGTGGAGGCGGCATCATGCTGTCGGGAGGCTCTTATTTGTCAAAGACCGATAAGCTGGTCTTTGGAAGATGGATAGAAGTTGATAGAGGCTGCAGACGGCTTGAAGTGTCACTCTGTGTTGGTCTGTCACGTATAGCTAAAAACATTGAAGTTTGGTTGCAACGTGTTGAGATAACTGGAAAAGTTTAGTGTATGAATACTTTTTGTAACACACTGTACTAAATTCTGGGACAAGAAATGAGTTTTATGTGTTATGAAGAAAAACTTCAGACTTGTCTGCACACACACACACACACACACACACACACGCCTAAACACCATCACAAATGGTGAAATGACACATGTGCTTATTTTGTGTGTTTATGGATGCTCTGCCTCGCTGCCAGAGGCGGGAACAATGACAAACACTCGGATAATGATTTCCAGCACTGTGGCACTGCAGCTAATGTTTGACTTTGTCCAGAAGAGGGCGATATTACTTCAAAAACAACAACATGGGAGAATTTGTGTATTTTTCCAGCAAAAGATTGTAATTGATTTTATCAGACAATTTGTGTGTGTGTGTGACAAGCATGTGTTAATGCCTGCGTAGTGGGTGTGTGAGTGTGTGTGTGTGCAGTTGAGAGAGATAAAGCCACTGTGTTTGTGTAGACGGATTCCTGTGTGTGTGCTTAGTATGTTCCACATGAACTGTCCCACTCAGGTTTCCCCTTCTGCTTCCTCCCGTTAACCTCTTCTCTTCCTTTGTTCCCCTCCTCTTCGTCTTCATCACTGCTGTCTGATTCAACGATCGTCATGCCTCCCACCAGCTCAGCGTCGTCTTCTTCATCCTCCTCCTCCTCGCATTCTTCTCCTCTCGCAGCTTCTCCCAGCGCCTGGGGTCCTCTCATGTCCTAGACAACAAAATCCAGATCTCAAATCCAACGACTGAGGCTGGTGGTTGTGTTCATTGCATCAGAGATGAATAAACCTGCTGAAGACTTGAGACGGTCTCGGTTACCTCCATGGGGTTGACAGTGATGTTGAGTCCAGAGCCTTCCCAGTCCGACTCTGGATCTTTGATTTCATCCTCTTCATCTCTGGAGCCCTCCTGATGTGTGGCATGGATCCTGTAGATCCCGATCACCACAATGATCACCAGGGCGGCGATGCACACCACGATGACAACTGTGGCCGCAGGGGGCGCTGGACCTGGTGGAGGAAAGAAAAGCTTGTTTACACTCATAAACTACGTGGAACATGTGACGGAGCAGCGTCACTTCGGTTTCAAAGTGTTTTTTAAATAAGAGACAAAGCTGGAAACATGTAAAGCACAAAAGACGTTCATGCTTGGTGGCGGCCCAAGCCTTGGGATTATGATAAGAGATAAGTGTGACAAGGTTCAGTGGAAACTGATTCAGTGAATACATCATGTGCAGCATGTGGCCAACATCACTCTTGAATGCACAAAGGATGTATACACAAGACTGAACTCTTCAAAGAGCAAGTAACTGGAATATCAGCTGTTCACTTTTTTCTTTTTTTCCTGGCTGTGAGCCACATCTTTTACGTTTTGATTGGTTGCACCCTCTCCGGCAATCCTGACTGGGAGTTTAGAGCACCAGCAATTTATTGGGATGAAAAAGGTGCACAGAAAAGGAAACTAGATGTACACAAATTAACCTTTTATTTTAACTCATTAGTCTCATTGGTTATAGATCTAACATTAAAATGAAGACTCCTGCTTTATAAGTAGTCTCCAATCCATTTTTCATTTAAACGACGCTGAAAGCAAATATTACAATCCAACCTGCAGACAGTGTAACCATGCACCGAAATGGACTTGCAAAAACTGTCACAGACAAATCAGAAGTCAACGGTAACCTACAAAACTGTCTTCTGTAGGTTACAGCAAATTCTTCACCAATCTAGTGTCAGCCCAGGACAGAACAGGAGACGACAGAACAAGAGACTTTATTGAAAACAGGAGAATTTATTAATGGAACATCTAAAGCCCAAAGGAAGCATTTAGGTAATGAGGGTAACCTACATTCATCTGAGGTCAGTCACTTCTCATAGTTACTTAATGTTTACCTGACAAGTCCACCTAGAAAGTGAACTGAACTACAACTTGTCAGAAAGTTTTCTCTCTGAAGTCAATTGACCACTTCCTCTGTACTGACCATTTTTGATGTTCTGTTTGTATCAGACATTTTGTTTATGAGTAATTTGTCAAGGAAATACATGTATAATAGTAGCCTGGTTCTGTGAGAGGCCTCATCAAAACTGTGTTACCCAGCAGAGGAAAACAATCAGAGCAACCTTCATCTTATTAGCAAGTCTCACCAGCTATGGCTGAATAACTTCAGGGATTTGGCTGAACTTGCTTCACTCCACATTTACAGATGTGAGATGATGTGTGTTCTGTTCACATTTTCCTTAAAGGTTTTGTTGGCTCTGGTGGCCTTTATTTGAAAGTAGCTTGACAGGAAACATGGTAATGAAAGAGGGGGAAGACATGCGGCAAATGTGGCCAGGCCGGGAATCGAACCTGCGACCACCACCACGAGGACTAAGGCCTCAATACGTGGGTCGTGCTTTGCCCCTGCACCACCACAGTACCCTGACATTTTCCTTTTCTAAGTTTTCAGTCAGTTCTTGGTGGATTTACTTCTATGTTATAGATCACTGCCATGTTGCAGGGCCTAGTTCTGCTTCAACTTATTTTTTATAGGTGGTTTTACATTTTATCAACATCCTCTGGTGCATGGGATTCATGGTGAGTTCTTTGATTGTAAAATGGTCGTGTCCTGTACCTTTGTGTCACAGCTGGTTTGATGATTTTTTTCCCTAGTATACTATATTTGGTTTATGCTCAACATGCTCTGTTCCAGTGTCCAAATAATTACATTTTAGACTCATCTGCCCAAAAAACATGATTCCACATGTCATGGTTTTATCTCCATTCTGTCTGGAAAACTTCAGTCCCACAGGCATCTCCATTGTACATAAACTTTTTCAGTCTCTTAGTGATTATACAGACATGTACCTCCATATCAACAGACTGCTGTGGGTCCAGGCTTCTCCTAAGACTTCTTTTAGTATCATACAATCTGCTTTCAGGGTAAACTTGCTTGTAGAGTGAAACCTGGGCGTATGGGCAGTTGCCTGAAACGTCCTTCACTTCTACATATTCTTTTCATACTATGGAAATATGGAACACAAATTCTTTTGAGACCTCTTTAAATCTTCTACCATACTCATAATCAGATCTGACCTTCTTTCTGAAGCTCTCTCCATCTCATTATGGGATCCAGTGACATTTTAGAGGTGAGGAGCATGCCAAATTAAATGTCTAACATTTAGACAGGATGAGCTGTCTTTTGAAATGCTACAGCACAAATTATTATCAGATGGGAACAAGTTTGATGAGGAAAAGGAGAAATTCATGTGCTCAACCCAATCAACAAGGTAGTGTTATGTTTTATTTGTCATGTAACAAATCACTTCTTCAGTATTGGGTTACCTGACATGTGTGAGTTCAGGGTGTGGATCATCAGCGGGTGATGGACCGGTCTCATGTACTGGGACTGGCCGGCCATGTGATTAACGTGCTCCATGGGTGCAGTGTGGTGAAGAACGCTGATCTAACGAAGCAGGAACAAAGAGCCATTATTCTCAAAGATGTGGCCAAAGAAAGGCACACAGTATAATGTACAGAAAAGAGAAAAAAGAAACTATTTATGAATAGCCCAAAACCTGCCTCCAGGTTGAACTCGTTGCTGGTGTAACGTCCATTGAGTTCGGAGCAGGTAAGTCTGAACCTTCTCTCCGTCAGAGAGGCAGGTCTCCAGTTCCTGTAGCGTAGCTGTCTCAGGACCTGCTCATAGTGGGCCATGGAGTCCACACCTGTGGGCAGAAACACCCACTGCCAGAAACTACCCTACATTTATGTCCAATTCAAAATCTGGAGGACACTTAAATAGATTTTATAGACTGCCTCTGATGTCTAATGCAGACTGTAGCGACTGAGTTGCGCAAGCTGAACAATAATGACACTGAAAAACGAAAAATGTGGATAAATCAGAGCCAGTGTGGGGTGGTGTTAAGTAATACCACGGTCACATGCTCTACAAAAAACATGCAGCTCTCATAAAAATGCTAATTGTTTATTCAGATGATGCAATTATGTAAGAATATTAATCGTTGTAAATTTGTACACATTGTCAGTTCAGTCACTGAGATTTGTGGAAAACAGATGTTTTTTTCTGATTTAAAACAGATGTTTTTTTTTTTTCTCCAGATTTTTATATTAAGATTTCTGACAGATATGGTATGGTTGAGGTTTTATGAGTGATGTCAAATTGAGCTACCATATATTGATATTCCAGAGGTGGAGTTGGTGGCGTCGAGGTGTTTTCCCAGTAAAGCGCTGTGCTGAATCTCCAGGCTCTCGCTCTCTGGTTCCAGTTCGTCTCCGATTACAAGCACATCACAGTAGTCCAGGTTATGCATCACCTCCATCACCCCTGGCCGACGGTCTGCACACATAGCCACAAAGTTATTTAACATACGAGTAGGAAAAAAAAAAGGTTTGCAATGACAAGGTCTGGAATTATGAGTAAGATGTCAGATATACAGTATATACTGTATATATATATATATATATATATATATATATATATATATATATATATATATATATATATATATATATATATATATATATATATATATATATATATATATATGTTTTCAAATGTCCTGTTGAAGCTGAGAGGTGTGTCCACTCACATCCACCAAAGCTGTCGCCCTTCATCACCGTGCTGGTGATCCGAAGCTCTTTGAAGGGCGCCACGCCCAGCGGGCTGCGGAGGTCGCTGGCGGGTCTGACAAGCTGCTTGGATCCTGAAATGGTGATTCTGGGTTCACTGGGTGGCAGCACCATGACCACCGCCTTGATGTCCGGGATGGAGACACATGTGTCCTCTCCAAAACACCTGACCGATGGACAGAGGACGTGTTACAGCAGCACGGCTTATATGTCTTCACCTAAAGCCTTAACTAAAAGACTCCTATGGAGCCGATAACGTGCTCGATACTGGGCACACGTCTTTGCCTTGTCATGTTCTAATAGAGAATACAAAGCAGAAAACATCTATTTCTAAAACAATACATGTTTTTTTTAAGATTATTCCTTCACCATCTAAAATACAGCAATGTATTATTATCAAGATTTTAAGTCAACAACACAAAATAGAACAAAGGTTTTGAGTAGAAGGAAAATCATGCATGGCTTTAAATTATTCACAAATAAAAAAAAACAGAAATGCAGTCCAAACTCTGCAGAACTACCTTTGTCTCCTGTTACTGTAAGAGCTTTGGGGTATGTTTTGATCAACCTTTACCCATTTTTACTGGCTCAATAGTTTAAGCTTGAATAGACAGAGAAGCTGTAAACATATATTTTATAATTCTAATAATTGATTCTTAACTGGATTTAGATCTGCAATTTGACTGGGATCATTCTATGAGATTTTGTTTTCAGATAAAACACTTATTGGGAAAGTCACATGCAAATTACTTTCTACTTCTCTTTTAACATTTCTAAATGAAAATTTGCAACACCAGGTAATACCAGATAATGACTGGTTTGCTACTTTAAAACATTTTCTCTATAAATTTAATTCACATGTGTGGAGATGCTAAATCATGTTAAAAAAAGCTTTATTTTCACCTCTTCGACATATTTCTTCTGTAGATGAGACAATTTATTCTTTTATGGCAGCTTATACACAGTTTCTCCCTTCTATCATCTTGGTTGTGATATCCAACTATAGATTCTCAATTTTCCTTCAAATAGACTATTTCTTAAGGCATTATTTAAAAGTCTATTAAATTTGTATGAAACATGCTTTTTTGATCGGTAAGCTGTTTTTTTTTTTTATCATGCTGATGAAATACTCCTCGATATTACAAGTTGTTTTTTTTCTAACCAGCTCTCTATCGTTACGGCTGGTGAGTCTGATCTGCAGAATGCTAGACGGGATCTTTCTGTCTCAGTCTCAAGACTTTTGCAGCTTCAAGCAAGTTTTTAATCCCAGAAGTTTGATGGATACAGCTCAGTCTGATTTGCATTTTGGTGTGAGAATCTTCCCTGCCAATTTTGAAGGACAACATCCCCCCCCAGCATGATGCTGCTACCACAATGTTCCCCAGTGGGAATTGTGTGCCCAGTGCAGAACATCTGGATTTAAACTGAAATTCTACTGTACACAAGTGACTTTTGCTTACTAATGAGGTGACGTTTTAAATCTGATTTGTACAAAAAGAAAATCTTAAAACCCATGTTAAAGTATGATTTTACTTCATAATTATGTCCTTCAATAAATCTCAATAAAACACATTTTAAACAACAGAGGCTTGTGTTTGTAAGCTCATAAAGTTTAAATATATTTCAAGGGGCAGAATTACAAACATTATGTGTCTTCTATTAAATCTTCTCTGTATGATAAAATGTTTTAACGGAATGTTTTAAGGTATTAACGGAAAATAAATTGTCAGTGATGGTTGATATTTTTGGGTTTAAATTAATAAAATTCATTTTATTCTACTGTTGCTCCCGGATCTTGATTTTGAGTTAGATTCCACTATAAAGACCAGCATAGGATTTGTGCTGAAAATGAACAGGAACTGTTCGTGTCTGTTTTCAAATGTAAAAAAAAACAAAAGTTAGATTTCCTTTATACAGTTTGCTTTTTACATTTCACCCAGCAGCACGATATTAATCATTTTTGCTGGGTCATGTGGAACTAGTCCATGAACTCTATATGCCAGAAAAGCCCAGTGAGGATAGACAGAGGTAAGACTGCAAAATTAAAAAGAAAAGAATGCAGCAGCGTAGCGCAAAAAATGAGACCTCATATTTCAGCAACAAAACATAGATTTCCATCGATTACACTATATTCTTGTATGTTACATGTTTCTGAAAACTGATGCCATTTGTCAAAGCCTCAGGCTATATGGGCCATGTCCGTAAAACCTGTGATTTCTGACAGCTGTAGTTGTAAAAACTGCTGAAACAAGTGTCACTGTTTGGAAACAAAACAGCACTATCAGGCGTTAAAAAAATAAAAATCCACACTTTTCCTTAATCACAGGCTGCAGACTGGACATGTCTGCAGAGAGCACATGGAGAACTCTGCCAGCTTTATCTCGACAGAGGCGAGTCAGCGTTGCACAGTCAGACAACTTCGATTGTTGTTCCACGTGCTCGTCTCACTTTATCAAACAAAGTGTGTCTGAGCTGACCCTGACCTGCGTTTAGAAAAAGAGCAGCATGGTGTAAAGGCAAGAGAAGAACAGAAACACTCTGATACCAAACCCCCCGATGCGTTATGGATTAAAGTGGGCTCTAAATATAAGATAAAAGACAAACTAGTTGCACAACAACTAGTTAGTCTCAAAGTAGCATACAGTAACACTTTTCAGTTTAAGAAATTGAGGTAGTGCCATTTTTAACTCAATCAAAATGGAACTGAATAAACCTCAGGCAGTAAGTCATTACTCTGGATGGATTAATGTAGTTTAATAGGTGTGACACTCATTACATCTGCAACTAACAGCCAAGAAATGTTGCTATTTTATATATTGGGGGGGGTCCAAATGCTAAAGATCTCAAGAAAATGTGGCAGCTTGTGCAAACTGAAAAGGAGAGGCAGACTGAGAGACTGACCTCGTCATCCTGTAGATCTGCTAGATTGAAGATCAGTTGAGTTCAAACCAAATTTAAAAGAGCACAAACAGATGGATAACAACAACAAACAAGAGCAAGGACAAGGAGAGTTTATACTCTGTGCAAACACCATCAGGTTTTATTTCCTGGATGTACATCTGCTTTTCTTTCATGGTTTAATTGATTTTACACTAATGGTTCGTTTTTGCCCATCTCACTGAGTGTTCAATGGCTTGAAGACAAAGTCAAACCCAACAGATCAGCCAGGCTTTCGTACCTCCTTCACACTTTGTTACGTACTCGGCATTTCACAAACAGGGAGTCTTCACCAGAGGTATCTCCCAGTTGTGTCAGAATTTAGTCCTTGTGCTCGAAGTGAATCCTAATTTTGCACTTTATTGCTCGAACGACGGTGGAAACTATCGACAAATTTATGACCAATTTAATGGGGATACTGTTGGCAGCTGTACTGTTCATTGAACAGGATTGGATGTGTTGTGTATATGTATCATGATTTCTTTCAGGAGACTGTAGAAAGTCCAGATGCTGTAGGCTGCATAACAATAAATTGGTTGTGTAAATGCATTTTTGGAAAGTGTAAAATGTATAATTGCAACATTGAGGACAAATTATCTGAATATTTAAGATGTTGGAAGTATTTAAACTCTACATCCTAGACTGAAATGTATTTTTTATTATGAGTCGATTGGGGAAAGCATCTAATCAACATTGGTTTCTTCCAACTCCTTTACAAGCTGAATATGAAAGTTTTATTTTCATGTTTCATTACTACTTTTCATTTAAGCTTAAATAGTCAAAAGTAACCCCCACAGACTCAAGAGAAGCAGCTTTGTGGTTCATTGTTCTCATTTGCTTGTGCATCAGATTTAGGGCCGTACCAGAAACAGGCAAGTACAGAAGTTCTGGCTCAAGATTTTTGCATTTGAGAAAAAAATTTGAGTAATTATGCTAAAAGTTTTAACACATTACAACCTACTGTATGTAAGTAGTTAATCAAAATAAAAGTATTACACCCTTATAGTTACATAAATGGTGTAAAAATTTCAAGATTAGAGTTTAAAAACCTTAAAATATTACTTTGACTTGAGGAATTTCTCCCTTTTGACTTCAAGGATTTCTAAAGGCGCAAGTTTGCAATTTCAAATCTAGTTAAGAGTTAAAAACAGGAACTTTAGATGACTATAAACTAGGGTAAAAATTAGAAAACTGTCTTGACTGACAAATGTTTCCATACCATAAACATACTTTTTGCTTCACCAGACAGCTGAGGGCAGAAGGGCATCATTTTAAATGTTACAATTAAGGCAGAAAATATGTGCAGATGAATTTTAACTAAAATTACTGATCTTTCAAGAAGCAAGCAACCCAAAGCTCTCTCAACGAAGCTCAATCCCAAAGGTCTGGGGTAAAATCAAAAGTGTTTAAAGGCTGTTTTTAAGGTGCAGTTCTACCCCAGGAGTCTGTTTTACACTGGAAGTTGCAGAGGAAATAAGCCAAATGGCATTAATCTAGCAACAACAATATGCTAGGTGCTTCAATAGCTGAGGTTATTACTATTGCTGCAGTGGTAAAATATACCAGAACTCATTGTGATGATGTGAAAAAAATCCCTACAGTTTTATTTCTCAGCTACAGCAACAACGTTCAGAGTCATGACAATAAACAAAACAATTCTTATTTGAGTGGCTATTTCATTTTACGTGTGTAAACTTTGATATGCAATATAAAGATGAATAAATCCACTAGAATAGGTTTAGATGATTTCATGTTTAAGACGTATTACTTCACTTTTACACACATCTTGTCTAAACATTTGGAACAGCCTCGAAACGCAAATGATGAAGACATCAGGTTGATTGTGGATTATCTGGGAACCTGTAGTCCAACATCCCAGTTTAAAGAAGCAGATATTTAGGACAATGCAGTTATGGAAAATAGATAAGGTAATGTTCAAATTGTGCTTCATCTTACAAATAAAGTAAGAAATGCATCCAATAAGTAACTGAGGACTCACTGTACAGATGTGGAGATGTGCAGCCGTCTGAGGCCTGGTGTGGGGAACTGCCGAGAGTTGATGTAAGAGACTTTGGTCATGGCTGTGTTGATGCTGTCCACATCCCCTCCTTCCACCACCAGAACTGACTGGGCCGGGTTGAAGTGAAACTGGACACACAAAGACAACTTTAAAATCTAACCTCCCATCGGGTTTATGCAACTAATGTCCCTGATCTTTAAACAGAAGTATTTGTAATGGACTGCATTTATCTTCAAATCTATTCCAGATTAGCTTCAACATGAGCCTTCACTGATTACATGTGACAGTGTAATAGTTCTGTAACAGAAAGGAGGTGATGAGTGTTCCCTACACCACTAAACGGAGGATGAAGTGTCTTGTGAAAATGCGACTGTGTCTTTGTATTTTCATGCACCTTTATGTCCTTAGCTAGGCTTTCGAGGGAGTTAATGTCAAGGCCTTCTTTGCAGGCCTGCAAGCAGGAGATAACCTTCTGGGTTTCAATGCGGCCTGGTCGGATCGTCAGACCTGAGAGGCTGCCGTGGAAATACTGGGTGAACCTCGGCGTTGCCACCTCGCCACCTGAAGGGAAACCGAGACAATAAGGTGTGTTGAAAAAAAAAACTGGAAGAAAAAGGGAGAAAGAAACAATGTTAGAAGTAATGCTAAAAGGGCAATTCTAGTAATAGACCGGTAAGAAACTAAATGATAAAATATTGTTACCACATTCAAACTTAAACACGAAAAGCAATTTCTTCAAATTTAACATGAGCCAGGCGTGCTGTGGTGGAGTAGGGGATGGCGTGACCCACGTTTTGGGGCCTTGGGTCCTCGGCGCAGCTTCCCGGGTCCGATGATATTTGCCGCATGTCTTCCCCCTTGCTTGTCAGCCTACTTTCATATAAGGGACACTAGAGCCCACAAAAGACCCCCTGGAGGGGTAAAAAAGTAAAATAAAATTTAACATGAGCCAGAAATACTGTTCATCTATAAACTTTGAATGTGAAAAATGTATGCACAGGCTGAAATCTTCACTTAAAGTAAGTTAGTGTATGTATTTTTGTATCAGTAATTATATTTATACAACATGTATAAACTGCATAATTGCATAATAGCTGAATAACTCAATAGCAATCATAAGTATCAGAAAAGTAGATACTGGGATGACACATTTATGACTAGATCTGTTGTCAGATTGTCATCTGTAGAGTCACCATCTAAATAGAAACCCAACATGTAGACATGTTACAATTATTATGATCTGAATTAGAAGAGCGTCTCCCTTTTGCATTCACTTTTTAAATAGTGAAGATTTTTACTTGGATTTACCTGATAGATAAAATTATTTGATTAATCTACAAAATACATACCAAAACAATAAAAACAGTCCAGGAAAATGCTTTCAAATTAACACAGTAAAAAAAAAAACAACAACTCCCTATTGAATGGAAACAATTTATTCACACACTAGAATATTTTATGACTTACAACTTCCTCCTTTAAATGAGCTTCTCTGCATTTTCTAACACTTATTTAAAATATTACCAGCAAGTTGCAAAAGCACTGGATTTTAAAATGGTGCTGCCTGGCAGTAGTTGCTGGGTATTTAATAAAGAAGATTTTATTGGTGGTCTGCTCAGTGTGAATCCCACCTTCCCCCAGTTGTCTGAGCCTCACGCTTCTCTACAAAATAATCACATCCTATTTTTATACGTGTGGTTTTCTCAACACTCTTGTAGGCTGTCCAAATTTTTTTGTTATTCTGGAACAGAACAAGGTTTAAAGTCACTTCCTTCTGCAAACTTCTCCTTGAACAACACCTGTTCTGCAGAGAACACCCTGGGGAAATGTAGACAGATACCACGGATACTGTCATGAGCAGCTAACCTGTATTTAGCTGGAGGCCTCGCTTCTCCCTCAGCTCGGTCAGGGGGAAACATACAGGAGTGTGTGCACATGTGGAGCTGTGTGAGTTGATCCTATCACAGAAACACTGCCCTGAGCAAGTTGGACAGCAGCTTCCCCTCCAAGCTTATGTCCTTCTCCTTAGACTCTTACAAGGCACAGAATCGCTTTTGACGCAAGTCCTGAAAGCAGCAACTGTAACCACAATGTCCAACTTATTTACAGTATTTCCTAAAATGCCAGAAAAATATTGGCAAAAGCATAAAAAGAAAAAAAAAAATCCAACTCAACCATTTTCTTATACAACATTAAATTTAACTGCTATGTTGGATCAGTTAATCCTTTAACCATGAGATTTTGTCAATAGTTTTTGCAATGTCAAAACACTATTTTATACCCTGGGATCCCAAAGATCTTGATTTATACTGATGCCTGGAGAGAAGCATAAAGCGTCCTTCAGGATGGATATATTATCAGTAAAGTCAGGGGACTGTAGTGGTCAGTGAATGTTTTATATCCTCCCTGAACAACAATTTAACATTTTGTCTGAAAAAAACCAAACAGATTTTACCTGATTCAAGTAAGTGAATAGCCTCAGTGTTGATACTTGACTGCGGTCATGAAGTGATAATGTTCCACTCATTTGTGCCATTACCAAATAAATTCGGCTTGACATGGATCAAACAAGGCAAAGTGCTTCATTAGGCCTTCCGATCTTTGTACAGTGTTTATTTTTTATGCACATACACTAACATATTGCATTATTTGGTTTCTATGCATGTGAAAATACTCACAACTTCATTATTAACATTTCAGGAGTTCAACTTTTGATCTTTTTTTTAGCTCTCTATCCATAATAAAGTTGACGGTTCATTCTGTTTCCGATATTGTTTGAAAAGTTTGAAGGTTTTTATTTCAAGGAGCAATCTTTTCCATAATTAGGAGCTTTCTTCCTTTATTTAGAGAGTGACGAGCAGCACACTCTATCAGCTAAGGTTAATTAACTTGTTGCCATCTGTCATCAAGAAACATATTAATCACAGCAGCATACGTTTCCAACAGAAAGCTTTATTTGTCTGAAATAAATTCAGATGGTGACTTTTTAAAAATATAGCATTGTACAGTTCTCATAAAGAATAGGTACTAGAGTGATGTACACAGTTAATCTGTGTTATTTGTTATTTGAAGGTTTTATTTAATTTTTTTTGTGGAGTTACAGTATTTAAATATGTTTTTTGGGTAAACTTTAGAAAAGTAGTAATCAACAGAAGTCTAAAAGCAGTAGTATTATGTATAAGTACAACTGTTGCCTTCAGTTTTTCTTGATATAAAATGCTATATATATATATATATATATATATATATATATATATATATATATATATATATATATATATATATATATATATATATATACTGTATGTATACAGTATATATATACAGTACATATATAATGAAATTGGGCCTGTGTCTCTTTAAGAAGCTCCTGCTTTTTCTTACACTCCACCTGTCATCACAACAATGCTCCTCCATTATGCTGTTTACAGACATTCTTAGGAGAGTTGCACTGAGAAGTAGTTTGTATAAGTTCAGCACCACCAGGTGTTTGCCAATTGCTGCTGCCACTAGTCTTAAGGAGCTGATTGGGGAAGGGGAGAGGTGCTCTGTGAGGTGGGAGCTCAGCTGGAGACTGCAGCTCCGAGGAATAGCTGCCTGTGGAAGGCAGCGCTTGGTTCCTCCAAGTGCTTTACAAACCCGAATGGTTGCCACGGGAGATTCAAGGAATTTTTAAACATGCATGAAAAAATAAACGCAAAGTTCTCCTCTTTTGCTACATTAGGAAAAATATTAAAATACAGCACAACCAGAAGTACAAAGTTAATTTACGTTGTCTATGTTGATGCTGAGACTCTTACAGTCCTCTGTAAAATGTTTTTCTATATTAATTAAACAAGCTGCCTCAAATTTATCTGAAGTGGATTCTGGTTATTGCATTTTTCTAGTTTGTTCACTCAGATGAAACATGGTGAGTATTGTGAATCACAGATGATGAACTGGTGAAGGCTGGGACACAGTGAGAAATCATGTAACATCTTTGCCAATCATCTCCCTTCCTTTGCATCTATGCAGTTAAAATGTTCTCTCTCTTCCAGATTGCCAAGACACCAATAAAAAGATTTCATGGAGAAAACATATTCACGTGTCAATAACTGGATGGTCACAAGGTTCCCTGTCTACCTGGGACTTATTAGTGTAAATATTCAGGAGATAAGTGTTGGGAAGTCATTTTCACCGCTAAGACATTACAATGGTCCTAAAATGTGCTAAATGCCCCATTTTCCTGAAGCCAGACACTAGCTAAGCTAAAGGTAGAATATGAAGCCAACGTCGGCGCTGGGCTGCAACACTCCCAATCATAGCTTTTCACTAGTCATGCAGCCGACCGTAGCACACAGCCAGCGCTCATACAACAATTAATATTGCTATTCACGGTGATCTGGACGTAATGAAGATTGTTTAAAATACTAAATCATCAACTTCTTTCTTTGTCTGTTTAGCTGTCGTTTTGTAAATCTGTCATCTTAGTATTCCAAAATACTAAATTAGACCCATCACTGCAGATACCCATCAGTAAACTGAGAATCAATTATCCAAAAGGTTATTGATTGAAACATTACTTTCTCAAAATAATCTTCCATTTTAACTTCTTTTTGCAGTGTGAATTGGTTTGGATCAAATGTGTCTGTTCTGGGATTGAGATATCCTAATTGAATCAGGATGTCTCCGTCTTTTTCAGACTTGCAGTTTTTCACCTGTAGAATTCAGTCAGCATAAAAGCATACTTTTCAATAATAAATAAAAAGTAGTCAGTGTTTTACCTTTGTAACAGCTGGTCTATTCTAAGTCAAACACTGCTGGGATGTGCAGCCACAAGCGTCCAGAAGAGGAGGTGAGCCTATCTATAAATAATTATAGATAGAGTCAGTCCCTCTGTACTGAACTGGGCAGGATTATAACTGAATCCAATACAACAGATTTGATTGTATTTGACTGGAGCATCTTTACTTTTTCTTCAAAGACACCAATGTTGTTGGAGACTGACATTTTATGAAGTAAATTGAAATGGATTATTGATTGCAGCGCTGCACCGGCTGCTCTTTTCTGCTGCTGTACCATGTATAAAGAATGCCATGTTGTACTTTATTTAATGTAATGACATTTTTCACTTCCTGTATGTAATGGCTTCACTCTTTTCCTTCATGCTTGTCCTCTACTTTATTATCTAATCACCATGAATGTGAACATCCTTCGGCAAGTTAAATCGCTAAATGTACACATATTTGCTATTCAAGCTCGATAAAAAGTCGACTACCTTAATCCAATAAAAAAAAGAAGCTTGGAATCTGTAGCGTTTAAACCCTTTTCTTGTTAACCTTGTAAAGCAACCACAGACAACTTATTTGGCTCAGAAGGCAGTGAAAGTAAAGTCTGAATTTCTGTTTTAATTCCACATTTTGTTGATTGCGAGGAAAAGAGGATGGAGGAACGAGAGACTCTGAAAGGCAATCTTGCTTGCTAATGGCCTGCAAAGTTATCAGTTGCGGCTTAGTGAAGCTTAAAGCGGCTTCATTGGGATGTAATAGCTGGAAAACTTGTCCCCCATTCACTCTTGCTAATCCTTCCTTCAGGGCTTTCTCTCACAATCAAAGATTCATAGAAAGAGGCAGCTCGAGAGGGCTGGATGAGGCAATGAAGCAAAAATGATGACGACAGAGAAAATTGCAATCAGGCGCAGAATGAAAGAACATTTAAACACCAGCCGAAATGACATTAGGATTGAAGCGTTGGAGGACGCTCACGAGTCTCGAGTGTTATTTAGACAAGCTGCCGAACAGATCTCTCCTGCGCCGTTCTGCCCTGTGAAGCACTTTTGTGCAATTTTTCAAGTAATAAACATGGCAGCATTCATCCCACTACGCAATCACTACTTACTTTAATTTCCCGTCGGTGAAAATGACATGCAGAATCTGCTGCTGATATTCACCCCGCTTCAAAGAGGAAACATTCGTAGCCTCGGGGTATGAAATCTTAATCCCCTAATGCATTCTAACAGAGGCTCTCCTGCTTTCTCACTCTTTCTTACTGTTTGGGATTCAAATGTAACTTCCAACATCTCGAATTCAAAAGCCGTCGCTGCTTACCATATAATTTGTGTGTCACCAGTTTCAGAGTAATTCTAGCTCCAAAAAAAGATGTACAAAATGTGACAAACTAATAAAACCTGCAGCTCATTGGTTAATTATAGGGTCATTTGGCTTTTAATTTCACACTGCTTTTAATTGTTAGCAAATAGTATTTATTAAAGAAGTTGAATTAGACATTCAACAAATTTCAGTCCTCATATCTAAAATCGTTAGTGAATATGACTATCTGACCAATCACAGCCAGACATCAGCAATTCAAAACCACAAAACCGTAAGCAGGAACTGTCATGTTGAGCATCAGTAAAATGTTCTCTAGCAGCAGAGTCTCAATAAAGTGTGTCCTGATTTTATGCTCACTGATACATTAGTTTAAGCTTTCTTCAACAGCTCATATTTTGCACCTACAAACCATTTCCTACCCACTAACCTAAAGTACTGTTTCTCAATTACTCTGAAAAATCTTTTCAGGTATTTTTATGAACTATGGATATAAATAACTATCATAATTTTCTAACACAAGTAAGTCTACTAAAGCAGCATTTGTATACATGCACAGTGGTAACATTAATTGCATTTTTTTCCACTGTGAATGTGTGGTAAAGCAGTTTTAACGCTCATAAACAATTTAGGACTTTCCTGCCAGGAGTCTCGATGACTAATATTTGTAGAAATATTACACACAACCAGAAGAACATACCATCAACAAAACTTTAAAAGATACAAGCTGACAATTGTATTTCAATTTATGGTCTAAAATTATGGAGCAAGTTAAATGAAGAGTTAAAACAAAATCAAAATGTAGTACAATTTAAAAGGAAATATAAGGAGGTCATTTTCACAGGATATAGAAATAAGTTAGCACAAATGTGTATATTTGAGGCATATGAGTGTGTGTGGGCATGGTTGTATGTCAACCCAGATAAAATGTAAAATTAATTAACATATGTTTATTTATTTTTATTTAATAATGAGGGTCCATCTGAAAATATGGATCAATTCCTTGTTCATGTGTGTGATTTTATACTTCTATCATGTTTGAAATACCATCCATCCATCCATCCATCCATCCATCCATCCATCCATCCATCCATCCATCCATCGCCTCTTAGCAAATTATTTTGGATGAAAGACGGTGTTGCTTAAGTAAAAAATCTGATTTCTCTGTTTTTTAACTCTTATTTTATTTTACAATATTTGAATGTTGTTGGTGCAAATAAAACGCTATAAAGTAACTAAATGACAAATAGGATTGTGAATAAAGGAATAAGGATGTTTCTTTTGCATTGAAATGGAAAATATTCTGATATTCTGTGTGATAAAAAAGAAGCCCAGCACGGCCTTGAGATGAAATACGCTGCTGCATATTAAACATCTGACAGAGCAGTAAACACCTGTCAGCAGCTCTGACAACATGCTGTAGCAGCCGTTCTCCCACCGATTTCACCTTCTTTAATGCATAAAGCTCCATGTTACATAAAAAAACCTGTACACATACATACATTCATCCATAAATACATACATACTGACCTTGCCAGCAGGCACCCACAGTCAGCTGGGTATCAATCTTTGAGGAATGAATCGGCCAATCATCCGTCACCAGGTACGGCTCATAAGTCACGCCATCGACGAAGAGCGTCACTGCCGGAAACTCCACGTTGATCACGTAGTAGTGCCACTCCTTATCACAGATCTGGAAAGCAGGGAGAAGCATTGTATTGAGACTGTCTTTCCGGTTCCCACATATTACAAAGCAAATCAAGCCTAATCTTCACATGCATGACAAAAGGACAGCTTCAAAAAGCTCTTCTGGGAATACCTTTTCATTTTTTGGTAAGAATGCAAGATTATTTCAATCCACTGTTTGGAAGGAGCATCTTACCTTCTGTAACTAAGATGCAACAAAGCCTTTGCCTCTTCCCTGGATCATTTGCTCCATGTCATTAGACAACTAATGAGGTTTTCAACTAATGAGGTGTTCATTAAAGGCACTGAGCGAGAAAAGCGTGGCAGCTCCAGCCAGACACTTTTAACAAAAGGTGGAAGCATTCTTTGAATTTTTAGGGAAATCCCAATAAGGATGCCTTTTTCTTCCACTCACATTCCCTTTTCACATTATAAATGCCCTAACCCTTTTTATATTTGCATAGAGCAAATATTATGGGAAAATACACCATAAATAATTGACATCTTTACTTAAAAGATGTCAACTATGAACAAATATGTCAATATGGACATAAATATCTGAAGGATTTCCAACACCTTTTTAAATATTTTTCTATATTACATGCAGTTGTGCAAGTCCCTCCTGTCTCACTCCAACTAATTAAAATGGAAGTAAATATCAGATTTTTTGCATCAGAAAGCAGGTAATATAGTCTCCCAACTCAACCGCAACGAAGGTAAACTACTCCAGTACACAGAAGCATGCAAGTAGAAGCAAACTTGTTCAGGGGACGACTCTTTCTGATGCCGCCCTGGGAAACCGCCCATATAGCCCATATCAAAAACCGCCACTGTATGCGCATTTCAAAACATATTTTACTGTCTCAAACCAAGCATGTCTGAAGATTCTCAGTTTACCAGGTTTTTGTATTCAGGAAGATTTCAAGGAAGTCATTTTGTTTTGAACGTTAATTTAAAATGTCCCTTGCACCTACAAGGCAAATTGTGCGATGAGGCGGCAGTCGCTTGTCTTCATCCAGCCAGATAACCGTCGTAATTCGTACACGTAGCTGTGCAGAGACGCAACGCAACAAAGTTGAACAATTTTCAGCTTTTGTTGCTCCATAGAACAGAGACATTTAGGTCAAAATAGAAAATAGTAGTCTGATTATTATGCGTTATGTAATATAAAAAAATTCAGATTAATCGCATGCTCTAACTTGTTAATGTTGACAGTCTTATGTATTGCACAAAAATACAATACAAAAGCACAAGCAAAGTGTACCTCACAGTACCCAAACTTTTCCTCACATATTCAAGAAACCTCAACACTTTTAATCGACAAAGTTAGCAACAAACAAAAACAGAAAGTTGCGCGCAGAAGCTTTTACTATCTCGTTCGGAAGCCTTCTGCAGATCAGCACCTGATTTTCCCACTCTCAGATACGTGGGTTGCTTTTGTTTGTCTCTTCAGATTCCACTCCACTTCTGTTGTGTGAAGCACGTCTTGACATGCCTGAGCGGGGGCCTCGGGGATGTTGCTGATAAGCTGCGCCTCGACCCTTTTTGATGCTGATTCTGTTGCTTTTGTTTGAGAAGTTAAGATTCCACTGAGTTGATTTTAGCTCTGCACTGCAGCCAAGCCTAATTACTGTTCATGCAGTTAAACGATTATCTGATCAAGCTGTGTAATCTGAACAATGTGGTTTTGTTGTTCAATGAAGCCACAGAAGCATTTGATCATTTTTAAGTCATAATTACAACCTGGATGCTTACACAAAGCGGAAAACTAATGATGACAGAACATAAATCAAGGATGTGCTTATAGATGCTTCATGTTAAACTGATAAGCAGAAGGAAAATTATAAGGTACTCATAAACAGTGTGCAAACATTGATACCATGAAACAGCTGGTGAAGTCTGAATGTTTTAAACGATATAATGGATATCATCTCTACAGCCACAGCAGGTGCAGAAGAGATAAAAGACCTGAAGAAGAAAACATGTTGTGCTTTATGTTATCATTTTTAATTAACAGAGAGACGATCTGATCAGGCATTCATTAAACGATAAGAACAACATCTAGAGTGGAGGAATCACTTCAGAATCCCACTTACTGATTCAACTGGAATCAACAAAGACCTGGCTGAAAATAAAATGATTCTAAAATAACTACATGTGGCATGCACAACTTTAATAATATCTGTACAGACCACATTAACTATGTTAGAATAAATGTAGGAATATTTCAGAATAGAAAAGAAACAGCCGTGCACGATTACATTCTAGTAATTTCCGCTCAGCAAGTTAATTTATTTTAAAAAGTGTCTTTGACTCATGTTGTGCAGAGCTGGCTGTGCGCCTGCTCTCCATTCTGAGCAATACTGGCAGATATCCTTTGCAAAGTTAATTTATTTGGAATCTATTTACTAAACTCAGCATGCGTAGCTTTACATGGAGCATTTTTACAATCACACGACTCGTATTCTGTATATTAAACAGAAAAAAATCCCCAGATTTTCCCCACGTCTAAAAGCAGACAGGTTCAGCTTTACACTCAGTTATATCCCTGTTTGTTCTTTGTTTTTGTTTAGTAAGTAGCACACTAATTATCCTAAATACAATGTAGATAAACTGTTTCAATCAGCAGAACTTAAGCAAATGTCAGAAACGTAAGTTGTTGTTTTTGGTGAAGTTGTTAATAAAAGAAAAACCAAAATTTGGTGTAAATCAGAAGACAGTCTGCATTTTACCTTCCATTTGCTCTACTACTCTGCGCTGTTTTTTAATGACAGCATTTGGCGACTCCAGTGACTGATTAATGCATCAAAAAGTTGTTGGAAGGCAGTAGATTGGTAATTCAACCAAGGTCCATGTTTAATCTGAAGTCTTTTGCATCAAGTTCAAGTTACGTTTCTCGTCTGCAATGGGGGTAATTCTTATGTAGTCTACAAAAACCACTGCATTAGTGTAGGATTTTCTAGCCATCAAAGGCAAATTCTTAAATGGGCATTTAGTCTTAAATTAAAGGCTAAATATCCTTTAAATGAAGAACTTTGCAGCTTTCTAGAAGTTTGTTCAAAATTAGAGGAGCACTGAATTCTGCTTCTCCGTGTTTGTTTCTGACTTTGGATACGCAGAGCAGACTTGATGAACGACAAGAGATCTTTAGTGTGTTTTGGTGCTAAGTCAATTAATGGTGTAAAAACTAACAATAGCATTTCAAAGTCTATTCTCTGAGTTACATGGAGCCAGTGTAGGAAGTTTAATACTGGAGTGATGAGATGTATTTCTGTAGTTTTAGTGAGAATGGGAGCAGCAGCTTTGGAAAACCAAATTAGAGAGTTTAAATCTACAAGCACCCCGACTTCAATATCTAATATAGTTGTAACAAATATAAAGGGAAGTGAAAATTTTATGAAACCACAATTAACTCTTCAAAAGCTTGTACCTCATTAACACTGTGCAACACATTCCTTACTCTTACTTTATCGAGGTTAGACTATATATGATGAAATTTAACCTAAAAGAGAATGAAACTAGACATACTGTAGATGCATTATTAGATAAAGAATAAAGCAAAAAGAAACTTACAAAAATTATGTGAATCAAAACAGAAAATAACAATGCATTAGTAAAAAACCTAGAATTGACAGAAGCTACTGCTTCTCTTTGTAGGAATCAAAGGTGGACCTCAAAGTATCTGTATTTACAGTACAGGGCTCAGTCTGGCACATACATATTTCCTGCAGCCTTATTGGTAAAGTTAGACTTTCAGAAACATTCAGGGAAAACCTTGAATAAGTTCTGTTGGTGGGAAAATCTGGCAGCACCAAAGTGATTTTCTGAGTTTGACCCCCACAGTGAAGAAGATGATTTCTGTTGTATCTATTGTGTTTTTCACTCAACTTCTTTTCTCTGGGTGTAAAAACTGAGGAAGTGGAATCCAGACAGAAACAGAGAGACAAAAACACATGCCCACAAACCCCCACACACCATTCCCCATAGTTTTTAGTGTTGCTTTTGGAACATACTCTCTGCAACTGCATTTATTGAAAATCCTTTCCAGGAAGCATCCAAACCAAATCCGACAGCTCAAAGATCTTAAATAAAACGCGAGCACTACAGCGAATCAGCTGAGTGATGGACACTAAAAGAATTGAAATTTCCATACAAATCTGCCTCAGAGTGGCTGTAGTGCTAAAAATTATCTCAGCAGATGTGATTATTGTAATTACCAGGTACTAATCTCTGGAACCACAGCAGCGCTCGGTTAGCTTAAGCTGCTGACAGACTTCAAAATATCAGAAATGACGCTGGCACAACACAGGCACGTGCGTTGGACATAGACCTCATTAGCAGATAAAATCAGCAGCTTTCTTTCTGCTGCTGAGGCACGTTTAAACACACACAGCTCGCCTGAAAACATATTAATCAGTGGGAGGTTGAAAGCATTCTTCCTCGGCATCAGTGTAACAAGACGTTGAGTGTTGAAACACTCTAATGAGCCGGTCCCAAGGCGGGTTCAAGACCTGCTTACGATGAACTCAATTATCAGAGCAGTCCCTCAAAAGAGACACAGTTACAGCGATGCCACGCCCACACAAACACATTTCAGGTGTTTTTTTTATTTATTTATTTCTTATTTATTTTTGCTTACATTTGGGCTTGATCATTTTTATTCCACAGTTCAGAAAAAAAAAAGTTTGGTAAAAGGTGAACACAGACAGAGCGGATGAATGTAAACATTGCGGCATGTCAATCTGCATTTCTAATCCTTATTTATTTACCACCACAGTTGGCAGTTCTTTTTTTATTTAATGAAATATTAATTATTTTAATGACATAATTAGTTTAATTACATCTTAAGGGTGAAAGAACTCAAACATATTGTAAATGAAGTTTAAAGAAAGTGTGTTGCATATTAAACACATTACAACTAAACACTCTTTATATATATGTTTCCTGATAATTATTAATAATTACTGACAATAGTTGAAATGGGTGAGAGAATTTGAAGGGAGACAGGAAAAGGAAGGATGTGAGAAGAAGAAACTTGTGTTTTTGGGGGTGGAAGAAGGATTTCATGAGGTTAAGGATGGAAGGAAAAGTGACGGGTCAGGAGAAGCAGGTGGAAGGATGCTCAAGGTGTCAAACAGACGAGCAGAAAGATTCTGATGGATGAGTGGAAAGAGGAAAAGATGGGATGCAGAGGGTCTGCAGAGTTGGAGGTCTGTTTGGGCCACAGGGCGCTACAGATGTTCAGACTTGAGAGCAGCATCCTTTGGCGTCTTGCTGCCTCCAGCTGCACAGTCCTCCTTTCTTTTTCTCTGCCTTTTTTTCTCTCCATAAAACACAGTGATTTATGGTGATATCTGTTCTCCCTATGAGAAAGTAGAGGCGGCTCCTCTTTTTCTCCTGCAGCTTTTCATTCGCCTTCGTTTTCAAATATTTTGCCTCGTCTTCCAACATTCCGGTCTTTTCTTTCTTCTGATTTTTCTGTCTCTTTTTTTCATCCAGATTTCTCTCCTTTCTATCTTCAAGTGTTTCATGTCTTCATCAGCCTTTGATATTTTGTGCCTCGTCTTGCTTTCTTTTATCTTTGAACAGCTTCATCTGTTCTCGGAGAACCTTTTGGAGCACTTCTGTTTTCTTGTGGTCAACAGATAATGTTTGAGTTTCTTTCTTCAGCTCTCGCTGCTGCCCCTCAAACATTTACTTGCAGCTTCCAGTTGTTCATTTTCAGAATATTCTTTTCTGCATTTAGGTCATTCTCTGCTTACTAGTTCTCATTTTTAGTTGCTTCCAGCTCCTTCAGTGTTTGTCTTTTCTTTCTCTCAGGATGAAATGCAGACTCCATCAGGTCCAAACTGCTTTTCATTGACTTGACACTCTTGGCCTCAGATTATCTGCATATTTATGCAGGAGAGTAATGATCTTTTCTTTGTAAACATCCCAAAAGTTGTTTTCCATCAGAGAAGACCTTACTGACCCGTTAGTGTGGAGTTGAAAATGGTCCTTGATGTTTTGCAGAGCTAAACTGATATCTCTCAAGTAGATTATTTTAGTTTGGTCACAAGAAGTTAATTTGGTAACGATGAACAAACTCCACGACTGTTCTGCTAAAGTTCCTCTTTTAAACTGTTACTATGACTACAGGTTTTAACACAGACGTGCCTTCGATGTTAGATGTCTGTTCAGCTTTATGACTTAAATAAATAAAAGAAAGGAAACCGTCTTCTTGGTTTATTAGAGTCACTCTACATTTCTTTACTCTTACAGCTTTTGGTTGGTTTGACATGTACAGTAGCGACAGCAGTGGGAGTTGTTACGACCTCAAGCTTTTTCAGGGACTAAGACAACCAATCAAGTTATTTATGGCTTAGATTTACACACATTATTCACATGCAAGCTTTAAGAGACTGTCAAGCTGGAATACCTATGATTAATCATGACTTATGAACAACACAATTCTATATCTTTCCAAAACCTTTCCTGGCCATAAATGGTGTTAATCACGTGACACCTTAAACAAACACAATCAGTTACAGCAACGTTATTTTTTTCTGTTAAAGTAATTTTTAAATATGCAGCATCTTTATAGCAACTAAAGGTGACATGGAAACTTGACTGCGCAACAGAATTGCGCAGTAAAATATGTAATACCGCTCCTTTAAAACGCAAGTGTTGACCTCCATCTTTGCAGTCCTCTGAATGAAATTGTCCACTGAAAAATGTACATGCTTATACATTTACGTAATACATTTCTAACCAATATGTCACACTTACATCAAACGACTCGTTGACATGGAATACACTTGTATATTATGTGTAGAAAATGGTCAGAATGTGCCGGACTATTGTTTATCTTATCCTGCTCTTTATCTAGAAAATGAGTAAAAAAAATTCAGTTCTGGCAGGAAAATTACTTGATCATTTTGAAGCTTTGTGGCAGGACTTATAACGATTGCTTTAAGTGGTTTGTCTGTAAGAGCTGTGAACACTAAAGAGTTTTTTTTTTTATCTTTTAGTGAAGGTAAGAGATGTTAAAAAAAAACCCACATTGATCCTTGTGCAACCCGATACGTAAATCATGAAAAGGACTAAACTATAAAGTAAGATCTGTAAGAACTGAAGGTAGTATGAGAAAACCTCACCTATCGTTTTAATCTATAAAGCAGCACATTGTAATCAACCAAGAAGCAGAGAGAGCATTAAAAAGACTCCTCCTAAGACATGTATTGATTGAATGTTTTAATAAGGCTGCTGTGGTGACTGGAAAGAATTTCAGAAAGATGCCTTTTCTATTAAAAAGCAGATTTTCTGCTCTTTTTTAACAAATTGTTCCCAAAAAATGGAAAGATTAGTAAGCAATAGTTGCTTGTTGTTATTTGGGTCCTTAAAAAAAGATTTGATCGCAGAATAAAACCTTTGAGCACCTCTTTCTGGCATTCAGATGATTTGTAACTTCGTTGGACATGATCAAGTATTGGCAGACTCTTACACACAGCTTTCTGATCTTTCCTCCGTTACTTTCCCTTTCTCCCCTACTAATAACCAGAAAGACTAAATCCTACTTTGCTGAGCCAGGTTTATTTGTGTTGTGTATTTCAATGCCGCACCGCTGTGGATTATTGCTGAGAATAAAGCTTCACATTTAAGTCTACTTGGGGAACTCTGCCACAAAGTGTTTTAAGACAAAATATTACATCTCAGGCCCCAATAAAAAGGAGAAATAGCACCAACAGGAGCTGGAAAATTACACAGTTTGTAGAAAGTATACTTACAGTTTAGGTTTTCAGCTTCTAGAAAAATACTTAGGCTCTACCTGCAATGGTTTAGGTCAACTAACAAGTGGAGCAGAGTTTCAAATCTTTTCTCTTTTAAGAGGGCTTATGTGACCGATGAGGCAGAGTAGATCCAAATGAAAACAAACTCCTTACTCATAGGCAGCATTTGTGAATTTTAAATCTGCTGACATAAACAGAACAACAAAGTCTTTGTGTTTGGCTGCCTGGAAGCCACTTAATAAGGTCAAGATCATTTGGATTCACTGGAGAGGGATGAAGAGGCACAGATGAAAGATGTTTATTTTAATGTTTCTTGTCATTTAGAGGACTTTCACACCATCTGAAGGGCATGTCAGTGTTGGATTGTATACAATTTGACCTAATGAATCCTGTTAATGTATGTATCATTCATTCACTAAATGGGTGTTGAATGTGTCAGCGATGAGATATCACTATAGTTCTTCATTATAATGGATTAGGTAACAAGAAATAAGATGTAGCTGATGCAAAATGCAAACAGTAAACCTTTCCCTTTAGCTCTTACTGTCAGAAGCCATTTTAATTCTTCTGATACTGAATTGATCACCCACAAAAATCTATTGTGTGTAAAAATGCAGTTTAATAATCCATT
This sequence comes from Xiphophorus maculatus, assembly GCF_002775205.1. Taxonomy (NCBI): domain Eukaryota; kingdom Metazoa; phylum Chordata; class Actinopteri; order Cyprinodontiformes; family Poeciliidae; genus Xiphophorus; species Xiphophorus maculatus. Next base: position 10,699,091 of record NC_036448.1, read on the forward strand.
CTCATTCCTCTCCCAGAATCATTTAGTTGTAACAACCTGTATTTAATTACGTATGATTAAGGATTTATTAAATATTAATACGGACTGATTAACGTGAATCTAATGAACCTTTCTTAAACAATAAACAAATAAATGATCAATTCTGCATCTGCAGGTCTCAGTTTTGATAAGAAATGAATGTTTAAGAGCTATGCTGAATAAAATCAAAATTTTATCAAGTGTTGACTCGATTGCTCTCTGAGGATTAAAGAAAGGCCTAATACAAATAAACAGGAGCCATCTGGATGTGTCAGTTTTCCCTGCATCAGTTCCTGATGCTGGGAAAACGCTAAACTACTTTTAGTTTCTAAACTACTTTTACAGTCCAGAGTCAGGCTGTTCATTCACAGAACTAAACTGGACTTTAGTACCCACTCTGCTATTTCCTAGCTCAGCTTATCCAGCCAAGGCCATTGAATGTTTGGATGGTTTCCTACTTTGGATCACTACAAAATCAAACACCGAGTCATGCTGAGCAAAAAACAAAACTTAGTAACTCAGTAAAAACTTCACATAAAAATGGACAAAAATACGGATGTATACGATTCAAAGATTTTTTTTTATACTGAAATCTGACAAGTCAGCCCGTCCTGATGAGACAGATGGCCCAATCCCTCAATCAACATCAAAAGATCCGCAGAAAGACTTGGCTCCAGGCCTGAACTCTCCAACATGTGGACCACTACTGGTCCAAAAGTACAAGCAAAGTCAGCTCCAAATTGCTCACAGCTTCATTAATGAGCCAAAGAGGTTTGGGAATTCTGCTCTGCGGAGCGATGAATAAAAACTGGGTCTTTCTCGTCTGGAGGAGGAAGAATAAAGTATGTGCAGCGAAAAGAGCACCATGACCAAACATAGCAGTTTGTGTTTTAATTGGAGAAACTGCCTGTTTGTTAACAAATTTAAATTGTTCCTGTTTGATTTGTTCATTGCAAACAGCTGCTACCCGGAGCAACTTTACAGTAAGTCAGAATAAAGGATGCGAGATGAAACAACAGATTTAAAGACCTCGAAGAAGGTTGATAGAAAACACAATGTGATGTTAAAACAATTAGGGAAGGAGCCAAAGTGCTTCAGTAAAATTAGGCAGCTCCATACATTGGTTCATATCTCAAGCGCTTAATGGAGAAGAAGGCGGGTACAGCCTGGACAGGTGACTATTTCATTCATTACAAATAAACAAAAAATAGATCTTTTTTTAAATAAATGGCAAAATTTCAACATGTGAGTTGTGAACAATTTGTTTGAATCCAGCTTTAGATGGTTGTTTTGCACTGATGGCGAGGGTCATGCAGAAACGTGCATGCTGCATACTGAAACAGTTTTCCTTTGATTCGGAAACATTGTTTTCTTGTGTTTGATGTACACCATGGTAGAAATTGCACAAGGAAAATGATGAGAACATCAGGTAGATTCCTGGTTCTGTTGCTTCCTTTTCCTTCTGTTTTTGTTTTGGATTAAAGGTTGAGAAAATATTACTTGACCTAGATTTTAGTTACGATCCTCTTTAGTTGGAATGCTCCCCATTATAGTTACTACGACGTCATTTCGTTCTGTTAGCTATCAACATTGTTTTACTGATGTCAGAGTGTGATTGCTATTTTTCCCAATTTAGCTTAAGAGAGATTATTTTAGAGAATGAATGTCTTTGCCTGAGGGCATCAGTATCTGCTCATCTTTTTCTCATCTGTCCTAGTCCATGCCCTATTGTCACATCTAATTTCCTCATTTTTTCCCCTCCTCTGATATCCCCACCTTCACATCATCACCCCCTGCCTAATTTCCTCTTATCTTATCTTTCCCTTTTAATCTTCTCTTTCCCTCTTCACATTTTTCACCTCTATCCACACCGATCCTCTCTTGTGCTGAAACAGCATTTTATGCGGGAGACAATTTGATTGTCATAGTGAAAATGAAAAGAATGACAAAAAATACATTGTCATTCAAAAGGTATACTTTTATAATGTTATTTGAATTTTATTTTGTAAATTGAATTGTATACATTTATTTCATAACTTGTTTTGCTAATCTCATGATCAAATAAAAATGACCAAAAAGCTTAAAAAGGTAAAAACAGAAAATGTGAGGAAACACAGTCTAAAACAAACAACAACAAAAACTAATTTACATTTTCTAAAATGTGATTTATGCCAGCTGCACAACAGAAAAATAAGACGAAGACTTTGACCTCTTCAGCTTAACGTCCTACAATAAATTAAATGTTTTTTTTGGTAATGTTTAGGAATCCTCTTTTGTTTTACAATCTTATTAAACCTTCTGCTTTTGCCCTTTGTCAATGTTTCACTCCCAGAGAGTGAAACGACTCAAAGAAGCATCTGCACATTATTAAAGTTCCTTTCTCCAACCAGCATGAAAAGCGTTTATGTCTCCTGCTGAAAAGAGGCTGATGGATTTAAAGGAAACAGTAAATGGACGGATGGCACAGGCTGTCAGTGCAGCAGTGACGACAGGCTAGAGAGGCACACCCAGCATGTACGGTAATCACACAATGAGTTTAAGTGCCTCCACTTTGACACACGAACACTGCCGCTATCCGTCGCCCTCAGATCTGAACAAACAAACACACGCACACACACGCCCATTGGAAAGTTATTTACATTTTGAAGGATAATAAGAACCTAAGGCAGACGGACTCCTGCTGAGCAGCTAAATGCATCTGGAAAATAGTGACGACAAACCAAACAAAAAACCCATTGAAATGTAAATGAAAATCCATTTTAACGCTGTGATGCCACAGATGAGTGAAAATACAAAGCAATTCTTTCAAAAAGTATTCATGCACCATTAATGCTTCAGCAATTCTTCTGATTAAACTTACAAATGTAAATGTTATTGTTTTTGTGTTAATACTACCAGATTCTTAATAGTGAAATGGAAAGAAAATCATGTTTTTTTTTAAACGTTATTTACAAATTAAAACCTGAAACGTGTTAAAAGGACTATGAAGAGAATGGGGTTGTGATGCCACAACTCAGCTTTTTTCCATTTTAGGGATTAAAATGGGTATTATAACTATGTAGGACTATGGGAGATCCACAATTTTATCAGATAAGGTCTAAAGTTTATGTGCACTGAGGTAAAGGCCCCAGTATTTACCAAAGGACATAGTTTTGATGTGAAACAATGGTAACTTTTTTCTGCTCTCTGTCTCATTTCCCTGCACAGAAGTGGGAAAAGGGCCATTGCTTATTCAGCTCTGTTAACATGAAACATGTTGCAAAAAGACTGGAAATGAACTGAGCACTTTTAAGTCCAGACTGAGAGCACTAGAGATTCTTTAAATTGCTATTGTTTTTAATAATAGCATTTTAATTGCAATTTAACTACTAATTAAAATGATGGACGCCTTTGAAAAAGAGGTTTTTAATCTCAATGGGACTTTCCTGGTTAAATAAAGTAAAATAAGATTTGAAGGAAACACAGAAAATTCCTCATTTCAAATTTATTTAGAGAGTTTTTTGCCAGCATTTGAAACAGGCACTGGTAACCATCACTACGGTGCTTCACAGTGATGGTGATAATAATACATTCCTCCACAAAGTTGTAACCAATGCTACGGCTTTTGCTATGTCCTCTAAGTGCTGAAACTCCATTAACATCACAAAAATATTTGAAAGCTGTGGGAGACGGACAGGATCTCTTGTTGACCGGAAGCTAATTTGGATCCAATTAAATGTCTTATTTTGCCATGATCACAGGCTGTAGTCTCTTACTGGGGTGCATACAGCAGTCCTTCCCCGAGTTCTCTCTCCACGTTCTCTTTCTTCTATTTTTCTGTCACTGTGTCTTTCTGATTACCATTTGCACACAAAAAAAAAACAGTTCAGTGGAACAGACAGGAAGCCTCTAACAAGCACTGTACTGTTTAGCTTTGCAAAACCGCTCAAGCTCAGTACAATTGAATAAGGAATGTCTGTGAGTATCAATGTTCAAGTTCTCAATCGTATTTAAGTCTAGACTTCATCTAGGCCATTCTAGCACAAGAGTGTACTCTGATTCAAATTATTCTTTTGCTGCTGTGGCTGTAAGTTACAATCATGCAACACATCTATGTTATTATCCAAATGAAATTGGTGGTTAACCTGCGAATGTACTGCCTTGTGCCTCATTAAAAACTTCACAGTTTCTTTCAACAAAATATACTGAAAGGGTTTGACATATAGCAATTTGTTTCACACAATATTGCAATAACCCTCAGTAAATATTAAATTAGATAACAACAAAGGAAGCAGCTTCTCTCTTATATACTTAATTTAAATGCTTTTACTTAACTTTTAAAAACGTTTAGTACAACCTAAACATCCTGATCCTTGATTAAAGAAAATATCTTTAAATTGATCAGAGGCATTTATTAGTCTCTGCTGAAGGAGATAAAAGCACATTACTGTTTGCCTAAACACTTTAACACGTCCTGATATCTATTGCAAACAGGGAGAGAATCTCTCCACTCACACAGCGTCACAACTGTCTGCAGCATCCAATTAATCTCCTGAGAAACAAAGCGAGGGCTTCTAATCAACACGAAGCAGGGAACAATCTGCAGTACCACAGGCATGGTGTTAGCAAGCAGATAAGGCAGATAAAGCTAGATGCATTACTGACAAGCAGAAAATGTGATACTGGTTGACTCCCGCACTGTGGCGCTGCCACTAACCACAGATAGAGACGATTAATAGCAGGGGATTTTACAGAGTTTCTGAAGGGAACAAATGTTTTATTATTTCAGGCCGTCTGGATGGAAATACTGATCGAATCTGAAGTGAAATTTGTTTCTAGAAATATATAGCCTCAGGTGGGCAAAACTAGCTGGACTCACCTCTAAACTCTGACAAACTACAGGGTGGGTCATAAGTTTCCATACATAGAAAAAATAAACATTTTTTATTGGACAACTGTTTTTATTTTTGTGGGACTCTGTAATCGCTGCACGTCTTGGACCACTTTCTGGTTGATCTGTAACATTTCCAGTTTTCTGAAACTTGCAATTAATTTTTGCCTCAGTGTCGTGTGTGATCCTCGTTCCATGTTTTCTGTTTAAGTTTCGTGCAACCATGCGACTGGTTCCCGATCCAGGCATCAGTATAATTTCAATTCTTTGCTCTTTTGTCAAAAACATCTTCTTGGGTATCTAAAATATAAAAGAAATATACATTTTACATTCTCCTATGTATGGACATGTATGGCCCACCCTGTACAGCGCTGGTCACTTTTACTAGCCTTCCTGGTAAAGTCCCAAAAATTTATATTTTAATGTGGTAACATTGAAAAAAAAAATCTATCCTCACTGGGATAAAATCCCATGTTAAGAAACAATTGTTTTAATGAAATTACTGCTTTTACATTTACTGTCCTGCTCAAATTAAACCGTCCACCCAAATGGTTTGAATGAATTTTGAAATGAAATTAATTATCTTGGACTATGTCTGAGTATCGTCACAAAGGGTTTAGCATCACATGTTACTTCTGTTCTTGGCATAAAAATTTATACATGTAGGTGTTTTTAAATGAGAAATGTTGGTTTATTGCAGCTTGTACCCTGTTTTCTGAACCATCGTCTATGTGACTTGAGTCCATGTTTTCAACATGACTTGAAAAAGATTTTCTGATTGAGCAAATATCCTCAGGGCAACTGTAGTTGGCTGATAAACTCTCTAGGCTTCAGGAAAGTGGGTTCTGTGTACAAACAGCTGTGATTTGTCCTCCAGTTCATAATGAAGACTGAAAAAAGGGAGGAAGATAAGAATCATCCTTGTGCGTGCGCACAGCCACGCGAAATTCAAATAAGCCGGCCTGTGGACGCGTGTGTAAAGGTTTCTGTCAGAAGTGACATTCCTACAGACTGTGGATCGATGTGGCAAATGGGAGCTTCTCTCTTCCTCCCTCGCTCTTTGCCAGCCTCCTTTCATCCCGCTCTACCCCACCTCTCCTGGGATGAGAATTGCAAAATCAATAGAGCTAAATGGAGTTGCCACGGAAGCCATTGAGTGTCCTTACTAAGTGCAGCAGCTATAAAACCCCTCACTCCACTCTCCCCCTGTTTACCACTCTCCTCATTCAACAATCTCCACTGCTCCTGTCCTCATTATTCCACACAAAGAAATACAGCAGCTCTAATTCATAGGTCACTCCTTGAACTTCAGAAACTCAAGGATAATGATAAGCAGTAGCGGTAAATCACTGGTGAGTCAGACACAGAATTATTATGTAATAAAACATAAAAAGAAAGACATACAGCTAGAGCTCAGTACATAAGTCACAACATATAATGCTTGCCTTCATTATTCTTTTATGTACTCAGTACAAGTCGCTGAAAATGGTAGTTAAGGGCTGAGTAGCTATGTCTCTATGGGGAGTTGATAAAAAGGATTGATTCACTGGATTTCTCCTCAACCTTCAGAGGAAATAAGGAAGTATAAAACCTGGACTAACACAGACAGTTTTATGCGTTTAAATGTATTAACAACAAATATTTAGACAAATTTTAGGACATTTAAGTAGACCAAAGAAACGGTTTTCACCAGAGATAAAAGGAGGTTCTTGAGGAGAAGTGACTGCTGTAAAGTCAATGATTCAATCCAATTGGCTAGGTTTCCATGGAGAAAAAAAACTTTTTATGCACCAACTGTAATAACCCGCTTAAAGCGATCGGATCTGATTTTACCCAATCGCTACCGTTTGGCTCAATTTTTAAGGAAGCTACGATGTGAAGCTTTCCGGAAATGGCATGTAGAGTAAACAATCGTCCCCCACTGCAAAGAGAAAAGTGTCATTTACATCTTAGGTGAATAAATTTGTACTGGAAAAGAAAAAGGTTGCATGGCTCCTCTGTCTTATTTCCACTGACTCACAGAAATGGGCTAATTAGCACAAAAATAAGCTGGATTGTTTTATGTTAGTGACTGACAGCAGCTTGTTTCAAAACACATAAAATAATATCAAAAGTAACAAGCAAGACTTTTTTTCTTTAGTCTTTGAGTGCAAAAAGTCAAACTTTCATGTAACCTGTTAGTGGTCTGGATTAGACTTCTCCAGGCTTTCTAAAAGTCTCTTAAAGTTTGTTTTTTTTTTTGTCTGGTTTGACGTATCTTTTTACTCCAGTCCTTGCACCTGACTATTACAGCACAGTTTGTGCCTAAACAATGAGGAAAGTGGTTAGGTGGAGAACAAGGGGAAAAGTGTCAAGTCTAACAAAAAACCGTCAACGGGAGGGAAAAGATATTTAAAATTTATGTTTAAAAAGAGATGCATCTGAAGAGATGCATCATCCTTCAGTCGATCATCCTCTATTTGCCAGGTTTTCATATAACAGCAACATTTAGTCACCTGGTTTCTGTTATAATATTTTATATCTCTCACTATGTTAATAACTCTTGTATTGGTCATGGGTTCAACTAAACATACGGGAACGAACTTTATCTTTGTGGAGAAGCTTTCTGCTGACACGACACAGGCTAATCCCTTTTATCTAGTTCATACAGAGGTGGTCTTTCCAAAAGAAACACTTTTGTTTGAAAATGTTCCTATTCTGGACTAAAAATAAGGGAAACTGTCTTCAATGTCAAAACAAAAACTTGTGTAGACTTTTAAAACTCCGTAAGGATGAACAGAGGCAAATTAAAAGGAAGTCTGAGTCCATAAAACTAGAGATCAAAACTGTTTATGATTAAAATATTTCAGGCACCAACCAGCGCTCTTGATTGTAGTAACTTGTCTCCAGGTGAAGTTTCTGTACTCGGCACAATATTCAGCTAGAACATGAGCAAATGGAGACTCCGCTGTATACACCCTATGCAGTTCTTACTGTTTGTGTTTGATGTGTAAAGAGTAAAAGTAGTAATATGATAGAAAGCACAAAAAAAAAAACATTTACAGAACAAATGACAAGAGAGTAATAGAAGAGAGGAGAGGAGTCTGGAGGTTGTTTGCTCAGAAGACTGCATTCTGCTGCTTGGATGGCATTTCTTTGTCATGTTCACCTCTAGAGGCTCCAGGGAAAAGAACAGCAGAATGAGAAAAACACTTTTTAATCTACCTTTGACCTAGATCAAACAAATGCCTGTTTGAATGGTACACAGGAGGAAAAGGCATTTTGCTGAACCAGTGACCTGCAATAAACCTTTCTTGGTGAGAGCGAACAAACACTGCGACAGACAGTCCAGAGAAAATACACTCTGCTGGTTAACTTCACATGAGAAATATGAATTTAGACCAAAATAAATTTTAAAAATCACTTGTAAAGGTGTCAATACCCATTGATGCTTTTCTTGTTTTGTGAAATTGCAACCACATATTCGGTGTACTTTAATAGAGGTTTTCAAAATTTGCATTAAGTCTAAAAACTCTAAACAAAATCCAATGCATTAACTCTTTTTTAAAAGTAGCCTAATTTATAAACAGAGTTAAACAGTGTAAAATATTAAATGTCAATCTAGGTTTGCTACCTAACATCAAGGAACCCAGTAGACAGTTCAGAGGTAAAACTGTGGAGAAGCTGAAAGCCGTGCTCAGTTTTATAACAACGTTGAAAGATTTACACATTTCACAGAACACTATTTAATCAGACAAAAAAAAAAAAAAAAAAAATAGGAAAGACAATGGTGCAGCCTCAAAACATGTTATCTACCGAAGCTGATAAGGCAGGTAAGAAGAGCGTTAATCAGACAATTAACTCTGAAGAAGAGAGACTGTTGTTATTGATTTGTGGAATCATTAACTTCACAAATCTGACCTTTATGAATGAGTGGGGAAAGAATCTACAAGTGTTCAATTTAAACATTGTCACGAGCTGCATGGGGGACACAGCAAACATGTTAGAGAAAGTGTGCCACTCAGATGAGAGCGAAATTAAACTCTTTGGGACAAATTACACGTTCTAGAAAAGTTTCACCGTCCAACACTATGAAACATTCCTGCTGTGGGAAGGCCCTTTCTCAGCAGGCACAGGAAAGCTGGTCACGGTTGATGGGAAGATATATATGGAGCTAAATATCCATGGAAAAAAAACTGTTTGCAAGTGCAAACAAATTGACAATGGGGTGGATGTTGACCTTTCTGCAGGATGATGATTCTACAGACACAACTATGATGTAAAACTTTAGATCAACGGCTTTATCTGTGTACAAAAGCTGTTGTACACAAATCTCCATCTCATCTGCCTAACCTTGAGGTATAATGCATAGAGAAAAAAACAGATGTGGGGAAAAGAACAGATATGCAAAACTGTAAGTAATATCCCCTAAATGCATTGCAGCTACAAATCTATGGAACACAGTTCAAAGTTTATCTGCAAGACAAACTTTGAAAACCGTGGATCATTTTGCATCCACTCTACATTACGCATTTTGGTCCATCACATATAATCCTAATAAAATCTACACAAGTTTGTTTTTTGAAGCACATCAAAATTTGAATACACATACACACACATACTTTTGCAAGCTGCTAATAAATAATCCAAGGTAAAACTCTGGTCTGCAAAACCTTATCACACAAACAGAAAAGCCAAAAATATATTTCCTACACCTGCATAATAAACATCCCGAGTGAAACCAAACAAATCAGGTTTTTCACAGTATTCAAGCAATCATACTTAACCAAAATAAGTAGTAGGAGTATACAGATACTAAACAGGAGACTTTAGCAACTCATTTAAATGTAAATTGTAGAGAATTTATCTGCTCAGTAATTTCTTGGATAGTTAAAAGTGACTCAACAAATCTTTAACGTTGGCAGCTCTACCACGGCGCACCGTTCACTGCGACGACGTGAAGAAACGAAGCCAAAGCAGATGGCAAGTCGGAGAATAAAACTCCAGGAAAACTGCCTGCATTGCAACTCCTTTCTTACGCAAGAGAGGCACGGTGCAACATTTGATGGTTTCTTTGTAACCTTCCATAGCAGGTGAGACAACATAATGTGATGCAATGTGCTTTCTCTTGAAACGGCTCTAAAGAACGAAAACCAAAAGCTTCACTGCACAGCGGTTCAAAAATGTTCCAGGTAAATGAAAGATAGCAGCGATCTGCTGCTGGGAGAGCCATTAACCAGAGCTAAATAGACTTTCCACTCTTGATGTGTGTAGGGGTGTGTTTGTGTGTTTTAACTTGTAGCATAGGGGTGTCTGATGCTCTCTTATCTCCCGCCGGGAGAGGAAGAAAGTGATGGAAGGCCGCTGGTAATTAGAGGGGAAAGCGTTTCCCTTCACTACACAAATAGCGATAGCCCTTCACTTGCTGAAGAGAATCACCCTTGGTTTGAGTTTGCACTCAGATGGGGCACAGACACCCCTACACACGCACACACACACACACACACACCCTCCTCACCTGCTCCAGCTTCCAGTGGAACTCAGCGGGTCGGAAAGTGTCAATCTGCGTGAAATCTCTCCTGAGCAGGAACACCAGGCGGCAGTTGTGAACATACAGAGAGTAGTGGTGGCGGTTCATCTCTGCACGCACACAAAACACGCGGAACACAATCATTATGTGCAAAGTAAACAGGATGCATGCTCATTTTCTGAATTTTCAAGAGAACAAGTGCTCCAAATGAATACTCAAGCTCTTTTTCACTTGAGGACTTCTTTACAGTAAAGCCTGTCTAAGAGATCATTAAACGCTTTCAGAAGAGGAGTTTATTTTTCAGAACTCCCCAGTGATTAGCCAATGCTTGTCCTCATATGTCAGAAAAATAACCCACTTTTTATGAAAAAAAAAACAAGCTTTGCTCCAAACACCAATTTTTAAGCAAATAAGCCATCTGTTAGAAAATTCAGATGGTCTGTGTTGTCTAAATGTTTAATTATGTATTCTAATCTGTAGCATCCAGATATGAAGTAGGCAGAAAAGTTGTAGAGGACTTGTGCTTGAGGAATGCATTCAGAGCCTAATTATTCAATCTTTTTATAAGGTATTTTAATTATGTTGGATGCCTCTAATAACAGAGAGGGGAAACATTGAGCTCTTAGGGGAAAAAAAAACTGACCTAAGTTTAAGAAAAGGTATATGCAAATATTAATGTCATATCAAGCTTCAACACCTTAGCGTAATGTGAGAGGATTTCCCCACCTGTCTTGTCAGAGTTGCACAGTATGGTTTCCTTCTCAGCTCTAAGTCCCGGACTCGGCCCGTGTTTCATCCACGTTGCTATGGTGAACTGGTCTGTCAGGTTCTGCGGCACCACGTGAAACGGAACATTTGCAGCCTGGCGCCCGTCGAACCTGTAGATGAGGTCGCTCTCGCGTCCGCTGTCGGTGAGGAGAGATGCGGTCCAGTTTGTGGAGGGGCTCGGGGCAGGAAGGAGGTCGGTGCTGCCTGAGGCTGCTCCTGGATGTGCCGGTCAGAAAACGTTGACTGTTAAACAGAGAAGCACTCAGAAAGTCCACGGCGTCCCTGCAGAAGCTGCAGAGATCTGTTGCTCAGGTGGGAGAATCTGTCTTAAGGACTAAAATAGAAAAAAAATCAGGTCTTTTCGGGAGATTAGCAAGATTTTCGAATCCCTGAGAGAAAGCCCCATCTGCTACTTACAGAAAATACAGTGAAGTTTTTGTTGGTTATGTGACAAATGTGAACAAGTTCATGAGGTACAAATACTTTCACAAGGTACTGTACAATGTGTTTCTGGGTAAAAATGGATCAAATAAATGTCACATTTAATGAAAGTTTGGAATTAATTTGGGAAGTTTCATTATTTTTTAAAAAAAATGCTCCTTTAAATAATGTGCAAGATTGAAGTACTATGATGGAAATGGGTCTATTACTCCACTGAGAAGGTTAAGATGTCAGGAGGTAATTTTATATCTGAATTAAAATTTTATGCAGTCTTAGTTCTTGGCTATCAAAAAGCTCACCTCTATTTAATTAGAACATTCTCACTTATTTATTTATAACAATCCATCCTCTCTACTCTTTTTTTCCCCTGTACTTTGTATTCTTCCTTACCACAAAGTTTCTGCAGAGACTTTTCAGAGTAGGTTTCACGGTCGCAGCCCTTTCCGATGTGATTTGTCTGCAGCTCCACCATGGCCTTCACACCTGACAGCGGACCGCCGCATGTTTCCAGGTGCATCTTGGGAAAGAGCTGCTTGCTTCCGGTCCCCGGCTCGTAGTCCACTCGCTTGTTCCAGCCTAAAAGTACGACGAAGATTTGAAAAGTTTGTACATATTTGGTTTTATGCGCACAGCCTTCACCTTAGAAATGAACGGCTTGTTCCTTCTTGTTATTTGAAGAATTTTCAGGGGAAGATTTTTATTTATTATTTGCTCAAACATAATGATGAAATGACTCAACTGCTAATAAGATTGCTGAGCAAAAAGGTCTGTAAAAGAGAGCTCCCTTGCTTTCTACTGCCAGCTGGACAGACAGCTTTTTTATCACCAAGTTGTTGAGGCTTTTATTCAGTGTGTACCAAAATGCCTCCATTGGGGCAGTGGAAGAGACTCAACATGCTGATGTTGCCGTGTGCATGTCACATCGTCAATGATATCAAGTCTCCTGGGAAAATTACCGAGAGAAACAGATTGTGATTAGGACAGCAGCGAGAGACGGCGTGGATCTCAAGTCAGTGTGAGGGAGACTTCATAAAACTGCAGCTGCAGAAGCATTGCTGACCTTTGCACATGAGAAAATAGGTTACAGAGGGGAGTAGAGCTTTAAATGCATCGTTGCTTTATGTTTTATTCAAGGTTTTAAGCTAGTAGAGGTTAATGGTTTTACATTATGCTTCGCATGGGTTAATGATTTTGCTTTATAGCCACTTTTATGAGACCAAATTTGAAGAAATAATGCAACATTTATAAGGATGTTGGTATAAAGAAAGAATTTTAAGTGTTAAGTGATGTTTCAAGTAAAATATTCTTAGATCTCAGAAAACCTGGAAAGAAATTACTTTGGCTTATTGCTGCTTTCATTGCTTCTTATGTAAAACTAGATTGACTTTAGACATTACTTTCTGACTATCTTTTTTCTACCTGTCTCTCTTAAAGGATATATTAACCTGCATGTTATGAAGGATCAGCACTTAAAACTAATTTATGTGCATCCATGAGTATGTACTCCTGTTTGGCCACATCTGTCTCATCCACAACTGCAGGCTAAAGATTTTTCCTAACAAAACGATGCGTTTCATTTTGTATAAAACATAATTATGAGCTAGACTGCTCATCTAGACTGCTTTTACCATAATAAAAAGTTAATTACAGTAGACAGTGCTCTGCTGGCTTCCTTTTCATGCAGGAGGGAAATTTACAGCACCTATTCAAAACAATTCATGAGCTATAAATACAATCACAAATTTCAGTGTTTCGACAAAAGTGGTGTACAATTGTGTAGTGGAAGTAAAACACTTTTGAAATTGTTTTCCAAAGAAACAATCAGCAACGTGTGGCATTAATTAATGTGTATTCAGAACCTGAGTCAATAAACTGAAGTTATGGCTGCAAGTCTGACAGAGTGTGTCTTGAGCAGCTTTGCAAGACTGAACATTTCCTCCAATTCCAGTCAAATAAATCAAATTTGATGGAGAGCATCTGAGAGCAGTCATTTCTAAATCTCCTGGATAAAAGTAAGGCTCATTACAAAGGCCTGACTATATTTACTTATACATCATAGTTATGTAGTACTTTATGCTGGTATCACATTAAACTGGACTTCAAGGTTGCGATGTTCAAAAGTTTAATAATAACATCGGCATAGTAGAAAACTCAATTCATTTTGAATATTAAAGTCTGGAGTGTTGCTTGGATTAACACAATGGAAATTTAGAGATTTTTTTTTTTTTTCTGATGCTCTTTTCTTTCCGCATTGATTACAAACACCAAACTGATTAATTTCTCTTTTGTCTCACTTGCTGTTTGTTGTAAGCACTTTAAATTATTCACACAATAGAAATATAATCAATACTGCTAATGGTTTAATCTAATCATTTCAAAAATTTGAACAAATGAATACAATAAAACGTGAGTAAAAATTGACATGTTTTGTTAGGTTTTAACTATTAGTTTGAAGGCATTGCTATTAACTTTGAGCTGTACCAAAGTCACAACTTTGTAGCATATTAATTTGTAAGATAATAAAATTAGTAAAATATCTCCACCCAGACTGGTTTTACTTTCATCAAAGTTATAAAAACAGTCGTCACGCTCCCTCCATCACTGGAACTTTGCTTTCTTTTGTTTGTCTCTCTTGTAATCTGTTCATTTAACCTCTTCCTTCGCCTCCTTCTCTCTCTCCCTCTCTCCTCCCTTTCTTCCTGTCTCTCTCTCTCATTCCTTCATGAGCTGGGTTCCTGAGCTGCTGTCAGAGCAGACAGGTGAAGCAGCAGGGGAGATGGGCTGAGCTGAATGCCAAGCTGTTGGCATGTTAAAGAAGAAGAAAAAAGGACCGGTCTGGTCAGCTTTCCCTCCTGAGGTTTGTGTCAGGTCCTTTGATTTCCTTCAGAGACATTCAATATAAAATGAGAGAGAAGTTCCTGAACAAAGCAGAGTCTGCCCATAAGACTGCTCTGAATTGCAATCTTCAACTTTGAATGCATCGGCTACATTTAGGTGCCTGAAAGCAATATATAAACACTAGTCAGTGAGTTTCTATCGAGTATTTCAAGGCAAGACATCGTGTGTGCAATTCAGTGGTTGTTTCTGACCTTGCCATCCAGGTTTGCAGACAGGCTTGACTTCGATGTGAACTGCCACATCCTCTTTTGCTTTCTTCTGACCGCAGTCAAAGGCAGACACCATAATCCTGTAGCTCTGCTGCTTTTCATAACTTAGTCGCTCTGTGTTTCTGATGTTACCTACGGGGGAAACGAAAACAAAGAGAAAAAAAGGGGATTATTCCTCAGCTGAGGAAACTACAATTATATGCCGAGTTAAAAAAAACAAAACAGGCAAAAGCAAACCGTGGAACTGAAAGGAAAATAACTTTTAGACTGATGTCACAGTTGAGTGAACTTCTATTGCATTGAAAAATAAACAACCTTCTTGTGAAAATTTTGTATAAACTAGGATGGACAGATTGTCTTTTTCAGTCTGCATAAAAGCAACAAATGACTTTAGACCGATGTCACTAGTGCAGCCAAATGTTACTGAATTCAAAAAGCAGTGTAACAAAATATAAGTTCTGTATTGTAAC
Source organism: Xiphophorus maculatus (assembly GCF_002775205.1). Taxonomy (NCBI): domain Eukaryota; kingdom Metazoa; phylum Chordata; class Actinopteri; order Cyprinodontiformes; family Poeciliidae; genus Xiphophorus; species Xiphophorus maculatus. The sequence continues at coordinate 10,714,274 of NC_036448.1, forward strand.
ATATTCATGTTTACGTGGCGATATTTTAAAGCCCCACAGGAGGCTTATCAAGGATTAAATGTTGCTGATTTTCTCTCTTTCTCTGTGAATGTTCCCCATTTTTCATTCATGTTTGTGGAAAAGTTGAGATTCAACATTCACACATGTAGCATCGTATGTCACTGTTTTATGATTTTGTTCATATTCTTTAGCTAAAAGTTTATGTACACAATTAATAGATTCTAAAAGTTTTATGTCATAGTTTCATTTGAGTAATTAAATGAAAAGAATGGTTGAAAAAAATAAAAAGATAGAATTATCTGTACCTTTTTTCTTTGTGTGTCAGTGACATAGAGAGATATGTGATTTAAAACATTTTCCTGGCCCTTTTTTTCTCCACTTTTATACTCTCAAAATCAAAGATATAGCAGCTTAAATAACCTTATTAAATAATAAAACAGCTCTTGAGCATAAAGGTGTGGTTCCACTGCAGGAAACTTTTCCAGGAACCCAGGAAACATCCCTGAGGGGAAATTAAAATATTTGGATAAATCCTAAACTAAATGCACAGCCTTGTAGTAGGTGGACACAAAACTATTTCTTATGGTACAATATTCTCATTCTCATCATTATATATCAGTTTATATTTTCTATTGCTTATTAGGATTTTGTATTAATATAATATTTTGCATTAATATTAATACAATGTATTAATATTGTTTGCATTTGAATGCATTGATAAAATCCACCAACTTCAGTGAAAATATCGTATTATAGTAAGCACAAACTCTCACCATCAGTGTCTCAACGGAGATGAAAAAAGAGAGCGCACCGCTCTCATTAAAGCTTCTTAAAGATATGTGGACTGCTAATGTCATGATTATTTTATAGTGTTTATTTCTGGAAAACAGATTCAAGAAATCACAACTGTCCAGGATTATTGATCATTCAGAGATGCTGAGTTGTTGCACTACTGCACGTCTGTGTTGTTACCGTTTCAACGAGACACATCTCAGGCTTTAATTATTAAAGATCAGCAGATTGTTACAAACTTCCTCTGAGCAAGAAATGATTTTTAACGCAGTTTCAAAGCTTAATTGCCATGAAACTGTCATAAACTGTCTTTAGATGTTGCCATCCCAATCAGACCTCTCCTTATCTTTCCTTTGATTTTCCTGGACAAAATGTCAAGATGGGCGTAGTTAATTTGAAAATCAATCCAAGTACAGATTTCCACACAGTTTGGAGTGGCAATCTGTGGCTTTTAAACCATAATCACTATGAGACAATGTGAAATTGATGCTGCTTTGGTCTGATTTCACAGCCTTTAAAGCCACTCTGGATCGTGTCGAGAGTCTTCAGTGTCAGAGGATATAATCTAAGAAAATGGCCTGGTCGTAATCCCCACTGTTGACACGCACACAACAAATGACTGAGGTTGATAGAAAGGTTGCAGGAGTTAAATTTGGGCAAAATCTTTCAAAAGCCAATAGTAAAAATGTTCTGTAAATGTCTGCTTAGACAGATATTATTCAAAATACATCTTGGAAATTGCCATGAATATTAAAATAATAATTGTTTAGACATACTAAAACTAAAAAATGAGAACTCAAGAATAAACATGCTTTACTACTGGCTATTTGTTTTGTACACTATGCATTAAACTTAACCCAAATTCAAACTACTCATTTCTAGGATATGTCTTGCATTTTAGCTTTTATTTTTTTTTAAATGTATACATTTTTAATCCTTTTACTTATTTTCCAGGGGTTTTATGAAGCCAGATTGGCTTAAGCTCAGATATCACTTTTTGGTTTTCCTGCAAACCCAGGACATGTTTTGCAGTGTTGTTTTTTTTTTAGCAACACTGAAAATATCATTGCTGTCTCTATCTAAAGACTCGATGGTACAAAACCCCCTCACTCTGCTTTGGTAAAGAGGAATGAAGGAAGCGAGTGAGATCCAGTCGGCTCAGAGAACATCAGAATGTAAAAGAAAGATAAGCTGACATGACAGAAGAAGACAAGCGAGGAATCAAAGTCAGACAGGGAAAATCTCTCACCCCGACAGTCTGAAACCCAAATAAAATAGAAACATACCAACAATGTTTCTGCCACTTAACAATGGGTGGAACAAACTAACTGTACAAATGGTAACTGCTTCTAAGTGCTGTTACAGTTTGTTTAGAGTTATTTATTGTATTTTATTTAATGTATAGTGCCATAAGCTGCTGGGCTGATGTTAACCACCATCTTGATTTTCTCTTTTCTTAGAATGTGTCTGTCGTGAAGTCAACCTATTGGACCTGAGACGAACATCGAAGCGTTACAGCATGAATATGATATTTATCATATTTTGGGCTTTTTAGTAGCAGGGCAGTGTTGAAAAAGAGGAATGTTGGAGTTTTGGGTTAGGGTTAGGCGTTTGCCCCGTCTTGGCTGTCGTAATGTTTACATTAGGTGGTTATTTGCAGAGAAGCTGGTGATTAAAAAATGGAGGTGCTACAAGTGTGAAACATGCACTCAGAATAAAACATGTATTTCTAGGAGTTTTACAATATTTTTAGCAACTGATATGAAAGTAAAGCATTGTAAGAACCGGTCTTAATTTTCTACTGTGACGAGAGACACTTTACAGGCTTTATTCTCATACAAGAAGACCAAGAGTGGCAAACTGTCTAAAACAGCCTCCATTTCCTAAGAACTATCTCCTTATATCACCATTAATGCAAACTTAACTACAGTCTAAAGGTTAATAAAATAGTATTTCACTTAAAAAGGAAGTCTGTTTTGGTCTTAGTCCTAGCCCTTAGCATTAGCTTCCAAGATCAAGTACTGTACAGGTCTAGTCTTGCCTTCTTGCCTATCATTTTAATGGTTATTTGAAATAGACTATCCCTGATTCATTTTCAATTCACTCTTTAGTCTTTAATAAAAATGACTACACATCTAACATTAAGTAGTTGCTGCAGAGCAGTTCAATTACTTTTTCTATTTTGTGCTCCCTTCCACATTACAAAGTTACCACAGCTCTACAGAGAAAATCTAACCAATAACCTGCAGCTTACCCTGCCCTCCAAGCAGTATTATTGAGCGTGTGAGGAGAGTAAGTCAGACTGGTGTCAAGTACACAGGAAAAAAATACCTGGAGATTAAAATCACAAAGCAATAAGACAAAAAATATTAATAAAAGCATGAACCACCCAGAGAGAGGTGAGTAACTGTAGAGAAAGTTTGTGTTTCTGTCTGACTGAACAGCAAACACACACATACACACACACGCCCACACACACACACACACACCTGCCGTCTGCCTTCAGCTTGCATTGCACTCCACTCAGATCACGTCGGGCTAGAGGCAGTCTAACTCCCAAAGTGAAATTTTATACAGACAGATATGCTTTAAATAGTGCATTCAACAGAAATAGAACACAACCATTTAAGCAGATAGGACAGGTGGGAAGAAATAAGTTAGTAAATGATAAAAAAAGAAACAAGCTTTGGTTTTGTGGTAGATACTGTAAATGTTCAGCTACTTCTGAACCACGAAGCATTAAAATGCTAACATATTTCGCACATTTTTACATTGTGAGAAATACCTTTTCTCATTTCAAATCCACTTTAATAGTATATCTTTCATTGCTAGCTCCCACAGAAAGTTGTTTTCACATCTGTATTTAGCACAGATGTTTCATGTTTACAAAAGGTTTGAGAGATCACAAGGAAATCATGTACGAAAGAGAAAATGTCCCATTTCTCTCATCAAGCCATTAACCTTTCTGTTTGTGTTTAAATGAGGCAGAAATAACACAGTTAGCAGAAAACAGCCTGCTGCTTGTAGTACAATTTAATCATATATTCCAAACGATATGTTTATGATTACACAGGACTCCAGAGGGGTGAATCATCCATTATTTCCTGTGAGGGCACTGTAAACCTGGTTTAAAATTCAGAAAAATTTATAAAATAAAGTGTTCAATTTTACTTTCTTGAACTTGTTCTCCTTCATATTGAACAGCTTATTTCCCCCTAATGATACAATACCTTGCAAAAAATTCATACAACTTGAATTCTTCCAGTTTTGTCATGTTACAACATATTTAATGTATGCAATGCAATGTTATGTCATCATCTGATAAGTAGTGCACAATTGTGAAGTGGAAGGTAAATGACAATTTGTTTTGAAATTTTTAAAAAAATACAACTTGAATCTATATCCCACTTACTCTGATACCTTCATATTAATTTCAGTTTATCCAAAGACCTTCAGACCTAATTATGTTGAGCATTAAACATCTCATAAAAGACTGATTAAAATGGTGAGCGTGCAATAATGTTCACCTAAAATAACAGAACCAAAGAAAATCTGTGGGGCAGGGGCGGACAATGGTCCCAAACACACAGCAAGTCAAAATGTAATGGTTTAGACCAAAGCTTACCTTTGTGTTATAACGGCCTAGTCAAAGTCCACACCTAAATCCAGTAAAGAATCTATATTAAGACTTGAAAATTTGCAAATGCCCTCCACCCAATCCGTCTGACCTTGGTTTGTCATTGACTTCAAATTCAGAAGCTAAATGTACAAAAATTGTAACGCAACAAAAAATGGTTTCGACAAAGTATCAACTTTTAAGAGCTGAATACAAAAGCCCACTATAATTTCAAATCTTTATAAGTAAAAACATTTGAATGCCAAGAATCAGCTTCCTTTCACTTCACAACTGTGCACTACTGCGTGTCAGTCCTAAGATGCGGTCTTTATGAAATCTGTTGATGTGTGAACCCAAAATCTTGATCAACATAAAGTAAAAACTGTGGAAAACTTTATGGGCCATGAATACTTTTGCAAGGCACAGTGTGAAATATATATCTATAACTATTTCTCTAGCACTTTGTTATATAAAGCAAGTTATTTACAATGTGCATTCTCAATTAAAGGATTTTAGGAGATTACATCTTTTCACTGAAATATGAGAAAATTGCTTTGAATCAGAACCAGCAGCTCATACCTATTATTTACACCGGTGCCCCATAAAACATTCCAAAAGGACAAAAAAATAAGGTTCCTCAACTTTTTACCACTCACTCATGCATGCATGCAAAAAACTTACCATTGCGGTCTATGGCAAATGGGGTTCCTCCAGTCACAATTTCATAGTTACAGATCTGACTGTACTGCGGTGAACAGTCCTGGTCCCACGCCTCCACCTGAAATTAAGTTCAGACAAACGGTGCTTTAACATCTAATATCTCAAATATGAGACATAAAAAAATAATAATGGAGGAAATTTTAAAACATTTTAGCTAAAGGCTAGTGTTCTCACTAGGGATGCACCAAGAAAAAAAAAGGGGGGTGATGGGGGTCTGATTTATTCACTACTCCCTTCACACCATACAAAATAATGACCAGCAAAAAAGAACTGACATTGCTTAGTGGTTCAGTTTAACAACCTCACAATCAATATCTAAATAAATACCTGCAGGATGCTGTCATAGATCTTGCCTTCAGTCACTGACGCCTTGTAAAGAGACTCTCTAAACACGGGGCTGAACTCGTTGACATCATCCACCTGTATGTGAATCACAGCCCTGAATTCAGGAAGACAAGGTGAAAGAAGGAAGCCCATTGTAAAATATGGACATAAAAAAGCATGGATGATTTATGAAAAAAAAGAAAGAAAGAAAAAGGAGGGGAATGATAAAAGAAAAATAGGTATGGAAAAAGAGATGACAGAAGGAAAATCTGAGTCATGAGTGGGGACTGAAATGCCCCCAAAGTTTATTTCGTCGTCAGACGCACAAGCATGAGAGTGTTCAGTCTTCAGGGGCTCACAGGCAGCAACGTCAACGCATTTGTTTGAGAAGAAAATGACAGTGTGCCAACTCAATGTTGCCACATCTTTTGATAGGATGTGAGAATGTGTACTGGATCTCTGAATAAAGTTTGTGTGTCATGGTATGCTTATTAAAAAATATATATAGTATGTATCATACTTGCATCTAAAAGCTAATTGCACTTTGATTTACTGATGTACAGCAACTATAAATTCAGCTTTCAAAAGCATTGATGGACGACATGAACAAAATAGTAAGAGGAAGAGCAATGATTATGTAGATTACTGCAATCTTGCTGGAGTGTTCCCAGAGAAGACACTGAGACAAACTGACAATGAAAACAGAAACAAAAGCCAATTTCACAAGAGGGCAATAAAAGGACAAAACGAGAGGGCAAGGCCAAAGCCTGAATTCTGAATATGAAGGATTTAATAGATAGCTTGGCATAGCTGCAGGCTAGAGAAATGACTCTATACAATAAGTTAAACTTTTTGTCTTGACTTTGCTGTGGCAACATTAGAGATTTTACTTTCACCATTAATGATTTGACCATGGCACTGAAAAATCTAGTATTTATCTTTGGATTCTTTGAAAGAAATAGATTTATCTTTCAAAACAAGACCTTAAGTAAAGTTATTCTCAAAGTACAGAATCCAATCTGGATCCGGATTGAACAGCAAGTGAATCCAGATCTGGATCCCAGCCCACATTTTCAGGTAAAGAAATGCACCTTATACACTGCCTGGCCAAAAAAAAAGTCGCCACCTGGATTTAACTAAGCAAATAGGTACAAGCCTCCTATTGGATAAGTACTGCATAGGCGATTATCTTTCAGCTGGCAACAAGTTATTTAACCCCAGCTGATGCAATGAGTAACTCCTCATTTCTTAAACAACCATGGCAAAAGACACATCCTGTGGTCGTGGAAAAGACGTTAGTCTGTTTAAGAAGGGTCAAATCATTGGCATGCATCAAGCAGAGAAAACATCTAAGGAGATTGCAGAAACTACCAGTTAATGCCATTAGCCTAATGAGGAATATTTAGGGTGTTGTGCTCAGTAGTATGTCACAAAACCACACACACAAGCAGACATACGTACACTCTTTTATTTGAAATATTTTCTGAGGAAAACCATCATGCATCCGTCTCTCTTGTTGTATGTTTCCCACTACAGAGCAGTAGTTTATTTTAGCACCGTTCCATCTCTGACTCAAAGAGCAGAGACTTTGATTTGGTGTTGTCCACACCACTATGCCTGTCTGCCAGTCTAATTCCTGAGCTGCAAATGCAAAGACAGACAAATCTTATTGAAAGGCAAAAAGCACAAAATATTCTTTCCTGTACTAATTATAGATGGTGGTAGTTTATATGTAAAATATTGTAGCTATTGATATAGATTGTTTCTGTGAACTATTCCTCTTCACTGATCAACTATTCTCCCGATTGAAAGCTTTCATCACATTAGAAATGTTTATACATTCTCCTACTGCTTCCCAATGTTGAATTATTTAGTGTTATTTCAGCTTTTTATGTTGTCTTTTATGTTCCTCTTCATAGAAGCTACATCTGGCCAGGCATTTTGATTAATTGTGACTGCTGCCAACAACTTCATGTTCTCCTGTGTCTCTCCTGGACAATGGCTGAGCTTTTGCTGCGACTAACGTTATGTGCCGTCTACCAACTAGACTAGAAAACTGGCTCTGACTTGCCTGTTTAGCTACGTTTCTGTTCTAGTGAATCTACTGCTCTTAACTCGTTACTTTTTCTCTACCATAGAAAGTGCTCCTCCTATGTGTTTCTTTTCTTTTTTTTTGTGTCGTCTCAAACACCCAGTCAGCTGTGGCAGGTCACTGCTGGAGGCTTCTTGCTGTTAAAAGGGAGTTTTTTAAGGCTAACATCCAGAGCTACATAAAGATTTGTAACCCTGGCGCTGGACTTACTTGTGAGATTTTTTCCAGTTAGCTCCACTAGGGCCGTCGCCGCAGTCGTAAGCCTGGATGATGAAGGTGTATTCCTTCTGGCTCTCACAGTCCACATGACTGCTGGCTCTCAGGACTCCTTCTCCTGATGTGCGATTCAACACCACTGCCTCAAAAGGGGCATCCTGACCAAAGATCTTGAAGGAGCAAATCTCCCCTGGGAAGAAGAAGAAAAAGAAAAAGAAGGGGGAAAAAACGAATTCAACCTGGTGGCACAAAATGAATAAATCAAGAGATTGTTGTGTTTTAGTGGATGATTTGAAGCTACTGTATATGTGTGTTGCTGAGTCAGCTAAGTAACATTTAAAGGAAGAATTAAAAAAAATCAAAAAGTATTTAAAAATTATTGTTCACCAGTAAAATCCTTCTGTCGTGTTTGGAAAACAAAAAAATATCTCTCTGGCAGTGTCGTTTGTGTGTTTGCTGAAAATAAACCATCCAATGCCAAAGTCTGATCTTTGACTGAAATCCTTTGGCAGAAGATAGAAGAATTTTAATATAATTTTGTATAATATTGTATGTTTTGTCTTCCCCTCTACACACACACACCCACACACACCCCTCCAACCCCTCATTGCTCTCCCTCCAGAGTAATATTATCAAACCCAGCAGTAGCTCTGAAACCACTCAGTGTTGACGAGAATTCAAACATGTGGGCAATGATTTTGAACTAACAAGAAAACACAGCAGCTGGCTTTTTGCTTTGTTCTTACAGTACAGCTATTATTTCAAATTTCAGCCTCTGTTTCATTTCTCTGCACAGAAACCTTGTCAGCTCCTGGTGTGCCGTATGGAGAATTATTGTTTCTGATTTTTCATGTGCACCAGTTAACGCCACTGAGTGAAGGTATGTCTCTCACGTGACTTTAGAAGTTCATTTCATGCCCAGGTTTTTGATTCTTTGATATTGGGAAGCGCGTTGGAAAAGAAACTAAAAGAACGTTTCAGCGGTAGAGGATGTGTCTAAATGTCCAAATGTCCACTTTTCAAGATCTGAACCTCTTCATAAGCTGACTCAATTGTTTGAATCCAGTTTTTCTGAAAAATAATGGTCCTGTCCGTAACAGATGGCTTCAAGGTGACATGTATTTTCACACTTAAAGTCTGTGCAAAGTAGGCAAAGCAATTGCAGAGATGCAGTTCAACACAGATGTATAGAAAATACCTTCTCAGCTATAAGAGCAGGAAAGAAAGACTAGCCTTGAACCTGCTTCCACTTGCAAGTTTTACATAAGTGGAAAAAAATCCCCAATAATATGAATTTAATATAGTGCTGCCACCTTTATGCATAAACCTTGACATTCTGGTGCAAAGGGGGGGAAAGATGTTTCTACTTAACACTTTGAGGATGAATGCAAATCCATTTTCTGCTCCATCTGTTGCAGGAAATGCATTTTCTTGGATTGCTTTTTATATGAGAACATGACAGAAGTGTGGAGAGGAGGAAAGGAAATGAAGACGAATTTGATGGCCCAATGTATATGTAAATTGTTGTGGCAGATATTTTTGCCAACTAATGCATACTTTCCACACTTGCCTTTTGCTTTGCCTTACCAGATGGAACAAAGAATTTTCTCACTGACGTGGAGCATCAAAAAACAAAAAGAAGTCCATTTCAATTATTGCCTCCTCTGCAGTATCTTTTGCAAAATTATTGGTACCCCTGAAACCTTTTCAACATCTTATCACGTTGCATCTACAAGCTTTGACTGGATCATTCTAAAATATGTACCTGCTTTGATATAACCCATTGTAACCGTTTTCCATGAATGCCAGATTTCTGGACTACATGAACAACAGTAACACATTTCTGCAGATCCTCAAGAATGATAACGAGCCCATTGGCTGCTTCTCTAAATAACTGCTTTCCTATCCTGAACTGTCAATTTAGGTGAACGATTATGTCTTGTTAGGTTTGTAGCTTTGTCATCCTCTTTCTATGTCCAGATGATGGATTGTGAGATATCCAAAGCTTGGAATATTGTTATACCATAAACGATATGAAAATTTATCCTGGTATCAAAATTCAGTAATAATGTTGTTATGACTGGTAACTGACTTTTACTGACATATGTATATATATATATATATTAGGGGTGGGACTTTAACACATTAATTTTGATTAATTACTTACATAGATTTTACTACAATATGACCAACCATCATCCCATCCCAAAACACACAAACAAATATTATAATGAAAATAAACATTGGTTATTAATATCAGCTCAGTTTTACATACCAGATCAAAATGACACTAATTTAACTAAATTTTTTTTTAAAAAACTAAAAAATGACTAATGTCAGACAATACTGATATTGATGTCAATATTTTATGCATCTCTATTAAAAATGTGCACCAAACTTTTCAGATTCATGATTGTACAGAAATCTTCTGAGCCATGTATCATCAGCCTTCAGCTGCATAATTATGCACTACTCATAATAGCAATCGCATAAAACCCCAATGAAATACACTGAAGTCTGTAGCTGCAACATTACTGACTGTTAAAGAAGTACAAGTGGGTTCAATACTTTCTCAAAGCACTGCATGTCAGGTAGAAAAAGATGCTAAGTTTTCTAGTAAATACATATTGAAATAGATTTTTTCAGTAGGAACTTGACCCCTTGCCATGCAACATTAATATAGAAAAGCAAAGAAGTCAGCTGAAATGAATTCAGTAGCAACAATGATCCAAAATAGATGGCGCTCCACAGGAAGCCTGAGTCCAATAAGCTCCATCCACAGAAATGTCAAGCTGTCAGGAAATATGCATTTCACAAAATGTAAAATTGCTAATATAATGGAAACAGACAGAATGAACACGATTAATGAGAAAATGATTCTCCATGAGTGAACGTGTTGTCACAAAGAGCCAAAACTAATTTGTGTATTCCCTGTGTAAAAGGACTTGACAGAGCGTTTAATTTCCTCCAATTTTATTTCAATTTGTCGAGTTTACCAGTTGCTCACACTTTGTCTAGAATCACACTGAGAGATACATCAAACTCATCTGTATGTAGGTGAAACAAAGAAGGACTTTCCAATAAAACTGAGGGCCATACTTTTATTTCTTGAAGGCGTAGCGCGCACACTGAATTAGAAGGTGAAGACAAACTTGGCAGCTAATGTACACACACAGGTGTATAAGTCTTAATAAAGTATGATAAATTGAAGCATGAAGAGAATAGGTTGGGAAGCTTCCCTTTTAATTCGAGAGTTTTGGGAATTTAAAGTCCTTTAGATTAAAGCAAGTGCACATCATTAGTAAAGAAAATGCATTACATCCTGCTCTACAATAATAGAATCCACAGTTAAAGAAGAGCAGACAAATAGGATCTGTTTATTTCTTAGTATCTGCAAACATAATTGTGAAAACAATAAGAAGCGATCTCCAGAGTGAGCTTAAAGCACAAGCTCTCAGTCAGACCTCAAAATAGAAACAGAAAATTTAAATCTCTTCTTAATCAAAACACTGCTGACAACCCATCTGGTGTTTTTGTTCCTGAGTGGAGAGAAGGAGATGCAGAAGCTCCATGTCATGGTGGGTTTTGTGTGTTTGTGTTGGAGGTTGTGAACGTGGTGGGAGGGAGCGGTAAACCTTGATTAAAGGAACTTTCAAAGCATGCAGAGTATCAGTGGGCCTTAAGCCTCCCGTCCCTCACTCTCCCTCATTGCCCAGTTCACTGTCGTCATTACTGTTCTACTTTAATTAAAGACTGGAATGAACTGCACTTCTTTACTGAATCATTAACCACTGTAATACTTCTGCATCCACACAGCAATACTCTGTCTCTGCAGACTGACCTAGAAATGCTAACAGTGGAGGGTATATTTTTTAAGAAAACTTAACTCTTAGTGTTTTATTTAGGATCTTTGTAACGTACTATAACAAACCCCATTCGGCCTGCCAAACTTTTTTAGCTACAGTACCAGAGTAAAGACAATTAAATTCACATGCATGCTACACTTTTCACATTTTTAAAAATAAAGTACCATTTTTCTTCAATATCTCATTATTGTACGGCGCCCCATAGGGGACATGGAAGATTTTTTTTTTCTTTTGCATTCTCTCACAATATTAATGTACTGATCAGTTAAAGCGGCATAATTGAATACTGTAAACCTTTCTATCGGTGGCCATTGTACTTTCTGCTATAATATAAAGTTTTTGTGAGGTTTTTTCATGTATGTTAATATCTCGTTGTGAAATATGTGAAGTTTGATCTTTTTCTTTAGGATAAAAATGCACCACAAACCCATGATTTAAACAGAAACCTTCTGTAAGAAGAAAGAAAAAATACATCCAAACTATTTGGACTATTTCTGAGTTATTATCACAGGGTAATAAAACATCTGACAGTTTTTATTGTGTCTCTTTTATGTTGGTGGTCTGAATGGTTTAAAGGGCCGTTTTCATGTGCAGCTCCATCTCAGCCTTGCACAAACAGACATAAACTTGTAGCGAATAAATCAATTTTCAATCAGTTTTTTGCACCAAAGAGTTAAGAATAAACACGTTTTCACTGAGGCTCTTTAAATATGCATACATTTGAAATTTTAAATTGACATTTGTGACTGTATACAAAGTAGACCAGCAAATATTGCAGTAAGCATATGATGAGGGAACGCAAAAGTTTTGCAAGGTAACGCAAAAGAAATTTTTTCCCGTGTTCCCTAGTGGGCTCCGCATTATTGCACTATTTTGTGTTGGTCTGTCATTTAAAATAATCATGTAAAACACATGGCAATGTTTGATTTTGTTAAGACTCTCTATACAGATGAAAGAGCACTCTGACTAAACCTTTTATTCAAAACGTAGAAAAATGCGAGCAAGCCACTAAGTACACCACCTGAAAATAAGTCGAAAGGAGCTGCTCTTCAGCTTCTTCGAGCAATGAAAATGCAAATGGGAGGAGGATGATAAAAACAAATTAGGGTTCATAGCCTTTCAATGAGCTTTTCCTCTGCTGGCTGTAATTTGATTTTATCTACTCTATCTCTAAGGTGTATAATGAGGACACAATGAGGACAAAGACTAGCATGTAGTTAACTGCCGTGATAGGTCTGGATATCGTTTCTCGACGAGAGATAATGAAAATGTCGACTTTGGAAGATGTCATCCGCGAATGTTAGCTTGAAATTTCTAAGTCCTTTCCTAAAACATATTCTTGCAAAATGCAGCCGAGACATTCTGTTTGAATGAATTTTAATTTAAATGTTGTTCCTTTGATTTGTTTTGATTGGATATGCAGGAAGCATTCATCTTTCCATGTGTTTTATTATCAAGCTAACATTTAATTAGCTTTTTTGTTGTTTTTCTCTTTTTAAAGTTCTTCAGTAATACAAAAGACATACCAATTAATTAAATTCTATCCAAAAATACTTTATTAATCCCAAAGGGATTAACAAACTTACATGATATTCAATTTGTGAACATCAGTCATGTTAATGTTCAGACAGCTTAGAAGAGCTCATATTGGCTAATTGCAGGGTGAAGGTTTGAGAAGTTGAAGTATTTATAAAGCTTTGAACTTTGAATCACCCGGGGCCCGAACCATCACAAAGGATTTCAGGCTTAGTGAGGTTTAACCTGGGGTTTGCAGGGACATGAATGCAGCTTAACGTCTTACAGGGCTAGATTGCCATGGTTACTTACTTTGGACACCTAACCTACTCCAGACACAGGTTTTATTTGAGATAAGGCATAAACACATTTGAAAATCCAAGGTATGGCCAAGTAACTCTGTTGAAAAATAAAAAAATAAAATAATAAAATCCGATAATTCCGATTTATTGAAATGAAAGAAAAAGTACCAACTTGACCAAAAGAAATGTAAAGCTTTTTAGCTTAGCTGATATTAGAAGTTATTATGTTAAATATTAAAAGAAAAAGCTTAAAGCTAATCTTTCAACAGTGCTTTTTTAAATTTATTTTAACTTACCCATCCAAAGACATCTTGAAATGTATCGTTTCATCTTTGTTTTAGAATAATTAAGTTTTACAGTGACTGCTTTCAAAAACATATTATATGCCATCACCTTTGTTCCTAATATAAATAATTCCTGACGTATTTTTTTACTCAGTGCAGCCATTGTAACTAACCATTAGTTTAAAATAAAATAGAATCAGAAGCAATTCATCAGAGGCTCTTTAAGATAGCAGGCTGCTATAAGTTGCACTTGGGAGGACTGTCGCAACGTCTTTGTTTGACCTCAGATTGAAAAACTCGCAGCTCACACGAGAGAAAAGAACGCAGATCAAACACACTAATGCAAGATTACATTCAATTCGTCTTTTCAGCCAGGACTGCCGTTGTCTTATAGCCAACACACAAAGAAAAGGAATGGGGCATATTAATTATTCAATGCTAGGGGCTTTGGAGGTCTGGGATAAAATTAATGTTAACAGCAGCCTCTGAGACAGATTGTAATTCATCAGATGAACTCTACTGCTTATTTTCTGTCAGTGTTACCAAATAGCTATGAGATGTCGTGTCACATATACTGCTGAGGCTGCTGTCAGGCTGCGTTTTATTTTGCCAGTTGTGTTACAATTTCAGAAACAAGGTTTATTATGTTGGTTTAAATGTAAAGAAATGTAGCCGTCAAGTCCTGTCATATCTATGAGATATCTATGTAGGATGACAATTGTCAAATTTACAATGCGCTGTTGTACATTGATGTGTTAATTTTGCTATAACAAGTGACATGTACATGCACAGAAAATTTAGAAAGTGCACATAAAAATGCATTGGGTCTAAATATGATGGAAAAGAGTTTACAATGTACCACACTCCTCCGTCAAACACGGTGTTGCATCAAGTCTGCATCTAAAGTTAAACTTTGAAATTATTTTTGCTAAACTTGAAACTATCAGATTAAAGGTTTACATAAAACACAGATCATACATTGATCACAACTCTCTGATGGATGCTTCTCTATATTCAATAAAACTGAATTTTTATTGAATATAGACTATAGAGTTTTACAGCAATTCTTTGCTTCATCACAAATATGTCATAAAAACTAAACCACATGACAAAAGGAACTAAGCATAAATATTGTAAAAAACATGCAGAAGCTGCTTAGCAGCAAGGCAGTGTGACTTAAAGTTGACTAACGCGCCAATATTATTTTAGCATTCTGAGAGACCTGAAAAAAGGTAAATAATTAACATAACACTAGTGGCTATAAGGCTGAAGAGAAGACTTAAAAATTGAAAATAAAATGAAATTATAGAAGAAGAAAAAAGTGTTCGTCAGAAGGGAGATGGAGGCGATGGATTTTCATAGAAGCCTATTGTGTGTAAGATAACTAATGCAGCTAAAAACAGCACTATGAGCTTCTTGAGTATATTAGTGTGCTTCTCCTTCTGCTCCTCACCTTCTCCTTCCCAAAGCCACCTCTCCCTTCCTCCACAGCAGGTTTCACAGCAGTAAGCAATTATTTAGCCCTTAACATGAGCACTCAGATTCAGCACTCAGCCTTGCCCTCCTTTACTCCCGACACACCTCACGCGCTCATCTGGCTGCCCTGTTCTACACCTTCCTCCTCTCCTTCTGCGCTTCTTACACAGATGCTGTTCTCGAGAGCTCAGCGGGTCACCAGGTGACAGCCGAGTGACTTCCTGCACGGAGAAAGTTCACAGCTTTGACACGGCACGCTTATTCACAATACTACAGCCAATACTGTGACAATGTTGTGTTTTGATTGTTGATTCTATGTTGCATTGTGTTTTTGTGTTTGATATGATGTACAGTAAAGCACTTTGAAATGCCTTGCTGCTGAAATGTGCTATACAAATAAAATTTGACTTGATTTGATTTGAAACAACATCCAAAAAACAAGCAATATAAAAACAGGTTGCAGTGATACTAAAAGTATTCTGAAGTGCTTCAAGCTAGTGTTTGAGACTTCCTGTGACTGGGAATTTGCAAACAATGTATCAACTGAGCTTTAAGACTTTTGCCAAATTCTGACAAAATCTTTAACAATGGCTTCACTTTAGTTAGATAAAATACAAGAACCTAATATCAGCTAGATCCTCTAGCTGATATAGTCCTGGTACGTCATGTCTGACTGTCATCTGCTGTGATTTTGAGGCTCATTGGACTTTTGTCTCTTTAGTCTTTTTTTGGTATCGTGTGTTTTGTTTAAAGATTTGCATTTTTTTGCTTATTTTATTATATCCTTTCTGCTGTTTAGCCTCAGCTCCACATTCTACTGCACCTAACTCATCCATTCCCAGCCTAAATACTCTTTGTTACAGTCAGCCTCCACTTAGATCTTCTACTGTTTTCCCTAGTTAGTTGTTTTCTGTCCCATTTCCTGCTTTGTAGATTGGCTTTCATCATGACCCCTCCTGCCTCTTTTCTACATATGGAGCCACTAGGTTACACATGACCTGATGTGCAGACATGGGAGTCAGAAATGTTTTGCACCGATGTTACTATCCTAAGTAAAACCTATTTTAAGTGTAAAGAAAATGATAAAAATTCATGATATTGTCAAAAGTATTGGGTCACTTGATTTTACACACACACACGAATATTAACTACATCCCATCTGTCATACAAAGCCGTTATTATAGAGCTGGCACAACCTATGCAGTTCAACAGTCTCCCTCAATCTTCATAAATGTCCATGGGAATGACTTCCAGCAGAGCATCTGAAAGGTCAAACCCTGATGTTGGACAAGAAGGCCATGTTCCAAGTCTCCACTCTAATTGATTTCAAATGTGTTCTGAGGTTGAGATCAGGTCTCTGTGCAGACCAGCCAAGATCCTCCAATGTAAACCTGCTTTTTTATGTCTTTTTGGATTTTGCTTGTTGCAGTGGTGCCAGTCTTATTGAAACTGAAGGGGCCATTCCTAAACAGGAGCATAAAATTGTTCAAGCTGTTGTGTTAGCGTGAAGCATCCATAGTTCATTTCACTATTTTCCACAACACATTATCTCCTGTGCAGCAAAATTCACATTTAACACAAAGCTGTCAAGGTGGTTACACTCTCCTGATGTAAAACAACCCAGACTAGTCTACGGAGTTACCAGAGAGAAAGTTGATTAAACTCCAGAGAACATGTGTCCGCTACTTCAGAGTCCAGTGGTGGTGTGCTTTACACCTCTGCATTCAGTGCTTTGTAGGTTTGGATGCAGCTGCTTAGCAATGGAAACACATAAGTTAAAGTTAGTAGAAACTTGTAGCTACTAACTTTGGAGAAAATTGGCGCTTTCTGACCATCCACTGGCCCCATTCAATGATCCTTCATGTACATTTTGAAGGCAGAATTGCTGTTGCTTCCAATACATTACAATGCCATTTACAGGTTCATAACCAGACTTATTCCACGGATGGCATCCTACCACGGTACCATGCTTGAAACTACTTGAGCTCCTGGGAGTAACTTATTCTTTCAGAAGTGTTTGCAGAAGCAGTTTATATGCTTAAGTACTTGAAATTATACCCTTGTGGCCAAGATGGGGGATAGTTAGTTAATGCACATTCACTCACAGCTAAAAATGTAGAGTTTTTCCTCGAGACGTAAAGAGTGCTTCACATTTGAGTGAAGAAAAAGGCTCAGACTGTTTGTGTTCATGGATATAAACACACAGATCTTTAATGGGGATTTCCTCTGATTTCTGGTTGTGTGTTTTAGCCACACTGACAGAGGTGAGTGGCAGAATACAAATGGACTCTTGTTCTTATCTCCATATTTGATGCAACTGTAAAGAGTTGAAGTTGTAAGGCATTTGGTGTGAGTCGCCGCTATAATCCCTCAGAACAGTGATAGACAGGCTGAAAGAGGTTAGCTTTATAAGTACTGGCGATTACAATACCAGCCGAAAAATCGTAGCAGGTCTGAAAGAAAACATCCTGGCAGTGGGAACAGTTTGGTGGTGAATTGTAACATATATTTATGTTAGTTTAAACCACCTATTATGTTTGTTTGTCACCAAAAAAAAACAGGATATTCCTATGTCAGTTTGTTTAATTATCCAACATTTTCAGAAAGCAATTTTCTATCCAGTAATAGAGACTGGAATGGTCTACATATAGTTTTACTTGACATTTTGCTTTATTTGTAGAGTGATGCTGATAAATGAACTTAAACATCTCCTCTGTTCAGGCTCAAATTAAATATCAAGTACAAATTCTTCTCTGCAACTCCCCCAACAGGCTCTCAAGAGTAAACTCGCACAATGCATAGCCTGCACATGCTCCTGCATGTTTATTTTACCAAATGGGTAACAACCTCTTCATTTTACTGGCTTATTATCCAAAGTGACATTAGGGCCTCGGGTTGTAGTCTCCAGACATTGTGGAAAGAACATATATCGTTGCCTTTCTCTCCACAGACTGATAATTCATCCTTTGACTTCCAGGAAGATGAAACTAAATGTGCATGCCATGATTGCGTTTTATCCAGCTACTTCAACTTCTACACAAAAATACAACAAATTAGAAACATATTTTCTGTATTGACAGGAGCAGGACCTGATCAGAAGTGTCATGTACATGTTTAACTTCCTGGCCCACGTGGCAAAATCATTCAGAATCAAAGATTGCACCGGTGAGTGGTTTATTTACAACATGAGAATATACAACGGATGATGCAGGTTTTCTTCTCAAGGAGAAGATGAGAAGGAAAGAATAGTTCATTTTCTTAGTGACTCTGGTTGTGGGTTTTACTCTGGGGGGATAGTTATAAAACCCAATTTGTGGGTGCTTGTGTGAGGATGGTGAGATTTCTAGGTGGAGCAGAACAGAGAGTTGGAGAGCAGGCAGCCAGGTGGGCAACAACAGAGATGAATGGAGCTGCGTAAGCAGACGGCAGAGCAGGCAAGTTTTTCCAGGGAGAAGATATGTCAGAGACGTAATGGCTCGAATGATTTAGCATTTGGTAGCAATCCAGCAATAGCTTGAATCACGTTGGTTGATCATCGGGCAAAGAATGGTCGGAACAGCAGCTTCTTTGCAGTGAGGTGTGAGAGTTGCAGATTGCTGACCGAGCTCACCAGTGGAGATCTGCTCAGCAGGGAAGAGCCTCACACACACACACACACACAAGAAAAAACATGAAATATTCATAGAAAAAACTGACATGATGTCTCTCTCTGTCATCACAGAGGATATTGGTACTGTCTTTGTTATGCTTTCTGCAGACTATTTTATCTGACATGTACAGGCAGCATTTGAAAATATGTGAAAATGCAACATTTTAACTTATTATGCTGATTACACCTTTTAGGAAAGAAGAAGATGGGTAACACTTTATTTTAAGGGGTGTGCATTAGATTGACATGACGCTGTCATAAACTTGACATAACATCTGTCATGAACATGAAGGAGTCTTTATGAATGTCTGACTGTTGTCATGAAGTGTCAGTCAGTAAATAATGACACTTATAATGCAAAGTTGCTTTAAAAGTTGCATTTAAAGTCCATTAAAAGTACCAACTTTGCATTATTTTTGCAAAAAATGACACTGTAATGGTCACGTTTTAACCTAAAAAACGGGTTAATTCGTCCCACAACACAACAGGAGGATTAAAAGTGTGAGAGCACAATGACTTTAAAGATTAAATAAAATACCAAGCTAACATCTGTAATGGTGCAAGCACTATCATTTTGTTATGGTGAAAAAACAAATAAGTGAAAGACAAAACTGATAATTTATCAGCTTTAATCTAAAGATTGACTGAAGCTCACTGTTGGGGAGAAAATAGTAGCCATTCGGAAAAATATCCTCTATGTCTCTGAGTGGAGTGGCTTATAAATTGCACTGAAAAGGGACTTTGGAATTTTTGGGGGGAATTTGGATATTTTTTCTAGATGCCTTCTATCCATCTTCTTGTGGAGGTATTTTCTACATGTTTGACCAAAACAAGGCCTCAGGGAATAACTGGGATTTTAATATCTTAAACAACCAGTTGGAAATATCTAAAAAGGCGATTACACGGTAAATCAGCCCTTAACTCAGTGTGTTTTGATTAAACTGATCTTATTCAGCCTTGGTCTTTTAGACCGTCATCTATAATTGTAGCAGATATGAAAGAAAAGCAGAGTGTGACTGAATGCGCTTTGGATTGGTCTTATCATATCTAGTTAAAAATATTCATCTAGTTAATAATTTTGAGAGATAAGTGTAAATATGCAGGTTATATGAAAATGAAGATCAGTTCTATTCTTTTAACTATAACAGTTTTTGCATAAATGGCCTATTTTCACATAGAAAAGTTGTATTTCTCAGCAGTAGTATTTTTAATCTCTTTCCACATATGTGAAACATTTTTACTGGATCACTGGCTGCCATAGTTCTAAAACAAATCACACACCTTCAGCCTCCAAAAGCCTCTGACCTGTAAAAGTCACTTTTTCTCCGACTGTGACCTCTGTCAGGTTAGTGGCATACAGAAAAGAGGAGGACATGGTGGTCTGCAGAGTACCTACAGTACAGTCTGACAGATGAACACTCTTGTAGGTTTTCTGTCACATGCTTCACATCACAACAATACACTGCTTCTAACAAAAAAATATGCTAAAATCTAAAGAACTAAATGTCTATAGGCACAACAACCAAATATCTGGATAATCTTCTGCCAGTAAATGTGTGAGTTATTGCTTCACACTTGCAGCTGCCACTTAAATGACGCTTTCCACTTACTTGTTGATATTGTGTATACAATTCCAAAAACATTACTGACTGCCCTCATCCACCACTGCTGACAGGCAGAATAAAAAGTTTCACATCAAACTACATTGAATTATGTTCTGCCTCCTGGTAACTCAAGGTTAAATGCTCCCCCGCCACCCAATCCTCATATTTCCAGCTGTGAAAGTGAAGCTTCAGCAGAAATAAAATCTGCTGGGAAGTCAAAATATGGACAGATACTGCATGAAAGGTCTGGATCAAATTGTCTGAAAATGTTCCTGTGGATCTCAGTTTAATGTGTGAAAAATAGCTTAATATAAAAGTCAGTGGAAAAAGTACTGGTTTCACCTGATCAAACAGCATGACAGCAAAATAGCTTCTATTTAGTAAGCTGACAATTGCAATGCTTCAATGACAGCAATAATAATAATAATAATAGTTATTATTATAATAATAATAATAATAATAAAAAAGAAGCACTTAAAACCAGTCATATTCTGACAGGTGATGTTAACTTAATACAAGTCCAAGCATAAAAAAATCAGGATTCAGTTTAAAACTAAAAGTTACCTGTATTGCAAATGCATGGAGAATAACCACTTTGCATTTAAAAGCAGCTTCATAGAAGCATCACTTTCAATTTTAGGTACTTTGTAAAAGCACCTTAGACTGGTTCATACAGTTTCAACAAAGAGCATTTCAGCCTCCTTCTGCCAAGTGAAAATGCGCAGAATGTGCAGCATCAGAGCTGTATGTGCATCTACACTACAGAAAATGTTAATGAGCGGAAGATCAAATGGAGCACAGCAGCAGGGCAGCTCACATACTCCCATCTCCTACCTGCAAAGGTGGATGATGCCCTAGATACATATAACCAAAAAGTGAAGCTTACAAAGTACCTCTTTAAACAAGCAGATAGTAAGTCCTTATTCTTGTGTGACTAAGATATTGGTGAGCAATTAATCAGGCGTGGCAGTAAATAGTCCTGGGTGTGGCTGGAGGCAGTCAACTCAGGTGAGATAAAGCCAAGTTATGTTTTAATGGGTCATGTTGGTTTGAATTATTTTCCCTCCCTAAATGATAAACACCTTCATTTAAAAACTTATTTACTTGTGTGGCTTTGACTAATATTTAAATTGGCTAGATGTTCTGAAACACAGTTTGTGACAAATATGCTAGAAAAAGTGAAATCAGGACAGCAGCAAACACCTTTCCACGCCACCAAATACTGAAATTAACAAAATGGGAAAAAGTCCAAAGGACATGAATATTTTTGTTTGGCACTGTAGCCGTGGGTAGATGTATTCTTTGCAATGAAAACTTGACTTTCTATGCAAACAAACAGGTTTGTTGCAATGCTATAAACTGTCTGCATCACACAAATCCCAGCACGTAGCGTTCTTATCTTGCTAGTTGGTATTACTCTCTTTCACATTTTTCTCTCATCAGGTTTTCTGTCTTTCTTTCAGGATGAAATGAAATTATGTTCAGATTAACTGTTTGAGGTTAAATTTTCGCATGAGTTAAAGCAAGCACAACATATATGGAATGTGACAGGTGGAAATTGTGTTCCCCAGGAGAGCTTTTGCATACTAATGCAGAATTATTAAAATGACAGACGTCGGCTGTCTGATAGGCCAGCAGGGTGTTGGACCGTAGGGCTGAGACTGCGTGCAGAAGTCACCAGAATATCTCCCAACATAAAGAGAAGTATATGTTTGATATTCTGTGGGAGTGAAGATAACCTAATTTGTCGTCATTCATTGATCTCTGCATGCTAGTTATGTTCATCATAACAGACAGCAAGCAATAGCTCAAGCATGCGTCGCTGTCATGTTTGATCATTTGTCGACTCCTCAGCTAGAGTAAATTTAAAACTGTCTATTTGTTTTCGGGGAACGGCTCTATTTATTTAAACAAATTTGCAACCATAAATCTCAGTGAGAGACTGAGAAGCTGCAAAACCAACAGATTTCTGAAGCACATTAAAAAGCTCATATCTTTTTGAGACTTACATAAATACATAAATACACTTCACTTTCGTAGGGACAAAGTGTCTTTAAAGAAAAAATACAAATCAAACCTTCAGTCACAAAACCCTGGTGCAGTAAAAATAAAAGGAATGAAACATTGTGTTGTTTTTTAAACTATAAGCAATAAGGTTTCTTCTTTTGAAACTGAAAGTGAATGATTTATTTTTAAAAGGAAGGCAGTAGTGAGATATCATGCTCAGGATAGTTTGGGTAGTTCAGAGTAAGCCATTACTTTTTTTACAAAAACCTTTTGTGTTTAACTAAAGCAATTTTTTTCTTTACTGCAATAGCAGTGTATTGGTCTTTTTTTATCTAGCAGTTTGTCACAGTCTTAGGAAATCTGATATTGTTTCAAAGATAATAGTGTGATGTTTTGTTGTTGTAGCGTAATGTGAGTCTTTGATTACAATTCCTGCTCCAACTATTTAAACCATCCATTGTCTATTCCTGCTTACTCTCACAGGGTCGCAGGAGAAAAAGCTGGTTTCCATGACTGAACTGGGATTCAGCAACATCATAATAGACATATAAAGAATCTCTGTTACAACAGTTCACCTACATATTGCTGAATGCATTTGGACATCAGTCAATACGCAGGATCAGAAATCAGGAACATGGCAAAAACATGTCACAGCATTTTTTAACGGCAAAATATAATTTTACTCTGAAAAAACAACCCAATTTAACAAAAACACTGACATACCAGCCATTGACATAACCAACTTGTGTCAATTACAACCCAAGTTCCAGTGAAGGTGAAATGTGTAGAACATTAATAAAAAACAGAATATGATGATTTGCAAATCCATTTCAACCAATATTTAATTGAATTACCAACAAAGGCAAGATGTGTTTTAAACACCATTCCAAGTTCCTTGGGATTCGGGTTGCAAGGTGTCCCAGACAGTCACAGTTTGAGTCACACTCAAAAACCATGAACCCCGACACCCTGCAAAGGAAACTTATTTTTTTCTTATTTAGATCACCACCCAGAGTTTATGATTATAGATGAGAGTAAGAACGTAGATCGATCGGTAAATCAAGAGCTTCGTCTTTTGGCTCGGCTCTCTCTTCGTCATGACAGACCGGTACAGCGCCTCCATGTTCTAGTTAGTTCTGTGAAATAAACATCTTACAGAATGGGCTGTTCTTCTGCCTTAAAAAAGCAGATTTTTCCTTTAAACAGCTAGAGGTTTAGCATCATGCTTCAGTCACTCCCACACTGCTGTTTGTTTGAAGTAGAAATGAGAGTTGGCTGAGTGGGTCGCATCAAGCAGGTAGACGGGGAGCTGCAGTGACCATCAAAGTCTTTGATGGTTTTTTAAGTTGCATAACACTGTAAAGGACCAAAAATGCATAATTATGTCCCATCCACAGATTAAGAAATTCTACAACATTCCACATTTTAAAGTGGATTCAGTTTTTTTTTCTGTTTTTGATAATGTGGAAATCGTGGGTCTTACTGAGCATATTATCTCTCTGGTTGAGCTGATTGTGTGTTTCTTCCTTCAAAATCCAGCATTGTCATAACAAATGTGTCTATTTGAACATAGAAAATGATCTCGAGTCAGTTCAGCATGAAATCAGTGATTATGTAAAAACAAATTGAGGTTTTGGGAATAGGAAAATGTTTGCATACAAAGCCAGTCTGAGTTAAAATGTGGCATTGTTAGATTTTTGTTTCGTACATTTTTTGACATGCTAATTAATGTACAATCTCTTCAATACGTCAATAGAAAACATTTATTGCGAATAGATGAAGCAAACCACTTCCTGTCAGCCAATTGTTTCAGCTAACAATATATAGGTCATTTACCACAATAACAAATAAAGTAACAGACTGCATCTTAGCTCATAATCTTGCCAAATCCCTATTTAAACATTGTCTTTAAGGTTATTCCAGCTAATTCAACAACTTACTACCATGACAACTAATTCTCATTGTGTTGAAATTTTGTTGTCTGATATACCCAATACATGTGGAGTGTGAGTTGACTTAATTATCATCACACAGGGACAGCAGCACTTTGTGATGACAGAAAAAGGTCAGCAAAAGGTCTTAGAAGGGCAGGAAAGGACTGGCGTTGCAGCGTCTTCAATTATTTGTGCCCTGGGAGGTAGAAACCGGATGATGAGAGATCTACTTACTTACTCTCACCAGCACCCCCTCTTTTATATCAGCATCATTCTCACTGTCACAATTAGCAGAGAATAGAGACAAAGAGGTACTCAGGGATGTAACACTGGGTAAAAAAAAAACAACAAAAAAACTCAGAAAGAATACTAATTACCTTGTAGAAAATTTGAATTAGATCAGCAGCTGTGACCTTTTTAGAGCTCAAGGTGTACAACCTTAAGGATGAGACCGGCCGACTTTCAAAACAGACCAAAAATACCAGCAGAGGTTAACATGCAGTCAACTGAAACTAATTTGTGGTTATAGTGAAGCACTAAAAGCCCCTTTTAAAGTACTTAAATATTGACGTCTTTATCACTCGTTCATGTGGTCAACGGGAAAAATAACAATTCTAAGAAATGCCCTGTTACACTCCACAGCCAGGCAGGGAAATTGAGTTTGCAGCGAGTACAGAGACTGAAGATTGGGTGTTTGTTAGAACTTTGACTTGGTACTGTTCGGCACTTGACTGATGGCTCTGGCTGCCTTCATCCATTACTCTGTCACTCGACTGAAATTGCCCTTCAAATGTTCTGGCACTTCTGCAAAAACTGAACACTCCCTCTTTTTGTCCGTTGAGCAGAAAGAGAGCACAGTGGCAGGGGAAGATGTAGAAACATCTTATTTCACTCGCACAGCTGTCAGATCATGTTGAGCCACTTCAGAGATGATCGAACCCCTTGGTGAAAACTAAATACCAAATTACGAGAGAGAAAAAATGATATCTGGTTCGATTGTTTTATTGGTATGAATAAAATTAAGAGACCACTTAAGATGATCAGTTTCTCTTACTTTACTTTCATAGGTATATGAAAAGTAAAGTTTGAGTAAAATGAACATTGCTTTTTTATTCTATGACATGTCTTCAAAATTCCAAGCAGAAATGTGGTATTTATGTGCCTAAATCTAAGCCAAATGTTGGAACATAAACCTGACAAAAGCATCCACATCCAAAACATCATTATCTGGGCTTCTTAGGACTCAAAATATTGAGTTTGAAGAGAGGCATAAGCATGCTTTAAGCACTTCCTGTTACCAATGAATTGTGGCGATTTGCCACATTCATGAGTTTTTAGACTTGGTGAGCCTGTTTAAGATTTAGAATAAAGCAAAACAGATTTACATCCAGACAAGGTCACTCCAAAACTCTAATTCTAAGTAATTAAAAGGTGGACCATTTTGTGTGCCTCATATTATTAATCTATTACCTAACTCAGTTAGGTTTAAGCTTTAGAACACACACCAATGATCAGACATCATTCTTCAGAATAAATTAATAGATGAAAACATCAAACCATAGCCATAAGGCTTCATTTTACTTAGCGGGACTTTAGCTTGGTCTGAATCATAATATAGGAGACATTTGAAACCGTTAGCTCACTGCAAAAGAGTTAGAGTTGGCAAGCATTCATGAAAATAATATTGTTTCAGGCAGATCAATAACTTGTGGTATCTTTACTATATACTCTAAAATTTCAGTAAATTGTGCAACTGCAGCTTAAATTTGAGACCAACAAATACAAATCACAACACCATCAAAAACATATTTTATAAAGAAATATTAATGAACGATGCATTTCAGGTTTTTGCATTGACTTGGAAGAAATCATGGCCAATGTGGTGTGATATCCCTGGTGTGATATCATGGCCAATTCTTATGTTAAAAGGGCTCCATTAGCTTTTTGGGAGGAGTAACTACTCTATAAAGCTTTGTTGGGGTTGGCTTTATGGTGAATAGAGTCTGGAATGGAAATGAGAGCCAATAAAAATAGGAGTCTAACTTTATTACAATGATAAAGACATGGGGAGGAAAGTTGGAAGTTTTAAGGGTGAATGGGTCACAGATAATTAAGGATAAAGTCGTCTGAGCAACATTGATATGGTACACAGGTCAAAAAGGCTCATAATCATTTTTCATGCTCAAATGGATAAGGCAAATGGACTGAGGAATATATGTAAATTGACGTCTAATTGACCTGTCAGCACGTTGAGGCTCTGAAACCTCTGTCACATAGACAAAACGGGAGAAAAAGGAGAATAATGAGATGATCTGGATTTGTTAGAGGAGCTCCTCACCGCACATTACTTTAGGTCAATTTAGCTATATCAGGACCAGGGTCACTGCCTGTCCTTGAGAAGCAGATTCTTGCATCTGTTATTTCAAAAAAATAACCAGCAACCCACTGTGTCCATCCACCAAAAACAATAATGCTTATAATGCTTAGAAAGCAACGAGGAATGGCTATTTGTTTTTAGCTAGCATTGTCAGTTTTATTTAGCACAAGTTTTACATGCATTTTAAATGTTTAAAATATAGACACAGCAAACCTGCATGAGGTGCTCTGTACTTGTGTGCACAAAATACCCACAACCTTAGCTTATTGTTAGTTTAAGAAAAACACACACAAATAAAAATAAAAGAAATTGAAAAACCCATGGTGTCAATAAAAGAGAGAACGAGCCAATGCAATTTCAAAAAATAGGGTAGTAGGCTAATAACAGAACGGATTGGGTCTTTCATAAAATCAATGACAGGCTAAGAGGTTGTTTGATGCTGAGAGTGATCAGACAATACACCGACAACAGAGCTTCAGCCACGCATTACTGGATGTGTAATTAGTCCTAGAATCAAGACGGACCCAATTACCTAGAGGAAAGGTGACTCCTGCTAAATAAAAGAATCAGGTTTTAATGTTTGCCAGTGGTTTTCATTTAAAAACTAATTCAAGTCTGCATATGTAGCTATTTGAGTATTAATTAGACAAAGATAAGATTAGATAACACTGAATAGTGCAACAGTCAGCAATGGAGAGACTAGATGCAGCCGTTGATTAAAAGCAAAATGTGATTTAAAAATGAAAGGATGGAAAATAATTGTCTAAAATAATACACACAACATTCATTTAAATCACTTAAATACATTCTTTAAAACTGTCCAAGCCTGAAAAACAGCTCTGTGTGAAATCCAACCTACACCTGCAGGAAGATTAGGAAACAAACTAAAAAACTGTAAAAAACACTAAAAGTGTAGTGAAAAAAACAACCATTTCTCTTAACAGCCATATATTAAACAAGCTTAGCCTTGGTCCAGGATACAATGTGAGGAAACATTAGACCACTCACATCATAAATAACCTTTTATTTTCCTTCAGGTGGTGAAGCCCCACCAAATTATACCTTCAGAAAATGCTTTTTACCGACACATTTCAAAACCAAGGTCAAAACAGAATCTAGCCTTTCCAAAACATTCTTCTCACTGTTTTCTGAGAAAATGGTTCAAAAACACTAGATAACATATACCAGTGGCAGGATGTAAGTCAGGCTCAAGGTTACCAACCAACACTCTAATATTCTACGTAGAAAAAGCATTTCAAAAGGCTACTGAGTTCTAAGAAAGCATAATTCACCCCAATAAATACTCACATGTATTTATAACAATTTCTCAAATTACTTTCAGAATTGTGAGCTTTCCATAGTTAGGTCATATCTTAAAAATCGTCTGAAAAAACATTTTATTAGCTGTTGTGACGTCATGATACAGGCGTTCTTGTAGAGTGAAATGTGTTGGTAGGACTGTTGTCATTTTCACAGGAGGCCCAACAATTGCTGATGTTTAAGGTGGAGGCTTTAATCAGCCAGCTGAAAACAAGGCAGCAGAAGTAACATAAGGCACAATAAAGAGTAAACATTTCACTAGCTGCATCAGAGGAATCACACACAGAACCGCTCATCAGTAGCAAAGAGCTAGTCTGACAAGATGTGAAAGTTTGGCTTTATTTCTGACAAAGATTTTCATTTCAAACGGATCAAAATAAATGTATTTATTTTTTGCCTTTCCTTATTCAGTAAAAACTAATTACCATGCAAAGCTGTAAACTTGTGATTTGAAATTACATAAGGAATGGACCTGCATTGATTGGCTTTGGAAAACTTCTCTGACATGGCACCATATTAATGTATTATTAAATAACTTGTTTCTTGTTTTTAATTGGCTGTATGCACAATATCTAGCATCCCATTATTATATGGCTGTGGACTCGCTTATTCATTCATCTCACACAACATTTTACTTTCATTGTTGTCTTACAAGTAATGCTAATTAGCAGATGGCACCACTGACCCTACCTGTTTAGCAATCCACGACCCAGTGTGCATTTAGAGACAGTTCTTTGATCTGGCTCCTCTTCAAGGATTTTCAATCTCAAAATAAGAATAAAAGCATGATGGAAATAGTTCAAAGAGAAAGTGTTCTTTTTTTATTTGTTCTTTTCTACTACTGTATTATTATCCAATACAGGAAAAACTTTGAAACTGAACTTTTATCTTTTTAATCAAAGTTATTGTTCTCTAATTCAAAATCTAAAGATGACAACAAAAACAGATGACAAAAAAAAGCAATGTTGAACATTTCTGAAATCCAGATATTTTGTTTGTCACTTTAACATCCTTGATAGATGGTGGGGATTAAATCTAAGATCAAAACTCATTTAAATTATCCTTTCTAATTTGCAGTCACTGCATTACAAGGTATTTGGTAATTAACCAATTTGTTTAATAGCCATATGAAACCAAAAAAAAAAACATTCGATTGTCTTTGACTTATGTTTAGTCTAAAAATTATTACCTGTAATACCTTTAGATTAGATATCTTTAGAGATTATGGGTTTCCCCTGGTGATGCCCTGCTGGTCCTTTGACTGCTCATCTCATTGGCTCAGGATAATGTGTTCCTGGCTCTGGATCAACAAATTTTTACTTCACAAACAATAGCCCACAAACATCATAACGATGTGATACTGTGTCGTAACTATTTGCTCTGCATGAATTTGATTCATACTTCTATCACTGCTGTGTGTTTTCTTTGAAAATGATCTGGAATAATAAACAGCTTATGCCCTCATCACACTTTTACCAGGAATCCCAGAAGTGCCTGATTCTTTCCAGTGAGTGAAAGATATTCAGATCTGATGTTCAAATGCTGCTCTTTTTTTTTTTTTGCACAACCAAAACAGAAACCTTGTTCACAAAGATGGAGATCAGCTCCCAAACGAGCATATTGTATCTATGATTGCATTCGTTTTACGCTGCAACATGCCAATCCATAACCTGCAAACTACGGCGGTCCCACTGCAGAAATTTAAGCACGTTAGAAAGGCAAAGAGGACGGAGAGGAGAGCAGGGGGGGACGTGGCAGCCAGGCACAGTGAAATGTTCCTCCTCTCCTCAGGGCAGAGAAACAGACACCAGCCTGGTTTGATCAGACTTTCGCTTCAATATCCTCTCTTATCCTTTGATGATCCATCACATCATCTTCCTCCGTACTTCTCTCCGTCTCCTTGTTGCACACGTACACACTGCACATCCCCATTATCTGTTCTACCTTTGTCTCACTCTTTCATCTCCTCCTCTCACATCGCCAGCCTTTTTTCCCAAACATTTCTTCCTCTCTATTCCACTTCCTTTTTTGCCCCATTCTCTTTGAAATGTGTCACAGTTTCTGCTTTGTTGGGTCCTATAGTGTAATTAGCTTCTCAGCTATTTTCACCTCGGTGCAGTGTAGCCGGTACAGTGGGATTTGGCAGTGGGAGACCGGCTATAAATGACTTTGTAGATGAGCCAAAAGTGTTTCTGTGATCAGAGGTGAATTTGTTCTGTTATGCAGTCGTGCAGTTAATTTCCCTTTTACGTTAATTTTGCTTGCTTATTTCACCATTGTGTTCATCTTTTCAGATAGTGACTAAGTCTCATAATTTTTCGTTACTTGTATGGCTGTAATTTTGTCATTACTTCTGCATAAATCTACATGACTGAACTCCCGTAGTAGTGTTACGTGAGTAATGTTCCTGTGTACAGTGTGGTAAAAAAGTAATTTTTATCGACCACTTTTTGGACTCGACTTCATTAGCAAGACCGAGGATTAATTGAGGATTAATTGAGGATTAACTAGACAGAACTTTGACAAGATGAAAGCTGAATGATCTGAAGAAGCATCACAAAACAGCTCTGTTAGTCTGAAAATGGTTATTAAGTCATTTCTAAAACTGAGGACACGCTACACAACTTTTACAGTCATAGGAAGCTTGGAGTTTCCAACTAACTAACTGGATTTAACAGATTTATGTTTCACGACTGAATGACCATCACACAGTGCAAATACACCTGTTTGTTATGATCCGAGGGTGTCTGTTCTTCTAAATATACAAAATCCTTCAAAGAGTGGATCAGAAATGTACCTCTACATGCACTCTAATTACCGATTTCCACAATTTTTCTTCAACCCTAAACTAGTTAAACGCAGATTTTAAAAGCCTTTCACCAGTGCTACATTCCAAAGCATTTGGCAATCTTTTTTTTCTGATCATATTACAAATTTGACATAGAGCTTTCTAACATTAAACTGAAAACAGAAGATGGATAAAATCTAATTAAAAATATAAGATTAAATAATTTGTTTTCAGACTCTCTGGCAATTAGCCATGGATGTTTTGTTAATAGTGTTTATTTTGTTTGTTTATGGTATTTGTGAATGGGGGACAAGTGCTTAGTATTCATAATATCAAGCACTATAACATTTATAGCCTTAGCTAATTTGCAATGCAGATTCCCAGTTCTTCAGTTCTTTAAATGCATCAGAACTAAATACAGTTGCATGTTTTGGGATTAATAAAGCAGAAAAAGGTTGAGGGCATAAATTTAAATGAATGCATGGGATCAATCTTGAAATTTTATGTTTGCTTTGAAGCTTCTGTTTTTTTCAGAGAATCTTCAACATTTGTTTCTCTTGTCAGTAATAGTCCAAAAACCAGAAAATCAAATCAGCCAGGAAAAACCACAGCAGTGGATCTCTAGCTGTGTTCCTAGAGATCCACTA
Source organism: Xiphophorus maculatus (assembly GCF_002775205.1). Classification (NCBI taxonomy): domain Eukaryota; kingdom Metazoa; phylum Chordata; class Actinopteri; order Cyprinodontiformes; family Poeciliidae; genus Xiphophorus; species Xiphophorus maculatus. The sequence goes on from NC_036448.1 coordinate 10,745,803, forward strand.
GGTGGAGGGATGAAGGTGGAAAACCTTCAACCCTCTCATTATGCAAGCACTTTCACAAATGATGCTGATGCAAATTAAAGGAATTACTAGATTCGATTCGAGGGGCGGTGCGTGAAAGAAGTTTATGGGTAAATGACCCGTTATTCGCTTAATGTCTAGTAGTTCATGTTGGCCGAATCTCGATTGGTGAGGGAAGGTGTTGATCTTTATCTCAAGTACACGGGGGAGGAAGCACAGGGGTCGAAAACCGATTCAGAATCATAACTATGTTTGTGCAATCATGAAAATTACATGCTACTCGCACAAACACCCTGCAAGAATATTAAGAGTTGTCTCCAAGAAGCTGGTTATAACGTCCTCCACTTACATTCAACAGCCCTTTGTCTCCCCGGTTCCCCACAGCTATCCATTCTCCCTTTCTTCTCAGAATACTTTTGTTCTTCCACCCTCTGTGCATCCAGAGGAAACAATGTACCATAGGACATTTTTCTGGTAGTATGATAAATGGAAAGTATTTGTGGCTGTTGACTGTGGCCTTCAGATAAAGAACAAGTAAATGAAACTGTCGGTTTGCCTTGTAGCCCCCTGAAGCCCTAAGCCACCATTGCTCACGCTACTTTTGATTGAGAAGACTATCGGTACACGCAGCGCTCCTCGACCCACACACCTTTGTGCTTCTGTTGGTAGGCACAGTGTTGGTTGTTTACATCAAAGTGAAATGTTCTGTGGCAGAGGAGGGACAGATGCAGCCGAAGGCAATAGAAAGTAAAGAGGATATGCATAAAAATGTTTGGTAAGAAGGCCTTTAGAAAAAAAAAAAAAAAAGGACTTTACAGGAAAAAGAAAACAAAACAAAAAATAAAAAACTGTAAAAAGTATTTTCCTTTTCTGAATTTTCTCTGTTTTGTTTCATAACATGAATTAAATTTTAATATATTTTATGTACGGTAGAACAAATTCAGTCGTGTAGCCACATCAACCATGCACTTAGTTAACATAAAATTAAAAAAAAAAAAAAGCACCACAAAGCTGCAGCGTTGCCTGAATTTCCAAAACACCTGCTCTTATTCACAAATTAAAATAATTTAGTCATCAGAAAAAGGCCCACTGACTGAAACCCCGTCCATTTCGACTGTGTTTGAAAGTTCAGTCACTGACTAAAGACAGGATTTACCAGAAAGCACCAGAAAGTTCATTTTAATTTGCTTTTCTATATCCATTTAAACCATTTTTGAGCAGAAGAAAAGATATAGTAACAGTGAAAAAAATGTAAATGTGAAGTTGTCTTGAACAACGGGACACACTGCACATCTTTTTGATAAATACAGCTAGACAGTCAAAACTAGATACATAATTTTGGTCATTAGGTAATCAATCCACCATAACCATTACTCTGACAAAAATTTGTTTAAGAATATTATTCATGTAAATTGAATAGCCATGTAAATTAATTACATTTGTTACTCTTTCTTACTTACTTGGGAAGAAGAGTGTAAAGCTGCAGGTTCAGTGCACATCCTCGATTCATCTCTCATAATTTAAACAACAAAGACATCAAGCAGCAAAAACAAAAATTCATTCAGTTTACTTGTATTGTGCCAATTCACAGTGCATAGTGGTAGTTTTAAGAGTTGGAGTTTGAGCCTTCAATTAATATCTTTGCAAAAATGTGGTTATTAAGTTAATTAAAGTTAATTCATTCATTTAGCGTGGAAGCAATTTATTTTTTGTTGTGTTTTTGGTTTTTCACACTGCAATTTTCTCCTAATAAATGAAGTAATTACATTTTGATGTGTACTCAGGTTATTCTTGTGGAATATGTTCCTTTTTTTTAAATGATGATTATTTGAAACATGTCGGTGAGCCAAAAATTCAAGAACAGAAGAAACCTGGAAGATGTCAAATATCTTTTACGGCGTTGTATAAAAGCTGCAGGAAATGCTTAACAATTCTCATCTGTGTTCTCACTTTGCAATTAATGTGGAGCCAGAAGGGTAGCCCACTCCTTTCTGCCATAAAACAAAACCAGGATTGATGAGAGTGTCTATAATCTAAGTGACTGGCTGAATATGGGCTCGCTGGGAGCAATATGTTGAGATAGAGAAGAGGAAAAAGGACTATAGGAATCAGGAAGAGGGAATGTGGTGCCAGGACTGGGGGAGAAAAAAGCCACAAATGAGGGTAGAGATCCAGATAAAAATGTGACAGAATAGTTAGATTGAGTGGGGTTGAGGTGGGGAGTGGATGGAGGTATTTGTACAAAATACAGGGTAAGCCAAAGAAGATAAATTTGAATGGAGCTGCTCTTTTACGGCCATTTTTTTCTGTCTCCTTGGAAGCTATTGTGCTGGTTTCATTCATTAGACCACAAGCAATAAAAAACATTCAAGGAGAGAAATATCACCAGTCAGACGCTTCTGTTTTTTTTTTTCTCCCGGGTGATTTCTCACCAACGTTGACCTTCTCAAGCAAACAAACCACATGTTAATCACTGAGAAAAGCATCTAAAATAAATTTTCCCTTGTGTCAGCCTGGTTGTTGTGGTGTCATTAAACATTCAGTGCATCACAGATTTGTTTACCAGGTAAAACAATGTGCTGCAAATCACTGTAAGCCTGTCTGAGCGGAAAGGAGCAACAGCTCTGAAGAGGGTTTTCAGTGTTTCCGCTTATGTTTAACAAAAATGGGTTGCGATATCTGCTTTTAAAAATATATTACAGACTAAAAAGCATAATCGATTATGCTGTAAGACATCTAGGTTACACAGTACAGAAATATAGTATAGAAATACTAGGGTGCTCGTTTCACACTTTTCAATATTTCTTCTGATAATTTATAGACCTTTCACAACAGAAAGAAAGAAGGAAAAGAATGAAAATAGTTGGCTTATCAGATTTCAATACTTCTCAGCACTTGGATCCATTTTACCGAGATTAGACATTACCTACCAAAAACCTTTTGCTTGTAATCTAATTCCCAAAGGCTTGTTTAAATAAATGTGTTTTCTCCTCTATCCCAAAACTTATACTCAAGTAAGAGTAGCATTACTTCAAAATATTTTTACTCAAAAGTAAAAAGTAGCCATCCAAGAAATTAAAAACGTACTTGTCCGATGATATGGCGTATGCTGTGCATTTAATTGACCTCCAAATGCCACATCATGCTCAGCAGACAGAGGAATAACATTTAATCAGAAAAGTTTGTGTACAAGTAGGAACTCTTACTTTAATATAAACTGTAGACGTGTTTCTGCGGCATATTTGATTAGAAAGAAAAGCAATTTGAAGAACCTTAAATAATTTATCTTTCTCAAATACAAACATCAAAGTGAATCCCTCTTTTAGCTTGTTTTCGCTTTTCTTCCTCATCAGTTCTTTGGATAATGAATCCTAAAGTGAACTACAACATAGGGTTGAACAAAATGAAAATCCAGCAACTGGGATAACATTGTTAAATGTGATATTAGCTGTGATAAATACATTGAGTTCCTCATTTTCTCTTTCTTTTTATCTGTCATTTCAATGCTTTCAGCTGTTTCTGTGACCTTCAGCACCTTGGGCAGTATCTGTCAGATGTGGCCATCTACTGCAGCCAGACTCCAACAGGGTGAATGTATTAAAGCAGGAAAGGCAACAAATATTGCATTCCAAATCATCCTGTGTGATATTAACATTGTCGACAACTGCATTGCAATGACAATCAACATAGCAAAATAAAGCTATAAAAATATTTATCGGACAAACATTACATCAATGTTACATGCTGAAGCTGTGAAAAAAAAAACAGCTTTTGTAAAAGATGACACATAACACTAAACCTTTGTAGAGAATCTTCGTGTGTAAGAGTAAAACATGCAAACTCCACACAGGAAGAATCAGGTTGGGATTTGAACCCAGAATCTTCTTGCAGAATAAAAATGTATTTGGGCTTAGAAGTGAAAAGGGTGCACTCTCTTTCCCTGGGTTTGTAGTTAAAAATACTTAAATACAGCCTTGAATATATTTTTTTGATTCTTTGAACAGTTGCCTGTTACATGGTGAGAAAAAAGTCTCCCTTTTTGAAAAAAAATAAAATAAAAAAAAATACAGCATTTGTTTTACACTTCTGCAAGTGATAAATGAAATTCACGCTCCATGACAAACAGTGGGCACAGAGAACTGCTGGATCATCTGCTTTTGCCCAGTGGTGTGAAGTTGCTATAGTTGCCTGAGCACAGAGCTGTGGCATCTTTGTCGAGGTCCTGAGTGTGTTAGTGAGGAAACGTGTGAGAGCACCCTGCTTTCTGCATCAATAAATTGTGTGAAAATGTGACAAAAATGATTGCCATTTGGATAAACCGTACACATCTGACTGAGTGTTTGCCATTTGGGATTTAGGTTCCCTACCAGCATAAGGAACCGGAGCATCCTTGTCCAGCGCGACCAGTGGAGGGTCCAGCAGCACCGTCTCCATGTTCTCTGTAATCACTCCATGGTAAGAGGTCTCTATCCAAGGCTTGTGCTTGTTGACTGTGAAAGAAGAAGAAAGAATGAGATAAAACAGAGTTAATTTTATCGACCGATGTAAATAATAATATAGGTAAGCAAAACATTTTTATAGATAGTGTTCATCTAAAAAAGAAAGCTTTTAAGCCCAGTTAGTTTTAGTTTTTTCACTGATATTTATTTTGGTGAGAGGTTTACCACAAACATAGTGCGACACCTTGAACAAACACATTTCTGTTTTTAGATTTGTGTTATGACCTTTGCACATCTTCCTCCACCATCAGCACTTTTTACACGGTAAATTCGTACTATTTTTTTGTTGGCCCTTTTCTTTGTACATTTATACAGAATGGTGAACTCAAACACCACCCTTGTTTTGTAGGGTGGATAAACCGCACATTAACAGAGACCACCATCACACACAAAGTGAATATTGCCACTGCAGCTCAGGAGGTAATCTGATTCCCCGCATTCCTAAATCTGCATGTTCATGGGCTAGATATTAAACTCTCCCATCCCTCCAGTACTTGTGAAGTCCCTTTGGATGAAAACATGTGCTTATTGAATCTAGTGTAATGTAATGTGCTCTAAATTAAACTTCCACACAGCAGGAACTAACAAACAGGAACTTATGCTCAAGCCACATGAACATACAGTATGTGGATATTGTGTGCTTTGGTGAGCCCACATGTACACACAGACTGCATCTCTGGTGTCCAAGAGTCACACTCCGCGGGGAACTGGCCTGACACCCTGACCTTCTAATCCATTGAAGAGGATCGCTTTGTCCCATGCCAATGAGCAGATGACATGTCCAGCTGGCAGTGATTTAAAATGTACCAAACCGTTCCTAAAGCCTTCTCGTATAGCTTTTTATCCGTCTGCGTAAAACTTTGGTGGTTTTGTCCTACTGTCCCATTTTCTCCAGAAGCTATCAACGCACTCAAAGGACAGGGTCACAATAATGAAATGAAAACCGGAATAACTGCAAACAAACAACGTTAAGATTTCACAGGTCTTATGTTTAGATGTTGAATTACTCAAACCTTGTTTGTTTTAGCACATTTGTCATGTTTTAACCACGAGCTTAATAGATTTATACAGAGATGCTATGAGATAAACAAGCGCAAAGTATTGCATAAATGTTGGGTAGGAGGAAAATTAGACATTTTTTATGAATAAAAATATGAAAAGTGTAGTTTCAATATTTGGTAAACTAAAATATAATACTTGGCCAATTGGACAGACTTTCACAGTACTTCTGCACACGCCTGACATGGATTTCAATGACTAGGATCCTAAATCTCAGGCAGAGTGGTGGGCTCATCGTGATTATTTAATTTCCCTTTGGGATCAATAGAGTATTCTTGAATTTAATTGGAATTGAATGATTAAAAACAAATACATTATTAAAGGAATTAGGCTTTGATGGCAAAAACAATATTAAAGAATTGCAATTCACATTTGCTAGATTTAACTGAGACACCTCCTTCTCTGAATCCTGCTACACTCAGAGAGACTCCAAAGTGGTTAATATGAAGTGAAAGGAAAAACAACACCAAGACATTATACAAGCCATTATGCACACGTGGTAGATGAGAAGCACTGCAGTACCCAGCATGGGTCGTCTCAGCTGCAGAGTGGAAAGAGGAGAGTGGTCCGTCTTCAAGTGAAATGAAGATATCTCTAGGCTACACCTGTAATATTGTACATGTAATGGAGGATTCAGTGGTGCATTTCGAAGTGCATCACTTTTATTCTGTATTGCTGCTACGGCATCTACCTCATCCTTCCAGCCTTCTTCAATTTACATTTCAGTGTTAGTAACTTCCATGAAAAGGCGGAGGTGAAATGAAGAGAAACAATCTTCTAAAAGCTACTCTTCAAAACCAAGATAATGTTAAAGTAAGGTAACAACCATAAAATACATGAAAATGTGTATGTATTGAAAAAGCTATTTATGCCTCTGCCAGCTACTCAGAAAACACACCACGGTATTTTCTGTACACTTAAAGATGTCTTCGGTTATTTACGTGCATCCCACGGAAAGTGCCATTTTACTCACTGTTTCATTTTCAGTTCAAGGTCCTACATTTATTACAAACAAATTGGTTGGAGGATGACACAGCAGAGTTGTGGCTCATTAAGGGGAGTCTAATAAAAGTGCTGCTTCTGGGGAAAGCATTCATCAGATTGGGTAAATTAACTATTTCCAAAATGCTTCTCGTTGCACAAACTTCATTAGTGATCCATTTAAGGTTTACCTCCTTGGCAACATAGCACTGAACTGAATAAGACAAAAATGTAAGAAAACGCGCATAGAATGACAGAGGGAAAAAATCTAGAAGAGCAGATTATGTAAAGTCAAATACAATATTGCTGCAGTTTTCCATGCGGTTTTCAAAGCTCACTCACGAGTAAAAACAAATCACCCGTTCATGAGAAACAGCTGCTTGTTCTGTATTTGTTTTCGTGTAAAGATTTACAGTTATAATATCATGATGAATTTTAACACCATAATAGCTCGTAGCGGGGCAGTTAAGATATAGAAAAGCAAAAGCTAAAGAAAATCCAATAGATTAACTTGAAATGAACAAAATAAAAATAACGGGCAGATGGAGGACCCGACTCTACCAACATCAAATAACCAAAAGTATTGAACTGCTTGTCTTTAAAGATTAAAAAACTTTAACAACAACCCATACTTGCAGCTGTAATGTGTTTCAGTCATTCTAGGAGAGCTGCACACAAGGTTTTGGATTATCTCAGTAATTTCTAGAAGTTCCCTGAACCCATAGTTTTGCCTCAGAGATGTGACTCCAGGTTTCACCCTCACTGACGCACTCTCTTTAGAAAAAACACATCAATAACCGCATTCAGCCTGCCTACTTTCATTTACTCAAGCATTGCCTTTGTCCGTTTCTCACACTCAGTGATTCTGCTGCTCCCATTGAGGTTTTTTTGTCACCTCTTGTATTGATTATTGTAACTCTCTGCTCTCTGTCTTGCCCCACAAGTCCATCTATAAAGTCCAAGTGGTTGTTAGCTTTGCTGCCTGCATTGTGACCTGAAGCCCATCATATCACTCCATGGACTTTCTCTCCAGCCAAGCATTGATTTTAACATTTAAAGTTCTCTATAAGGTTATCCAGTATGATTTTTAGAAAGGTTTCTGCTTTACACACCTCTTTGAATCCTGCAATCATAATCCTCAGTCTTACCATATACCTACTTATCTGTTCACAATGGGATTCAGTCTCTAAAATTGCAGTTTCTAAATATATCTTAACATTTTTTGAGTGGCCAAGCCAGAGTCCAGGTTGAATCTTAAGATAAGGGGTGATGGTGAGAATGCTTTCCAACATCAAACTTAAAGCTCATCGTGAACGATTGTCCAAAATACTATTGGAAAGTTGCAAAAAGCTGCTCAGTTATTAAAAGATTATTGCTGTAATTTCAACTAAGAAAGGAATACAAAATTTTTAACAGGTCATTAAAAAAATGCTAACAAATTTTCTTTTTTTTCAAACTTGATATTTTGAATCTAAATTTGCCAGGGGTTTAAATATGCATGAGCCTTTCTAGCCTGTACACCAAGTGGCCAATATTTCATGCTAATTACATTTTGTTTATTTAGCTTATTTACTTTCCCCCTCCATGAATTGCTGCTGAATCATTAAGTCATTTACACATTCTGGTTCCTCTGCACTTTGTGTGTAGCTGCCATTTTGAGACATGCAGAAGCGATGGCATCATACGCACAACCCGTTATCAGACAGCCACGGAAATACATCAGTCTAGACCAAAATGATAGAAATAGCCTCAGACAAGGCAGATGATCCCAAGCCTTGAGCCAATATGCTGCTGTGGTTAATAATATCCATTAATATAGCAACGTTTTTTTTTTTTTTTAAATGACTACATGTTCCGCTGAAAAACACATTCTGTCTTTGGCCATTATATAAAACATCTGCAGCCATTAGAGCACAAGACTGCACATTGGAGAAGACTAATTCACTTACCAAACAGTCTAAAAGCATATTGAACACAGCTATGGATAAAATCTGATATGACACTAATGTAGACACAAAAAAGGAAACAAGACAGTGATTTCTAGTAAATAGCATTAGTGTCTTTGTGTAGGATCAAATATCAGCATGAGGAGGCTTGAAAAACTCTTTGTGCAGAAACAAATAATCTTTTCATTCTGGTGTCCAGGTCATGTCCTCAAGCCTACCACACCACTGTTGCTACTGTGTGTATTTCCTAGTTTCTTCTAAGCGTCTATTTGATGAGAGAAAAGTGTCCTTTTCACCGACTAGGCCAACACCGTGGCAAAGCAAACAACAATAAGTGCAGATTTATGGGTGGTGATGCCTAAACCCTGAATAGAAAACTTCTCCATGAAGTCAAAAACCAATTAAATGTGTCAAACAGCTTTCAGAGAAAGGATTTAAAATGGGTGGGGGGGAAGTACAGTGCCTTTCAAAAGTCCTGACTCTTTCAACTTTGGACAATGATACATGGTTTTCAAAAATTTGACAAAGATGTGAAAAGCGTGGCTTTGGATTTAGACACCGAGTCACTACTTTGAGAAAACCTCCTTTCAATGAAACTACAGTTAAAAGGTCTTTTGAAATGTCTAATATGAAGACATTGATATTTTTGACTTTTTCAGTGGATTTAGAGCAGGTGTGAACATCAATTTGTAAATCTTGCAATAGATTCTTGATTGAAATTAGGTTGAAACCCTTTGACGAAACACATAAATTTGTTTTAATATAAACTGTAATTCTGTTTTTATGTTTTGTTTTGTTGTTTGCTTGTTTTTTTGGTTGATGTTGCTGAGGGAAACATTTGCCGAAGTTCAAAATCTTTTGCAAACTAACACGCTTTCCGACAACTTTCAATTACTTCTGACCAAGTTCCCCGTTTCTGCGAAAGAAATGGTGTCAGTGTTGGGTTCAGGTTACATTCTCTATGTAAGCCCAAAATGTAATTTGAACAGAAGCCAATCTTCCAGGACTGAAAAGCTTAAACTGGCCTCTTTCTTCCTCTCTTCTATTATGGTCAGAGTTGTCTACTGGCTTATGTATCCATGATAATATTGGTACGTTGTTTTTGTTCCTTCACACACAGCATAATGCATGTACGCCAGAAAGGTCCATTATGGGACACGCTTCAGCAGAACATCATCTTCAGTACAATTTCTTCAAATAGGACCATTTTTGGTTTTCTTCCAACAAAGGTTTTCTTCTTCCCACTCTTTCATAAGGGCAAAATTTGTGAAGTACACCACTAATAGCTTTCCAGTCAATAGATTTTCCCACCTCAGCTGTGGATGTCTGCAACTCCTCTAGCAGACGCGGGTCTCTTGGCTGCTTCTCTGATTAATTCTCTCATTGCCTGACATGTCACTTTTTGATCTTGGAAGGTTTTCATTTGTGCCACAGTTTTTCTGCTGATGGACTGAACAGAGCAGCGTCAGAAGCTCCAAGCTTAGGATATAGTTTTATAACCACACTTGTAATTAAATGTCTCCACAGCTTTACCCCCTGACCTGTGTGCTATATTTTTCAGTCTTTGTGATGCCGCTTGTTCTCCAATAAATCTCTGAGTCTTCCACAGAACAGCTGGGTTTATAAATGGGTAAAATACATCTTATTTTCTAATTAGAGGACCTCTTTTTGATTGCACTATATTTTATTTAGGGGTAACAGATAAAAGGCATGTAAGTTGAATATAGTGTGAAAAATGCAGAAAATGTACGCTACGTTTACAAATATTTTTGCAAGGGAGGCACTAAATAGAGTATTCGAGATAAGAAATTCTGTTGTTTTTCTTTTTTGTTTGTTTGTTGTGTCATTTTTATAGTATAATTTGAAGCTGATGGGTCTTTTATTAACAATAAGTGTGATTTGGAAAAAATATTTTTAAAAAATAATTTAAAAATTCAGGATATATCCAAACATGATTCAAGGTCAACATCAACATAAACCAGGTAGTCAAAAAATAAAGCTAGAACTGACCTTTCGGTGCTACACTTGTACTCCACCGCTCACTGAGGGGGATTAGTGGGAAAATGTGCACCAATAAAGATAAAAGCAGCTAAGAAAGAAAGTGGATCAGTAGCACAGGACTAAGAATGAAGAGAAAAACTATCCAACAGGGCGCATCAATATTTTAGTCATTTAAAAGAATAATGACAAAACCTACCATCGACCAGTCATGAAGCAGACAGAGCATGTGTAAGTCTATAGTGACCTCTCTGTGCCCTGGCAGAATGAGCAGTAATTAAACCTGCGTAAATGTGCACACGCACACACACACACACACACACACACACACACACACACACACACACACACACGCACTTGCACTTTAACCCTCTCACACTCAGTACAAGACTGGTTCTCAGCCAAATGTGGAAAAGGAGAACACAGTTCAAAATGTGCAGCAAGATGACAGAAGCAAATGAAAGCAGAGAGAGAAGAAAGGGTGTGTGATAAAAGCAACAGAGGAGGCCAGGATAGGATGGATATTGGGTCAAGAGTGGGAGATAATAATGGAAGGCAGTCAGAGATGAAAGGTTGATTCTGTCTGAAGGGCCTTTCACACAGCTCCTGGCAAAACTATTCACACTTTTGTGCTTCTTAAACCTTTGCCACAGCAAAAAAAAATAGAATCTATATATATATATATTTTTTATATGGATCAAACCCGTAGGATATCATTGGAAGTAGAGGTAAGAAGGTAAATGATTTTCAAAATGTATCGCACATAAAAATATGCAAAGTGTGGAAATCATTTTTGTCCAGCACCCCTCGCGCTTACAATGCAAAATAAAACACACGTGTGATTTAGTCTCAATATAAGGTATGTCAGGTCTCAGATGTTGGCGGACGTTAGTGGACAAACAAAATAAGAAAGTGCAGAAGTTGAAGGCAAGGTTAGGTTATGAAACAACATTCACGTTTTGAACTTTTTATGGTTTCAGGCTCCATCTTTGACCTACAAATTGAATGCATTAATCAGAATCAGCGAATAGGCTTATTGCGTCTCTGGAGGAGCTCAGGTGAAAGATTATGTTGGCAGAACAATTATTAGTTGTTCACAAATATGATGTTAAAGAATAGTGATGAGAAAACTCTTTGCTGAAAGAGAGTCGTTCATAGTTTTCTCTCTGCTATGCAGGCAACACAGCAAAACACACAGTCGTCATAGTGGTGGAAACACCAGGCTGTGGGAATACTTTGTCTTTCTTCTTTTTTAAAACAGGGACAGGAGTGTTGGTCAAAGTTGTCTGTTGGTAATTCAGAAAGAAAACTTGCACAGGCAGCCAGAAAGAAAGATCTGAACTGAAAGCCGTTCACTGACACTCACCTGCTCCACTGCAAATGCATACCCCAGTTTACTAGACTTTTGTGAAAGAATCCCAAAACCATCCATCATCTTTGTTCCACTTCAAAATTGTGATCTAGATTGGAATTTCTAGCTGAAATGTGATGACATGTGAAGACATTTAAAGGTTTGTTATTAGCCTTAGTTTATACTGTTATACTCATATTGCTGGTGCGTCATGAAACTTAGGAAAGCTCAGTCTATATTGTGAATTAAAGATAAAATAAGCCCTAAATGCTGACTAAAAACAACACCACATTTGACTGCCCTGTAAATTACGCACTTGAGCTATGATTTATAAATAACAAAACACTTTCCACATCCATGCTAATTAGTTTTGGTTTTGTCTTAAGTCTATACAATGTCTTTCTCGAGATAGAATATCCTGCCTCGCCACCTTAACACAAGCTTCATTAACAGAACAAGTATAGACTTGTATCCAATTATTTCTGACTGAACGCATTTTCATTTTACGCAAATGTTTGAAACTTTTTTTTTTCCACACAAAACATTCACAGGCTAATTATCTTAACCTGACACAAGTATTGCCTTATTGTCAAAGCGTGTCAAATATTATAGAATAATTCTTGGTTTCTCTAATGACGTGAAATAAAAAACCCTTTCTTGCTTTTAAAGCTACATATCTATATAGAAAAAGTGTTTTTGATGTTCTTTAGCACTTAAAGCGATGAGGATGGTTCACAGGCTTTTGTTTCGCTTAGGAGGTGATAATTGCTTCAGTGGTAATGGCCGACTCTTTTATCATACTTCTAACAGTAATTAATGGCAGCTTAAGAGCTAAAAGGACTTTGTGTGTAGCGGTTTTAAGCATAGTGTGAGCGGATATGATGGTCACAATCAGTCCAAGTTTCCTACGCTGGAAACATTCTCTACTAAACTCATTAGAAGTTGTTGTTTGCTGTCAGCAAGAAACAGAAATGACTACAGCACTGTGCAGATGTTTAATTATAAACATATTGCAGGCATCGATCATTTCCACAGTTGGAACAAAAGTTTAATGGCAGTAAATTGAAAAGCTTAGCTTTAAAATCCTTAACTTTAAAAACGACAGACACGTATTACCTCTTGGCAATGACGGCGAATGCTAAGTCTCTGACATTTTTAACACAGTATAAAGAAGCCCATACTGACCGATCACACAGTAGCTTGGAAGCTACCGTGATGTTCACACTCCTCCCCAATAGTCCTTTCACAATCACATTCAATAATGTTACTGGGATTTCTTTACAATAACCAGCTCAATGTAATAAAGTTGAGGGAAAATGATGCATGGTTCACATTTTGTGTGGTGTATTTTAATTATTTATACAGCACTTTTTCACATAATCTCCCCCAGAAGCCTTTTGGGGCATGTAACAGGTTTTGATCTGGACTTTGACTAGGCCATTCAAAATTACTGTAGCTCTGGCTTTTTGTTTTAGGTTGTCGTCCTGCTGGTAAACCCCCAACAGAACCTCGCTCAGTACGGCCGTCTATTTAGCTCCATCCAGTTTCCCTGTATCTGCTGAACTCAGGCGTTCCTGCACCATCATGTTTCATGATGGGGATGGTGTATCCATGGTGATGGACTGTATCAACATGGTTCTCTTTAGATAGGCAGTATGTTATATTCTTTCCATTTTCAGATCATGGACTGAACAGTGCTTGGTATATTACCTCATCTCTGAGCTGTCTGCTGTGTTCATAACCCTTAATGATGTTGTTTGTTCACTAATGTTCTCTAACAAAGCCTACTAGGCCTGCAGCTGTATTTTTAATGAAGTGCACACAAATGGACTATTTACTAAATGGGGAATGTCTAAAAGCAGTAAATTAAACTGGATTTCATTTTGGGGTGTCAGAGTAAAGGATGCTGAATCACAGGACTCCTCACACTTTTCTTGTTTTATTTGTTTAAAAAAATTAAAAGGCTTGTCTTATTTTCTTTCCACTTCTCATTTATGCATGGCAGTGATGATACAAAATGTGAAAAAGTTCAAAGAGCACAAAGCCCTTAATCATGATAATGTAGCATTCAACATTAGGTAACATTAACTATCCAAAGTCTATGACATATTTAACAACTAGAAGTTATTATTTTGTAGGCAAGGGAGAAGAGCAGTTAACCAGTATTGTAGCTTTATGTCTGCTAATTAGAAAAGCAATCGGCAGAACTCCTCACTAGATGTCATTACGAACCTGCAGTCGATGAATGCACTACTGACCTGACATAAAATGCTCCACCTATATACTTTTTACATTCACATTAGTGTTGGTGAGGTACTGTAAAGTGAAGCAAAATTAACACCCAGAAATAACAATGTAAAATATCACTGCGCCACAGGAACAATTCAAGAGGAAACCAACAGTTTACACACATGTACACACACACAAAACCTCTCAGAATATCTTTTTATGAGAGCCATGAGAGTTATGAGTATAAACTTAAAGCCCCACAGCTTAAATGAAAGATCCAGTTAGTGGTGTAAAAAATAAGCACATTTGAACGCTTCATTTAAATTCCCTTTAGGCAGATCTAAGTCAGAGTTGACCATTGGTTTATTCCCAGTACATTAATTTCTCCCATACAGAACCATTTCTCTGTATTATACGATTTGCAGATTGTAGTAATTTATTGTGCTCCCCCTCCAACACATTAAAGGGTCCATAAACTCTGATCTCCACAAACTAAAAGACTTAAAACCCCCAGTTGTGAAGACAATTAGTTTTTAGAAAGGTTGATTTAATTTGGGTTTCTGCACAGTCCTATGTAAGAAGTCCACTGGTAGCTTTAAAATCTTAAAGGCCGTGTTTGAGACACAGATGTGCCCTAATTGCAGTGGGACACCACACAAAACAAATCTTTTTTCATTTCCTTCCTGCTGACTACATCAAAACAGGCATAGGCAAGAGAAAACGCTGCTGTGTATAATTGGCATCCCATACTTCTAGATAGTATTGCTCAGCCTATAAGCCTACGGGAAAAACAACTTCAGCACGACATTATTCAGAGGTGCCTAAGGACATGATGCTCAGATGCATGAGTGTGATTTAGACTAGACGGCGTGGCCATAAATAATAAAAATATAAAGAAAAAATAGCTACAGGAAAAACGTAAGAACAGAGAAGGGAAGATTTATTTGCACAAGCCAAGTAAAGAACGAATATGTTGAGTAGAGAGCAGGAAGTTAATTGTCTGATGTGGCATTTTTGAGAAGTGGGAGTAGAAAATATGAAAACTACAGAGGGGACATGGGAGGAGTCGTCACAGAAAATTATACCGATTCTGAAATGAATCTCTGTTATCAGCATTCAAAAATAGTGATAATGACATGGATCTCTGCTCTGCTTTCATCTAGCACAATATGTGATATGATTGAAATAACCAAAACATGGCATCCTCAAAGTACTGAATCCCAACTCTGAAGCAAAAGGCCCAAAGCAGAAGATTACTATAAAACTGATGCCACAAAGCAAAGCAGATATCGAAGTCAAAGTAACACTTATTAGATAAGGATATTTAGTTTAAGAGTTATGGATTTTATCTCCACCAGTAAAGCTTCTTCTGATCTTCTTTTCAGATCCAAATGTCCTTTTCTGAATATCACAATGAGGTTTTTTTTTTTTGTCTTCTAATTTGACTGCTTTTCTCAAAATGCGCTCGGCTGAATTTTAGGTTTGCCCAGTTAACCATTTATTCCACACAGATTATCTTAATGTTAGCACATATCAAACCTTACTTGGTAAATTACAACACGAATCGAAAAAGCTTTCAAACAGGTCTCACTTAGTGAGAACTTTAGTTATTAATTAGTGGTGGCACATCCTGATTATTTATTGTACTTTCACACACACCCCTCAAGGGCCACAAGACACACCCGAGAAAACCCTCCCACTGCAATACATGTCAGTGTTTTGTAATATGTGTGGCTTAAAACAACAGTAAACAATTATGGCAAAGAGGAACGACTATAAGAAGTTCACAAGTTTGAAGGGGGAGGAGATAATGATTGACGAGCTGCAAAAGAGAACAGAAGGCGCCGGTGGGAAGTTTGTCCGCTGCATCGGACCAGATCATATTGATACAGGACTAGTTTCACTTACGCTTTCTAATCTCTCTACATCCAAAATGGTCAAGAATCGGAGACAAACAAATAGTAAGACATCCTAAAGGCGCAAGCCACAGCCAGCAGCTTTTTTTTGTTTGTTTTTTTGTACAATGACCTTGTAGATCGTTTGCTGTTTGTGCCAAAATTTCCCCGTCAGCCAAGCTGCAGAGAGGGGGCGTCAAACCACACATCTGCAGAGGCCCTGCAGCTTCCCATGAGTGAGAAAACATTCAGATTTTGCTGATGTGCTCAATTCTTTTTTAGTTCTGCTGCTGAAAGTTGACGGACCTCCACTGGTTCCCAGACTCTGAGATCATCTTTTCTTTTTCCTTCCCGTCTCAGATTAAAGTGAAAATTTGAATCAAAATTCGCTTCCTTAGACTTCTGATTATTTCTGACAGATGTGGGACCTTTATTTACTTTAGACACCACTAGGTTATGACTTAGTGTTCACATCTTTGCACTTTACTTGACTTTTCTTTATTCAGCTTAAATAAATGAGTAAATTGATCTTACTTTCATTAATAATAAAATTTATTTTGATTACACCGATTACCAGTTTCCATTGATTTTTGTTAATATTTCTGGTTTTATTTGTAAACCACATTGCTAAACGAAAAGGTCAAGAATTCATAGTTAAAGTCAGTTTAGGATAGAATATGAGATTAATTGGTTTCTGAACATAAATGTGGTTTAACGTAGCTTACTCCTTCAACAGTTCAACTATTTAGGGTAGAACATTTAGTATACACTGCAAGGAAATATTAGGTGAATGAAACTCTGAATTCATGCTCTCCAAAATTACACTCAGTAATAAACTTAATTTGTTTTCTTTCTGGTCTGCCTTTTCCACTTTATCCCGCATTAGGAATTATTTGCCGTTGAACAGCATGTTGGGAGCGGGAGGTAGAAAACGTGTCATGGATAATCAACAATGACTGATTAGTTTCTGCACAAAAATAAGTAGCAGAGTGCTCTCAGTGATGGGTTAGTGTCGATTAGTCTCGGTGAGTGCGCAAATGAAGAAGCACAGCTGAAGGATTTGAAAGAAGTCAAGTGAAAGTGGAGTGGATGGAAAAGGACAACAAAGACAAAGCAGAGAACGGGGACGGGGAGAGAGAAGGTGATATCTCCATTAACAGAAAGCAGCAGGAGACGAGAGCAGCTGTGCAGAGGGGAAATGGGTGGCAGTGTGGCTGACTGGATTGAATTAGAAGCAGTCCCACTCTGCAGATCATGTGACAATTGGCCAAGATAAACAGACGACAAATTTAAACTCATTTCAACATTTTTAACACACTTTCAAAGGGAAATCTAAACCATGACTGCCTGGCGACAATGACACCTTCCATCTGTTCACATCTAGTTTTGGGTAATATATGACATTTCGGTTCTCTTTTGCAAAATAAATGTGAAGGAATACTACCCTGGACACACGCCACACTGTCTGCTAAACACATTTTCACTCAAAAACAAAAAGCACAAATCAACAATGTTCCATATAAAGAGATGCATGTATCACACAACAAATATAATTCAGCTGAAACAATATGGTGTGAACAGTAGAAATAATTAGTTTACAAGATTGAGTGATCACTAATTACACACTTAGCTGTGTGTTAGTTGATGGTATTTGTTTTTGCTTCTGTCAGTCAAACAAGGTAGGAACATTTTGGAAGGTTAAATGGAAATTACTCATTTCTTTTCGCATAGAGCATCTGGTTTTCTGATCAAGGAGTTCAAATGCAGGTTGCAAGAAATGCAAAATAAAGGTTTTTATACAGGCTCACAACCTGTAATAGAGATGCATTTCTAAAGGTCAGCTGTTAAAAAAAATATCCAGGCCTTCAGACATGAATACACAGATGTAGCAGTCCCTGTTACAATATTCTTATGTATGTTTTTTTATATTCTGTATACTTGCCATACATAAAATATACACTTTTTCATTATAATAAAGATAATGAAATATCTCCAATTTTGAACATTCAGTATAGTATTGACTTAAATGTCATATATCAGTGCCTTTTTATTCATTTATTCTGAACCTCAGCTTCTTGCTGCCGCATGTGGAAATTCCTCACCTTCTAAAACAAAAGCTCCACTAACATGAGGATTTCCATTTGTTGCATAATGGATTCTCCTCTGATTTAGTGGAGAGAAGATGAATTTGTCTTGTGTTCGTGCAATGTGTTGAAACTAGTTCTCTTATTGCCTTTGTGTTTTTGTGCCAAATCTCTGGCACACTAGTCTCCCAGCTACATAAACGACTAACGGTGAACATAATGTATTCAAGTTCCCAGATAACCAACACCGAGAGAATACATCCTCCTTTTCTCCATCAGTTGTTCTTTTGACATTGAAAGTGCTAGATGGCAGACATGTTGAGTCAATCCACTCACAAAGGTTGCTCTGCTGTTCTTCAAAAAACAATTCTGTCGCCTTAAATCTCCACATCATCTGCTCCAAATCTGACATTTTTAAAAGTCTCTTACCGTCTGTCTCTGATCCTTTGCCTATCACTGCCTGTCATAATAAATCTGTTATCCCAACCCACTCTGCAGTGTCTTTCTTATTCTTTTGCTGCCTGTCATGTTTCTGGTTATCAGGTGACAGGTGTAAACCGTCAGTGTTTCTATTTATTCCTGCACTTGCCACATTCCAAGTGAAAGAAGCTCCGTCAAATTTGGACATTTTGAACACATTTAAGATCTCCTTGATGACTGCCACTGACAAAGGTTGCAGGTTGCATTTGTGAATGAAAGAAACTTTTAAAAAAAATAAAATTCAACACGATTTTAATCCGAGAGAGAGAACTCGAATCTACAGTGAGCGCAACACTGCAACATTTAGTTGACACTAAAATCTGCAAGCCCGCGACGTCGATTCAGTTCCCTTTCGACAATCTCAAACATCTACAAGTCAACCGGAGGAAAAATGGTTCAAAAGGGAGCAGAAAACAGCTGTCCTTGCTCCAAGACATCCAATTCAGTTATAGCAACAAAAAAAATCTGTGCCAACAGTACTTTACCAGGATAGATGCAGGAAATTACTTCAACTCTGTCCTAAATGTAGCTCACAGAGTGTCACAGTGACAACATAAGAGAGTTTGAGAGCCGACAGCCTGTTCTTTTTGAGACAAAAATATTGCTAAATATACTAGAGTGGCACATTTTATCACTTTGAAAAATTTGGATAATGAACAACAAAACACAAACACTTAAAAAAAATAAATAAATAAAAAGTGTCTCAGTTCTCATGAAGCATTTGCTTTATGCAAACATAGCAACCAGCAATACAAATATACAAATATTTATTTTCAGAACACCTTTCGGCACACATTCTGTTCCTTCAGTCATTTTTCTTCCATCTTTCTAACACAGTGGGGAAAAAAATCTTTAGATTTATTTTTAAGCAAGAAGTAATATACAAGAGAATATTACTGAAGGAAACTACTGGCCTAAAGCACTTAAAATGCAAAGATCTTCCATATGGCAAGAAAACAGTTTCAAATCCATGTGTGATGCTATTGATATAGAGTAAGGATTGACCCTAGGGAGGTTAAAGTTGTTGGCAGGTGCACTTTAAAACTGAACGGGTCTACAGTCTAAGTTTCTCAAGAAAAATAAATGTAAAAAAACAATTGGTTTTCACATGCAAGCATTTATCAATACACATACACCCAACGCCTTCACAAAACTGAGCCCTGCTCCAGTGACACCTGAATGTTTGAATGTCTCATATTTTCTCCAGACCCTTCTGGTTTAAGTCTTACACGTTAATGCTAAGGGTGGATTTGCACTCCAACCATTAGACAATTTAAAGAAACAGAAAGCACAATACAGTTTATTGTAGGTCATGAGTTTATCAGGGAGATATCCTCAGGTTGCTGATAGAACAGTTAATGCTGGCATAGGCCTGAACAGAGACCTATGATGACTATTCCTTGCACAGGTTGCTAGTTTGCACCATGAACTCTAATAAACACATAATCTAATATAAGAAAATATATTATATTCTTACACAATATTTGTCTTTGAAAGTTATTAATTATCTAGTCATCTAGGCCTACAAATATTAACAGAGGGTTCTAAACTGAACACTGATGTTATGTTTATAAAAGATAATGCTGTGATGAGAGACACATTTCACAATAAAGGAATAATATATTGCGTCAGAAATGGACTCAATTTGGGTTACATGTTAAAATACTGAAATGCTTCTCTATCATATGAGGGTGTAAAAACATGCACATTGCAGTAGCTCTGTACAACATAAAAAAATATCAAATCAGAAATCTAAACCTAGCTTCTATATGAGTATTTCTGTCTATTTTGCTTCCTTTTGTGTGAATAAATTAAGTTTTAAACAAAGCAGGATTTCTGACAGACTAAACAACATCCGCCATTGGACGTCTTCTTCTCTGGTCCAAGGTGTTCTAGCAGACCTCATGGCTGATTTTCACAGGGCATTTCCATTTAGAAAAGTTGTTATTAACAGGTGACTGGGGACACGGAAAATGCAATTAGTAAGGGTTGTGGGGTTAAGTTGACTAAACCATAAAAAGTCATTTGAGTAACTCTCTGAGGAGATTCTGGTGCTGGATACAATCGCTGGTTGAGCTGATAAGGATGTGTGGCATTAGCAAGAATTTGACACCTTTCATGCTTCCTATCTTGCAATGTGTGCAGGTGCATTAAATGACATAATATGGAGGTACAAGTAAGAAAATGAAGCATCTTTTATGGAACATATAGACTTTTAATGTCACTGAAATATGTATGCTACTTCCTAGTCTTGCATAGTGCATCTGAATGGGGATGAAAGGAGTAAAATAAACAAGAGTTTAACTGCATCAGGACATAGCATGTTGTATAATGCCGCTGGCTAAACTGAGGATCAACTCATCCAGAAGTTAAAGTTCAATGTGCCATGTTGGGGTGAGGGTCCAGGATATTGGGAGGTTTATGTAAACAACTTTGAGAAGTGCCACTTGCAACTGCCTAATTATGAGATTGTTTTAAAAGAACAAAAGACTGAAAAGAAGAAGAAAACCTTACATGAAAGTAAATTTGGTTGCATCATAAGAAACTAGTCAACGAACGATGAAAAAGCAGGCACACATGCAATGATTTTTATGTCCATCAATAAACCATTGTACAGATTCAACACAAATAAATCCTAAAGACATTTTACATGGGAGTGTATTTGTCTTTGAAATGTGTTTTTAGTCAGCACGTACAAACCATCACTAATAATCTATGCCTGTACCTGCTTTAGTTTTCAAACAACTTTACAACATTAATTTTCTTATTGCTGCGGGAAGAAATGAAGACGGAGTCATTAGGAAATGGATTTCTTATGAGCTCTGGTTAGAAAGATGCATGCTTCTGTGTGTAAGTGGTGTCGTTTCCTTTCAGTTTGCTCATTTAGGAGGAAATTTAAATACACAAAACATTGGAACATTTTGGTTTTAATTAGCCAGCGAGCTTAAGCTTTCTCTTCACAAATTAAAACGACACTGTAGAATGACATGGTTAAAATTAACAATGAATATTCTCTCTTAAATGGATAGAAGTCTGAAATAGAAAGCAAATACATCAACAAGGCAAACACCAACTTGTTTTGTGCAATGCATTCAGAGGTTATGTTTATTAGTGACTTTGCCCCAAGAAGCTTAGCTTTATGTTTAGTATTTTGATTCTGTGTGAAATAAAAACTGACAACCTTAAAACTATGCTTTGAAAATGTAGACCAATCTTCTGTGATTATATGTATATAAGGGAATTCTCATGTCAACAACCTGTATATAATGCAACAAACTAAACTTTATATACATATATGCAATACCATACATAATTTCCAAACAGATTTTATAGTAAATCTGAACAAACAGTTTAGATTTACTATAGAATTCCTGTTATTCAATTTAAGATATGTTGCAAAATTGCAGTAATTTAAGTTACCATTCTGCAACGCCAATGAGCTTGATTGCCTTGTAGGCTGTAAGGACATAATTGCAGAAAATGAGTGTTTTTATAGGCAGAATAATTGCCTATAGAGGCCATGAAAACGAGCGTACATCGGCAAGAAAGGAGATTCTACATGTTTGTACAGTATATTAGAACAATAGAAATGTGATGAAAATGTAACTTCCTGCAGTCCAGATCGTCCCTAAATCGTCTGCTCTGATATTACAAGCCAAGTTTAAAAGAAATGAAATGACGTCAGATTTGCATGGGGCTTTTCAGGATCCTTAAAGCTTTAACAATGAAATCATAATTTCCATTCATGCATATATTAACACTGATAATGGCAAGTGACTGGAGTATATATATTATACATAGTACATAGATACTTTATTCATGGCTTGCCTTGAAAAGGGACATTCAGGTACATCAGAATAATCTTAAAAATGTGAGTTATTTCAATAATAAAGTTCAAATTCATATATATATATATATATATATATATATATATATATATATATATATATATATAGTATATATATACACACACTACACACAAGCAGTTTCAAAGACGTTTCAAGCACCTATTCCTGTTAATTAATGAAAACTTGAAATTCAGTTTGTCATAAAATCTGAATATTACTTATAACCAATTTAAAAGGGGTTCAAAAATGTTGCTATAGACTAAATAATAAAGGTAAAGTCTGCTGTAGTCAAGTAGTCAAGCATACAGTCACAGGGCAGATTGAACCACAAAAAGGCTCTTCTCAATACGCTCGCTGCTCACAGAGGGTCGTATGCGAAGATATGAACAGAATCGAAGGAGAAAATGTGGTAGAAATAGCTTCACAAGCAACAAGAACAACTGCAACCTTTCAAAGGTGCATTCAAAAATTTGGAAAAACTTCAAAAGGTATGCAGACAGCGGCACGAGTCTGTGTTTCTACTCCTGCTTAGAGAATCTTTGGAGCATCTTCAAGAGGAAGATGAGACACCAGACCCATCAATGTACACGAGTTAAAGTAATTCATGAAGAGGCCTCGAACAAGTAAAGTGCATTTATTGTCCAGTACATGGACACTTTATAACTGGTTGGAATTTCTTTTTTAAAATCTTCATTATAGGTTATCTGTAATCTTCTCATCTTCTAAGAAACTGAATTTCTATTGGCTGTCAGCCATAGCTACGGAGGAAATTAAATCAATGCTTAAAGAACATCACTTCTCAATGACATTCCATTTTTATCTAGATGCACCCATTTCACATAATCTATTTAATGGCTAAATAAGTCACAAAGGCAGACATAATTCAAATCAAAGCAGCAAAAATAATTAAATGTGTAGTCAAACAACCAGTATTTAGTGTGCAGATGGTTGGTCTTGCTTAGTGTTGGCACAGCCGACTTTTGAGCAAGAAAAGGCAACAGAATAATCTCTGCTAGTGTCTGTCTTGTGTTTTGACACTGAAATGAGAAAAACAGAGAATGTCTTCATCTGTTTTAACTCCATAAATGATGCAGCTTCACTTTAGCCTAGACCATTGTGGTATTAAAGATAATCAATCAGCTTGTGGCGAGTCATTAGGACTAAATAGATGACTGCATTATTGGAGAACAATTTCCCTAATCTGTGGATAAATATTTCAGTGCTTCCCTTCACTCCGTCTCCCCGTTTCTGTCTCCATGTCTCTTTATACCTGTTTTTTATGCTTCCAGAATCACAAACACACTGACTTACCCAGACAGCCCGCGGCTACGTCCAAACCACCATGACGGAGAGAACCAGGGGTGATGGACTATTGACTGATCGAGCTCAACCAGTCCATGTAACTCTTGGTGGTTAGCCAGTCATTTCAGAAACAGCCCTCGGCAACCGGCTACCACTGGTCGCTGTGTGTTCATGTCTGTTTGTGTGGACTTGAGTTTGCATGTTTGTTTTTTTTGTCTTGATGCAGAGCGATGGAATGAGAGGGACTATGTCACCTAACGAGCAAAGATAAACTACGGCGGAGGCCAGTGGGGTTAGGACATCGGGCTTTATGAACACAATGTCAGAGAGAATGCATTGTGTGTGCGTGTGCTCCACACACAGGAAGACGGGGATCTGCAGACACATACGTGAAGGGGTTGGCAAAACGCAGGGTCTAAGAGCAGTGCACTGGTTAAAAAGTGTCTTTGCGGGGGTGTGCGCGAGTGTGTGTAGTGGGGAGTGTATGGAGGCATTTTTTTGTAAGTGGGGCTAGATGAGAGCTTGGGGAGGAAGTAAAGGAATAAGAAAAAGAAAGAGTTCAGGGAAAAAAGACTCTACAATGAGAAAGAAAAAGATGGGAGGATATCTCAGGGATTAGTTACAGACCAGAGGGTAGAGCGGGAGATAAATCTCCTGCACCTAAAGGCGGCAGCGCAGGATAGAAGTTCAAGCTATCTCTCATGTTTTTAAATTTAATCTGGAGGAAGTAGTAAGATTTAATTTCCAACTCAGGGATGGGTATAAGGATCCATGAAGAGTCACATAACAATGTACACCTACGTAGATTATAGCGAACACCACAGCCCTTGCAATACCCAAACTTCCACAGATGTAGGGATTTCTTTTTGCACAAAACAACGTCAAGTGGTCACATAGAAAGAGTGAAAACAGCAGGATTATAGAACTCCTGGCAACTGAGCTTTAAGCTGCAGCTGGTAAGAGACTTTGATCCTTTTACACTATCTTAAGTACACACAGTGATACATTTAATCCACGCTGCCACATGCTGAGACCACAGGGTGCTCATCTGCCACGTTCTCCTTTATCTGTGTGTACCAACGCCACAAAAGACAGTCAGTCATGTGGAAAAGTAAATACCCTCCAAGGAAATAAAACTGTTTATGAATATGTGAAAAAACCATCAAAAAGACATTGATAAAAATAAAAATGAATAAGAGAAGTCAACATTATCAACATTTTATTTAACATCTTTGTTTTGTAATATTCTTAAAACATTCCTTATGCTGTTTTTTTAAATAGTACTTTAATCCACAGAGTGCAAAAACTCAACATTTAGGCTAAAATATATACAACTAGACACAATGATAGTGTCTCAACAATAGCAATTATACAAACTGTTTGGGTGCTATTTTTAATAGGCTATACTTTTATAAAGCCTGTGCATTAAAGCTCTTCTTTCCAATGATCATTTTGGCCACTTTTGCTGTTCTTCATGTGCACAACAGAGAGGGTTTAGTGGCTCATGGAGTCTGGTGGGGACGTTGATAATGAAAAACAAGGAAGCTGTGGAGGAAATGTGGATAAATTATTATCAGCATTGTCATCCCATTAACAATCACATAGCAATGGAATGTTTTCCTAATATTATGCAGTCCTAATCAAAACTAATATAGCTGTCCCTTAGCAATTTGCACAGAAAATGTGTTTTTGTAGCCATCAAAAACATCCTGGCATAGTTGTAAGTGGATAGTTTTCTTGGCAGAACTCACAGAGCTAATTTAAACTGTTTGTTTTTCTGAATGCAGCTTTTTTGGCATAATCCACAAGTGATTTTCAGGGCGATTCCAGACACTTAATGTCAACCTTCTTCTTCTTCCATTGTAAGACCAACGATGTGTTTATTATCCAATTGATTCACCCAGTTGCGTTCAAGCTTCAACCAGCTATCTGTTGATTTGAGGTAAATTCGAAGAGTTTCGAGCTGTTTTCATTATTCCACCCATTGTGTGGCTTCACCCATTATAGATGCAGGGATGCTTAAGAACATTCTATAATCAATTTCTTTTTTTCTGAAGGTGACAGTTTAGGTCAAATGACTAACTTG
This sequence comes from Xiphophorus maculatus, assembly GCF_002775205.1. Taxonomy (NCBI): domain Eukaryota; kingdom Metazoa; phylum Chordata; class Actinopteri; order Cyprinodontiformes; family Poeciliidae; genus Xiphophorus; species Xiphophorus maculatus. The sequence continues at coordinate 10,771,579 of NC_036448.1, forward strand.
GATACATTAAGCTTTTGAAATGGGCCCAACTTAACCCATTTTAAAATTGTAGTCATTAAGCTTAATAACATCATTTAATATATATATTTTGAAATCCTCCCACCCTAAAAAAATATTTTTTTTAAAACCCCAAATAGCTATGATATTCATGTAAATCAGCATCCGGTGTAACCTGTTTCATAGAGAACAATGTAGATTAAATATAAGTTAGATGTAATTGCTGTAATGACCAAGAATGCACTGATACTAACTTCTACCAAAGTTGGGTTTTGTGTGTGTTGTCTAGAAGTTGGCCCATATCATTGTGAGGAGAAATAAGCAGTAAGTGCATCCCACTCGGTTCAATCATGCCATTTGAGCTCTGTGACTACCTGTGCTGCTGGCTCAGAGACAGAAAGCTTGACTTTGTCTCCACACTCTACCTTTGTACTCCGACACACCAGAGATCTACAACAGAGATTTATCAGGCCCAGCTTGGTATCCAAAGCATGGAAAGGGCTTCCTAATGATCCCAACGATACTCATTTCCTAATCAGCAGAGAATTTTACAGACATTTGAATTCTTACTTTCAGCTAAAGTTGTTAGAGACTTATTACTTCAAGTTAGCAAAGTCAGTCATTCCCACCCTGGAGAAGAACCCTTTGATCAATTCAAGCAGCACAAGGAGGCAAAAAGAAAAGCCAGCAGTGTTTCTGAGTGTCTTTGGTCTGCGTCTGCACTTCATCCTTTCACTGACGCTTTTCTCGAAGAGCCATCTCTAATGAGGCTAGTTCCTACGCAGTGTGTCTCTCTCCCCGTATCCAAGTGTTGATAATAGTTCTTCAAACAACAGAAGGACAGCTCCTTTCAGAAGCACCCATTAAACTTTAATCAGCGGCTCTTCAAACTCAACTCTGTTGGAGTTGGAAAGTGACATGGATTTCGGAAACAACAGACTCCAAAATATTGAGCGACATTAACGTTTAACGTGTGCGTACAAAAAATAGAAAACATGGAAAAATAGACGAAGACCCAGGCTACCTCTGTCAGCACCACTAATCATGCTTTTACCTGGAGCAGCGCAAAAATGGGAGCATGACAAACTCCATTAGCTGTATAAGAAGGTCTTGATAATGCTTTAAATGCATAGCATAATGATAAAGTGCAATTTGATCCACACACTGAATAATAGAGGTTAGCAAATAATGTCTTTATGTTAAATCAAACAAGATTTTTTTTTAACTATTTCTGTCTGTCACACACCAGAAGGTCTGTATGTAACATTTCCACCAATAATTTCAATCAACTGACTGGTAAAATATGACAAAACACCAAGTATGCAAAACCCTGGCAGCCATTTTTTCCCCAATGTGAAGCTAATAGCATCAGAACGATTCTTTTCTTGTTGTTCTAATATTGTTTCACTTCCAAGACATCCCCCCACTCCCCATACAATCCGCATGACAGTAAAAATATCCTCTGAAGTTTGCATTTGACTTTGTCAAAGTTGTCTGAAATACGTTTGAAAGAATATGTCATTGGAATAAAAAGGCATGTGGGAGGAGAAGTTGGGGCCAAAGTAATCAGGGGAGCTGAAAAGCGTGAAAGTACCATTACTCACAATGCCATATTCACATAGAAAAGATAAATGACTGTAATCTAACAGCAGCCCTCTAATACTGGATTTAGTTGGGTGGAAAGAAAAAGAAAAAATCTCTTTTTTTGCTTACTATCCAAGCATTGTTACAAATAAGAGCTACACAATTGGAGTTCATCTGAGAAAACCCATCCTAAAAGCTGTTGAAAAGGAAATAAATCTACAACCTAAATACGAGTTTAAATCCTTAGTAATGCAGGTAACATACCACTTTTTATGTGGTATGGTGATTGCATCGAATGCCAGCACAGTCGTCAAGACGCCTGCATGTCAAGCATAAAATGTTAGCTGCTGCTAATTACTGTAGGTGGTGGTGAGGGGGGCAGCAACCAGTGGTGGGGTAAACCAAACATGAAAAAGATGAGACAACAACATCTAACAGAACATAACATTTTTACAAATGCAATTAAAACTACTGTCAAAATTACTGTTTTGTTCTTGTTTGTCATTTAGAAAGCAGGCTTTTGCTTATGCTATTATATGTGTATTATCTTTTAATTTCTTGGATTTGAGTTTCCAGTTCATTCCTCAATCCCACCTGTAAACAAACCATTTCATACCTATATACCTAAACATGGCATATCAAGTTATTTCTCTTATTAGTTAAGTGTTTTGATGAATTGCAGAGGTTAATAATGAAACATCATAAAAATGTATCTGTATATTACTTTCTAAATATTTTACTCTATACCAGTTTTATTGATTGAGGCTATAGTCTCTATTTAAACCTGTTGAAAGGTCAGGCTTATGACTCCTTATTAAACTAAAGTAACTGTAATTAACCTCTCACAGGTTATTAGAGTGCAACAGACATGTTTCTCAGACTGAGTAAATTATGGAAAACAATTTTATATCATCAAATGCCAATGTTGGTACAAAATTAAAAAGGCAGATATGTAAAAATAAAACTCCAAAGATGAAATGATGAAGCGAATGAACAACACCTGCGCATCAGGCATCAGTATAGTGTTTTCCAAAACCTTGCTCCTGTTTCAGTTTTTCTCTAAAATGTCATGAAATAATTATGACATTATTTCATGATATGAATACATGCTAAAATTTATTTAGCATGTATTTAAGCATGCTAAATACATGCTTAGGAAAACATGTATTTAGCATGCTTTCTTAAAACGTTTTAATTCTTTAACATGTCCCTTTCTGCTTTACCAACTCTTGGGTTTAGCTGAATTATTTTCTACCTTCTCTTTTGTCCCTACACAGACAGAAGGGCAGAAATAGATAATATATATATATTTATATAGCCATTTGCTAAGTTCTTTCTATTCCATATGTTGTAGAATGTTTTCTGCGTTTTGTAAAAATGAGGTCTTTTGCACTCAAGCCCAAGGCTTCATGCTAAATTATCTAAGGCTCGACAACAGGACAAGCAACGTGCTGTGAGAAGTCAGGCAACACAAGAAGACTGCATGCTTCACAACACATTGCCCCGTCTCAGAGTGCTTTCTAATGGAACGCTACACATTATAAAAATCTAAATTTAAAGATGTATTTTGACACCACTCTCAACCAAAATACTTAAACCCACACAATAAACACAACTTGTGTGCAACCTCATTTTAACCCTCCGCACCTGTAATAAGCGTTATAGTCATAAAGCAAAAAAAATGCCCACAAACATAAACTTCTTCTCCTTGTTTTCGTTTTTTCCTTCCCTGTAGTTAAATACGATAAGTAAGAAACTGTATTTCCTTTAACCCCACTCCAGTTTTTATTTCAGGATATCCAATAAGCATAAGCTTTCACAGCAAACTAAGTCCACATTATAAAAATGTGCCAGGCTGGCACAGGCACTGCGCTTCCTCCGCAGACTCGCACTGTTCCCTGCGGGTGCCGAGATCATGCTGACAGACACACATTCACTCGTGTGGTGGTGGTTTAAATCCTGCTAAAGCGTGATGAAAACAGCAATTAAAGGTGTCAAGGTGAAAAAACAAAAGTTATTAATTAAATGTAGAATCAATTAGTGTGAAAGCTTTTTGTTTTAATTACAGATTTGATATGTTTATGACTTATTAAAGCCCAGATCTCACCTCTATGAAAAATGGTATTCTTCTGCTGAAAGAAAACAAAAAACATATACATACATGTAGAGTATTTTTGGTAGCAGAATATAAATCGGACACTTGTTAAACAGCTGGTTATGCAAAAAAATAAAATAAAATAGAAATGATTCAATGACAGCAGAATCCTTGTTGGAGGCTCATCAAATGTATCATTGGGGATGCAAACCTACAGGCAAACGCATCTGCAAATACAGGTGCAACAGAACATGTTCACTCGCAAAAACAAGGCTGTGCTTTTGTTTTTGCCTCCATTTCTGCAGACAGTGAAGCAGTGACTGTGTTGGATGCCTCTTGGTTGAGGCATAGAAAAAAACATCTCAAATCCTCAGCATGAAACCTTTTACTTTTAAATCTGACAGCAATTTTTCAAGGGTCCCTGGCATCATGTCACCTGCTACATATAGTAGAGCTGAGCAGAGAAATGCTGACAATTTGATGAAAAAAACCCATTGCTTTTTATACTAGTAAAATCATCCAAACTCAAAGTTTTAATGTGTATTCACTGGGGGAGTAGCAATAGAGTCAGTTCAGGAGTTGAGACAAAGCACAATATTGGGTTTATAAGAGATTTTAGCTAAGTTTTTTTTTATTCTGGCAACTAAAGGCTTTACTATTTGCCATCTTATAAAGGAATCTATAAAAATTGCTGAATTATTCAGTCCAGGTTTGATGAATGCATATATTGGAGTTTTATTGTCTTTCTCAGTTCAAAGTGGTCATAATATCAAGGCTTTCTTTGTGTTTTTTTTAACATAAAAAATAAAAGGCCTCATAAATATCTGTCTGCTTTTAGTTAATGTCTGTTCAGTGTAGATCCCTCCAAGTGCTTTAGTCCTTAAACTTGAGGTGATAAACTGCAGTCCTGCATCTTTAGAAACTGTGGAATAGACTTTTTGTTTAGTGCCTCCCAGAACCTGGAAAACAGATTCTAAATTTAGCTTCATCACAGCACAACATCCATGACAATACCAGCATAAATTTTCATGTGCTAGGGAAATGTAACATCACGATTTTCAAGTTGATGGCAACTTCACAAGAAGGGCAGCAAGGTTTATTTCAATCCGTCTCTGCTGTCTATTGAAGCATTTTCTGTTTCCAATACTCTTTCATGTTTTACTGCACCTTTTCAAGTGTGCGCCTGTGTGTTGGTCTCTATGTTATCACATTATACATACTCTTAGAAAAATAAAATAACGACTTGTGAAATGGGGGTTTGGAAACATTTGTCTGATCAGTTCCAATTTAAATGTTTAAAAACCTAAGTCAACACTTATCTGGATTTCTATTACTGATTGGGAATTCTTTAAACACATAACACACTCATTTATTTCTGAAAAGAAGAAGAAAATGATTTTCAGTGCTTCACTTGCATGTAGAGCACTTTACATTGAAACTTGAATGGAAGTTGCATAAAGACTACACCTAAATCAAATTGTTGTTCAATGGCCAGGCAGACATAATAAAACTACTTTTCTACACTAAACACCAAGTGTGCTAAAATATTATCAACCAAATCAATGCAGTTTTTATCAGTTTCCTGCCAAAAAATATCAATCAGTCACTCCAGTTTCTTGAGAACTATCGTGGAAATTCACGTAAAATCAATAAATCCCCACACCTTTTTGCGCTAAACACATAGTTGGGGGTTTATTGCAGATTTTTCTCAAAAATTGTCAAAAACTTTCTTGATTGTACTAAACAGCTGCCTCAGTCTTAATTGATGTCAGATTATAGTACATGATCTATACAGATTATTTATGGCGGCTTATTTATCATTATAAATTAGTGCTAATATTTCCAAATTAGAACCACAAACACTTTGATTTTTATCACACAAAAAAATCACAAAAAGAATCACGGAATCCTGGAGGGACTGAAAAGATGTTCAATAATATTATTTAATTTATTTGAAACAGTTTGTGAACAAGTTTTATCAACACATTCTGGCACAACCGTCCCCTTAAGAGCATTTATGATCTTGATTTGGCCCAAAACGAAAATGAGTTCAACACCCCTGGCCTAATATGTCAGTAACCAGAACCACACAACTGGATTTACTAAGAAATCATCATTCATTAGGCTCTGTTAAAACTTACATAAACGTCATTTACAAACAATTGAAACAATGACTCACCCTGGAGCAGTCAAGTGTCCACCACCACTCCAAGGAGCAACGCTCAGTGATCCTATTGTTTCCAAGCATCACCAATTCTAAAAATAAGATGAGTTCATTAATCTATTCTCTTTCTTCACAGTTCAGCACGATTTCTCTGATTCTTACAAATGTCACAACAAATCCTCTGCCGCTACATGTGTCAATTAAACTACGTTTTTCGCTGTTTGAGACATTACGAGGTGATGACAGCGAGGAGGAGACGCAGTCTGCATGCACTCACAGTTAAACAACAGCAAACGCTTAGTTCACTCTGATTTTACAACTAAAAAAATAATAAAAAAAAAAGGTTTTTAGTTGTCTTTTTTTAGTATTTCAGTGTCCTATGACCTTTTGGTATGTCATTATAAATACTAATAATAGAGCTTTATCTTGCAATGCAACATAATTATGAGGCAAGTTGCCCATCCTTATCAGATATCCAAAATGCATAGATTAAGTATTGAAGCGGCTTCATTCATGCTCATGTTACCAATAGTTCTTAGATGAACCCATATGGAGTCCACTTGAATTGATCCCAGAAACAAAAGATATTCAAACACCCTCAAGGTTTCTAGGCTCTTCTAGAAGGTGTAGGAGTTGAAGAGAAATAACAGGAGCCACATGCAAGAAACTTTGACAAAAAAAGTGGGGGGGAAATGTCCCGAAGAAAACTGTGACAAAGGAAGCAGGGCAAAACAAGAGAGCCAATTGGGAAGTTGGCATTTGGGAGGAAACATGAGATTAACAAGCAGTGAGAACCTGTGTAACAATCAGCTGAATTAAAATACTCAAAACAACCTGCAGCAACACTGAGAAGCATTTGCACTGCATTACATCATGTTTGCCCTCGAACATTACAGTTTGCACTAAGACAGAGCAAAACCTAGGTAAGTGCAACAAATTATAAAGCCTTTAACTCAAATCATTTTTAATATCTCATAGCATTATTGTCTCTGCTGGAGCCCTTTCATATTTCATGAAATACCTTTAAAGGCTTTGCTCTGTGGAGCTAGTGGGCTTAAATATAGAGGGTAATTTGTTGCTGATGGAGAATGTCGGATTTTTTGCCCCAAATATTCTCAGGGCTTTGGATTTTCCTTTTGGCTACTGCACACACACAGTTGTAAAGAAGACAAAACAGAAGAAAAAAAAAGTTTTTTGGGGGCGGACTTTATTGTGTCAGTTTCTTGGCCCCAAAATAGAGCTCTGAAACGCTGGTGCTTTAGTCATTTCCTGTGTGCTGGTACTTTAATTTTAAAAACTGAGATTTTCTGACCCGTTTCTCTGTGGCACACACACCTCCTGCAGAAAATATAAATAGAAGACTGTCCTATTTTTACATTTGTGGAGCAGACCCCTATGGCGCATACACACCAATAACATGCTGGATTTGCTGATGATGTAGCCAGTTTTATTTATTTAAAGGAGAGTAGATCAATGCTGCAGCCAGTCTGCAAACCCCCCATACTTTGACTCCGTCAACAGACACCACTTGTGTCTTATGTTTAACAAAACTAAAAGTCCAATAGTAAAAAATGTGATCACTGAATAGTGAGCTTTGACATATGAAATGTGCTAGTCAGTGTTGAATTTCTTCCGGAAACAATGTTTAAAAAATAGATCTCAGTAATAAAATTTTGATTTGAATACAAGGATGTTTTGTTTAATATATCCATAATGTACACAATTAATTTGTAAGTTGGGAATAATCGTGTACTGGCCAACTCTATGACATTGACCGGAGTGGTAGCATAAGCTATAGAGCATTTGCATAGATGGTGGCGTCAATTGTTTATCACCTGGTAACAGATATTGACTGTGTCAGATTTTTTTTTCTACATGTTAGTTACTTGTTTAGGTAACTAACATGTAGTTGGTGGCTTCCTTATTGCAAGCAAGTAAAAACATTAGCAGAGTGTTGCAAAAGTGAGCAACACCTAAATCTAAAGTTAATTTGATCATATTTCACAAAAAGTATGACCTAGAAATTTCATATATTTTTCAAAATAATATTGCAGAAGATTATGTTAGTGTTTTTTTTTACCCGTTTTTGATCACATTTAATCTTTTAAAACCTAAACCTATATCTGAACACGCCATCCTTGATCTCCCCTCCAGTCAATATTTTGAAATCTATTGTTCAAAAGACCAATATCACTCTCTACCATTATTATTGATAAGCTTGAAGGGCCACTGATTATGTTTTAATGGTTACTTGTGAAGGCAGTCTTCCCTCTGTTGTTCAAAGAACTATTATCAACACTTGGGCAGCAAGGGAAACAAACACTGCTGGAACCAGCCTCATTAGAGATGGCTCTCCAACATAGCCTGCAGTCTCGGGGTCAGCAAATATGCCATGCAACACCACAGAGATCAAAGGGATGCGATTTTACTACAAAAAAAGAAAATATATATATATCGTGCTCATCTGTTCAGGCATGGCAAAACAAAAATGATACTTCCATCAAGTCATTTCACTAGAAAGTAAAATAAATCCCTGCAGTTATAACTTCCTATTCCTAACATTGCTATTAATCCCTTTATTTTTATTTATTTATGGTGTTGATTTAAACAAGATTGAGAGGGGTCCTCGCGAATGCATGATCATCGAAAACATGATGCAAATTAGTTGTTTTTTTTTTCTGTTTTTACTGACATGGCATTCACTTTTGTCTTATGAAGCTACAAACACAACTCAATTCTTCGCTTTTTAAATTGTATTCATCAAAGAATTGCTCAAAAATGTCTAATTGTGCTGAGGCAGAAATAGTGTCATCTACAAAAAAATAATAAAAAGTTTTCTAAACAATACTACTGCACTACAGAATGAGCAGATAAAAGATGATATCGCCTATTTTTGGTATTGGTTTGTGTCTACAATATCAGGAAATTAGCAGCATGTAATATAAGAAGATGTTTGACCAGGGAGGGTGCTGAAAAAATGTGAGATTTTTAAAATGCTAAACTTTATTTTTTGTATGCATTTATAAAATATGATATATTGGGATCATTCTGTAAAAAGACGAGAGAAGGCCAAGCTCAGAAATAAGTGACAGAATATCAAAAGTGACACCCAATAGAGGACAAAAATATAACTTAATGATATCCAAATAAATATATAAACAAATATAATCTAACCGAAGCTAACTTAATTAACTTCCATTTCATTTCTGTAAAAACTGCAGGAGAGTTATGAGGCTGGCTACTGCCTCTCACCCCACCGCAACTTGCAAAAAATAAAATAAAATAAAAAATGACTATTTGCTGAAAAATAGAAGTGCACATTACAAATCCAGGGACATGACCTCAGTGTCAGTAGCAGCCTTGCACCAATATGTGAGAGCAAAAAAATGTGCCCCAGCACAGTGAGAGGACCAGTCAATAATCCAATAAGAAGGACAGACGAGACAAAGTCATAGGCGGGTGAGTCGGTCACTCCGAGGCTGTATTTATCACCAGATAGTGCTTCATCCAAAGAAGGAACAGCACTGAGAGGAACAGAAGTTGTTGTTTTTTTTCTGAAGACTTTGTAATTTACTTTTGAAGCACCAGACTCCCAGCTCACACTGTCATCAGTCAGCTCTCGGTCTGCCGTCGCTGTTCACCGACTCTTTCCAATCTTTCGCATCAGCTTCGCTTTCTTTGTGCTCCAAAAGACAGAAACATCACTGGGCAAATGGATGCAGTAAGAAAGGCGTTTGTGAGAGCATACCCATTGTGTTGATCTCAAGTGGCTAGTGAAGTGAAAAGTGTGCCGTCCCACATGTATACCTTTCTCTCTACCTAAAGGCACTTGGAAAATTCCCCATTTGCTCATTTGTATTGGACAGTTTAGCACGCCTCCATATGTAGCAGAAAGCCAGGACTTGTTTTTCGTTATACGACCATATTGGGATGAAAGCCCAATGGTAAGCGCCCCCCTCACACCACACACAGAAAAAACTGGCTCTTTTTAACATTGATAATATGTTTGACACTATATTTAATATAGTCACCATTCATAGGGAAATATTCTTGGATAAGTAAGAAAAGAAATACAATCAAGATTCTCATTTGAGCACTACTCGTTACTTACCATGAAATTCCTGATCTTTGTCTTGGATTCACTTAAAGCTCATAATGAGAACATTTTAAACACTTGTAATGGCCACAGCTCAGCGAGTCAGCTTCATGCAGTCTTGGCACTAAAAAGCATTTCTCGAAACATTCACAACTTAGTATTTGTGTCTCTCCGTAAGGTAAAATAAAAGAAATCCCTGCTGCCAATAACACAATGCAATATAGTTACATGAATGAATACTACTTCAATGGCAGCAGATGCAAACAAAGAAAAACGAACAGTGTTATGTCAGAGTAATTAAGCTGCTCTTTGTGCCCCTGAACATTTTCAGTGTTTTATTTTGCACATCTGACCCAACAGCACAGCGGTTGTGCAGCAACCATTGAGCTGTTGGGTTGATGGGCACTACACACCGTGAAAGCTTGAGTCTCTTCAAGGTAACTTCACAAAATGATCAGAACCATAGCTGGGAAAAAGAGGTTTTAAGAGCAAGTCTTTTGTTTGTTTTGTTTTTGGTTAAATTAAAATTTAATGCGTTCTCTAGAATTGCACCACTCGCATTAGCAGCATGTTGGATTAGCTCTGTTATGCCACTTGTGATTTGTTTTTGTTGTAAACTTTGGTTTAGATGGGTTTTGTTTTTTTTTGGTTCATGCATATCTTTTCTTTGGACAATTATTTCCCTTTGAAATAATTGTCCAATTATTCAAAAGGATAATTTTGAATATCCTTTTCAAAAGGAAATTTTGAGCTCAAATACAGTATTTGAGCTCAAAAGCTCCAATAACATATGAACTATGACCCCAAAACCCAGAAGAGTTGAAAAGGAGGCGCCATGAATGCAGAGCAGAATCAAAGAGCAGAAATTAAACCAAAAAAGAGTACAAGCCATTGTCTTCATTAATCATAATAGGCAAAGATTCTGGCCCCAACTTCCAAGTCTCATTCAGGATGTGTTACAGTAAAATATAGTCTCTGCTGGACAATATTGAGCATATATTCGTTGCAAAACTGACTCCTACTGAAGATCTATCCTGCCCAAAGTATCACCATCAACAACAACTCTGAATGTACTCGGATGATATAAGTTATGACATTTGATTCCCATCTGGAATAAAGGAAATATCTTAAAATTAAAACTGATTGGATCTGAAGGGCTGTGAGATTTTACCATAAACAAACACAGATATCTGTAGCCAGATCATTATATCCACTGTATATAAAGACACTCTATCAGTTAATTAAGCAAATTTACCTTTACTATTTCACATTATTTAGGATTATCTTTCATTTGTTACCTTTATTTGTTATAGGCCAGAATGAGAAAGCTCTGTTTTTTGACGTTTTAAAACTTTCTTTATAATTTCTTTGACTTTACAGTATTTGAAAAAAACTCAAATGTTTGCCAAAGCTTACTCCCTCCATTGCAGCCATTTCTTCTGGTTACTTTAAAATTTAAAAGCCAACTAAAACACAACAGTGTCAGGCTAATAAAAGCCTCACCTACTGACCCAGCCCACAATAATTGCTGAAACTTGTTTTGTGAGTCAAAGCTGCTTGCTGATAACTGGATATTTCTTCGCTAACCAAACACCGTCTCAATTAACAACAGATAACGTGGCATGCGAGGGACAAACATTCTCTTTATCTCAAAGGTTAAGTTATAAAAGTCACTCCATGTCCCACTTAACAAATAAGCATCCAAATGTTCAGATTTTTTCCTTTCAGTAGCAGGCATCCAGGTCTGAAGAAACATCACATAGAAATAATTTATAAGCCATTGTACTTGCATTCGGTTGGCTAAATACAGCAACCGTGATAGAAAAGGTAGGATCTATGACTAAGAAGAGAACCCAGGCTGGAGGAAGAACAAGCTATTTTTATTTTCTCCACATAAAAATTTCTCTGACCCTACCGTGACAGTCTTCCCCTGCAACTTCTCTTGCTCCCCACCACCTTCACACACTCCCTGGCGTTTTGCTCTCGATTTGAATTTAGACAAGGTGCACACAACTGAGGCATACAGCAGGTGATTTGTTCACGCTACTTTTTGAGACAGCCAGAGGGTGAAAATAAGTTGGTTTTTTTCTCAATGAAAGCAAGGCAGGCTATAAGCAGGTCAGAAAGGGAAAGAGAAAAGAAAGCAGGGGCAAGATGGGTGACATTAATTGGCCTGAAGGTTTGAGACGCCGACCAAATCACATCATCAAGTTGGGTCAGGCCAGAGACCACGGCTGCACATCGTCCTCCATCTCACCCTTCAGTTACTGTCAGCTCTCTGCTTTCTCTTACGATTTAAAAGCACCAGAGTCCTGGCCAGCTGTGAAGGAGTTACGGAAATTACTGCAACTTTTAGGTAATTTATCTCTATCATTTGTTACACTTGTTCCAATAAAGTGAGAGTGTGGAGAATACAAGTAAATAAAGCTCCGACACACACTTATTTTCTCAGGCCAGTTGCCGCGTTGATAAGTCGGTCAGTCGAGTTTCAGAAGTTAAACTTAATATTTGTTCAGCACAAAATTTACATGATAAAAAAAATATCAGTTACGTTTTTTTTTTACCAGTTTTACAGTGTAGAGGTTTTTTGTTGTTGTTGTGTATCATGTCTTTATTTTTCATGTCTATGTGGACTGTGAGTCTGTTGAATAAATCAACCATTTTAGAAACAAGCAATAAATATCACAAGATTACAAAGACAAACCTTTTGTGTCTGGCATTAAATCAGATGAAACTTTCCCCGTTTTTTTCAGTTAAGATTACCAAAATTATTTAGATTTTCTACATAAAAAAAAATTCGATTTTTTTTTTCTTTACAAATTTTACCTTGATATTGAATGCTTTTAAACTGCATGACTTGGGTTAAACATGTTGGATATCATTCCCCAAACGTCCCAACATTTTGGCACACAACTCCAGACAGAACCGCTGTGACTGAGTCAAGTTTGTCGGCCGCCTCGTTTGCACTTGTTTTTAAACACCGGCCACAACTTATCTATGGCACTGAGAACAGTGTTTTGTTAGGAACACTACAAAAATATTGACTTCTATGCCCTGAAGTCACTTTGTATTTAATTTTGTCAGTATGATTAGGGTCATTGTTCATTTGGAAGAGTTATTTGTGCCCAAGCTTTGACTTTATAGTTGATGTCTTGATTTACTGCTTTGATATTTCCACATAATGTTTGTTCCTCGTGATGTCATCTATTTTAATTAATGCACAGTTGCTTCTACAGTAAAACACACCCATAAGTTGATGCTGTTACCGTTTACTTCACAGTCACGTGTTGCAAGCCCATCATGTTTTTCTACAAATGTGATAGATTTTAATTTTAGTTTCACCAGAAAAATGTACTGTCTCCAAAAATTAATCTCTTTTTTTTTTTTCCTTAAGTGCATTTGTAAACTGTAATCAGTTCTGTTATTCTACTTTTGGAGTAATGGCTTCTTCTTCCTTGCCTTTCATCCCATTACAGTACAGGACTTGTTTTACTGTGGATAACACTTTTACCAGCTGCAGTCAGCCTTTTCTGAAGATGTTTTGCTTTGGGGTTGATACACACATTTCACACCAAAACATGTTCATATCTAGTACCCAGAACCCAGGGATGAACTTCTCTTCAGTCTCTTCTCCTGGACATCACCGTGCAATTTATACTCGCATATAAATTGCAGCAGTACGAGAAATCACTCTCCCATTATTTTAGCATTTAACAAACAAAAATAATTCAGATAATCTCAACTAACCTGAAGAGAAGTTTTGCCTGCTTTAATGTCCGAGTGAGAAAAAGAAAACTGTCTTTTTATATACGTTTATCTGATTTGTAAAATACAAAATAACATCCGAGTGGCCCTCTTGGTATGGCACATACATGTGTAGAATGAACTACACATGTATGTGTAGTTCATACATGTGTATGCAACCTGAACTCGGCAGCAGCTCTAAGAAAATACAAGCTAAATTTGCCTAGGATTTATAAAACACACTTGTCGTTTCCCATATTGTTGATGGTAATCCAGATCTGCATGTAAAAACAGTACTGGTGGGGCACAGCAAAATTTGAAATCAGGATGTTACTGTTGAATATTTGTGATGATGGCATAACACTGATTTAGCTCAGTCTTCTCTTTCTTTCAGGTAATCACAATGTCCTTCACCTCTCACTGAGTTTTATCAGATGGTGGATGGAGGACATGAACGGGCCAGATATTGGAAAAAGTTTGCATTCAAAGAAAAGTTTGAATGGATTACATCCAAAATGTTATAGCAGGCAGTTGTTTGCAATTGTTCACATTAAAACTGTGAAATTGACTATAAACTAAATTTATGCACCAAATCATACTGATTGCGCAAATCAGTATGATTCACAAATCAACTAATCACACGGCAGCAACTTAATGTATCTGGGGATCAGGTGAAAATGACTTGCTGAAGATCAAAGTGAGCATCAAAGAGGGAGAAAGGGGATTTAAGTGACTTTGAACATGAGTTGGTGTTAAACAGCTGATCTGATTATTTCAGAAACTGTTGATGGTCCACTGAGTTGTTTTTTTTTGTTTTTTTACTCACGACCGATTCTCTAGTTTACAGGTTACAGTGTCAAAAAGCAAAAATTCAGGGAATGACAGTTGTGATAGAGAAAGTACGTCATTGATGTCAGAGGTCATTAGAAAATGGGCAGAATGGCTTAAGCTGACAGAAAGGTAGCTGTAGCTCAAATAGCCATTACGACCCAGGAACGCAAAATATCATCTCTGAATGCACGTCACTGAACACCAGCAGCAGATATCAACAGCTGACTCTCCTGTCAACTAACAGTAAATTGAGGTTACAATTTGCACAGGCTGATCAAAATTAGACAAAACAAATTGGAAAATGTCACCTAGCCTAGCTCAATACGTTTCAATGAAGATACAGCATTCAGATGGTAGGGTCAAAACTGGGCATAAAACTCATGTCTGGTGGTGGCAGTGTAAACGTTTGGGAGAAAGTTTCCTGACATTTTCTGGACCTGCCCAGCATCACGGCCTTGTTGAGTTTTGTTTCTGAACATGTATATTTATGACCACAGTCTATCCCTGTTCTGATAGCTAATACCAGCATAATTATGTATATTTTTAATCAGAAAAATATTATTTTTATATTAATATTCATTAACCTTTTATCCTGAGAAACCCAACTTCGTTATCTCAAAGTCTTAGCCTAATTAATGTATTATCACAGCAAAAATTAGCTTTGTTTATAAGAGATTAGATAACCAAGACGGTATTCCAATACATCGTAGGAAAAACATGTCCTCACTTGGTGTCCATATTTTCTGCTGTTAGCTGGATTTTTTTCAAGTTTTGAAGATAATTCATCTGTAAGACTTCGCAACATCTAAAAAGCCAGTTCTGCTGAATTGAGAGTGGAAAACAGAAAAGAAAAAATTGTGGAGCACTGTGAAACTAGTGATGAGGAAAACCAGCAAAAACTATGTCAAACAACTTTTTAAAAAATAATAAAAATAAAAAAAAGAAGAAGAAATGCAATACTCAGGCTTTTAAAGGACAGTCATTTATGGAACTGTTTTTTTTTTCTATGAAGCAAAGCTTTTATATCAGACAAAATAAAATCTCATCCCCCAGTGCCTTGGCAACAGAACAAGAAGTAAAACATTTTGTTGTCTGTTTGATAGATTACCATCTGCCCACTATCCCCACAGTATGATTCTTCAATCAGACACAACCATAGATCTTACCAGATAATTCACCTTCTTGAATACTGTGAGAGGGGGGGGAGAAGGAAACAAATCTGAAATTTAATTTACCAAACTAACAGTAGAATGTGTTCATCTGATTATAATCAAATTGAATCTTCCTCTCCCCCATTGCCTAAGCTTCCTTCCTTGCTTTGTCCCTGTGCCCACTCAAATCAAACCTACCTCCTGTATTTGTTAGAGTTTACAGCTGGACTCACTCATCACTTCAATCTACACAAACTTACAACACGGATGCCGTCTTTCCATTTACAAATGGGCAGAACCAAACACTTTTGCAGCTAACTTTCATGAATAAAATAGACATTAATCAGCCGCAGGTAATTTCCCAAGCTAGTAAACTCAAGTTACATATTTCCCATGAGGACGCTGCCTTAAAATGTTCCTTCTGGCTTGTTCCTGTTTTACATATTTCCTAGGTTTGCTCGTATTTTCATCATACTCCCTCTGCCACCACCTGACAGACTCCAAAAAAGCATGTGGAGGAAATTTATAGCAAGGACCCATTATTCACTTAAACTATTTAATTTTAAGCACACGCTGTAATGCAGTAGTACTAATCTGGCTATATAAACCACAAAAAAATACAACATTTTTGTTTCTATTCATTACTCTTTATATTACTTTTTAACTCCTCTGGCTAAAGCAAATTTCTTTAGGTGTTCTTAATATCTTAGCAATGTCTTTCTCTTAGGTGCATTGAACTGAAATAATTTTATTTCCATTGGAGATAATTAGAGGCGTTTGTTTATTTCTAGTCTATGACATCTGGACTATTAAACATTTTCGAATGCCTGATGTGAACACTTGCTAAAAATTGTCATCTATGTGAATTTATAGGCTGGCTAAAGAAGAAAGTCTGAGTTCAAATTATAATACCTCCATAATCAGTAAAGGTGAAGGTTTGGCAAAAGTAGAATTTTCTTACAATTATTCACAGAAAGAGTTTTCATTAAACACATTTTTTTAAAACAAGAACTATTCATATTGTTCACCCAAGGCATGACAATGCATGCAGATTCCTTATGCCTATTGTTAATGTTTTGCTTAGCGGAGGAACCGATGAGCAAAGAAATAATCAGCTGACAGTTCTAGAAAGAAAGACCATACGAAGTCTGAGACGTCACATAGGAAGAGCTCTCTCTGATTGGTTAATTTCAGACCCATTCTCATTGGCTAGATAACATGACCAAACTGAATGTTAGTTTTTATTTTGCCCTTTAGCTCTAGCTGACATTTGTGATTGTTAAATTTGTTGGTTTATCATTGTATTCTGAAATATTTATATCTAATAAAAGGTTTGCAAGATGTGATTTTTGTACTTTTTGTTCATCTGAGAGGAGTGTGTAAGCCTTTAGGAACTTGTTTTTCAGCGCTCACTTATGGGATTAATAATCCGGTTCTGAATCTGAAGCAAGGAGCCCCCAGGCATCCTACGAACCGGCAGCAAGACGGTTCAGTTCGGCTCAGTTTTCCATGATTATGGACTGATCCAGCAGGGACATTAAAGTGAAAATCCCTCCAGCCAGAGGAGTCTAAAGACGGACGGGCAAGCCACTGAACTACAACTCCAGTGGTTCCGATGGACTGAAACAGTCTCGTCAGACCCAATAAAGCCTGTCCTTCACTGTTCCAACTATAGAGTTCGGTCTGAGACGTGGGATGCCGAGGTGGCATTCGTAACTTTAAGTCATCTCTTTCTTTTCCTTTTTCAGATCTTTTCTTTTAAAAAACTCCAATTTTGTTATAACACTCCTAAATGGTCATAAAAATAATGTTCTTCAGGATAGCTGAAAATCAGCTAATTACTTAATGAGATTCAGCTTAGTTTGATCAGCTTAGTTCAACAACAAAAATAACTCCTGTTCTGTTTCTTGACACTAATTAAATTCTTTGAATCACCAGACAAAAAAAGCTGACTTTTACATATTAAAGTCAAGTTAAAAATAACTAAATCTGGTGTGAAACCCCTCCCAGCTACACCATGTGACAGCACAAAAATAGGTATTTTCCTGAGCTCCTTCATGTGGAGTCCTCCCACTGTCGTCCTCCCTTTAACCTCCATCATTCCTGTTTTAATCAGTTCCCAGGTCATCCAGGCTTTTCCAGCTCACGTGGAGAGTCGCCGCGATCTCCAAGCTAACCTAACATCGTCAGAGTTCAGCCACGCCGCCACCATCTCCCCTTTCATCAGTCTGCCCTTGTAAAATAGGCTGAGGAAAGTCTAATTCACCGCAGCAACACATGCGAAAACGTGAGGCGTGGCAACATAAAAATGGGAATTATAAATTCAAGTCACAGTGGCGATCTCTGTATCATTAAACCGGTGGGCATCAGGAAGTTTAACTGCTTGACTGTGAACCCCTGTTGTGTGCAGAGGATGAAGTCCTTCTCTCAGCAGGCCTTGGTATCAGTCCTCACTCATCCGTGTTTACTGCAAATCATCTTTTTCTCTTTGTTCCCCCTTAATGCTGCTCTCAACTTCCGCGATAAAGGGGCTTAAAATGTAGAAAGATCTTACAGAACAACAAAAACAATTGTTTCATTGTCTGTATATATTGGCATAACAAAATGCAGCGATACAATAAATTCCCAGAGTTTTACTCTGCGTGCTTTATCTACCGTCATCAAAGTGTTTTTCAAAACGATTCTCTTTCAGACTGTCATCTCTCTACAAAATCTCAAGATTTCACAGTTTTTCCACCCTTTGCAGGATTCTTCTATATCTCCCAACAAGATTGCATGAGGGTTATTAAGAGAGAGGCAGAAAAAAGCTGGTGATAAACAAAGTGCATACAGCAAGGACAGCAGATACTTATCTGACTGCTATAAGGGAAAGGTCACTTCCATAATGCGGACGGATCCTAATGTGTGCGAGTATACATCAGTATGTGGAAACTGATCAAAGGTCAATCGTGATGTGGCTTTCATATCCAAAACATAATCTATCCACACATATCGCTCGAAAACATCCACTTCATGCTTAAAGGAAATGTTCAAATAAAACCACAATAAAATGCTGCTGAGAGGGAGGCTAGTGCTGAGTGACAGGACCATTTGCAGCCTGTGCTTTGGTCTCGCAGGATCAAAAGAGACTGAATATGCAAAGCAACAACAGAGAAAATAGGCGCATCTTTTTGCTGCTGCTGCTGTTGTTATTTTTGCTGTATTTTCATTTTATATACAAATGATTAGTATGGCTCATTTCTGGTTCGAGTCTTTTTTTCCCAGCATATCCTCCACTGTTTTGTTCATCCCCGTGGCAGATTTACATTCAAAATAGTTTTCGTTCAACCAGATCGTTCGTTTCAGATGGGAAATGAAACGGGCGTCACTGAAAAATATTAAACCTAAGTATAAGGGGGCCGAGTTGAGAATACAATTATTTTTTATTGTATTAAAAACGGCATGTTCAAAATTTATTTCTACCCTTCTCAATAGATGGAAAACCGCTTTAGAGCAATGAAACTCTTCATACAATTACAGACCAGCTTTCTGCATGTGTCTGCTGGCGTTTTGATGATTTATGGTGATGAGCTTCAAGCCTTTTTGCCATCATGCTAATCATTTGCTAATGGTTAGCTCCTTCCACAGATTCGCTATCAGATTCAAGTCTAGATCTTTGATATTACCTCCAGTCAGGAAACATGTCGGTAAAAGTAGTTCAGCGAACATAGACCTGCTCTACGATTCTGAAGGCCCTCGGCAGATTAGATTGCTCCTGGCAGGACAGAGACTGAAATCTGATTGGACGAAACATCAATAATCCACAGACATGTGGACATAGTTTTTAATAATAGATCCTGTTGGTTTTCTAAAATGCAGAAGGTCGAATATGTAGTAAAACTGTTTTAAAAGGAAAATTAGAATCTTTGTGGAAGTTAGTCTTTACATTGTTTTGAGTTTCTGAAGAGGTTTGGAAAAGTTCAAAGGCTTAAGGATTTTATTTCCGCAGTAAACATCGACTTTTAGAACAATCATGGTTGGACATATGTGACAGAAATGTCCTCTGTCAAGATGTCCAGAACAGATAGAGATGAGATTTCACTGAACATTACAAGTAAAACATGCAGACAAACTACTGGATATGATAAAAAAAAATTATGTTAAGTTTATGGGTTTATTAAATAAAAGGAGGCTGAATTACACATCAGTAGTATCTACAAGTAGCATTAGAGAACCAATTATTTAATCTGAAACTCAAGGCAACTATCTTAAAATTTAAATAGTGGCATAAAATATATTTTTTTCTGTCATCACTAAGAATATGACAATTTGATTATTTTAAATATATATATATATATATATATATATATATATATATATATATATATATATTTAAAATAAAATCAATTAAGTCGATGTGAAGTAGTCTGTTAATTGTTTTGTCCTCTCCACAGGAATACAGTGTTCCCATGTTACTCTGAACTAATTTCTATTTAAAAAAAGAGCAGATAGTGGAACTTACTGGACAGAAAAAGTAAGCAGTGACTCATCTTGTCCAAACAATTAAGAAATTAAAAGAATAAAACTTTCCACTTTGGGAGTGAGGGGGAACAACAAGATTCAGACTATAAATAATAATGGGCTTGATATTTTTGTTACGTTTTTTTTTTACCTGGCATAGAAGCCAATTCACAGGAAGAAGTATGCAACAATCATTTAGTAATAAGGTAAGGTAATTTTATTTATAGAGCACATTTTCAGCAACAAGTCAATTCATAGTGCATGCTAGTTGTTGCATATTACTCATAAAATGCTGTTCTAACATCAGGAGGAAAGCAACACTGAAGCTAGCCTCTGACTAGCGGCTTCTAATGAATAAATAAGTGAAATGGCTCTTTCACAAAGTACAAAGGATATGCTAACTTCAACTGGAAAAACAACAGAATCTGGCTGCTAACTATATTTAGCTCAACTGTAACTTACAGACCATGTGAAATAATTTGGGTAATCGCTCTCAGGCACTTTCCAGATTCATTTAAACATTTCTTAACCTATTTGCGTTGAATCGGCTGGTTGTGGCGCATGAGTAAACAGGCTGAGTTTTTTCTCTTTTGGTTCATGTGATTGACAGTAATTGGACGTCCATCGAAATGAGGAACAATTGAGTCTCGGGGGAAGGGGTTGCTGTTTATATTCTCTTAATTATTATTTTAAATACAGCACATCAGAAAAGGGCATCAGTCAGGCTGCACACTGTAGCCTTTATTTTCTTTTTCTATATTTTCTTTATATGTTATTTAGTTAGAGGTGACATGAGAGCCTCCATTAGCAGTTGCCTCTCTTGGCAACCGTCTACGTGGCCCATCCCAAGCACCGACCCAGAGGCTTGCCATGGCCAATAAAAATGAACTGATTTCCTGTGTTGTAGTTTCTTGTTGCAGATGGAATGGCAGATGTGGGCAGAAGGAGCTAATCAAACCTCCTGCTTGGCCTAATGGCTGAGTAATTGTCCCAGGCGTCGCTGTGGCCTGATAGCCCCCTATCAGAGCTGTCTTACAGAGCAGACGGGGATGGGAAGTAATGCAATAGACAGAGCAGGTAAATTTTATTAGAGACCATAAAGAATGGATCATAAGACTGCATGAAAAAACAGCAAGAGCCAAAGAGCTGCAAAGCTCATTGCTTTGAAGAAATGGCTCTCATTCGCTGACCTTTCAGATGCAGACCGAGGCGGAGGGAGGGCCTCATTGTGCTCGAGGAAATGTTCTCTCGTGTGAGGAGTTATGGTTTCGCCCCTCAGTCAGATATGGTATTTCTTCCCCTCTTAAAGCCGAGCCACCATGTTCTCAGCTTAGAGTGACCGAGAAGACAATTATTTCTCTTTTTCACGAAATGGCTTGAAAACCGACAGTCTAATTTAGTGAGCCACATTTATATTAATTACAGACAGCTAATCTCTTTTCTTAATAATTGAGCATATAATTAAAAGACCTCAAGGTGTACAAGACAGCTTGATTTATATGCGTGCAACATAAACGTATTCAGTGATTTCCTATGTGAAACAGCCTAATTAAGAGGATAAGAAAAACAGGAGCCTTCTTTCCATTGCTTCATGGCCTTGAAAGCAATGTTGTGGTTAAAAATTTCTTTACAACTCATTCATAAAGAATTAGTTTTTTTTGTGTGCTTTTTTTTTTTTTTTTTTTGCTTCGTGGCCTGGCACATACAGAAAGAGAAATGCTTTAATTTCCCCATTTTGAAAAAAATGAGAATGCTCCAGTCAGGACAT
This sequence comes from Xiphophorus maculatus, assembly GCF_002775205.1. Classification (NCBI taxonomy): domain Eukaryota; kingdom Metazoa; phylum Chordata; class Actinopteri; order Cyprinodontiformes; family Poeciliidae; genus Xiphophorus; species Xiphophorus maculatus. The sequence continues at coordinate 10,793,509 of NC_036448.1, forward strand.
TGCTGTGATTACTAAAGTTTTCAGTGGAGAGAGAGTAATTCGAATTCAGCTCCCCTCACATAACATCTGGAAGCCACGCTGAGCATATTTTGTGTTTTCAAACATTTCTGTAATGAACGTCGCATCACAAGTTACGAGGAAACATCAGCTGGAGTAGCCTTGATGAATCAAAGCAAGCAGGAAAAGCAATACAATTTCCTGCTCTTAAAACATTCAGTGTTAAACCCTCTGTGAGCCTCGTAGTCTCCATCAGCATGATTTGTTCAGCAGCATGATGCAAATTATCGTCTTCCTCCAAACTAAATGTCAGTCCTTCCAATTTATTGAGGCACTCGAGTTCCCCACTCTGTCTCTTTGGATTTCTTAAAGCTTTTTGTCTTGTTTTTGCAGTTCACTCAGACAGCTGCCGTGACACGATACACGTTTATCACCATCGCAAGCCTTTCTTTAACGTTGTCCACTCCAGGAAAGGAGGGAAAAAAATGTTTGATATGCAGATTAGTGTGCATCTCCATTCCTTGTACTGCTGTGTGGGTCATGCAAAACACTGGTGAGATTTACATGAACAGAAAAGAAAAACAAGACATTGTTTTTGATTTCATCTGCATCTTATAGCCCATGCCATGTGTGTCCAGGGTCAATTTGAATTTGTTTAAATCTGTAATAAAATACAACAAGCTAGACATCTTTATATTTCCATATAATGTGGCCCCCCAGGCCCCTACCCAACACATTAATCAGATTTTTAATTGTGATTTTAAATATAATGAGTGATAACTTTTACATCTAGGAATGACCCTTTTTGTCTTGCAAAAATGGTCATTCTGTTTGAACTTTCTCACATTTTGTCATGTCACAGCCACAAATTTCAACTTTGTTGGGATTTTATTTGTCACGCCAACAGAGCTGTGCAAAATTATAAAGTGGATGGGGAAAGAAGATACTGTTTTCAAATAGAAATCTGGAAAACGTAGCATAAACTTTGATTCGGTCCACTTCAGTCAATCCTTTGTGGAACCACCTTTTGGTTCAGGTTCAGCTGTTTTGGAGGATGTTTCTACTAGCTGTGCACATCTAAAATATTAAATAATTTTATTTCCCGTCCTTCTTCTTGCCACAAAATCTCAATTGGGGCATTGTAACACATGGTTGTGTTCTGTTCCAAGCCATTTCATTGTTGCTCTGGTTGTATGTGTAGGATTGTTGTCCTGCTGCTGAACCTCCATCCATTGTAAAGTATATTTTCTGTCACATATTATCTTCCAGAACTGTATTGATTTCAATCTAACTTTCTTTCTGTTCCCTAAAAATACGCTAGGAATGTCACAGAACATAGATTAATATAGACACAGAGGGACAATATTTGTAAATTAGTTTATAGTTATTTATCTTATTTATGGTCATCATAATAAAAAGCTCAAAACAAATACTTGCTACACTTTTCAGATGTTTATTTGTAAAAACTTTATAAATCTTTGTTCATTTTCTTTCAACTTTCCGCATTGCTTTGTTCTGGTCTGTCAAATATATATTTAAATAGAATCTGTGTTTATATCATGACAAAGTGTGAAATGTTGAGGGCACAAATGCGAGTCCTCTGGAAGTTGCGTTTGGCTCTTTCCCACAGTGCTCTTCTTTTTTCATGTGGGAAATGATCCAGATTCACATTATAAATTTTCACCACAAGCAATATGCTAAAACAACAACTCCGGTAACGTTAGCCTTACTGTGTTTTACTCAGCCGTGTCATCAACCCAGCATGCATTGCACAGGTGAAAAAATGGTGACCTCCACAGGTGGAAAAATATATCAAAAGATATACATTTTTTGAAGTAATTATGGGTTTTGGCGTATCACAAACAGTAATTTTATTAGTTAATCGGAAAATTACAACATATTTAGACCAACTAATCCCTCTAAGGATTACTTTTGCAGGACTCTGTACATGTCGTGTCTTTATATATATATAAAAAAAGACAATTCTGCATATGCTTTATTACATTCCATGAAGAGGATAAAGTAAAATGTAACCATGGACACAGTTTATGTATTCACTGAGCTCTGCAGGTGTTGCTCCCTGAATTTGATGGCCACACACAGAGAGAAAAAAGGAAAACCATAAGAGAATTAACTATCTTAAACTCTTCATTTCAAATAAATTGGGCCACACTTGAGCACAATCAGATGCTTACATGGATGAGCATATAAATGATGCAGTGTTTTTCCCTTTTCTTGCTAGGATAATTTCTTTTCTGATATCTAGTTAATTGCATGTCTTTAGCCCAATCTATTCACATCCAGGTGTATTAGATCCAGCCAGTTACTTTATTTTTGACTCTATTAATCCAATTCATCAGTGCTGACAGTTGGCAGTAGTAAGTCCATGCATCTCAGGTGACCATTTTCAGACTAATAAGTCTTTTGGGTCACAGATTTGTGCCTGTCACTTGTTTGGCACAGCGAAATAGCCTTGCAGGTGGTGTGCCCATATGGCAGCTTTTTCATGATGCGCCTACAATCCAAAGTATTCCTGCTTATATAAATGACCCAGCCTGGTCATTCACCAGCAGAAGGACTAGACTTAATCCTCCTATTGGCTACCATTGCTCAGAGGCTGGAAAATGTTTGTTTTTTTAGCTTGGCATATTAATGGGATCATGGTTGTGAAAATATACAACCAATATGTTTTTGTACAAAATTGGAAAATGGTAAAAACATATCTAGCAGAATTCATTAATGAAATACATAATAAAAAAGACAATAGCACAGAAAACCCTGCACAATAATAAACATGTTAAAATATAAGGCTGGTGGCCAGCGGTTCTTTATTAAATAAAATTAATAAAACCTTTCAGTTAAATCTGTTAGTCTTTCACAAGACAAGTCCTAATCAGAGCCAAATTAAAATCAAGTCAATATTAAAAAAAATATTCAAAAATCATTAAGAAATTCTAGAACTTAGTTTGTTCAATTTCTTTATACTTTTTCTAATGATAATTGTAACTTGCCAACTCTTAACGTGACATCAATTCTAAAGTGACCAGACCACAAAAACTGAAAATGTGATATTTTCCTCTTTTTTTAAAAAAATACAATTTCACAGGAAAAAATAATATATTTTAGCAGTTTTTTATTAAATGTAGTGACCTCTAGTCAGTCTTGTAAAATGAGATGTTCCTTAATTATTTTTGGGTTGGTTGGTTTATGTCTCCCACAACCTGAACCTGAAACAGCTTTGTAACTGGGCTGTTTTGGAAAACTTAGTTTATTTTACCATAAACATCATATTAAGAACAGTAGAGTTTTAGATGTATGTAGAAAGAAGTCAAGTATATTTGGTGGAATTGTCTTTAGAGAATTCTGAGAAATCAGAATAAACTAAATTTGGTTTTGGCAGGTCACAGCTTTACAAAACCAGTGATTTGAAAGCTGCCACAAATTCTCTTCTAAGTGCATCTCTAACATTTATTGGATCAATTTCTTTAAAGAAAAGATTCTTTACTTCCCTAAAGTAAAGAAATTGATCCAATCCAATCAGAACAGTAATCAGGGTTTGCAAAATCAGTCTTCTATACACAAGCAAAACAAGCAGGTGAACATATTCTAATTTACTCAATAAATTAGAATATTAGGTTTTTTTTCAGTAGCTCCATTCACTGAGTGAAACGTAGCTTAATTACACACAGATTTACATTGTCAAGTGATTTCTGTTACTTATGATTTTCCACCTACAGCCAATGAAAAAGCAAAGCAACATTCGAATAATGTGTCACAGCAAAAACAAACAACTTCAACACAGAAATGTGAGCTGAATGAAACACACCTGCTTAGAGGTTGTTCATTTACAAAGGCAGCTTCAATGTGACAAATGGGCCTCATGGGAACACATATTCAACTTATTGAATACTGCTGTGCATTTTACTCTACAGAACCAACATAAAGATGAAGTTAGTCAGAAATTGTCTCCATATCCAGGACATTGAATGCTGGTACCAGCATCTAACATGGTTTTAAGTTAAAAATATTTTTTTTTCTTTTAATATAGACCAACGATGCAAACTGAAATATTAGAGAAGTGCCTTTGAGCTTTCCGTGTTAAAAGTTTAAATATATGTGGTTGTAATATTCAAAATAAATAACACTACTAAATTTTTTGTTGATCATCTTTGTTGCAGAACTACTTTAGCACTTTAACACAGGGTGTTGCATCTTTGGTTAAACGCTTCATGTAGGAGAGAGATTTTTGTCAGATTTTCTGCAAAAATACAGCAGAAAAATGTTTTCGTAGTAGAACATCAGTGCTGTATCTCGGCGCCTCCCTCTGCAGCTTTCCTTTCACCAAGTGATGCTACTCATAAAGGCTAATGTTCCAAGACATTATCTTAAAAGTTGCCATATCACATTTAGACTCTGCATGCCTCGCAGGCTAGCTGTGGCAATTTCTTTTTACGTCTGCTTGTGTGTGCTTGTGCCTGGCGCAGCATCACGATAACGCTAAAATTTAAATGAACTCAGACATCAACAACAGTTTTATAGGTTGTAGTTCATAAAACGCCCCTAAAAATACCTGACACAACCCATTAAAAATAGACTATACTGAAAAGTAACTACTGGGAATGAAAGACATTTTATTTATTTCTCCCCACCTTTACAGTTCAAGGTTATATCCTGGATATTGGATCTCAATATTTTTGGTACCTGCAAACAATTGTCTGCACTACTTTCTTGTTAACATTCTCTGTGTGCATGTATACCTGCAGAGGATAGGGATGTGGATAAAATGAAATAGGATGAAAAAAACAAAAAGAATATTCCTTCATCTCTCTCCTTATTGCTCAAATCTTTAAGAATAATATTTTATCAATAGGTTTATCTTTAATTTAACAGGCATTTTTAGGAGCAGAAAGGAATTAGCAGTCAAAGGTTTGGATGAAACACATTTTTATTTCAGCGTCTCACTTAATAAATTTCAGTGGAGAACAATGAGTGCCGTGACTTCAGCTATGGGATTTCTTTGCCGTTCCTAATTTTCAACTTTTATCCATATGCAGCAGTAAGACTTTGCCAGACACTTGAATTTCGAATCAGAGAAGCTACATTTTCACATTAAAAGCACAACGGGAGATTTTAGAGATGCTGCATATCTTTAATGAACAGTTTTCTTCTGTTTCATCAGGTCACACCTGTGATGAGAATTTATTTAGGATATCCCAAACTGCAGTGACTTCATTCATAACCATTACAGCTGCTTAACAGACATCCCTCTTAACAATAGTTTTACCAAACTAAGAGCAATTTCGGTTGCTCCACACAATGACTCCACGTTTTTTGACGCCTTTAATATTTCAAAACATCAGCAGAATTGTTCATTGTTGTGAGAGAAAAGTGTAGCAGCCTTCTGTTTAGTTTGCTGATAGGCAGTGAACAGCAACAGGTTGGGGAGGAGCAGCAGTGTGCAACTTTATGCCCCACACAACAAGGAAGCATCTTTTTAAAAGGATGTAGAACAAACAAGTTTCACAAAATTTAAACTCAAACTGACATAGCATATATGCAGTTCTACTACACTAATGTCTGTCAGTTTTAGATTTTTTTGCTATGCCACTCTAAACATTTATGTAACCTGCTAAGATTCACCCAGAAAACAAAGCTTCTGCATTCTGTAAATGTAACTCAATCTTAGTACACATTAGAATACAGAACATTGCTTTGTATGACTAATGCTCTCACATAATTGAGGCAACACAAGCAGAATACAGCAGTCAAAAGTGCATAACACGCACAGAAATCAAAAATCAAAATTGAGCACTGATTAATTTATACCACTATAACTTCTAAAGACTGACATTTTTGTTGCCACTGCTTATTTCAGCCTCCAAATTAGTTTCCATCATGGATTGTGGCTCATCAGAATCAGATTCAAAAAGGGTTTTGACTCTCCTGCCTCTATTTGAGTGGTATTCCTCAGGGAAAAACTCTGCCAGGAGAGATGAAAATGCTTCAGAATCCACTTTGGTATCTGACCACAGCCTAGTGTTTACCGAAAGCCAAGTAATCAATCTCAATCTGGCTTCTTTTGTCCTTTTTGTTTCCAATTCTACCATCAAACCTTACAACCTCCTGTAAGATCAGGTGACATCAATGTTCACCAAAAACAAAATGCTAGTTTTTTTTTTTCAATTAGCTTGCTTATTTAAAACTTTAATCTAGCAACAGAAAATCTAATTTTTGCATGACACTTCTTATAAAATGCTAATTGTAATTGTTGACAAGGAAGTGCACTTCTGCTCATTTACTCTAAAAGTTTTCAAACTTTATTTGATACCAGTAAGTGAATCTCATTGGTTGCACATTTAAACTTGAGTCGTCACGTTTTTAAGAGTTTGTCTCTCATTGTTTAATTGCACCATGCCTCATTTCTGGTTGACAAAACAGTTTATCAAAGAGACAATGCCATAAGAGCAAGAAATACCATTTGGTAAATGCAGCAATACTGTATGCCACACAGGGGACTAAAATATTGGTATGCCATACTTGCTGCACTGCATTCATTTTTATTGCAATGTCCCCTTTGTTGTTATAGTCCAGTGTAATGTGTTGGGGGGGCTCTGTACACTGATCGAGTGTATGGTCGACTCGGAGTAAACATCCTGCTGATGATAAAGTTCCTGCATCTACCAGTGATCTATTCCTGAGTCGGAGCACAATCTGTTTCTGCTGGGACAATGCACACACACACACACACACACACGCCCACACACGTTTCCATTACACACAAACAAACACACACTCAGACGGAGGGGCTGGCCACGTCTGGCTGACATTACCAGCAGTACAGCTGACAAAGCACTGCTGGGTATGTTTGTGTGCCGCTTTGCAAGTTAAACTAAGGAATAGAAGTCTCTGGAAAATTAGGTTTTGCAGTCATCCTTTGCTCCCCTGGAGGTTTTTCCCCCCCCCCCCTTACTTTTTGGCCTGGTTTGAAAATGTTAAGAAAAACTAATGAGGGTCCTCCAATTTGACACACACTTGCACAATTGTGTGCACGTAAGAGTTTGTTTCAGCTCTTCTGTTAAGTAGCATTTGGCCAAATTACTGAAGCTCTGTGCAGAGTGAGCTTTAAACTAAAACGGTAGCCTGGTTTTTCTGGAGAAAAAAAATACAATTTCACCAATGTCACCAACTTTACACTCTAATGAGCAACAGCTACAGGAAAAACCTGTTTAACACACCTCATCAAGTTGCAGAGATAAGCCGTCGGGTCCAAATGAGAAATTTTAATTAGCAATGATTTATACAGTGGCGTTCATGGCAAAAAGAAAACACAAGTGGTAAGACAAAAACATTATTTTCAAGATTTAGACTTGTTTCACTTAAGTTCTACTTGTAGATTTTGGAAAATTGAGAAACCTTGTTTACTGTTTTTAGTGAAAATCAAGTTAAACATGTATTTAATTACATGTTATTAGTTTTGCAGCAGCTTCAGTTCTGGTCATTTAGTTAAAACTGTTCTCCATTCATTACTTTGTTCCAGTCATATTGCTTATTAGTGTTTAAGTATTTTTGTACTAACTAACATGGACTAAGGCATACAAATAATAAGCTGCTTAATATTAGAATTTACTGTGTATTTTAAAAGTGTTTACATTTCTATTAATTGCCAGGTTATACAACAGTGGCATAAAGATGAGACTGTGATTAACATGGCAAATAACAAAGCTCTAAATTATTCACACACCTAACAGGTATAGATTTGAAATATTTCATTTTGAAACCAAAAAGTTACAATAATTCTAAAAAAAAAAAAAATACAGTAAAAATATGTAGTAAGAGAGATGAATTCAGGTTAAGGAAACTTTGTTCTCAATGAGGAGGCATGTGCATGTTGCATTTCTACAATTCACAGTGATGCTGCATATGTACATATTCATTGGAAAAACTGTATGGCTGAAAAGGAGGAAGCGAGGCTGGGGATAAACGTAGGAGTTCTAGTGAGGCAATGTTGGCAGATTATCAGACACTTCGAACCATCAAGGGACATCTTGTCTTAAGTATTTAACGACACTTAAGACTAGTTGACGTTCTCAAACACTGATGGGGTTTGGGTACACAGGATTGGAGCCTGGGTGCTCAAGAGAAGATAACAGCCTGAAGTACCCTATTTAGGATTGGCAGCATCTTCTCCACATCAAGCACACCATGAGAAAAGGAACAATTCCTGAAGTCTTAGCAAGATTTAAAACAAATTTAAATATATTTTCTAAATAATTCAATTGAAATATTGGTGAAAAAAATTATAGATACAAAAGAAACCAACCAAACTTCTCAGCATTGCATCTCTTACAACCTACAACATGTGAGTAAGATGAAAAAAAAAAAAGAAAAAGAAAAGCTAGAAAAGATGCAAATTGTTCATTAATAAGTCAAAATGTGTAAAGGAGAGAATTACACATTGATACATATTTATGGAACTTTCCAAACTTTATTTCACCATGGTGAAATAAAAAAAGAAGACAGAGAAATGAGGTGCTAATGGATATGGAAAAATATGTAATAACTATAAAAGATCTATTTTGAGCATGGCAAAAAAATAATGTAATTCAAAGACAAAAGTGTAAAAGTGAAAAGAATAATGACAATGCTGATGTGAGAAAGTTAGAAGTTTAAAAAGTAATCTGGCTCTTTTTATGTTTGTTTTGGAGTAATGACCTTCCCCTCACAGAGTGGTCTTTTTCTGTGCAGATGTTTCACTACGTGTGTGTGTGTAGTGCGGGGGTGTGCGGGCGTGGGCATGGGGGTGTGTGTGGGCATGTGCGGGCGTGTGTATAAATATAATATAACAGAGGCATCTATTAGCAAATCTAAAAAAAAAGACTTTGTGGAACAGAAACTCACACAGAATGAAAGGAAGGAAGGAAGTACAACAAAAAAGGGAGCAAGAAATTGTTTCTCTGAGGCTATTTTTGGCCAGCCTAACTCTTTCTTTTTTCCAGTAGGTAAAATCTAATCAGAAATCACTCAGTTGTCCAATAATGCATTTTCCTCTTATTATGAGTCAGTGCAGAGAAAGTTCACATGGACAAAAAATGTAAAAGAAAAGCTTGGAATTATGCTCCCACACATTATGAAAATAGTTGTTTTTATCCTAATGCATTTTGTTTTGCCTACACTGCTGAACAGCATGTATTAGCTAATGTTTTTTAGATTATCATTGGTAAAAGCCGTTTTTTCCCTCCTTCCACAGATAAAAGCCCACCGTTTCTTTCTAATCTTTTGCCTATTAGATGATATGATTACTTCTTTTGAGAAATGCATACAACTGCTGGTATTAAAAACAGCGACAAAGCAAGACAAAACACACAGATTTAGTCAGTCCGTCATTAAAAGACTTTTCCGGTTTCACAACAAAAGGGAACAATAAACCTTATGTAATGAAAGGTTGAGACACACACACCCTACGTTTTATGATTCCCCAGAAAAACACAAATCAGTATAATACTCTGCTCAATAAAACGAAAATAACTCATATGAGAACAGCCATTAATTTACACACCATTGTTGTGGGAAGTATCAGTCACCGAACCAAAACAGACAAAAAATAAAAATCGACAGGTCAAACTGAGAAAAAGCATAAAAAGTGAAAATTCTTCAGATGTATTTTGATGCAAATTATCTAGCGTAATACAAACCAGATAAAGGTTGGTGACAAATGCTTTGATGAATAAATAGATAATAGTGTTATTTTCCAGTTTAATTCAAACATCTACAACTACAGCCAATACATCCCAATTTTCTGTTACAAAATGAGTCAAAATCTATAGTTCAGATTTAAAAAAAACAGAAATGTTCTGATCAGCAGATTTTTTTTATTTAAAAACTTAAAGCAGTGAATTTTCTTTGCCTAAAGCATGGTGAACTGTGTGTATGGCTTTAAATAACCTTTTGTAATCTGCTCTTTTCTAACTTTCAAAGTCAAACATCAGATGCCCTTCTCTTCACTCTAAGGTTGTCCTGTGTTTCTCTCCACCATCTGCTGACCTGATCGTGTCTCATTTAGTCTGCCAGTCAGACTTAGCAGTCAAGAAACCTGGGTTGCTGTCTAATTTTGTTAAAGCCTACATGTAAAAAGTGGGCGAGTGAACACAAAGAATTCTCAAACATAATTCATAAGGTTCTTTATAAGATGTGATATTTTCCCTTTTCTTCAGTCGCGATTTAATGTTTCACTGCTTTCAAACATTTGCAATAATACATGGTTGCTGACTTCTCTATTTTAGACCATGTGATTTGTGGCCCTGGAGATGCTGTTTGCAGCTTTATGAGGAATTTATGTGACGTTACAGGAGGCAGGTTCCATTTATGTCCAGTTGATTAGTGGATCTCAGGGACAGCAGACTGCAACCCATCCAGATCACCCCACTGACTGATCAACCAATATGAATCTGTTATATTAACATCGCTAAACTGCTTTTGGGTCATTTTTACTTAAGTCTATGTATTCTAATCAAAGTAAAGAAGTGCGACGTACAATATTACTACAAGTGCGATAACCAGAATGGCAGGTTATTTCAACAGCAATAGGACTGATTGTTGACTTTGCTTTAAATGAAAACTGGACAATCATTTTATATATTTTCCTTAGGTTTTTTTGTAAATACTGATGGAGTAGAAGCATTATTGGGGTGTTTGGACATTGGTATTGTCCTTTTTAAGAACTTGTGATTCCATCCATTATTATAATTTAAACGAACTGTTGAGTTTGCAAATGTGGGGAGAATTAGGATAAGAATCTACGTTTTCTAGAAATACACCTTTTTAGTGATGCTATCGAAAGTAACTATGGTAACTTCTGGTAAAGACGCTAAAACAACTTTCAAATTTCAACTTTACAATAATTCTGTTTCATAGCAATCACTCTCGTCTACTACATATATTATGTACAGCATTATAGTTATTTTCAGACTATTCTTGTGACTAACTTTTTGTATCTATTAGAAAAAACTGACTGTCCTCTGAAGCAAAAATCTGAGCAGAAAACTACCAGCATATTCTCAAAAATATAACATCAAAATAAATATTCACACAGATAAATGTTTCAAATATACAGAAAATGTCATTATACCAGAGTAAGTAAAAATTTAAACTTGATGGGAAATGTTGCCATGTTAGCACAAGTGTGGTGGGTGGTGAATTATTCTCATTTCTATGAGGCTAAACAGGAACGATGGCTGCAGTGACAGAAAAAAAAAGAGGGAAATGGGGGATTTCTTGCATGTGTACGGTAACAGGTGTGCTTAAACTACAAAGAGAGAGAGAGAGTAAAAAGGTAGGAGTGGTTTTGAGTTGATCACCTGTTCGGGTTATTTTACCTTTGTTTCCCTTTGCTGTGGCGCGTTACAGCCGCTGTAGTTTCTAAACGTTGGACTAATTACCTCGTTCTGTTGTGAGTTTACGTCATTCACAACAAACATCAAATAGAACAAATATATTTCATAAAATTTTAACAAACAAATGGCTTCTACCGCAATAATTATGTGAAATTAAATTAATTATATCCCAACTTCAGAAGATTTGCCTTTACCTTTACAGAGCTCTTTGGTTCCTCCCATCAGTCTGCAGCTTCTCATATTGACGTCATCAAACCAAATGTCAGATCTACCATAACTGACTGACACCTGCTGGTCTCAGGTTTGCAACCAGCTTGTGACTGAGAAACCAGTAACCTCCTCCCAGATGATGACATGAACCTGTTAGTTCCTCTGTCCATTTAGTAGCTGATATATTGTGAAAATCCGGTAGAAATTATGCACTAATGGAGTCATGTTTACATAGAAACAACGCGACACTGCTAGGCTTTGTTTGTGAGACTTGCGGTCCCGTGGGTCGGTTGTGGGCGGAGCTTGGTAAGGTCCATTGGCACAGTTATGCTTCTCTGTGATGCTGGTTGTCAACAAAGTCATAAGGAGATAACATTGACTATGTAAGATGTTGCCATTTTATTCTCTTAAGCTTTCAACTTTTCAATGTCATACTTGGAAGTCTTAACCTTTTTCAAATCTTTGAATAAATATGAAAGTCTAGTTTCTTAAAGGAACGCAGAGTGTGGCGTTTATAGTCAATAATGTGAACCAGGCTTAATGCTTTTAACTGTTTTGTGTGAATCACTCCTGGATGGAGAAGAATTATATCTTTGATTTAAATTAATAAAGCTCTTTCAGTCACAGTGGGATGTCACATCTGCTACCAAAATAAATATTTAATCTACCTCATAGTGGAGAGGCTTAGAAAAAAAGTATTTTGAGTGCTAGAAAATGTAGCCCCTACAGGCAAATGAAACTCTCATCAAAATTAACTAAAGCTGGAGATCACAAATTAGCCAAAAAGCCCATATCAGTGCATCAACAAGAACAGAGTTGTGATATTCTTTTAGTAAGTTACGTTAATGTGGTCTTGAGATTTAATGCTCTCAAGATAAAGCCTTTTTTAAAAATTTGAATCAAATTAAGAGCGCATATAGAGACTGGCATGCAATGATGAACATCTAGCCATACAGCTTTTAATGAAATTATATAGAGGGGACCATAAATATGGAGAACAACTTGATGCTTTCAGTGAAGCACACAAGTACATTATGCTTAGTTAGAATACAAAATGTTTTAGGGGCCTATACAAAAGAAAAACATGGCTGTTGTTCTTGCCAAGATAAGAAACTAACTATATTAGTTTTCACTATTAGCTAGTCCTACAGGGCATGAGTTTTTAATTTGAAGACAACAGCTCAAATTGAAAACTACACTGCAGCAAGTCAACATGTTCATTATGTTTAGTAATGGCAGTTCAACATTTTCCCAGCATTTCTAAAATAATTTAATTAGCAGTTACTGCCTAGATGGTTTTTGTACATTTATGAGCAAGGAAAAATATATTTAGCTATATCACGAAAACAGTTGTCTAGCACATGTCTGCAAGAACTAAATATATTTAACCCAAGCTCCACCCCGATGATGTCCCAAAAAAAACAAACTATTCTTTCCTCAGAAAATATGGAAGTAATAGTAGCAGACACTGACCTGATGTGAAATGATATGAGCAGATGAGAACAGTGTTTACAACTGATTAGTGAAAATCCTGTCATGTTTTTTGATTGACAGCCAGGCCATCTTCATACTGATAATCACACAGTGGACAGATCAAGATTTTTGACTTGAATGAGAAAATTCCTGAATTAACCAGACCAGAATTCAATGATGACCAAACACTTGGGCCGTTGTTGTGCATCTATTTTTTGCAGCAGACTGTAAAACGGAGTACATCTTCTATTAAATGATAAACATATATATCTCTCTCATGCAAAAGTGATGATGTGTAAAAGCAACCCTCACCCCAGGCAGTTGCTGGCTGGCCCACTTTTAGGAAAGTTCTGAGTTTGAGCTGTTTTACTGGGCAGAAATTTCCTTTTTGCACTCTCTGTTCTGTGTAGTGGTAACTCTGATGGCATCCCAAATTAAAACAATTCCCGATTCTTTAAACTAAAACAGCTCTGACCAGCTGCAGGTGAGACACTGACAGCACACCGGGACTCAACAAAATAACATCACTTTGCCATGTAAGCAAATGATTCCCTTGACAATTAGACTAATGCCAAAACATGAGTGGACTGAAGATGGATTACTGGTGGTAAAAGATGAGCATTGTTTTTAAGGCAAGCAAGAAAATAGCATATACAATATTAATGAAGTGACAGCAGTGAGAGCAAATGACACTAGTTTTAGATGCAGCCTTGGCAGACATGCCACAGCAACTATCATCAATCATTTAGAGTTGTCTACCATCACTGTGCATCTGAGCCTTAGTCAACAGAAAGTGTTGACTAAGGCTAGGATTAACTAGGATGATTATGTACATGTAGGTGTGTGTTTTTGTTGGACTCCTCTAAACATGACTCATATCAGCTCCCCGTTTCAGCACATGCATTCACCCAAGTTACAAACTTTTTGTTTTAATTCACAATCTAGTATAAGCATTCAGCAACATCAGGTTTTATCTAAAACGGCTGATGTTTGCTTGCTTCATCGGTGCACACACCGCAAAACAGTGCTTTGCTGCTTTCAGAGGAACCGAAAGGTGGCCAACTGGGATAAGCAACGAAAAACATGAAAGATGTAAATGATCAAGGTTAGCAATGACATCAAACACCACAAAGAAAATCAGAGATACAAGAAGCAGGCAAAAATATAAAATATAGAAAGAGAGGAGAGTGAAAGATGAGAGACTAACGAATGGAGACAGAACCTGACATTTGACATTTAAAATATCATTAATCAGACCCTGAAGCTTCAGGCGACAAGGCAAGCATAAGCAGAGAGCAGAATCCAGAGGCGTGAGAGCAGAGTAGAGAGAATTTGCCATCATATGTTGCTGTTGCTTGGACCAGACATTTTCAAGAGTCAAACATGGGGTACAAAAATACGTCTCTTGTAGGAGAAAAATAGGTCTTGCTCAAAAGAAGTCTCTATCTTAGGTGTGCCCAGCCCCGACTGCTGTGACATTACCTGCCTACAACCGCATAATCATGATGAATCGCTCCAGGGTTTGCTACCGACCACCAAATGCTCATGGTGCCAAACACAAAGTGACGATGGAAAGCATCGCTGAGATCTGCCGCCGTTCTCTTCATCTTTCTCCTTTTCAGCCACAGTGGTGGCATTTCTTTATTATTATTATTATTATTCTTGGAACTATGCCTCTCTTTTTCGCTAAAAAATTCTTCCAGTCTCCTATTTTGTATCTTGTATTTTCTCCCTCATCTGGTCTCCCTTCAACACCTCCTCTTCGGGCTGGTCTGATTCTTTTTCATTTCTTTTGTGTTGCCTGATTCATCTCTGCCCTCCATTTCTTCTTTCATCTTCAAGGGGGAGCAGGCACCAGAGAAAGGAAAAAAAAAAAAGAAAAAAGAAGATTCAATAAACTGAAGGACATTGGAGGCGGAGTGTCCCGGACAGACGCCGTATTAGCTATGATACTTGACAACTTCAGCAAGTTTACTCAGTAATTTATGTGCATAGCTGTTGAGCTTCCACTTAAAATTTAGATGAAAAGAAATTCTTGTGAGTGGCACTGTAAACGCTTCATATAAAGTCATAAAAAAAGGTAATATATGGCTGACATTTTTAGCAAATAAAATCTCAAAAGTGTGGCCTGCATTTGTATTCAGCCACCTTGAGTTAACAGATTGTAGAGCCACCTTTTATTGTAGTTTTATTTAAATGACTTTAGAAATATGTTTCTACCAGCTTTGCACATTCAGAGGTGTCAATTTTTGCAAAATCACTCCAGCTCCATCATATTGGACAAGCAGCATCTGCAAAAATCAATTTTCAAATATTGCTATAGACTCGCAGTTACATTTAGGCTTGACCTTTGACTGGACCATCCCCGCACATGAATAAGTTCTTATCTAAATCATTTCAGTGTAGATTAGTATTTAAGTCAGAAAAACGTATCATGAACCTCAAAGGTAATAATGACAATACCCAGGTAACCAGGTAAACTTCATGTATAACCAGATGAGCATTTTGTATCATGAATATTTTTAGCATGTATATAACATGTTTATGATATTAATATAAGTAATTACATTTAAATTAACACTTGGTGCTCTTGTTTCGCTCACTATGTATCTGGGATGCTGCAATTAAGGGTAATAGGACATAAGAAAGCAAACAAATGCATGCCATCCTTTCAAAAAGTTTTATATGTATGAATATTTTTGATCATAGTGTGACATTTTACCCTCAATGCACTGAACTGTGCTGGTCTATAAAACAAAATTCCAATAATGATTTGAAATGTCAAATTATCTCCAGTTGATAGTCATGATGTAGTTAAGCCATTTTCTCCTTTATTCTGCAGTTATTAGATTAATCCTTATATTAAGTCATTCATATCAGAGTTCTGATCTTTGCTTTATGGCATTTGAGCTCCACAAAAAAGGGTGGTGAGATTGTTTCTGGAAAGTATTAAGTAAGTTCAGAACATTATTCTTGCATAGTGCCAGCAGTAAGATTGCCACGGGGAGACATTTTCAGAATTTAAGATCAAGTCAGGTCATATTACTCTTAGTTTGTTTTAATCTACCACAGGGATCAGAGCAGGGAAGGAAACATTGTTTATCATCGGTTTTTGCCCAAAATCAATATCTGACAAAAGGGATCCATTACACGTTCTGCTATAACAGAAAGGATACCATCATTTTTTCCCCTCAAACTCAAACTAATTTAGTCCCGATCAGTGGAGAGACTTTAATAAATGGTATAATTGTGGTTAGTTTGTATTATGACTCACTGTCTCCAACTATCCAGCTTCACTTTGCTGCCGAAGGCTACTTTCTCAAAAGATTATGAGGCATACATCACCTTGATATGCACATGGTGTATCTCTGTAATACACTGAGATTTTAGTCCATGCTGAAATCAGTTTGAACAGTAGGATAGAGGAAAATTAAAAAATGGGGGACGAAGGTGGTTAAAAGATGAAGGAGAAACAAAAAAAATGATGACGAGAGCAGGCCATCTTCTGTTCCTTTCCAAAGCATTTGTCAGAATCTCTAAAGAGCTGCCACCATGTATCGCAGTTGCGTACAAAGACAACAGACCTCATTCAGAGCCTGTGGGCAGCTGCTAAGAAAAGACTGAGCTTAATTGTTCACGAGAGAAGGTGGGAGGACAGCAATGCAAAAGCCAAGGGTCAAAGGACAAAGCCCAACACAAGGAATTACTTCCAATACATGAAAGCTTTTTGATTTTCTTACTTTGAAGACAAGTCACAACCACTTTCTGGACAATTAGTTTAGGTTACAACATTATGGGAATGTAGTCACAAAGGAAAGGACAGGGGAATGTCAAAGAGAGGCTTAATTAAGCCCTTCAGCTCATCTGAAATCAATATATCTGGAGTGAAGCCAGCTTTTTCTCTTGCTCACTTCAACATACTTTCTTTCCAGTTGCTGTCCTTTTTATTATTTTATTTTTTGTTTTTTACAAACCTTTCCTCCTCTCTGCCCTGAGGCTCAACACGGTCTTCTCTAATCAAATATCTTGCATCCTGTAATGAAACAGTCACTGGGAACAGCAAAGAAAAGGAAAGCTATTCTGATTTAAAGCTTAATGAAAAGTTACATCCAACATTGAAATGGGTCGTTTGTTTTTAAAATCATTGCACAGTGCACAAATTCAGTCTTATACTTAATAAACGTGAAATGATGTTCTTTAATTTTGCTAGATGCTAAAATGAAAGCAGTAGATTTTCTCTGCTGTACAGCTGAATTTATTCCTACAATAATCTGGTGGAAAAATGTTTAGTCTGAGGATTTTACGATGCCTCACAAAAAATATTGATACCAACTGAACTTTTCGTCATGCTACAACCACAAACTTGAATGTATGATCTGGATTTGAAGTGATAAATATGAAATGGAAAGATAAAGATTTATGTTTTTAACATATCCTGCAAATAAAAATCTTACAATTATGATGATATGGAACCACATTTTGTTCAATTTGGACCAGCATTTTACATATAGGAGACTGAATTATTTTCTAGGAGAAACCCAGGTATATTGGTTGTTGAACAGTGGACTTTGACTAGGCCACTCTAATAAATTATTTTTTGAGTTCGTCTAAACAGAGCACATTCTTCCACACATTTCCAGTGTCCTCTACATGGCTCCTGGCAAACTTTCAATGAAACGTCTGACTTTTGCTTAATGATCGCCTTGTTTCCTGCCATACCTTTTCATAGCTCAGATTAGTTTGTTTTTGTTAGTGTACAGGTATATATTGCTCCACATCTTCAAGGTCTTTATTTGTAAATACTGTGTGCTGTGTTGTGGTTTGCAGTTAAAACGTGACGAAATGTGAAATACTCCAAATGATGCCAAAGCAAAGCACTGCACTTATCTTGCTATAGCATGAAGGCGGATTGTTTCATCTACTTCCTTGTTCTCAACGATCAAAAATAATTTTGCACACTTGACTCCGACATGCCAGTGGAGCGCTGATGTCTTTTCAACATAATACAATAAAGTTATTGTCTGTTCATGGAGAAAACTGACTGTAATTACAGAGAAACAGTGCCACCGAGATATGGGTTGAGCAGTCTACTTACAAAGCTTTGACATTTCAATAGAAATTCAACAGTTCAGTCGTGGGTTTAATTATGACAGGTGCATTCTTACTTAGAAAGTCCTCTTGCTTGGTTTTTGTTTGCAAGACAGTGATTCCTTTGATATGACTGCAGCGGTCGCTCAAAAAGAAGCCAGAAAGCATTATTTAACACAGAAAGAAAGTAATTCACAGAAAGTCTCCTGGAGTGTTAAATTAATATTAAATTGTAAGACACAACAAAGTGAGTGTGTTTTTAGAAAGTTTCAGGGCACACTAAGCAGATAACATAAATTGCATGTCCTCGCACTACAGCAGCAGAATGAGCACTTTGTAGTGTGTGTGAATCAAAAAAGTGCCCTTCCTAAGTCTATTCTTGTCAGCATGTAAAAGAAAATATCCCCCAGAGAACAGAGTCATCATTGTGTTTCAGGGTAAGCTTGCGCAAGATTTTCCTCCATTATAATACACAAAGGCCCAGCGGAGCTATTCTGAACAAGAGGATATTTCATTTTGTATCCATGATGGCAAATGTCAATTGATTAACAATAATGTACTCAAAAAAATGCACATAAGCACCATTAGCAATGTATGCACAAACAACGCTGAATGGGCACAAAAACAATGGAATTTTTTGCTGACGGAGAGAAGAACTGTAATGGCGAAAGCTGTGGACCATGAATAAAAACAAAACAGAAAATGTCATTATACCAGAGTAAGTAAAAATTAAAACTTGATGGGAAATGTTGCCATGTTAGCACAAGTGTGGTGGGTGGTGAATTATTCTCATGTCTATGAGGCTAAACAGGAACGATGGATGCAGTGACAGAAAAAAAAACCCCAGAGGGAAATGGGGGATTTCTTGCATGTGTGTGTAGAATTAGGGAGCTTGTTCAAAACGTACAGCAGCAAGAACGTTTCTTGCTGCTTAGGTAAAACGCTTGCTGAGCATTAGAGGACAAAATCAGATGGCTAGTGGAAAGGATCCCTCTCAAAATAAAACTGCAAGTCAAATTAGATTTTTAGAACTGCTTTTCATCAAGAAATTCAAGTTCATGGAAGCCAATAAAGTATACTGCATAAACTCATCTAAAAAACATGAATAAAAGAAAACATTAACAGAATGAAGGAGATACAGTTTGACTGGATGAGAAACATTTTTTTTTATCAGAAATTATCAGGCATTGAAAAATAAACCAAATAAGGTAGATCTGAAACAGCTTTGAATTATTTTTCTGCATATTCACCATTTTGGGGGGTAAACAAAAATAATAGCTCCTGCTGCATAAAATTGTTAGATGGTGTGGCTAGAGAGGCGCTAAAGGGAAAGAAAATATTTTTTTTACCTATGCTGCAGTCTGTACTGTGTCTCTGGCATTAGACAATTTGTAGTGACTTTGTGCTGCAATCAAGTGCCACGATCAACAAACAGCAATCACACCAAGGGGTTTACTAATAAAATTGCAAAACCATTAAAGTGCAGGTGAATGCTTTGTATAGAAAGGAAGCATTAAAAATTTACAATTACTACCAGATGTTTACTTTTCACCTGTTACTGCTGGAAAAACAGCTCCAACCTGCTCCATTTCTAAAGGCTTTAAACCTTTGCTTCAGACACAAAATGCACTGAAAATCGATCTATCAATAATGCAATACATTAGTGTTCTTGATTCTAGACTGCATAACTAAAACTGAAAAGCATTTAGATGTCCTGTCACATTGCTTCAAAGTTTAGCTACAGTATATCTGCAAATGTTCCACACAAAATAGGTACTTTTCAAACTACACTTGAATGTTGTCTGAAACGCAAGTAGTTAGCTTTATGCTATTTGAAGATCCGAGAGCATTACATCTGGATGAGGCTCTTTTTCTGAAAGTTTGCTGTACTGACACTATAAATAGAGGTATAAAGTTAGATAAACCAGACCATCCAGATAAATGTTTACTAACTCACTATTGCTATCACTAGTGCTATTTGCTTCCTAGTCACTAGGAAGCAAATAGCATCTGGAGGAGATTGCTGCTCCTGTAGTGACAGAAAAAAATCTTTTTTTCCAATTGTAAAGTTCAAATATCACATACAGGTAACTGCTGGTTGAACTTTTGTTGTTTTAAAATTCCTGCCCTACTTCCATTGCCTGGGTAATCATTAAAACCAGTCACCATTTTGTCCCGACTACATATATACTTTTTTTTTTTAATTGAGAAAAAGGAAGAGAAGGAGGCCTATGTATTCATGGACATAGAAGTGTAATGCATAGACTGTGCCGTTATAGATAATCTTGTGATCTGGTAACTTGTCAACATCTTCTAATCCTTTCACAATCTAAGATAATAATCATGCAGGCCAAGCCTAATCTCAAATATAATTTAATTCAAATGTAAATTCTCTGCCTGTCCCAAAAATGTCACCTCCTCTATTTAACGCAGCAATGAGGTAGAAGCCCATTTAAATTATTTAGTTACAATGTCCCTTTGACACAGTTCTCAAAAGGAAAAAAATGCATCACATAGTAAAGGGAAAACAGTATTTATAAACACATTCCAATCAGTTTGCTCAATTATGCCAAACAATTTCTATTTACTCAACATATTACCACTGGTAAGGCTTCAAGTAGACTATACAGGCAAACATGTGCAACTCAAAACGATGTATTGTAATTTCAACATAAAACGCAACTCAATTTATTCTTACTAGCTCATAAGTTTGTTGAAGAATGAAAATTTTCCATCATAATTGTGTGAAAATTCATCACAGTTTCAATTTTAATGTTATTATTATTAGTGGCAGTACTTATTGTAATGCAGAATGGACAGAAAAGAAATCTGTGTAGTTTCTTTCAGCGTTTGAAAGAAACTACATTTACAACAAATGACACAACCTCAGTACATGACCACATTTTTAAGTACAACATAAATAATTTAAAAATGCGACAGCAGAAGAGCGCAAGAAGACCGAGAGGAAGAGGAAATAGACAAGGAGAAGGAGAAAATGAAAGAGACGACTATAACCGAGGTGACAGACTGTATGGAGATGACACTCGGGTCCACAGAGTTTATAAGGAAGGAAGGAAATGGATTTTGAATTTGAGTGATCTGTGCAACGAAGCTTGGATATTTTATGTGACATTTGCACACATTCATATATCTCTTCTATTATTGTTGCTAAGAGGCAAATAATATAAGACATCCACTGACAAAGAGGAGAGTGTGGAGATGAGAGTTTAACAGACAGAGGACAAAAGAGGATATAAACAGAGAAAAAGAGATAACTTTTCTGACTGATGACTCAGAAATTAAAACATTTCTTCTAGGAAACATGTTTTTATTTTCCCTGCACACCGTAATCCGTTTTTTCCTGAGCAGCGACTGTAGCTGCAGGAACACCAGGTGTATCGGTTCGTGTATACAGACTCCTGCAAACAGCGATCCCTTAAGCACGCACTTGCACAAATGTCTCTGTGTTTACTCTCAAAGTATTTGCTGAAAATATTTATTTTTCAGTCGCACCCCAACTCAACTGTAGGCAAAGAATTGAAAAAAAAAGAAAGAAAGAAAAAAAACATAAAAGCATTTCTTCAGGCACAGCTTAGTCTGACACCTGTGATGTTGCACCAGTGTTTCACTTTAAACCTGCCCCTCCGACATTCCCGAAAATGATGAAAAAATGCAAGGCTTTTTGTGGCTTCAACAAGCTGGAGCGAGAGGCAGTGAAAAATTGTACATAAAGCCATATCAAAGCATATTGTAATTCGTTGGACGGACCACAGAAGAGACCCACACAAGACAACTTGAAAGGAAGATGAAGGCGATGACTCAATCGAGTCCTGGATAACATGAAAAGAAATGCATATATGTTTGCATGTGTGTGTGCGTGTCTGTGCATATGAGTGGGTGGTTTTTCTTGGTGTTTCTTTCCATTATTGCTTTTGGTAGGAACCAAACACACTATTCAGTGCTAACATTTTATTAAATGCACAAATCCACGGCTGAATAAGACGTTTGTTGAAGTTATAATTAAAACAGTGCTCTAAGAAACCCATCTTCATAACTTCAGGCCCGACCAGGAGTCACAATAGACCACAGCCTGTTGTTTAATAGAGAGTTTCTTTAGAAAAACAAAACTATGGCATTACCTTGACCACTGCTCATGGGACACAGCAAAGGTACAAACTCTCACTTCAGTCTGTAACTGTGCAACAGGAGACATTTAAATTTGTACTTTTTGTGTGATTATCTGAAAGAAATAAAATCAACACATTATTCTAACTGAACTGTATTATTGTTCAACCTCTTATATGTCCTTGAATCTGTTTTTGCTGCACTATATGCTGTGGAAATTTTCCTCTCTTCTATAAAATAGGTGTGAGTAAAGAAGTTACATCTGTTCAGTGTAATGATTCAATAAATAAAAGGTTATTCCAGAGGAAACTTGAGTTAATCCGTTCGTGGCACTAGTATTTTTAATGTTTTAACAGTTTTTGTTGGCAATTGTGACTCTTTGGATGCAAAAGGCATAAAAATTGACCCTTGTTTACTCAAAAATTGCAAGAATGTTTTTCTTAAAGCAGGACAATATATCAAATTTCAGCCATTCATACAATATCAGTGTACACAAATTTGCAATCACAAAGGACTGTGTGGATGTAGTAGTTGATTGGATGTTATATTTCAAGTGTGAAAGTGCATCAATAATACATTTTCTTGGCTGTATGGACTAGCTGCCCTTAATACCCACATCCTCATGTAGTGACTGAGATAGTAAAGGAAAGAAACGTGTCTAAAGAAAAGTTGATCTAAATGATATCTCTATGTCTTTCCTCATATTGTGCAGCCCATTTTTTGGTAACCTTTCATGCACAAAAATAATCATGTGACATAGTGATAGAGTGGGCGCCCTATATACGGAGGCTGTTAGTCCTCGACACAGCTGTTGAAGGTTCAATTCCTGACCTCAGGATGAATGCACTCTTCTCTCACTGCCCATTTCCTGTCTGGAAAACTGTGAATAAATGTCACTGCTATCTCAAAATACTAAAAAATATTATGTATAGGTTTTACTCTTCATCAGTGTTTTCGCAAATGATACACTGCCCTTGCATTTAAATTCAAAGTTTAATCTGTGTTTTCAAAGATCCCTAGTAGGAATTTTAGTTTTAATCATTTTTTGCCTAGTGGCAATACTTTAACTACATATAGATTAAAAACTCCTACAACTTCTGAGGTAAAGAAACAGACTGGCCCAACCTGTCCCTAACGCTCCCTTTTGCTCTGGGACGCATGGTCGATCCGATTCAGTGACCAGATAACCAGACCAGAACACTGCCTGAAGAGACCAGACAAGTTCCCCTTCCTCTGAGACATATGGGACCACTGGTCCAAATACCTGTCACCTCAAACTCCAAGAAGGGCATGACTATTCATGAACAGCTGGTGGCTCATGGCTCTCCTCAGCAGCTTTCTCAGTGAGAAGTCTGCAACAGGTCATCATGCCAGAGGTAAAGCCCAGGCCAGATTCAAAATGGGGAATATATACATTTGGTAAATTGACAGCTGTCCGGTGGGTGCATAGCAGATCACCAGAAATCTAGGATCACCAGAAATTGTGACTCAATATGGCCTGTTGAGAAGCTAGACTGCAACACACATAATCACATTTTCTGATAAACAGTAACTATAACTTTGAGAAAAAGTATTTATACTTTATACATTCTGCTGATTTTCAGGTTAGATATTTAAGGCACACTACAATCCAATTTCACCTGAATGTTGTTTATAGAGAATGCTCTGTTAAGTAAGCTAAACTTTGGGATTTTATATTGCAAGAGTGTAAGAAATATCTGCGCTGGATTTTGAGTCTAGTTTTCTACAGTGAACTTTTCACTAAATTTTTCACAATGGAGGAAAAAAAAAAGTTGTTAGTCAAAATACTAACATGACAGAAACTGTAACTTTGAAATCAAGAGGACAAAGTTTGAAAAACTAATCTTGTAAGCAATTCTTAATTATGCTTTCCATGATTTTGATTACACTTTTGTTTCCTCTGTGGACTGAACCAAACTTGACACTTTCATCACAAGCGACTCTTTAGTCTTCTGCCTATTTCAGGACATCAGCTGGATTTTATTATTTAGAAAGTAAATGTTATTTACAACTTCTCAGATTGAAATTTAGAAAGTTCAATCTTATTTCCTTTCTTCAATAAAATAGTTTAAAAATTATCACGAGGTTCGTTAATGAATGTTCATTACATCAACACTTTGAATGTTAAGCTACTTTTATTTAATGGGTATAGATATAAAAATACTGATAAATGTGCATAACAATGTTTTACACTTTAATCAAGCTTCTTGACATAAATTTGATAGTTAAACTTGTTATTTGACATAAACAAAAACTAATACAATTACATAAATAGAAACACTAATCTGATGGGAAAGAGATTTTCTTTGGATGTCTTGACATGCGCCAACAAATAAAATACATTATTATCATTGTTATCAAAGGAGATAAGACTGTATTTTAAGATATCTTTGTGCAGATATATTAAAATACAGGATTCTTCTCCATTTTACATCTTCCGAGCGACATTACAGTCTATCAATGTGTGTAAATATTTAAGTATGCAGTGGATAGTGTCTTCACTTAAGTAATTTAGAAGTACATGAGTGTCTGCATTTGTTTTGTTTTTGTTTTTTTGCCTGAGTGAGATAACAAGAAGAGCCCATGAAGCTGTCCCTCTGAAGTCAGCACTGCATGCAGTGTTTACCGACCACATATTGAGCAGTGTTGACCAGAAAGGCCCACTGGGGCTCTTAGACCAGCTGCTGTAGTCCTGGCACACACACATTGCCCTAAAAACAAACAGCTCTCCCCCGGATGGAGAAACAAACACACAGCAAACACTGATATCACCTCACATAGCCCTTCAGTTCAATCGTCTCCTCCACCTTACGCCTCATCACACATATTATAATTATCAGTACAGAGTAATTAACATCAAAATTAGGACCCATATTTGCATATCCACCATCATTTGCATATATGCCCAGGAGCCCACCTAACATTCCTCCTCATGCTGCAAAGAACCAGGAAGAAGCACAATTATTTTATCTAACAACTCAAGCAGCCATGAAAAGCATTCCATACCAAGCTGTAAAAAGTATTTGCCCCCTCAAAAATATTTTCTTTTGTTGCTCATTTTTCACACTTGGATATTTTTAAGATCAGGTCGTCTTCATCCGATATTTAACTTGTTGTTTGTGATATAAAACATTTAAAAAATACCAAAAATCTTTAAAGATGTTAACACTTCTTCACACCTCAATATAATAAAGTTGAAAAGATGAGAACCGTAAAAATAAAGTAGGCTGGTAGGAACATGTAAAGACAGACAAAATCGAAAGCCTGGGAATTTGGAAAAACTATAGGAGGGCTATAAGGAGAGGTCTCCTAAAGACATAACCACGTAAGAATAATAATGCAACCCTTTCAAAACAAGAAAAGGCAAAGTAAGATAGAGGCTATACAGCTGCCCCATTTATACATCTCACTTAAGCCCATAAACCTTTAGAGTAAAATCCATGACTGAAGAAAGGAGACCAGCAGCAGTTCTCAAAATCAGGAGCAGGGCTGTTCAAGCATGGGGAAAAGAAGTGAGGAGCAGAGTGACAAAACATCGCTCTCTCTGTGGCATTTGCCCTCTGAATGGCATCAGCTCAGCGGAGCAGAACAGCCAAGAGTGATGCAGAGTCAAAGGAATAAAGAGGAGGAGGCAGGCAGAAAAACACAACAGAGGGAAGAAAGAGAACAGAGAGGACATGAGTGACAGTAAAGAGGTGAGGAGCAACAGGACGAGCAGAGCACTTCCCATCAGACACTGTTTCACCAGTCACTGCACAGAAGATAGGAACCTGCGTTATGCCTCTGAGTTCCACATTGTTTTCACAATTTATGTTCTGGCATGGGTAACAACTGGATGGCTCTGTTGGAAAGGTGCCTATAAATCTGATCTTGTTTCTTTCCGGGGTTTTTTTTTTGTTTGTTTTTTGTCTACCTTTTTACTTTAGATCCCCTCACAACCTCTCAGGCTGTGTTGTCTGACACTCATCCACCCTGCTCTACTTTACAGTGTCTTATGTAAAGGTATTCAGCTGAAAGTCATCCGTCTCATGCATACTGTAAACTGTATTCTGCTGAGCTTGTAAAGCTTCAAAATAGAAAATCTGCACATACACAAAACATCCCTCAATGTCTCTTATGCAAAAGCCAAACATCCAGGAAGCATTCTGAGAAATTGATCTACTTTTAAAAAGAGGAAATGGCTTCACTCGACAACGAGAACTCTAATCAAATGCTGGAAAATGAGTGACATAATACTTTCCTGGACCACAGCTGGTCAGATCGGATCAAGCCAAAAATTTTTTTAAAAAAAAGGAAAACAGGGACTAAATTCAGAAGAGTGAGTGTTTTGAGCTCACATTCAATAATAAATACATTTGCTAGCGTCTGCAAAAAAGTAAGTACCCTAAACCAAGATTTATATTTTGGAATTTTGTGTAGTCACAATCACCCTGCTACTGTGTTCAGAAGACAAAAACTAATTATTTAGATTAAATTAGTTGCAGTTTGTTTTTTTACATCTGATTATACTTTGCTAAGGCTTTTCAGGTTAGATCACTTGATTAGATTTTAAAAAACAACATTAAGATAAAACTTAGTGGAAGATAGCATATTTTTAATTACAATAGCAACTGAATCCTACGTCAGTTTACATGCATGTTATCTGAATTGTAAATCTGTAAATGATATGGCTATTCATAAATTAAACAAAATAAGAACTGGTCATAAAATTAGTCAGTGATATTTATTTACACTATTAAAACCAATCAGGTTTTTAACAACCCTGTAATGCAGTAAGAGGTTTTTTATGTTACAATTCCTTCATTTATCCAAATAGGATACATGAAGGTAAGGATGGATTATTCTTAGTGTGTGCATAATAAGGTATGTTTTCTTTTCCCATCATTACCAAGACCTGAAAAATACCTAAATGAAATTGCTCAATCTTTGAGATTTGTGCAGGCTGCGTACAAATCTCGCATGGCGTTATGGCATCCTGTCTTCTTGCCAAATGCATTAGTGACATTTGAGGAGACATTAATTATGAAGACATGCAACTGTTTCAGCCAACACTAGACAGACTCTTGTTTTGGCTTGTAGACTTTCATTAATAGAGCTGAGCTGAATATATCCACCTTTGAAACCTAAATGAGATGATGAAATCTCCAAAGAAACTTGACACTTCTCTAAACTTAATGCAGAGCTACTTAGTCTTCTCACAGGCTATAGACCATATGGAGGACTTTTATAAACAGCAAAAATAATGATAATGTTTGCTTTCGCGCAGACAGCCCATCCTGGCGCTCCTCCCTCTAGAGACCCAATTAATACCAGTGTAAACCGCCGCTTCCCTTCGCTGGCAACACCAGTCACCACAACGTGTGTCACACGTCTCTGTATGCGTAGGGGTGTGTGTGTGTGTGTGTGTGCGTGTGTGTGTGTGTGTGTGTGTGCGTGTGGGGGTGTGGGTGTGTGACAGAGAGAGACAGAGGAAGTAGAAGATGTGAGAATATCATAGGGTGAGGATGTGATTAAATACAGCATGGCTGCCCTCTCTGAGAACTTATTAACACTAAAATTTTTCTTTGCAACAATCTACTAAACATCAAAATTAGACAAACTATAGGTTCATACTTATGATGGATAACATCTCAAAAGGCATTAAGCAATAAACAGCATAAATTCTGTTGTTTTCCAACAAGCTAATTGTTGTGAAATTTTTGGAATGTGAATTTTGATGCATTTTGAGCAAAAAGAGTTTAAAAGATGAGTAAATTTATCAATTTCTTTATAAATAATCTACTTTTAATTTTTTTTCAAACCCAGTCCATAGAGCTTGCTCCCCAGCTGCCTGTTTAAGATATTATTCGCTCCAACAAATCTGATAGAAATGAATGACTGGCCTCCTTAGCAGGTCATCAGTTTCACCGGAAGCTTATTAATCACCAATCAATTTGAATTAGCTGTATGAAAGCAGGGCACTTGGTCCTTCAATCAGCAAGATTGACAAAAAAAATGTACACTGGGTCTTAAGCATTTTAAAACCCAATGTACAATTTCTTATTTTTAAAGCTTTGATTTTTTTTTCATTATTGTTTTTGCCAAAACAAAAGTTTACATTTTTAGTTAAATAAAACAAGGCTTTTCAAGCAATGTACCCAATACTTCCTCCACTTCACTCAGATTAAAAATGACAAGAATTCACTTTCTCACTCTACCTAATTTAAATTTCTAACCCCAATCAGACAATCAAGACTGAGAAAATAACTAATGCCTCAGGGATTCCTGGCAAAACTAATGAAAGTTTACCAGAATCTTCGATTTCTCACTGAAACGGGAAACATTAACTTTTTACTGTCAGTGCTCTTGTTCATGTGTCTGTGTGCAGAGCTTAAAATGTAAACAATTTCAAACATTCAAATTTAAAACCAAGAATTCATGTTTTGCCAAAGAACTGAAACTGAAATGAATAATTAAATGGCATTTAGCTTATATACTAACTATAAATATTGTCATTTAAAACTAATTGTGAACCTTACAAATTACATGACATGGACTACCACTATTTGACATTCAGCACATTTATGTACAGTACATGATGATGATGCACAAAATAACCACAGTATTCTTCCCAAAGCAATTATCTAGGCATGTACCACTGAAAACTACTATAACCTGCCTTCACTTGAATTGAGCACCTGCTCCACATTACCTGCGGGGCAGAAGCTGGCTTCTTAACGAACCTCAAGTCAATAAAGGGAAGTACAACTACTGAATATTCAGCAGAACTCAACCAGAGTCCCACTCTAATCTCATCTGAAAACCATAACAACGACTGCCACTTCAATTTCCAACTTGTGTAACTCAAGCCTCCAAATTGCGACTTCTGTTCCAAACCAATGAAGCTTTGTTTTTCCGTCTACTTTATTTTTCGTGCCCCTACCTTTCCCACCGAGAGCGCAGGAGGGGCCGGAGAGAAGCCAGAGCAGCACAAACGGGACGCCGAGGATGTGCATGTTTTGTCGAGCTGAGTGTGAAACGTCTTCGCGTGCCCTCCTCTCCTCAAATCCTGGCTCACCTCGCGAGCGCGGGGATCTACTCAGCTGGACGGTCGCGCGAAGGAATCTTGAAAGGTCGAGAGACTATCAAAGGTAGCGCGAGGAAAGAGAGAGAGCGGCGCCGACGTCTAAGCAGCGTCAATTAACTTCAGTTTGCGGATATGACGTTTCAAAATAAAGCTTTGTTGGATGATTGTGTTGCTTTCAATCAAGCAAACACTTTCTAAAAGTCTGTATAAACAAAAAGAAAGTTAAAATATTAGGAATTTCGCTAAATTTATTTGGATTTTTTTTTTTAGCTTTTAAACCATACGCGACTGAAGTTCACACGTTGTGCAATTTTATTTTGAAGAATAAAATTGCTGCGAAATCGTGACTTTTTTGGCATGCTTGACTTAACAGTTTATAGAAAATTAAAATAGTAAAACGCGATGGGAATTTAAAAAAAACAAGTGATTTATGTAGATAATGAGAGGAGTTCTAACCTTTCTGAAATGTACAGTTGCAACAATAATGCTTAAAGCGGCTCTCACGTGTACATACCTCTGATAAAAGATACGGCTTTTGAGACAAGAGAGCACTATGAGTCATTTTCTTTCGTTTAAGTTTTTGTAATCTTTATTGTGATAAATATTCTGCACAATTCAACGATTCACATTCACCTATGCCACCGCATTTCATGTTCATGTCGGTTTGGAGTTTTCCTGATTGCTCCATGTCTGTTTGGTATCGTTTTGCAAGCTGTTTCAACTATTTTATTAAAATCCTGCCGCTGTCTTTTCCCGTCTGTGACTTTTTGATGTTTTTCTCTGTTATTTGCCGGATCGGAATCAGCATGATGTGATTTTTTTTTTTTTTTTGCTGTTTTCACCTAACAAGAGACTCTGATCATTGCAGCTTTACTCTGTCACTCTGAGTGACTACAATACTAAAAACAGATGGAACTCAAGACGCTAATGGACAGGGGACCTGTCCAGGGTGAACCCTGCCTCTTAGTAAGCTTCGCTGACTTATATTTGTCTCTATTTATTGATATAATAGAATATAAGTAATGATCAAATAGAAACCCACAGATGAACACATGTAAACAAATAAGTAAGTACTAGTACTGCTAGTGCGATTACTACTACAACTAATGCTACCACCGCCATCATCATCGCCATCAAAATTTCTTCGTTAAAGTTCCAACCAGGTCCCTGAGGTTTAATCTCAGCCAAGTACTAATAACAAAAAAAATATATGCAAACAATTCCTGCACCATAAAGTATTTTGTATTTCTTTGGCACTGACTCTGCATTGGATGTTTGTCCAGTTGCTCTTGGAAACCTTTCCTATGCTTCCCAAATCTCCACTTACAATTGGCATAGCTCAAGTTTTTGTATCCCACACACACTTGACTTCTGTCTCAACATCTTCGTTCTTTGTCATCTTCATCATATTTTGTTGTTCTTGTCATGGAGCACAATGTCTGATCCGTTTGCAGAGATGGTACGATCTGTAGGGATGGCCATGTCCCACATGAGGACATAAACCCCATCGTCAACCAGTTTCTCAGTCCTCTCTTGTACCATTTCTCCGTTGCACCTATATTGATTCTGTGGCACAAACTCTTTCGGTGCCAATATTTTATTTGATTAATGGTCTCGTAATGTGTCCTATAGCAGCACAAGAGTACTGGCATTTGTAGAAAAGAACACTAGCTGAATATACTCAAATACATCTGTTTGATGATGATGATGATGATGATGATGATGATGATGATGATGATGATGATGATGATGATGATGATGATGATGATGATGATGATGATGATAAAAGTAATTAATTACACCTAAAGATTGTTCTTCTGAAAAAGCTCAAGCTTAAAATATCACACACATTAATTCTACATTGTTGCAACAATTATGTTAAAACAACAGGGAACAGTTTTATTCATGGGGTAAAAAATGTTAAGGAAACTAATTGCAACACAATTACAGTTTTTTTTAAAATGAGTACCTAGTTTATTGTAGCGCCATACTTCAGAACTATGGACAGTTCCTTCACTGCTGTTTAACGTTTTCCCACAAGGGGTCGCACTTTTGCCTGTTTTAAAGTGCGGAACCTTTAATCGTTTACTTCACAGAGCAGGCGGAGTGGAATAATAGTTACACGCCGACCAAATGTGACAATTGAAGGTAACAAACCGATGAAGGCTTTTGCTATGAAATGATGTGTGTGTTGTAACATGGAGTTATTTAGTATTTTACTATCACAGTATTTAAATGGCTCATACGTCGCATAGGGCTCTGCTCTGATCGATCAGCTAAGCCGGTCATTGCTTGCTGGCGTCTCAATGTCAAATCGGTTTTTATTGTGTTCATGTCACATTGTTGTTTTATAACTTTAACACCATAAACTCAATACATTAGAGTATCACCGAAAAGCGCTTTATTTCAGTATTACAATTCAAAAAGTTGAATCCATACATTATATGGATTCATTGCGCATAGATTGATATGTTTTTGTCTAGTGTTTATTCCTCGTAGTTTTAATTATTGTGACTTACAGCTAATGAAAGCCCTACATTCGGTTGATCTAAAATTAATAATTTTACATGGACAAAATTTGATCTTTTTTGGACTACAACTGCATCCAGTCATAACTTTCTAAATCTGCTTAGTTTTGCTAAAAGTTCTTTTCAGCACATAAACAACTTTCAGCCATTTCTCATGGAGGTACTATTCTATTTGCTTCAAACTCCTGCTTTAAAATGAGCGGAGAACTCGATGATCATAGTTACAGCCATAGTAACACTGTTTAAACGTGTAAACTGTATGGAAAATGAATGAGATTGCCATTACGTTCATCTTAATGTGATTAAGTACAACTTATTTACTCAGAACAACTTGTAAATAAAGAATAGCTTTTAGATAGAAGATAATGTATTCTTTCTCTCAATTTTTTCAATTTCATTGAAAAGTTTGGAATAAGACTTTCCTCTGCTTTCCTCTCAGGTTACCAATAGTGTGACCTGAGCGAGTCAACCAGGATGGCCTCCTGCCGCGTTCCACTGGTTTTGTTAGCCTGCGGCTCTTTTAATCCAATCACCAATCAGCACATGCGGCTATTTGAGCTGGCCAGGGACCACATGCACAGCACAGGTCAGGTCCGAACATAACAGACGCAGCGTCTGCTACTTGTATTTTTGTTTGGCATTAAAACTATCCCCTTAGCGTCAAAGCAGCTAGATCACTAGACTGACGTCCATCAAGTGAATGTAATGTGATTTGGTTGCCTGCAGATCAGCAGTACTGATCAGACGTACTTATTGTTCTCACCAGTAGTTATTTAAAGCTTTGGTTATAAAATTCATTCATCCATCCATTATCCAACACGTTTATCCCTTGTGGAGTTGTGAGGGGTGCTGGTATCTATCTCTGGTGGTCAGCAGGCGAGAGGTGGTGTACACTCTTAACAGGTCGCCAATCCATCGTAGAGCAACCCAGACACAGTCATGTTTTTGGACTGTAGGAGGAAACCGGAGTACCCGGAGAGAACCCACACATGCACAGGGAAAACATGCAAACTCCATCCAGAAAGACCCCGGACCGGGAATCGAACCCAGGACCTTGCTGCACGGCAACAGTGCTACCAACTGTGCCGCTGAGCAGTCCCGGGTTGTAAAATTATTGTTTTAAATTAACCTCTTCTCAACTACGTAACCCAAAGAGTCGAAGCAAGAATGGTTTCTAACAGAATTGGGGACCTAAAAATGTATAAGATGAAGAAATTGGTAAATAAGAAATAAGCTTAGTGATCAGTTATTTAATTAGGATTATGTTCTGCACCTCAACTAGCCGGTCCAAACCTTCTGCAGTGCCGCACACAGGCCTATAGGAAGCAGTGCAGAGTCTACATAAAAGCACCTGTTCAGAGACTGCAAGGTCTCTGCACAAAGTGCTCAAAAAGCCAAAAACATTTTTACATTTTTGTCATTTTATGGAGATTTTATGTCATGAACTCCAACACAGAGTGATGCGTAATATTGAACTGGAAGGAAAATGATATATGCTTTACAAAAGTTATAGAGAAGCAAAAAAAAAAAAACCATCCATCTGTGTGTGATATAATCTCAGTAAATAAATCTGTTTTAGGAAGTTCTGAACAAACACTTAACTTTACTTCAATTACATCTGTGTTGCCTTTGTTGTGTATAAAAAGGATTTTGTTAATAAAGACTGCTATAACCTGTGTGTCGATACATATCTGCATACAGACAGCATGTCATGCATACCTGATGAGCTGGAACCTGCTTTTGTTAACAATATTACAGAAGGATCATTAGATCTCTGTGGTTAACATAAATGCCGCCTAGCAAATGTTGCTCCAATTTTTAATATGGAAGCAGGATTTAGCTACATTTTCATAATACCAGGATCATGCAAAACATAAATACTTATATATATGTATATATATATATATATATATATATATATATATATATATATATATAACACATCACAGCAGAAGTGTTAGTGAGAACAAGTAAGCAAGCAAGAAGAAAAACAACTAATGTTAACATTTATAAATCTTTCCCATGCATGTACTGAAACTCTCCTTAA
Source organism: Xiphophorus maculatus (assembly GCF_002775205.1). Taxonomy (NCBI): domain Eukaryota; kingdom Metazoa; phylum Chordata; class Actinopteri; order Cyprinodontiformes; family Poeciliidae; genus Xiphophorus; species Xiphophorus maculatus. The sequence goes on from NC_036448.1 coordinate 10,827,454, forward strand.
ACATGGCAGCTTTAATAGCAGTAAAATACAGCTGGGTTTGTCTCAAGGTCCTAACAGCATCATTATGTTATATCGTTATATCGTCCCTGTGTTGGATCCTTTGTGAATGTATGCATAGTGCACATTATAGTTTCCATGAACACACATCCTGGAGGACCCAGGACATACAGGAGGAACTACGTTTCTATATAAGGGAATACCTTATATATACTGTATGTTGGATAGTTGGATGGATGATTAATGCTCTCGCATGCTTTTCTTTGACCATTTTTATCTGATTTGCCTTAAAGTGCACACACATATGCTGTTTTCCTTTTTGTTTGTGCCACAGTTGCATTGCAGTCCTGATTTTTTTTTGTAAAAACAAAGTAATGTTGCAAGGTCTAAGCTATGAAGTTTGTTACAGTGTAGATCGATTAAGTCATGGGCAAGCACTCGTATCACTGAGTTATAATAAAAGCAAGTCATATTTAAATGTCAGATCTAATGAAACATTCAGGATACAACCTCATAATCTCTATGAGGACACTTTATCTTCTGAAGAAAGTTCTTTTTCTTTATTGACTGTCATGACCTGGAAAAACGGCTTTAATAATCTCTCTCCTCAGGCCGGTACGAGGTGGTGGGGGGCATTGTGTCTCCAGTGAGTGACGGATATGGAAAGCAAGGTCTGGTCCCTGCGAAGCATCGAATTTCTATGGCTAAACTGGCCCTTCAGAGCTCTAACTGGGTCACAGTTGATGAATGGGAGAGCCAGCAGCCAGACTGGACGGAGACAGTGGTCACTATGAGGTATAAAACACATTTAGTACTGTACGGTTTAAAAACAGCCACATTTGGAAAAGCAGACTGAGAAGTGAAAAAATGCAGTTTCTTTGGTTTTGACCTGCTCTGGTGCGTGCAGACATGCATATCTGGACGGTAGTCAAATAGATGGATTACTTGAGTAAAATCTAAAGAAGCAACTGAAGTACTGCAGTGAAGAGGAGTCTAAAACAACAGAGTTATACAAATAATAATTAAGGGAGACGAGTGAGCTGTCTTTGGTAGAAATCAAAGTGGAGTATGCATCAACCAAAACAGTTAACAGCAACATGTATCTGGCAGAAAGAGAGGAGCTTAAGTACTGCTGGGGATAATGAGGTGAGTGGATAGAAGTAAGTAAATGAGGACTAGGGAGCAAATGTTGCTGGGGACATGGAGAGGGCAGCTGAGGATAAGGGAAAGTGATGTGAGAAAACCTAGCTCACATCAAGCAGTTCAACAATTCAATTCACTCCAATTCAGTTCTAATTATAATAGAATTTAAGACAAAAGTTAATAAAACATTATCTGTCTACACTCCAGCAGGAAACACCGACTGGGGACTGAGAGACCAGAAGTGCTTTCGCGTTTGTGGCAGCAGTAGCCTCATTAGTGGCTTCAAACTGAAGCGAAACTGAAAAATGCAGAGTATGCTTTTAGATTTTTGTCATGTTACAACCACAAACGTCAATATGTTTAACTGGTATTTCGTGTGAATATGTAAAGTTGAATTGTAGAACTGGAGGGAAAGCTGTTAAAAGGATTAAATTGATTTATTGTAAGCAACATATTTTGAATCGCATTTTCATTCAGAAGCAGCTATTATAGTTTTACAACAATTCTAATGGGCTTTATGAGGAACATGATGTCAGCCCTTCACCATGTCAGCAGTTTTCTACTACTGTCACTCTTCCTAAGATGGAGGTTTATTGTCTGAATGGCCGCTAGGCTGAACTTGATTTCCTATGGAGTGAAAACAAGGTCCCAGGCTGTTAGATTCATTGAATGAACAGTGGCAAAAGCTTCTGTGAAGCCATAGAGGCAGAAAGATGGAGACTGCACTCTCAAGACTGCTAAACTGGTTGCCTTTGTTTGCTAAAGCAATTTGTTTTCCCTGGGTGAGGTTCTTCATTGCTGTAAGGACATAAGATATCTTTTGTTTATATTATTATAATTCTTCGCATACTCGTTCCCAAAATTTAAGACTGTAAAACTTTTCTTGGTGGATCTGGGTAAATCTAGATCCTTTATTATTAGATTTTCAGGCCTGATTGAAAAGGAAATATTCAGGGAAAATGTTTAACCAGTGTATATTTTGTTTTTGTTATATGGAATGTTGCTGTGTTGTTTTTATTGCTCATTTTTGGTGTTTGTTGGTGATCTGTTCATAGCTTATATGACATTTTAGTGACCTGAGGTTGTGTTTTGTTTTTTTTACATGTGCAAGAGAATTCAACCCTTGATCAAAGTGCTCAGCACTGAAAGCTCAGAATGCAAAGCTTACACACAAAAAATGTGTTTGATATCTTACAGATATCTTCTTTTCCACTTTTTTGCAAATTCTTCAGATCACACAACAGATTTTAATATCCAAGAAAGATAATCTAAGCGATTAGTAACAGCAGTTTTCGAATGATGACTTCGTTTAAGACGGGAATCCATACTAACCTTTCCATATGTGGAAAAATGTAATTGTAAAATGTACAATTACATTGTACTTGTCATAAATTAATTGTGATTTACCATATTTTTTAGCTGGCTAAGTTCAATTTTACTTGCCACACACAGGCTGGATTTCCGTCAGATCTGCAGTAACAATAAATATGTTAAACAGAACCTGTATTACAACTTGAAATAGGCTAAAAGACAGATTATACACAAGCTATTGACAAGTGTGAATAAAAATCATTTCTATGGCTTTGGGACTCCAGTAATCTACAGGGAGATCCATCATTCGCAAATGGAGAAAACATGGAACAGTGGAGAACCTTCCAGGAGGTCAAAATGAATCCAGAATAACATTTTAGGCGCCGCAGGACTCACTTACCTCATTTAATAGCTTCAGGATTTAACAGTAACAGACTGGGCAAAAACAGGAACCAGAAATCTGTATGGTGAAAAATTGCTGCTGACCAAAGAAAAAACATAAAACACTGTCACTTTTGTCAAAAATATTTAAAATATAAAAAAACATTTCATTCTCAGCCAGAAAATCCTAAAGGAGAATGTCCAACAGTCAGTTTGAGGCCTTATGCTCAAGCCCACTTCGCTTGCGCATCAGGACAATGATGCAAAGCTCACCAGCAAGTCAACCTCTGGATGGGTTTAAAAGAAAAAAAAATGTTCTGGAATGTCCTAGTCAAAGTCTGTAGATGAATTTGATTCAGATGCTGCAGAATAAATTTACACACGATGGTCATCCTTGAAAACCCTTCATATGACACTGAAATAAAACAGTTCTACCAAAAAACCTACGCTCCTTCACAATGATGTGAAAGCAAACACATAATGGCAGGTGATGATGCCAGGTGACGCCAGCAGTAATTAGGTTTAGGGAGCCAATGCATTTTAAAATAGGATTAAGTTGGTTTGTACAGATTGTTTTGTAAACTTTATGTTGTATTTGCTCAGGTTATGTTTGTCTGGTATCAACATTTTCAAAAGAGAAAATAAGGGGACAAACTTTGTGACTCTGGGCTACGGCTAAAAGCATCTGCTTGAATTCTTTGTATTTGCCATCAACCATCTAACTATTTGCATCATCATTTTTGTTCCCGTTCCCCACTTCTCACAAATCACCTCATGACTGGACCCCACACTCTGCTACACGCCGCTGGTCTATAAGCTGTGTTTGTGCAACACGTTTGCTTAGTATCAGAAATGAAGTGGACCGTTGTCGTGAGGCCACAAGGAGGCCGCGTCACACACTATGTCATTCCCCCACATGCACACTGGACTCACAGTCAAATATTCAGGAACAACTTTAAGGAGCTTTATTTGAAAACATCTGAATTTGTCATTCATCTGTTCTGGTTTGTGAGCTGGTCAGTGATATTCCATTAATGTTTAGTTTGATTAAGCTCCAACATTTATATGTATATGCACAAACATAGATTTCTTTTGTGTCTTTGTTCACCAGGTATCATTATGGGCGGATTCTGAAAGAATATGAGCAAAGCGCAGAGAGGCACAGCGACGCCAGTGGGAACTTTGCTTCTCCATCAAGTAAGACTCCGGAGTCATTGGGAAAATGAAAATGACTGAAATGGGTATTTTCTAAAAAAAACAAATGCCTTTTTTTAAATTTAGCTTTGAATGTAAATAATATAATTTGTTTCCTGTTTAAAAGTTGACTTTGGTCCAACCTAAAAATATTTTAAATATTTTATGAACTGTCATCAATTTTTTTTTTTTTTACACGTTATTGGACAAATTTTTCTTCCTATGATTGCTGATCATCTCCATCTCAAGGTCTTTGAGTAACAACACTTGGGTCGTGGCTATTGAGCTTAGCTTTTTAAAAATCTGGTCAATCACCGTTCATGCAAGACTTGAAAAGGGGGACCAATATTTTGTGACATACGCGCTGGGATGGTTTGTGTACATTTATTCCTAAAATAAGTAAAATGGTACTTAGAAAATTGACTTTAATATATTCTCAGATAATCTTTGCAATGGAATATCCCGCTAGCTACAGGTTTGTCATAAAAATTGTACAAATGATTCCTGGATTAATATGAAAGGGCTTAAAGAAGTCTGAGAGGAGGTAATGTTCTGCTGTTAACTAATGATCCTCATTATAAGATGACTGCTGTAACAGATGTTTGTGTTAGATTCAACACCAAACTGCAGTTTCACAACACTGACAACAAGATTTTTGTCTCAAACTGTCGTGCGATATTGTTTCCCTCTCCTCTCAGGTCCGTTCCCCCAGCTGAAGCTGCTGTGTGGAGCTGATTTCCTTTCCAGCTTCAAGATCCCGGGCCTGTGGCTGGACGACCACGTGGAGGAGTTGGTCGAACGCTTCGGCCTCGTTTGCGTCAGCAGAGGGAGTCTGCAGCCCGAGCGGGCGGTACACGAGTCGGACACGCTCTTCCGCCACAGGCGGAACGTTTTCCTGGTGAGGGAGTGGGTGAGGAACGAGACAAGCGCCACAGAGATCCGTCGGGCATTGAGACGGGATCTGAGCGTGAAATACCTGATCCCAGACTCTGTGATGGAGTACATTCGCCAGCACAAGCTCTACACAGAGGACAGCGAGAGGAGAAACGAGGGCACGGCGCTCAGGCCGCTTATCAAACAGGCACATCAGCCGATAAAGAGTCTGGACGACTGATAAAGCAAATTAAGCTCCCATCCGTCAGCCCTTCGTGGAGGACTCGTTGACTTTAATGTGAGGCAGGTTTGCACAACGTGAAACGGTCTGCAAAAGAGCACATTTAGACTGGATTGATTCTGCAGAAGCATCGCTCCAGTGTCTTTTAATGCGTGCAAACAAATAATATGTTATAATAACAGAGACTTACGTTTATGGTCACTTTATTTTTATAAGGTTTTGCTGTCTTTCCCATCTTATTTCTTCCTCATATTATGCCGTAAAATGGAATAAAATCTTTGTATTTGAAGCATTTTTTATGTTTCTGTTACGTATTTCTTGCCACTCTCAACATCACACCCCACTTACAAAGAAACTAAGGAAATAGTTTAATTAACTACTTTACAAAGAACATCTTCCAGTAGTATCAGTACAGGGTACACCCAGGACAGATCGACTGGCACACAAGACAAATTACAACACACACACACCCATTCACGCAATACAGGCAAACCCCATATCGAAACACCCTGTCGGGATTCAAACACAGGATATTCTTGCTGCAAGGTAACAACGCTAACCACTGTTCAACAGAGCAACCCACATATTATATAGCCTTAAGAAGAACACTCATCAGTGAGTAATTATATAGGTGGAAATAATCACGGTCACTGTAGCTCAAACAAAACAACGCCACAATGAATATGTGCTACGTTAAAAGTTAGAGCAATCTATTATCACTGTAATAACAAAGAAAAATCTTCAAGCTTTACTTGTAAAAACACATCTTCAGTACATTTAAGGATTGTTGCTCATTGGTGGTTGAAATAATCCCCCTTAGTTTCACTGCAGAGGGATTTTGCACTAATAACTTTCATGTTCTAGCCTCATCGGCTTGTTAAGCAGAATATAAACTGGTCAACTAGAGCGTGTTTTACAGGACATTGCACTATGAAAAGCCATCTTGGACAAACTACATTCTCATATCAAGCATCTCACAGATGGAGCTTTATATAAAATGAAATATGTTTATTGAAATTCTTAGTTTATGATCAGAAGTGTAAAAAATACACCTTATTACGTGCGGCGGGCATATTGGATTTTACTGTCCCGGTTGATAAGGAGCCTCTGACTTTCTTGTTTTGGAATTTCAGCTTCCTGGCTTTTTTTTTCAACTAGTAATTTTTGACAATTTAATCAAAAACTAAATGGAAAAAGTCAAACTTTTGTTGTATTATGGCTAAAATATCCAGTAGCTTCCAGTGGTGCCTGGAAACCTTACAATGTATTGAGATGGTGCTTGTTGTATAAAGATCCACAGCCACTGGTCCAGCGGTTCCTCCGTATTAACTCACCCTTCCCATGAATGAATATACATAACAGATTTAACATTTAAGAATGAGCTTTTTTTCTTTCTCATGCTTATGAACGTTCATCCGTCGGTGTCGCCAGTAGTCCTAAAATGCTGGAAGGACGTTAAAAGTATGCGTTCTGTTACAGGTTAGCAGTAGGCCACCACAGCATTGCTCGCAGAGATCATCAACTATCTCTTCCCCCCCCTTTGTCTTTCGAATTCCAGTGTGGGCGTCTGTTCTCTGCGGCTCCTTCCAAACAGCAATTCATTCTGGATCCATTCGGTCTCCCCATTATCCTCCCCACGCTGTGTCTGGGAGGCCGGTATTATTTTCACAGAAGAATTTAAAGTAATCCTGACAGTTGCTCGGCTACAGGAGGTGTTTTCTCACCAAGGCCCATGGCGGCAATTGTTGCCACACTGCTGATGCTGGACGGCATCCTCAGAAAGGATGAGGATGGTGTGCTAGTCGGCGTGTGTGTGCGTGTGTGTGTGGACATGTTTGCTCCCTCCGTGCAACTCGGCGGGCTCAAAAGGGAGATTAGCAAATTAATTGAGTTATTTAGGGAAGACAAAAGAAGTGGCAGGCCTTTTGTGCTCCATGTAATGGTTTAATTTAGATCGTTTAAAGCTCAGGTGATTTAGCTGTGCTGTCAATGTTCCTTTCTCCATCCTGTCATTTGCATAGTTCCATGCAAAGGTATTCATCCCATGAATTGTTTCCTCATTTTGTGTTGTTGCGATTTCTTAAAAGGATTTTAGGAGTCTACCAACACAAATGAGCACCCACCAGTAAGCATGCCCTGCAAAAGATTTTTGGACGATTATAGAAGAGTGGAGAAAGGAAAGTGATTGCTGAGAGAAAATTACAAGTTCTGTACACAGTTTGCCAAATTAGAGGAAACAGTAAACATGTAAAGTTGCTTATCTTCAGGCACAGGGAAGCTGGTCAGAGATTGCTGGGATGATGGATGGAGGTAAACACAGGATAATTGTGGAAGAAAACTTGTTGGAGACTAAAAAAAAAAAGACTTGATACTGTGAGTGGAGGTTCACCCATGATTATAGAAGCACCACCAGAAATGGTTTGGATCATAATATATGAATTTATGAGATTGGTCTAACAGGACTCCAGACCTGAATCCACATGATAATCTGTGGCAAGACTTCAAAATTCACACTCACAGATGAATTGCACCATATTGGACTCAGCTTGAGTATTTTTTCTTTGTGGAATTAATAAAGATTTTTATTTTATTTTATGGATTTATAGGTCTGGTACAGATACACCCTAAAATAGATGTCGCTTTATTTATAGCACATTGTGATTCTACGGTTTTAAAGTTTTGACTCAGGGAGGCTGAATGCAAACACACTGCACACTTTTCAGATGTTTATTTGTGAAGAAAATGTAAAACACTTGAATTCATTTCTTGCCTCTTTTAACCTCACAACAATCCATCGAATTGTGTGGTTGTAATGTGAACATGAAGTGAGCGTACTGTTGTAAAGGACTGTAACACACCTCTGGGTGTTTGATATTTGGGGCCTGCCATGCAAAGCAATGGCAGGAACCTATTACTATTGTCGGAGAAAGTGTTTCTTTCTTCTTCTTTATTTTTCTTCCGTAACCGTTAATGCGGCTCGTACCGCTGGGTGCACACCTACAAATGAGGTATCAAAACGTGCAGAAAATTCACGCCATTCCAGCTATTACTTTTGGTGGGATTTGGGCTTAACGTGGCGACATAATTCGCAAAAAACTACGAAAAAAACCCCATTATAAGTCAATGGGAAAAATCCTAGAAATACCCTATTTTTGAGGATTTTCTGTGTCGTCACAATTTCACCTAGAAATGCCATTCAAATTTCATTTTGTAGATACGTCTGTGATCTCTTCGAAAGTGAAGACGGCTCGTCGATACCAGTTACGGTTTGTCCACAATTTGCCTCTAAGCGACCCAAAGTTTCTCATTTTTCCTAAAGTTAGAGTGCGTCTCTCGCTGATTAGAGTGAGAGATCAAGACAACTTTTTCAACCCAAATCATTTTTGAAATCGCCATCACGCCCACAAATATCGCACGATTAGTATCAAAATCGGTCCTGACATTGATACGCCTGTCTGCTCCGGTAAAATGTTTTCGAAATTTATCTAGACCGTACGGTTTTCTGTCACGGTGCTTCAGAGCAAAGTCATGCGACAGGATTTTCTGAGGCTGTCTGAGGCTCTCTCCCATGTATTTGAATAGAATTTCAGATCTGGGCACAACATTTCTTTCTCTCATCACTGTAAATGCTCTGAGTGAGGTACAGATATGAATCTCGGGACTATCGCAGAAGACACATTGCCCTCTCATACGCTCGAAACGCTTTTCGAATATGTATTACGGTTCCCGAACACGAAGGATTTGTTTCCAATGCTTTTTTTCAGTAAAACGTGTAGGCTCAAACACACAATGGTGTGTTTGAGCATGTATGACTCACAGCTCACACCTGCTGAGACCATTATTTACCATAGCAACGGAACTCAAGAGGCTATTGGCTGGTGGTCAGGACTACAAATACGCATCGCTGTAGTTCTATCTATCCTCAGTTGAAACAGATCAGGACTGAACTGGCCTTTAGAACTAATTGCTGCTTTGGGCTGTATATAACTGATTTAACTCAGTAACTGTTACACATGGGATTAGTTTGGAACTTTAAAATTAAGCATATTGAAAATTTCAAAATAAAAGCCCTGAATATTTTTACATGACGTAATTGCTCTTTTTGGCTTTATTTTACTTTTCCATCCAAAGCACTGTTACACATGGGATTAGTTCGGAACTTTAAAATGGAGCATAATAATAATTTCAAAATAAAAGCCTTGAATATTTTTACATCAGCTAATTGCTGTTTTTGGCTTTATGTGACTTTTTCATCCAAAGCACTGTTACACGTGGTATTAGTTTGGCCCTCTGAAATGAAGCATACTGAAAATTTCAAAATAAAAGCCTTGCATATTTTTACATCATGTAATTGCTTTTTTTGGCCGTATATGACTTTTTCATACAAAGCACTGTTACACATGGGATTAGTTTGGAACTTTAAAATGGAGCATAATAATAATTTCAAAATAAAAGCCTTGAATATTTTTACATCATGTAATTGCTCTTTTTGGCTTTATTTGACTTTTTCATCAATTTCAAAATAAAAGCCTTGAATATTTTTACATGACGTAATGAAGCATACTGAAAATTTCAAAATAAAAGCCTTGCATATTTTTACATGACGTAATTGCTCTTTTTGGCTTTATTTGACTTTTTCATCCAAAGCACTCTTACACGTGGTATTAGTTCAGAACTTTAAAATAAAGCATACTGCAAATTTCAAAATAAAAGCCTTTAATATTTTTACATCAGCTACTTGTGTTTTGAGCATTATATAACTATTTTAACCCAAGGACTATTACACATGGGATTAGTTTGGCCCTTTGAAATGAAGTTTAACAAAACTTCCAAAAATAAAAGCCTTGAATATTTTTACATCATGTAATTGCTCTTTTTGGCTTTATTTGACTTTTTCATCAATTTCAAAATAAAAGCCTTGAATATTTTTACATGACGTAATTGCTCTTTTTGGCTTTATTTGACTTTTTCATCCAAAGCACTCTTACACGTGGTATTAGTTCGCAACTTTAAAATGAAGCATACTGAAAATTTCAAAATAAAAGCCTTGAATATTTTTACATCAGCTACTTGTGTTTTGAGCATTATATAACTATTTTCACCCAAGGACTATTACGCATGGGATTAGTTTGTCCCTTTGAAATGAAGTTTAACAAAACTTCCAAAATAAAAGCCTTGACAACATTTTAAATCGTACCGAATGGTGCACGTCCACCTCGCTTAACGTTCTTGCGGTTCTCCGCGTGCCACTGATTACGTCGCGGCGTTCTTTAGCGTCGACGCCAATTTGTAGCGACGACGCCGTGCCCAAACCCCACGGGCGCGCCTCGGCAGGCCCCGGCTAAATTTCTTCCGAAATTTTCTAGTCTATTTTTTAATTGCCCTGCAGTCAGATTTAAGGCTAATTTTGCCGATAAAGCAGGCCTCCACAAAATCAGTTTACAGACAAAATATGCTCCAAAAATGGAACAGCGTGTAAAATCAGTGCGTTTTTATTCTAATCCCACAGAGACAAGCAAGCCTGGATCATCATAAAGCACAGAAGTCTTTGTGTATTTTTTTATATATACTATATTCTATCTGCAAGCGTCAAGTTCCCTACTGTATGCTGAGGGGATTGAGACATTATACGGATTATCGGCTGTGGGAGGTGAAGAGGGCGGTGCGAGCGATAATTTCAATTAAAAAAAATTAGAGCCGGCAGGTAATCGGATTAGAGGGAGTTTTGGTTCAAATTGGGACTTTTAGCAGCGTTTCCTTCACTCTCCTCTCCAGCGGCCGAGCACAGCGCGGCGGATCTGCCCCGGCCAGCCTTTCTGAAGAGCCGCAGAGACGCAGTCGAAATGCCCGTCGACATGAATGGATACTGGAAAATGATTTCCAATGACAACTTCGAGGAGTACATGAAGGCTCTCGGTGAGTTCACATCAGGCCAGCCGCATTTAGATCTGATTAAGTAGATAATTGTCATATATTCATAAAAAAAACTCAACTTTCTGTAACAGATCAGAAGCTATAGTTTCTCCCTCCTCCCACTTACTAATTAGCATTGCAATGCATATTGTTGCAGATGTAAATGTTGCCATCAGAAAAATTGCCCTTTTACTGAAACCCGACAAGGACATCGTTCAAAACGGGGACCACATGATGATCAAGACCCTCAGTACCTTCAAGAACTACAACATGGACTTCCACGTGGGCAAGGAGTTTGAGGAGGATCTCTCAGGAGTCGACGACAGAAAATGCATGGTGAGAGGATTTGTGTGGAGCACCACCAGTGGCGCATCACAACCGGCTGGTGGTTGCATTAGGTACTAAAAAAGAAAAAAATAAGTGTGGATGCCTGTGGCGCGGATAGACTCGGGTGCAGCAATCTGTGATCTGTGGGATGATTTAGCAGGAGCCCACCCCACCACCCCTCTGCAGACTGCAGTTTAATGAGCAGATGGTGTGGTGAGAGCTGGTCTTTTTTTACACAACTTTTCCTCCCACTCCAAAACTTTCTCCATAGACTTTTTTTTTTAAGCAGTCTCCTCCGTGACTGGATGTAATGAAGGCCGACGGCCTGGCAATGCAGGGGAAAAGCGCTGGAACGGGCAGCGTCAAAGTCAGGACTTATTTAACTAGACTGTGTTTCTGAATGCTGAATAGGATCAAAGATTAGCCTGCGATCCCATTGAAAGAGGGGTTTGTATACTGATGGGCTGATTACAGGTAAACTCTCTGTTCAAGAGAGATTCACGTGTGTGGGAATAATTGGAAAACGGGGAACAAGGGAGACTGCATGGTGTTTAATTTAGGGATGTCCGATGGAAGGGAGGAGGGGGGGGGGGGCGTTTAGATACTCTATTTGTAATCAGCTGTTAAAGTACATTCTTTAGCTTTTTTTTATTTAAAGCTTAATTCACCATTTATTTTACCTGCTTCCATAACTTCCACAATTTCAGCTTCCCCCCCCCCCCCCCCCCCCCCCGCCTATTCTGGTTATTTTATCGTTCTATGTATCTTTTTGAAATGTATCTGTAAGTAACGCTTATTTTTTTTATTTTTATTGACCTTTTCCCTCCTTCTCTGTGGCTCCTGACAGACCACCGTCACCTGGGTGGGAGACAAACTGGTGTGTGTTCAGAAGGGAGAGGTAGAAGGAAGAGGATGGACCCAGTGGGTGCAGGGAGATGAGCTTCATCTGGTGAGAAAACAGCGGCTCCTGGCATGAATATTAATCGAAGCAATTTAGACACTTTAATCCAGATCAAGAATGGCTCTCAGCACAGTATGTGAAACGCATATATCTCTTCATGTGTGACTCCAGTTTGAATCAGCCAACCAGCTCTACGCCTCCCGAATATATTTCCCTTAAACTGACTTGCAGCAAGATCAATGCAATTACAAATTCGTAACAAATTCTTAATGTATTTGCAGTTTTTAAAAATCATTCAAAAGCCTAATCGCAAGTAATGGCAAGCGAATTACCGTTTCATTAGCTCGACAATATAAGATTTTATTCAGTGTGATTACGGCTATGAAAACATAGTAAAACTAATTTCCCAAATTATTTGGTTTGTGATGCCAGCAGATGTTTTCAGGCTGCGGCCATGAAATTAGGCATTACAGGATTTCTCCCAATGTTTTGAGGAGCGGCTGATTTCAGGGCAACAGCGACCTCTGGTGACTGAAAATATATTGCATGTCTGAGCAAACGGTAGTAGACGATATTTATTGATTTATTTAAATAATATTTTTAGTCACTAAGTGGAAATGAAAATATTCAATTTTTCTGATAGTTTTTCCAGAAAAATGGCTGCATTTGTTTGAATGCTCTAACGTGGATCAAATAGTGTTAGAGCTGCCAGCATTATACATTTTAAAACCCCCTCATTTTATTTATTTATTTGGTTTAAGATTATAGCTAAAACCTAATTCTTTTACAAGAAGAAAGGACATTTATTTTTTGATTGAAAATCTAGATTTATTAGAAAGTAAAGGAAATGCACGGCCTAATGGCAAGAAAATATAAAATTTATTTTTACAAGTACTTTTTAATAAATATAATAGATGGTTTGTTTTTAAGTTTGATTTGTACAGAATAAACTATGTGTTAGAAAAATTATCATGAGTTAAAAATTATTCTATTTGCCTTGTGTCTTTATGCCACATTAATTGAGGGTTTTGACAAGGTTATATGGAAAAATTATGTGAATTCTGTGGAACTAGCATAGACCAAATAATACTACAATATCTATTTCAAGTGGGGGGTTTTATGTTTTGGGCTGCCGTTCTAACTTCTACATTTTATCAATAATATCAATATCTTTTGCAGCCACTGCACCAATTCCAAAGCATGGGGCTTAATGTGGGTTAATGATGAACTTATTGTGAAATTCCCATCAAGCCGACATTGTCACTGGGACACTTTGTCTCTTGTCGGTAAATCTATAAATGCTGATGTTCTTTTTTCTTTTTCTTCTGCAGGAGCTGAGAGCTGGAGGTGCTGTTTGCAAGCAGGTTTTCAAGAAAACCTAAACTGGCCTTATTCACCAACACAGAGTGATCCAATAGAAACTGGCTCAGAAAGACACACCAGATTCACCATACCCAGCAACATCCAGCATACTTTGACCCTGCTACTACCCACATTGTTTTCACAATTACTTTCTTATTGTATTCAATTTGAAACAATGAAGTAACACTGTATTATTGTCTCAGGGCAGATGCTTTGATGAGCAGGTTTAGATGAGCTGAACATTTGCACACTGCTAGCTGTAGCCGATCTCAAAGTTGAGCCAGGTTGGGAAAAAGTTTAGTGGAAATGAGGAAGATCTTTAACAAACTGTTTTTGCTGTAAACTGATGACATCTGAGTGGACCAAATTGCTCTGGTCTTCCTTATACAATCAAATCAGTCCCCAGAATGAGAATCAGATGAGATGCGGTGCACAGAAGGTATTTCTCTGAAATTATTTGAGAGTGTACAGCTGATATTAGTAGGAGTTAATCAATAAATGAAGCACCTCTCAACAGTGTCACGTGTAAATTTCTGTGTCTGGAACCCTGTGTCATGATCTCCAATCTGCAAATCTTATTAGCCACCATCCTGCAGATTTGACCAATGTCCAGAGCTGGGGGCCACGACACTAAATCAAATTATGCATGTGTCCCCATGTCATGTTACATATCTATCTAGTGAAATGCTTCAACTCAAAGGTCAAGTAAAAGTCAAAGCTTTTACGTCAAAATGTTTAAATCAGTATTAACAATATAAAACACTACATGAGAACAAACAATGGATTGCTGCAGATCAGTCTGTTTGTTTCAGAAGGTGTGCTAGCAGTTTTTCTAGAACCAGAAATGTTCTTCTATTCTTAATGACCATTGGGACAAAGAGGTTTGTTCTGTGCCTGCAGTAGCAGAAAGATGCAAAACGTTAGCAAAACTGAAATGAGAAATTTGCCGAAGTGCACAGAACTCGCTACATGAGTCATTCGTCCATTTATTCATTCAAATTTGCCTTTAATGGTTGACACAATTAGAAAAAGAAAATCTATTTTTAAAAATTGGCTTTCTGATTTTTTCCATGTTCTTTCCTGGTGTCAAAATCCACTATAAACCATAACAAATAAATATACAAAAATTCACTGAGGATAGATTTTGATTTTCAGGCCCAACCTGCCGTCCAACTCTTTTGCAGCCTCTGAAATGTTTTCTTCCAGTTTTCTATATATTCACTGTATAAACATGATAAAACCACCAGAGCAGGAAGAGGGTCCAGATGGCACATTAAGAGGTTGAGAGATCTCAGTGAATCTATGTGTTTTCTCAACACTCAGAACTTTGTAGACAAGAAAAAAGTGGGATCACATGTATCATTACCAAGAAGAATGAGCTATTGGAAATAAAAAGGTAATAAAAGTATCAAACCGCATGTTAAAGTAAAGTTTGACTATATTCCATCATTTTCTTGGTCTGAGACTGAAGTAAACAGTTGTCAGAACAGAAGATGTCTCCAGCTACACAGTCAGATTATGTAAATACAGTAAGAGGCAATCACTCTGCCCACACTGGGCTCCAGATGAGTAGGCATTGTAGCTCGCTGTTTGCATTACCAACACAATTTTCTCCAGTTTGTGCCAGAATCTCTTTGTTCGTTCGTTGCTGCTTTTGCTTCTCGCACTGTTGTTCTGCCTCCCGTGGTTTCATGCGCTTTCTCAAGTTGCCACGATTTGACCTGTAGGATATGTGTATTTATGGTTCCCCAGAGGGCCACTGACTTTTCTTTCTGTTTTTTTTTAGGCTAATAAAGATGATGATGTGAGGCTGGGGTCAAAACAAAGTATGACGCCATAGGTACATTTAAATTTAGCCTCCATAAAATGTCCTTTCTAAACGTTGCATACTCAGTTTTATAGCACAAGTCCCCTTATGCTGCTACTTTTTATTCCCTTTTAACATCAATTATTTCATCTCTAAAGTGTGCAAAGTTTCCAAATTTTAATCTAACGTCAGAGATTTTGCAGCAGCTCAGTTGGACAAGAAAGCTGAACAAGTGGTCCACCTTTAAGCTTTTCTCTAATCAGATTGTCCAGCAAACAATGAATTTCCTGTGTTCTAAACTGTATCATGCAGGATTATTTTGCCGTAATTAGTTGACCCTTTACTGAACCAGAAATGCTTACACAACATTACAAATCACTGTAAGTACAGATAAGTAGAAGCCCTTAACATAAATTTGTACACTTAGCAAAATATGAAAAAGAAATTAACCTTTCACTTGAGTACAATTATTTGCAAAAAATAGATATCAAAAATAACTAGCTAAATAAATAAATGAAATCCATCTCTTTTTCTTCCCTTTTAGCAAATCAGTAGGTTGGATCATAACACATTTTGTACAAATGACAGAGAGTGGATTCCTTGACTATTCCTCTTTACACAATTTCTCCAGTTCATCCAGAGACACTGGTTTTTCCTCATGGACTCTCCATGGTAGAGCCATGGATGCCCTAACATAAAGGCTCATTCCAGTTTTTAAAAGATTTAGGTGTAAAATGACCACTGAAAAAGGTTAGCTTTTTCCCAACCATTTTAGATCATCATCCTGTTGCAAGACCCTCATCATGCCCTTTGCTTTTCAGTCAGGGGGTAGCAGATTTTAGCTTAAAATCTTAAAATTTTTTCAAAGAGTATATGATACTTTGCACTCTAAGAAAGTTCCAAAGGACTTTGGGAAAGAAAGATTACCACCACAAAAAGAAGTCTGATGAAGCATGAAGTTCTTTTATACATGGTATTGGCTTGCAGTTTTTTCAACTGGAAAACTCAATCTAAATCTCATCTTTAATAAAGCACATGTGTTCTTGTCCCAGCAGAGTTACGGTTTAACAGTGTCGTAAATATTAATACATTTTCGGCTAGTTACAGAATGCCATGGATGTAGGGACCATATGATTGACTTGTCCCGAACACAGGTAAAACATTCAGCTGGCCTGTCACGAGCAAAATTTGAATTCTTTTAAAAGCATAAGCTGGCATACCTGGTTTTCTCTGCCTCTACCATACATAAGCTTTTGTTTACCCAGGTCAACATTTTTTGATAATAGACTGTAGTAACTGTATAAACTTATGAATGACTGGTGTTTCAATGCAATAATATCGAATGCAATATGATACAAATATGTAATGTAACAATATTGATTCTTAGAGAACTAACATCAGTCATTTTTGCCACTGTGGCACCGTCATTTAAAAACCCTTCATGTCACGTCACCATTTACAGGACATGATTCTCGCGAGATTTTCTTCCAGGAAGTTCCACGTCAGTATCCAATGCACTGCTCTCTGTAATTGTAACCCCCCGACCGAAGTGATAGCAACGTTTTTATTCAATCAGACTGCGATAACACGGGGTTAAAACATGGTAAGATACATTTTAAAGGCTTTTGTATTTATATTGTTTCGATATATTTCAGCTGAGGTACTCGATTAACTTTAAAAATGTTGAGGAAATGTCAAATGGAAATAGTCTCTTGGAGTTAGCTTAGCGGCTAAAGAGCTTCAGGTAATATTAGGTAACTTTACAAAAAATGTTTAGGCTTCAATGGTTCCTCGGCCTTAAATTTAAACCTTTCTTGGTTGAGTTAGGTGTCGTATTTTTCATCTCATATACATATTAAATCATTTATGTCGCGTAAAGTCCTTCATGTTCAGCGTTAGCCGCTAACTGTTGATATAAATCACATTTCGGTTCTTAGCTGTATAGCGAGTTTTCTCAGCGTGGAAACACTCTGTTGTTTTTATCTGTAAAGCCTCTGCGGCTGGACATTAAGAGGAGGCTAACAGCCCGATCGGACCGAGTAAAAAGTGTAGATCTTCACCCAACCGAGCCATGGATGCTGGCCAGTCTCTACAACGGCAGCGTCTGCGTATGGAACCACGAAACGCAGGTATGAAAACGATTTAAAGAGAAATCAGCGAGTCGGGTTGCACAAAAAGATGCACTTTTTGAGTAATGCAATGATAATGATGGTGCATCCTGATAGTAAAAATGTTGCTCTTAATAATTGTGTTGGAGACAAAGGGGATAACATTGCATTCTATGTTCATTAACCTCTGTGTGTATTTTTAGACTCTGGTCAAGACTTTTGAGGTGTGTGACCTGCCTGTCAGAGCGTCCAAGTTTGTGGCCAGGAAGAACTGGGTCATCACCGGAGCAGTGAGTAACATGTTTATTTGTTTATTCACATCAGCAAAAGTGGATAGTAATTATTCCACATCATTCTGTGCATTAATTGATGGTTTCATGCTTATTTTCTGTCCTGACAGGATGACATGCAGATCCGTGTGTTTAACTACAACACCTTGGAGCGGGTCCATATGTTTGAGGCCCATTCTGACTATATCCGTTGCATTGCTGTTCATCCAACCCAGCCGTACATCTTAACCAGCAGCGGTAGGCTATTGACTAAGACACACTATAGGCTTCTTCTGTGTATATTTTGGTGCACATGAGGATGATTGTGTTTTTTGTGCCTGTGCAGATGATATGCTGATCAAGCTGTGGGACTGGGAAAAGAAGTGGACGTGCAGCCAAGTGTTTGAGGGTCACACTCATTATGTTATGCAGATTGTCATCAACCCCAAGGACAACAACCAGTTTGCCAGCGCCTCATTGGACAGAACGATTAAGGTGGGTGTCTCGCAACGAGCAAGTTGTCACATTTGCTGTCACTGTAGTCTTGTTTCTAATCTATGTTTTATGCTGATAATGACATCCAATGCCTATCTGAAATGCTTCTGAAGTATTTGATGTAAACATAACTGCACTAATCAGATTTTTTATGGGGGGGGGGGCTTGCAGACCTCCCAATTCCCATCTTGACAGATTAGGTAGTTTTAGTTTTGATTCCAACAAAACAAGAGATTTACAAGATAATTCAAAATTTTGTATGAATGCATATTATTACTAATTATTATTATTATTATTTTATTCTCTTTTTTTATCTCAACAGTGCATCAAAGTACCTACAGTTAGTTTATGTCTTTAATGAGTAAACATAGTGAGAGTTCGTAGTTTTGAAATATTTAATGAATAGGAGAAACAATTATTTTACCATTTTTTTTAAGTATCAATCAGAACCAATCAAAGAGAAAGCGTCTTTCTGATCTTTGGCCTATTTATTTGCGCATCTCTAAAACATATGCTTATTACACCTTATTATTGAATGTGTTATGACACACCAGATCAGATTGCATTTCACCATCTGCTAGGGAGCACTTTGTAAAGATTTAGCACATTCTTGTCTTACACAGGTTTGGCAGCTGGGCTCTTCTTCTCCCAACTTCACTTTGGAGGGTCATGAGAAAGGAGTGAACTGCATCGACTACTACAGCGGAGGAGACAAGCCCTACCTGATTTCAGGTGCAGATGACCGCCAGGTCAAGATTTGGGATTACCAGGTTAGAAAACTTATCAATCGTTTTAGTGTGTGTTTTTATTAAAAAATGTTTACTTTATATTTTTCACAAAAATTTCAACATACAATGCTCAAAAATTCTGTTTCTTTACATGTCTTTTCTTTATATTAATATTTCTACTTGTTGCAGAACAAGACCTGTGTTCAGACTCTGGAGGGCCACGCCCAGAATGTCTCCTGTGTCAGCTTCCACCCTGAGCTGCCCATAATTATCACAGGATCCGAGGATGGTGCGCAGAAATCCCGCTCAGCCTCACACACCGATACCCGTATTTCTAATGTTGACCAATTAATCATTGATTAACATTTCTTTTTTTATTTCTTTCTTCCTCTCTTCCTCAAGGTACCGTGCGAATCTGGCACTCCAGCACATACCGCCTGGAAAGCACACTCAACTATGGCATGGAGCGAGTGTGGTGTGTGTGTGGTCTTAGAGGCTCCAACAATGTGGCACTGGGATATGACGAAGGCAGCATCATCATCAAAGTGAGTGAATGGAAAAGTTGTTTAGAGAAAACTGTAATTTTTATTTTATTTTATTATTAGTAGTAGAAGTAAAAATTCTAAAGTACCTTGTTAATATTTTGGTTAGGTTGGTCGGGAGGAGCCAGCCATGTCTATGGACACCAATGGAAAGATCATCTGGGCTAAACACAGTGAAATACAGCAAGCCAACCTGAAGGCCATGGGTGAAGCTGAAATCAAGGATGGAGAGAGACTGCCGCTGGCTGTCAAAGATATGGGCAGCTGTGAGATTTACCCTCAAACCATCCAGCATAACCCGAATGGACGGTATGAAACAGCTTCTTGTGGTTTTGGTAAAAGTGCTGAATGGAAAAGAAAATATTTGTAATCATATGTTACTAATTTGTTTGTTACCAGGTTTGTTGTGGTATGTGGCGATGGGGAGTATATCATCTATACCGCTATGGCTCTGAGGAACAAGAGCTTTGGTTCAGCTCAAGAGTTCGTCTGGGCCCACGACTCATCCGAGTGAGTTTTCACAGTTTGAACAGTAAACGTTGAGATATTATTTTCACTGGATAGCTATTAACAATCATCCAATGTCATGTGTGCTTTGTAACAGATATGCCATCAGAGAAAGCAACAGTATTGTCAAAATCTTCAAAAACTTTAAAGAAAAGAAATCCTTTAAACCCGACTTTGGCGCAGAAGGTAATCCACTCACTGCGTCTTGCCAAATTTGTGGTTTTAGAAGCAAATAAATAGATTTGACTCATTGAATGTGTTGGCTTTTCAGGGATCTACGGGGGTTTCTTACTCGGGGTGAGGTCTGTGAACGGCCTGGCATTTTATGACTGGGAGAACACGGAGCTAATTCGCCGCATTGAGATCCAGCCCAAGCATGTAAGCCATTCGCTTCCTGGATTTTTCCTATTTGGATATTTTGGAATATTAATGTTTGCATTGCATAATAAAAGTGTTTCTGCAGGGTCTTTAAAGTCGTTAGCTCAATATTATGCTTAGATAAATTCATATTATCCACATAATTCCAAATTACTCTTCTTCCCATGTGTTTTTCATGTTTCTACTGGTTATTTTATGTATTTATCCTTTTTTAGAAATATACTTGGAACATTTCTTTGTTCTATTTATTGGAGTGCTGGCTGATAAATCTGGGTTATTCATACCAAAACCAGAAGACCCAGAAATTCACGCTTCACCTAAAATAAGTCTGCTCCTAAAACCTGCTTTTTGCCGCTTATTTGGGGAATTAACCTCGATATTTTCTGATGTTATCAAACATTATAAATGCAATTATTAGGTTAGTTTGCACACATTCTTTTGTGATTCATATAGATCGAAAATTTAACTAAAGCTTGCAGAAACCCTGAATAAAGCCCTACCGTAGGCTGTTCTCCATGAGTCCTCTTCAAATGTGTTCTTTTAATCTTTTCCTTCTCCTCTTTCATATTTTATCTAGATCTTTTGGTCAGACTCTGGTGAATTGGTCTGCATTGCTACAGAGGAATCCTTCTTCATTCTCCGTTACATGGCAGAAAAAGTAGCCGCTTCTCAGGAAAACAATGAGGGCGTAACAGAGGATGGGATCGAAGACGCCTTTGAGGTCAGTATTTGAATGAATTTCCTTTTATGGAACATTTAGTTTACTGTCTGTGACAGATTGCCTAAATCACTGTTTATTGCTGCTGTTTACAATGTGGCCATGTGGTCTACAAAAGAGACAATCTCTAGAGTTTTCAAGTAAACGAACCTGCTGAAATTACAACTACAATATATATATTTTTTGCGTTAGATTTTTGCCCTTTGGTTTGCAAAGTATTTCAATTATTGTTTGTATTTAGAATGAAGATCTTTGGATTTTTATTCTTATGCAAAATCTTTTGATAGCTTTTTTTTAATAACAAGAATGTACAAAAATAAGACAATATCAGAGGAAATATTAAAAAAAAAAAACTTATCATATTTTGCCTGATACATCATATATTCAAACTTTGTAATAATTCAAACATTTTTATTATAAGTGTGTAACATTCATTTGTATTGATATGTGCCCAGGTCCTGGGAGAGATCCAGGAGATCGTGAAGACTGGCCTTTGGGTTGGAGACTGCTTCATCTACACCAGTTCTGTAAACAGACTCAACTACTATGTAGGAGGAGAAATTGTGACTATTGCACATCTGGACAGGTGGGACTGATTGCTTACATTTGGTCGTCTTGGGATGGGACAATACAAAAATATACTTTTACCCCTGCCATGAATGATCCAGACGTCTTCATCACTCTTGTTTTTTCTCCCTGCAGGACAATGTATCTGCTGGGTTACATCCCAAAGGACGACCGTCTTTACCTTGGAGACAAAGAGCTCAACATTGTCAGCTACTCTCTGCTGGTTTCTGTCCTGGAGTATCAGACTGCTGTGATGAGAAGAGACTTTGGAATGGCAGACAAGGTGCTGCCTACCATCCCCAAAGAACAACGGACCAGGGTTGCACATTTCCTGGAGAAACAGGTAAGATGATTCAGTCAGGGCAAATTTATTTTTATTCAGGTGTTTGCTGATGAGAAACACTCCTGCTATTTTTTGCATATGGAGTAAAAGTTTAGCAAACAGGAAAAAAAACCTGTTGTAATAAATGTGTTATAAAAATAATTTAGTCCTTAGAATGCTTTTCACAAGTCTTACAGATAACTGGGTTCATTTTACACACTTAAGTGTTCCCCTCCCGTTCTTACGTAGGGCTGAAACGATTCACCAGATTAATTGTGATGACTTAATTATTTAAATAATCGCCAACTAATTTAGTAATCGATTAATCGTTAACTGGAGAATACAGACTCAAAAGGTCATTTGATGTAAGAACAACATAGTCAGAGTAGTAATTAAGCCAAAACTGTACAGCAATATACATTTCGCATTTAAGATATACAAAAAAAAATCTTACTGTAAATATGTTCCAGCCAGAACTCCTGAACGGGTGTCATTTTGACTTGGCCTGGTTCACATTGTGTAAAAAATTTTTTAAAAAAGCAAATAAAATCTCCTATTAGGCACCTTAAGCTATACAGGTATTAATTGGTTCATCCAAAAATGAATCAACACATTAGCAGTACATTGTATTGATGTTAAGTGAAGCATAAAGCATTGAGCTTTTAACATGTTGATATTAGAAGTGTATTTTAGCTGCAGATGCAACCTTTGCTATAATGGATCAAACATTCACTAAAAATGTCTCTTTTTTTATTTTAAAAAGGAATTGAATTAGTTGTTTATTTGCATCTTTTAATGTATTTTTAATATTGTATAAAAAGGCTTATGTGAAAAATCTGCAGACTGTGCCAATTTTTTTATTTTTATCTGATTCATCGATAGAAAGATCAATAACAGAAATACTTGTTAGTTGCAACCCTTTTTTTTCTTTTATGAAGTCAGCTTTGTGTTCCTATAGTCTGATGGGTTTGGTTTGTCTCGTCTCTTCAGGGTTTCAAACAGCAGGCACTGGCAGTATCTACAGACCCAGAGCACAGGTTTGAGTTGGCTTTACAACTGGGGGAGCTGAAGATCGCCTACCAGCTGGCTGTGGAAGCAGAAGTAAGAGCAAACTCATTATTACATAGTTTTCCCTATTCATTGCTATTCTTCTGAATATGTCAATTGATATCATCACGTCCATTGCTAATAGATGTCATTTTGGCCTTTTTGTAGTCTGAGCAGAAATGGAAGCAGCTAGCCGAGCTGGCTATCAGTAAGTGCCAATTCGGCTTGGCCCAGGAGTGTCTGCACCACGCTCAGGATTACGGCGGCCTGCTCCTTCTCGCCACCGCTTCAGGGAACGCCACCATGGTGGGCAAGCTGGCCGAAGGGGCAGAAAGGGACGGCAAGAACAACGTGGCCTTCATGACGTATTTCCTTCAGGGGAAGTAAGTATTCAATCTGTGTGTGCGTACTTGTGCAACACACCTTAAAAAGTGGCTGCCTTCGTAACACCTTTTTTAAAAAAAAAATTTACTTTTCCAGACTGGATCAGTGTCTGGAGCTTCTCATCAAGACTAACAGACTACCGGAAGCAGCGTTCCTGGCGCGGACATACCTGCCCAGCCAGGTGTCCCGTGTGGTCAAACTGTGGAGGGAGAGTTTGGCTAAAGTCAACCAGAAGGTCAGATCCGTCACCACCACAGTATCTTTTAAAATAATTTAAATGGCTAAAATTAAACCCCTTTTGCTGACATTTTTGTTGTATTTTTGTCTATATTGTCTCCACTGCAGGCTGCTGAATCACTTGCAGACCCCACAGAGTATGAAAACTTGTTTCCTGGGCTGAGAGAAGCATTTGCAGCTGAACATTACCTGAGAGAGACCTGCATCGGCAGCTCCAGGCCCGCCAAAGATTATCCACTTGTTACAGTAAGTCCAATGGCTGGTGGCAAATGTAAAAAGCCATGTGTCTTGCTCTGTAGGGCTAGCAATGATTTAGAGCTGGGTAAAATGGATGCAAATCATGGAATAAAATGATCTTTCTTTCTATTTTAAGCCCAATGAAGACAGAAATATTCTGGAGGAGGCTCAGGGTTACGAACCCAAAGGCACTTTTGTTCCCTTCGTGCCCCAGGTTTGTTTACAGTACCGTTTTCTCTTAAAATGACAAGTCTTCCCTCTGTAATCTGCAAAGATAGGATTCTGCTGTTAGGCAGCCTAAAAGTCGAGCCCTCTGTAAATTTCTTGTCTCTGATCATTCATCACACCTTCCTTGGCAGACAAAAGAGAGCGATGAATCCAGCTCGGTCCCAGCGGCCTCCGAGACGCCTTCACCGCCCAAACCCGCAACTCCTGAAGCAGCAGTTGACAAGGAGGAGGAAGAGGAGGAAACTCTTACATTCGCACAGTCAGAGAAAGAGAAGGTTGGCTTTCTCCTCGTCATTTCGCATTTACACAGTACAATTTATATAGGGCACCTTAAGTGAAGAACATTTCATCTGGGTTTCTCTGCAGACTCTAGATGAGTTGGAAGTGGACCTGGACAACATGGAGCTGGATGACATCGACACCACAGACGTTAACCTCGATGACGACTTTCTAGACGATTGAAGTTTCCACCGTCGTCCTCCTCAGCACTCTTCAGATCATATTTAAACAAAAGAGACCAACATCCCTTTTTTTTTTGTACTTGTATCAAAAAATGCATGTTGTCATGCCAGTTTTGTTAGAAAACTATGACCTCAACAATGTTTGAATGAGAACTAAAGTAGAGGGCCCACAGATGCTCCATTTTGTACACTCTTTATCAAATGAAAATTTAGATTAACAGTCTACTGGTTAATTTCATCTATGCTTTCCCTCTGCGCTTTTCTGTAATGTCATGTCAATGTTGAATAAGTCGAATAAATTCTGGTTGCTGTATATATTAACACTTTGCTTTTAATGATTTCTTTTTGTTTTCAAACAGAATTGTCACTCCCTTTTTAAAGTAATTCATGACTTGTAAATTACGAAGTTATGAATCTAAAACAATCTCTGATAAAAAGTCTCATTTTGTGTACTGTAATCAACTTAGTTTACATTAATCACCACATTTATCTTGCACATCTATGTTTACCTAAAAGTTATTTTGTTTCCAGTTTTGTTTTTTTTTTACTTCATACACCAAAAAACACCAAAGTATGTGACGTAACATCTGAAAAAGTTTAAGGAGTATAAATACTTTAGTAAGGCACTGCATTCCATTTTAAAACTTGTTATAATGACCAAATATAAACCACATACAAATTTAGACATCAGTAAGAAAAATTAACTACGGTAGTAATTTTGTATCATTAAAAGTATTCCAATTATTTTCTCATGATATGAAACTAAAGCAAAACTTTATCTGGAGTTCATGATCCTGTTTGTTTCAAATGCAACTTTGAGAACTAATGTCTATTTAAGGATGCTCCAGAACTTGTTGAATCACTGGCATATTTTTCTAAATAGTATGATGCTCCTGAGCTAAGTACTATGTAAAAATAGCTCATTTTTAAATAGCTACCACTGGTCTCAGGTTATTGCTTTTAAAACAAACTGACAAAACATAATTTACCCTGCCCCCGCTCGAGATTGAATCAAAGGTTGGCTTGAGGAAATAGTAGCTTCGCAATATAAGCAACCAGGTTATTGTAGATTTTAAATATTCCTCCTCCCTCTATCCCCAACAAAATTGTTTGTTTTTTTAGTTTAATTGAATAGGGAACGTCTCATTAAGAGTAGGAAAAGGTAAAAATGATTTATTATAGTATCAACTTTTAAAGTCTTTCAAAACCCACTTTATTTTTTAATGCTTTAGGCTCCTCACACTCACCCATCTTTAGTCAGACCACTCTGTTGCAGCTTTCCTCCTGACCTGTAGATGGCGCCCCTCTAAGACAAGCTTCAACGAATTTCTTTTCTTTTTTTTTTTTTTTACTCTTTCATGTGCAACAAAGTACCGAGCTCGACAGTTACGAAGAAGGGAAAGCCACCCTTTTTGAGAATCTTTATTTTTGCTTCAGTTTCATAGCTGATTTTCCACATCTCCCCCAAACCTTTCTGCAACATATCAGGGATTTAACTGAACCTGAACCAATCGTTGTTCGGTTTTTGGGTCGGTGTTGGGACGCTTTGTGGAGGAGCAAGTTTTTCCCCCTTTCTTTCCAGTGCTTAGTCGTTTTGTTGAGCTGCCACTGGGGGGGAAAAAACCGAACCAGGACTAAAAGCGGCGAGTTGACGAACCAGAAATACACCGGAGAACCGCGGCCCCAGCCGCCGCCGCCAACGCAACGGGGAGTCGGGGCCCGAGAGGGAGCCTGCCAGGCCCTCGGCTTGATGCACCCAGCCTGCCTTGCTGCCACAGCCACAGTCCGGGATGGGGGAAACCAAAATCATCTACCACCTCGACGACCAGGAGACACCGTACCTTGTGAAGCTTCCCGTGCCTGCGGACAAAGTCACGCTAGCGGACTTCAAAAATGTCCTGAAGAAGCCAAACTACAAGTTCTTCTTCAAATCTATGGACGATGACTTCGGGTAACTAAGGGGGGTTATTATCATTGTGTGTGTACCGTGGGGTTAGGATAACGACCCCATGTTGTCTTAATGACTACGCTGCTGAAATAGGCTGTTGTTAACTAATTCACCTCCTGATCCAGTTGTGTCCTCCTCGTTTTTCTTTTACATTGCCAGGTTGTTGGTGCTCTGCCGTCTCTTTGTTAGCTGCTAGCTTCCACAGCGGATCTGCTCTGCGTCCAGACCGCGTTTGTTTACATTGCTTGTCTCGAATTTGCTTGACCAAGTTTGGTGATGCAGTCTCCCCGAATCAGAAAAAAAAGATATTGGAATGACTTTTAAATATTTAAATCGACAAAAACCGAAATTATGGTCACTGACCTGAGTGGTGGATTCTTGTTCTGACTTTAGTACTGTCAGATGCAGGTCCATGCATTGAAAGCATATATGCTAACTTGCTAGTGTCAAAAATGCCCAGAGCCAGTTTGAGTCGGTGAGACCTGCAGGCCCCTGCTGCTGTTGTTGTCTATTAGCCAGAGGAATGCAGAGTTGGACACAGGAATGTCCTCTCCATCACTCTGGCAGCTTTATGAGCATGCTCTTTTGTGTTATAACACAGCAGGGAAAAGTGGGCAATTTATCCTCCTTTAGACAGAGTCTGTCTAGATTCTAGGAATTAGAAAGACTGTATGTAACATTTTTGGCAACACTGTCGCCAGTTTTCCAATGTTGCCCCTGAATAAACTCCCACTAGGGTGGGGCAAAAACTTGTAAAATAAATTGCAAGAGGGAAATACTCATTCCTGTTTATTATATAATCAGAAAAAAGCCACCTAAACCTCATCTCTGAACTGTAACTATTTAATGACATGCTCGTGTAGTTTTTATGCCCTTACTTTCTCAAGGAAATTTCATTAAGCTTTGATATTTTTCCTTGAATATATAGCTTTGACAGTTTTTGGAATATTGAATTTCTGCCAAATTTATTCTTGTGTGGCAAAGCGTTGTTAAGGTCTAAGTTTTGCTTTATATGGCCATCTGTAAGAACACATTATTGCTGTAGAATGTGAGTAACTGTATCATTTAATTTTATTTTTATCTGGGAGTCATAGTATTTAGTTCATTTTGCAAAAAAAGAAAAAGATTTGGTTTAAATATATCAATGATATACCAAATTGCATATATCTGGTGTGCATAAAATACACAATGGAAGATCCTGAACAATAAAAATGTACAGTTTGAAGCAGAAGCAAAAGGTATTTTATGAAGAGTGGTTTCAGCTCAGTTATTAGATAGACTTTCAGTCATGTTTTGTAACATTCAGAATGAGAACAATTTTTACTCAAGTTGAAAACTTACTAAGCAGTTTATGAACCCCATGTCTTATGAAATATTGGATTCTGTTTTACCAAAAAATTTAAACAAAGATGCATAAAAATGGTTTGGTTGCTTCTCTTTGAAAACGAGCAGCAACTTTTCATACTAGTCCTAAAATAATTTACCATTGTTCATAACCACAATAATCTCTTATGAGATTTACTTTAATTTTGATGCAGATGTATAGATCCTGTTCACTAATATAGAATAAACACCCTTTCAGTGAAGTTGTAGTTTTCAAGCTGTCATTGCATAAACATCAGTTTTTCCTATCTGTTTATATGCCTGTTTATAGTGTTATATGAGCCTAACAAGCTGGTGTTACTTGTGAATTAGCTGGGCTCTCTGCTGTTATAGCCACCTTTTAGCAGTTTCCAAACTTGTAACTTTAAGAAAATATTTCTTTGTTTAACTCTTGTTGCCTGAGGTCTTGTACTTTGAACAACAATTTAAAAGAAAAAAAAAAAGCAAAAGTTGCTTCTGTGTTTGTTATGGCAGATTGATTGCTTCAAAATGCGCCCTCATGTTTACTCACTCTTTGTTTTCCCATTGGTAACACAGGGGTGCCCAAAGTCAGTCCTTGAGGGCTGGTATCCTGCATGTTTTAGTTCTCTCCCTGGTGGTAGTAACAACCTTTTCAGCATGTCAATGTTCTTCTTAGGCCTCCTAATGAGCCATCATTGGATCCAGGTGCGTTAAACACGCAGGATGCCGGCCCTCGAGGATCGACTTTGGGCACCCCTGTGGTAACATTTGACTGAAAAAAGCCTCTCTCTCTTTGCAGAGTGGTAAAGGAGGAGATTTCTGACGACAACGCTAGGCTGCCCTGCTTTAATGGAAGAGTGGTGTCATGGGTAAGCTCCGAATGAGTCCTGCAGTATGTTTTGTTTGCTTTGTGTGTGTGTTTCTTCACCGTGCTTGAGTTGTAATTGAGTATCATTGAAGTGCATCAGTAATTACCATCTGTTGTGCACCAACCATGACCATACATCATCTCCAGGGTGTGGCCTTAAGCATCTGTGCAGTAATGTTATTATCAGATAATGATCCTCGAATGAACACATGGACTCTTCTTTTTTGTCCCCAACAGTTTTTACTTTTCAGCTCGTTGATGAACAAATAAGGCTCAGCAGCTTTCAAACATTTCCTTCAAAGTCACTGGACAAACTAATCAACACATAGATCATTGTTTAGTATTAATCTCCCTTAGAGTTAACACCAGTAACTCTCCTGTGTCAAGAAGTACATCTGGTGCTGGTTCATAGCCTCCCTTCCTGTTTGCCCAAATGAAATTAAAAGCAAGTGAAATCACAGGATAGCAGGAAAATGCCCAATGACAAAGCCTCTCACTTCACTTCATCTAACGAGAAGATTGAATCTCCCAGGGAGGAGAGAGTAAACTTAAAGAGGAAAACTGTTCTGTGTCTGGATGGAAGAGGTTGATGCCTCTTGTTAATACCCCACCATGTGGTTATAATTATAGCTTTCATTTACTTATTTTTTTTTCTCCAAGATTCATCAACACAGAGTTGCTGCTGTCTATTTAGTTCTCCTTTGTTGTGGTAATTTTCATTAGTGTGTTTAGAGATTGTGTGGCTGGATTTAAAAAAAATAAGTAAACCACATCCTCCGCCGGCACGTGCACGACGACGCTTATCTCTGCAGGGCTGTTGAAATTTTCCACAAACGGACGCAGTTATTTCTGCTACATCCATTTGTTTGTCTGCGGCGCTCATCTGTTGTTTCAGTCATCTGATCGATTGTCCCCTGGGCGTCTGGCAGCAGATCCCTGCGCTGCTCGACAAACAGAATAATGCCGTGCTTTACTGTCAGCTGAGTAATTAAACTTGTCATAAAAATATTTTGGAAGTCTTTCCATTTAGTTCTTTTGTTGAAAAATAAAACTCAGCCTCTTACATGGTGTTAAAAACACCATTCAGTTTGTTTTGGTTTTTTTTACCCAAAAATGTATGCAATGAAAAAAGTTACATAAAACTTACAAAATGAGTTTTTTTAATGTGTGAATTTGGCTTTGTGCACAGATGTGTTGATGAGATCACAAGAAGCAAGCCAATGAACCGGCGATAGTAAACACCATATTTTGACATAAGTGTTAAAGTGTTAGTCTCATTTTGGATGATCAATTTCCTCTTCATAAACCTATTTAGTAATTCATCAATCAGTCGCCCAGAGATCAAAATCAGATCTTCTAATCAGCTCTGATCAGGGATTGGAAGGTCAAATACTGAAAAACCTGTTTTAAAAAGTATTTTCATTAAATCTATCAAAACTAAGAACCTCCATTATTTTCAATCTATAATTGCGTCAAATAATAAGTACTTCAGTGCGCTTTTTTTTTTACTTGGTAATAAATTAGATAAAGGTTAAGGACATGTGCTTTTCGTAGGTGGGACTAATGTGTGATTTTCTGCTGGATTCAAAACTGTTACCTCTATTAAGCTGCAGCACCTGGTTTTCCTCTGAGT
Source organism: Xiphophorus maculatus (assembly GCF_002775205.1). NCBI lineage: Eukaryota > Metazoa > Chordata > Actinopteri > Cyprinodontiformes > Poeciliidae > Xiphophorus > Xiphophorus maculatus. The sequence continues at coordinate 10,857,925 of NC_036448.1, forward strand.
TTTTCCTTTCAGTGCAAATTGAGGTCAAAGAAAATTTACTGTTGCTTAATTTTCCTTAAACGTGTCGTGTTCTTACACGTTAAATGTTTTTAATCTACTGGTTCTAAACTTAGGCTGCACGATTCTAGAAACAAATTTCTTTGTGAAAAAAATTCCCACTACTTTTTTCCCCATTTCAAGATGTTACAACTGCTGATATAATATCAGTATTTTGTAGTATCCTGGTCACTAATATCCAGATCACTAGTGGGAATAAAAAGTCCATACAATTGGCCAGATACTCTAATAGCAAGCATATTTTGAATGTGTTGCACTTTGTTTATAATGGTCTCCTGATTATTGGATTCAAGCGGTCCTCTGCATTGATGATGCTGCATATAGTGAAATTACATTGTAGGATTTTATATATTAAGCAGCTATTTCTTGAACTGAACAGTCTTCATCTGGAACTTTACTTTTCACCTTGTGAGGTTCAATCTTTTTCTTAGATGTCATAATTTCAGAGGCTTTGAATGAAAAAAAAAGGTTAAATAATGCAAACAAAGGGGAGAAAATCCAAATGGGTGTGCTCAAGAAGTCTGATCAGTTGCCTTTTGCCTTAAAGTGATGTCATCTGAGGCATGTGAATGCTTGTTTTCGGGAAGGTAGGTTTTTATTAGAAAATGCTTTACCAAAAAAAATGTAAATGTATTTTAAAAAATCCATCGTGCAAGACATATTGTCTTGCATGTGACAAACGACTCAAGATGAGTTTGAACAATCTTACAGAAACGTGTCTAGTAGCTTTAACACACTGCTTTGTTGGACGCTAGTACTCAGCAGTCTTTCCTCACTCTCTGACTGATTTTACTCTGTTTGTGGATAGTTGGTGTCAGGAGATGGAGCTCACACGGACGGCGGCTCGGTGGCCGACAGTTTAGAGCAGACGCCCCCTTTGGAGAGAACCGGGGGAATCGGAGACTCGAGACCACCTTCCTACCAGTGAGCATATTTAATGACAGATCGGTTTTGTCTGGTTTATTTTTAATTTTTTTTCAATTTTTATTGTTTTGTTGTTTTTCCTGTGCCGTGGTTAAGAAAACTAGACAGGCTTTTGTTTCCTAATCTCTGAAGAAAGAACATTTAATCTTTTTGTCCTTGGGTTTGTGTAGGAGTATAAAATGTAGCAGTTTTGTATGTTTGGTTTTTTTTCATATTCTTTACAGTTTACTTATTAAGAAAGGAGATCTCTTCAAGAAACCCGTCAATGCTGTAATATGATTCTAAAATATTCCATGCTGGCATGATGGTCAAACAAATGCAATGCTCACAAAAGGAACCAAAGTTCTTGTCATTTCTGCAAAACAGCCTTTCTCCATACAGATGATTTCGACCAAGAGAGATTAGTTGTAAACATTTATTTTAATGACCCAGCTGCTCTGATAATGACCAGGAGTCGCTCTGTGTCTGAGTCTCTCTCTCTTGCTTTCGCTTCGTCTTCAGTGGGAAAGCAGCTAGCGGGCGGGACAGCTTGGACAATGACACAGAAACCGGCTCCATTGTGTCGCAAAGGAGAGACAGAGACAGGGAGAGGCCGAGACGGAAACACACAAACGACCATGGTCAGAAAGTCCTGCCGCCTGCTGAGCTCTTAATGCATTGTTCACAGTTTGTTGGATTTACAAAATTCTGTATCAGTCATTTGGACGTACATATATGTACAGTTACCTTGTTACAATGAAAAGTGATTCAATTAATTAGTTTTTTTTGTTTGTCTTATTGTGCTTCAGTGTTATATAAGGTAGATTATGTCTATTAAGATGAGGATGAAAAAAAAAAGTTTGACATAACAAAAAGCTTTAAATTTAATTTAACTCGAAGTAGATATTTGATAAAGAACAACTTCATGGAACTTTAATATCCATTTAGAGATTTTTTATTTTATGGGGGTTTTTTTGTTTGTTTTCTGGAGTGAAACTGCTCAGTTTTTACGTTTAATTAAACTGCTGTGCTGCTGCAGGTGGGAGGCAGAACGGGTATTCATCACGAACGATGGGACGCGGAGCAGCCGACTACGACAGCTGTTCATCCTTCATGAGCAGCGAGCTGGAGTCTACTTCCTGCTTCGATTCAGAGGACGATGACGCAACCAGCAGGTCAGAGGTTCTAGACTGCTTTCCTGAGAATTTTAGGACGTATAGTTAATTGTTTATGTCAGAGTGAAGTAAAATTGTAACTGTCTTTTGTTATTCACAACACATTAAATCGATCAGTTTTTGTTATAAAGTTTTTGTGAAGCATTGACAGTTTCCACTTCAGATACAAAGTTCTATGATACAAGTAAATGTAAGAAAAACATGTTTTTTCTTTGTTTTGGCTTTTAGCGCCACCATTATTACTAAAATGTAAATTTTGACTCGGCAGCTTCCGTACCGGTGTTTAAATGCTGCTCATAAAAACATAATGACTTATTTATGACTAAGTTTGTAATGTGTTAATTACATTTAATGTATTATAGAGTTGTAGTTTGTATGCTGTATGTAAAATTCTAAAAAAATAAATAAATAAAAAATCATTGCCTTTTTAGGTTTAGTAGCTCCACTGAGCAGAGCTCATCTAGATTAATGAGACGACATCGCCGTCGCCGACGGAAACCAAAGGCCTCCAATATAGACAGGGTGAGACAGCACAGACCTTTGAGTAAACCACAGCAATTCAACTACAGATGTTTTGATGAAAGTTCCCTCCAGATTTAAATGTTTCTTTTTTGTTTTGATTCCCCCACCCGCCCTGGCTATTCATTCATTTTCTTAAACGCTCTTTGCAGTCTTCATCATTCAGCAGCATCACAGATTCCACCATGTCTCTGAACATTATCACCGTAACTCTTAACATGGGTAAGTCACAAGTTCATGTTAGACTTGGCTGTTACCACAAACTATCTTTTTTCACTTTTTAAACTTTGCCTCTCTCCCTTCCTTCACAGAGAAGTACAACTTCTTGGGCATCAGTATTGTGGGTCAGAGTAATGAGAGGGGAGACGGAGGGATCTACATCGGTTCTATCATGAAGGGAGGAGCTGTGGCTGCAGATGGACGGATAGAGCCAGGGGACATGCTCTTGCAGGTGTGAATATGTACAAGAAATTAAAAGATAAATGGATTTCCTGAAGGTTTTGGTGGCATACTTTACATATTGAATAGAGAAGAGCTTTCTTGCATCAGATGCATGTATGCATTTAACAGTACCAGTTGCATCTAGTTTGAAATCACAATTTTTCTCAGGGTATTTCCTCCGAATCCAATCATTTTTAACTGGCTATGCTTTATTTGTTATCTGTACCTTTTATTTATTTGTTTTAATCATTTGTAACATCTACATGCATTAGTCAAAGAAAACAACACACAATTCTAAAAAAAGAAAAAGAGCAAAAAGAAAGAAACAGTACAGACCTAGATAAACTTAAATTACTATCAATACCAAGAACTAAAGTGTTGGATTATTTTACCTTTGCTTTTTTGTACACATACAGCATAATCGAAATCAAAACAGCAGAGTCACTGTTAACAAACTCATAAAAGAAAATAACCATAATCAAACCTTACTGTATTTGTTTAGTAAATTATTTTTTGTTGTCTTGTTTTTATTTAAACAGTGAAAAACACACATTAAACTCCTTATAATTATTCCATACCTGAATCCTTCAAATTGAAGTACAATTGTTTTTAATATTTTTCCTGACCTTTAGTTTTTTAAGCAAGCCCTTAATATCTTGTAAACTATGTTTACGGGGGGGAAAAAAATTCTTTCCCAACCTCTTATATACTGTAGTTGCCCTTTTGAGACGTACACCAAGTCCAAATAATGGCTATGCACAGTGGGATTTACTGGCACAACTGAGGAACTGTTGTGTGGGAATTAATTTAGTGTACTGACTCAGACAGCCTGACTCTGTTTAATTTTCTGACCTTTGTTCCCTGTGTAGGTGAATGACATAAACTTTGAGAATATGAGCAACGACGACGCAGTCCGGGTGCTGAGGGATATCGTGCACAAACCAGGGTTAGTTGCCGTCATTACTACGCTCCACATAATTATCCCCATAAAACAGGAGTTGGAAATAATTTTCTAATGGTTATATTTAGTGGTAATGATCTGTGTTTCGAACAGCCCCATTACTCTGACTGTTGCAAAGTGCTGGGACCCGAACCCTCGAAGCTGTTTTGCCCTCCCCAGGAGTGAGTGGTCGTTTCTTCTTTTATTATTCTTTTTAGACAGGTTGGAAAATAGATGGAGAGGGTGTAAGAGTTACGTTTTTTAACAACTGGAATTGTGTTAAATTGGCAGGACATGTTGAATCACAGTTGTCATCAAAATGTAGCTGTTTGCAATGTTGGGATTGTAAAGAACTGCACGCCTGCGATATTTAATAGGCTGTTATATTTCAGCACCATTTGAAATCTAGTAATGCGTTTGGCTTGTTGAAAGGTCTAGATATGCATATAGATGGCTGAGCTGCTAAAACGCAAATGAATTGTGGGAGACATTGTGGTGATGGACAACATGGCGATGAGGGAGGGGAATTTGGGTTAATGAATGTCGATTTTTAACAGTAATAATACCGCGATTTTATGCATTAGCTATTTTATTTCAAATGAATTGAGCGTGCAGGTCTAGTTTAATCTAATTACTTGGCAATTAAATGTCTTTGGAAAACAAATTAGATTTCTGCAAATGAAAGCAACATAACTCACCTGTTTTGACATTAAGGCGAACCACTTTCAACCACTTTCCTCCTCACATTCAACAGGTGAGCCCATCCGGCCCATTGACCCAGCTGCATGGGTGTCCCACACAGCCGCCATGACCGGGGTTTACCCTCCGTATGGCATGAGCCCTTCCATGAGCACCGTCACCTCCACCAGCTCCTCCATCAGCAGCTCCATTCCCGAGACAGAAAGTGAGTCATATGACCCTCCACCGCTGCCTGCTGTGGCTTGTTATTGCGGCATTTAAATCCAACTGTCGTCACTTTCATTTAGGCTCCACGTAGTCTGCTATCATGTGAAAGCTGTGCTTCAAGTTTGTTTTAAATATTATAGCTTGATTATTTAGCAGGTCTGAGATGATGTTACTCCATTTTAATAATGCAGTAACATTATCTCTCACTAACATGTTGCTAAGACTCGAAGCGTGGCCTCGCCCTTATACTGCATTCCTGGGACAGCTCTCCGTCCCAGTTTTCAGCCCCACAGCTTCCATCTGTTCAATAACTCTCCCCCAAACTGAGCTATAACTCACAAGTTTTAATCTTCCCTGTAATCGTTGGAAACGAGAAGTTTTGGCTTCATTTCTAGGAGAGACATGTATCCTCTTTCTGCGAAGTTTTCAACTGACTTTTGATTTGATTTGCATTTCTGTAGTTTTTTGCTCTAAGATGAAACATGTGTGTCATACAGTTACAAAAAGTCATAAAAAACCTATCATTGCTTTAGAATGCTGGCTTCATTTCAAATGCAGAAACAAAGAAGTTTAATAGAAAGAAAAATATTGCAGTTAAAAGCATTTATGGCATCTTTAGCATAGCTAGTTTTATGTGTATTATTGCAGATGGTTTTACATTTAAGGGTGGATTTAGTTAGCTACAGACTTTTCCCCCCAATTCTTTATCAAAATATTTAATCTTGGAATGTGGCGAGCCCCGAGTTTAATGATAAAGGAATACATTTTCTACAACCAGGTTGTTTTGCAGCTGCTAAGCTGTTTGTTTGGCTAAAGCTAGTTTTAAAATCACAATGAAAACAGCCCAGCAATCCCATTTCAGTTCAGACTACAGGAAACCAGACATTATTTAAGGCAAATTCCAAAACATTTTTTGCATTTGTCCCAGTAACACAATCGAGTGGTTCTGGAATCACTGTGGGGGAAAAACAACAACAATGTAGCTCAGTTTCTTACATGATATTGGCTGATATTCCTGTCCTGCAAACTACTAAGATTTGTTGTCTTATGTTCCACAGGATTTGATGACTTTCATCTCTCGATCCATAGCGACATGGCAACGGTTGCTAAGGCTATGGCCTGTCCAGAGTCAGGTCTGGAGGTGCGGGACAGGATGTGGCTGAAGATAACAATCGCCAACGCCTTTATTGGTATGTTTATCAGAGAAGGGGGACATGGTTGAGAGTCAGTTTACATACAGCGCCTCACAAAAGTATTCATACATACCTCTTGAATTTCTCTACATGTAATCATGTTTCAGACACAAAATTCAGTGTATTTTGTCACAAACTTGTGTGATAGACCAGCACAACGGAGGACATAATTGTGAAGTGAAAGGAAAGGTGTGTTAGAAAACTTCAGTGGGACTTCTTATTTTCATCAAGGGCATGTAAAGAGAAAGTTGTTCAGAGTTGATGGGAAGGTGGATGAGTCGTTTCAGGTTAACTCTGGATCCAAACAATTTTTTTTGGAGGCTGCAGCTATGAGGCTGTGGTGGAGTTCCACCTTCCAGCACCACAATGATCTTGAAACTGCAGCCACAGCTACAATGGAACGATTCAGAGCATAGTTATGATTCTACAAAATATTGGCTCAAATGCACACCACACATTGCAGATTTTTTTTTGAGGAAATGCCTGAAAACCATGAATTCTGTTTTTAGATTGTCTCTGCTTAGTCTGTAGTGCCTAAATACTGTTTGCATATTTGCTTGATATCTTATGAGATTTCACAACAATCTAATGTGGGCATGCAAAGAACGTTGTGTGACCTAGTCAGTGAAGACTAGGTTCATTAGAAATGTGAGCTTTGTGTTTTCTAAGATGTGTTTGGCCTTCTCCATCTCAGGGTCTGATGTAGTGGACTGGCTCTTCCATCATGTGGAAGGGTTCTCGGATCGTCGGGAAGCGCGGAAGTACGCCAGCAACCTGCTGAAAGCCGGCTACATACGGCACACTGTTAATAAGATAACCTTTTCCGAACAGTGCTACTATGTCTTCGGGGACCTTTGTGGCAGTAAGCGGATGCAACTCTTTTTGTGTGTGTGTGTGTTGTAATATTTGCTTAAACAAGAGAGACAAGTGCTAACTCACCAACATCTACAAAGCAACATGTTATATATGGCGACGGAGAGAAAGACTCACAGCACGCACAGTGGAAGTTTAAATCAAATTGTTGGTTTTTTCTTTCTTTAGATATGGCCCACCTCTCACTACATGACCAAGACGGTTCCAGCGGAGGCGCTTCGGACCAGGACACAGTCCCTCCTCTGCCCCACCCAGGTGCTGCTCCCTGGCCAATGCCTCTACCTTATCAGTTTCCCATTCCGCATCCTTACGATCTGCCGCAGCCTTTCCACGGGGGGCCGGCAGCTGGGAGCGCTGGGAGCCAGCACAGTGGTGAGTTGAGTTTTAAAAACCCTGCTGGTTCGCATCAGCACACAAATCACACAGCCAGTTTGTGTACAGTTCAGCATTAAAAACAGATGTAAGCTTACATTCATATCATAGACCAGTATGTACCTTGTTACAACTATTTCCAAATTAGTCTGTAGAGTAGATCAGCAATGTTTAAAATCATCAGAGCCCTTTTTGGCCTCAGTTTAGCTAAACCCTTTAAAACAAAACAACTTATTTTTTTTCATCTACTGTTAGACGTTTTAGATTGTACTTATACAATCTAAACATCTCCAACGTTGCACACACAGACAGACCAAAAAAAAAGACCAACAAGTTTCACAAAAACATATTTCCTCTGAGAGGAGGTTAACATTAAAGAGTCACTTTTGGCTCTGGGGCTGTAGGTTACAGACCGCTGGTACGTAAACATCCTGCTAGCTTAGCTAGTCCTCCACCTATTCTTCCAGGGTGGAGAAGCTGTTTGGCTTATTCTTACTCCTTTGACAATCTGATGTGAAATTTAATATATATATTAAATATAATATATAATTATATAATATATTGAAAATATTTAACGTTTTTCTTTTCTTTTTTTTTTACGTTTTAGACATCTAACTCCTGCTGTGTCTAACACAGAGCTGGCTAATTTCAATTCTGAGAACTAGTTTCCTGTTGTCTTCCTGCTCCACTGACATAAGTCAAATAGTTTTTGTAGTCATGCTATGAATACATTTATAGGTTTGATTGCTGGTTTCGATTGGCTTTACGAGACACAACTGAGCTTAGTGAGAAATGAGGGAAACCTATTAAAAATAACAAAAAAACTGGCCATATTTATGTCCAGGAATTTTGTTTATTTAACGTCTGGGGGAGGAAAAGCAGGCTTTGTGGTTTTATGAGGCGTCTGCTTGCGATTTTCAGATATTTCCTGACTAACAACAGCTGGACCCACGGAGACAACATGTTAGTTGTGTTGTTTGTTTTTTGGGGGCAGGGGTTGTGTGTGCTTCGTGATTTAAAATGTGCAACATGAAGCAAACCTTAAACAGCCCGAGTGTGTTTTTATGACGTTTTAAAAGGCTACTTATTTGCTGTCAGCATTTGTTTTGTGAATGTTGTGTTGCATTGAGTTAAATTTTAATCAATGCAGCGATATCAGACAAACTTGTTGGAAAGTTTGAAAAATATATACATATGTTAAAAACTTATATTATTGTTATTAGAGGACTACAATCTGGCACAGAGGAAAAATGTATCTGACTTTTTATTTGAGTGTATTTTTTTTTTAAATAAAACTTTAATATATGACAAAGTAGAAACACAATATAATGTTCAAGCTAATGCTTATGAAACAATTAAAAAGCCACTGAAATAAAAATAAAAAGCATTGAAGAGAACGATAAGTTTATTATCAGTGGGGTAAAAATACGTAGACATTGTGGAAGTCACTTAGATGCCACTATTTGCTGCAGTGGCCATTGAAGAAGTTCTTTAACTTTCCTTACTCTGCTGTTCACTGTGCGTGATAGAATGATAAACCAGTCCTTATCCAAGTTTTTATAAACTCTTATCTTAAAATAGATACATATTTATTTAAAAGGGCTTCATTGTTTTGTCAGTTCTGATAATTATCTTTTGGGGGTTTTTTCTAACAAGACATTTTTTCATCCCCACTGAATAAATGTTCTGAAATTCTTATTGTCAATGAATTTTAATGGAATTGAAGAATACTTTATTTTAAAACAGCTTTACCAGAGCTTTTTCAGTGTTTGAATGGCTACATTAACTTCAGCAGTCTAAAGAGTTTCCACAAAATAATTACAACAACTTCAGAACTCATACTTTAATTGTCTACTTTTCTAATTCTTTCTTTACAGGAAGCAGCGGCTCTAACTGCAGCAAGCACGAGGGTCGGAAATCCGGCGGCAGTGGCAGCGAGTCCGAGATCAGGAGCCACAGAGCTCCTAGCGAGCGCTCAGTAGCTCCCCCTAGTGAGCGCAGCATCCGTAGCTCTGTCAGCCACCGCAGTGCCATCTCACACTCTATAGTCTACGGGCCCGGCCTCGTCTACGGCCCCCCCGGGCTGCCTCCCCAGCCCACTCATCTGTCCACCGCTGCACCTGGCGCTCCGCAAGGCAGAGAGCTGACGTCGGTGCCTCCAGAGCTGACCGCTTCTCGCCAGTCCCTGCGTATGGCGGTGGGCAACGCCGGAGAGTTCTTTGTTGACGTGATGTGACAATGTGTTGGAGTTGGTAATAAAGTAGCAGGTTGGATGTTCCTATGTCCTCCTTCTCCGTTCGGGTGAGGAGGACATCATGACATGTCAACGGAGGCAGGAGAGATCGCAAAAGCTGTAACTCAAAGTCTTGATAACTTTTCCAAAAGCATAAAACCAACCCAGTTTTGCATGCTGATTAAAAAAAAAATGTCTTCATCACTTGTGCTTTTCTCCCAAGTAGTAATGTCCATACTTTCTTCAGTGAAGAAACACCCTAAGCTCAAGATGGAACCAAAGTGTCTTTCTCAGGGGGGGAAAAGTTTGTTTAAGGACAAAGCCGGAGTGGGAGGGATTTGGTGGAAACACTTAACTGGGAAGATGACTCGGCTCAAATTCACATGGATGGTTTTCATTTGTGCTGCTATTCCCACCTCTGCTCTGCTTTCCTTATCTAACTCTTCAGCCCTCCTCTCTCTCCTATCCTTGTCAGGAAAAAAAAGGAGGATGAAGCACTTTTCCTCTGTTCTTATAGTCCCCACTCTGACCTCTAACAAGGAAATAAATCTGAAGAACACTAAACCTTAACCTGGATTCAAATGTTTAAAGTATTTGCTTGGCATAAGAGAGAAGGATAGAAAGAAATGAGAAATTTTGTATGTAGGATTACAGTCGTTTTTACTGTAATGTTGCATTTGATTTATTGTATACATAGTTGGTCACAACTAGGTTCATTTTGAAGCTTAACAACAGCATTGAACATTAAGAGTCCTTTTTACACTACAATGTTGCATTTTATCAGCTAACCGGAGAACTTTCAGTCTCATGATGATGTATAGTGGAAAATTTCTTACCATGCCTTTCACACTACTCTTTTAACAAGGAAAAAATGTCTTTTTATTTATAAATATAGTTTTATGACATAAATGTTGTTTTGTGGGGTCTTTTTTTTGTGTGTTTGTGATTCAGTGTGTAAGGGTAAAAAGGAAAAAAAAACTTTCTTGGGGTTATTTTTCCCGCTACGTCAGGTCATATTTGCATTTGAAAGTAGTGGATTCCAGACTGTCCAAAGTAGGAATGTGAAGGTTGGGCAGTCTGGTTTGCAGATGTGTGTGGGTGTGTGTGTGTGTGTGTGTGGGATGGGGGAAAGAGTATAAAAGAAGCAGTATGTGTGAAGTTAAATTGGCCTTAGAGCTGAATGACCCTGAGCAAACCGTTTTCTGTGTATTCAGGTGGAAAAACTTGTGCGTTAAGCTGATGTTGCTTATTTTTCTAAAAAGAGGAAAAAAAAGTTGACTTTTTTTTAAATCTATGCAACTGGATGCCTGTGCAGTTTCAGAATGTTAAAAACAAATAAGTTTGTTTTAGGGCAAGGGTCTCAAGGACTGAAAACGGAAAAAGCATGGAATAAAAATTAATGCACTTTCAGATTGTTTTGCATCCAATCATCCATTTCCGTTGCCTTTCCCTTCATTCATCCATCCATCTGTTTTATCCATCCATTTCTGTGCAAGCCATAAAACAATTGTTTTCCATCTATCATTACTTTCACTATTTTGGTCATTTACCCATATGTGCATCCATCTTTTCATGTATTATCTAACCACCCGGTTATTATAAACATGTCCCTCTCCATCCATTTCTATTCTGTTCACCCATTCAGCATTTATTACATCCCTTCAAATATGTCGTTTCTCCAGTTCAGTCATGAATGTATATCATAAAACTGATGGGAACGTTTTGTATTTATACATTAAAAATGCCAAGAGATAAATCGAAAAATAGCAATAAAACAGTAGGAATCCTAGAAAAATATACTACCACCTGTTCAGTGCGGGGATATCCGAATATTCAATATCTTAGCATGAAAGGGACATTACTTGTTCTCAATACTAAATGTTAATAGCCTGTAGGCCCCCCTCTGGTTTGCCTGAGGAATTGCAACTCATTAATATTTAATAAGTTATGTCCTTTTGTAAGAACAGGACGCTTTGCCATTCTGCATAACTATAAGCTCATTGGCTAATATCTAAGCGCTAAAAAATGAATAATTAGTCGTCCAGTTGCTTATCATAACTTGGCCTGGGTGCGGTTTATGCAGCGCTCCAGCCGCGCCTTTTCCTGTCACAGCGGAACGACCGTGCGTAAAGACGGCGGGTCAGCTGACAGCTCCCAGAGCGGCAGGGAAAGAGGCGAAGCTTGCGGGTGAATGAGCTGGGAATACGCTGGACACTCGAAGCGGAACTGGGAGTAAAGCAGTGGCGGCTTTTGTGGGATAATCGGGGTAAGTTTACAAATGTTACGTTGTTTCGGTGAAAATATGTAACTTGGCCTAGTTATCGTCAGGGGATAACCGGCGATTGTTTTAATTTAGCAATGCTAATGTTAGCAACGTTAGCGGCTAACGTCCAGCTAATAGTAGCGGTTAGCTCGGGGATAACGGAAAGGAGGCAATTTCTTTCATTTAGTAGAAAAAATGTGCAGATAACCAGTTATGTGGCTAATTTATGCATTATCGACGTTGTCAATTCTGCAATAACATAAGTAGAAAGCGTGTTCATAACTTTTAATGATTTATGACAACCTCTCGTGTCATTTTCTCCGTTTCTCTCACCGGAAGCCCGTTAAAAATCCGATTGGCTCGGCGGTGTCGACAGCTAGCCAGCTATGGCTAACTAAATTAGCTTGCTACCTCTCGGTTCGTTCTCCATCACTTAAATCTCACTGAAGGTCAGGCCTTGGTTGAGGTTGACTCACATTAAAAGGATGAAAAGGGTGTCGGTGTCATAAATTGTATGACGCTGGGATTTTACTTAACCAAGGGAAGCAAATAAGAATGAAGAAGATCACAAACGTTACGGAATGGCCTGAATGAGCAGACATCTTGACTTCGGCGAGATAGCGTCGGTAAAACCCTTTGGTTTGGGGATAATTATTCACTCTGCTATCAGAAATCTGATGTTTGTCTTTTCCATGGCGTGTTTAAGTAACATCTTGTTTTTAAAGTCAAGTCTCTGATTAGACATTTTCAAGGGTGTCCTTCATCGCTTTGCCAGAAAATTCATTTTTTTAAGTGGGACAGATTGCTATGTCTGGAGGTCCAAGTTAAGCAAATCAGTCGTACAACAGTAGCACAGGCTATGAATGGAAAATAATGTCTTTGGGTTATAAATCATAAATTTGATTTTTAGTTTGGGTGTCATGAGATTAGGGAGCATTTTGCAGGAAGTGAAAAAAAGAGAGTAGATTTAAAGCCAGCTACCTGCAAACTGGTGGCTGCTAATCTGTTGTTAATCTTCCTTGGGAAACCAAGGAATTTCCTTAGTGGTAGTACTCTTGATGGCAAATATTGGAATCAAGTGGATGCAAATGGACGTTTAAACAAAGTCACTGATGGAGTGGTGCAGCTGCAGGATGTATTCGGCTGTCAATGGGATGATGTGTACTTGTGAGGGAGAGAAAGACAGAAAAAGCGGATATGAGGGACAAATGCTTCTCTGTACTGTTGGCCGCTCTCACACTTTTCACTGCTTTCACTTCTCTATCATTCCTTTTTTCTTTTTTTTTTCCCCTTAGCCAGTTTCCTTCCCTAATGTCTGTCTCTTCTCAGGAGGCGTTTGGTTTCACAATGGCACGCTGGGAGTGAGAAGCAGCCACAATGATTGGAGGATTGTTCATCTACAACCACAAGGGGGAGGTCCTCATCTCCCGTGTTTACCGAGATGATATAGGGTATGTTTCACAGCAGCAAACCTGTGGAAAGGCTTCTAGATTTCTGGGAAAATTCAGTGAGAACCTAATATGTGGGTGGAGTGACTTGAGTTTATCCCAGATCAGAGGATTATGTCGCTGAATCTGTGTAAATTAATGTTTGTTGTGTCATTGGGAAGCAGAGGAAACAAAGCTAAGCCAGGAGTACATTTAAAACGACGTAATTCCAAATGACAAGGTTTAACTATAAATTTAAATTTACAAGTGTTCTCTTAAACTTGTTCTTACAGATGAATGATTTGCGTCATGTAAAATAAATATAAGTAGTAGGGAAGGACCACATGGTCACCATTTGTTTTCATTTTTGAATGTCTGATGTAAGGATTTGGTTCACTCATGTTTGTCAAACCACACCCTTATATTACAAGATTATGCGCTGTTGTGTGGAAAACTAAATTCCAAGCTAACTTGACTTGGGGAAAACTTTAAATTCTCCATGCAACAATACCTCTCAAATAATTTTATTCTCCATCAGCATGCAACTCTTTGGGCATTTCATTTTCCAGGTATTATTCAAATCTTCTAAACTCGGTTCTCTCTGTCATATCAGGTTTTATTTGTTTGTTTTGATTTTATTTTTCCCCCTTAAAATTGATCTGCTTTCAGATTGGACAATTCATTTGTCTGAAAAGCATATGTTTTGTACATTTCTTCTTTCATTTTTCACTTTATTAAAGTAGAAAAATGTAAGTATTTATAGCTTTTACTGTAAAAGCCACTAATTTGGCTTTTAGCAGTTGTGGTGCTGAAACCCTAAAAAATATAGTGACAAATAATCCACTGCAGAGGTGTTGAGTGCGACTTAAATGTCACTAAATGTTCTAAGTTGCTTACAGTGTCATTTAGAAATGTGTAAAATACCTATTTCTTCTTTATGGAGGTTTGTAACTAGTTTGCTTCAGGTGTGGCAAAAGGTCTGTGCATGAAAATGCCACTAAATGGCTCAAACTACTATAATACTAATTCATATTATGTTGAGCAAAAGAACTTGGTAATAGGACTTGTCTGCTAGAAATGACATAGAAGTGGTGTTCTATTCAGCAATACACACACTATTGTCCTGTGTATTAAAGCATAAACCAAAGAGTGGAGAAATTCTCGTCCAAATATGGCATCATGAACAATATGCCGGTTATTTCCTCACTCTGTCTACATGATGCACGAAAATGTCTTGTACATTTTTGTCTGTCCTCTTCTTTCATCTTTGTTTTTCTACTATCTATCCTCTGTTAACCATTGTTTAACCATTTTCCTCCATTTGTTCATCTTGGCCCCCCCCATGTAGAAATAGGTAAGAGTTCCTGCAGCTTTTAAAGCATGACTCCTCCCTCTCATGGCCACCCATCAATGACCCCTCGCCCCCATGATCCCTGACCTGCATGAGCATTTATGCGACGGTTAAATACCCAACGGTTCTTGTAAGCATGAGTCACCTCTTCATACATTGGTGATAATTAGACCACCTTTTACTGAAAAAAAAGCTCCAAATCAACTGAAATCGAGGAGTGTAATTGTTGATCAGCTGAGCCAGCGCCGTAGCATGTAGTCTGAGCATGAGAAATGAAGGTTCATGTAGCGCAGCTTTCTTTCTGCTCTGCCCCGTCTTCTCAGAAATGAAGAAGATTAGTTACATATTTTGTAAGATTAAATTTGCCGTGTCATTTTAACTAAGCAGTACAGTCAAGAGCTGTTATCTAAGGGTAAATGTGTTTTTTTTTTTTGTTTTTTTTTAACTTAAATACTGTATTTGGAGACTAAGTGAATTCATATGGTGCCTTCTCACTTTATAATGTCTTGGCTTTTTAGACATATATTTCTACATATTGTAAGCTGCAGTGCCTTGCTGAAGTATTCACACTGCTCGAGCTTGTATTCCCCTTTTATATGTTGCATCTGCAAGCTTCATTGTATTGTATTAAGGTTGTACGTGCTTGGCCAACATAAAGTTACATATAATTGGGTAGTAAAAAGAAAAAGATGCACTAAGAATTTGTGTTGCATAATTACATGAAATGTGTCATGCACATGTACTTATCCACTCCTAGAGCCCCTAATAAAATCCAGCGCAACTGACGGCAGTCAAAAGTCACCCGATTAAACCAAGTCCAGCTGTATGTAATTTCTCCTCAGCTTAAATAATGCTGTTCTGAGATGGCGTGAGAAGTTTGGAGAACATTAGTTGACTAACAGCAGACATGTGAGGGAGAAAGTTGTAAAGTGGGAAACAGGAATGGGTCCTGGAGGTTTTTGTATTTAAAAATCCGCCTTCTATGGATAACTAGCGAAGAGAGTCATTGTGGAAACGGACCCAAAACACATTTGTTTTCTACAAATACTCGTAGAAGTGACGGCAGACATGTGGAAGAAGGGACACCAATCAGATGAAACCAAAATTTAGCAGTTTGATCTGTATGTGAAAAAATTGATGCCTGCCTCACATCCTGAGAAGACTTTTATCAAGACTAGATGTGGTTTAAGAATTTGTAGGATGTTCCTAAGTGCTCTCCACTCAATCTGAGTGAGTTTGATTTATCTAATGTGGGGGGTGAGGGAACTGACAATTTACCAGTCTGGCTGAGATATAGCCCACAATACTTCCAGCGGTAATTGCAGTGAAATATGGGTTCAAATTATTGACTCTAGAGTGTATGAATTTAAAGGAACCATGGATTTTTATTTGGAAGATATTTTGAAAACCATGAAACTTTTCCTTCTCACAGTTGTGGCACTTTGTGTTGGTCTGCAACTTTAAATTTTAATAAAATACATTTAAGTTTGTAATGTGACAAAACGAGAAGCTTCAAGTGGTGTGACTAATTCTGCAAGGCTCTGTAAAAAGTTGCTTAGCTTGGTGAAACTTTTTCACAGTAATTCTTACTTAGAAATCCAAACTACACTGTGCCCTGCACATAAGGCAATAGTGATGCAGGATTTCTTTCCCTAATTTTGAACATACTAAACTCTCAAATTATATATTTAGATGTTGACACATTTACAGTTTGACTAGAAGTGTTTCAGGCCATGAAACTGTCTCAACCATGACTTCCTTGCTGTTTCCTTGCAGCAGGCTGTTTTCTTTGGATTCATGTTAACCATGTTGAAGGTTTTCCCATTTGTCAACGAAAATTGCTGTTGACGTATACATTTCATGTCTAACAATGAATATATGATTCTAAAATTGAAAACAATTTTGCAAATGACTTCACATGATGCAAAAAAGCAGTTGATTTTATAGTATTTTTTTCACCGTAGCCTAATGGCGTTCTCCCGTTCGTTGCGTTGCAGGCGTAACGCGGTGGACGCGTTCCGCGTGAACGTGATTCACGCCCGGCAGCAGGTTCGGTCCCCGGTGACCAACATCGCCCGCACCAGCTTCTTCCACGTCAAGCGCTCCAACATATGGCTGGCTGCCGTCACCAAGCAGAACGTCAACGCCGCCATGGTGTTCGAGTTCCTTTACAAAATGTGCGACGTGATGACGGCCTACTTCGGCAAGATCAGCGAGGAGAACATCAAGAACAACTTTGTGCTCATCTATGAGCTGCTGGATGGTATTATCAGCGCTCGTTTGTTTCAACACAGCACATTTCAGGTACCCTCTGTTGCAACGCTTATCTTTGACTGAAAGTTGTCTCTTCGTGTTTGTTTGTTCAGAGATCCTGGACTTCGGTTACCCCCAGAACTCAGAGACCGGTGCCCTGAAGACCTTCATCACCCAGCAGGGCATCAAGGGACAAGTAAGCGAGACATGTTTACTCTCTGATTTAAAACTTAAAAGCCTCAACTTTGATTAAATAAATGGATGAAGAAATTTAGTTCTGTCCATTTGAATGAAATGAAAAGTGAACTGACAGTTTAATTTCAGCTTAAAGATCTGATCTAGTGGAAAATGTTTAGTTTTAGTTCTTGCTTGATCTGATTGTGCCAGGTCTATATACTTTGTGTGTTACCTGATCTTGTTGTAGTCATTTTGATTTAGTATAGATGATAGACATAAAGAAAAAAGATAAAACAAGTGAACTGAATTGTGTTTTTACTTGAATATCTCTCTCTTTCTTTTTCCTGCCATTTTTCACAACTGTGGTTTTTTGGAAACTTCAGCATCAGGTAATATGCTTACTTTAATTTATTTAACCCTTTTTCATAAAGCAAATGCATTACTTTCCATGTAGTGCTGCATTTCATACTTGTCTCTTAGAAATTTCGAGTTGCTGTTTGCTGGATCTTTTGTTGGTTGCTATGATGTCTCTCCCCTCTGTCTCTCAGACAAAGGAGGAGCAGTCTCAGATCACCAGCCAGGTGACGGGGCAGATCGGCTGGCGGCGTGAGGGCATCAAATATCGCCGCAACGAGCTTTTCCTGGATGTACTGGAAAGCGTCAATCTACTCATGTCACCTCAAGGTCTGTTTGTGTCTTCGCCCTGTAGATGGAGACCAGGGACGATGGTTTTAGGAACATTTAGTTAGTCAGACCTAATTACTGTATTTGACTCTTCCTTTGTTTTAGTTTCCTGATTGATTTCTGAAGTACTAAAATGTAAAATGTAGGTCCAACATAACTACAGTGTTCCTGTAGCATAACAAAGCTAGTTTCCGACAGATTTAGAGAAAGCTTTTAGCAAATCCTCCAAAAGAACATGGAATAAAACTCTTGGCCTGGTTTCTGCCACTGATCATGATTCAGGTCAGGTCCTGAGCGCGCACGTGTCGGGCCGAGTCGTGATGAAGAGCTACCTGAGCGGAATGCCCGAGTGCAAGTTTGGCATGAATGACAAGATTGTCATCGACAAACAGGGAAAGGGAGGAGCATCTGATGATGCAGGAAAGAGGTACGAGATGCAGCACCTAACATAACACTGACTAAATTACTACTGGTTATGATGTAAATCACTTTTGTGCTTTTATTGACTGTTTCTGTCTTTGGAAGTTTTGTACCGAGATTCAAAAAGCAGCTTTCAGTTTTGCTTGTTATAAGTGCTGTTTACAATCTGTCAGGCTTTACAGTTTTCTTTTTCTTTTTTGCTTTCCTTTGCATGGATCTCTCCTGTCTTTTTTCCCTTTCTTTCTTTTCTATGTGCTGTTCTTCAGTGATTTAGGGGGAGGAAGGTACTGTGCTACCAATTCCTCTCCCCCAACATCATTATTCATCCCTGTTCCATCTGAACCTTCAACCATATTAAGATCTCATCCTCTGTTGTCTGTTGCATTGCCATTGAAAGCTTTTCCTTTCTCTCTGTTTTTTGTATTAAGCATCTGTGTAGCTGACATCCCTGCTTGTTGTTTTTGTACACGTTCACCCAAACTATAATTTCAGAATAGTACTATTACCCTTAACGTGTGTGTGTGTGGTTACCAGCTATTTTTCTGTACGTGCTCATGTGTTATGTCTTCAACCGCTGGACACATAGGAAGCGCATAAGTTTGTCATTCATTACTCTCTTTCTAACCTTTATTATTATTATTATTTTTTCTCAGTGGGAAGCAGTCCATAGCCATTGACGACTGCACTTTCCACCAGTGTGTGCGTCTCAGTAAGTTTGACTCGGAGCGCAGCATCAGCTTCATCCCTCCAGATGGCGAGTATGAGCTCATGAGGTCAGTTAAATGTTTGTTTCAGCTTTAAAATGGTCTTTCAAGATTTCCTAAATGCAAAACAACACGGCAGAGTCTCAAGCCAGGAATTATGTTGGAATAACGGCTTTTGTTTTTTTCCTTTTGCCTCATTGCAGATATCGCACCACTAAAGATATCATCCTTCCATTCCGAGTTATTCCTCTGGTCAGGGAGGTGGGCCGCACTAAACTGGAAGTTAAAGTGGTCATTAAGTCGAACTTTAAACCCTCACTGCTGGCTCAAAAGATTGAGGTGAGATTTTGCGATCCTGTCACAATAACAAATTTTGCTGGATGATGAACTGTACCAAAAATCATTGTGATAAACAGCATATTGAGAATGGCATAATGCAAGTTTGCCCTCTCAAAAACCAACAAGCTTCAGATGCCCCTGTGCTTTGTCTGATTTTCAAAATGAGTAACATTGAGTCTCGCATGAATACAAACATCCATGCACAAAAATTGTGTTATTGGCACTAATGTAAGATTTGCGTTTCAACTGCCTGATCAGGCTAGAAATCATCCAATTAATCACCAGTTTATTTCTCGGTTCATCTCGTTACATCTATGTTGTAAGATCTAAATTAGAATTTTAAATGCTGTGTATGCCTCACTTTCCTTTTTCAATTTTTGTGTGTTTATTTCTCAGGTGCGAATCCCAACACCCCTCAACACCAGTGGTGTCCAGGTGATTTGCATGAAGGGAAAAGCCAAATACAAGGCCAGTGAGAACGCCATCGTTTGGAAGTGAGTCGCAGCAGCTTAATAATTAACCACCTAACCTCTTTTGTGTGAGCCTGCACACCCTCGACTTGTTCTCTTCCACGAAGCAATACTTTTTGGTGTGAATATGGCATCAAATTTGTCCTGTTTTTTTTTTTATTTTTTTTTATGCATCGTTTTTTTGTGTGTTCTGCAGGATCAAACGAATGGCTGGAATGAAGGAATCTCAGATCAGTGCTGAGATCGAGCTGCTGCCCACCAACGACAAGAAGAAATGGGCCAGGCCTCCTATCTCTATGAACTTTGAGGTGATGAGGGTTGGGTCTCTGTCTCCTCAAAGATACAATCTTTGTTTCACAGCTGCAGTTTAAAAGAAAAGAAAAAAACAAAACAAACCCCTGCTCAACACACTCACCATAGAATAACAAATACACGGTAGCTGACCAGACAGACGAGGTGGATCAGATGTTTTCAGTATCTGAAGCAAATCCCCAGCTGTCTGGTTTCCTTCCCACTACAGCAGCCTGTGTGGTCCACACGTCCTGGCTTGTTCAAACGTCCGTCTCCCTGTCCCCGCAGGTTCCTTTTGCTCCGTCTGGCCTGAAGGTGCGCTACTTGAAGGTGTTTGAGTCCAAGCTCAACTACAGTGACCACGACGTAATCAAATGGGTGCGGTACATCGGCCGCTCCGGCATCTACGAAACCCGCTGCTGAATTTCCACCCTAGCAGGCAGCAAAACCGACCACTTCTCCCCACTCCCCTCATCTATCCCTGTTAAGAATTTTTGCTTCTGCCCTCTTCTCCCTACTTTGTCTTTGTTCTCTTCCTCAGCCCCAATCACTTCTCCTCCCCCATTATCCCTTCTTAACTAGGTGTTGGAGATCAAATTTACATCGTTTAAAAAAAAAAAAAGTAAATATGGTGTAACGCACAGATATATGCAAAATGTGAACCGTTGTATCGTATATATCTAGTAGTGATGAGTACAGTTGTGAACCATCTGATGTCTGAAAGAAAAAGACGTGTGATGCTGGAGTCTCAGGGGGAGAGGACAGAAGGTTTGAATGAGTGCTCAGATTGTTCAGTGTTATTCTTCTATCTACTCTCTACTGTTAAGGTCCTCAATGTCACTTTTCCCTGATAAGGCGCTTAATAAGACGAGTCCAGATGGTTTCTATTTACATGTATTCCAGTAAAGTTTGCCATCTGAATAAATTGACAGGTTTGTGTTCTTGTGGATGGACCCCTGTGCATTTCTCACCTAAGAGGGTGAAATCATTCCCGACTTTGTCGTTTCGGTAGCTGATCCAGAAATTACATTGTTCAAGTTGGTTTTATACTGCCAGCATGTGTTCCTTTCAGAGACGCGTCAGGTCATTTGAGGTCAGACCATCGTCCTCATTAGGGTATCGTGACTCATTTTCCCCCAGATATTTTATAAGCACTAAGATGATCATTGTCACACTATTTTCAATTCGAAGATCAGTCTGCAGGGTTTGCAGCAAGGTGAGGTCTCCCCCTGGTGTTTGCTTCGCCACTGTCTGCTTCTTCTTGTTTGTAGCCCTGGTGACCGTTCTGTCCAATAAAATCTATGTAACCAAACCTGCTGCCTGGTTTTCCCTTCTCTGATATTGTTGGAGCGAAGCTTTTCCTACAAAGCTGGTCAAAATTTGATTAAGAACAAAAATGAAAAGCTAAAACTTAAAATCTGTTTAAAAGTGAAACTTCTATGTAGTTTAATTCCACATATATGAAAAGCTTGTTGCTTTTTTACAACCAATGAAGATCTAAGAAAACAATTACTGAAAAGTATTGTGTGCTGCACATTATGTACTTGGTCAGGGTTACTTTTACATAAATTACTGATTCCGCTTTTATGGCGACTATGAGCTTGTCTGCATTGTTGGTTTTGAAACGTTTACTTCCCTCTTGACTAAACTTCTCAGATTCTGTTTGTCCAACAAACTGGCTTGACGTAATGACAGCATGGGAGGTAGTAGTTTTGGCAGGTGAAATGTCCTGCTGGGAACTGATATCAGCAAAAGGGAAACATTGGGTGTCAAAATTTGTGCTGTGTGGACCAACAGCAGCAGGAAACATGGCTCCCCACATCATCACTCAACATTTCTAATGGACGTCAAGCAGAGTGGATTCTGTACCTCACCACACTCTTTGATTTCCAAATGAAATGCAAATTTTATGTGCTGATAAATCTGTAATAGCTTCAGTCCACACCTCCAGACTCTTGAATAGGCGTTGCCTTACAATCCCCTCAAGGCTCCAGCTATCCTGGTTATTTTCCATTAATATACCTTACAACTTTGCACTGTTTTGCAGTTTACTCCATGATTGTGTAGGCTGCAACAGTTTATGATTTATTGGTCTCCTAATATTGTACAACTTACTATGAGGACTCATTTTTTAAAAATGCTGCATGTAAATGTTTTTTTTTTTTTACTTACCCAAACTTTTCAATTACATTCCAGTTTGAGATGGGATGTCATAATTATAAAATTCTGTTTCATCCTACTGATTACACAAGCATGAACTATTAAGTGTGGAATCCTTAAAATCAAGACAGTCAAAAGGTTTTTGGACAAGTTTTAATACATTTTCGCTCTTCCTGTACATCCAGGATGCAGGACAAAAATAAACCTCAAAACGTAACACAAACCATGATTAAAACTGCGGCTATTATTGGCTTGCCTTTATGTGGACATGCTGGAACTGAAGTTACTGATTTAAAAGAAAAATCAAGACTAAGTTGTTTAGCACCAGAATCCAGACAGAATTTGCTTTTTCTCTTTCCAGACTATACTGGATTTTTTTTTTTTTTTTTTACTGTAGACATGAAAACCCAGTCTGCACGGACTAGCAGAGGTTTCAGAGGTGGTTCACGCCAACAGATGAAAATCCGTCAACGCTTCATCACAAAAAGATCACTTTTATTCAGAGACAACATGCTTTTTCACTGGAGATGGAGAACTACCAATTTAAAAATACTTAACTCACATATTTTCCCTCCAACAGCCACATCTCAAGGAAACTGCTTATCTAAGAAAAACGATCATTTGGGGAAGTAGGGCAGCTCACTCAAAGTGATGAAACCATCCAATTTGCATCAAAGTCCTGTTTTACATTTATTTATTTTCTCATGCCAGTCTTCCCACGAGGAAGCTCTGATCACACTTTTTTTTTTTTGTTTTGCCAATGACTAAACGTACAGTGCACCATTTAATGGTTTTACAAATGTGTATATTTTGAAATTCATAAACCTAATACTTTGTCCCGTAACAACGTATCAAAGTTAAAATCGCTTTCTCACAACTCCAGATCTGTAGGACAATCTCACAGGACACAAAACAATATGTAAGTTGCACCTTGCTTATATTGATTCTCTGCTCAGGGAAGAATAAGGGGGGAAAGAGAGAGAGAGAGAGAGAGAGAGAAAAAAAAAAACTGGGATGAGACACTACAAAAATAAACATTTCCACACCAAGATTTAAATGCGCCGTCCATTCATCCACGCCACTTAAAGGCGTCCAGTTTTAAACTAGTCTTCCAAAGACCGATTCTCGTCAGCAGATAGTAAAAATGTCAAAGCTAATTTATTTACTATATGCAGGAACTAGTAAGCTGAACCCAGCATCTGGTAACAAGACAGATGCCTTTAAGAGACACGTTAAACATGCTGACTTACAAACAATGCCATGCATATGTACATGGACACACCAAGCTCCAACACAGACGAGCTAAAACTCAGAAAACAATGCTGTGGCTTGGTTGACATGTTATACTCAGATTCAGCTTAGATCTGATGTAATGGGATGTTCTTGGTTTCAGGTGCCTTATTTTAACGTTTGCATGAGGGTCAAATCTGCAGCGAACAAGCAGATCATTAAAACCGTGCCATGATTGTGAATCCAAATTAAACCTTCTGCTGCAACAAGTGACCAAAACTAAAAAAATAAAAAAATACAGCAAGGCCCTCCCCACCCACTGCTAAAGCCGTAACCAGAACGTCCCCGGCGCCACGACGCAAGCTTTAGGAACACAGTCACAGATGGATGCAGTGCACCAAGGCTAACGCCTGAAAATGTTGCTAAGTGACAGTGCGCGACGAATTACCAACAGAAAAAAATAGTAACAGATTCATAAACTAACTTTCAAAGAACTCGGGGTGTCTAGTTGTAATTTACTGATCAGTACACAGAAACAGAGAAGATGGGAACTGGCTGCTAAATAAAAAAAAAAGGAGCTGTTAACCTGGCTGTCAAAGGTAACATGACGCTGAAGTGCTAAAAGAAAAAAAAAAAAGATAAAAATAATAATCATAGATGAACACGATTAAAAACAAAACAAAAACAGCCGCAGCCAGGAGCTCCTTGAAGGCCACCCAGCGTTGACAGCTCTCGTTACTGGTAGTGCTAACGGAGGCCCGACGGCGCCGACGTCATCAGACTTGGGTTCAGTTGTCGTCCTCCTCCTCCTCCTCGTCGTCATCGTCGTCTTCGTCTTCATCGTCGTCCTCGCTGATCAGGTATCCACGCGCTCCGCTGGGATGGGGCGGCGAGGGTGGAGGGGAGGTCTTGGAGAAGAAAGGGAGGCGGAAGGTGGGGGAGGGAGAGCGCTCGTCTCGGCTGGGGCTGCTGTTGGGGCTCTGCCTCGGGCTGATGGCCTGCAGCATGCGGCCCTTCCCCTCCTTCAGCATGTGCTTCTGTAGGGCACAGAGGAGTTCAGTGTACAGTCAGCAGGGCAGGGCCGGCCCAAGCGTTTTTGGGGCCCTAAGGAGATTTTCATTTGAGGCCCCCCCCATACCAATATGTCAACACCAGATGCTTCATCATTCCTAAGCTAGTCTATGTTATCGTTAGCATCGATAACGATAACATAGTTATCGTTATCGATAACTATGTTACTAATTATACATCATATATTATGATGTATAATTAGCATACATCATACTAACGTTGTTATGGCTAATGAGTTTTAACCTTAAAAGGAGTAGCGTACTAAATGAAATAATAAATAAAAATAAGGATTTTAAAATGCAGAGTGGTATTTAAGTGTGCTATATTATTTTAACTATTGGTAAGCACTAAATGAACAGAAAACAATATCTTATATTTCTCCAACAGCTGGAAGATATCAGCCTATTATTTGTTTAACAACTCTAAAAATAATATAGAAATGCGCAATAGAATTTAGTTTGTATTTTTTAAAAGAAGTATATTTCATTATGCCAGCTTGGTGCTCTAAGCAGCTGCTTAACTCAAAAATGCCTTGGGCCGGCTCTGCACCGGAGTTTTATTCCTCACTGGCAGTCATAAAGTAAACTTTGTTACCGACGCCTCTTACAATTTATTCATCTCCTCTCATTCTTTGTCTTATTATTAGTATTATTATCCTTTGCGTTGTCCCTCTTGATTCCTACAGTTGTCTAGTGGTTTTATCTCTGTCCGCATGTTTTTAACCTCTGCAAATCACTTTGCAGCATGAAAAGTGCTCTATGAATAAAGTCTGACTGACTGACTGAACATGGAGCTCCGAAAAAAAAAAAAAGTATAAAGCACTGCAAAATATTTGTTGAATTCCAACGTACGTCACCGTAGCCTGATGGAGGTGACCTATAATGAAATCAGAGGAAAACTAAAAATATTTTCCCAATGGCGTCTTGCAGAGTACATTAGTTTTCCCCATTTCATTGTAGGGAAACCTCCAGACAGGTTTCTATTGTCACAGAAACTCCCTGGCTGTTTGTTATCATCCATCGACACAACGCTCTGCTGGCCGCCACTCCCTGCTTCCTGCTGCGTCATGAAGCTCAGCAGCAGCAAGTTCTCACACGAAATTCTATCTGCTTGCCTGCATAAATATTCAGATAGAAATGCATTCCTCATCTTGGGAAAAGCAGAGCAGAACTAACAACGCAGAACTAAATTCAAAAAGAAAGGAAAAAGAAAACACTTTGCATTTTGGGATATGGTAGAGCCTGGGTTAATTTTAATATTATGTTCATAAGGAACTAAGAAAAAAAAAGCAAATAATACTTTTTGCAAACAGTTACGGTGCGCATAAGTGTTTTTTTCAGCAATTTGTATGAGCTTGTTTTAAATCAGTGATTCCTTAATATTGATGAGAAAGCACTTGACTGGTTGGAAGTTTATTTTACTTATAAGATATCTTTCTCATGTTATGAGTGAAATAAACAGTCAATGCAACAAACACAAAATTATTGACTTAAAACAAGCTCTTACATCTTGCTGAAAAGTTACTGTTAAGTTAGTTTTGTCTCATTTCGAGTGTGGTGAGATATTTTCACTAGAAACTATAGCAAAAATATTTGGTAAGACAGTTTTTTTCCATAACACGGCTGTAAAAAGCTGAATTATCTCCACAGATAATTGTCTGTCATCTGGATGTCATCCAGTTCTGTAATGAAACTTTTTTTTTTTTTTTGATTTAGGTATTTTGGAACAGGAAAAGTAGAGTAAACATTGTACAACAGTGCCTGGGGTGGAACGCTCTTGTTCTATAGCAATCAGGTTTGAGACCTATTATAGAAATAGAAGAATGTAGATTTTTCTGTCTGCTAAACCACGTCGTATGATTGTCACATGCTGTGTCACAGTCCTGGTCATTTCCACTTATTCCATTTCAGTCCTCATCAGAAATGACGGCCTAGCTTAGATTGGAAATTTGTTCCTCAGTTCTGACCTTTATAAAAATTTGTACCTGAAATTGTTTTTGGAAAAGATTAGCTGAGATTTTGGAGACCAGACATCAACCAAATCCCCATTAATTGTTGTAGCGACAGGGCATCGTAAAATACACTTTTGAAGCATGAGTATTCAGATCGCACCAACGCATTCCCACACCGTTAGCATGACGATTTTTTAACAAACCTTGCTGACTACACAATGATTTAGAACCGCAAACGAGCAGCGTGCTCACCAGAGCTCCCTCAGGGCCGAACATCTGCAAGAAGTTGCCAATGAACTCCCTGGACTTCTCCTCCCATTTCTGGATGAGGTCGATGCTCTTCTCCTCCACCTTCTGGACGAACTCTTTGCTCTTCTCCTCCACGTCACGCACCTTCCTCTTAACCTTATCGACGCGCTCCTGCAGGTGGTACTTCTTCTCCTGGTGTGAGAACAGCAATTATTTGGTTATTTATAGAGATTTTTTTTTTCTCTTGACCTTCTTGGAAACGGTGAGACGGCAGAGGATGAAGCCACAAAGGCGGCCATGTCTGTGACGAAACAGAAAAATCATACGTTGATGAAGCTGACGTTGAGTTCTTTGGCTGTGTAACCTCGCTGCAGGTTGCGTCTGACGTACACATCGTAGTCGCGGACGATGCGAGTGATGATGTCAGAGGTGGAGATGCCCTCTGTCCGCTGGGTGGGAGCAAACATGCCTGTAGAAATGAACCAAGAGAAGAATGTTCCCACATTGTTTAGGGCGAAGTTCAGTGTTACTCTTCCTCAGCATATAAGGTTTGTGGGACAGGGAGTTCAATTTTGGTTTGACTGGTTCTTACTGAAAAAGTTCGAGAGACTAGCATAAAAACTTTTGCAGCACATTGTAACCAAAATTTAACATTTGTCACTTCAACAATCAGAGGTGCTCAGAACACTGTGTGCATTCCAGGGGATTTAAAGCATTTAACCCAGAGGAAGCGCATACGTAAAGCCTAGCATCCATTGTGTCAAACAAAAGAAAACACTTAAATCTTTGCGGGGTACGTCATCCATTTCTTTTGCCTTTACGACTCACCTGCTTCTTTAATGTGCTTGTACACGTCATCACTCCCTGCTGATGAGTATGGGATGTCATCGTGGGCCACGAAATCAATCTGAACAGGTCATTACAACACACATCTTTCATCAGAGCAGATTCAGATCGATAGTTTGCTCAAGAACAAGAATCCAGACAGTCGTTTAACTCAGATGTGTCTTTGTGTTAAAAACTCACGCGATGTTTTGCAAGGAATTCTGGCGTCAACGTCCAGGGAGCGTTTCGCACCACTTCGTCCACGTAGCGACAGTGTCTGATGGCGTCGTAACGCTCATCCTCGTTCATCACAGTGAAGCCCTTGTATTTGTGGGTGAGCTCATCACTGCAGACTGTCAACCCAAGGGAATGTTGACATTAATCACTGGGTTAACCCCTTTAGGAGTAGTGGAGCAAAAACTCCCCACACAACCAAGCAGGTGCATTTAAATACCTGTTGATGCCTCATCTACACATATCAAAGATCATACTGGAAGCACTTTACTGCCACCTATTGACTACAGTTATGATCAATTATACTTATTTTTTTTATTTGTATGCTAAGTATCTAAGTTAATGTTTTGTTTACAAAATGCCAAAATTGTAAATGCCTGTTTTTCTCAAACATTCAACTAAGATTAAATCTGGTGCAAATGCCAAATTATATCAGCAGGTGACATAATGTTGATTTATCCTGAACAGTTTCACTACCTAAATATTTGTACTCTATTGAAATGACATAGTGAAATACATTTTTATCATTAAATTGTTCTCAGTAATATTTATATAGGACTTCATATTGTTGATTTGCCAACTCTCCTTAGCTGCGCAGTTTCAGCTTTTGTGATGATAGGAATGTGGGTTGCGTAGCTCTGGATATGTAAAGCTGAACCTAAACAATCTTCTTTATTTGCTTTGCAAATACGCTTGACAGAAAACATACATCTAATGTAAGCCCAGAACTCTCTCAGAAGCATGAATAAAGAACTGCCGTGGAGGTTAGCGTTTTACATGCAAGGAAAAGAAAAGCTGCGTTTAAGGATGTTTGAAACCAAAATCCTCATAAGGGAAAAGTAAATAATCAAGCAGGAAGTTATATTACACAACTAAAGAGAAATACTGTATATATGGTGTTTTAGGCTTTATAAAGAAATTGCAGATACATGAATTGGAATATATTTCATTATTTCAGTCGAGGAAGGCACTATATCCAAAAGGTAAAGATTTGGATTTGTGATCATGATTCTGCAATCAATTAAATAAACTGGTGCTTCTGAAGCTTTTTTATCCAATTTTATTTTACTGTGAATCTAAAAACACATGAGCATCGGACAGATGTGACTTTTTTTTTTCTTATCAATTCAGCAATTTTATAAAGATTGTGTTCCCCTTCCCTTACTAAGTTATTACTGTATTATTTACTCAGATATTGCAAACTTGTGCTCCAAAATGTACAAACGAATCAGTCCTCAGATGCTTCTGGATGTTAGTCTAAGAGTAGATAAAAATTTGTTTCCAAAGAATATTGTTTTAATTGTTAATCCACTTGAAACATGGATCATACTGCAGCTATATTTATTTTTTTCATATTTTTCAAATTTTGTAAGCACACTCAGAAGAAGGCATTTATATGTTAAAAGCACAGCTTACTGTCATTTAAGTTTCATTTAGACTTTAAATGATCATTTAGTGCACAAAAAATCTGTATATGTGCAACGTTTTGTCCTTTCCTTGCCATGTCATGATTAAGTTTACCCAAAATCCAGACTTTTACACTCAACTCACCTCCGACAATGAGATGTGAATTTGGGAAGAGGCGCTTTGCCTGCATCAGAGCTCTGGCATGACCCGAGTGGAAAACATCAAAGATGCCATCTGCATAGACTCGGACGGGTCTGTTGACTGGAGAGAGATAAATAAGACAGAGAGGAATTAATAAATGAGCCATTGGAGGTGAAAGCAATAAGGACTGAGAGGAAACCTGCAGATACCCAACACAAGTTTACAAAAACCAGAGATGGAACGGTACGAATGAACACAAAAAGCAGGGAGTTGATCTCAAACTCACGTGGTGTCCCCCTTTTTGCCTCTTCCATGGTGACTCTCTGGTAAGGTTTTTTGTCAGCTGGCTCGAGCTCATCAGCAAAAGGCGCAGGGTTTTTCAGTCCCTAAACCATCCAAATGTGTGGAAAAAAAATATTTGTAATACAATCATTGTCCTTTAGTTTAACCCAAAAGTGATTCACTAGCATCACCCCAAGAACATCAAGCAGGAAAAATGTTGCTTTTGCTCTAGTTTTGTAGTGTTTTTCCCTTTTACAAAACATAAAGATGTGGTAATAAATGTGTGTGAACTGAGCACTTCTTAACAGAGATCAGCAGCATTTTGAAACTCTGCTGCCTAATGCTATTTGCAACGCTGGAATATAAAGAAATCAGCAGACGTTGGGCGAACAGAAAACACAAGTAAGACACATTTCAAAAAATAAAAGCTGAAGGACAGAGCTGACTCACCACGGTGCATCTGGGGATTTTCCCAAATCGTTCCCCCTCCTCTGTCTCCCCGTTGGAGCCGTCTCTTTTTCTTTTCCTGGACATCACAATCTCGTTGGAGCTCTGGGCCGCCATCTGGGGTCACAGGCAAAGACATATACGACTAAAACACACCACAGTTCACACACTCGGGCGTACTGAATCCTTTAAAACACACCGCACAGATGCATGCCCTCAACTTTATACTGCGTCAGGGGGCAATGCTGTGGACACGGTTGCATAATTTTAGGAGACTGGACTGACTGCAAATCTGGACAGCTGTGACGTTATGGAGGTTGTCATGTGCTTGGTGAACTTTGACCCAGTAGAGAGAACGCAACATGACTCGTCCTCTTTAGCCTTCTATTTGACTAAATACAAAATTAAACAAAACGAGAAAAATCTCGTAGTGATATTTAGAAAATAAATAAAAACAGAGCGATCTATTTGTAGTTTTTATGTTAGAGGCAAGGGATGATTTGATTTTTTTCTGCAAAGTCTGAGAAGTGATGGTCATTACTAGACAAAGCACTTATGCATTAGATATTTTTTATTTTCTGATGACATTTTTATGCATACTAAAACAAAAACAATAAATAACGTCCAGTTTACACTGCACTTAAAATAAAACTGATTTGGCTCAGTGATGTTGAATTTAAGGCAACAGATTGTTAAATGTTCTTCTGGACATTTTATTGACGTGGGTTTGCTTTAGAAAAACACTGATAGTATTTTATTAATCAAAAAGACAGTTCCAGCATCTGTAGTTTACCGCCCAGTTTAGCTTTTGACACTTAAAACAAACCAGTAACACACACAGGAAGTCTTGCTTTGCTGTGAAGATTTCCTCACACCTTCTACCATCCTGTTTTGGTGATAAAATAAAACATGCCAGTTTCAAAAAAGAAACGGGCCTCTGTCATAACGCTATAACTATACATTTACGGAAACAGGAAGTCGGAAATCTTGAATGAAAAGTTTCCATGAATTACGATCATTTGAAAAAAAAGTAAAGCATCGGTTAAATAAAATTAATCACCTAC
Source organism: Xiphophorus maculatus (assembly GCF_002775205.1). Lineage (NCBI taxonomy): Eukaryota > Metazoa > Chordata > Actinopteri > Cyprinodontiformes > Poeciliidae > Xiphophorus > Xiphophorus maculatus. The sequence continues at coordinate 10,888,977 of NC_036448.1, forward strand.
ATTTCGTTTGTAGGAGTTGCTAGAGGTACTAATTACTGCAGTGCTTATAAGAGTTTATTAATAAAACTATAAGTTATTTTCCCCTCTCACTCAATGAATGCGCTCAAATTACAGCCTGGATTTGTTTCCATCTTCAGAACGTAAAACTTGTCTTTCAATTAAAAGATGAATGTCAGCAACTCTGTCAGCCTGTATGCAAAACGTCCAGAAGCCACATAGGATTTGTGACATCTGGAGCCGAATTCGGGCTTCCTGCTTGAGAAATTATAGTTTTCCTCTCATTGTAAAAGTTTTGTGCTTCTCTACTGTACAAAAGCAAAAATAAAAATACAATTGTTGCTGGTTCTTTGATTTTACAATGCCATAAACCACTTTTAGATGGAATATATAAAACTCAAGAGGGTTTTGCAGGCCTGGGCATTTTTTATTTTAAGTAGGTGAGGGCAGAAATGCCTGTTGGGATCATGGAGGTTGCTGACCTCTGGACCAGAGTTTTAAATCTGTCTGTGATCTCCACTCACACACTCCTCCAATTTATATGTCAGAATACAGCAAAAGGAAGTAACTCAGTGCATGCATATAATTGCAAGGTTTCCTGTGTTAAGGGTTGCGACGCTGCCCCATTCCTCACATTCCATCACGCTACTAAAACTGAAGCCACAAGTCGATTGAAGGGAGTGGTCACTATTCATACTTTCTTTATCTTGCTTTTACATAATAACCATACTTCCTTATTTACACCTATCACCTTTTTTTTGCTGGACGTTGCTGGATGTTATGCTGAAATCCACAAGTTATGAGAGTGTGAGTAAGTGCAATCGGTAAATAATGTAACAGTACACGTACCAGGTGGTGATGGTGACCCTATCCCACACTGGGGCAACTTGTGCAAGCGTTCCCCTCTCTACTCCCTTTTCTTTTAGCTGCAGCAGGAAGCCCTGCAGGGCTCCCACAGTGACAGGAGATTTACATGAACAGCAGATGTCATTCTCATTGAAACCGACTACTATAATAAGAAAGGAACAAGAGATGGTGCCAAAGTATTATCTGACCACAAAAAGAAGCGAACAAGGGCAAGGGGCTGTTAACCTCATGTAATAGGCTTTATTGAGTCAAACTGAGATGGTTGTTGATTAACAATAAGCTTACTAATATCCTTGAAAATGGAAAAACACGGTAGGACTCAAAAAAATGTTTCAGGTCAGCTTTTATCCCCCTGGAAATCACACAGACAATAAACGTCTTTGCCTCTTTAATGCAGAAATATTTCTAGTAAGCTGTTCTGTCTTGCTGATCGCCACCTTTCCAGTCTGAGGGCTTCAGCTGCATTTCCCAACATTTTTCTCGATAGGAGTGAAATATCACTGACACATTTTTGCGGTTTTAAAAATTAATATATGATTGCAAAAAGGTGAACTCTCCCCTCGGTCTGAAAGTGACGGAGTGGTTATTCTGGTGGCACTGATTGAGTAGCTCAGCCGTTAAAACCCCGACCTGTTGGTTGTTTACATTAAAGCTTCTTTTAATTTAAAACACCAAACACTCGACCTGCGATATTGGCTTAAGATTTAACAACTGTCTCAAGTTCTTTCCAACTTACCGTGCACTCCTTTGTCCCGGAACCCTGATTTAAAAGGGTGGGCGGATTCCAACACCTCGTCCTGCCAGTGGTCTTAGCTAACGCCGCTAGCCGCCGTCGAAAACTAGCTGTCAAGTTGTGTGGCTAAGTTAGTTAGCTTAAACCGTTAGCTAGGTGCCCATCTGACATCATTAGCATGAATAAAACTCCATGAGCGACCAAAGAACCGGTTCCAGCTGCGTCGGTGGCGACAACTAAGCTACCGCCAAGAAGATGGATAGTGTATTAGCAGTGACAGCTTGTACTACAACGCTGACAGGTCACCAAAACAAGAACTACAAACCTAAGACATCCTAACAGGAAATACCGAACAACACGTTTCCGGTTAACTGTTTTTGTTGTGCCGCCGTCTAGTGGACATAATGCTTCATGGCATGCAAATGCTAGGCCTTGCTAAAGCATTCATACTTCAAACTTCAATATATCTTACAGGAATCGTATGACAGACTACTCTAAAGTAGCAGATAGCAAAAGTAGAAGAAAAACAATATGTGGTTTTCAAAGCATATAATAAAAATACACGTTTTTTTGTGTGTTTGAGCAGATATTTTTGCACAATTTTAAAATGAGTCTTGTGAAATCTAGCTTTTAGCTCTAGCGGCTTATTCACCCATTTCCTACCAAGTAATAATTTTCTGACTCACTTAGTATTTCTGGATATGACTCTGTAGCTAGAAATAAGGGGAAATGTATTTGTTTTTTTTTTTTGAGTCTGGACAATTCAAAGGTCAAAGTTGGGTAAAAAGTAATCATGGATGAATGGATAATGGATACAATATTGACAAAACATTAAAACTTTTACTTAAAAAAATTTCACTAACAAATCTTTTTCGATATGGAAAAAAGATTCAGTATCAACTCCACATTATTCAATAGTTACTATAGTTATAGTTGCTTGAGCGGTTTAGTGTAGCAGAAACATTAATAAGGACTATTGCCAAGTCAAATAACTCAATAAAACACTCCCAAAAAGTTATTACAGTTGTTTATTGCTATGTTTTGCTTCATTTCACAATAAGTGCTATGTCCTACAAAGTTAAACTGTAATTTATTACATCTTATTTACCTGTGTACAAATTTAAGTCCTTCTCACCCAATGCAATGTTTTTTGTAGCTCCATAACTTTACAGGTAAACCACAGAACATACAGTCTTAAATTTTTACTTTTTAAATTTCCAACTCTTTCAAAAGGTCATTAAACAAACCCTCAAGACTATTGCATTCCAAAGGTGCAGCAGCATGATTTAGGTGTGTTGGAACAGAGATGCATATAAAAGTTGGGGATTAGAGAATCTAGCTCTAGATTGGCTGTACAACGTGGAACTTGAAGACAGTTCACCAGTCAGCCAAGACAATGTAATCAATGACATGTGGAGTGACTGAAACTGTTCATCTTGTAGGAATATCAGAGCCTTCTCTCCACAGTAGTAAGTTCTCTGAGATAACAGTAGGAGGCAGTAATAGAAATATCTGTATGTTCTGTATTCCTGACTGATTGCTGTGTAAGATAATCAGAATAGGCTCCGTAGGAACAGAGTTAGCATCTGTAGTCCTGTTCGAAGCCAGCACAGAACGTTGGAATGAGTTGTGCTAACTTTAAAAAGACGCATGTCCTGCAGAGAGCTTTAGGTGTAATTTAAAGTTCACAAGGGTGGATGTTATGATGTTTGATACCTTCAGTGTTGTGCAACAAAAGGTGCTGTACAGGAAGTAAAACAGGGATCCTATGCTTTCTATTTAAAAAGATCAGTCTTTAAAAGGCAACGTCAATTTCACTGTAACACTTTAAGCTTTTTGTGAACCAGCAACACTTTAAAAATTGATTGTATTGCCTGTTGAAGACACTTGTGCACCGTTTCACACAGCATTTATAAAGATTAAATGGGTTTTTGTGAAAATAGGATTAAATCTCCAGTATTAATATTGTGCTGCAGAGGGCACAACATATTTTCTCCAAAGTTAAGCAATATTGGCCGATTTATTGTGTGAGGCAGTTGAAATAAATTTATATGATTTAAAGAGAAGAGGTAGGTTCACCCTTCCATTTCTATCATGTCAACTGAGCAGTTATAGTATCATGTTAACCATTAGCCACCTGGCAGAAACCCTCAGACATGCTGTCTCTCTCTGGGTTTCTTTGATCACAGCCTCACCTGCTGCTCTGATAGATAGGATCTGCTCCACAGCTGAAGTGACAAACACAGATGTGATTTAAACATTAAAAAATAAAGCTATACGCTTTCATGTTTGTATGCCGTTTTTCTCTAGATCCAAACACCGACAGTTAAAGTTTTAGCAATCGTACATCCATCTTGTTGCCCCTTTTTATGTGTGTTGATAAAACACATCCCCACTGCATGATACTGCCACCATACTATGTTTGTTCTAATTATTTATCTCCACCCAATATGTTGCGTATCTTGGCCAGGAAGTAAAATTTTGGTCTTATCTTACCAGGACACTCCCTTTTATGTTTGTTTTGACTCCTACATGGATGTTTGAATTTTCATCGGTTTGCAGTTGTGCCATACCCATTCTCTATGTCGATATGCCCCTGACTGTTCAAGATCTCTGCAGAGGGAGAAATCACACATTTGAGTGTGTGCAGAATTTATCAATTATTAACAGGAATGACAACGTATATATATATATTGACTCAAACAATGGTCCCATCCTTTCTCAAATGGGGAATCGGGTTACAACCAAAAAGCAAATCACAAACAGTTGTGTTTTGGAAGATTCTACACAAAGAGTCATTTTCTATTGACTTTCTAACATCAAAGAGATTGGGCTGACCAACTAGTCAGTGAGTTTCCGCAACACTCCCATTTTTTGTGGGGTTGAACCACATGAACTGAGTAAATAAAACAGAACAATATTCTCCAATACGTCAAGATTAAACAGGACTAAGCATCACTTTGTGCCAGTCCATCGCCTACAATCCTAGTAAAATAAATTAAGGTTTGTTATTGTAATGGGGCAAATGTAAAAAAAAATAAAATAAAATAAAACAACTACATAATGGTCTAAACATTGGACCATTTGATAGGGTTCATATCATTCATCTTTTATTTTAAATACTTTGGTTAAAACAAGCTGTTCGGGATTCATAAACAAATGCACCAACCTGTGTTACATTGTCTTATTCTTTGTGCAAGCCCATTATTTCCTGCATATTTCTAGGCAACTTAAACTATAGTTGACTCAGCTTCTCCCCCCTTTTAAGCACAGTTAAAAAGCCGTATCCAGCTGTGTACTAGCAGGGAGAAAATTGTTACCTGTCAGGGAACTTTCTGATGGCGGGACACAATCAACTCATTTAAGCAGGCATAAAATATATGTTTCTTTCCAACATAATTGTTTAACTTTCTTATTTTGATTGACTATGACATGAACACTTGCGTGACTCTTTTCGTCAGTTGTACGCTTCAAGTAGGTCTGGCAAAGAAGCTGAACTACCTTTGCCGTATATGGCTCTTCTGCTGCAACAGCACTCTTGTTGCTTTATGAGAACTCCTATTTTGTTTGAAGTTGGTAATATACCGGTGTTTTATGTGCACTGGTCTAACGAATACCCCGCCCCCCAACCCATTTGAAGAAAAAATGCAGAATGGGTGGAGTTCGGCCCACTGGCTTTGGCAAGCCATCCAATCAGAAGGCCCGAGTTTCCTTGGCGATGCTCATGTCCAGTGATGTACAGCTGAGGATGAGATCAGACCCATGAAGATGGAGCAAAAGGTAAGCACACTACATTTATTGTGAAATCATGCTTTAAAAAAATGAAAAATAAAAAGAGAGCGAGAGGAAGATATATTTGTAACTTTTTGGGGCAAACTTTGATGAACTACAACACTGATACAAAACAAATTGTGAAATTATGTGAATTTATTGGTCTGCTAATGTAATTCCAGATGTCAGTGATGGTTTCCGTGGCTTCGTTGTTGACTAAACTCTGCTGCCTGCTGGTAATGCCAGGTTTGTCAGTAAGATTATTAGTATAATTCATGTACTGTTCTGCAAAAATAAACTGCTGTTAAATGCATGTAAAAGATTTTAAGCATGAAAGAAAAACAAATAAGACACAAAAATCTTCGTCCTTATTCAGGTTCAGCGTGATTTTAATGCCCTTGTTTTCTGCTTATCTTGCAGTCTTGATCATGTAGTCACAGTGTTTACTGAATTTTTAATTTCATTTTCTTTTATTTTTCGTGCTTAACTTAAAATCCCTGTCGTCCCTTTAGGTTTCATAGGAGCAACATCTCTGACGAAAGTAAAACAGCCTGATGGTATTTCATCTGCTATCATTTCAAACTGTGATAAGATTCATGTGTAAAAGTGAAAATCAAAGAAATACCTTAACATAAGTAAATTTCCCAAGTCCACCAAAAGATTTTATCTGTAATTTAAAAAAAAATCTTTAATCTGAAATCTAAACCAATCTTCATCTTGACTTCTACAATCCCCTTTTACATTGCCCTCCGAAGGAAATCCTGTCAGGATTGGTTCTGCTAAAGCGAACGATTTCTTGGCGAACTTTCGACCCAAGAGGAACGTCGATCCTAAATGGTACCGAAGTGACCCCGACTTTCAGTCCTACTACAGGTTCTACAACAGCATCGGACACATTGAAGGAGTAAGTTGACGACAAGCAGCGCCCTGACTGAAATAAGCTTGAACGATCACTGTATTTTATGGGTTTTAACTGCATCAATGTTATATTTTTCCTCGAATGTCCCTCTTGGTTTCTCCATCAGCTTTATGAGATAGACCGGATCAGGATGTTGTATCAGCAGATGCGTCACCTGGAGCTGACCTATGGGCCCGACGCCGCCAGCTACCAAAACAAAATGGGTGCTACAACCAGCACCGCAGTACTATCTACAACAACTCACCCCCCCACCACACCAGCTCCCACACTAGACCCACTGGAGAAAGCTGAGACGATCTATCTGTGCAACCCCAAAGACCCTCTTTGCAAACCTCGGATTGTCTACCTGCCGACGGGAGCTGTCCCAATACTGTGTGACCCCAGACTCAACCCAGCATGCAGTGCTACAAAAGAAGAGGGGGTTAGAAATATTACTCCATCTCAGCCAACACCAGCCACTCCTACTCCTGGAAAGGCTGTTCCACCTGTCCCTCCTCCGGTCACCAAGAAAGGGATGGAATACGACTGTGACCCGTACTGGGATCCAGACTGCCTCATCGACCAGCCTCCCCATCCTGCACAGGAAGCATCATCACCTGTAGCACCAGACGAGGAAACAACAGATGAAGGGAATGTTCCTGTTGTTTTAAACGTAGCTAAAAAGAAAAGGCCTGGCCCTTATTTTGACCCTTATGATTTCAAAAGTGACCTGTATGACCCCTATCGTGATGCTCAGCCAGCTCCGGATCCACAATAAGAACAAACTGTCCACAAAAAGAAGACAAATCGATCTTTGACCAAAACAAGAGTACAGTTCAGTAATTCAGGTTAAGCTACAAATATTACATGATTTCTCAGATGAAAAACAATACAGTGCCTGTACAATGTGAGTGACTAATGCACAATAACCTCTGTTCACATGAAAACATAAATTAATAAAAGTACCTATCAGATAAATGCCTTAACATGGATTTTTATTTCTATGCAGTTGATAGAACCTCCCTTAATATTTATGTAGCAGTAAAATAAAACAATATCTTGATTCTTGCAACTTCTACTTTTTTTCTTTTTCTTCAAATGTGTAAGATACTTCTCTTGTTAAATTAGACAAAAACCTATGTGTAACAAGAAGCTACAACTTTAATATTTTTTGCAAGGTATGTCAGGACATCAGTCTCTCTAAGACGGTCTGTTGTGCATGAAACCATGTTAATCACGGAGAAGTTTTCCTAAAGTTGTTTAGGCAAATGATCACATCAATAGGGGCACTCCTTATCTAAATGAGCTTGAGCATTTTTGCAAAGGAGAAAGTCAATCTCGAGATACGAGAAGCTGAGGAATACTCCAGATTTCGTTTGCACACATTTTTAAAAACCATCACAACTTTCCACTGGTGCTTTACACAACTTCCCAATAAATAAATAAACGAAAAAAGTGGAAAGTAATGACAAAAAGTGAATAACTATTTTAGTAAGAATATCTTCACTCCACCACAAGAGGGCGGTAATTCTCTCCTGCTGTTTTGCGTTCAACCATTAAAGACGAGGATCGACGCAGCCTCTTCCAGCATCATCATCTCCACCCTCCATCATCTTTTCTTGGGAATAAGCGGCCACAAAACTGGATTCTTTCTTCACTTCGGCACCTAAAACCTCACTTCTGACACCAGGTATTGAATTACTTCCTCGTAGTTGTGGCATTTTATCCCGTTGGCCTGGAGACAGAAAACAGTAAAGCTGTCCGGCCGCTTTGTTGCCATTGTAGTTAGTATTGTGACAGTAGGCCCGCTAGCAGCCGGGGCTACCATCGAGATTAGCATGTTAGCACGGCTAGCTGTCCAGTTTGGAGGTGTAGCCGCTAGCTGGATTATAAACACATTAGCCCCGCTAACCAGAGCTTGCGGTAAAACGTGATTTATCAGCGAGTTATTGCAAAGAGATACAATAAAAATGCTCACAGCTGCTACTTTTCCTTATTTGTCTCCAGTTATTTTGAGCAGTGGGTGGAGTGAGTTTAGCATATTAAACATTTAATACCAGCAGGGTTAAGCTGTAATAATATAATTATTTGTGGATGTTATAATATTGTTTTAAGAGGCTTCCGATTTTTGATTATCATAGCATATTGTACTGACTACATTTCTAATAAAATAATACACCCCTGGTTGTTCTATCGTGTTAATAAGGCAGATAAAGAGGACATTGTTTCCAACTGCAGGCAGCTTTTTCCACATGTTACCAGTGTGACAGGCCCAGGGCTACGATGTACTTAAATAAAAATAGAGAAAAAACTGGAACAATGACATAAGACACTTGTATACTGAAAAAAAAAAATAAATTGCGATAATTAAATTAAAATGTCTCATACTATAAAGTGTTTTGTTTTGAACCTCTGCCATCATGTTTATTTTATGTTTGTTCTCTTTTGTGTATTTATATGTTTGTGCATCACAATATCTGTTAATGATTTTTTTTTTTACTAATATGTGATACATTCCTAAGAAGCAGTAATAAACAAACTTTGATCAATGACCAGTTAATTGGTGCAACATAATGTAATAGATGTATTATTTGCATGTGGTGTGGTTAGTGCTTCTTTGCTGATGGCCTTCCCTCGTTTACAGCATGTCTGACAAGAGCGAGCTGAAGGCTGAGCTGGAGAGGAAGAAGCAACGGATCGCCCAGATCCGCGAGGAAAAGAAGAGGAAAGAAGAGGAGAAAAAAAAGAAGGATGTGAGAGATGCCTATGTCGGGCTGCTCGTCGTTTTAGCCGTTACGTTGTGAGACGTTGCCATGCTGACGGTAAGCCCGGTTCTTGCTCTGCAGGGAGAATCCAAACGTAGCGCGGAGGGAGGGCCGGCTGGCGCCGAAGACTCGGATCTGGAGAGGAAGAGGAGAGAAGCCGAGGCTCTTCTCCAGAGCGTTGGCATCACCCCCGACGTCCCGCATGGTAAATGTACAGTGTCGTCTCGCTCCTTTATCCCAAACCGTCATTTAACAGCTCATCTTGTCCTGGTCATTCGCTTGATGACTTTTGCAGCGTTTTTATAAGATGTCTGTCTTAATGCTTTTTGTTTTGTTTTTATTGCCCAGCTTTATATCACTCTCATTTGCTCTCCACAACACATACACACATACACATGCACACACACACAAATATGTGCACATGTTATGTGTTTTGCGCATGACACCTTAAAACCTGCCTGCCATTTATTTTCATTCTCTCTTCTCTCCCCTCTGTCTGTCCTCTTGTGTTTTGTCCTCCTTGCTGCATGAAAACTCATCCACTCACACCTCCACGCGCATCCTGCCCCTTGTCCCCCCTTCAAACAATCACTGTCTCACTCGCTGTTTTCCCTCACTCACTCACTCACTCACTCACTCACTCACTCACTCACTCACTCACTCACTCACTCACTCACTCACTCACTCACTCACTCACTCACTCACCCACCCACCCACCCACTCACCCATCCGTTGGTCACGTACTGCAAAACGCACACACGTTCACAGCTCAGCCCCTGAGGGTAGTAACAGAAGATACGTGTCTGTTTCACTACCTAGTCCCCGCCCCCATGTCTCCCTCCAACAAATCAGTGGGCAGCGATGCTGGAAGCCAAGATTCTGGGGATGGAAACGCAGGACCAAGGTGTGTGTGGGAGTCTGTTTGTTTGAGACATAAGAGATTGAATTTGCTGTTTTTATTTTATAATGTTTTTTACTAGTACCTGCATGGAATTTTATGTGCGTGTGTGTGCGTAAACTTTGTAATGATACATGAATAAATTCTGACCTTTCTCTATGTCTTCTCACCACCATGCTAATGTTTAATGCCATTTCATTTTTGTTTCCGGGTCTTTCTCGCTCTGTTTTTTGTTTTTTCCCCCGTCTTTCCCATCTTTAACATCTGATATGTTTTGGCCCTTCATCTCTGTTTGCGTTTTTCTTGTTTACTCTGTCCTGCATTTCTCTTTACTAACACCGTCTGGTGATTTGGCTGTATAAGGACTTTGCATTGGGATCCTGACCCCTCCACTCTGCAACTCCACTCCGACTCTGAGCTGATGGGGTACTGCTCCTCCTCTTTCCTTTAGCTCGTCTTCCAACTATTTGTGCTTTCATCTTAGATTTGTCCAAACGTGTTAGCTTTTTGCATCGAATTTGTCTGTATACCATTATATATGTCCATTCGAGAAAAGATTTAAATTGTAATATATATATGTGTTTTTTACCTAATTAAAACTTTATTTTATCCCAATTGTCTAGACGTGGAACGGTAAGACTTGGGATGTCCAAACTCATCCAGGTGGATTTTGTCCCGAAGGAAATGGTGTCCTACTGCAAGGAGACGCAGACACCCACAGAGGCGTTGGCTCACACGGATCAGAAAGCGGGTAATTCACCGCTGATGTGGTGTCTCTATTCTTGTTCCCCTTTACTCAAGTTGATTTACAGCGATTCGCGTCTGTGTCTAGATGAAGAAGAGGATGAGGAGATAAGTGCTCCCCCGCTGACAGAGGATACCCAGGATGAGAAAAACGAGCAGAGTGAACAGCAGGAGGAAGGTGAGGACAGCGAGTTATGTAGACGTACAGAAAAAATTTGCCGCTCACCAGAATTGGACAATTTTCAGTTTGATCAGGTATGATCGGTTGACTGCCTGGTCAGAGCCTCAAAAATCCAACCTTTTCCGATCAGAGAACTCGCTATATTGCAGGATTTCTGCAGGGTGTAAACAAGTCATGAGATGAATCTCAATTTTATGCGCTAATTAGGTTGAGGTTTTTCATAGTAGTTCCGAAACCGTAGTTGGTAACATCTTGATATTCTCCATTCATTGCTTCTTTTTCATTACTTTTTTGTAGAATCCAGGTGTCATTTTATGTAGCAAAACAGAAATTGGTGTTCTGTTTATTAAATTACAAAACATTCACGTTACCTGTTACTAATAATTCACAAGGAGAGTTTTTCCCATTCGTGTAGCTCTTAAATTTTAACCAGGAGGGTCTCAAAAGCTACGTCAAAGGAAGCTATTTGACGTAGCTGCTCCTGATTCAGGCTGCTAGAGATTAAAAGAGAGTGAGACTTCTGCAGAAAACAAAAACACTGAAGGGATTTCAGATTTTTTCTTTTTCTTTTCTGATTTTAACTTTGTGTCTAATTTATATTATTATTAATTCCTACACGTTTTTAGTTTTCGTCTCATACTGTATGTTTCAGTCTTGACTAATCTGTGACAGCACAATGCGTTGCCTATATATATATAAATAAAGCTTTTTCTTTATTTCCTTCCTGTAACGTTTATTTATCCGTGCGCAGACACTCCCAAGGAGCTGACAGAGGAAGAGAAGCTGCAGGTCCTTCATTCTGACGAGTTCTTGTCGTTTTTCGAGCGCGGCAGCAGAATCGTGGAGCGCGCTCTGGCCGAGCAGGTGGACGTCTGCTTCGACTACAGCGGGAGGGATCTGGAGGATAAGGAAGGGTGAGGCATGCGGGCAAAGCGTCGTCACAGATATCGAACGGTAATTTTGTTGGAATTGTTAACATCTTATTTTTCCTGCCTGTCCTTTTCAGCGACTTGCAGGCAGGAGCGAAACTGGTTCAGAACAGACAGTTTGCAGATGAGCGCTGGACCAAGAACCGAGTGGTGACCTGCCTCGACTGGTCTCCTCAGGTGGGAAGAATTCAGACAAATCACCTGCGACAAGATTATAAGTGCTCATACTGTTAAAGAGACTTTCCATTGGTGTATTTTTACCAACACATATACAGTAGATTAGGGCTGGGCGATATGGACTTAAGGTTTTATCGTGATATTTTGTGGTACCATTGTGATAACAATAAAAGTGACGATAAGAGCTATTTATTACCTCTTTTTTTAGGTAACTGTGTGGTTGTGGCTGCACGGCACAGCAATCAGAGCCCCATAAACACAAATACTGCTCTTGAAAAACAAACCGAGTTGTAACACGCTTCTTTAGGACACCAGTCACATGAAGGAGTGTGATTTGTGTCACCAGACTGTACACATTTATTGATATTTTTTAATTTATCGATAATTATTGACACTCTCATTGAAAAGACATCAAAGAAAATCCGCCTTGTTAATTGGACTTCGTCATGACGACGATAAATTTAAATATTTATCACGATAAGTGATTAACAATATGATGAATGCCTAGCCCTAACACTGGCCAAACAAATTGTGTAATGAACGATAAAATTCAATAGCAGATTAACAAGTTCAGTTTTTAATTAAAGAAACAACTAACTTTATTTTGTGTGTATCTGGATTTATAGGCACAGCTACATGCAGATAAAAGATTAGCCGTCTTATGACTTGTGGATATTAAGAGTTTGTTTTTGGGAGGGTAGATTTAATCCCAGTCAAAACTTGACCACGACCATGTCATTTTGTAGCTGACAAACTACATATAAGAGTTTAATTTATTTTGCAGAAAACACGGACCGGTAGTTTGAAATGTACCTTGACGCCTGAAGGAAACTGTTTCACGTCAGAACAGACAGAATGCTCAGTCGGCTTTGGAAGAGAAGTTGTTTGGTCTCGCTTTAACGTCTTCCGTCTGCTCTGATTGTCTCAGTACCCAGAGTTGCTGGTTGCCTCGTATAACAACAACGAGGACGCTCCACATGAGCCGGATGGCGTGGCTCTAGTCTGGAACATGAAGTACAAGAAGGCCACGCCTGAGTACATCTTCCACTGCCAGGTAGCCACCGAAGTTCTCCTCATGGTCTCCAAAGAGGTCTTACAGTCTGAATAGAAGAATGTGTTTAGAGATTCTTTTGTGTTGCTTTTCTTAAAGTCTGAGGTGATGTCGGCTGGCTTCGCAAAGTTTCACCCTAACCTAGTGGTGGGCGGGACTTATTCCGGACAGATAGTCCTGTGGGACAACAGGAGCAACAAACGCACGCCTGTTCAAAGAACTCCCCTGTCCGCGTCGGCGCACACGGTAACGGGCTGCAGCGCATCTCTCTCTGCCTCTTCAAATCTGAGCCACTTTTGTTTAAAGTTTTGTTTACTTCGTTCAGCACCCGGTCTACTGCGTGAACGTCGTCGGAACCCAGAACGCTCACAACCTGATCAGCATTTCCACTGACGGCAAGATGTGCTCCTGGAGTCTGGACATGCTCTCCCAGCCGCAGGTTTGCTGCGCTCGCATTCTCTACTGCAGAGATGCTGTTGGGAGGATCTGAGGGGTCTAAAGCTGCCCGTGTCTGGCCCGCAGGACAGCCTGGAGCTGGTGTTCAAACAGAGCAAGGCGGTGGCCGTGACATCCATGGCGTTTCCTCTGGGGGATGTAAATAACTTTGTGGTGGGCAGCGAGGATGGCTCAGTCTACACCGCCTGTCGTCACGGCAGGTGAGGCTGTCAGAAAAGTAGTTTCTTTATGAGCGACAGACGTTTCAGTAAGGCTTGTGAAGTCGTTTTCCTTTCTTGCGTGTGCTGCAGTAAGGCGGGCATTACAGAGGTGTTTGAAGGCCACCATGGTCCTGTGACTGGACTGAGCTGCCACAGTGCTGCAGGACCTGTTGATTTCTCTCACCTCTTCATCTCCTCCTCTTTTGACTGGACCGTCAAACTGTGGAGCACGAAGGTCAGACATCCACTGGTCACAGACGCACCGACTTGTAGGTTTTTGTTTTTGTACACAACTCCTTCGCTAAATTTCTCGTGATTGTTCTGCTGCAGAGCACCCGTCCTTTGTACTCATTCGAGGACAGCTCCGACTATGTTTATGACTCGATGTGGTCTCCAGCGCATCCCGCTCTGTTCGCCTGTGTGGACCTGTCCGGACGGCTGGATCTGTGGAACCTCAACAACGACACCGAAGTACGCACACAGTGGTCATCCATTTTTGGGCTGTGAAACTAACTCTTTGCCTTTTTGACCCGGTGAATGCATCACAGACACTCATGCCTGGAATGTAGTGGAATCCGCCTGCAGCGCAGTTTATGCTCCTTCTTAGTGAACGGTTGTGTGTGTTTTAGGTTCCAACTGCCAGTGTGTGTGTGGAAGGATCTTCAGCCCTGAACCGTGTGAGATGGTCTCACTCTGGAAAGGAGATCGCCACCGGAGACTCAGACGGACAGGTGCAGGTGTACGACGTAGGGGAGGTGAGTTTGAGTTTTCAGCCTCTTGCTGTAAAATCTTCAGGAGTAGTGCTGGGAAACCAAGTTTGCCTTCAGCTTTTGATTTGAAGTGACGCTGAACAATCTGGCATCGAGGTTTAAGGATTTTCCACAGTATAAATTTGACCCTTTGTGCTTCCTGGGTTGTTCTGGAACATCCTCAGCAATTTCTTTTCAGCTGAATTTGTTACGTTTCAGGAAACCAACCAACTGAAAGGAGCACTACCATTACACACACTCTTTCTGGCCAGACTTATGCCAGAAAGAGTGTGTGTTGCCTCTACAATTTGCTAAGGGACATTTAACCTTTAAAAATTCATTAAAGTTCTTTGTTGCATCATCGTTCTACCTGGGAAGAACTGTATCTAAAAGCCCCAAACTATTATGGAAAATCTTTCAGCTTTCACTCTAGAAATCAGTTTTTATTGAGAACTTAACCCAACGTTCTGTTTTCGATAAGTTCTTTTCTGTCTTCCAACAGCAAATCTGCGTTCCCAAAGCCGACGAGTGGACGCGTTTCGTCAGGACTCTGGCTGAGATCAATGAAAACAGAGACGAAGCTGAGGAACTGGCTAACGTCTGATCCTGTAACCACTCCCTGCTAACCGTTAATAGATTCCTCTCCAGTATGTTACACATCTATAGCACATTATAAGACACAGCCAGGGGGAGTCCCACTGTCTTCTCTGATTTCCAGCTTTTCCTTCCACCAGAACTTGGGCCTGAGGAGATGCGCTGAGCTAGACAGATAGGAGAGTTTTAGATAGGTTTTAGACAAAAAAAGGGTTTAGAGTTCATGTGTAGAGGTTGTAGTTACAAGATGAATTTAGAAAGGATACACGAAGGTGATTTTCAGTCCGATCTGGACTTCTAGCTTTGATCACATCCTCAGGGCTCCAGAAACTGCTCTTCTCCGGAGGCCTCGACCATTATTTTTTTACATATGCAAAACCTTTCTACTTGCACCTTTTTATTACCTTTCGGGTGTTTTACATATTTTACTGACACGCTTATACTGAAGCTGGCACACTCTTGAAACAGATTTGGAAGTCTGAAAATGTTGTACATCTTCAGTAGGACAGTGAATGTGCTCACACACATACACACTCCAGGCCTGAAGAGTGTCATGATTACATTCTAATTGCTACTATATTTAATATTTATTATTGTGGCTGCACTTATTTAAATATTTTATTATTCTAAAAATGTTTCTTTGTACTTGAGGAGTACAGTCTTAAATTTGGCACTACAAGCTTTTAATATGTTCGTAGTTTGAATTTAATGACGCTACAATTATTTCTCTCTGTAACCATGATTAGTGATTAATCCTGTGCTCTTGTACTAAAAAGCAGGAACTGTTTGTTGATTATTCTCTTGACGAAAAATGTAAAATATGTTCTTTTAAATGATGATGTACCACAGAGGTTGGAAGCTAATTTTTTTTTCTAGAGATGCACCGAGACATTTTGTCTGATTTTCAATTTTATCCGCTGATTGGAAAGCCAATTATGTAGCCTGGTTCTGATTACTGAACACACTGAGTGTTTCCAGGTGCATTATTACAGCAACAGCCTTCAGTGTGGATGCCATTGCTAAGTGCAGACAGAGATTTAAAAATCTATCTAAAATGTTTTATACAGCACACAGTTATGTCTGCGAAACAGCAAGAGGGAGCCACACTTTTAGAAGATAACAGGAAGGCTGTATTACAGACAAGTAGCTTTCTTTTGTAGAACATAGTGGATTTGGAAATGTCCTTCTTTTGGAAAGACTGAGGCTGTTGTTTTAAATGTTGGCCACAAGTAAATATGCTACATGTAGTCCTTCCTAATTTGGTCTTCACTTTAAAATGAGAAAAACATTTTTTTACTGAGACTTTTCTCACACAGGGTGACTTCATGTCTGCTCCTCCTATAATTGATTGATTCTGTAAAGAGAGATTAAAATTGGTACCAACAGGCAAGGGCGTAAATCCCATCTCATTATTGGGGGGGGAGACCATAAACAGGGAAATTTTTTAAGAGCAATTTTGGGGGGGGGTCGGCAACGTTACAGTAAAATGTGGTTTCAATTTTTGTGTGTGTGTGTGTTCAAACTGCACCATCAAAAATGACTAGTAAGTAGCAATGAATAACAAAAGTGTTTTTCTCAGTAAACAACCTGTTGAGACCCATAGAAGTCAAACTAAGATTCAAATGTTCCTTAGATACGAGTTTGGTTCAGTGTCACAGATCTAATCTCTGCTACACCTAAACACTTAAGGCTCTAAATAAAAAGTTTTAATAAGTAACTCCACTTAATAAAATTCCTCATAAATATTGATTTATTGCAGTGGTTCTCAATACAAGTCATGTGTTATTTAAACGATAACGTAAGCTGCTTTAAACGTTTTTTATTATTTATTTTGGAGGGTAATGGGGGGTTCTTGTCCTGGATGGCTGAGAACCTAAAAATATGTGGAAATTGAATATCTGGGAAGTATCATAACTTAAACTTAAAGGTCAGCACCTAGAGTTTTCTAGAAAAATATTCAGATTTTATTTTGTGGTTTTGAAGGCTCCACGTTGAAGATGGCAAGAAAAAAAGCCATACTTTATTTTGTTTAACTGCCAGCTGCAACAGCCCCTCTGCTCTCGTCTCCCATACAGAGCTGTCGGCTAGTGCTAACGCTCAGCCGCTCCATCCTTTTCAAACTCTTCTTATTAAAGTAAGAGTTAGAGAGCTAAATATAATTGAAATACTCGCTACATTCGACAGAAAAAGGAGCCAAGTCTATGAAAGCAATGTGGCCAGTTTTGATTTTACAAGGCATAAGGTGGCAGTTTATCATGATTCAGCAAAAGTAATGAAATCACAAATTGGAGTCTGATTTTTATTGTCAATATGTTTCTTCCTATTGAGCAGTGAACGTAAATAAAATGTGTTACATGTCTTTTGCTTTAAGTATTTACTTACTGAAGGGTTTTTTTTTGTTTGTGCTGCAGAGCCACACCAACAGGTAATTCTAGACTTTGCCAAGATTAGGGGTGGGGGTCCGAATCCCCCCTGGGATTTACGCCTATGCCAACAGGGTAATAGCTTTACAAAAACAAAGAATTGGAAGTCAATCAAAAATCTGTTTGGTGCATCTTCTGCCCCTTCCTCCTCCGTACAAAACCTCAATCTTTATTTCCCTCACTCATTCCATGATGCAATAGAGCTAGAGTCTACGGAATTAACCATGTATTACACATACAGGATGAATTCTTTCCAAACACTTGCATTGTAATAATATTCCTGAAACAAGAACTGCTCTCCCTTTTTCATTGAAATAAAAAAACTCAGAATACAGATAAAGATAAAACATATGGATTATTTATTTATTTAAAATACAATGAATGAATTGAGATACATTTAATTTATTAATACCTAATTCTCCGCTCGTGATTCTTGTTTTAGCAAGAAAACAAAAGGAAAAGCTCTGTACATCAGTAAGAGTGATTCTCAGAGACCAGGACCAAAGGCCCCGCCGTTGCCATGGCATTACAGCTGCTGTGTAATGATACAAGCTGATCTTGTAACTTTTCCTCAGTACAGTTATACAATATATACAGTATGTAGCCACCTGTGTGAGGAGCGGCGGTGCGAAAAACCTCACACACTGCACACATCAAATCGGATATATCCTATGCCCACCGCCCAAAAAGAGAAGTCCTACTCATACCGAGTATCAGAAAAAAAAAAAAAAGAAAAAAAATCATCTACTCATGAGAGACAAAGGAGTGCCCAAGGTTCAGCTTTACACAAACGTTTTAAAAGAAGAACACAAAAAGATGGAGTTCCCAGGAGCACACAGCCACTGTAGATGCAACACAGTCAGCGCTCCTCTCCTGACGCCGGCCGACTGCCTGGTGGCCTCCAACCACGCCCGTATCCACGCCCGCAAGCTGACCGCTGACCACTGGAGCACACCGTCACCCTGGAGAGGGCAACAGGCTGGTGGTGTTTGATCCTATGGTAATGGTCCCTAACGTGTGGAGTCGTGTGTGTGTGCTTTTGTTTGTGTTTATCTACGTGTCTGGCTCCTGGTAGTGGAGAGGCGATATGAAGCTGCTGGCACTTATGGTGCCTTCGCTGGACCAGAGACAGCTGCCTCTGGGTGATGAATGGAGGTGACGCCAGACGACTTGAATTTGGGGAGGTGGAGGCCGAACTTGTTCTCCACTCCGGCAAAAGTGGCTGCGGCCAGGCGGTAGCCTCCGACGTGTTCCGCGTTGATGGGAGGAAGCTCTAAATTGGGAGACTTGGGTGACGGTTCACTTCCCGTTGGGCGACTGCAGAAAGCAGAGATGATGAGTTGTCACTTATGTATTCTAATCTATAAATGAGCGATGAAATCAAAATCGAACCAGAGTATCACTTTTCAGTTTGCCATGACTCCTATGAGTTTTGTGTCCAAATTCAATACTCCCTCAATACTTTATACTCTTTTATTCATACCTGAAAAATCCTTAAATTAAAAAATCCAGATTTTTCCAGGCTGGAATCCTAGTTTACAGTCCATCTCTCTCTTTTGTTTTCGACGGTGCCCATCAGTAATTAAATGAATTGAAGGTGTAATTGGTAACCCTTTCAAATATATTTTTAAAAGTAAAACATTTTTATTCAATTTAATCTAATCAGCTTTGCTTCTTTAGGAAAATCACACACACACACACAAAAATTAATTACAGAACAAAACCAAAAACTTACTGTCCACCAAAATCAACGTAGAACCACCGCTGCAAAAGTTCGTAAGTCACCAGAGTCACACCAAACTGAGGGGAGGACCGACACATTCGAGCTAGAGGAGGAAAAGATACATGGCATCTTAAGTGGGAAGGAAAGTACAAGTGTGTATGTGTTCAGGAGTACAGAGAGAAACACACCTCCTGCTCCCTTCCACAAAGCGCTGAACCCTTCCTCCCTCATAATCTTTCTGAAGCAATCAACAACCCCTGAGTAGGTGGTCTGTCCTGCTCGTGCTGCGACCTGCAGACGCGTCTTAATGACATCAGCAGGTGTAACGAGGGAGGCCGCAGGGATACCTGGGAAACAATGAAAAATATTTTTAAAAATATGGTTTTTATTTATCTTTTCTCATTTAGCACTCAAGAGCAAACAACTGTTATCAAGTTTGTTGATGAAAGGAGGATTTCTGATAACACTAGTTGGCTTTTTTTTTTTTTACTAAAATCTACTCAGTTTTGAAGTAATCCTATACTGTGTTTACACACAACTTCAACTTCTGAATAATACAGCTACACAGATTAGGCCAGAGAGACAGTCAGTGCAGAGTTAAAATAGAAAACATATTTTAGCAATATTCTTCCAGCTAAATAACCAGCTTTGCTTGACCTGATGAAAGAATTTGTTTTAACATAATCATGACACATTTTTTTCTCAAGCTAAATTTCCACAACACTTAGGTTACCGTAACAACTGTAATTCTATGTTACCTGCAATTGCTCCAGCACTAAGAAGCTGCAGAGGTCCTAGTCTGCCTTGTTCATCAGCAAATTGAGTCTTAAGGTGAGCGTATGCAGGGAAGTAGATGGCTGAGAAGGGAATGTCCCTTAGGAAGCAAGCTTTAGCACCCTAAAAAGACACAATGAATTCCACAGGAAAGAGGGGAGGTGAAAAAACAGCAAGTGTAAATGCCAGAAGGAGAAAATATGAAAAGATTTCTGCTGTCATACAGTGTAACAACCCTCTCTGCACTGACCTTATACAGGCCGAAGAAGCCAAGGTCACGGACCACGCTCAAAGCGCTGACTCGAGGCCCAGTGGTGATCTCACCTGCGACCTGCAAGCGAATCTTCACAATCTCCAGAGGGTTGGTGAAGATTACCTGTGAGCCTCCGGCCTGAATTAATGGAGAGACCAGGGATTATTATTCATTTTATTTAAAAGAAAATGACGAGCTGGGAAGCAGTTCTTTAAAATTAAACTTCACTGAGCTCAAAGGGGAATATTGAATTTAGATGAAAGCTTTACGTTGCCTTCTAAGGTGTGTAAAGCTTAAAGCAAAGTTATCAAAAACAAAGAAAAAAAATACATATTCCCTTGGATGTGGACTGAAATGTTGCTCTAGAAGCATTTTTTTTTTTGCATCTACTTATAGTGAAGGATTTTTAAAAAGGTATTCATGCAAGTTAACAACGCATCATAAAACTGCAACTTATTCATTAAGTGCACTCTAAGGAAAACAAAAAACTGTTTGGTACTTACACAACCACCAGCCAGAATCTCAGCAAATAAAGGAATTGCGTTGTCTTTGTCTGTGAATTTGTCTCTTACAAAGTCATTCACCTGTGAAAGACAAATACAAAACAGAAACATAAAACATAATACATAACTGAAGCAGAAGGAAAAGGATTCATGGTTTTCAAAATCTGAACTGGGATGTGCATTTCTATTCAGTAAACCTTGATCTTTTTGTTTTCACTTTCACAATAATGTGCTACTGTGTGCAAAACACAATAAGGTTTCTGGTTTTATCAGGACTAAATGTGAAAAAGTTAATCATTGAGCAATACCTTCACCTTCCAGCAAGAACAACAAAGCTAAACATAACTAAGCTGTACTGCTCACATGTTGCCGGTAGAAACAGGATGGAATAAATGTGACAGCGTCTCTCACAATCTTGATTAAAGGTTCTAAATCTGGTGTATCTTATCTTTAGAATAATATAAATATCAGTCTGAATGTAAACGTGACGGGAAAAAAATAGCAGACACTCACAGTGAGTTTGATAGCCTTCTCAGGCGCCACACCAATGAGCTGAGGAACCAGACCTGTGGAGTGACAGATGATGCTTAGGCCATTACCAAAAGCAGAAAAAATAGCAGTGTAGGTGAAATTAAAAGGACATAAAATAAATCAGTAGGTGAGAACATTGAAAGACAAGAACAAGAAGTTGCATGGTGACATTATCTGAAGTAAGATAAGGTAATATAAATAAATGCTGACTTACTACTTTAAAGAATCTGTCATAAAAACACAAGCATTAAAGTTCATATGAATAAGAAAAGGTTTGTAATGTGAACAAGAGATTAGACAGAAAGTACTGGGAGCGCTGCCTACCTCTGTAGAAGCCAAAGAAACCTTCGTAGCGGAGAACCTTCTTTGCGCAGTCGAAGCTGTTCTTGTACATCAGCTCTCCGACAAATGATCCGGTGGACCTCTGGTTCTGCATTCGGGTCTTCACCAAGTCGATTGGATACACTGCTGTGGCTCCGGTGGCTTTAGAATAAAAAATAAAAAAAATTTTTTAGGTCAGGCATAACTGATCCCAAGATATACATATTAGACTGACTGGTCTGAGGATAACCTACCGCCAGCAATGGAGCCCAGAGTGAACCTGTAGGCCGACTCTGCAACCTGGAGCCACACAGGCCTGGAAGATTCCCCGTGGGACTGAAGGAAATACAACAGAAATGTGACTTTACAAATGTAGATCAACAACTCTGAAGTTTATATATATAAGTATTTTGCTATTAAAACCAAATGTCTTCTGAAGTGTGAGAAGCTTTGCTGCCTCAATATATTTAAACATAAATGGCATCTTTTTTGATCATGATGCACTTTTAAACCCTTTCATGCTTTAAACTGGAATCAAATTCCAGACTGCATAAAACACGTCTTACGTTACCTTAGCATTGTCTCATCATGCAATACTCACATGAGGTGTGTGCAAATAGGGAACAAAGAGCATAAAAAAAAAAAGGCTCCCGAAGAAGCATTTAGCAAAATGCTAAAATTATGTCAGAAACTAATGGGTTCTTCTCTCCAAATAAATTAACTCTTATTTGTCAAAAAATGTTTTTGTTTATGAGCCGTCCAGAAGGGCCCAATTACAGGCATACAATAAATATTTTAGCCAATAAAGATGTATACCTTTATAAGCTGACTAATGTTTTTGCAAATCAAATAGCATAATTTAATTAAACAGAAAATAAAAATCTACTGTGACATCAATCAAAAATGCTTGAGCACTTAATCCCACCTGTTTCTGGGATTCAACCAGGTTATAGGGGAGACTGCCCTCCTCTAGTGGAGCTATTCTTTCAATGTCGGCCAGGTTCAGACGTCTGAAAAACATTGTTTATTATTTACCTACATCACAGTAATGCAAATAGCTCAGAATATTTCCTGGAAATTCCAATAAATTCAGTAATGGTATATTCAGAAGAAAATTTGCCAGATTAAGTGACAAACTTTAAACGAGTAGAAGAGGTTTTACCCAGAAGCAGAGTGCAGGCCTGATAACTGGTACAGAATATCAATTTCCATAGGAGTAATTTGACCAAACTTGTTGGCAGCATGAACAAATTCCTCTGCAGAAACGGAGAAAGAAGGGAATGAATGACTGCAAACTATGAACAGACTTGTGAATCTGAGGGTGAAATACAATTGTTTTAAAAAAGAGCAATGCAGTCTCACACCTTTAGTCACTTGCGTGTCCTTCCGTGTGCCGGCCATTGTGCTGTAGATCTTACGGATCATCTCCATGTTGTTCAGGAGGGAGTTGAAGGCATTGAAGTAGGAGAAGCTGACCATGTGAGCAGTGCTGCCCCCTGCAGCCTGGGGAAAAAAAAAAAAAAAAAAAAAACACAATACCACATTTAATTTATTCATTTCAAAGAGAGTGAAATGAATCTACCTGTATTAGCCAGTTTAGTGCTGCACTAGTTAAGTGTTGATCCGTTGCTGCTTAGTTATGACGTGCTGAGCGGCTAACGTTGTACCTGTTGATGGCATGTAAAGTCAATCTCAAAGATCTTCTTGTAGTCCAAATTCCAAATTTGTTCCAGTCAGATGAACCATTTGTGAACAAAATCCATTTATTCCACGATACACGGGAACAGTGTTAACAATGACTCCGCCACAGCGGTCAAAAACTTGTATGTCCTTCCGGGTTCAACACCTGTCAACTACCTGTCACCTCTTGGTTCATATACAGGAGCCGACAGCTCCATCTAGTAACCAAAAATACACATATTTGGCTCCAATACTACCTGACACATAATTTTGGGTTCTTCGTGTGAAAAGAGCAAAAAAAATGTTTGGTTTGTTATTAAGACATGAGGTAAATCACATTTTAACGTGTCACAAAAACTCAAGAGACATGTCTGAAGTATTTTCGAAGAACACCTCAAGCTCTGCACAGAACTTAAAGATGATCACAACAAGAATTTCTCAAGGATCTTAAGAACTTTATCGTGAAACCCAAATGAAGAAAAGAAAAAGATTTGCTGAGTGAGGAGATTTGCGGTACTCTGAAGGTTGACTTTTGTCCATCTGTCTTGTAACCTTGAATGAAGATATCAGTGCACGCAAAAACACTCACCGAGACGAGATTCTCCTCCACGAAGGGTGTGAGCATGTGGTGCCGGATTGTGGACATAATGTCACTGAAGTCCAGCGCGGAGATGGCGCCATTCTTCCCTTTGTCCTTCTGGGCAAACGCCTGGCGTGCGTGCTCCAGCTGCAGTTCCTGAAAACCACGTCACAAGAGCGAGCATAAGAAACGATCAAAACGTGTAACAGAAACTGAATACAGACAGGGATCAAAGTTAAAAACAAGTGTGTGTGCATGCAGCGAACCTGCAGGAACTGGGTGAACTCCAAGTAGCTGAGCTGTTTCTGGCGGTTGTTGCCAAAGTGGAGACGGATGAACTCGCAGTCCCAGTTGAAGGGAATGTGGTGGTGCACTGTGGTCTGGCTAAAGATGTCTCGCGCATTCTCTACAGCGAAAACACAAGACATGAATAAAATTCTGCGCATAAAGTGCTCTGCAAAATGACAGAACTTTTTCAGGTTACAAAAACGAAGAGTTTTTACAATTCCTCCTGACAAAATGGATTGTGCTTAATTAGATTTGATGGAGCGTGTCTGGGAACGTCAATTTTCAAGGCTTGCAATAGGTTTCCAGTCTCCACTTTGACTAGACCATTCTACCTTGCCCATATTGAGGAAAAATATGTTCACAGCATAATGCTGAATGTTCCCTAACAAAACTTTCCGGCGGCTACCGAAAAGCTGGATTTACACTGACATTAAATTACACACAGATGAACTTTGTTTAGACACTAGTTTACCTCTTTCTGCAATAAGTTGCACTGCGTTTTATTTAGGATTTTACAAAAACGTACAGGACATAAATTCACAGTATATTTGTTAACATTTTTTTTTCAATTTTATTTTTCTTCCACTTTACAGATACAGTTACTTTACACACTGCTTTGTGTTGGTTTATCACATGAAATGCCAGTAAAATACATGGAAGTTTGTAGTGGTAGAATGACAAAATGTGAAAAATTCCAAGGTGTATGAACACTTTTGCCAAGGCATCATTTTCAAATTGAACTATATCTAAATAATCTTGTTAATGCCACAACAAAAAGCCTGTGTGCAACACAGGAAAGTAAATAAAGTAGGAAAGAAACCGGTCATGAGAATGATTACAAAATTCCACTCATGTGCCCACTGACTAATCTGGTTAACAATTCTATGCTGGGTAATGATTTCCACAAATATGTAGTCAGGTGAAAATGAAAGTTATAAACTTTAACATAAGATAAACAATCACTTCAGATAAAAAGTGTCTTTTCGACACTAGATGTTATATTTTCTTTAATGGATACCTACTCAGGAATCTGAAATAATTCAAGAACATTTTAACCAAAAGCTTCAGCGATAAGAACAAGCTTAAACCAAAACCACTTTAGCGTCATACAGTATTTTTTGTTAAGTGAAAAACACATACCAAATGAAACAGTGCCGGTTCCAGTCTTATCAAACAGCTGGAAGGCAACTATGAAGAGGGCGTCAGGCGCACACAGCACCGATTCAAAAGCAAGAAACTCCTGGAATGAGATCAGCCTACAATTGTGTGTAGGTTGAAAAAAAAAGGAGCACAAAATCAATTATCTCAATTACAACAGAAGGCAAAATTAAAAGGGAATGAACAAAGTTGGATCATACAACACTATCAGACAAAGAACTCTCTGCTTTCACGTAGGCATATTAGCAAAAGAACACGGTTAAACAGCATGTTTCAGCCATTAGTTGGTCATTAGGTTACTGTATATGTATGACACAAGGTCTGCTGCCGAGTCACAGGTAGTGCTATCTTATCTTTAAGCATAATTACTGCTACTGACCTGCAAATGTCATAAGAAATGAATTACTGATGATAAGCGAGGGGTTTTGTGTGTCTGTGCGCTGACTGCATCAGCTTACCCGTCCTTTGTGGTGTCGGCTACAGCGGCGATGAGCTGGACCGTTTTGGGGTTGTGGTGAATCCGTGTGTGCAGTCCCAGATACTTCTGGACAAAGTCTTCCGGGGTCATGAACCTATCGCCATCCTTGTCCACTACACTGGCGTACTAACAAAAGAGAAAAGACGGATGACCCTTTTCAGTAATACTCAGGCGTTACATTTTTATTTATTTGTTTTTTTGGTTCACACACTGAAAAACTGGAGTAGCTAATACAGTAGTTGTAGCACGGCATTGACCGCATGAGTCTTGGCACATGTGAAGGTATGCAAACAAATGTGCGCTGATGCTTTTGGCTCGAGCTCCTCAGTTATCTGACCTGTTAATGTCAGCACACTAAAATCTGCTGACCCGCTTAAAGAGCACACACCGGGTCACACACACTCATCATGCAGCAGACAGCAGAGCAAGGTGTAGGCACACACAGCAGCACCATGTTTACACAGTCTCATTGTATAATTACAATTAAATAGCAATTAAAACCAAAACATATAAAATTATCTAATTGCTAGTTGTTGATTTTTTTTCTTTTTAAAAGCAATGTTGCTAGAATATTTCATAAAAAACGTTTTAGGAAATTGTAATCAAGTCATCTACAACATTTATTGATGTTTTGAGTTTGAAACCAAAACTGAAGCAAAATGCTAAGTTTAAGAAAACATACTCATTGGACATAACAGCATCTAATATTGCTATTCTACTTTTTATAGAGTAACATAAATGTAACAAGTTAGTTAAGAGCTTTCAGGCAGCTGACAGCAGCAGGTTGGGAGGGGAAGTGCTTAAACTGCTCATTTTAGTAGTTTTAAAAACAACAACATTGATGCTGGTTCTGTCACTGCCCCACGCTTGCTGTGTATCTTCTGGTAGACAGCAGTTTTAGTTTGACTGTTGTATTTTTATTTAAACATCGTATGAGAACTGGTGTGACGCGCTGTACCGCCAGGTTTACGATCCAGAAATGATTTTTTTCAATTTGGATAGAGTGGTCACTTTAAGCTATGTGTACGCATAGGAGCTCGGGACAAGAACCAGACAGAAACTACTGTCTGATACGAGAACCAGACAGAAACTACTGTCTGATACGAGAACCAGACAGAAACTACTGTCTGATAGTACAGTATTAAAAAAAATAATTTAAAAGTCATGTAAACTACAAAAAACACAAATTATACTTTTCATTGGAGACTTTCAACTGCTTTGTCTGTAAAAGGCACTTAGTTCAATTCAGTTTATTGATGTAGTGCTAAATTATAATCAATATCATCTGAATTCATGTACAAAAATCAATCATATAGCCCTATTTATACCAGTTTGATCAAGGTCTGTTGATCTTATAATGTCACCAGGCAAAAAGTTATCTATTAAAAGGAGCTCAGTAGATTGCAACGTCATTGACTCCAAGGACAACTGGTGAAAACTTTTACTCTAAGAAAGCCATTTGCAAACTGGTAATATGCAGTTTTGCACAACTGATGCTATTTTTGTAGGAATAAAACCCGTTGAAGCGTTTACCTTCTGGAAAATGGTCTTCAGCTCATTTGGGTCCCCACGTTTGGTAGATTGCACCTACAAGCAAACACACAGAACGAATAAGCAATCCAACAGTGACAGTGGAGGTTGTCAGGTTTCCAAACAAGCAAGCTGCTGATTCAGTGAGGTTTTTCAAGGCGCTGCACTCATCGCAGCAGAAAGCGAAACGAGCTAACTCCATTCAACAAAAGCAGGAAATGTCACGGGAATGTCAAAGCTGGTAAAGAAAGGCGCTCGTCGTCGCTAAGCTGGAAAAGTTGGGTGGCCAAAATTAAATTACACTCCACTGGCAAAGACGTGGAGATGGACAAACCGGGTAGCAAGCTAGCATAGAGAGACAAACTGCCACGACATATTAACGTTTTTACATCCACGAAATGCGGGGCGAAGAGTACGAGCAAAAAACCCAGACTCTACACAAACAGTACCACTTCTGCTGCTAACCAGGCTCTCGTGCAAGCGGGTTCTTACGGTTTCCGGCTAATTCTGAGCAGTAAATGTCTCATCAAGGCCAACCGCCGCAGGGACGGCAGTTAGCCCCAGTGATGCTACTGCACCGCATCCGTAGACGCCCTGCCCGGACACGACCGCGCAGCCGAGCTTCAGTAACTCATACGCGGCAAAAAGAACATAAAACACGAACAGCTACGAGAGTTAAAGTGGGAAAATGGATAAAAGACCAATGCCCAAGTCACCTTGACCGCCATGCTGGTTTGACGTCACACGCAGTGGGCGAGCGAGCAGCGCAGACGCACCTCAGCCCCAGGTCTGAGGAGGAAAGTGAGGAGCGACCGTTTTTAAAAAAATAAAACTTAACGCACAAACCATAACAAAAATAACCAAAACAGAACAATTTCGGATTAAATGTGACTCGGGAGGTCTTACTTGGTAAACTATACTTGTGTAATGCGATAACACTCAAATACAGAGGAGTTTATGGGAGAAATCTTACATCACTCTCAGCGTGTGTGAACAAGCTGCGGATTAGTTGAGTATTTTTTAATACCCCAACTATTAGTCAACAATAGCGACCTGCAGCAGCAACACTCTACAACAAATCTGAAAGTAGATCAGCGCAACCACAGGAGAAGGTTCAAAACATTAAAGTGACAAAAGAATTTATTTCACTGAAATACGTCCAATGTTTAAATTTAACTACATCTTTATAAAAATTGGGACAATGCTTGTAATGCTTAAAATCCAGTTGTTAAAATCATTAGTTTGACTCAGAAACACTTGGAAGACTGCCCTGCAATGTGATGAACCACTTTCTCATTTCAATTAAATAATTAAGGATAAAGTATGTTCCAAAAGCCGTCTTCTCTAGTTTCGCTAGAGAAGACGGTACAATTAGAAAGATATGGCTAATTATAGTGCGATTATGATTACTTAACAGGCTGGAAACATTTTGCACTTATCTAATTTAAAAAGAAAGTAAATAATTTTAATAATAAGCTACATTGTATTTGGAATTGAAACACTATTTTTAGCACACACATGTTTTAGTAAATGTTTTAACAATTATTATTCAAGCAGAAGACCAAACTGTATCACTTATTATTAACTCTATATTTTTTTATGCAGTTAATTGAATATGATTTTTAAGTTGCTTTTTTTTATTGTAACATACATTTCATTTTTTAAGTGTTTTTAGGATTTCTTTTATTAAAAAAATATTTACAACAGTTTATCTTTACTGACTGTGGGTGTGTGTTCACAGGTGATACCACTAATGTTAGTTTTTACTGATAAGGCTGTGACCCTCTGCTGTGTGACTTACCAGGGGTTGTGTTATGTAACTGTGCTTAAAATAGAGGCAATGTACAACTAATGTATTTTTAGTTGTTTATGGTAAGGGTCAACAAAAGGGGTCAAATATACTACTAACCTCAAAATTTAGAATCTGGTATTACAATAGCTTAGTATAATGTTTTAGTGTCCATACAATGTGACGTGTATGATAAAGTCCTAGCTTTATCTAGGTGATTAGGTTTGATTATTTAGAAATTAAACAATCAAAACAACTAAAATAAAAGAGACATTTTTATTTAATTGGTAATTAGGGAGTAAAAAAGGGAGAAATTGCTACTTTAAAAATCTACTCCAGTTATCTGACACTTCCGGCTAAATCTGTGTGCAGGTGGGTTTAACACATTTCACAGTTCCCCATAATGTTCAATAGAGGGCGCCAAAAAGGCTTAAACATTTCTGGCCTTAGCTGTGGCTGAATCATTTGAAAACTATAGGAGTAACAGACACTTAACTCTGTGATTTGACTGAAAGATTTAGAATGGATACGCCAAAAACCGAGACTGAACAATGAATTGAACTTAGTGAATTAGAGAGACTGAAAGAAAAAAAAAATCATTTAAAAGGAATGATTGTTTCAGGTTAAGTCAGTCATGTTATCATGCCAAGACAATTCAAATAAAAAGGGGCTATGTCTTGATAAATCCAGGGGCCATAGTAACAGATAATTGTAAAAATATCAAGGAGGAGGTATAATATAGAAAATGGGGTCTATAAGACCTGATTTTAATGTGAGTTAATTTTCTACGCTTTTCTCAGATAATGTACATTACTCTTAATGAAATCAAAATGTAGTGTCTTTTATGTTTAAGATTAACTAAAATTGTGGCAGTTAAATATTGCTATTACTGTTATCAGAATATATTACCAACAAAGTATTATACTTGAAAAAACTTTGGCCATCTTTACCCTCCAACATGTAACATATAAAAAAATATTTACCGTACCATTGACATGAAAAGTGGGATAAAAATACAGGGGGTCAACTGACAGCTGGTATCTTCTTGTTTGTATTTTTCAGTAGGGATGCACCGATTGCAGTTTTCTGGCTGATCGATCACCAATCTTTAAAAAGCCTGACCTGCCGATTCCAGTTTTGGCCAACACTGATTGTTTTTGTCTGAAATGTTGCTAAATATAGCAAGAAAGTAATTGAGTTGGCAACAGTGGGCTGACTATTGTTAACTGCAAACGTGTGGTGGGCTGGTCTGTCAGTGTGACTCTCTCACAGTAGCTGTAGGTATCCGCTGATCACCAATCTCCCAAAATTAAGGAAATCTGGTGCACCCCTACTTTTCAGTAGCGTTTTGTTGCAGAGTTCTGTTCCATGTGTTAACACAATACATTTTTGCTAAGAGGATTAAAAAGTGATGTGAATCTGAACATTATTTGCATAAATGCATATATAAATTGTGTTTAAATTTGTGGTAAAACAGACTCTAAAGACTTTTAGTATTGCAACAGAATAAAAGATGAACGCAGCATATTAGGAATTCTGCACTAAACAAGTGTTGGGACACAACAAAGCAAGCGAAATAAAAATCAACTGCAAGAAAAACCATAGAAAAAAAATGCCTACTGTAATTAAAGCTGAGGCTATAGTGGGCCGAGAAGTTACAACCGTTCACATGACCTGAGACACGTGACAGTTGTAAAGCTAACCAGCTATGGTCACGTGACCAATGATGTTTCTATCACGTGACCACAACAGGTCCTATTTAATGGCGGCCGCCGTTGCTCGCTGCTCTGTGGGGCTCCCCAGCAGGAAAGGTATTTTATGAATATGTCACTTCGTTTCAGCTGCTTCAGTGTTAGTCAGTTAACATTAGCGGCTTAATTTAAAGCAGCTACATATAATCTGTAGCAACCTTTACTAAAATCCCTTTTCAATGCAGTGTAAATTATTACTTTATTTAGCCAATTTATGAGCAGAACACTATTTTAATCTATATTTGTTTTAATTTCTATGGATAAGGTAACGCAAGAACAGCTTTTATGCTACAGCCGCAAATTCTGATTGTATTTTATTACTAGTTCATGTGAGTGATATAGTGGGTAATCGTAAACTGGATGGGAGAAGATGCATAGTTTTGATATTAAGTGCCCTTCTGTGTTTAACGCTGTCTCATCCAACTTTTCTGTGAAGGATCAGGCTTATTTGTGACCAAGCAGCATTATAAAGACCAAAATAACACAGCAGAAAGGTCACGGCTGAAGGCTTTAGGTTGTAAGAGGCTGTAAGACAATTTAGACCAAGATAGAGGTTCATCTTATAGCAGAACAACCTTAAACAACCAAAACTGCTATGAAGCAGTTTAGATCAAAGCCTATTTATGTACTACAATGGTTCAGCCAAAATCCAGTCTTAAAGTGTGTTGAGTCTTTAGCAAGACCTGAAAACAAATGTTTACAGATATTCTTCATATACTGACTTGAGCGTGGGCTCACTGTATAAAGAAGAATGGGCTAATGGGTCAGTCTGTGGATGTGTAAAGCCAGCAGAAACCTACCCCCAAAACTTGGAGCTGTGAAAAGTTCTTCAAGAAAGTATTTGACTCAGAGGGATAGAATATAGACTTTTTAAAATATTTTTCACATACACCAATTTGAAATCTATTGGTAATTTTCCTTCCACTTCAAAATTGTACACCAATTTGTGTTGGCCAAAAACATAAGTAATCCTGTTATAAAACATTTAGGTTTTTGATTGGAACATGAGAAAATAAAACAACAATAATCAAGGGTTATAAATAGTTTTGCATGGCACTTCACATTCGAGTTGTATACTTCCTTGTTGCATGCATCATTCAGTAGTTAGTGATGTAAAGAAAGCACAAATAAGTAGGAATCTCAAAAGTCTGAACAAAGAAAATCATATCCATTCTTTTAACAAAAGAGTATGGTCTTTTTTTTTATGAAGAATAATAAAAATAATGTTTTTTGTAGGAGTGGGTTGTTTCCTGCGAAGAGTTTCGTCTCTCGGAAGGTGGAGTCGCTCCAAAGATCTTCTGTGTGAGCAACATCGTAGCTTTTTCTGGCGGAAATGGAAAAGTTCTCACAACGTGGTTCGGCCCGCTACTGTTCGGCCAGCCTACGCAGTACCCAAGGTATCATTACACTCTGAAAATATGATTTTTGATTTATTGATGGATCTTTTAGTTTGAACTTCTGCTTAAATGTTGATGCTTTTGAACAATAAAGCCATGGATCAAAAAGTAAATGAAGATGAGTTGAATAGAAAAAAATGAAAGTGAATGCAAGGTGAAGGACGTTTTCTCAGTTATCCATATTGTAACAACTGACATGTTTGAATTTCACATTCCTAAGTCCTACTAGTCTATGTTTTTCCCCTTAGTTTTCAACTGACATCGTTAATTTATGCTACTTTAATCTAAACCAAAACTATTTAAGCTTAGAGTTCAGTTCAGTCTAGTTAATTTACATGTATCTCTTCTTATCTTCCCTCTGACTGAAGCACATCGTGCAGCCTGACTACGTCAGCACTGGGCTGGTCCCAGAATGGCCAGACTACATCGAGATCAAGAACCAAGAGCAGATCGAAGGCCTTGCTAGAGCATGTCAACTTGCCAGACACGTACTGCTACTTGCTGGAGGCAGTCTGAGAGTAGGAATAAAATCGCTGCAAGTCTTATTTAAGTTTATGTGTCATCAGAATATAAACAGCAACGTCTGTTATTTGTGGCTTTCAGGTTGGCATGACAACAGATGAAATAGACTTTATTGTGCACCAGGAGACAATCAGGCACAATGGTTACCCCTCCCCTCTTGGATATGGAGGTTTTCCTAAGTCAGTCTGTACATCTGTGAACAATGTGGTGTGTCATGGCATACCTGACAGGTAAACAGTTTGAATTTCCTTTTAAAGTCCAGCTAAATCTTTACATTAATTCTGTTTTCAAAGCTGTTTTTTTTTAAATAAACTAAACTCGGGTAACATCTTTCCACAATGTCAAATCTTTAAAGAACAAAAACAAAAAAAATTTCTGAAGAAATTTAGCCGGGGCCTGCCAAGGCGCGCCCGTCGGGCTTGGGCCCGGCGTCGTCACGCCACAAATTGGCGTCGACGCTAAAGAACGCCGCAACGTAATCAGTGGCACGCGGAGAACCACAAGAACGTTAAGCGAGGCGGACGTGCACCATTCAGTACGATTTAAAATGTTGTCAAGGCTTTTATTTTGGAAGTTTTGTTAAACTTCATTTCAAAGGGCCAAACTAATCCCATGCGTAATAGTCCTTGGGTTAAAATAGTTATATAATGCTCAAAACACAAGTAGCTGATGTAAAAATATTCAAGGCTTTTATTTTGAAATTTTCAGTATGCTCCATTTTAAAGTTCCGAACTAATCCCATGTGTAACAGTGCTTTGGATGAAAAAGTCATATACGGCCAAAAAAAGCAATTACGTCATGTAAAATATTCAAGGCTTTTATTTTGAAATTTTCAGTATGCTTAATTTTAAAGTTCCAAACTAATCCCATGTGTAACAGTGCTTTGGATGAAAAAGTCACATAAAGCCAAAAACAGCAATTACCTGATGTAAAAATATTCAAGGCTTTTATTTTGAAATTATTATTATGCTCCATTTTAAAGTTCCGAACTAATCCCATGTGTAACATTGCTTTGGATGAAAAAGTCATATACGGCCAAAAAGAGCAATTACGTCATGTAAAATATTCAAGGCTTTTATTTTGAAATTTTCAGTATGCTTAATTTTAAAGTTCCAAAATAATCCCATGTGTAACAGTTACTGAGTTAAATCAGTTATATACAGCCCATAGCAGCGGGTAGTTCTAAAGGCCAGTTCTCAGTCCTGATCTGTTTCAACTGAGGATAGATAGAACTACAGCGATGCGTATTTGTAGTCCAAATCAGCAGCCAACAGCCTCTTGAGTTCCGTTGCCATGGTAAATAATGGTCTCAGCAGGTGTGAGCTGTGAGTCATACATGCTCAAACACACAATTGTGTGTTTGAGCCAACACGGTTTACTGAAAAAAAGCATTGGAAACAAATCCTTCTTGTTCGGGAACCGTAATACATATTCGAAAAGCGTTTCGAGCGTATGAGAGGCCTATGTGTCTTCTGCGATAGTCCCGAGATTCATATCTGTACCTCACTCAGAGCATTTACAGTGATGAGAGAAAGAAATGTTGTGCCCAGATCTGAAATTCTATTCAAATACATGGGAGAGAGCCTCAGACAGCCTCAGAAAATCCTGTCGCATGACTTTGCTCTGAAGCACCGTGACAGAAAACCGTACGGTCTAGATAAATTTCGAAAACATTTTACCGGAGCAGACAGACGTATCAATGTCAGGACCGATTTTGATACTAATCGTGCGATATTTGTGGGCGTGATGGCGATTTCAAAAATGATTTGGGCTGAAAAAGTTGTCTTCATCTCTCACTCTAAGCAGCCAGAGACGCACTCTAACTTTAGGAAAAATGAGAAACTTTGGGTCGCTTAGAGGCAAATTGTGGACAAACCGTAACTGGTATCGACGAGCCGTCTTCACTTTCGAAGAGATCACAGACGTATCTACAAAATGAAATTTGAATGGCATTTCTAGGTGAATTTGTGACGACACAGAAAATCCTCAAAAATAGGGTATTTCTAGGATTTTTCCCATTGACTTATAATGGGGGTTTTTTCGTAGTTTTTTGCGAATTATGTCGCCACGTTAAGCCCAAATCCCACCAGAAGTAATAGCTGGAATGGCGTGAATTTTCTGCAGGTTTTGATACCTCATTTGTAGGTGTGCACCAAGCGGTATGAGCCGCATTAACGGTTACGGAAGAAAAATAAAGAATAAAGAAACACTTTCTCCGACAATAGCAATAGGTTCCTGCCATTGCTTTGCATGGCAGGCCCCAAAAATGTGCTGAATAAAGGGAACTTTCATGAATCGCATGTGTAAGAAGGCAACAATTTAAAATGTAATGCGATACGTTCTGATCTGCAGTCGCAAACTTGAAGATGGTGACATTATCAACATCGACGTCACAGTAAGTTTATGCAGTGCTCCACATTTTATAAATAAAACCTTATGCTGCAGATGCCAACAACAAAACCCACGTCTTACCTCGGCTTTGTTTGGAATAGGTGTATTCGGATGGTTACCATGGTGACACCTCAGAAACCTTCTTGATTGGTCAGGTGGATGAGGTCGGGCAACGGCTGGTAGAGACGGCGAGGCGTTGCAGAGATGAGGCCATTGCCGTATGCAAACCAGGAACACAGCTTTGTGTTATAGGAAATACTATCAGGTATACTTTGCAGCAAATACACATGTCAAATGTTCACATACAACTGGGTATTGTTCTTTTTCTATTTTACCACTTATGTTAAATCGGTTCTGTATCTGCAGTGAAATAGCCCAGTCCAATGGCTTTCAAGTTTGTCCGTATTTCATTGGGCATGGAATAGGCTCGTATTTTCATTGCCATCCTGAGATTTGGCACCATGGTAAGTTGGTCCTTAATTGCAGTAATGTGATTTAGACAATGAGATTTTTATTATTATGCATTTATTATACATTCACAAGAAAAAAACAGGGCTTGTATTGGTTCATTATGATAAAGGATGCTTTTCATTTCAGCTAATGATAATGACATAACCATGGATGAAGGGATGTCTTTCACAATAGGTAGGATAATTCAGTTTTTTTTTTCCTCTTCATAAATATGCAAATCTCTGGGATTAATGGTTGTTAATGTTTGTTAATCTTGATCTGTTAGAGCCTATAGTGATGGAGGGGTCTCCAGAGTTCAGAATCCTTAAGGACAAATGGACCGCGGTGTCGGTCGACGATAAAAGGTAATAAGTGCTTTGTATTTGCAACATCTTATTCCACTAAAGCTGAATGACAGTGTTAGGAAATAGCAGTGTACTGCTGAGTTTTGTTCAACATGTGGCGTGCAGAGACTCCTGGACCATACTAAGTGAGATATGAAAGTTTTAGGAGGGCTCAACTGGGGAGTGAGTTATGCTCTGCTTATTACATTTTTGCAGGAGATTGTTGCAAATCTGCAAATCGCCACAAAATAAACTCTGAAGTTTTTGCTCACAACATAATTTGATACAAAAAAGGTTTATAGCAGAATAAATAGTTTGGATTTGAGACTGAATACTGCACCTTTGGCCTAAACACTTAATTTATGGATAGAAGCTGATAGACCATTAGTTCCATTAGTTCAGCATTCATTACTTTTATGCTCATTTAGACGAAACTATATGTAAGCCTAATGCAACCTTTTGAAAAATACATTTGCTTTAATGTATCTAAATGGATTTAGAGAATAGTCAAATATACCACATGGTGTATTTTGTTCTAAAACAACAGAATTGAACTATACTAATCAACAAACTTACTATAAAGATGATTAGCCTATTTCAAAATTAAGTGTACTAATTACATTTGGTAATACATAGAAAGTATACATCACAGTTGTTTTTTTTGCCTTTGTAAATAAATCAACGGAGAAAATATTTACACTTGTTAGTTTATTTGAGTACGCATATTTGACAGAAACAATTGGGTTACCCTACATTTTATAAACATATAATTAAGGGCGAAAGATGAGAGGAAAGCCTCGAAAGGGGGTTAAGTGGATTATTTTGTTTAAAATTGAATTTGCTCCTTACAAAATTTTGTTTAAATTTGGTCATACAGGTCAGCTCAGTTTGAACACACGGTGCTCATCACATCTGACGGAGTGAAGATTCTCACCAAACTACCAGAAGAAAACAATCTGTGACAGAAATGGACTACTACTTGGAATGGTACATCAATTGTGGATCTAAGCTACTTTTTGTGATAAAAAAGAAAAGCAGTTATGCTACCAGCTCTTAACGTAGAATGGCAAAGACCAAGGTTTTCGATCATTAAGCAATACCAACTTGTTCTGTATGTTATACTGGAGCTTGAGACTTGCTGCTAAAGCTGAACTAATTATGTGGTCGAGGTATTTCATTGTCTTACAAAATACGTTTTTCTTAAGCTAAAAGCCCTTTAGTGTAACTTAAATTTTATAAGTTGCATTAAAAAAAATAAAATAATGTTCTTTTTTCTTTGAGTTTTACTCCCTTTGTGTGTTTAAGCTTGAAACTGTTTGGATTATAGATATGTATTTTTCTTGAAATACTTGATTCTTAACTCTTCATATCCAAATTCAGATGATAAATGCAGCCAGGAGGTGGCAGCACAAACTCAGACTTTGCTGATAATGTTTCACGCCCTTTCAGTCTGTTAAATAGAAGCAGCTCTACACCCCATTTGACCCTTTTGTATTTGTTTCTCATTGCAGGGTTGTAAAAGCCGGTGTATAAATCTGAGTTTAAGCAAGCCTGCCTCTTGACACTGAAGTCTCCATATTGACATTAATCCAATGCAGCTGTCACCAGTTATGCACCATTGGCAAATTGCAGAGCATGAAACTGTTCAGAGGCTTGATAGGCATTGTGTAATGTAATATCTTGACTTTATATGTCACTTTTTTTTAGGTAAAATTAAAAAGAAAGGAGTTAAGTATTTGCTTGGGGAAGTAAAAGCTATTCATTGACTTTTCTTTACTGTGACCTGTCTCTGCATCCAGTCTTCAGATTGATGTGAGGTTGAGCAAAACGTGAGAACAAGTACTTTGAGCACAACTAAGAGGTTGGCTACTGCTTTAGACGCTATACTGCTATGAATGTTTGAGTAAATGCTGATAAATCTCAAGAGACTTGGTAATATGTGATCCCAGCCCATTGTAAGGGTGTGTTTTCATTTCCTGCTGGTGTGTGTGAGGGAGAGTGGGTATGTGTGATCATGCCAACAGTTTGTGGGCAAAGCAGGAAGGATTAATCAAATAAAGGTGGGCCATGTGCAGCCAGGATATGATTCAAGTTTTAACATATTAAGTGATTAATATCAGGTGACGTAACTCACATATGTTTTGTAACACTTTCATTTAACATACAGAAAAAAGCTCCAAATTTCTACACTCCACACTTGATCACAGCTTTAGTTATTTGTTAAAGATCTACAGTCTTGTCTTTGATTTTTAGGGTGGGGCGTGCAAACCTGAAGGAGCTTGCACTCCCTGTGAGTCAGATTGTGATGACGCATACATTTTTTTAATAATCATCCTCCTGTAAATGATTGACGAAGAGGCTAACGTTCAGCTTGCACATCATTTTTATGATGATGATAGATTCAGCAAAAGTGGAGAAGTGAAGGCAGTAGAGATGCATAACATCGAAGAAGTGGAAAAGAGGGGAGTGCTTGAGGGAATTTTTGCTGCCGTCTTTCATTATTTTCCTGCATGTTGGGACTCAATCCTAAACCCTTTCTTTGCAGTTTTATTGTAAAATCTTCAGCCGCCGGAGAAGTGGAAATCTTAACACTGGGGAGCGTAAGATTTGATTTTTACCCAGCTTTTATAAATTGTTACCTAGAGATGTTTCTCAAGCCTGTTTCACATTCCAGGTGCACATACCTACATCCCTGTCTTTCTGTGAGTGAAGCTGTTATATTTCACACTTTTCTGGGACTTTTCACCGTGAAGCACCACAGACATTTATGGTTTCCCTGGTGATCTGCAGCGTTGTGACATTAACAGAGTGATGCATCGTTTCCAAACCTGTGCAGGCAGATTTGCTTTATACACAACAGACAAATGTTATCTGCTTATTCATACTCTGTAATGATTTGATTCATCAGTGAACCCAAGGGCTAAACTAACACCTGAGCTTACTTGGTACTTTGCTGAACCAGGACATGTGGCCTCAGGCTGAACCAGACTGGGTAACACCCAATTCCTGAGGGTTTTACAAACTGGAGGATAAGAAAGTGGAAATAGACAACAAAAAACACATCTTCTTGTAGTTGCATTCAATTGTCAGCCTGTATGTTTTTGGTTGAGATTAGATTTAATTGTTAAGTCCGGTTTATTAGGTTAACTAAACCTATGTACGCATGGATTTAAAATGAGCCCACATGTTCTAGCAAACAAACTGTTAAAACGTGGGTGTGTGGATATGAAAAAAAAAAGTAAACTGAGATCTGCAGACAAGCACAGAGTGTTTTCTCTGATATTTACAAGGTTTAAAATGAACTAGACTTTGAATTTTAAATTTCTGGAGTCTTAGTACAGTGTAAATCTTGCTGTGAGCTCCTGGAATAAGCAATTCATCTACTCTCCCATTGTGTTGCCGTGATAACTGTTTATATCTTTTCCATCTGTGTGAGTCTTTGTTCCTCTGAAAAACTTCTTGATCCTAAACAACCAAAGCAACTTGCCAAACTGTGAACAGGAGTGCTGTGTTACAGGTGGCGTGTGTGTTTGTGTGGATGGTATGTATTGCCCGAGGCTGCTCCAAAGAGACTGATAAATTACGTCTTGTTTCTATTGTTTAGAGATTCACATCACTTAAATGCTCACTAGGAACAATGCAAGGAACCGAGTACACACTTTGGTCATATTAGATAAAAGGAACAAAATCCTTTACCAAAACCAGACACATTTCCCTTGATTGGCTACATAATTTTTCCAAGTGAAATAAACAAATTTTTAATAAAAATGTTTTGTGGCACAAATGTACTCATGGTAAAAAGAACATACACCCTCTCTGTTAATTTCAAAGGTTTTGTGTATAAATGATCTGTGTGATGGTGTTGTTTTCTTTGGCTTTAACAGTTTGAGTTTTGGGTTTCAACTTGTACAAAATTGCAATCTATACTGTGAAGAAATGTGTTCAAAACATGGATTAGTAAAACTCTGTTTGTATACATTAGGTTGATCTTATGATAAAAAAATGCCATGAGTTCAGATAATATAATCCTCTGTGTGATGTCTAATTTAATTTACGTAGGTTTTTACAGTGAACAGTGGAAAGTACTGATTTCCACCAGGGCGTGTGAAGCTGCAGTATCAAAGAAGTGATGCATCATCTTCAGACTTGTTCAGGCAGATCTGTCTCATACAAAGCTGAGTCTGACTGAATAATCCATTAAGCATGGTAGAAATCAGAGTTCCTCAGGCCTAAACAAAATGGTATTGTAGCTTCTTTGATGCATGACGTCTGGGGCATGCATCAAATGTTGTGCTTTCAGCAACAAAATTAAAAAGATACCAGTTGTAAAACAGGCAGTGGCTTTATAAATGGCACTCTGGAGAGGATGAAATCCTTTTGTTTTATGTGACAGTTTAAAAAAAAATATAAAGAATAAAATTAGTACTGATGAGCCTGTTGTGACCAGGCTTGGTCCTCATCAGTCATAATCTGCTGTGGGATATGCTCCTGTTCTGTGTTACCTTAACAAGCTGATCGCAAAAACAACTGTGCAACCAACTTGCTGCTAATCATAAGCATCACATTTTGACAAAGAAAAGATTAAAGAAAAAGAAATGGATAAGAATAGAAATAAAACATATATACTGCAAAGCTAATGAGTGAACAATATTTTCAAAAGGTGGAAAAAAAAACACCTAGTAAAAAAGTGAAAATTTTTCCACTTTAAATCAAAGACAGACCCTTTCAATTACCTTGGAGACTAATGTCATGTTTTTACATAATATGATGCCATTTCATAGTCAGTTGTCAGAATAGCATTCTTGACCTTTGCAACTACAAGAGCAGGCCACACCTCTGTCTTTTAATTTTTCTTGTCAATCCTAAAAACATCCATATCTGCATTCCAATCTGTAGATGACATGTGCTTTGTTTCTGTTTGCTAAATATGTCATTCAATTTACTGGGGGTGTGTTCATTTAGTTATGAATGCAACAGCAGACAAAGACTCTGATGAAGACCAAGCTTGGTCACATATATTCATATCTTAAACACTACATCGTTAATTATATAATTTGCCTGTTTTTTGACTGGATTATACTGAGAAATTTTGATATAGAAAAAAAAAGTTACTTTTAAAATGAAAAGTGACATCCATCCAGTTCACACTAATGCAAATTGCTACTGGCTAACAGAAACAGTCTGTTAAAATAAAATGTTCTTCCTTCGGTTTTCTGTATTTTACTCCTTGGAATATGTGATCCAGCTGAAGACTGACTTAGCTCAACCTATTGAGCACTACTGTATGTGAAATGGTATTGCTGCTGTTAATGAAAAGAAAATGCACTACTAGAGAGAAAAGTGGACATAAAAAGTGGAAACAAACTTAACCTTTTCACCCTTCTTTACTTTCTAGCTGCTACCAAGTATCAGAGCTAAGATGTACTATGTTTAGTCAATAATGCCTTTGAACTGGGCCATTTTACCTTGTAATAACATCTATCTTGACTTCTTTGACTACACAATCTTTCTGTTATAAAGCAAATTACTGCCATGTTTCAAGTTACGGTGGACACTCCTTGTCTTAGAGTAAAGCAGTAAATCAGAGAAATAAAGTTTGACCTTTTGATGATGTTCTAAAACCCCTTTCACTTTAAAGGAGAGGAGAGAGCCCACTCTTTGAGAACACTCTGCAACATACATGTATGTCATTTTTGATTGGCAAGATGTCTAATAATGTGTGTCTTGTACAGATTTTAGATTATAAATGTTTCTTTTTTGAAAATCCCCCCACATTATTCTAAATACTAGAGCTTAGTTCACAATAAAAATATGACTTTCCTTTTTAAGGGTTTACCTTCTCTGCAAATGAGATAAAATTAAAGAGCATAAGTATCCCAGCTTATCAGAATGGGAGAAAGTATAAAGACAATGCTCCTGATAACCCATGAAACAAACATTATCTTTTCAGTAACATTGTTTCTCAGAATGTGTTTTTCCTCCACCAAATGAACCTTTTACACCCTGTGAACCGGTCAGGTTACTTAACTTTTTTCTTTTTTTTTTTTTTTTTTACACCTGGGCCCATTAAGATTTGAGGCCTATCCCAACAAACAGCAGCTATCTCACGTTACATCCCCTGGCCAGGGCTGGGACACACACGCACACACACACGTACACCCCCCACACAGACACAGTTAACTCCCAAGGTAAATGTACAAAGAACTGTGCCCTGAAGGTGTTGTGGTAACAACTAGACTAGATGAGACAGCAGCAGTTACTTTATGTCAACTGTAGTCAACACACTCATTAAAATCTCCAGTTTACCCTGTTTAGCTTCTACTATCATATTGAATCAATACAGTGATATGAAGCAGGATGTAAATTAAAGCTGCCCACACTGTTTCAGCTAACTGCTAATTGATAAAACCATTTTTACGCTGTTTGATTGTACATAACACACCCTAATCCATTCAACACTCACAATGTTTGGTGTGGTATTAATGCCAAACATCCTGACCTGA
Organism: Xiphophorus maculatus; assembly: GCF_002775205.1. Taxonomy (NCBI): domain Eukaryota; kingdom Metazoa; phylum Chordata; class Actinopteri; order Cyprinodontiformes; family Poeciliidae; genus Xiphophorus; species Xiphophorus maculatus. The sequence goes on from NC_036448.1 coordinate 10,931,376, forward strand.
TAAGCAAATGTCAAAACATGATTATAGAGACACACTTTCACATGACACTAGGATATATATTCCTAATGTAGTTATGTAGCAGCAGAAATGTTCCTCTGACTTTAGAAAAGTAAAAATACAGGATGCATGTTTGCCAACTGTCTGTGATATGTCACTCTTAAGTTGGTGTTGTTCTTACAAAGCAATGAGCCGGCTACTGTTTTTGAACTGAGCTTAGGGTCAATGAGTTTCAAACCCAGAAGAACACTCAGCTTGTCTCTGGTCAATGTCTTGCAGTCTTATACCAGATTTATGTATGTTCTGAAAGAGATTCATGTTCAAATGTTTCAAATATCCAATGTTTCTTTCCCCAGACATCTTAAGTACTAAGGTGAGGGAGAAGAACTCAGGTAAAGTGCTGTGTTTAAGTTTGCTTTAGTTGTGAAAGAGTCTAGATTTGGAGTTCAGTATGAGTATTTAAGTTGATAAAACACCCCACCGTGAACTGTGCTCCACCCTCAGGGGAGTTTCTTTACTTTATCCAGAGCTGTGGCTTTAAGGACAAATAAAGGGCTGTGATTCGGGCAGGTCTGGGCGCTGCCTTACTTCCCCACCCCGTCCTGTGTGCTTTGTGTGTCGGAGGATTGCTCTCACCATTACAGCTATTCTTCAGCATCTGAGGGAATGCTTTAGCTCCTCAGCTGCAGAACATACTGTACGGAGAGGGGTGTTCATGACTCCGATCTTCAGTGGAAATCAGTGAAATAATTTGCTGTTGAGTAAAATAACAAACCTTAGTTTTTATAGAAAAAGAAATTACTTGTGAATAAAGTTAGAAAATTGATCACTGCTGATGTTTTGTACTCACTCTGTCACAGTGAATATCCTGTTAATATGGGATATTTGATAAATTCGGATGAAATGTATTTACCATCATCTTTGACATTGTTACTGTTTTTAATGATGCATCTTCATGGGAACCGAACATGCATCATTCTTTGGCGCCCACCAAAGAATGATGCATCAGACCTCTGACTGATCAAGAAAACAATGTCAATGGCTTGTTTGGTCCAACTTCCATGTCCAGGCTGAAGAAAAGCCTCCCCACGACATAATACTGCCACCACTGTGTTTCACAGAGAGCATCAAGTTTTCAGGGTTCTGTTTTTTTAAGCTCACGGACTGAATGGCGATTCTTGAAATGTAGAAACCTTGGTATACTTCTTTATGACCTAACCCTGCTCTGAACTTCTCCACTTCTTTATCTCCATGGTGTTGTTTGTTCACTAATGTTCTCTGATCAATCTCCGATGAATTCAGAGAAATGCAACATTTATTAGATTAAATTACTCTAGAAGTAGGTAACTTCTAAAGTTGGTTATTGGCACTGGATTTTCTTTAGGGTGATTTGAGTAAAGGAAAAGCTTCATTTGGTGTAAATACTGCTGCAAGGCAAACATGCTAGGCGAGCATGAATGCCAACACAGCGTTAACAGGTAAGCGGTCTCCAGACTTTGGAATTCCACAAAAATTAGATTTTGAAATGACCAGGACATCTGTCTAATGGGGACAAGAAGAATGTGTGTGTGATTCTGATTTCATTAGTCTTCAAATATGAATCAAACGGACCTTGTTTTCTGGAATCTAATATAAGACGTCAGAAGTCAACTTGAAGTCGAACTTCAGCGGGTTGATACTAAATTAATCTCATCCTGTTAACGAAGACTTAAGTAGATAACAGATGTGCAGAGGGACTGCATTCCTCCTCTGACCTTTTCATTTTCTGCAGTGCCTTTTTCCACAATTATTTGGGCCTTTTATAGAACTATGTGAGGGCAGTTTCTTCCTCCCTCTCCTGTTTCTCTCTGCCCTCTTTCTCTGTGAGGACAAAGCCGGCGTTGTCCGCTGAAATTCTGTGTTGCTTTGGGTCAGTATCTAATGGAATGCCTTGGAAATCATCTAGTGAAGGCAGTCTCTTAAATGTGTTGGTCTGTGCCCTTTTCTTCTGGTTTGGTGACTCATGCATGTTAAAGAGAAGACGTGACAGCTATGGCGATGCTTCGTTTCGAGGGATTTTTCAAGAGGGATTATTATTTTTAATAGCGACACATCTTAAGCATGAAATATTTAAACGGTGGTTGTTTCTTCTGCACTTCTAAATCTGATGTAGATTTGTTACAACATTAAATCTTTGAACCGCTCTCACCTCTGTCACTTCCACTCTAGATCATTGTCTCTACTGTTCTCCGAAGGAAGAGTGTGGAGATTGGTATTTATGGCAAAATGAACATCTAGAGCAACATAAATGGTTGATGAGGGACATGCGGGCTACAATCAGAACAAGAGTGTAAATTATTTTTGCCAGCATTTTTCTCTGCCATGGAACTCGTGTGTTTATGCCTGTTTCCAAGGGAGTTTAAAGGCAGCCTTTATTATGGTGTTACACGGAGATTTACAGTCTGAGGGTGCCAGTGTAGTCTGGAGCACCGTTTCAGTCGCTGCACATGTACAATGTCTTGTCGAACTCTAACTTTTTCCCAAAGATTGTCGATGTTGACTGCATGTTTTTCTCCGTTCGTTTTAGCTAAATATCTGAAGACCAGTCAGATTGAAAAGAAACCACCTTGCAACAGTAATTTTCAAGGCCTGCTGTGGGTTTTCAATGGGATTTATGTCTGGACTTTTGACTGGGACAAAACAAAACAGTGTTAGATCAACACTGTGTGTGTGGAATTATTTTTACTTTCTAAATACCAAATAGTATTTTGGATGTTTTTAAAAAAAATAAAAAAAGGTTTCATTTTGGTTTCATCTGACTGAAGCAATTTCTTTCACATGTTTATAGTGTCCCAAACTCAAAGCATTAAGCGTTTATAGTTATCTTTTCTTCTTGCCACTCTTGAATAAAGGTCTATGACTAACCCTGTTTACAGGTTATTTAAGTAGACAATTCCCCTGTCTGCTTTTCTTCATGCTCCCTTTACCTGATCTGTCAGTTCAGATGGAGGACAATATTTTTGGTGCAGTCGTTCTCTTTCCACTTTTAGGGTGATAGATTGAGCAGCTCTCTGAGAGATATTTAAATCTTTCAGTACTCTATTTTAAACTCGGGAACAACTTTGCCCCTCACCTGTCTGCTGTTTTTCTTTGTCTTTAATGGTGCTGTTTCTTCATTAATATTAGTACTCAAACATCCTTTGAGGCCTTCGAGGAGAAACTGCATTTATACTTGGATGACAAATGTAGATTATGTTTAGGTGTTGTCAGAAGGCAATTCCTTGTTCTTGAATTCATCTAGTAGCATCAGAGTTACAACATGCTTGACACAATGTTCAAATTTGTTTTTTTATTCATGAAAAAAAATATTACTCAAAATCCTGTCGTTTCTGTATTGCTTTGTTGTGTTGTGTTGTTGTTTTGAGGTGGGCCGGTGAGTGTGGCAGTAAGACCAGTAGGAGGGGCTGCCTGTGGACTACACTCAGCCCTCCAAGTCCCTGTCTGTCGCACTCTGCACCTTCTGCACCAAAGACTCACCTTTCTTCTCATCTGGGAACTTGCACTCTCTCATGGAGGGCAACACCACCACCCGCGGATTGTGGCTGCTCGCCTTGTTACTGGCATGTGGCGGGCTGCTGTCTGCGTTTAACTTGGACACCGAGGACGTCCTGAGGAGAGACGGGGACCCAGGCAGCCTGTTCGGATTCTCTCTCGCCATGCACCGGCAGCTTTATCCGGAGGACAAGAGAATGTAAGAATACAATGTCTTGGCTTAGAGGGACACCATTGCTTATGGCGTCCTACGAGTTTAAACTGCGCCTTCTTCTTCTTTTTTTTAAATAACTCTAGTATGCATGTAATTGAGACTTCACTGCAGATTAGACGACAGTTTATTTTAGGTTCTTAAAGTGTCTTCAGGGCCAATGAACTCATTTTAAAAACGAGCCTGGGAGCCAATGAAGTATCAACAGAGTGCTATAATGCAGTAATGTGAGCTCAGGTATGTAACAGGTTGTTAAAAGTTTTTTTTTTCCGCCAGGATGTCTTTAAGCCGCCACATTCCATCGCTAATGTAAATCCTTCTGTACGTTTGAGCACCTGTCGTGAGTTAAACACCAAGTATGCACTTGTTAATATTTCCCTAGGTTACTCATTATCAGTTTTTATTGGACTTCCTCCAAAGGTTTTCAATACGCTTGCGCAAATGATTACCCTTTTTCTGTCTTCTGAATAAAATGAGGTCAAATTTTTAAAGAGACTATAAGCATTTGCTTAGAGAAAATTTGAAGAGTTTTGGACAGGTATTCTGCATAATCACTCAAGTTTATTTGTGTAGCACATTTCAGCAACAAGGCAGTTCAGAGTGGTTTACATCATAAAAACACAAAGTCAACAATCGAAGCATAACATTTTGTTAAATTCAACTTGCTTTCAAATAGATGCTGGATTTGACCAGAAATCACAACAGATAATTTGTGATTATCTGTTGTGATTTCTGTTGTTATACAATATTCCACACTGAATATTATATTTTATTTGTATGTTCAGTATCTGAGGAAAACCTTCAAAGTTTGACTAAATGTGCTTCTAGTAAGGCTTGAAAAACACTAATAATCAAAGTGTGCTAATTTATATTATGTATTTTAATTGTCAAATGTCTTGGAGTTAATTTCACTTGTCTGTGAACAGGGAGATTTGAAGTTGGTAATGTAATACATCCAGGTTTTGAACATTTCCGACAGACTGTATTTACAGAGTAGTACAAACCATGTTTGAATAATGCGTAAAATGCTTTTAGTGGCTGTTTTTAACGCAGAAAAGATAAATACTCAGGCTTTTCTATCTGCTTTTTTGAGTGCAGCTTTTTTTGAGCTGTACTCAAAAGTGAGCTGTACTCTCACTTTTGAGAGTACAACACCTTTCAAAAGTGGACAAACCTCTATAATAATGCCAAGTTTTTGTTACTTGGACTGCTAAATTCTTCGAAAACATTTTCTGCATTCAATATGACATATATCCTGTGTACATCAAATGGAGACTAATAAATCTGTTTGAAGGGAAGTGTAAAAAGTTGCAGAAACCTAGTTGCATAACTGTATACACCCTTAAACAAATACATTCTTGAAACACCTTTTAATCCAACAGGTCTCATTGAGCTTTCTTCAGTTCACAGTTGTCATAAAATTATAGTTACACTAATTGTCCTGAAATAAAGTTCAGCTGTGATTCCTGTGATCTCCTCATTTGCGTTCGGAAGCTAAAGCCATAATTTAGAGCAGTGGTCTCAAACTCCAGTCTTCCTGCAACTTTTATGTCTCTCTGCTTCAACAGACCTGGCTTCAATATTAGCTCATTAACATAACTCTGTGAAGCTTAACTGCATGCTAGTGAGGCAGTTTAGACATTTAATTCAAGTGTGTATGACAAGGAGTACATCTAAATGTTGCAAGGTTTTGCTTATGTGCATACAATGAGCAGGTCTTCCAACCATCGTCTAGTTTGGATCCCGAAACCTTCAGATATCTGCTAGAAAGCTGAAAGCGTTGATAGGTTTAATTTTCGGCATAACAGTGAGTCTAAGCGTACACCCAAATAATCAAAAGATGACTGCGGGCAAGAGATATATCCTGATAATCTAATAGATTAGGAAACCTTCACGGTAGAGTGAGCAAATAGTGGCGAGTCAAGATGTGACATGCTGATAGACTTTTAATATGGGTGGGAACACTTTCGTTATAAGTTGTTACATGTTTTTTCTTCACATATTTCCACTAAGAGATTTCTAAATTACTCGGCAGAACTGCACAGGATAAAAGTCAAATTAAAACCTTAAAATAATAATAATAAAAAAGAAAACATAAAATTACCCTTTGTGCATGTCCCAAATCAGAATCTACAAATCCAAAAAATGAATAAAAGAGTAGCAAATCCGACGGCAACCTTAGGCAAATACGGAGCACCGTCACATTTTCTTACCGTGGTTGCACAGAATCAGGGAATACCACCTTGCTATTGTGGTAATATGAATATGTACAATAGAAAAATGCAAGTGACAAAGCAAACAAACTAAAAAAACCCCCTCTAACTCTCAAGTACACAGGCCACACCCCAGGCTACCCCGCCCTGGTCAGTGAGCCACATTACTCATATCAAAAACCGCCACTGTCTGAACAACAGAACAGATTCTCCCCCAGTGTAACTTCCTTTGACCTGTTAACATTCAGATGTGTCTAAAGCTCTCAAATTACCTCATGTCAAATGTATAATTTTTTACATTCTTTTACTGCAGCTCCACATACCGCTGCTTTTATTCCAATCTGTGTTTAAATGAAAGACACATGGTCACCAGCATGAGACCAAGGCGTCCACAGAGTCCCCCCTTTCTCAGGTTATAAAATTAAATACTAAACTACTGAGCGAAATCAATCAATCTTGGAATTTTGTCTGGTTCTTTTTTTTAAAGGGCAGTACAACTATTATTGTTTACTAAACTGCAATACAACTCTATGTCAGATTACTGTGGGTTGTTTTACCACAATGGTGCATGGCGCTCATGTTACTGTTATAAAACTGTAATCTCTGATATGTGTAATTTTCTGTATCACTGTATGCTGCATGTGAATGTTTGCTCCATTGCTTGCTTGGCATGCTTTAATGGTGCAATTACATGTTGCAACTGAGCACTATTCATATTTAGCAACATTTTAGACCACTCAGTGTGCTGCTCCGTGCATCCTAAACCTAAGGAAGAAGAAGAGGAGACAGATAGTTAATTTGTGCTTGCTGTTAATTTTTAATTTTATTTCCTGAGTGTTCTTGGAGGTCTTTTGCAACAGCATGTATGCTTAAGTGTTGGCTTGTTTTACAGCTGGGTGTGCTTGGTGAGTCACAGCCCTTTCATTGCCTGTCATTCATGGCAGTGTTTGGTCACACTTATATCCTTCACAGTCTCTTATTTCCTGAAATGACGACTTTCATTTGTACCTTCAGGATAGGAGAAAACCTGTATGGGTGTAGGGTGCTATAAATATATGCACGTGTGTTTGATAATCAAAGGAAGAAAGAAGATGAGCACGAAGCACAAAGCACTCAGATAAGTGCCGTTAGAGAGAGGAGAAAGCAACGCAGCCAGTTGGGGAAGTTGGGAGGTACCGTGAATGTTTGTGCTGAGGTTAGCGTTATATGTGGAAGCATGTGGTTTGTGTATTTGATAAAGAAAAAGTAAGAGCATCAGATTTAGGCCTCCATCCCCATGGCCTCCAGTTATTTAAGGTTATCTAACATCAAAGGTGACTGCTTCAGGAATGTTGAAAAGACTGTAAATCAGTTTTATATCTGGGCACCAAACCCAGCTGTTATTCAGCCTGTCAGATCCAGCAAACTCAATGCAGACAGAGGGAAAAGTTGGGTAACTGCTGTCATGGATTTGCAAATCTGCAACCCATTTGGCAGTTCATAGAGAGCTACAGGATGCTGCTAAGCAACACACTCTGTCCAAGAAGGCAGAAAGTCAGCTGCTATGCAAACAGCATACCTCTTTCATTAGGATGTTTCTCCAGTGGGCACGGTAGCCAGTCTGTACCATGCTGCCGCCTCTGAAAGCAATCACTTTATCAGACAGTACTTTCTAGTACATACTTCTGCCTTTTTTCAAGATTCAACAAGGTATTTTGAAGCTCTCATGTCCATATTGACATGAGAGCATCAAGCAGTTGTGTATTTGTCTTACTCACATCCATGGTATGAAACTCCTGTTGCACCACCTTTCAAAGCTGCTCTCCTGAATTGAGATTTGGTCACAGTGGAGGTGTACTGTAGTAAACTCACTATCATGTAAATATCACTTTGTGATGATTAGAGCATTGTGTTATGGTGTTGTAACATGATGCATGCAGTTGTTAGAAGATGAGTACACTGGTCAAAAAACATAAAGGTCCCCGACATATGCAAAAAATAAAAAATAAAAAATTACAAAGCACTTTAAATCAAGTGCTTCACTGAAAATTTACAACCAACAATGAGGCTAAAGTTACAATTTAAAAACAACTAAAATGCAGTAATAGTATGACAGGAAAATGGCAACATTTCATGTCCTATTCACCATTTAAAGCAAATGGATCCTTAATTTTGACTCAAACAATGTTAATTGAGGATGCCTGTCTGACATCTGGTAGTAGACTGTTTCACAATGTTGGTGCACAAAATGTAAAAAACATTAAATGGAAAAAAAAACAGCCTGAAATGTTTTTACTACGGTATGCGATTTGCTTAAACCAGCCGCCACACAGACAGTTCATTCCTGCAGGCAGTCTCCTTGATGGACACCTTACAGACTGAACAGTCATCTCTACTCCTCTGTCAAACAAAATAAACACATTTTTAAGACCACAGTCTACATTTCTTTTTTTTCCCTTTTTAATATCAAAAATGGCTGTACATACATATGCATACTATTACTTTATCCTTAATTTTATTTCCACTTTAGTTGGCACAATCTTGGGCAAAAAAGCTGATTCTGATTCTCATAATGTTGATGTGTAAATGCCTGGAGTGGCCTTCGGTGGGATTGGCTGAATCCCTGTTGACATGGGTGCCTCATAAAGTGGCTGGTTAGGATTTGTGTGTCTGTGTCAGGCATGCTTCACTTAGGCCCAAACACACTCTTCCTGTGGTCAAAGCCTGCCTCTTAGGGCTGCCTCTGCTGGTGGTAAATGATAAGCAATTGAGTGGCTGTCATTGGAGCAGTGGGTCAGTTTTATCACACCTTGTCAGCACTTCAACCCTTTGTCTCGAAGCCTTGTGTACTGATAAAGATACAACGTGTCTTTTGGCATCAGCCTCTGTTCCTTTTCATAAGTTAATGTTCTGAATTATACAATGTCATATAAAATAATTACATGTTTTTGAAATCATTTATGACTGTAGTTGTTTTTAATTTGCATAATATTGCAGCTGAAACTTGGGAGAATTTTAAAATATGTTGAGTCATTTTTGACATACCAAACACCCCAAACGTAATGAATAAGATTCCTGCCTATGCAGAAATAAAGTTTCTATCACTGCTAATATCATTATTGGAAAAACTGCACTCCATCTTTCATTGGCTTATAGAACCATCTTTAGCAACAGCAATTAGAAGGGGCTATTCCATATGACTTAATGATTCTCACACATTGCTGTGGGTAGTTTTTGCACAGCATTGCTTCAGTTTCTTGTGGCTTGTGGGCATTTGTTTTTGCAGAGCTCTCTTGAGGCCCCACCACATCGTCTCAATCAGGTTGAAGTCTGGACTTTGACTGAGATGTTGCAACATGTCATTTTTTCCCTGTGTGTTGTCAATTTGCTGCTGTGTTTGGGATCATGATGTAAAGGAATTAAAGTTTGATTTTTGTGATTGTGTGGTTCCTAGGTTCTGGGGCTGCTAAAAAAATAATATTTTTCCTAAATACGGTGCTGCACATTATGATCTTCAATCTCTACTTTGGTGTATCTCGTTGTTTGGATGTCTTATGATTCATTCACAGGCAGCCATGCAAATCTAAGTTGCGCTGTTTCTTTCTGAAAGCTGTTTCAGAAAGAAACGGCTTTCCATTTTGATCTTTTCTTTTACTAACATGTATCTAATTTTCGACATGTTAAGTAGGACTTTTAGACACAACTTTTTTATTTCCTCAGAGCGTTGGGGTGGATTTGTTGGAACATACACTCCTGAGAACATTGATAACTCTAAAAAACTTTCTGCTGTCACTGCAGAGGGATGAACTTTATATATTTTTGAAGTGGTCTGATAACCCTTCCCAGATTAATAGGTAGCAACAATTGTTTTTTTAAGGTAGCCGATGAAGTCTTTCATTTTTGGTATTATACTTTCCTGCATGCTCTTGATTATCAAACTATCAAAGCAACTGCATTGCAGAGATACTTACATCTGCTGATAATCAGTTGAGTAATTTTAATTAGTTGCAATTGGTTGTTGCTGTCTGTCAATTCTATGTATAAAGAATAACATTGTTCTTTGTTTTTAATTATTTTTTTTTTTTACCTGTTACTGCACTTTACACCTTTTCTATTAATTATTCCCTCCTCCCATGTAAAAATGGTTTGCCATCCCACATCACTCAGATGAATGTTTATTCTCCAGGATAATTCTTGTTTGTTTACTCAATGTGTAGAATTGTCTCCAGCCTCTGTGATATCAAATTTCCAGTCTCACACAGTCCCTGCTTCCAGTTCAAAAAAAAGTTTGATTGGACACATGATGGGTGGATGAGGACACAAATTATAGTTGTGTGGTTCTGACACAAGGCCAAACCCATCCAGTGGTGAGAAATGGGATAAACATTGCACACTTGTCCGTTTTGCAAAAAAAAGTCTGTCCCTACATGCAGTTGCTTATTTTCCTGCTGCCTAGTCTTAAAAAATTAACAAATCCTAAAATATATATTTATATATGCAAAGGGACTGTTAACAGCATGTGAAGTGTTCCCTAACATGATTTATTGTTTTTGCTAACTCTTCTAAGTGTGCAGTATTTTAGCATTTATCACAATTTATGCTCTCTGAAATATAGATAAATAGTTTCATATCTTTCATATGCAGATCAAAAAGCAGACGGGTCAGGTCTGTGTTGCAAGCATGCTAATCGCATTTGGTGGGTCTCTGCTCTACTGTACAGTCATTCTCAGTAGATTCTCTGAGGATGCATTGTTTTCCAGCTAAAAGTGGTTTATCTGATTTAATGTAATGAAGAAAGTATGTTGCTGTATGCTTAACTTCAAGGGTCATTTGAAGGGTGAAGAAGGGCATAATATGTGTCCATAGATTGATAGTTGTTCATTAAGCATGTGATTTGTGTATTTTCATTAAGTGACACCAGGAGTCCAACAAGCTGAAGCTACCATAATAAGAGAGTTGGGTGGTGCTCCTCTAGTTTTAATATTGCTCATGAAATGTTTTTAAATATTTGTTTTTCTTGCAAGTGAAGGAAGATTGCAGTAATTTTTCTGGCAGCTGATCAGTAGTGTGTAGAAATATTTGCATTACTCTTCTCAAAACAGCCAGATAAAACTCATATCACTCGGGTAATTTTCCAGCATATCATTAAAATCACTTGAAGTAATATCAGGACTTGCAGCTATTTAAAGCCAAAGTACACTGCATTTGACTTTTTTAGAGTCATGAGTGGGACAGTTTTCCCTACAAAGAATTGTATGTGTGTATGTGAAACCTTCTCCACAGTAGAAACCCTGATTCAGGCATCCACAGGAGAGCACTGTAACTCCATGGAGGCTGATGTGCTCACTCATTTGTGCTTCATCTCCTGAGTACCGTTTGACACATGCAAGAGGGGAATGCAAGAGACTGCTTTGCACCTATAAAAGAATAAACTGTTTTTATGTTTGTGTGTTTATTGCAGACTACTGGTTGGAGCACCACAAGCCAAAGCACTGAATGGTCAAAAATCTAAGGTGACAGGAGGAATCTACAAATGTGAAATGAGCTCCAACTCTGATGCTTGCTCAAGAGTTGTCTTTGATAATAACGGTAAGATATAGCTTTATACAAGTAGGGAATTATAAATACAGACAGTTGATCATTAAATGCATAAAAATGTTATTAGTCTCCTTAATATATATTGGTACATTACTTTTCTCTCTCTCAAATTAATAAAAATATATCTGAATGAGTAAATTCTCTTTGTCAATAAGCCCTCGTTTCGCTCACTGGTTTATAGTTTTTTGAGAATTACACTGTTGACCCTTTGACATTTTTAGAAATAGTTACCCTAATACATTGTGTTAAAAACTTCATGCTCTTTTATTGAGTTTTCATGTACTCTGGCCTCTTACCACAGTTCAAAAGCTTGACCTCTGAGTTAATTGGTTGGTTCTGTGATGTGGTCTGGATCCTTTGTTGGTTTCGCTTTGTGAATTTGGGACCAGATTCTAAATGATTAAAAAAAATTTAATCTTACTGCATAATCCAGATCTGTTCTTTACAGATTTGCAAAACAAAGCCAGACTTTCTGGTACCTTATAAATTGAGATAGATTGTGACCCATCAACCAAAGTCAAGGCCCTTCCCTCCGCCCAAATATGAATGAATAAATAAAACGTTATACAGCCATTTTTTAACTTCCCATATTTATCTGTAATTACAACCGGGGATTCATTGATTTTCTGTGTTTCCCATTCACACTCTTCTCTGAGTTAGCATTAGCCACCAGGTAGAAGCTGCACCATTGCAATGTTATCAGCCATTAACCCCGCCAAGGGAATTAATGCCACAGCTAATAAGTTAGCCTCATCAAAAAATAAATTTTACTGTTCTTTTCTAACCCTGTTTACATCTTAGGGACTGTAAATAAACAGATTTTAATCATAAACTGTACTTGCTTCACAAGCTCAATCTGTGGAATTAATGAATATTTCAGATCAACACATGCTATCATTAAAAGATATCCCACTTTTGGATTTTCTTTGTTAAAAGCTTTTTGTCTTTCTCTCGTATTTTTGTCTCTTTTCATAGAGGATACAGGAAATGAAAACAAAGAGAACCAGTGGATGGGGGTGACGGTCAGCAGCCAGGGACCAGGAGGCAAAGTCTTAGTAAGAATCTAATTTCGTCATCACACTTAGACCGCACTGATGAACCAACCTAACACACACAAAAAAAACACACTTCTTAAAGACAAAAATCTAGCTGTCCTCACCGCTAGTCCCTCTCCCTGGCAGACTTGCGCCCATCGCTACAAACGGCAGAAAAACGTCAACTCTCCTCATCAATCTCGTGACATCATTGGCCGTTGCTTTGTGCTGAGTCAGGATCTAACTATTGATCCCAGTTCAAGTGAAGATGGCGGAAGCTGGCATTTCTGTAACAACCGGAACAGAGGCCACGAAAGGTTCGGTTCCTGCCAGCAGGGCCTCTCTGCTACATTCGACAAGGACTTCCACTACTTCATCTTCGGGGCTCCTGGAGCTTACAACTGGAAAGGTAGTTAAAATTTACAAGTCACATAAACATGTCATACTTTTTCTTGAAGCTCAGTTTTATTGACAAATGAAACTACTGATTTACATATTGTGCCATATCTTTGACATTATGCTTTATAAAAAAGCGCGTAAATAGAGAAATAGATAGAATTTGACAAATTGTGATTGCAAGTAAAATAATCTTTTTCTGCTTTTTCTCTGCTCCCTGCTTTAAGGTGTGGTACGATTGGAACAAAGGAATGACACCTTTATAGATATAGGTATCTATAATGATGGACCATTCGAGGCAGGAGATGAGACTGAGAAGAACCCTGACCTGGTTCCTGCTCCTCCCAACAGTTACATGGGTAAAATATGCAGTTATATTTACACTTACTTTAGTGCAGGACAAGGTAGGGGGACTCGCATCTGATTGTTAGTGTTAGTAGCATCTGCCGGTACACACTGCTGTACTCTTCCCATTATGTATTGATTTATATTTGATGTCTTTTTTGGTATGTTTTATTGATTTTTATTTTTTAACTTTTATACTTTGTCTTTTAGTCTTTGTAATTGCTGTAACATCAATTGCCCATTTGGGACACAAATAAAAATCTGATCCTATTTAATCTTTCCACATTTTCCCATCTTTGAACAAGACACTTTAATGCATTTTGCTAGGTCCAGGAGTATCCTGTCCTTGCTCTTCACAATTATGTGGCACTCTGTGTTGGTCTATCACATTACCTACTAACAAAATAGACTAAAATAATTAAAAAAATGGCTGTGATGGGACAAAATGTGAAAGATTTAAAGGCAGCAGTATGAATAATGCAGTATGGTGCTGCGACAATACCAAATATGTCAACGTTACCAACTCACTTCTCTCTAACATGAATTATTTCATAAACTTGTTGTTTTAGGTTTCTCTCTGGACTCTGGAAAATCTTTGACCAACAAGGGTCAGCTGACGGTGGTGGCAGGAGCTCCCAGAGCTTACTACAGTGGAGCAGTGATTCTGCTAAAGAAAGGTGGAGAATTCAGCAGGGTCCTTCTTGAGGAATTCACCCTTAAAGGGGAGGGCCTGGCTTCCTCTTTTGGATACGATCTGACTGTGCTGGATCTCAACGGGGATGGGTAAGAGTGCAGAGTTAACCAACACATCCTTAACATCTGCTCTAATTGTCCACAATTTCACTGTACTCTAATGAGTCTGTGATGTTCTTGTTCGTTAGCTGGGAGGACATAGTTGTTGGAGCCCCTCAGTATTTTGAGAAGGACTCGGAAATTGGAGGAGCTGTCTACGTTTACATCAACAAGGCTGGAAAGTGGAACAAAGTCAAACCAAAAAGAATAGATGGACCCGCAGTCTCTATGTTTGGCCTCGCTGTGGCAAACCTTGGCGATATCAACCAGGACGGTTACCATGGTAAGGAGGCATAATTTGCGTGTGCTGTTGCTGATCGCTCTTGAAATCTTCTACCCGGAGAAGACGTTGAAGCATACTGCCCTGCTGTCAGATTTTGCAGTGGGAGCTCCTCATGAAGACAGCGGTGCAGGCAAAGTTTACATTTACCATGGATCAGCCAGAGGAGAAATCACAGACAAGGCATCACAGGTACGTAAAATAGTGCAATATACTTCATAGCAGAAGCAGCTAAAGTATTGCACAGAATTATAAACAGTAAACTCACAAAATAAAAAAATAGTAAACACAGAGATGAGTTAAAAATGTCTGGCCTGAGCAGAGGTCATCTAGTTCAGGAGATGTAGTTAAAGAGATGAGGCTGCTCTTAAAAACATCAACATCATCATATTTCAAACAATGTATGTTAAAAATAGTGTTTGTATTGTGACAAAACCTAATCATTTATTGTATCTTTATCTAAGGTTATGTAAGATTGTTTTACTGTCATAAGTAATACTTACAAAACAAGGCAACGAACAGCGCAGTGAATTTTTTAACAATGTCAGTCCGTTCTTTCTGTGTTTTGGGTTTTGATCTGTTTGATTCAAGTGACTCTTGAGACTTTTGAAAATGTGTTCAGTTTATTCGTTAGCATGTCCACATCAGTGTTTTTTACAGTAAATCCTTAACAAGACATGTCTGATATGTTTCACATTTTAAAACATATTATTTTTTCCATGTTTTAATACTGAATTACTGACTTTGCCGTCGCTGTTCAACCTACCGTTGTGTCTTTGGTCTTCAAAATAATGTATTTACTAGTTTATTTCCATTGGACACCAAATAAAGATGTCCATTTTATTCAGTAGATAACGCACACTTTAACAAAGCTTGTGTTTTAGGTTTTGTCCAGCAAGTCTTCTGGAGTGAGGCAGTTTGGCTATTCATTAGCAGGCAACATGGACCTGGATAAGAACTCGTATCCAGACCTGGCTGTTGGATCCCTCTCAGACTCTGTCTTTGTCTATAGGTGAGAAAGTCAAAGCTGATGGGTTGATCTGATGGACTGCCGCTTAATATTATTTGCTGAGATTGTTACTGAACCGTTCCTTCACAGAGCCAGACCAGTTATAAACATCCAGAAGAAAATTACGTTTTCACCAAGTAAAATCAACCTCAGCCAGAAGAACTGTGGCAACACTTTCTGGTACGACTGACTCTTTCGTCTCTTCTTCAGTCTGTGGAGGAACTTTTACTGCAAACCCCATTTCTCACCTGTCAACAACTAATCTGTTGACAGGGTCTGTGTTTGGGGTTCAAACTAGGTTTTAACTGTCATGCTTTTTTATTCTTTTAAATCTGAAAAATCAATGGCCTTCCCACATGTTTGCTGGTTCTGATTGTGGTTTAACTTTTCTGTGTCCACAGCTTGAAAGTAAAGACGTGTTTCACCTACACTGCTAACCCAAGCAGTTATGCTCCAAGGCTAAGTAAGCTGACAAATATTGATACATTTAGCAGCTTTGAGCAAAATTTTATGATTTTTATTTATTTTTTAACAAACAACAAAACCTTGAAACCAAACCTATAGTCATTTGTTGATTTATCTTACACTCTGTACCTTCTCCTGTCCTGTAAAGCGGTGGGTTACTCTCTTGAGGCGGACGCTGACCGGACGAAAACCAATCTTTTACCGAGAGCAATGTTCACAGAACCTTCTGACTCTGATAGTAACTATATATACCAAGGGACCATTACCATGGACACAAAAGGAAGGGAACAATGTTTTACACGTCAACTTGCAATACAGGTAGGTTTACTTTCGGATTTGTAATAAAATATATCCTGGATTGAAAAACACTTTGCGTAATGTTTCTCTCTCGCAGGAAAATATTAAAGACAAGCTGCGGGCAATTCCCATCGATGTTTCTGTGAATATTCAAGATGCTCAACGTAAACGTAGGCAGACCCAAGCTTCTCAGCTTTCACCCACCCTTGATGCCAACGATGCCCAGACAACTAGAATCAAGGTGTTTTTACAGAAACTCGTTGTGTAAAGGGAATTAATCGAAAGGCCTCTGTGGCTGTAATGTTGCACGTGTTGCATTTTGACTGTAACATGTTTGCAGGTGGAATTTGTTAAAGAGGGATGTGGCAACGATAATTTGTGTCAGAGCAACCTTATGATTGGATATCGCTACGGCTACAGAACGACTGATGAAGATGAATTCACTCCTTTGAACTTGTAAGCGGATATTCAGTCTTATTTTTCATGTTGATTGTTCTAGTGAGTTTCTGGTAACAACCTTAATACCAGAGAGAGATAATACAGTGCATTCGATGGAACTGTGCACATCGCATGCTCATCAGGATATAGACTGAAAAATGACTTTGTTTTAAAGGGAGAATGGCGTGCCAGTGTTCTCACTCAGCAGCCAAAAAGACATTGCCCTAGAGGTGACGGTGACCAATCCACATGGAGACGACGCATATGAAGCTTCTGTGATTGCTAACTTCCCCAGTTCGTTGACCTATTCTGCTTACCGCGTCTCACCAGAGGTGTTGCATATTCTCCTAGCACTTTCTGTGCCATACAACACCAGGTTCCCAGTTTCTGGTTCTCAGTGTGCTTTATTACCAATTGCAGAAGCTGCAAGTCACCTGCACAGCAAATAAAAATGGATCTATGGCTGACTGTGAGCTTGGGAACCCATTCAAACGTGACTCTGAGGTAAGACGTTATGTTTAAATACCTTTTAATTTCTTTTAAGCATATTGAAAATTCTTAACATACCATATTTTATGTGTGTGTTTGTAGACAACATTCTACCTTATTTTGGGTACAGCGGGCATCTCTGTCAGCACTTCTGAATTGGAGGTTGAACTTGTGCTAAAAACGTAAATATCCAATTTTGCCTCACCAAGTGTTAAATGGCTCTGACTTCACTTCCTTCCTTATTCAGCAGTTCACAAAAATCTGATGTTCAGTTGACCAATGTGTGAACTTTACAGGACGAGTACCCAGCAGAACCTAATGCCGGTGAAAGCAAAGGCTAAGGTAGCCATTGTGTTGCAGATGTCCTTATCAGGGTAAGAATTTTTGATGTGTGAGAAACTCACACACTTGTACTGATCCAGGCAACTAACTGTGCATCGCCATCCTACCAGACAAGTCCAGCCATCTCAGCTTTACTTCAGTGGGAACGTCAAAGGTGAGATGGCCATGAAGACCGAAAGCGACGTTGGCAGCGCAGTCACGTACCAGTTCAGGGTGAGTACAGAGAAGCTGCTTGTCCGACCTGTGTACACAATCTGTATTTGCATCAGTCTAAGCTGATATTCTTTTTGACTGGATTGAAGAGTGACGCTTTTATCAACTAATCACAGATAATCAACTTGGGAAAGAGACTGACAGACCTTGGAACTGCCACCCTCCAAATAGAGTGGCCAAAATCTACAAAGTATGAAAAATGGCTGCTCTACCTCATGAAGGTCAGCTCCACAGGAGTGGAGCGAATACACTGCACGCCCAACGAAGAGAACTTTCTAAACTTGGTGAGTAAATATATTCAGAGATTTAGTATTTGTACACTTAAACAGTTTGTTATGTTACCACTATAAACTTGACAAACATGACAAACGTGTAGAAAGTAGTGCACAGTTGATAAAGTGAAAGGAAAATGATACACAAGAGCATGTTTTCTCACATAGTTCCTATTCCCTCTACATGCCTTGCAGCAAATGGGAATCAAACAAACCTTTGAGGCCCTAACCTAGTGCTTTTTAATTCCAGTCCTCAGGCTCCCCCTGCTCTGCATGTTTTAGATGTGCCTCTATTCCAGAACAGCTGATGCAAATAATTGCATGACCATTAAGTGCTGCAGAAGCCTGTTAATCACCCACAGATTCAATCCAGGTGTGTAGCAGAAGGGAAACACCTAAAACATGCAGGGCAGAGGGGCGTGAGGACCGGAATTGAGAAACAATGCCCTAACCACACAGCTAAATGAAATTGCACACTGGTACTCTATTGATTAATTAAAAGACTTCTAAAGGAAACTGACTGGATCAGTTACCAAGAAGCACTGAATACATACTCATGCTACCCAAGTATTTTAAAATGTGCAAAAACTGATAAATCTCCTGCTTTGCTTTAAGGAACCAGTTAAAACCAGAATGAGAAGAGCAGCGGAAATCACAGAGAAAAGGACTCATTACGCTTTTTCACGCCTAGATGACAACAAGGAAACTTTGGTAACGATACACAACCAGTTTTTCCTCTTTATAATGTTTAAAGTGCTTGCTCCACAAGTCAGAGTGAAAGCTTCAATTATCACTCTGTTCTGTGTGTTTGCAGTCATGTGGCAGTACAGCAAAATGTGTGACAATCAGGTGCCCCCTGGGGGGCCTGGACATGAACGCACTCATCACTCTGAAGGCCCGACTGTGGAATAGCACCTTTATAGAGGTAACCAGGATGGACCTTTTTAACTCAACTTCTTCATGTTGGTTTGAGATGAGTTGCAACTATAAACATTTCTTGAAAAAAAAAGTCATAGTTACGATTAACTTGTGTTATTTAACAAACTTAGTTGATGGCTGTAGATTTGTATTATTACACAAGCAAAGAGTGCTGGATTGACATACCAAACATGCCAACATAAGAAAATGTGATATAACCAAATTGAATTTAAATGTTCTTTTTTTATTAAAAGATTTCAAAGTCAAAAATTTGAATTATAGTTTCATCATAAAACACCATTTTTACTCTAAAACTTATTGTAGTCGTATAAAGTTTTTATGGAGTGTCAAGACAATAGCTGAATTAAAGAAACATTTCTAGATTTTATCTTTAGAATAAATTATCTTGCAAATGTGTTTTTCAAACAAACAAAGTGGATTGAAGTTAGTGTTTCCCCTCTTTTCTCTCGAAACAGGACTATTCCAAGTTTCATCATGTGGAGGTGTTGGTAAAGGCCTCTCTCCACGTTGATAGCGCGACGACAAACACTATGCTGAGGAACGCCGAGACAACAGTACAAACATGTTTTATGATACATACAATAAAAGAACCAAAAACATAATTTTTTCTTTTATTGCATTACATTCAGTTTTCCATAAAAAGTCTAAAAATAATGCTTATATTTAAATACTTGTTTAACTAATATTGATTTTTTACATCACCAGCATACACACACGCACGCCCACCCATCACACACACACACACACACACACATATATGTATATATGTATACAGTATATACTATTAAAAACCTGTATAAATACATATTTTACCGTGTTTATGCGGTAAAATTCTGGCAACCACAGCTACTGGTACTTTCCCTCTAATTAGAGACGGGATTCTTGTACAGTGTATAGTAAAATATTGTTGAATGGTCAAGAACTCTCCATTTTTGGATCGTCGATTGCAAACGCTCTGCAGTTAAATAAGATTGTACTAATATTTTACCAGTATATCCAAAACAAAGAACTAAATGTCCGATGTATCACAAGTTTTCGTCATTTGGTTTAATATGAGCGGAGCAGAAGACGACACGTAGATTTTACTTGTAATACGTAAGTTTTGAGAAAGCATAGAACAGTGTAATATTTTAAAGAGTATCTGCTGCTTCACTTAGATAACCTACTATTACTAAAATAATGCTGATGTGTTTTTAATTAATTTATTTGTTTTGTTTTGGTTTCCAGGTGAAACTGTCTGTGTTTCCAGAGAGGCGTTCTGCTCAGTACGGAGGAGTGCCTTGGTGGATCATCGTGCTGTCCATCCTACTCGGCCTCTTGTTGTTGGCTTTGCTGGCTTTCCTTCTTTGGAAGGTAAAAGTGAACTATGGTTCACGCCATTCTAACTCATATTAAACACATTCTGTACATATATGTATGTAATTTTAATTCTATACACTTGTTGGACTGTTGACACCATGAGCAGAGCAACTGCAGGTAAAGTGATCAAACACGTTTCTAATGATTTGCCTCTCTCCAGTGTGGAGTCTTTGAGAAAAAGAATAAAGAGGACCCATCAGAAAAAGAGAAGCTGACAGCAAATGCATAAAAAGTGAGAGGGTAACTTATTGGATCTGTCAGATATTCAACTTTTTCCATCCTGCTCCATCTTGCTGTAAAAGCGCTTCTTTTCAGTAAATGAGGCAGTGGGCAATTCTCGCTCTGTGAAAGATATACTAATATAGGCGCTGAATCACAATGTCTGCAAAGAAATTATCCAAATAAGGTTTTCACACATGATAATGTGTGTATGATTTTACTTGCATGGCCAAGGTGATGGCTGACACGCAATTACTGGGTTATCTATTGCTTTAAAGATTATCATCGGCGCTGATTATCTCCACTCACTGATCTTTTCTATTTTTCCTCATTTTGTTGCCTCTGAAGATGCAGTCACTTGGTCTGCAGGTTTTCTGCTCTCTGTCTGAAATAACAGGGCTATTTAAATAGATCCCTTCTCCAGAAGTAGGCACCGTCAATCAACATACTTCTTTGTTGATTAACTTAATTATGCTGCAACAATCTACATCTGTTTTGCTGTCTCTGGAGGTTGTTAAAAATATTTCTTACAAATAATTTAAAGATTTTCCTTTATTTGTCTGCAGTGTGGCTTTTTTAATCGTGCCAAATATGAGGACAAGGTTCCCAGTTACAGCGCTGTTCGGATCAGACGGGAGGAGAGAGCGGTACATTCTGCAAAAGACAATTGGGGCAGCTTGGAAACAAAGCCATGGATGACGACTTGGCATGACAAGGAACACTATTCCTAACAACAACAAAAAATCTATCGCTTATTGATGGATCAGCAGAATCTCATTTTTTTGCTGCCCTGCCTTTGCACATTGAGGACTTGTAATATTGAGATAGAAAACTAAATCATTTGGAAATAAGTCTTAAGGACTGAATCAAACACTGTTGTTAAGGGACCTCGATGTTCTTCAGCTAAATGTATGAGATGGACTTTCGCAAAGGCTGTCTTTTAAGCATTTTGAGCTTATTCTGTACATTCAGTGATGCCTAGAAATATGGACGTTATAAACTTTTATCAGTGTTGTGTTCATTTGAATGACTTGAACTGTTTGTATTTATTCTTGCATGGAATATTTTGGTTTTTGTTTGACAAGGTGGAAGAGGTATGCAAGGTATGCTCCCAAAAGATAACACAAAAATAATATTTTCTGTATATACCCTAAGTCTGTCCTAGTGAATGGCCTATTTCCTCTGCCTCTGTTTGCACACATTCTGTATCTTGAGTGCAAGCTGAAAACTGTAAACAGGCCACAACAAAAATCATGGCGCCATGGAAAGTGTGACAGGGACTTAAATGCTTTTTTAATAAATACTTTTAACTACTTTACAGCTTTTGTTCTGCTCAGTTGTGTTCAAAATTATTGTAGCTCACAATATCCATGATGGAAGCTTAGAAATCTGTTTTCGCTTCAGATGTGAGATCAAACGGGAGAATTTGTCCAGTGAGGAGAAAAAAAAGATAAGCAGTTTGAACAACTGACCCCCTACCTACATATTGAAATGGTCACTATGTTAACACCAGTCTTCCTGTAATTTTCCAAAGGTATTTAACAAAGGCCTCTTGTAAAAAAAAACAACTACCCAAAAACATAAAACCTTGATTGCGAGCACTCAGGTTAGCAATAAGACAAAATGTCTTTAAACCGTCCCATGATCTTAAGAGAGGGGAACAATTGGACCCCACGAGATTTTACCAGCAGGGTGGCAATGACCCCGCCTGCGCTTTTATGTTTATGTTATTTTTTTGTGTGTGTGTGCGGTTTTGGGAATTGACGGTCTGACAGGACACCCCCCTACATATGCCGCGCTCCTTCTGAGTGCTGCACTAAGACCGCAGGAGGGTTAAGGTCTTTTTATTTGGGCTCAAAACAGCCCAAACCTGGAGGTACAAGCAATGGGTACCTAATAAACTGGCCAGGGACTGCATATCTAATATATAATCACTAAATGATTATATATTTACTGTTTTGTGATAAGTAGAAGGAAACTTATAATTTGTCTTTGCAGACAAATGATAACAAAGGCAAATGATAGTGTTATCACTTGTCTTTTTGGACAAATGATAACACTACAGTGTGAGACCTGGAAATGTTGAAGGTTGAATAAGGTTGAGGAATGCATGAACTTGTCAGAGCGCATGGTGATTACCGTACTATGAATGTGAGAACATTATGACGGGTAAAAACAGGTCTGAGCATCTGAGATCTTGTTTCATTCGAGAGGCAACGTCTGGTTGCAGTGGAAGTTGCCAGACAAAAAAAAAAAAAAAATGGGTTTGACAAAAATGGAAAAAACAGATTCTTGTTACAAAACCCACCCAAAGTCCAAAGTAAACTGAATTGAATTGAATTGGAAATACAGGAACATAATGGGAATACTGCAAAGAAGATGTAGACACATGTATGCCGATTAATGAATCATTGCTGTAGTTGTGTAAAAACTAAGATCAGGTATTTCTTGTGATTTTTAAAACTGATTGAAGAATGTGTTTTATCATACAGGACACTGTGCTTCACTCACATGTCTGTTCTCCATTACTGGACCTGGACCTGCAGCTTTAAAATCCAAAAAGGCTGAGGCGCAGGCGAGTCCAGGCACAGCCTCTTCAGCTCCCGTGTGTCTGTGTCAGAGAACTGGCTTCACATCATATTACTGCTCTTCTTCAGTACCTCAGGGCTTGTTTCTTTTTGTTTTTAGCTACAGAACATCCAGTACACAGAACAGTACACATGACACAACTCTTCATTTTAGTAAGATCTCATTTAATACAAATGTTTATCTGTAGATAGGACATAGTTTAGGAGTAAAATAACGAATTATGTGCTCTTTGGGAAAACCTCAAACTGAAATTCAGAATATGTTTTTCAGAAATATTCTCGAAAAAAAAACAACCCCAATGACAAATAGAGGAGACAGTTAACTTGCCGATATAAAACAGATCACAAAATATTCATACCAGTAAATCTTACTTTACTACATTACCCCAGATTTCATTTTCTTTTTATGGGATAGACCAGTATAACAGCAAAATGAGCAGAGTAGAATGGTTTAGGTTGAGGTGTGGTAATATTTAAAGGTCCTTTCGAAGTTAAGATCTAAATTAGTCGACAGTCTGTAGCAAGACCTGAAGATTGACATTCACAGACACTCTCTACCAAATCTGACCAAGCCTGAGCTTATTATTGTGGTGTTGCTGGTTCAGTTTTTGTCAGTGAATTAATATTTTCTTTCTTCCTGTACTAGATTGGAACACCTTTTCCTTTCCTAGATCATGAGTGAACATCAGTGGATTAATACTGAGCCTGTATATCTGGCTGCCCATTTGACCATTGACCCTAAGATACCTAAAAACAAGGTAATACAGCCACTTGTTTCACTTCTCTCTAAAACAAATAACCATGTTTTGATCAGGGATCTAGTCATTGAGAGCTACTGTTCTGTAACTATTAGATGCATCCCTTCTCCACCACACCTGAAAGCCTCATTACCAGGCCCCTGCAGAGCTGGATTGCTGCTGATGAAGGAATGTAGCTATTTGATTCAGGTGTGTTGGTGCAGAGATGCATCTAGAAGTTGCAAGATAATAAATTGAAGACAGGACCTTAGCACACTTGGAATAGATCTTTATTTTGACAATGACACCACAACAACAACAACAATAATAATAGTAAAGATAATAATTATAACCACAATAAAACTCTCCCTGAAAATTAGGTTTATTGGAAAAACTGAGAAATATATTCAGGGTGTTTGCAACAAGAAAATTGTACAAGAGCAGTTGAAGTAGTTCAACTAATTTGACCCAAATTCAGTACTGGATCCTAATTTCAATGTCACCAGTAGTGTCAAGATTATTATTATTATTATTATTGTTGTTGTTGTTATTGCACTACTTAAACAGGAAAAACCCATCAAGATTTAAATTTTAATTAATTTATTTAAAATGATGACTCTAAAGAAAACATCACAAGAGACATTACACTCATGCAACATCAGTTATCATCAAATATAAATGAAAAGGAAAAACAAATCCGATAACATATTCAACAGTGCAGTCAAACAATTTAGCAGTCAAATCATTTGCATTCAGCTTTCTGACTATTTAAAATGCTTAGTATCTTTAGTAAATAATTATGAATATTTGGCTATTTAATACATTTGTTTTTGCTCATTCAGTGAAACAAGCTCCTCAGATGGGGCTAATTCTGAAGCTGTAGCGCTCAGCCCTGAGAATATGAAGGAAACTGAGACATTTACTCATAAAAAGATTCATCAGGAACCAGCTGGTGTCTGCAAGTCACATTTGCAGACATATATAGCAGTTAAAAGAACTGAAGATACCCTCATATAGAAATAAAAAATTTAGAGTAGTCATATAAAGATTAATTTTCCGTTTAATTTAGAGAAACTACTTGTAATGTTAGTTGTGCTTAGACTATTTAATTTTTCTTTTGTTCATTGAAAACAGCTGCAAGTTGGTACATAAAAAAACCCCCCTGAGGTTATAGAATTGTAGGTGCAACAGTTTGTGAGTTAGATATGAAGCATTTAAGGTGTGGTGAAGGACAGGAGGGAGGAGCAGAACATTTAACAACATTTAACTCTCATCTGGTGTCTCTTGTATTGCATTCTGCACCTTCTTCCCCAAAGACTCACCTTTTTGCCTCTTAAGGGAAGATTTACACACTAATGGAGGGCTGCACCACCAGAGGACTGTGGTTGTTCATCTTGTTACTAGGATGTAGGCGACTCTCTGCATTCAATTTGGACACAGAAAATGTCCTGCAGAGAAATGGAGACCCGGGGAGCCTGTTCGGCTTTTCTCTCGCAATGCACCAGCAACTTAGACCAGAGGACAAGAGAATGTAAGAACCAAAGTATGAGTTTAGATAAAATGTATATTTGGAAATTAATTGATTTTGCATTGTTCAAGTCTAAGTCTTAGGTTTTTGCACCAACTGTGTTTGCTTGTGTCACTTTCTTTCCAGGTTACTAATTTTTAGACTTGCAGTTTTGCTCACTTCTTTCTTTTTAGGTTGTCTTCAGGTGAGACCAGAGGAAAATGTTTCTTTTTCATGCCACATGAAGGCAGCTTGCAATCATGTTAGTGGTGTGCTTGAAAAGCTGAAATAAACTGGGGGTTAGAGCCCAGAAGTGGGCCAGGAAACACCAATTAGGAGTTCTGTAGCTCTCAGAACCTTAGATAAATTTGAAATGGCTAGCTGACGACAAAAATTGTGGACTTAATCCATAATCAGGTAGTTTACAAATTGTCTTTTTACTATGCTGTCATTTAGTTGGCTTGATGGAATGGTTGCATGCATTAATACATGCATACATTTAGGGTAACCATAGCGTTATGGATCTCTGCCATTGCTGACTTGTAGGTAAAGAGTTTGACGAAGATCGAGTTTTTTTCTCTTAAATTGATAATGTAGTAAAGTTTTAAATTTGCACCTCTGACGCAGAGCAGTTGTGATAGGGCAAGTAACTTCTTGAGTGACAACTTCCTTTCCTTTGTTTTGCTCAAAGGTGGTACTGCTTACTGTTGTGTACTTATTTGCATTTGATTAACAAAAACCTGAAGATTATTAAAGTGTTCCTGGAGTCTTTCATTGGCAATAAGATAAACACTAGCAAAGCATTGAGGTATTAACCTTTGCCACTTGGGAGAGCACTAGAGGTCAGCGTGCTGCTTGATGCTCGCTTAGCTTGAGGCAAAAGAAGAGGCAGGTAATTAATTTGTCCTCGGAGTTCTCTAAGGTATTTTTGCACCAACATGTATACTGACATGTTTGGATGATACAGCTGGGTGTGCACAGTGAGTCACAACACTGTTTTTCATTCTATTCATGCCAACCTTTAGTCAGACTTGCGCGTTCCAGAGACTTTATGTCCTGAAGGGATGAATTTTCTTGTACCGACAGGAGTGGGTGGGGACCCATGAATGTCTGCTTGTGTTTTGGTCTCACTTCTGCAAGATGAGGTTGTCTCCATGAGGATGTGGAAGAGAGGTTCAACTTGAAAAGGTGTTCATAGTGGAAATAAATGTAAGTTTTAGAGATTTAGGAGGGGAAGTGTGTGAGGATATGAATGTCAGTGCTGCTGCTGAAAAAAATAAAAGTAATTTGGAAAAAATGGGAAGAGGAGCAACTAAAGTAAACCACAAAAACCAACAGCCAGTGCAAAAGTGATTCACTAATTTACTGGGAGAAACTCTTAACATTTTATACTAAAGTTAGTTACACATTCACTAACTTGTGCAAGTGAATATAATAGGTATATCTGAGAGAGAAATTGAATGTACAACATCTGTCCTAATCAGGATTTCTTTTGTTCCTTCATTCTGACCAGGCATTTAACAACATGCATTGATTAATACCGAGTCCCAGTGCTTCATTAAAGTTCATAAAGCCACTGCCAAGAATTTTCATTATTCTTGGGATTGTAGTTTTGTGTGAACATTTATTGTTTTGTTTTTCTCTCTAAGTCACTGCTATGTTATTTTAGTTGTAGTTAGATTTGGTTTTTAGTTAGTATTTTATTCTGATAGTCTTGTTCAGTGCATTTGCAGTTACACCGTGTTCACCGTGATATGCCTGTTGTGTTTTTTGTTTCAGCTCATTAACTACTACTTTCCAGATGCTTCAGTCTTTTCCATTATTCTTCATATATTTAATATATTTAATACTTTATATCTTTTTGTCCAAGCTGGAGCTT
Source organism: Xiphophorus maculatus (assembly GCF_002775205.1). Lineage (NCBI taxonomy): Eukaryota > Metazoa > Chordata > Actinopteri > Cyprinodontiformes > Poeciliidae > Xiphophorus > Xiphophorus maculatus. The sequence continues at coordinate 10,958,505 of NC_036448.1, forward strand.
GCAATATGCTGACCCAACTTTAGCTGGGTCAGCAGTCAGCTGCTGACAGTTAAGATAGCATAATGTTGTGACACTTTATCTTAAATATGCATCTTCCTCAATATGCATTAAAGCATCTCTAGTTGGTTTTCCATATGTGCCTTTTTGGTTCTGATTAAGTCTCATTTATTCTGTTTTCATTCATTTGTTTCTGCATTCCCAGTTTTTGGATAATTTTACCTTTTAAATGAAAGTTAAAATTCTCAAGGATTCTGCCTGGACTCTACAGAGGTTCAGTTTTTAGCACTGTTGACTCTTTGTGGTGAAAGACCGAGTTATCATGTTTGAGAAGATGCCCAGAATTGTATTTGTAATCAGTATCATTACTATAGAATTGCATTTAGTTGTAACTACCAGGAGCTGTGGGAGGTTGGGGGCGGGATGGACAAATTGATATAGCCATGGTTATGTGTAAGTTTGGCTCCTGTGTTAAGAAGAAATTCAGAATAATTGTTTTCTCCTCTATTAATGGTGAGATATATTCTGTTCAATGTTTTATTTTTAATGCAAATACTATTTTTTCAAGGGATTTCTCTGAATGTGTAAAGCATCATTTCCAGTCCAATTTTCTAGAGGTTTGATATACGCCTTCTGTTTCAGCGCATGTGATGCCCCTTTTATAATAAACATCCAACTGCTGGTTCGTTCTGCTGCAGTAGAGAGAGACTTGATTGCTGGCAAAAGGCAACTCTTCACTCTGATTATTTTTTTTAGTAGATGAATCAGGAAATGTTTAGTATGATTCATTATCAGAGGGTGACATTTAAAAAGGTCAAACCATGGCTGTTGCATGGGTAAATTTAATTTGCTAAACAGGACTAGGTCCTACTGTTGGGAGCAAAAGAACCAAAAAAATGCCCTCAGAAAACTTGCCTAGATGGTGGCAATGTTATCACAAAAGAAAAAGGGCACCTTAAGATTTTGTTGATGCTATGTCAAAGAATTGCCTTGATATGCATGTGCTTCTGTTGCAGACTGCTGGTTGGAGCGCCACAAGCCAAAGCGCTGAATAATCAGAAATCTAAGGTGACAGGAGGACTCTACAAGTGTGAAATCAGCCCCAAACCTAGTGATTGCCAAAGAATTATGTTTGATAATGATGGTAAGTTATATTCTGACTGACTTTTCTGTTTTTCCGGTTTCAACCTTTTTTTTAAATCTATCTATCTATCTATCTATCTATCTATCTATCTATCTATCTATCTATCTATCTATCTATCTATCTATCTATCTATCTATCTATCTATCTATCTATCTATCTATCTATCTATCTATCTATCTATCTATCTATCTATCTATCTGTCTATCTGTCTATCTGTCTGTCTGTCTGTCTGTCTGTCTGTCTGTCTGTCTGTCTATATGTACAGTATATATACAGTACAGACCAAAAGTTTGGACACACCTTCTAATTCAATGGGTTTTCTTTATTTTCATGACTATTTATAAGGCAAGAAATCCCACTTATTAACCTGACAGGGCACACCTATGAAGTGAAAACCATTCCAGGTGACGACCTCTTGAAGCTCATCAAGAAAATGCAGAGTGTGTGCAAAGCAGTAATCACAGCAAAAGGTTGCTACTTTGAAGAAACTAGAATATAAGGGGTATTTTCAGCTGTTTTACACTTTTTTGTTTAGTGCATATTTTCACATGTGTTATTCATAGTTTTGATGCCTTCAGTGTGAATCTACAATGTCAATAGTCATGAAAATAAAGGAAACTCATTGAATTAAAAGGTGTGTCCAAACCTTTGGTCTGTACTGTATATATAAACAAAAAATACAAAATCTCAGTTTTATTGTGTTGTTTATCTTTTGACTTTTGTCTGTTCTTTCATAGAAAATTTGTCAATCGAAAAGAAAGAAAATCAGTGGATGGGGGTGTCGGTCAGCAGTCAAGGGCCAGGAGGCAAAATTTTAGTGAGAATACCGTTCCAAAAAGACATTTAGATTTTTTTTCCAAACATTTATGTTCAAGGTATCAGTCAGAATCTCTCGGTCATTATGTCCTTCTCTCTCCATGGCAGACATGTGCCCATCGGTACCAGGAATTGAAATCTCAAACCCGAAACATCCTCGGCCGCTGCTATGTGCTAAGCCAAGACGTAACTCTTAAAAAATCAATGGAAGATGGAGTGGAAGATGGAGGCAACTGGTATTTTTGTAAAGGTCGGAACCCGGGCCATCAGCTGTTTGGTTCCTGCCAGCAGGGCGTCTCTGTTGCATTCGACATGGAACACCGCTATTTCATCTTTGGAGCTCCAGGAGCTTATGACTGGAAAGGTATTGTTTTTAGGTTAAACTTGCCACAGGCTACAAGACGTTGAAACGGTTTTTAAACAGTGCTTTTAGTTAGTTTTTAAAGACCAACTGAAAGCTCTTTTGTCTTTATTGTGCTTCTTATGCTTGCTTTTATTCTTTGTATAAGTTTGCTTTTTGTTGTACAGAGTGTTGTGATTTTATTTCTGTGAAAATTACTTATTTACCTACATACATACTTGCTTTAGGCACCAGGACAGTTGAATAGATAGGATTTCTTTTCACTATAATTTATGTTTTGGAGTAATTATATATTTTTGAGAATCGATTAACTATTTTGATTGTTTCAACCATTGAAGAATATGGGTCTTAAGTAATAGCAGGATGTTGTCAGCATATAAACAAATTTTATGTTTGATTTGGTTAATTTAATTGGCATTCCTTTTATAAGAGTGTTTTGACAAAATGCTTCTGCAAGGGGTTCAGTAAAAATGGAAAACTAGGATTAAAAGAGATGTTTTTGGCTCAATATGCACTGCTCCCAGTTCCCATGGAGACGAATAAAGTTTTATCTTATCATTACAAAAGGATTTGTGACAGATTCATTTTGTGATAAAGCTGCAGTATAAAACTTTTATTTAAAAAAAAGGTTTTTTTTACATATTTGTTAAAATTTCCACCATGTCGTGACAACATAATACATAAGCTGTGAAAAGATCGAACTCCTCCCAGTGCTACTGTTGCTGTCTCGAGAAATTCACAGCTTCAAGTAAAAAAGCAACCAATCAGAGCCAGGGGGAGGGTCTTAGCGTTGTCAATTAACCTCATGTACTTGATGTGGTAAAGGTGGATGAACATCTTACTGTTTACTGTTTATCCACCCTCACCGGTGGCCAGGCTAACTAGCCTTTGGGCTCATGGCAGGCTCTGCTGTCAGGAACAAGCTGAGAGCAAGAGGGAGGGATGTGAGCAGAGTGTACACAAGATTGATTGACAGTACTATGACACTCCCCACCCCCTTTCTGCCCTTGATTGGTTGTTTCTGGTTAGTGCTGGGAACACAGGGAAAAGGCGAAGGAGCAAATTTTTTTCACAGATTGTTCATCTCATACCATAGTCACGACATTGTGGCGGTTTTAACAAATATGTAAAAAAAGATAGTAAAAGTTACACACTGCAGTCTTGAGATTTTAGTAGACTTTTGTAAAACATCAATTAATCTTGTCTCTTCTCTCCTTTGGTATACTTGTTTTTTTCTTTTAACTAAGGCTTGGTGCGCATGGAGCAAAGGAATGACACTCTTTTTGACCTGGGTTTATATGACGAGGTGCCATTGGAAACGGGAGGTGAGAAGGCGAAAAGACCCAGTGACGTCCCTACTCCTGACAACAGCTACTTGGGTAAAATACTTGTGTTTTATCCTTATGCCAGTTATACATTTTTTATTAGCTGATTTACCTTCCATGTTGTAAATCGTAACTATTTTGAACTCTGTTTTAGGTTTCTCCATGGCCGTTGGACAAGCTTTGACCAACAAGGGTCAGCTGACGGTGGTGGCAGGAGCTCCCAGAACTAACTTCACTGGAGCGGTGATTCTGCTAAAGAAAGGCTCTACAGCTCGAGGAGACATGCTAGCGGAGTTCACGCTTGAAGGGGAGGGCCTGTCTTCCTCCTTTGGATACGATCTGACTGTCCTGGATCTCAACAAGGATGGGTAAGAGTCCAGATTGACCCACAGACAGCTCACTTCTGCTCTCACTTTAATTTTGACGGTCCTCTTCTGAGTCTGTGATCTTCTTGTTCGTTAGCTGGGATGACATAGTTGTTGGAGCCCCTCAGTATTTTGAGAAGGACTCGGAAATTGGAGGAGCTGTCTACGTTTACATCAACAAGGCTGGAAAGTGGAATGAAGTCATACCAACAAGAATAGATGGACCTGCAGATTCCATGTTTGGCCTCGCTGTGGAAAACCTTGGCGATATCAACCAGGACGGTTACCATGGTAAGGAGGCATAATTTGTGTGCCTGTATGTGTGCAGTTGTTGACGCCCTTTATGTTGTAAAGATGCTCAAGCATACTGCCTTGCTGTCAGATTTTGCAGTCGGAGCTCCTTATGAAGACAACGGGGCAGGAAAGGTCTACATTTTCCATGGATCAGCCACAGGAGGATTCAGAAAAAAAGCCACACAGGTGTGGAAACTAGTACAATCCCTTTCTAAATTTTCCAATTTGAGACTCTCCCTCAGCGTGTTACAATGGATAATTAGGAAGAGGCCAAAACATATTTGGTGTAGCTCAAACTATTTTTAAAGGACTTTTATGTATTAATTTCCTAATTCTCATTTAAAGTTATATATATACCTAAAATCATGTCCAAATGGGCATTTTTCCAGTGGGACTGTTCTTTTTATAGATAGTTGACACAAAGCTATCTTTCTGTTTTTTATCTACATTGCACATTTTCAAGATGTCTTTGAAAGTTTTTGTCAAATTAAAATAAATATTTTAAACTTTTGGAAGACAAAATATTCTATTTAGTATTTTTTTCCCCTATTGGACACCAAATACATACATGTCTCTTTTTATGCAGTAGGTAACCCACGCCTTAACAAAACTTGTGTTTTAGGTTTTGTCCAGCAAGTCGGGAGTGAGGCAGTTTGGCTATTCATTAGCAGGCAACATGGACCTGGACAAGAACTCGTATCCAGACCTGGCTGTTGGATCCCTCTCAGACTCTGTCTTTATCTATAAGTGAGAAAGTTAAAGCTGATGCACTGATGCATTGCTATGACCTAGCGCCGCTTAACAATATTTACAGAGATGCTCACTGAATTGTTTCTCAACAGAACCCGACCAGTTGTTAGCATTGAGAAGGATATCACTATTACACCAAAAAAAATTGACCTCACCAAGAAGAACTGTCCTGAAGGTGTCTGGTAAGCCCGTCTGTCTCGTCTTTCAACATCATCCTAGCAAAGACCTAATAATTACCGGTACTGGTAATTCTAACTTAGTTATATAAATCTAATCTGTTACAACATTATGTACTTTTTATAAAATCTTCTAGAAATACTGCTAGAAATATTACTTAGTCTTTCTTAAATTCGGTTTTGTCTCTTTCCCTTTTCCACATTTCTGTGTTGCCATGATTGTAGATTTGTTCAAATTGACCAAATACAATCCTAAAACAAGTCTCTGAACTTGTGTTTAGTAAATATGGTTTAAAACTAATAAGATGTCTATTTTCTTATAGAAAATGATTTTGACAGGAATTTTTTTCCATGGTATTTCATGCTACTTTGTGCGAATATCTAATTTTATACCTAATATGTGCTTTTGACTTTTAGACATGTAAAAATCTGCTTAAACATAAACTTGCCAGAGATACTGTATGACAGATTTTAGTTTAACTTTTTGTTCTCACAGCCTGAAAGTTGAAGCATGCTTCCGCTACACTGCTGGCGCACAGAGCTCTTCTACCCCGCTGAGTGAGCAGAACCTCATTTTCCTTTCAAATCATTTTGCTAAAACAGTTATCTTTATTACATTTTCACAATGTAGATATCAGCAGTATGAAATGAAAAACGTGTTTGCCTCCTTGTATATTTGGACCGTTTTTGTTTTTTAGTCAAGCCTAAATGTTTCATTCAGCATTTCTATGGACTGGCGAGTCTTATTCTGCAAGCAAACAACCGTACCTAATTACTTCTCTTCAAGAAATCACTTATGGACAACCATTTTGTCGACATGAAGCACGCCAAAAGATCGCAAACCGCAACTCAGATTGGCATAATAACCTCAACTTAGACAAATTCAAGAGCACAGAATGTGTTGAATAGATCACCAAGGCTTTGGGACATCAGTGAACCACAGCAGAAGCCAGAATGCACAAATGAAACAAACAGGTTGCACAGTTGGTAGCACTGATGCCTTACAGCAAGAAGGTCCGGGGTTCGAACATGACTGTCAGGTTAATTAGTCTCTCTAAACTCTCCTTAGGTGTGGGTGTGGGTGTGCATGGTTGTTTGTCCTGTTTGTCTGACCCCTCGAGGGATAAGCGTGTAAGATAATGGATGGATGGAAAAAACCCAAAAAAACATGGAACAGTACTGAATCAAGTGGCAGCAGTTGTGCATCCACAACTTATCCAGGAAGTCACAAAAGAACCATGAACCATGATCCCATTAGTCAAAGGTCCATGATTCAACAATAAGAGAGACAATGACAACTATAATAGAGTTTCAAGAGCAAAACAACATCCAAAACAACTGAGCCAAAGAACCCAAAAGCCTGCATCATATAAAAAAAGTTATGTATATATATTTTTTTGATGAGTCACATCAAACATATCTTGTTGACTCCAAAGACTTTAGTGAAATTATTATCTGGTCTGACTAAACATGAGATGAACTTATTGGAAAGTATATTTTCTGTTACATTTTGTTACAAACTAACAGCATTTCAGAAAAAAACATCATACCCACTATTAAACATAATGGTAGCAATTACCCTCCTCAGTTGTAAATTTCTTTAACTGTACAGTATTATTTTTCTGATGTTGTAAATTAGCCCTTACTGTACAGTCTATCATTCTTATTTTGTGTGAATTTGCACATAAATATCTTTTTCCTGTGCCGCATCCCCTCTTGTGTTGCATTTAGGGATGGAGTACAATTTTGAAGTGGATGCTGATCGCAAGAAAAACAATCTTGAGCCCAGGGGGGCATTTACAGATCTGGAAAATCTGTCTGCTGGGACCATTACCATGGATGCAAAAGAGCCACAAAAATGTGTCACTCGTACTCTTGTCATGAAGGTATTCATCTATGCATGTCTTTCTCTGTTGCTTATCTAAAAATGTATTGTGTGACATGACAAATATCGTGCGATGTTCCCCTCTTAACAGGACAATATTAAGGACAAGCTACGTGGGCTCCCCATCGACGTTTCTGTGAACATCCAGAATGCTAAACGTAAACGAAGACAGGCCCAAGTCGCTCAACTTGCACCTGTCCTGGATCCCAAAGATATAGAACCATTTCGATCAAACGTACGTTTGCATATTCTCGTTGTATATGTGAAATAATCACGCCTCGCTTTAATAGTGCTTCTGATGTGCATCAACATGCTTGCAGGTGGCATTTTTGAAAGATGGATGTGGCGACGATGATGTGTGCGCTAGCAACCTGATGCTAGAATATCGCTATGTCTACAAGGACGGAGACAGCGTTCATTCTTTAGAAATGTAAGACGATCAGATATAACCAATCCTAAGTCTAGGAAGGTTGTCTTTTCTACTGAAGCAAAGAAAGCTACACTGATCAGCATATGGGCTGTTGATATTTGCCTGTAATTCAATGTGTTTAAAGGGAAAATGGAGTACCAGTGATCTCGCTAAGTGGTCAAAAAAGCGCTGCCCTGGAAGTGACAGTGACCAATTCAAAGGGAGAAGATGCATATGAAGCTTTTATGGTTGCTAACTTCCCCAGATCTGTGACCTACGCTGCGTACATTCCTAATGCTGGAGTGAGTTTCTCTTCTCTGATAATCAGTCTGTACTTTCTGATTCTAAATGGTGAGTTGTCATTGATTGCAGCAAGTTTCCTGCAAACCAAACCAAAATGGATCTAAGGTCGACTGTGAAGTTGGGAACCCTTTCAAACGTGACTCAAAGGTGAGACAAAGTTACTTTGAGCTTCTATGCAGCACCTATTTAAGTTTAAATAATGTAGAAACCCATTCAATAAATTTTTATTTTATTGAAAAGTCTATTTCAGGAAGTTTATTAGTAAGTGAAACACATGAATTCTTGAAAGCCTTTATTTCTGTTATTATGATTTTCCACTTACATCTAATGAAAACATGATATCTAAAATTAGAATATTAAATAAAAGGAAAACATGTATGTTTTTTGCCTGCTTTCAGGATGTTATTTTAAAAGGTCCTTTTAACCTGTCAAACAAGTCTTATCATACTGTAATTTATTTAATATACGTGTTTGCTTATAGACAACCTTCTACATCCTGTTCGATATCACTAACACGACCGAAGTGGAAATTGAGCTCAAGTTAAAAACGTGAGTGTCTGATTCTGCTTCTGTAAACCTTTGGGTAGCTTTTAGTTCACTTCTTTTAGCATAGATCTTGTGTACATTTTTATCAGGACAAGTACGCAGCAGAATCTGGCGAATGTGAAAGCAAAGGCCAAGGTGGCCATCACACTGACGCTGTCCTTATCGGGGTAAGACATTTTCACATGGAAGAAACACAGTCATGTACTAATTCAGCCAACTGACCGCAAACTGCTTCTTTCCAGGCAAGTTGAACCATCTCAGGTCTACTACAATGGAGAGGCCAAAAGAGTGACGGACGTTAAGGCTGAAAGTGACATTGGCCCTGCCATCAAACACTGGTTCACTGTGAGTATAGAAAAGAGTGTCTGATGCCACAAGCTTGTACATTTAAAAAAAACAACAAAAAAGCTGATAATTGTTTCATACAAACAGACATCTACCCCTCTGGTCATGTGTAAAAAGCATTCAAATAAATTGAACTTTACTTGCAAGTTGTTAATTCTAAGCATAACCTTGCTTTTTTTGTACTTACAATACCCTTATATATTCAGTGATGTCATGCCAAATTTTAGTCTTACATATTTTCAAGGTATGAACTGATGTTCCCATTAAAACAGATAATCAACCGAGGAAAGCGACTGAAAGACATTGGACAAGCCACCCTTTACATAGAGTGGCCAAAGATGACAGACAAAAACAATCATCTGCTCTACCTGATGACGATCAGCTCCACAGGACTGAAGGAAATAAAGTGCTCTCCCAAAGAGGAGATCAACCATCTTGGAAAGGTGAGAAAAAAGATGAATCAAGCAGAAGAAGACCACTGTACGGACTAGTTAGACCGAGTTGAGAAATGATTGTGAACCAAGTCCAGAGGTGTGGTATCGGATCTGGAAATGGTCTGGAATCTGACCAGACCATTTCCAGATCGTCTATCTGGGAGGTAATTGGAGGGGCTGTGGTTAAAGGTTTCTTGGTGGTGACAGTCAAATGTGTCTCTTAGGAGGACATAATAAGAAAGCCATGATAACCATCCAACCAGACATATTGGATGTACTTCAAAAGATCCGAGGTGAAGTGCTCAGCTGAGAGGGTTTGGACGTCTGACTGGAAGGTTCCTTGGTCGGATCCCTCTGGATTTGTTTTGTCCAGCTTACTGGGAGGACTCATATTTCATTATTCTATTATTCGGGTCAATGGCGGTAGGAGTTTGTTGGGGTGCAGGTTTGAATACCTGCTCTGTCTCTGTTGTTATGTCCTTGAGCAAGACATTTCACCTGCCCTGCCTTCTGCTGGTGGTCAGAGGGTTTGGTGGCACTGGTTCATGGGAGCCTCACTTATGCCAGACTGCCTCAGGGCAGCTTAGGCTACAATCCAGTAGCTTGTCATCATCAGTGTGTGAATGTGTGAGTAAATAGGTGAATGGCTGAATGTAGCAGAAAGCACTTTCAGGTCTTGACAAAGCTCTATACAAGCAGTTAAATATGCTAAATTTAGCATTTAGCATATTTAACAGCTATCAGTGTTCGGAAATTTCTGAGATCCTCCATGAAAAGACGGACAACTTAGAAAAGTGAAGTTTGGACTCCCACCTCCGACATTTAATCATTCAAATGGCTCCGATGAGACAGTAAAACTACTTGGTCTTCATCTGCCTACTTGTCTGTTTTCAAATGTCAAAAGATTGAAGTATAATTTTGTGTTTAATACATGGATTACACCGGGTTACAAAAAAAAATTTTTGGAAGTTGTCTATGTTTTTTCAACTAAATTAGGACTATTTTGCATGGCTGAATCCTAAAATAACATTTACTTTTCTCAGTCAGGTCAGATTTTTATTCGTATTTGATTCAGAGAAATCCAATCTTCTTACTAAATGGATGACATTTTTATAACATTATTAGTTAATTTTTCTTAATATTTCTCACCCAAAAAATAAAGAAATAAAAAGATTCTAACAGAGTGTATTAAGTAAATGACACAAACTTGGATTTCTGTAAATTGAGTAATAAACACTGATAAGGGTTAGTACATGTAAGTTGAAAATTAAATCTTCGTTGTGCAAAATTCAGGATATGAACTTCTGTTTCTTCGAACGCCTCGTGTGCTCGGCAGCAGGGATATCTCATCGGTAATCAGCCATCATGACTGCATCCCAGCATCCCAAACTAATACGTGGCTTAGCTCAGAAAGTTGACCCGATTGAGCAAAACCAATGTGATTTTTGGATTCAGCACATCAAAATTACCCTAAAACCTCAGACATTATTTTTTTTGGCTGTTGGCCAGTGTTATTCCCACTGACTGAATACATGTTAAGGTAAGAACAAAGAATAATTATAATTTATAGGTATTTTTTGTCTTCTTTAAGAAATCGGTTAACAGAAAAAGAAGAGACATTACCAAAGGAATCAATGGGACAATTTCATTCTTCACCGGAGAAAAGAAGCACGAGACTTTGGTATTACAAAACAAGCACTTTCTTCTCTTCAGACTTTAAATACTATATTTAACATACGCTCCCCACCAGTCAGAGTAATGACACAATGATCTGTTTGTTTACAGTCGTGTGGCAGTGGAGCAAAATGTGTGACAATGAAGTGCCTCCTGGGGGACTTCGACTACAAGGCGACCATCACTCTGAGCTCTCGCCTGTGGAATAACACTTTCGTGGAGGTATGAAAGACGGACTATTATGTTTGTTCCACTAGGGATTTAAGATGAGCTGCAGGTTGTGAAGTTTGCTTATTTTGTGTGGATTATGTGAAATTAAAACCTTTTGTTAGTCTTATTTGACTTGCAGTTGTAGATTCTTTTTGTTGAGCCTATGCTAACATGAGCTTTATTCACTGATTTTAATTATGTTCTTCGATTGTTTTTAGAACAATTAAAGTTAAGCTTGAAAAAGCATCTGTCCTGAATCTGTGCAAGAGAAAGAAAATGCCTATTTTCAGTCATAAAGTCCGTGTTTCTGTTTTATGTCATTGCGACCAGCGCACATAAACCTGACCTTCTGCCTTCTCCTTAAATGAAGGAATATTCAGACTTCAATTATGTGGATGTGATGGTGAAGGCGTCGCTACATGTTAACAGCTCGACAAAAATAACAATGGAGGAGGGTGCTGAGACCCAGGTAAGGGCACACAAGTAGAAAATCATTTGTGTGTCACTGTTGAACCCAAAACAGAAACATGAGTCAGGAGAATGGACATAGAAATGTTTTTAAGCAATCCCGACACTGTAGGACCTTAAAATGACCGATTGATAAAATGATTCTTTCTTGGACTCTGTATTACAACTAAGTTTGACTTGAATTATATACATAACACCTTTCAAAAGTAGTCATGCCCCTTTAATTTGTAGGCATTGTAACCACAAAGCGTATTGTATTTTTGGGTATTTTACATAATAGATCATTACAAAATTGTGTAAAATTATACTTTATAATTAGTTGTGTAATTATAAATTGGAACAAGTTACCTAAGTTAGTAAAAAGGTATTTTAAATGGTAATTTAATCTGTGTATCCATCTATTGTGTATGCATTTGTTCAAAGAAAGAAAAATAATTTGGTGTTTTTTCGCTTCTGCTCAGTAAAACAAACAGAAAATTTTGACAAAACAAAAAAAAAGTTGTAAATCACTGTAATTCTTAAACATCGAAGGTTTTTTACATATTTAGTTTCTTAAAAGCTGCACAGTTACTTAATGTTTTCCATTTTGTTGGTCCAGAAAAGAGCTTTAGTATTTACGGGGAAAAAATGGGATATGTGGCTCACGGTTTGTCTGAAAACATTTGCTGTATAACCACATTTAATGAGTAAGTACAGCAAAGTTGCCTGTTATTGTTTTACCAATTTTTCTTTATTTTAAGAAGATTATAATTTCGTCAGAAAAAAAACGTATCCACACTACTGTATGAATACATCGTATGATTGCCTCATACGATATATTCGTATGAGGAAATCATACGATGTTAGATATTTTTTTAATCTAAAAAATAAAAAATATGTGGCACATTCACAAACATACCAAGAGGTGGCAGTCCACCACACCTGACAGTCCAGGCACGGCCAGCATTAGTCAGAGAGGCAGACAAAAAGCCCACGGTAATTCTGATGTGAAGGAGCTACAGATATTTGGAGCTCAGAATCTGCTGAGAGACTTATGATCTCTACAAAATAGCATTTAATAACAAGCTATTCAGGACTGATAGGGAAAAGTGATGGCGGTAAATACAGAGAAGTCCTGGAAAATATCTGTTTATACACATACATACAGTATATACAGTATGTATTCCACATTACCAGATAACCTCATACTAATGTTCTTGCTTTTTCTGTCATGATTTCCAGGTGAGGTTGTCCGTGTTTCCAGAGAGACGTTCGGCTCGGTACGGAGGAGTGGCGTGGTGGATCATTTTTCTGTCCATCCTGTTGCTCCTGCTGTTGCTGGCCCTGCTGGCTTTCCTTCTTTGGAAGGTATGAATAAAATACTTCATCACCGTCAACAAATGGCAGACATAAAAGCGCTCTGCAATAACGTTTTTATTGACGTGCCTCATTTTAGTGTGGAGTCTTTAAGAAAAACAAGGAGGGTTCATCAGACAAAGAGAAGCTGACATCAAACACATAAAAAGTCAGAGGTGAGATTTCATGGTTTCGTCTTACATTGGCCTTTCTTGGCACAGTCGTGCTACTTTCCATTACAACTGCATCTCATCACATTACAGTGTCAAAGTTAATGCAAAAAGTGAAACAGGTTCATTGCAGTTTTTTTCTTTCTGTTAAATCGACTATTATGGGCTTGCAATGAAAATTGCAAGCCAGTTTCTCAGAAAAACTGTATACAATAAATGAGTTTTTGCTCTGGTGTCTCATCTTTGTCTTGACAAAACGTCATAGATTGTCTGTGGGATTTGGGTGAGGTGGCTAATCAACAAAGTGACAAAATGGTCAATAAAGCATTGTTGGCTGGTGTCTCGTCCTATTGGAAAATAAAATTCACACTGTAGAATGGGCTTTAATTTAGAATCCTCTCAAAGCTGCAGTTATCCATATTCGTAGAGCAATTGTTTCCTTCCACTCAACATTTCAATTAATATTACTGGATACAGCAGTTGTGACGGCCAGCATTTTTAGCTTACCCTCCTTATGGAGAATGTCAGTGACTGTCCCGATGTTATGGAGGCCATAACATTTCTTTTCTCCTGTTCTTTTGTTCTTATGTAACATTTTTATGTTCTGAGAATTGAGCTGAATTTTGGGTCTTCGTGTATATTTATTTGAATGTGACTGCTAGAATAAACTTCTGTTATATATAAATACATATTGAGATACGTTTGGATTATTGTATGACTTAAGCTAACATTTTTGACAAGAAATTACCCCCTCCCCCATAAAAAGGTTTTATTAGTAACATTAATTTAAGAGAGGGAAGAGCAGACAAGGAGACTGGCTTATTGGTTTAAATATCAATACAGATCATCTTTTAGCTTGTTCTGTTTCAATTTAACACCAACTGACTTAGTCTGTATGAAAGTGTTGTGTTCATTAGAATTTAAAATGTTTTCTTCTCTTCACAGGGCACCAAAGATGGAAGTACATCATTTTCAAATGTTACCAAACAGAGCCACGTTCACAACACTGGATCAGATGAAAGAAAAACCTTTGAGAAATCAAAAAGTGTGGATAACGTTGCATGACAAGAATTCTTAATGTACAGTACAGACCAAAAGTTTGGACACACCTTTTAATTCAATGAGTTTCCTTTATTTTCATGACTATTGACATTGTAGATTCACACTGAAGGCATCAAAACTATGAATAACACATGTGGAAAAAACAAAATTTCTGAAGAAATTTAGCCGGGGCCTGCCAAGGCGCGCCCGTGGGGTTTGGGCCCGGCGTCGTCACGCCACAAATTTGCATCGACGCTAAAGAACGCCGCTACGTAATCAGTGGCATGCGGAGAACCGCAAGAACGTTAAGTGAGGTGGACGTGCACCATTCGGTACGATTTAAAATTTTCTCAAGGCTTTTATTTTGGAAGTTTTGTTAAACTTCATTTCAAAGGGCCAAACTAATCCCATGCGTAATAGTCCTTGGGTTAAAATAGTTATATAATGCTCAAAACACAAGTAGCTGATGTAAAAATATTCAAGGCTTTTATTTTGAAATTTTCAGTATGCTTCATTTTAAAGTTCCGAACTAATACCACGTGTAAGAGTGCTTTGGATGAAAAAGTCAAATAAAGCCAAAAAGAGCAATTACGTCATGTAAAAATATTCAAGGCTTTTATTTTGAAATTTTCAGTATGCTTCATTTCAAAGGGCCAAACTAATACCATGTGTAACAGTGCTTTGGATGAAAAAGTCAAATAAAGCCAAAAAGAGCAATTACATGATGTAAAAATATTCAAGGCTTTTATTTTGAAATTTTCAGTATGCTTCATTTTAAAGTTCTGAACTAATACCACGTGTAAGAGTGCTTTGGATGAAAAAGTCAAATAAAGCCAAAAAGAGCAATTACGTCATGTAAAAATATTCAAGGCTTTTATTTTGAAATTTTCAGTATGCTTCATTTTAAAGTTCTGAACTAATACCACGTGTAAGAGTGGTTTGGATGAAAAAGTCAAATAAAGCCAAAAAGAGCAATTACCTGATGTAAAAATATTCAAGGCTTTTATTTTGAAATTTTCAGTATGCTTAATTTTAAAGTTCCAAAATAATCCCATGTGTAACAGTTACTGAGTTAAATCAGTTATATACAGCCCATAGCAGCGGGTAGTTCTAAAGGCCAGTTCTCAGTCCTGATCTGTTTCAACTGAGGATAGATAGAACTACAGTGATGCGAATTTGTAGTCCAAATCAGCAGCCAACAGCCTCTTGAGTTCCGTTGCCATGGTAAATAATGGTCTCAGCAGGTGTGAGCTGTGAGTCATACATGCTCAAACACACAATTGTGTGTTTGAGCCAACACGGTTTACTGAAAAAAAGCATTGGAAACAAATCCTTCTTGTTCGGGAACCGTAATACATATTCGAAAAGCGTTTCGAGCGTATGAGAGGCCTATGTGTCGTCTGCGATAGTCCCGAGATTCATATCTGTACCTCACTCAGAGCATTTACAGCGATGAGAGAAAGAAATGTTGTGCCCAGATCTGAAATTCTATTCAAATACATGGGAGAGAGCCTCAGACAGCCTCAGAAAATCCTGTCGCATGACTTTGCTCTGAAGCACCGTGACAGAAAACCGTACGGTCTAGATAAATTTCGAAAACATTTTACCGGAGCAGACAGGCGTATCAATGTCAGGACCGATTTTGATACTAATCGTGCGATATTTGTGGGCGTGATGGCGATTTCAAAAATGATTTGGGCTGAAAAAGTTGTCTTCATCTCTCACTCTAAGCAGCCAGAGACGCACTCTAACTTTAGGAAAAATGAGAAACTTTGGGTCGCTTAGAGGCAAATTGTGGACAAACCGTAACTGGTATCGACGAGCCGTCTTCACTTTCGAAGAGATCACAGACGTATCTACAAAATGAAATTTGAATGGCATTTCTAGGTGAATTTGTGACGACACAGCAAATCCTCAAAAATAGGGTATTTCTAGGATTTTTCCCATTGAGTTATAATGGGGTTTTTTTCGTAGTTTTTTGCGAATTATGTCGCCACGTTAAGGCCAAATCCCACCAGAAGTAATAGCTGGAATGGCGTGAATTTTCTGCAGGTTTTGATACCTCATTTGTAGGTGTGCACCAAGCGGTATGAGCCGCATTAACGGTTACGGAAGAAAAATAAAGAAGAATAAAGAAACACTTTCTCCGACAATAACAATAGGTTCCTGCCATTGCTTTGCATGGCAGGCCCCAAATATGCACTAAACAGAAAAGTGTAAAACAACTGAAAATAGCCCTTATATTCTAGTTTCTTCAAAGTAGCAACCTTTTGCTGTGATTACTGCTTTGCACACACTCTGCATTTTCTTGATGAGCTTCAAGAGGTCGTCACCTGAAATGGTTTTCACTTCATAGGTGTGCCCTGTCAGGTTAATAAGTGGGATTTCTTGCCTTATAAATAGTCATGAAAATAAAGAAAACCCATTGAATTAGAAAGGTGTGTCCAAACTTTTGGTCTGTACTGTATATACAGTCATATTTTTGGTGGGTCTTGTTTTTGTACATTGAGAGATGAAAATTTGGAAATACAATATATTTTTGAAAATTAAGGTGTTGAGGATCAAATATGAAAAGTGGTTGTTGGGGGGCGGGAGGGCTTTTTAAATTAAATTTATGAGAAACACTGTACTGCATCAGAGCCAAAAGCAACAGGTTCTCATGTGGTGCAGATAGCACTTAGTTTGGCAGCTGTAAAGAAAAGTTTTTATATTTTTAAAGGAATTTCTTCTGCTCTTGCAAAGACTATTTTCAAGCCAATAAGCAAGAAGTGTAAATACTCATGATGAAACCAAAATGCAACCTTTCCCCAGCATACAGTTTGTATTACCAGATCACGCATTTGTATTCTCCAGTGCAGATGACAATTTGCCATAGTTTTTATTTCTAGACAGAGTTGTGTATGTGTTGCCATACAGTAAACGTTTGTCTAATACACAGCTGCCAGATATGTTGAGTTCAAATGAATGTTTTTTTTTAATACTTTGAATAAAATGTTAATTTTCTTGTGTTTCCCCATTCATATTTTGTTAAATGAGAATATCAAGCAATGCAATTTAAATCATTTATTAAAACACACAAAAAAGCATTTACAGCAAATTCCTGAGTGCAAAAATCAGCACACATTTAAAAATAATTTGAAGAATAAATAACACTTGATTAAAAACCCATTGCTGCAAGATGGGTAATTACACACTTCCCAGTTAAATACATTTAATTTGTCTGAATCATGATGCTGAACTCAATCTGTGGTAGAGATCCAAATAAGCCCCCGTGATGCATTTAAAAACAAGATGTGTGAAGTAGATCTATCCATTTCTATTAACACAAAAGACTGGTTTCCATTCCAAAAATGCTGGTGCTGCAGGTGATTTCACCTCTCAAGCTGGTTTTACAACAGAGACTCTGTTCTTACGGTTTTGCCACACCCGCTGACATCATTTACAGACGTGTCACTCAGCATCCTTGCTCTCTCCCCGCCTTCACCCTCCTTCAGCTTCTTTCCTTCTTTCCTTTGATCCTTCTCCTCTCTTCTCATTTCCTTCAGTTTCTTCTTGAGGACAGAGCGGTCATTTTGATTTGACACGCCGAGAGCCTGTTGGAGGGCGTGTACCACAGATCAACATAAAATGTAACAAGGTGTGAGGCAATCAGACTCATTGCTGTAACCATCTAAAAACTCTTGTGCCTAACGTTGTGCAATCGATGCATTGGCTCTGATGGAAGACCTTGCAAATGGGACTTGGGAAGGAACCTGTTTTCAGGTATCACCAAGAATTCCTGCCTATTAACCCTTTACGACCCAAGTTTCAAACATCCACCTGGATATTTTTGCTTATTTTAACTGTATGCAGTTCTTTAAATGTCCTATGAGTAAATATATTTGCCCATTTATCCATAACTTGGAACTTTCAATATCTAGCAAGTTAATTTAGCAATTAACTAAATTGCTAAATTTAGTTAATTGCTAACTAACTAGATTAATTTAATAATATAACATTATTAAATATATTTAATAATATTGGCAGGAAATGCAACGTCTCCCCTTTCAGAAACCATTGGATTTTTTTCAGATAGCGCAAAGTGTGGCAGAATTATGGTACTGCAAATTTGGCTGGATCGTGGACGATCCTTTCGGTCTGGAAAGGTTAATGGGCAAGTCATATGTGGCTCCAACAATCTCACTTCTCAGTCCAAACTAACAGAGTTTCACAAATTTTGCAAAAAAAAAAAAAAAACCCCAAACAAACGAACAAAAAAAAAAAAACTAGAGGACATTACCCCCAATTTGGAACAAGAGGCAGTCCTACAGACAAATGTCCCACCTTTCAGATTTTTATTTGTTAAAAGGTTTGAAAAGAATTATCTTTTTACCTCTCCACCAAGGGATAATTTTTTTTTTTACCCCTCTAGGGGGCTTTTGTGGGCTCTAGTGTCCCTTATATGACAGTAGGCTGACAGGAAACGGGGAAGGAGAGGGGGGAAGACATGCGGCAAATATCGTCGGGTCCAGGAGTCGAACCCGCGACGGCCGCGTCGAGGACTCAAGGCCTCCAAATATGGGTCGCGCTAACCACTACGCCACCACGGCACGCCCCGGGATAATTTTATTAGATGACAAAATCCAGTAAAATACAACGAGCTTTATGGTTGTAATGTGATGAATCTGAAGAGGTCCAAGCCACAGTGTGTAACGTGTAGATAAAGATATAATTCAACAGTACAGCAATTTCAGAGAAGCAATTACTGACGCTAAAAGTCGTAGGCTTCAGGGTTTTTCTCACCTTGAGTTTCTGACTGTCCATATGGAGCAACTGTGTGCCATCCACCTCTCTGGCAGTGAACTCTTTGGTGTACCTATTCATGCTCATGCTGATGAGCCACAGACAGACCTGTTGGTTGTTCCACTCAGAGACAGGCTGGCACTGCCAGCGATTATTATTGTTGTTAGGAATTGGATAGTCGTCCAACGTCTGATGGGAGATCAGAGAAGTGAGAAAGAAAAAGGAAACTGTAACTAAAAGAAGCAGAGAACGTTTGGAGAAAAAAAAAACTGTCTAGACTAATTGCTCCACAGGGAGAGAGGGAAGGAAAAAAAGGGACAGAAGGAAGAGGACAGCCTTACCTCAGAGGAGGAAAAGGTGCAAGTGTGAGAATGTCCAGAGAGGGAGTGATCAGAAACGTGGCCCACCATGCTGGAGCTGTCCACCGGAGAGCCAATGCTCTAGAACCAGAAGAAAGACTCCCAGAGTACCTACATACTTAACATCTGCTGCATGCTTACCAAGCATGGGTGCTTATTTTAGAGTGAAATGCTATTTCTAACAAGATGTGTAGAAACACAATTAGGCTGAAAAGCTGGGAGCGTCCATAACCAGGGAACCATTATAACAACAGAAGAAGGTCCTTACCTGATCTCTTCTGTCTGCGGTGGTAAGATGAGGCAAACTGCTGCTGGACACCGATCGCAGCCTTTGCCTGTTTTGCTCCCCCTCCTCTTTTTCTTTCCCTCTGTCCCCAAACCAGGGTAGGTGCAAGCAGGAGGGCACAGAGTTAAACAAGCCAGATGGGGAAACCTCTAGCGGCTCGTCGATTAGATCACCACATGATCCGCTGGAGACAGTAAAGTTGTTACAAGCCTCTGAAGTTACAAGAAAACAGGGTTTGCCTGTATCCTTTTGGCATAATTTACCTAAGATGGAAAAAAACCCCTCAGAAAACAACTGTAATAAAGTGAATTGATACAAATACAAAAGGAATAACACTGATTTCAGATTAACAGTAAATATCAGTAAGAACATGAGTACGAGAGTTACAGTAATAGCATGAAGTATTTATTCTTCTTAAAAAAAAAAAAAAAGTATAAAAAGCCTGGCGAGATCTTAAAAGTCGTAAAGCCTGGTTCATACCTCAGAACCGGCCTACCTAAGAAATGACTCAACCCAATTACCATTTGTAAAATAAAGGCATCCAAGATTTAGTCATTTAGGGATCGGAAGAACATTTCCACACCTGCTGTTGGCTGATTTCCTGCTGCATTTTTCACTTCTCTTTTTGCTAAGCGACTTCCGAAGGCCACTGAAGAAAAAAAATTGCAGAGTTCAAGTACAGTAAAGACAACTCTAAATCATATAGTTACATTTGCTCTAGAAGAGTTTAGAGCATCTGAAATCTTCAACCTCAAGTTTGGAAAGATACTTCTGGACTTTCTGGATGCTGAGGATTTGCGTGGCGAGGATGTGACAGAGTCGCGGATGTAGATAAATGGGGTTGGGAGGGGAGTGCTGGTCGGCTGTCGACTAAGTGCTGAGGAAGTGGAGGTACTGGACCGGTCACTTCTGTTGCTTTGGACTACTGTGGAAGTGGACAGAGACAGACTCTCCTGTGGTTTAACGATGACTTCCTCCTGCTACAACAGAAAACAGGCAGACCAGTTAGAATAAGCAAGTTTTTAAACAGATGCATATTTTTTTTAATTCTCTTACCTGTTTTTTGAAGCTCTCTCTGAGTTTGTCCCGCGACGGTGGGTTGCGTTTTGATTTCTGGGCTAGCTGAGCTCGTGCTATGTGAGCGCTGGAGTCAAGACGTCCAGTATTAGGAACTGGAAGATACCAATCTGAGAAAAATAGTTGTCTTTTATTGTTTTTGGCACACAAATTTTTACTTTGATCTTTTTAAAACACCTTTCAATACTTGATACAGGTAGAAATTTTATCAAACCACTACAAATGAAACAAGAGTATCCCTATACGTGCATCAAGCATTAACATTTATCTTATTTTAATAAAAAAAACCATAAATGCCACTGTCTGATGCATTTAAAGAATGTTTATCTAGTTCCTCTCGACATACAGACCTGTGACTGAAGGGTCCATGGTGTGGTTCCTTTTTTCTAGTTCAGGCTCTTTTCCTTCAAGCTGAGCTATCTGATAAATAACGAGAAACAATGAAAGAATCAGGAGCCATGAAGGAAATGAATCCACACAGACTTATAATATCTCCCCCTCACCTGGGTCTGCAGCCTTTCTACAGTTTCTCTGTGCTGCTTTTCTCTCTCCTCCATGTCATTAGTCATATCTGCAAGTTTTTTGTCCATCTCCTCCTCTCTGGGGGGAGAAATTAGACATTTTTGCTGCAACTTTCTAACTTGCTATATAGACAAAGTCATACGAGGTACATACAGTTGAAAAAAATAATAATACTGTATTTCGATCATACCTGCTCTGGTAATCTCTGACCAGTCTCTTGGCTTTGCCGTATTTGACCTCCAGGCTTTCTGTTTGGCCCTGGGTATCGGCCAGTCGCTGACTCACGACTCTGCACAGCGTTTGGGCCTCTTGCCAGTAGCTAACAATTAGAGCAAGTCTTATTACCATGTTCACAACCAACAACATCATTCTGCTGACTACAGCCATAACACTATATGAGGGGTACATCTTAATCTTCCCTTCGCAAGTCTCTTAAACTGATCCAGATATGTTTACTTTTCTGCCTTTTCCTCATTCTTTCTCTAATATCTCTTCAAATATGGGATATTTGTCATAAACTTTGAGTTAAAAGCATGGATACCTAGAACCACCAAGGGGATCATTTCAACCCACCAAATATCAATATAAAATGTTGCATGCTTAGCAGGTGCTGGACCAAATGGTTTGTTGCTATGGCAACACCATAAGCCAGAACACTTGAAGATAACAACAATTTTTTTGTCGATTCGGACAAAGAATTGTTCAAATACATGATGAAAAATTACCCCTGCTCCAAAACACCTCGATCAAAAGATTGATTCAGGTGTGTGTGAGAGGGGATGCATCTAAAAGTTGCAGTTCGGGGGCACTCAAGGACTGGATTTGCAGACTACGGATTAGAGGAAGTAGTTGAAACATGAACAAAGAATAAATTTGAAACATGAGCACAAGTGATATGGATTATGATGAATATGGGAGGAATCTAAACAGAATGAGGTCAGTGATCAATATGAACCTGGCCGAGGATTAAGATACTGAAACTACTATTACTCCTGAAGGTGTAATAGTAATAGTAATATATTACTATTACATATATATTATACATATATATATTACTATAGTAATATATTACTATTACTCCTGAAGGTGTAATAGTAATCTATAATTAGGCATATATATATACATATATGTGCCAAATTTATTTAAAGAACAGTTTCTGCAAGTGCACACCATATCACAATAGCTTAGTTTAAAGGAAAAGAGCAATAAATCTTGATTTAAAAGAAGTTGGCACTATGCTATTGTCTTCATTTCTGTAATCATAGAAATGTTTCTTAGCAAATGTGTAACTATGATGCATTTAAAGAATGAAACAAAAAGTAAAAAAGGGAGATTAAGATTTAAGTTGTAATTATTTTTTGGCCTGAGCTTAAAACAGAAGTGTAGCATAATCAGACATTACTTTGTTCCTGGTGCTCCAAAGCAACATTTAAAAACAATATTTTCACTGTATTAAAAAAAAAAGAACAAAAATATTTTGCTCAACTAGACTGTACTATGAAAAAAATAAACTGCCTCTTTCAGGCTTTTATGGACACACGTTCAAAATGAGGCCCTCTGGTGGTTCTACGGGGGATTGGCCCTGTTGGCAGTTCCAGTGTTAAGCCTGAAGTCCACTCCCAGTCAAACACACTTATGACAAACCATCAGCGTACTTCTCTAGTTTCTCTGCTTTCTCCTCTCCAGCCTGTGCTCTTTGTTCCAACTCGGCTCTCAGGCTCTGCCAACGGGCTCGCTGCTCCTCCCATGCCTTTAACTGGCATAAAAGCAGAAAAAATAAAGAGACTTTAGAAAGGAAGCTTACAGTATATTATTGCAACAGAGACAATTCCTTTAGGAGAACATATGAACTCCAAACTGTTTCAGCACAAATAAAAAAAAGTATTCATATAAAACAAGATGGATAAAAGCAAGATGATTTTTTTCTTCTTTTTTTTTGAAGGGCTTTGAAAACCCAGTCATATCCACAGTGGTGATTACATCAAGGCACAGGCTGGAGAGTGGGACTGACGTGGCTCAGAGTTGGAATAACTGGCCTAATAACTGGGCATGAGCCATCTCATACCCAGTTAAATGGGTCAGGCTGTTTCCAAATCTGGACACAAAGGTAGCGTCTTACAACGAGTACAGTTATAGGTCTGTGTGCGAGATTCAAATCTCACCTACCTTCTCTTTAGCTCGGTACAGCTGAGCTGTTCTGCTTCTCAGTTTGGACTGAAGCTGTTAAAAAGATGCACATGAATCAGTTTGGACATAGTCATGCAAGCTGCTGCTGCGATTACAGCTTGTTATATTTTTAAAATATGGCACAAGTACCACCACAAGTAGGACTGTTGGAATGCTTTAAGTAGTCCTTAGAACTGCTTTTGGTTATTTTTGAGGTAAACATAAACAAAGTAATAAGAATGAAGAGTCAAAAGACCAATTCGTTAAGCAGATCAGTCTTTGTTTTACCAGAAACATATCAGAAGTGTGGTGGAGTGGATTCAACTAAAAAGAGACAAAGGTGATTTAGTTCTAATGGCTCTGAAGTTAGAAATCTGATCTGAGAATGATATAAACAAAATTAGATATAATCTAGATTCACATGTGAAAATCAATGTGAAATGTGATTTGCTAATTTGTACTTTCAAATACTACAACAGATTTAGGTTGTATCGTACTGTGCATGTGGGTTATATGCCAGGCTGATTAAGCAATAATTGTTATGCTTCATTTTATTTATTTTTTTTTACTGGTTCCATTACTAAGTTTTATGTGCTCATTTAGGATTTTGGAGTCATATTTCTTGAAACACCATGAGCTAAAAAAAATAAATAAAACAAATTGAATAGTTCAATCAACTCTTAAAAACAATGGGTTATTTTAAAATATCTTCTGCTTTTGTGTCCCAACACTAACCATATAAGTTCTCATGTAAAGTTGTTTTAAGATTTCTTTCAGTAAAGTGGTTCGTGAAAAACTTAATATTTCACAAGGGAGTCCATTTGGAAAATGGAGGGAGCAATTTTGATTTACTTTATCTAATCAGGATTAGATAAAGTAAATCTTACCTGATCAAGGAGTTGTACCTGCTGGTATTTGAGACAGAGTTGGTAGTTGTCCAGACTGGACAAAACAGACGCATCTTCCTCTTCATCCTCATCCTCCTCCACTTCTTCCTCCTCAAAGATCGAGTCTCTCTCTGACACACTGCCATCATTGTCCTCATCTACACTCCTTCGGCGTTCTCTCTTCAAATGCAGGAAAAACAAAAAAACAGTATAATGAAATATTTTCTTTTTTGTTAAAGAAAAAAAAAAATCACCCTAAAGAAACCTGTTTTGTTTTGTCCATTTCCAGACTCTCGTTGATTAGTCTTGCCACCTCACTCTCCACCCCTTCCTTCTCTCGGCCAATCAAAAACCTGCACAGAAAAAAACAAATCTGTCACACCTGCAAACAATTACTCCTTACTCTGAGACACCTTTTCACACTGCATCATGGGATAGCCTCCTGCACCTCAAATGTGGAGCACAGGTGTCAATGACAGCAATGATTGGATGCTAAACAATTAGAATAACCCAACATACATAACAGACTTGGCCTGTCATGGATTAGAGAGCATGTGTTGCAATGAGTTCCTTTAAACTCTATAAAGTCAATTATGTGTTGAGAATACGGCACAAAAGCTGTGAAAATAGGATCATGCCACACACGAATGATTCCCAGCAGGCAACAGCAGCTGAATGGGGTCAACACAACAATTTTCCTCTCTATGTCTTTATGTGTCCAATTTTACGGTTGCCATTTTCACCGTTGTCCTGGTTAAAGCACACAGGCTGCCATTTTATTCAGACCCTAGAAAAGCTGGATTTGACCCTTCAGCTGCTTATTTTAGTTTACATATGATCTATAGAAGGTTTTTTTTTCAATCTTTAGGATGGCCACATGGCTTTGGAGCTGCACAGCAGCTAACAGGAAGGACGTAAAGCAACAAGAACAAATAGGGACTTGACTTGCACAACAGGCCATGGCGTCTCTGGTGTGCTGCTATGAGAGATGTCAGTAACATGTCCTCTAAAGCTTGTTTATTCACGCTTAACTTTTATCCAAATGCTGTTAGAGCTGTTCTATGTTTTCCCACTTCCACATAATTTGAGTATGGTGGTTATCAAAATTTTTTATAGCCTCTTCCAGACAGATGTCAGCAACCTTCTTTAGAGCTTTAAGCCTAAGTCATGTTGCTAGAAAAGTTCGGTTTTTCCTTATTTATTGATTCAACTGTCACAACATAGTGACAGTTTACATATATATATAATGTGTTTATAAAAATTGCATACTGAAGCTTTAATAAGTCCTTGTTTGCAAACTGACTTTGTATTTATACAATTTCTATGACATTACAATGTGACGGTCTGAAACATGTGTCGCGAACGAGGAAAACAGAACTTCTGCAAGAGAAAAATTTACTCAGTTTCTATTTAAAAAGTAATAAGATACATTTGATTGGAAGGGTTTGTTCAAATTTCCAGACTATCAAGACGTACAGGATCTAATGTGTAAACTCACTGTAGGTATTAAGGGTTCTATTTTTACATCCTTTGTTCCTGTCAGTGCATTTCTACATCTACTAATGAAAAAAAAAAACATCAGGAAAGGAAGGGGGATGGAAAGTTATATTTATCTCACTTCATCTAAAAATAATCTCTTACAATAGACCTTAAGAAGTCTTAAAAGTCTATAGTGATTAATGTTTCAGACTTTTTTTGTTTTATACTGGGTCATCGACATTGAGGTCAAACTTGCACTGTGGTGCAACTTTTAAATAAAAAGCAAACATTTGACTGTCTGAAGAAAATCAAGTTTGCTTCATTTTTAGAATTACTTACTTGACCAGGCCTGATGTGTTTTTAAGGACTGTAGCGGCGAACAGCTGGGAAACTCCAACCAGACTTATGCCGTCCACTTCCACGATCTGATCGTTCACCTGAATCCTAACATGCACAAGAGGGGTGGGGGGGAAATATTGTTTTTGATTTTCATAACCTTCCAAATTAATTATGTGCAATTTTACCTTCCATCCTTGTGGGTTGCACCTCCTTCTGTGATTGTTTTAACAAAGATTCCCAGTTTTTCCAGCCCCTGGTCAGCCCCTACACCCATTCCGATGATACTAATGCCCAGTCCGTCCACTCCTGGAGGTGGCGGGAGCAAGAAAACCATTACGACCTGGCATTTTCAACTTTTCTGGCCTAGGAGCTTTTACCATGGACATCAGGCAAAAAGTAGGCACAAACCTTTTTCTATGTCCACTGGAAAAACATCCATCCTCTCCACTCTCTTTTCCAGCTCAAACTCAGCCGAAGCGGACACTGGATCGATGTCCTCATTGTGTCTGTCGTAATCTGCGTTGGAATATGTGCTGTACACCTGAAAATCACAATAAATGTCCAATTCAAAAACCCTATGGAGACCTCAGCTGAGATAAACACTGATGGAAGAAAAAAAAAAGAAACTGACTTTCTGAAATAGCTGTTTTATACGCTCATATTTAATAAATGAGCCAACTGTAAAAAGAACCATCTGCAGTTACTGACACCAGAAGACACTGTTTATGCCTGGAAAATCTGTCAATGACAGTGTGTGAGGCGAGAGACTTGGGAAGTGTTACAGAGAGCATATGGTACGCGCATAATTATAGGATTGCTAAAGATCTCAGATGTCCTGACGCAATATGGGACGCTACGTTACTACAGTGTCTTCTGCCACAATCATTCTTAATCAAGATTTGATGTGTAAAGAGCCTTAAAATAAATTAGTCTTTTACTGTAGTAGCATAACCCACACTGAGATTCTGCCTTTAATTTGAATGTATTTATTCAATGAACAAGAAATTGCAATTGTTATAATTGTTGGTACCCTTAACAATTGCTTTGAAATACATGTTACTGAAGCAATTCATTCTGATTTATGCTTTACTTTCACGAACTTTTCATCAGTGAGTAATAACTTTCTGATTCCACATGGTAAAAATATGACATGACACTGAAGCACAGTACCTGCCCCTAGACTGCATAACCACAGATGTTCACTTATCTGCCACCAAGGAGCAGGATGGTACATTACATAATGTGTGTAGCAGCCTCCATGAGCTTCATCAAGTTACTGGTGCAGACAGGAGGTTAGACCCAAATTTAAAAGTGATGACCAACCAATAACTGAATCAAAGCAGTTCTTTGTGATCGCAGTAGTGCACACAATAATACTGCGATGATGAGTGTGGATGGGTATACTGTGCAGCTCTATCTGGAGATGTGACAAGGCGAGAAGTGAACAGGGTGGTAGAGGACGTGAAATAAAATATCCAAGGTTTAGTTTTAGAGTCCTGCAGCAAAGGGTATATTGAGGTAAACACATCTCTATAGAAACCATAAGACACTATTACCATGCCAACTAGCTGTTTAGAAGTGAGACCTGGGCGAAAATAATTTCTATCCTATTAGAATTGCAAACATGTTGATTTTGGTTAGCTTCACTGAGACTTTAATTGTATATTTTGCCCAGATGAGAATAAAACTAAGCAGGAAATACACTAACAGGTTTGGTGTAAACACACACAATGGATATGTAGTAAAACATATTTCCCCACTGCTAAGTAGGGGTGGAGGATCTTTCAAAGGACTGGGAACCTTGTCTCAGTTTTGGACTGAGATGGTCTTCTTCCATGTCCATCTCAGTCCCAAAGCCTAAATCTTACAGAAAACCAGAGGACAATCTAAAGACTACAAAAATCTTTAGTTTCTCTGTAGCCACCAACCTTGTGGAATATTATGAGGCAATTATAAATTATATGATTTAAAAAGCTCTAAAATTAAAGGCTGGATTTTACAGTCTTTGAGGATTCGATTTCAGGCCTTTTACATGTTTTTATCAGTGGTGGCAACAGATTTCTGACAGTACGCAGGAGTTTTAGTGCATTTATGTAAAAGCAGCTCTGAGCATGATGCTGACAGACTGAGGCATGTAGGCTCCTGCCTGTTCTCCTCCCCTAATAGATAAAAAAGCATAGCTTTGGGCTACGACCTCTCCTGCATGGATTCTAACAGCTGAAGGAGCTACCAGTTACAAACATGTCAATGAAACAATTTCCATCTCAGACAAAAAGCTAATTAAACTTAAATAGTTGAAATTGGCATAATATTTTCCACTATAGCATTACCTTGATTGGTGCTGTGGAGAACCTAACCTTCCTCTTAGCAGCCTCTGGTGAATCCTCATTCTGACAGTCCAGTTCAGGCACACCGGGAATCTCCTCATATTCTGCTGCAAACTGGTTTCCCCCCTTCATACAGCTTTCCTGTTCTTCTTGTAATGATGCTGAGAGCTCTGGATGGAACTGGGAGTCCTTATCGTACCAAAAAGCTCTGTTCTCAATCCCACAAACTCCTGCAGCTTCCGTTTGGTCATCTTTGCTTCCTTCTCCATCTCTACATGAAACATGCATCATCTTCTCAGTGACAATATTCTCTGATGTTGTGCCTTCTTTAATTTCCGTTCTTTGACTGTGTCTAAAGCCTTCTTCTCCACCTTCCACCTTCCCCCCTCCTTCCTTGTCAGAAAACATCTCTTGGATCAAAACCTCTAATCCAGCAGCACTTTCTCTAAATCCACCATCAGTGGTTTTCTCCTCGTCTTCACTTTCTTCTGTTTGATTCTTCTTAGTTTGTGCAGTGAAGTGTCTGTGCTGCTCCTCCTCCCTTCCGCCCTCCCATTGTTTGTTCACCTGCTGATACATGTCTCCTCTCCTTTCCCCTCCATTCCCAGTTGTTTTCCACTGCACGTCTTTTGATAACTCTGTGTGCTGTTCTGAGGAAGTGATTAGATTATCTCTTCCTTCAGTGAATGTATGAAGACTTTCAGGTGTTTCCACAAAGACATCCTCCTCAAAGACGTCACCTACCGAGGCTTTCTGATCTTCCTCATCAGCTTTGTTCAGATGCATTTCGATCTCACCTTTTGTACAGCATTTGTCCTTCTGCACTCTCTCTTCTTCATTCTCGTCACTTTCTGAAGAATCATTCTTTACGTTGACGAGTTCTGCCCTCAGGGTTTCCTCAGGTGCCAAGCCGACTCCCGTCTCTTCCTTTGATTGTGATGTTGCAACCTCACCAGGCCCGTTCAGTACTGAAGATTCATAATGCCTCATCAGTGACTCCGCTTGAGGGGCCTTTATGTTTATATTGTGGTTTATAGATAAGTCTTTATCCGACACATCCTTTTCTTTGATTTTCTCACTTGCCTCTTGCAGCTTTTCTACTTCTCCTTTTCCAACGGCAGCCCCCTTGCTTCCTCTGATGATCTGAGGTTTTAAAACCTGTCCTCCTCCTCCTCCTACTCTGCCAACCTCCAACATCTTACTCTCAAACAGCCTCCGGGTCACCGAAAACTTCTGAGCCAGAGCAACTCTGTCAATATCCACTTTTTTCTCTGATCTGGATGGTTTATCTTGCAGTAGTTTTTCTGTGGACGAAATACTAGCTAGACTGCTCAAAAAAGAGGGGGAGAAGCTCATGACTGAATGCCTGGATTCAGGGAAAGGAGAAGTGTTGAGTTGAAGGCTGGGATGCGACGCAGAAAGGAGAGGAATGGAGCCAGAACCCAAGACTGGAGCACCGTCTTGTCTTGACTGCTGGCTGTCCATCTGAAGAAAAATGTTTTCTCTTATCTTGGTACCCCTGGTGCCTTGGATCCGACCTCGGCTCCCCGTGACGCTGCTGGTGGACAGGTCGTCACAGGGCACTGCAGAACCCTGGCAGGCAGCAGCAGCTTGGGGCCCTCCTTGTAGACTAATTCCAGTGTCAAATGTGCATTTGATAGCATGAAAGTCAGACTTGTATGTTATCCGGTGAGGGGAGGCACTTCGGCCTCTGCTGTCTGTCCGCATCATCTGCAATTAGTCTATGTGAGGTTAAAGAAAATTGTTTTAAAAAATGCTGTAAATGGGACAGCTCACTGAAAAGAGGGGCACCACACAAAAAATAGTTGCTGCAGTGGCTGCAATAAGGCAAAAAAAATAAAAAATTAATAAATAAAAAAATCTGTATGATTCAATTATTTTCAATATTTGTGGGGCATTTGTCAAGCAGGCTCTTTCTCCAATTCACAAAGACATATTTACACCTGAAAGAGAGAAAGAAATAAGAACAATCAAATAAGAGCTTGTTGTCTCGACTGAAAGAATTAATTTGTTGAAAAAGCTCCCAAATTTGTACCGACTGTTCAACCGGAATCTAAATGTTTAGATCATCAATGCAGGCGAGGAAAAACTCACAGTTCTATTGCAAACAACGGAAGCAACCTGGCAACTTAATCGCTGCTAAAATTAAACTTTAAAGCTTTCAGGATTACTTAAACTCTCTGCGCAGGTGGAAGGTTTCCAATAGTCATAACTGTGAAGAAAACCAAACCATGCCTCGCTGCCGCGCACTGCTTGACACAGGTATCCGCAATTACTTCATTCAGCGGCCCGTATTCATAATTATGTGCACTCTGACGCGCTGTCGGTAAAAATGCCCGATTGAGGACATTTAAAGAAAACAACGTCGTGAGTCAATAGCGAAACAAACAAAAATGTAATTAATCTGCCAAAAAAAAATGCCACAGACATAATTAGAAGTTTGCAATTTCTGGACAATAAAACCATACATTTGTAGCTTTTGTTTGAATTCTAAATGTTAATATTTTATTATATATAATTAAATACATAAATTGGCAAAGGGGCAGCTTCTGAAAGTTTTAGAAAGTGATCGGATGAGAACCACCCATAAATTTGGGATGAGTCATTACCAAAGTCCCATCCCTGACAATTTTGCTAAATTGTTAGCAAGGCTGCTATAGTGGAACCGTAAATTTTTAGCTCCAGTAACAAACAAACAAACAAACAAACAAAACAAACAAACCTTGTATGGATGTCTACGCTGTCTCTAGCTGAGGTTTCACATCCAATCTTAAAAAAAAAAAACAGAATGAATATATTAAATTAAAAATAATAAAAATGCCCTCTATAAATAAATGCTTTTATGAGTCTTAACATTAAAAATTCAAAACTAACGTGAGTGCGCAAATTTACGACAGTCTGTGAACGCAACCTCCTTCGACTAAAGTGCGCGCGCAGCTTAAAGGTCATCAGAGAAGTAAATAAAACAGAAGATTGAGGTAATTTCTTACTTTTCTCCGAACGGCTCCGTCCTAACATTGCAGGCTTGTTTGTTTTCAGTCAGCCGGGGGTGACGGCTCCCTCTCTGGGATAAATAAACAGATGGCGACTCATGTCTCTAAATGCTGTAAATGGATTATCCCCTGGTAATCCTGTGTAAACTACTCCACTAACTGCGAACCACCAGAGCTGAGTGGGTACCAACACTGAGGTAAATTAGTAGATTGCACAGCCACTAACAGCAGATACACCCTGCAATATAAGTGCATTCATGACAATAAGTATCATCATTGTGATGACTACCATTTGCTGTGCTTAATATTTTACGCGCATGTGAAGGCAGTGCAGGTTTTTGTTCTATGTGCATATGCAATAATGTTGTCAGTCTTGGCAGCATATGCAGAGCGTCCTAGATTTATGCTAAGCATGCAGGTCATTGATAAATCCACTTACCTTTGTCTGTTGTTTAACTCCAACAGAGTATTTCCAGGTTTAGAGGCAAGCCATTTGCAAATATTAACTTGTGTGGATCCCGCCTGCTCTGCATGAGCAAGGATGCAACACCATCTGACTTGTGTTCCTGCCTACCTGTGCCTGTGAGATGGCAGTGGAGGCAAAGTCTGTCTGTGAAGTGGCACTGTGTTTGTGACGGAACCGACTGGACTGGACTCCACTGGACGGGGCCGATCCACGCAGAGAAACGAGTGGTTCCGCTTGCTGTGACCTGGATCTGACTGAAGACCGTTCTCCCATGTGGCGCCGGGACCTACTTGTTATAAATACAGGCCAATCAGAAAAGACTTCATCTGAATGAGGCTAACTTTTAGAGAGGGAAGGTAGGGGAGGGGATAGTGAATTAAAGCAAAAAAAAAAAAAAAGGAAATTTGAGGGAATGACGTCATGGTGAGAGGAAAAGCAAATATAGAGAGGTGGATGCTGTGACTGAGGCATGGCAGAGGAAATCAAGAATGAAGGCAGAGAATGTTGGCCTGGATAATGAAGGTGAGGAGTGAACTAAAGAATGGATGATTAAAAAGAAGAGTAGAAATTGCGAGATCCTTGCGTTTGTTGGGATGATGCCTGATTTTTTTTACATTTGTTTTACATTTCATCACATCCCAACCACAAGCTTGAAAGTATTTCATTAAGATGTTACAGGGAATACCAACACAAAGACACTACGTAATAGTAAAATGAAAGAAGAGATGATATGTGATTTTCAAAACAGTTTACAGGCAAAAATCTGAAAAATTGTGTGCATTTGTATCTGTGGCCTCTGACTTAATGCTTCATCTACACCTTTTACTTCAATTACACCAAATAATCCTGAAGCACGATGCTCACATCACCATATATTTCATTGTGAGAAATAATGCGTTCATGGTATTAAGTTAGTTTTCCTTCATCAATAGTTTACTTATGTATTTTGTTCAGTGTTGATTTTATGTGACAATGGGACCTTTGTTTAAATGCAAATTGGTTTCCTTCTGGCTTTTTTTTTTGACAATGACTTTTTCTTCTCTAATAAGCCTCTTAGACCTTTACAGAATGGCCGTTTTCATACTGAGGTTGTCATGGGTGGACTGTGTTAATTATTCGAACCAGTGTAGTTGTACTGTATATACAGAGTTTAAAGACTCAGATTTGTCATTCAGAAACATGTTTTCCTTCCACTGCCTGGAGATTATGTTGAAATCTAGCTGTTACTGGCTGTGATGAGTAGCATTAAGCTAATAATGTTGAAATGCTTCACACCCTGCAGTCGTGCAATTCTGCTGTTGAACCAGCAGGGAGCGCTCTTAACATTACAGCCTATACATCAACAGTCCTGATGTCTTTTTAACTAGTAATTTCTGGATACTAGTTGACACAGTGTTGCTTCCATCTACCGCGACCCATAAAGTTGGAAAAATTATGTTCTTGTGCACATTTTTTTTAATTGCTGTTTAGTTTAAACAGTGATGTGTTTGAAAGAGATTGGTCATCTATTATAGTTTAAGAAGATCGATTTTTTTTTTAAAGGGACACCATTCTGTGCATTTATTAAAACTGTGTAATACTGATACACTGATGGGGATCTAAAACAGAGTATGTGCTTTTCGTTTCATAGTTCTGAGCGTCCAGATTGTGACTTAGGCAGCATTTTTAAATGCCCTCTATGTCAGGTCAGCCATATTTAGAGTTTCCCACATTTGCAAGGGGGAATTACATTCACTCTCCACTTGTTTTCTCTAACTGAGCCTCAGCTGGGTTGAACACTCAAGATGGCAATTTTAATGAGCAACACACACTCTTCTGCTGCTCTACAGTGAAACAGTTTACTGAATACGCTGTGCTTGAGTCAGGGTTTAAGTGGCAGCTGTGTTACTTACAGTGTTGATCCAGATATTAAGTTATTCATGCAATGGCACAGCTTCTTGTGTCTACATGTTTGCGCAGAACATGTAAAGCAACACGTCAATCCCGTGTAGAGTACTGTATTACTTTTATTCAGACGTTTACAGATTACTGTGTCTTTAGACAATTTATTAAAGCCCAGACAATAATGTTATGCCTCTGTGAGCTTCTGATAGGTTAATTCACAACATTTGAGTTAAACTGAGGCACACCTGGATGTGTTTTAATACAACAGCTCAAACCTAGTGCTTCCTTGCAGGACAACACAGGACAATCAAAAGAAATCACCAGGAAGAGAACTGAGGACCTCCAAAAGTCTGGCTCATCCTTTGCGTAATTCCCAGATGCCTGAAGATTTTATGTCATCTGATGAAACTGAAACGAAATTTGAGATAATAATCTAAACTGTGAAGCACAGAGGTGGCAGCATCATGTTGTTTGGTCTTTTTTTTAAATTACAAAACAAACAGCCTGATAAGAAAAGAAAAACATTATGTGTAAATATTACAGCATCATCTAAATATATCAGACAGGAAGTCACATTTTGGGCCAAAATGGGTCTTCTGAATCAACAGTGACTCTACTTTTTGCCAAATCGTTAAAAAGTGACCTAGCGATAACAAAATCAAAGTCCTGATCTCAGTCTTATAAAATTTAGGGGATTTTTAGCGAAGAACAAAAATGTCGTATGTGAACAAGTCAGCCAACAAACTTGACTTGGATATAGCAGCTCTGTCAAGAGGAAAGAAGCAAAATTCCAGCAATTTATTGTGAGAATTGGGGTACGATGCCTAAAACATTTTAGCTGAGAACTGCAGTTTAGAAAACAGGTTTAGCCTAATTTATGGTGAGAGTGAGGAAAACATGGTTATGCTTTTTTTTTTTTTTTAATACAGCTTAAGGAAATCTGCATAACTGTACATATGTGTGCAAGTTCACACACCATTTTATCCATTTTCCAAAAGACATATTGCACAACATTGGACCTTAGGCTAAATCTGCTGTTAGCATCCACTTTGTTGTATCAGTCTGCTGAATTCTTCCTCACTTACCCTCCAGTGTTTCAGCCATGTGTGTTAAAGTGCCATTTCAAACAAGTGCAGTGAGGCAGATGTTAACACAAAACACAACTGTAGCAGGTGCACACATTCACACACTGCAACTTACTTTTATATAGAGGAACAAACAACATAAATGCTGTCAGGGGTATGAGTTAACAGAATCTGTAATGCTATCGTGACTATATAATCTCCCTTTTAGTACGTCCAACCTAACATGCTTCTCCTGTGCAGATGCTGACTTGTCAGTCTTCAATGACTTTTGGGCTCCTTCTGTTTCACTATAAGTAATCCCGTTGTAAGCGAATGGGACACAATGGCATGCTGTTTTTCGGTGTCAAATCCCCTGAGAACTCATGTTTCACTCATCC
This sequence comes from Xiphophorus maculatus, assembly GCF_002775205.1. Lineage (NCBI taxonomy): Eukaryota > Metazoa > Chordata > Actinopteri > Cyprinodontiformes > Poeciliidae > Xiphophorus > Xiphophorus maculatus. The sequence continues at coordinate 10,993,603 of NC_036448.1, forward strand.
GTTCTCTGCTTCACCGGTCGGCCTCATTCAGGTGACTTCTTGCATTTTTGCCAATGCTGGCTTTCTAATAAGCGGTTTAAATGAAAATTGGAGGCACTGCTGCATTTTTGCTGTGGGTTTTGTATGTGGCAGCACTGGCATCCTACAGAGATTTCTGCTTAATAACATCAAAGGAGAATCACAAAAAGCTTACCACCTCATATATTTATTCCATATTGCCTTCTGCCTCGTTAATCCTGACCATGTTCTATTTTGAGGCCTCGCCTGCTTTTTTATTCTTATTTTGGGGGGCTGAAAAAACTAGAAATGACTTTTGGTAATATATTGACATGTAATTCACGGTAAAAAAGCCGTGTTCAGTACTATTTTTGTCTCAATATTGTGCTTTTGTAAACTAAATTGGGACCACATTCACTTTCAGTCAAAACATTTTAATGTACTTTTTTTTAATGTACAGTCTCCTATTGTGTCATATTAGCCTGGTGAACTGACATGCTGGAATTTGTTGCATTTTTTGTGTTTGTGCTTTAGTAAACATGCTTCTTGTTTTAGCTAGATAGATAGATTTTATTACAGACTCAAAGTCCAAATTGCATAAAAAAGACGAGTACAATAAAAGAATAAAAAGTACAATAAAAAAGGCTCCTAACCATTGAGGAGGCAGTCAGACCAATGTCTCCAAAATACAGATGAGTATTTTACTGCACTATATTTAGCATTAGTCAGCAGTAGAATAATTATATTATTAGACTCATTTAAACGACAAATACATTTATACATAAGCTTTCTTAAAACAGCCATGAAAGTGCTGATGCGAGCGGATACAAACAGTTCACTGGCACTGGTCCATCTGGGCTTTTTTAAACAAAAGTCTTAATGCATCATTAAAAGCCACCTTCAATCTATGAAGACTGGCTTTATTAAAATTGCACCACAAAGGTGCAGTATACACACATTTGCAGTATTAGGTGTTGACTCTGCATAGTTTATGTTTACTATTATCTATAACAGAGTGGTGAAAGAGTTGTTTGGTACATCATGATGCCCTGGTTTTAGGTTTCCCTTTAATACTGTTGACACAAGCCAAATCTATGCTACCTCCCTTTTCAGGCTTTACCCAACCATGGAAGGTAACTTGTCCCAGAAAAGCTGAATAGGTCAAATTTTTAGTGCCTAAAATTGGATGGATTTACATCAAAAGCCAGCAAATCTTTAAATGAATAAAGGCAAGGCAATCATTTATATAGCCCATTTTCAGGATCAATGTAATTTACATGACTAGAAGGAATATAAAATAGAAAACAAGCAAAAAAAAAAAACCCATTACTTTACACAGATTGGTAGTGCAGTACTGTTCCCCGAACGTCTTAGGATATCAGAAGAAATAGGTATGGGTGGACTTTGAAAAAAGGAGTCAAGAGGTGCAGTGTGTCTTGAGGAGTCTGGCTGTCTGCTCCATGTTTTTGTAAATATTGACACAGTTTATGACTATGTCACTTGAGGCAATTATTTGGGGGCTCTTCATTAGTAAAGGTGTCAGAGATGCTCAAAAGGGCTATATGTACAACTGAAGCAAGAGCGGTGTCCACATTCCTTGGACAAAGTTGTGTTTGTTCACTGTGCAGGTTGGACTTTGTGAGAGCTGCCCCTGGTCACTGTTTGGTTTGAGAACCTCAGGGTCTCATCTCTGGATTTTAAAATAGTGGTTCTGTTGACCCTCAGTGTGCACTGATGGAGTTTTCAAATGAGTGTGAAGGATCATCTCCTCTTCGTCTGTTTTCATGTTTCCAAACCAGAAAAGGATGGATTGCTCGTTCTTGGTCTGTTTCTGCCACAAACCAAGGAGTTTCAGTTTCTTGGTGTCTTGGTGGTAGAAAGTGGGAGAAGATGGATGAACGACTTATTTGCAGTAATCTGGACGCTGTCAAGGACCGTTGGGAGCAAATAATCCACTGAGCTCCTAATTTTTCGGTCTGCCTCTATTTCAAACCTGTTCTATGTTTCTTGGACATGGATGATGACAGAAAGGATGAGAACCAGATTTAAGAAGCCAAAATGACATGGAAACACAGTTTAAAAATTAAATGAAGCCTCACAGCTCTGTTCTTCATGATTGAGAGAATGTATGGACATTTAATGTTCATTGCAGCCAAGAATTATACATCAGCCATTGTACAGCGCATACAGCAGTAAGACCAGCTCATCTAATAACGAAGTGATCAGAACTCTGCTTGGTGAGAGGCTAGGCTCGACTGGAGTTGCTAGGTGAGAGTCTGCGCCTGCCTACTGTGACTTAATGAAAATATAAAAATGTGTAGAATATATGGATCACAAGCTGGTTATATTGTATTCAGCATTCATTCTTTTTGGCTTTTTTTTACTTACTTACTGTGACTTAAAACTATTCAATCAACCTAAGCTGCATAACTGCTACAGATGCCAACTCTCAATTGATTACTTGAGCACAAAAGCAAATTATTTTTTATGGTACAGCTGACAGACAAGTCAGTTCCACCCCTTTCTGGTCCTGCCTTTTTGTTAACTGCCAATATCAGCAAAGGGTGGATACTTTGTCACTTTGTTTTGCAATTATAAGTGAGTTGTATGTGTTTGCAGGTAGAATACTCTCTATTGATCATGTTTCTGGATTACCTCACACCCCTGAATGCTTCTGCATTCAACTGGTGATAATTTTACTCTAGCAGCCTCTTTAAAAATATCATTAATAAAAAAGTCTAAAGGAGTTACGTGTCTAAATATGAACAAGAGTCTTATTTTAATGTATCAGAAGGGAACTCCTCTGACATATAGTTCTATTCTGTTTTCAAGGAATTTATTAAATTGATTCTGTCCTTTCTGTCGCACCATTTGTGATCGCTGGGTTTGGCTTCAGTACGAGTCATTTGCGCTCCACAAAGTCAGCAGCCTGTAGTGTGAGGCGGAGATGCGGGTATGGGAGGGGAGAGGGGCGAGCAACCGGAGCTCACGTTCATTAACGACCACCGATAACCGGGAATCTTCCTCCGGCAGCATCACAGCGACACGCAGCCGGGGAAGATGGTCGCAGTGCAGACGTCCCTGAATTCGTCTCCATCGGCGGAGTGGATCTGTTGTCTGGATAAAAGGTGGGTCATTTAAAAAGAAAGAAAGAAAAAAACAACATTCGACCCACGGCCACCCCGTCGCCTGTCTCATTTATTCATTCATTCATCTGCTTTTGCATGATTAATCGGAACCGGTGACGGATGCGTGTGCAGTGTGACAGCGCGGTGACGGCGTGATGTTCCTCGTTTTCAGCGTTTTGCGTGTTTTCAATGAAAGTAGGACGTAGTGTGTGTGACAGTGCACAAAATCTCGGTTTTGTCTGTGTTCGGTCAAAAAGGCGTTGGTGGCCTGAAGGTTCAGTGGGGTGTTGCTGCACTGTGTGGACTGTGATAGACAGGGTGGGTGAGCGCCACATGGGTTTTATCTGTCGGCTGAGACCGATAGTCATATTCAAATTAGAACAGCGAACTGTCCAGCGATTGCCTCAGGATGTAGAGGAGAAGAATCACAGCGTTGGAGTTCATTCGTTTGTTACACTGGGCATTGTCACATTGCTGCATGCAAAGCTGCCTATTCTGACTGAACAGATTAGCTGATCAGCCAGTTCACACTGTGACCAACTTCAGCAGGAACTAACATTCTATCCTCTTTTTGGGTCCATAAAACTAAAATCTCACTGCGATAAAAACAATGTCTAAAGGAACTGTTATGAAGCAGGAGATCTCACTAATTACTGTCTCTGATGGACAAGCCCCGATCTATAAGACCTGCACCCCACTGCTCACACACCCACGCATACTGCGCACACCTCTCTGACACATTGTCACGTTACCATTGGCAACCTGAAGCTACCATCTTGTCCTCTCATCCACACCTGGAAGGAAACCTGGGGCATTTTGTAGAGTACTTTTACTGAGCTATGTTTCATCACATTTAGTGGAAATAAGAACCAAAATTAACTTTTTCAACATTGACTCTTTTGAGGATAATGAAAGACTGTTTTAGTTTGTGGAATAATTTATCACCAATTAGTGAGAATAAGGCCAGCTTAACCCTTTCACTTCATTTTTAGTCCTCATTCTGTTTTTTTCTAAGGGGTAGAGTGCCCAAATTGTTTTGGGGTGTTGAGGGGGTGAGGGCAGAGGGCACGGCTCTTTAACCCCTAGGGTCGGATAATTGTTTACTCAACACTCTTGGCCATGTGTCGTATGTTTACATATTACAAAACAGTGAGAACTGATGATGTATTTGCCTCTTGAAGGAATTTCAAATGCAGTGAGTCTGCAGTGGTAGGTGGGAGTCACTAATGAATGAACTGATGGACAGGACAGGATTTTATGGTGGCGCACTCAGCACTCTTTTTCCACTCCTCTGGTTCAGTAAATGTCCAGCTCTTACATGTGACTCTGGGTTTGACAGCTTTGAGTTACAGAAACTGTTGATGTGAAGAAATGAGGAGAGTGGAAGGTGGTGATATAAAGACAGAGAAAATTGTTTAATTCAATTTTCCAAAGACATTTATCGAGAGGGAAATATGCTAGCTCAAGGTTGCCCAAGTCCCTCCTTTAAGAGCTACCGTCCTGCAACATTTAGATGCATCCCTTCTCAAACACACCTAAATCAGATTATTGGGCTGTTACACTGCCTCTGAAGGACTAAGATTAAGATAATTTAAAAATGATCAATATTTTTAAATAACATTGATTTGTTATAGACATGCTGATAAGGGAATTCAACTGAGGCAGGCGTGTGCCGGATAAATTTGCTTTGATTTGTTTGTTGTTGCACTAGGCACATTGTACATGGCCCAATCCAGAAGAACATTTAGATAAAATGTCCGAATGAAGCACCAAAATTGAAAATCTGTACCAAAATATAATCACTAAAAAAATGTAACATGAAATATATTATAGTCTTCTATATGCATCGGCTTATTACTGCTATCTAGATGTAAAATATTGTAAGATGTAAACATTGTCTGTTATTCTGTCTTGCTGTTATTTTAATTATATATCAGAGAAAGAGCTCAAGTGACCTGTATTTTCTGTTGCTGTGCACTGCCAGTAAGTTGGCTGAAAGCTGCTATGCTTTAACCCTGTTTCCAAGAAAAACTATTTCAGCCGTTTGAAAATACCTTTATTGGCCAAAAATATGGACAGTCATGGCTGGAAAATGAATGAATATAATGAATTGTCATATTATTGTTGAATACTGTACAAACAATATAACTCATTTTCCTACCCCTTCTGTTTATTTTCCATTTTTTTGATGTCCCTCAAGTTTTCTTTGAGTTTTTCACTCACTGTTCTTAAAATTTGCATCTCGGCTCTTACAACATAGAAACACAATAAATATTCAAATATTGCATCCATGCAGCCCCGTAAGCATATGATTGCAAGTTGCACATTTTGATTTGGTCTGTTTAGAGTTGCTTCTGAAATAGGACACTGACCAACATATTTGACATGTATTGATAATTTTGATGATGGCACTCGTCAAAATGTAATGTTTGTCTCAATTGTTGACTGTATGTTGTTTTTATGACGTAAAGCACTTTGAACTGCTGAAATGTGCTGTCTAAATAAACTTGATCGATTGCAGCGCTACTGTTAAGAAAAGGCTTAATGTATGGGTCTCAATCTATGCGGAGCAAAACGGCAGAGACCTATAATTTCCTGTGCTAAACGGTTAAATCTTACTACTAATTTGCAGAATATTTCTTTGATTGCTTAGGTCCATGTATCAACATTTAAATAACAACTAAATCCTGCAGTGATTATAAATCCTGTGCTAATCAGTAGAACATAGAATGGAGTAGAAATTATTACTGTTTTTTTGTTTTAAATAAAAGCAATACATTTCTTTTATTTTTGTGATAGTACAGTGAAATTAGGTTATAATGAGAATTGTGTGTGTGTGTTGGTTAATAGCTGATGTTTAACAAGTTCCCAGGTTGTACGTTATGTAGATGGATGCTGAAGTAGCTTTATCCGGAAGTGAAAAATCTCTGTTGCACTAATCTAAAACCAGAGAGCACAGGAAATGCATTTTTTTGGACCTGATGTAGTGAAACCACGATTGATTTATCTGGAAACTGTATTTTTTTCACCCAAATCCATTTCCCCGAAACAATCTGCAGAACATTGAAAGGTGTCTCTCAGTCTTCTCTTTAGAGGTTGGTTTGTATATGGATGTGCAGGCATGTGTGTGTGTGTGTGTGTGTGTGTGTGGGTGTGTGTGTGTGTGTGTGCAGCATAATTTGTGGTTGAAAGCTGAGATCTCTGCTGACATTAGCATCAGGCTGGGAAGGGTGAGAAAAGAGACATACTGGAAAAGAGAGGAAGCAAAGATGGAGGGGGGTAGAGTGAAGCAAGGTGAACACCTCTCAGGTCACATTCATTTCAAACTATGAGGTACACACATTTCTCCTGGCAGACTTGCAGGCAGGAATCTCAGGGCATATTAAAGGACAAAGAATGAATGAGGAGTTAAAGGATTGTTGCAGACAGAGTTAACAGTTTTGCTGTAGACATGTAGAGCTCTGCAGTCCTACATAGTTAACCTTTCTGTCTCTTCCTGCTGTAATGCGTGGGAGTCCACCTGTCGAAATCATTAACCCAGACTACACTGGGCTATGATGCTCTGTCTGAGCTGTGGGGGCCAGTACGTAGGCAGATGACTGATGATGAGTCAGAGAGTAGAAGCAGAAAGAACATGGAAGAGATTCATTTAAGTAGGAGGAGGCTTTTCTGTCAGGTATGGAAAAAAATGAACAAAGCTGCCACATTACTAGGCACACCTGGTCTAGAGCTTGTTTAGACATCTATAGACATCTTCATCTTCAGACATCCACGTACTTCGCCCTTGCACAGCCTCCACACACTCATATAGGGGAAAGCATTGTCTGTATAGGAGGCAATGCAACTTCTGGGTGTCTGGCACAATAAACAGTTATAATAGGCAAGCAAATTAGTTTTGTTAGTTAGTATGACAATAATACGTCATTGCTTCAGTCTGCTGATTTTGACATCATAACTGATTAGATCTGATACGTCATGTATTTGGTTTGATATTAAAACTTACCAAAGCCATTGTCTGCTTATTTTGAGCTTTTATTGCATCAAACTCTAAAGAAGTTGCAAACCTTAGTGTTCAGTTTCTTTAAATTAGGTGCAGTCACTTGTAGGAAAAAGAAATGATGTTGATTCCATCTGTACAACGATGTGCTGAAGTTCAAATTAAAGTTCAGAATCAGACAGAAAGCAAATTGAAGTTACTTCAATGCACGGTCGTTGGTAATAGATAGAGTGTTTTTGAAACAGGTGATTTGCTGGGATTTTTTTTTTTTTTACAAACATTCATCTCAGACTTATAGAGAATGGTCTGGCAAAGAGAAAGCATCAAATGAATGGTGTCTGTGTAAACATTAATGCCTTGTGATCAGTGATTAAAAGAGAATAATCAGACTGGTTTGAGATGATAGGTAGGCAGCAGTAGAGTGAATAAAACACTTGTTGCAGATTGGCTACAGCAGCAGACGACCATTGGGTAACAGATTGGGAAAAACAGCCCCGTCCAAGTGTTGGACCAAATAACGTCTTGAATCGAGTCCCAAGTTCAGCTGAAACATTCACATGGCAGGGTCAGAATTTGGAGTAAATAAAATTAAAGCATTCATTCATTCTGACTTTTATTGGTGGTGGAGGCTGGTGGTGGCATTTTAATAGCATGGAATATAGTTTTTGCAGACAAAACTATGTATTGTTGCTGACCATGTCCACCGCTTTATCATGCACCTGTGATAAGGGGCAGATCAGTATGAACCATAATTTCCAAGGGAGGTTTCGGTTACTTTGGTACATTTATTAAATCAGCTCTGCAGGCCAAAAGGGGTCCAAGCCATTACTAGTGTGGTGTACAAAATAATACAGCTGTTATGTGAGTGGTGGTGACAACAAATCTTTGTCAAATCTTTGTCAGTAATGGCAAGAAACAATTTCTTTTGCTGATATAATCACAAAGGCATTTATACTGTTTTGTCTTGCAAGCCATGGTGTGAGGGAAACACACCGTTATAGACAGGCAGAGAAAAATAGATGCTGACTGAAGAAAATTGTAACAGGAGGAAGACAAAAAACAAAACGTGCTGGGGGGGGGGCGGGCGAGGGAAGATGTTAGAGCTGAAGAGGGGACAGGCATTCTCTCATCAGTGAATGAAGGAGCTCTTTTAGTGCATTAGCTCTTCTGTATGAGGAATTCACACACACATACACACCCCGAGACACACACACACACACACACAAGGATGAGTCACTTGCAAAGAAAAAATAAGTGAATGAGCGCTTTCTAACTGCAGCATGTTTTCCTGTGAGACGTTTTGGCGCTGTAGTTTTTCTTCAGTGCGCCACTGAGCAGAAGGTTTTATCCGTCGGATCATACTTCTGTGTGTTCGCTGCTCACCCTCGTAGATTTCACAAGCAGGAATTGTGGGTGTGCTCAGTGAGATTAGAAGTCTATTAGAAAATAGCACCAGAACAAGGACTTACATCAACACCCAGTGGGGGGGCCTGTGCGGAAAGAGATGGCGCATGCAGCCCTCTTCTGCTAATGCTAAGAGCGTAGGCAGAAGAATGAAGCAGCGTGCTTGCACACACACACACACACACACACACTACACACACACAAGCTCACAAAATTGCTAGGATAATGTAACAAAAGGACTGTCTTAAGACATAGCACTACTGGGTCAATTAATTATTTAGGTTAAGACTGCTGATCGCTTTCATTAAGCTATAGCTAATCACAGCATGCTGCAAGGCTCAGATAGACTAGCAGCATCCAGGAAGTGGACTTTTATGAGCCCCTCCTCCCCCACTACCACTTATATATTTTGTTACCATACACAATAGTAATAGTATGGTATTGATTCATTTGAACGATTCTTTTTCAGTGATAAATGACTACAAGGAACCACTTTATTGAATTTTATATACAAGAAATAAGTGCACCAGTTTGTATTTTATGCAAATATAATCCAGAGTCAAATTTACACATGCAAACTCAAATGCATAATTAATATTTGGCTAAATGTCTCTTAGCAAGTTACAGAGAAACCACACCTTATGTATACAGTAGACACCAATGTTCAATACGTGTGAGTTTAGAGCAATTCTAACAGCTTCTTGTTTCCCTGCTTCATCCTTTTCATAACCAATTATGATGTGTGTTTAGGATTTTATGTCGTTAAGTTAGAAGATCTAACCTAATTGTGCCTAAAGTTCAACCATATGCTCACCTTCTGATTTAAGAAGTATATTCAAGAACAACCCAGAGCTCTTCCTACAATGGAAGATGCTGAAGCGCCTCTGTAAAGTGAGTTTAATATGTCATTAGCTAAGAAAGGAGTCCCTGCTCCAAAACTGACACCTTCAAGTATGACTGAACTCCACAGTTGTCCACATGGGAATACCACATACCAATGGGAGAGATGGTAAAAATGAATCAGCCATTTGGCCGCAGTGACAAGAAAAATGTTGGTGTTGTCAAGCTAAGGCTTTCAAATTTAAGAACACAGTACCGACTGTCAAGCATGGTGGTGTCGGCATTGTGCTGTGAGTCTGTTTCTGGTCCATTGTGCTAAGTGGGTGGAATGATGAAGATGCGGATCTGTCCCCAAGTTCTGCGCCTTCATCTAAAATCATCAGCTACATAGGTTTTAACTCATGCCTAACGGTGTTTGAACAGGATTATGATTCCAAAAATCTGATTAACGTGAGTGAGCTTTCCTATTTCTGTTAAGGGACCTTAAACCAAAGTAAACTGGTTGTATGTACAAATAACGAAAACATTTTGCACCAATTTCTTGATTTTATGTTGCATTTTCTGTCCACTATCAGAAAATGGCTAAAATGTATCATAAAATCTCATAATTACAGTAATCTATTGTAGTGATGAATCTGAGTATGATTCTCACTGGCACAATAGGTCAATGACTGCTGATTGCAGCTGTACTAGGCAATGAATAAACACAGTAATAAGAAAGGTTTGGATATCTTTGTACCTTACTCAAGTAGATAACTTTAAATGTTGATCCTATTTGCACAGGCCCTCCGAGCGTTCAGGGGAGGATGTGGACATCATACTGACGAGACTGAGAGGAGTCAAAACGTTCCAGAGGTTTCCACCTCCACTCCTGCTCCAGATCTGTACCTGCGCCTTTTATGAATGCCTGGAGAAAGGCATTACATGTATGTACACTAACACCAACTAGCATGCAATAATGTGGGCTGCTGATATGTTTTGTGGCATCTGCACACCTAATTCTGATATTAGAGTAATTTTGCTACATTGTCTTCCCCCAGAGTCCTGCAACTCTTTTGTATGATGATGTACTGTGTAGAGTAAAATATCCTGATTCCTTCAATATGCAGAAATTTAAGGGAATGGATTTAATTAATTATTACGGAGAGACCTTCAACAGTGGAGTTCTGTTTTATTCTTTATTTTATCAAAACACAAACCTGCATAACTAGCCAATATTTTCCTTACCAAGCAATGCAAAAAACAGTTATTGATCATGAGTGATCTAAAAGGGACCATCATTAGGAAGTAAGACATTTTTCATTTCTGTTCATAACAAAGTAGACATCTACAAAAGATAACCTCTTTCTATAAACTTTGTACAGTGTCTAAAGCCTTTTTGCAAATAAACTGGCGTCAGAACACAATTGTGTACAAAATCTTACAGAAAGAAGATAATACAACTAAAAATGCTTTAAGAAAATATTCAAAATACACGCATCAGATAGCAAAACAATACAAACAAAATCTTTAAAACTCTGTGTAAAAATGTGATGGTTTAGCCAATTACGCTACATTTTGTTGAACAAATTTGTAGTGCCAAAACAAGCATGGGGAAACAGAGAAATGAAAAGTCACAGTTAAAACACTGATTGCTAATGCTGGTGGACAGTTTAGCTGATCTTGATGAGCAGTAGTCATATGTGGCTGACCTGGCTGGAGGCGATATGCTATTGTCCCTGTCGTGTTATACTGCTGCTGCAGATGCACAGTTGTGGAAAGATTGACATTCATTTGCATGGCTTGATATTTTTTTCTGCTTATGCCAGCAGCGGCTCTGTTAGCTTTGCAGACTGGTCAGCTTCAAGCAAATGTAAAAACAATTTTATGTTTTATGTCTTTTATTTTTATGTGTGGGGGTCTCACTGGGAAAAGACACCTGCTTTCATGGCTGGATGAAGCCACAATATTCCAGTTTCAACTAAATAAACCTGGAAATTGCTCTATACTGCCATAATAATTCAAATTTTGGGTCTATTTATATAATCATTTACTGATTTTTTTAGTGTTTAATATATTTATTAGGGTTTTCACATTATATCTAAAAAAAAATCACAATTCAAACAATGAAGAAAAAACCCCAGAAAAAAACCACCCAACAACCAGCATTCCCGTAAATACTGCCCCAATTTCTTTTATTAAAAAACTTTGCTTATTTTGTCAAATACCCTACTCTTAAAAGTGATCTACAACATATTTCTTTGTGTTGAAGAATATTCTTTGTAAACTGCATTATATATATATTTTTTTTATTAAGGACCTGAAACATATCTTCTTATGAATGTTTGAATGAAGTAAATGCGCTGAGGATGTGTTTTATTTTAAACTGGCTGCCTTACATAATTTTTAAATAAATTAGGATATTACTGAAAATGCCATTATTTTAGGAACTTTATCACTAAGTGAAACATTACATAGAATAATTACACATAGATGGATGTTTCATTGCCTTTGTTTATGTTACAGTTCATGAATACATGACATTTAAATTTTGTATATCACATCAGACTATTAAAAAACATATTTAACACAGAAATGTGGCTTTTATGAAAAGCATGCCACCAGTTCAAAGGTTATTATTTTTAAAAGGTACTTTTACTCTGACAAATATGGGCCTCATCTGAATGCATATTCTAATTTATTGGATATGTCTCTATTGCTGTCTACAGTGTTTCGACAAGGAGACATAGGCACTAGCTGGTATGCTGTTCTGTCTGGCTCCCTGGATGTCAAAGTGTCAGAAACGGCTAATCATCAGGTAAGACCAAGCCTATCAACTGAAGCAGTTCATGTAGTTTGTGCTGTGTTTCCATCATTTAAGCCCCAAATTATAATTTTATCATTTGGTATCGATATAATCTATTCCGCCTTATTCTCTCGGTATCCATTCAGCTGTAAACGTGTCCTCAGTCTCAAAGAGCCGGTCTTGTCTGACTCCCCTCAATGCTGACATTGTTCTAGTACACTGCTCTGTCCCCGTGGAAATATTCAGAAAGCAAAACTGCCACAGCACAGAAAACATATCCCCAGAGAATTGAGCTTTCTGATGGACTGGATGTCCATTTTGCTTGAAAAACTGTGGAAATAGGGTTCTAGTGTACATGCAGAGGAGAAGAATGGCATGTGGGACAGAGGATTTGTTCCAGTTGAAAGACAGAGATAAGAAGCTCCTGTGGTGCAAATCGTCCTAGTCATGCTCGGAGCGCTAAAGTGCTATTGGTGGCCTAGTTTCTGTAGCTATATTTGAAATGTCAGTTTAATTTGGACGACTGAGAAGGTTTATTTAGTTCAATGAAAAATGTTGTCTAAATAAGTAAAAGTAATGACAGATGAGTAAGTGCGCGTGTATTCTTCATCCAGACCTCAGCTATATGCTGTTTGTCACTGCTGTGTGTTACAAATGTGTTACATTGAAAAAGTTGACACGACCCTGTTGCAACATCGTAAGTTTTTTTCTTATGTTATTTGAAATTCTTTAAAAAAAAAAAATAGTGAAGTGGGAGGTAAGTAAATGGTTTTCAAAAAATTTTACAAACAAAACTCTCAAAAGTGTGGTGTGCCTGTTCTGAGGAAAACAATTTTTACTGAAGTCACATCTTCAAGTCTTGGTATATCTCTGTCGACTTAAGTTTGCACAAATGGAAACAGAAGATTAAATTCAAATTAATTTTTTTTCTATCCAATGGAGGGTTTATAGTAAATTGGACTTTGTAGGGCTTTTTGTATCAGTGGCAGCACTTTCATAAAGGCCAAATTTGAGGAGTGCACAACTGATAACTGCTTGTCAACAAGCGTTTCCACCTGAGCAGTAGATCTCAGTAACTCCCGCTGAGTTGTCATGTACCTGTTGGTTGCTTCTCTGAATAACATCTTTTGCGCTGCCTGTTTGATTATGCGGTTCCCATTTTAATTGATAGAAAGCCTGAAGAAGGGAAAGAGTTTTTATAACATAACACGTTTTTTAAGACAATTAGTTGCACCAGATTTTAAATAGGAGTGGGAGAGAAAAACAAGGGATCCAATCAATCAATCAATCAATCAATCAATCAATCAATCAATCAATCAATCAATCAATCAATCAATCAATCAATCAATCAATCAATCAATCAATCAATCAATCAATCAATCAATCAATCAATCAAATTTTATTTGTATAGCACATTTCAGCAGCAAGGCATTTCAAAGTGCTTTACATCATATCAAACACAGAAACACAATGCAACATAGAATCAACAATTAAAACACGACATTAGGTCAGGTTCCATCAATAAATTTGTAATTAATTACGTTTCAAATACAATCCTAAACAGGTGGGTTTTTAGTCGAGTTTGCATCCATAAAAGGTTTTACCTGTTACACTCCTACTGTGTTATATAGAACAAAATACCTATTGCTGTTTTTATTCCCACTCGCGCTCACAATCACAAAGTTTAAAACGATGTAGACAGCATTTTAATGGGTGAACTCATTTGCCTACTGAATATTTTGAAAAAAAAAGTTTGAAACAACTTCTTCAAAAAGCTGTTTTGTGTTGGTGTTACACAAAATCCCAGTGAGCTACACGAAGGTTTTGTGGTTGTAATGTGAGGAAATATGTTTCACCTTCCGTTTGTATTAAATTCTGTATTGTTCTTGCAAAGTTTATAAATAAACCTAAATTAAGCTTGCATAAATTGCTTGTTGCGTGTTAACCACATCTGTCTGTGTGTTCAGGATGCAGTCACGATCTGCACCCTGGGGATTGGGACGGCCTTCGGGGAGTCCATCCTGGACAACACGCCTCGCCACGCTACCATTGTCAGCAGAGAGACCAGCGAGCTTCTCCGGATCGAACAGAGGGAATTCAAAACCTTGTGGGAGGTGAGATGAAGCAGTCAACAGATAATAAAATTAAACAACCCAATCTATAAATGAAGATTTAGGCAGGTAAAACTTTGACATTTTGGATTTTGTACGTTTTCAAAGCAGCTTTCTGTTGCAATTGTCCCCTTGACCACAAGAGGGCTGTCCACCATTATGGCGTCTGCTGTTGCTCCTAAAAGACGAACACCTCAGGCAACACAACAATGGGCTATTTTAAGAACAGAGGGAGACAAAGGCATGCATGTACCGCACGTGCCTGTGTTGCTTCTTTGTCATAGATGATGTCAATTTATTTGTAATTTACACTTTTCATCATTTAACACAAAGCTACAAGTGAGTGTTATTAATAATATAGACTTAAATACTCCACAGTTACAGTAGGACGACCAAGAAAAAGGGACTAACAACAACATCCTGAGAGGCTTGGTAGATATTTGGAAATAGGTTGTTTGATTTCCTTCAGTAATAAATCCAATTGTGTTTGTTAAAATAGGTTAGACAGTTTAGCACCGCGAGACAACAGTATTGTACTGTCAAGACTCAGTTTTTCCTTTATAAAAAGAGAGCATGTATCCGATGATCTTAATTAGACATAATGCAATGTGCAAAGATCCTACGGAGGAAGGAAATGTGTCGTGGTAGTCTTGCTAATGCCTGTCTCTCTGTTGATTTGTTTGAGATTGCTGGCACAAACAAAATTGAGCTTAAACAGAATCGTCTTTATGCTGGATTGCACTTGTAGAGTTGGCTTTGTAGTAGCTGCCTTTGTGAAGGTGTCTCTTGTTGAGGTTACTGACTCCATTCACAAAGTCCCACTCAAGGGAGGTCCTGGCAGCGAGGTGGATCACTTCACTTTGGCTTCACAGTCGTCACCCAGTAACTACTTCAACCTGCTGTCTGCTAAGGACTCAGATCCTGACAAATCCAAAGGTTCTAAAGATTTGTGTCTTGCATATATTATCTTTTTATGTTTGTAAATTTTTCTTTTCAGTTTTTGTTGAACTTTGCTAACATAAAATCTCCTGTGTAGTGCATAAAACTCTCAAGCTCCTCAAAATATAATAAAATGAAGAGGTTTCTCTTTGAAAATGACTCATAAAAGATTGGTTAAGATGACCAGTCTCTTTAATATCTAATATCACCCACAACAAGCACTGTTAATTATTTTTCTCTGCTAGAAAATAATATCCAAAGCTTTGAATTTCTCATATTAGAAAATAATATCCTCATAATTGTTTTAATTTGAATTATATTCACGCAACACTGTTTATGGTATTTTTTCCCGAACATTGCAAGACAATTTATCATTTTATTTTCTCTTGATTGTTATTTTTGATGGTATATGAAATAACAAAATATATTACTAATAACAGACACCGAAGTCTGTGTTTATATTATGAAAAAAATTATCAAACATTTGTGGAGTGTGGATATTTTTGGCTGGCTCTGTGTGTAGATTTGCTCGATCTAGAGGGATGTTTGAATGGAAACATCCCTCTAGTAGTTATATTATTGCATCTGATATGTTTAGTTGTTTGTAATGCTACTACTCTCCCATAAAAAAAGATATTACCTTACATAAGCATACAATAACAGATATACAACAGAACATTTCTTATTTTTTTTGTCTAAATTAATTCCCAAAAAATCTGCATGGATTTTTTTTTAGAACCATTGCTGCTCTCTATCGCCACTGAAAACACATTTATCTCTATCATTAAAAAAAAAACCTTCCCAGTTGTATAACTGCATGAATAAAAATTTGATTCACTGAATCGTGGCATCTCCATTTAATGCCGCAGGGACACGTTAGAGTAAGATAAGACAATAATTGGTAATTAAAGCGTGCGTGCTGTCTTTTTGGGCTGGTAGTGTGTTTGCTTGCTCACTAAGTGCACTCTGGGTCCCTATCAGCCGTCTATTTTAGGACAGTAGACACAAAGCAGAGCATGTCGCCTGAGGTTGTTCTCCTTTCAGTCTTATCCAGCTCATAGTGCGAGGCGCTTTGAGTTTCATTTGTGCGCTAGCGCGTGTGGGCTAATTTGTGTGCACATGCACTTTGAGCACTAGAAAGCTACAAGATGAATGCAGCCGTGTGTTTGATGGAAGGATGAAAGAAGAGGAAGCGTCGCTTTGCAATTCTATCAGCAAATAAAATTGGGATAAACATATATATATGTATTTACAAATGCAAGTGAAGATACATCTAGGAGCTGCTCCTGATGATTCCCTGGCCCCTTTCTCCCTCTTGTTCTTCCTTCTTTTGTCTCTTTTTACTCCTATGCCCACTTCCCTTCGCCTTCATTGAACTATTTTACAAGCCTTGTTCTGGTTCGCCCGCCCTGCTCTTCCTCCTCCTGCTCCAGCCTCACCCTTTACAACTCCTGTCTCTGCTGAGCTGCTTTCTCGCCACCTACTCCTCCACTGGAGTAGCTCTGTAATACAGACTCGCATCACCCTGGTAACCTGCGAGAGAAAGTGCTCTGGCTCTTGGCTTGATTGCAGCGAGGGAGGGCAGGCGAGAGACAGAGACAGACACTGGGGCAACTGTGTTTGAGGGGAAAAGAGGAAGAGGGAAGTAGAAAGAAAGGAGGAGAGCAGCTTGTTTTGGGCAGGATGCTATCCGGTGGTGTGTGTGTGAATTGTAAAGGAGCAGAGGGCAGCTCGCCGGGGTTTCAGTCCCTTCAGCTTTAGTTTGCTGACTGTTACTCCAGGTGAGTCTCACTCTTTGGCTATAACACTTTAAGGCAAGTCTGTCTTTACTTCATATTTAATAAAAAAAAAAAAAAAAACAACTAATACTATCTCTATGTTTACACCGTTTGTTTTTATCATTGGGATGTAATGTATTGCTCTGTTCTTTTCTGTGATGTAACCGCGTGTATTTTATTTTATTTTTAAATTTGTGGACAGCAAAGGGTTTGTGTCCTTAGGTCAAACAGATGCTCTCTGTTTCCATCTCTGTCAGAATGTGTGTTTGTGGCCATCCCCACAAATCCTGGGTTGCCAGATAATGACCTCCCAGTAAAGCACTCTTACATTCAAGCCTCTGCTACAAAATGAAATGTTAAAAATTGGCAAAGAAAATCAATCATAATTTAATGTTAACAGATGTAAGAACAGCATCTGTGCCCGCCAAGTAGCTTAACTGTGCTTTAAGTGCAGCTGCTGTGTGTGTAGGGGTGAGTGTGTGTGTGTATTATATAATGTTAGATGTTCTGCATATAAATGATCTTGGTTGTACAAAAGGCTTTGTTTTGAAAGGCTCTTGAGGTTCTGTGTTCAAGTAACGTTGTAGGCCTTCAGGAGAGACATGGTGTTAATGAGATTTGATGTTTAATGAATCCCATAATATTCAAAGTCACAAGCTCTAATCTTGTTTTAGTAGTGTAGTAGAACAGGTCTACGTGCCTTTTAAATAAAAACACACACATAAGCACAATTTCCTACTCTAACAGGAACTCCATTAGTCCCTTTTCGTTCCTGTTTTACTAATTTCTGGAGATGGGGCAATCAATTGGCCAGAATGCTACAATTTTCCCTTGATCAGCTCTGAACGACAATCAGTGGGTCAATCACTTTAAAATCCTTCGTTAAATCCATAAATCAGTTCATTAAATACATCAAGACTCTGGTCTGATGTATTCTGCATCACTAAACTACATCAAGGTCTGATTTGTTTTCCCAACAGAAGTATCGTCAGAGCCTGGCTGGATTGTTGGCCCCACCTTATGGAGCCATGGAGAGTGGATCCAGCAACGACAGTACGTAGAGCCATAAATGATTGAAGCAAATTAGTGGCACAGCCATAGGAAGGGTTTTGCTTGGCTTTTCTCAAATCAACTATTCTAAATATGGTTTTTCTCCTTAGGACTGACAGACAAAGACAACATGAACTCAGACTCTGGACACAAGGCTCATAACAAGGTAAATATTTCCAGTAGTTCCCAGTTTGGCCTTAAAGGTTTTTTCAAAAACTGAAAATCAAAGAAAGCTACATTTGTTTTTGCCTTCAATTCTTTGTTTGCTGTAGTATTGGTGTGACAAAAAACTGAGAAGCACATATTTTTTGCTGTTATATCTCTCTCTCTTCATGTTATCAGGTAGATCTTTAACATGGACATTTTTATTAATGCTTCTGTTCATATTTGAGCTTAAAGGCTCTTCATATATCTGAGCAAACTTGCCTCCTATATTCTGCAATCCAGTTGTTTTTTAATGCAAACTTTTATGTGTTGTTGAATGAACCAGAATAGTAAAATTGATTGTCACACTGATGACTCATAGTTTTGATGTTCTGTAGATATGCTAATACTAGCTAATGCATGCACATCGAAGAAAGATCCCATCTGCCCAATTAACATGCCTTCCTTTGTTGTTTTCAGTAGCAACTCTTTGTGCGTGTGCATGTGTATGCACAGCTCTCTTATATTCCTCTCTGTTTAAGGAACAGGTTCGGTTTTTTAAAATACACCTCTGGTTTTATGGTTATACTATTTCGCTCATGATAATCTAACAGGCAAACGCTCAAATGGCAAGCTCTAATCTCATCAGTTTGATGAAAACAATCTATCTACCTCCCCGGCTTAGATTGAAATTGCAAATGTGGGCTCCTACACTTCTTGAACACAACAACATTTCCAGAGTTCTTCTGTGGGTCCTGCAGGTTCCCTCAGAGAAGCTGCAGAGAGCAGGGAAGGTGCTACGTAACGCCATCCTGTCCAGAGCGCCGCACATGATTCGCGACAGAAAATATCACCTCAAAACATACAGGTGCGTTCTGCAGATTAACTCGTTTGGTTCTAAATGCTTTAGTATGGATCGTCTCTCTCCGGTGTTTGAAGCATGCGATGACACATATGTTGCAGACAATGCTGCGTAGGGACGGAGCTGGTGGACTGGTTAGTGATGCAGAGTGCCTGTGTGCTCACACGCTCCCATGCTGTTGGGATGTGGCAGGCGCTGCTAGAAGAAGGAGTGCTTAATCATGGTAATTTAAACTCACTTCATTTTGTTGCAGCATGCATCTCAGATAGGCTTAAACATGTGAAAAAACATGTTTTTATCCTATAAAGACAACCAAAGAATAGTTGAAAAACAGGAAATATCTAAAAGATCGCAATGATGACTTTATCACTCTCAGTATTGTCCAATGTAGTTCCCCTGTTTGTAGCATGTTGCAATTTCCCACAAGTAAAAGTGAAAATCTTTTTTCTTTTTATTAAGTTCAACTATCCAGACATAGTTTTATTTAATTCATGCAACCTTGAGTTTGCATGAGTTCCAATGTGGTTCTATAGTTTGGAAATTAAATGTTAATTAAAAGATAAATATTCTAATCAGAGATTTAAAAACTGACACTATATATTGTGTATTAAACTCAGTGGACCAGGAACTGGGCTTCCACGACAAGTACCTGTTCTATCGATTCCTTGATGACGAGGAGGAGGACACACCGCTGCCCAGTGAAGAAGAGAAGAGAGAGAGTGAGGAAGAGCTGCCGGAGACCATCCTGTTTCTGGCTCAGATCGGCCCAGACGCTCTGCTGCGCATGATCTTAAGGAAGCCGTAAGTAGCCATTTTGCATTATTTAATGCACTGTAAACTCAATCGAGAGAGGCTGGTGGAACAAGTTTGCTGGAATTCGAGTTTTCAGGAATTTCTAAAGGTAAAATAATCTCTAAAGATTACGTGTGACATTAATTGTACAGATGGGAAGTTGAGGGCATGCAGAAAATCTTCCCTGGTGGGTTTATTCTGACGAAGCCTCTGTGTGTCTGTAGGCCAGGGCAGAGGACAGCAGATGACCTGGAGATCATCTACGATGAGCTGCTTCACATCAAGGCCTTATCTCACCTCTCCAACACTGTGAGTCTGTTGCTTCTCTTTTGGTTTTTCTTTGTGGCATCAAATAACAAGTAATCATCAGAACAGCCTGACAGTTTTCTTGATCCTTGTAGGGAAGAGTTGAAATTCAAGTCAGTTCATAAAGGTTTCGTTTTGTGTTACGTGGTTTGATGAATCAAACTGAAAATTATGGTCGTAATCAAATCACAATGCCACTATTGATATTAATATCATCATGTTCAATGATGATTGATCATAGTCATGACTAGCCTTCCGTTAATATTAGAAGTCTCCATGTGTGGCCATTGTTAAGAAAACATTGATAGCTTTCATTCAACCCTGGCATATAAACAGAGGTGGTATAGATTTATGGTTTTTGTTTTGTTTCTGTATTTTTTGTTTGCAGGTGAAGAGGGAACTGGCAAGCGTTGTGATTTTTGAATCACATGCAAAAGCTGGAACTGTGTGTAAGTTTTATGTTTCTGGGGTGTATTGTAAACATGTTGCTCAAAATTGACTTTTACTCAAATTTGTTCCTTTTCTTCTATAGTTTTATTGAATCCTGTACCAGTAATGTAATTGAGTTGGTGTTAAAAGTTAAACTTTATGAATGTTACTGTACCTGTAAGGACAGGTGGAGTACGATCAGTGGACTGATGGACAGAATTATGTAATAGACAAACAAAAAGTTGTTCATATCTGTAAATTGGAATTGAAAGGAGACATAATCTTTCAAAATTTTTCCAAATAAAAATCTGTAAATTCGGTTTAAATTTGTATTCGGCCCATTTTATGCTGAGACCACTGAATAAAATCTGGTGCCACCAATTTTCTTCAAAAATGCCAGCTGTTTGTAGTTCAATCTAATCATAAATACAGCTTTTTTGTGAAGTTTTGTTTGACAACATCAGTGAACAGCATCATGAAGAACAGGGAACACACCAAATAGTTCAGGAGGAAAGTTGAGGAAGGTTCTAAATCAGAGTTTTTTTAAAAAATAAAACAACATGCCAAGCTTTGGGCACAACAAACACGTGGTAGAAGGAGGAGGTCTGGTCAGATGACACAAAATTTGCTTTTTGGCCAACATGCAAAACACAATTTGTGTCACAAAGCACTAACGACACAAACACCATCCCCACAAAGATGGGGAGGGCCGCATCATGCTGTGGGGTTGCTTTTCTTTAGCATGAACAATTCAGCTGTTACTAGAGTCTGTTAGTCTATCAACTAAAATTGCAATACAACATGTTACACTTACCAGTTTGTAGTTTAACAAAATAAAATAATAAAAAATTTGCATTTCCCTACATGACTAAGTAAAGATGATTATATATATATTTGATATTTTTGTGTGTGTTTTTATTTTTCAGTGTTCAACCAAGGAGAGGAGGGCACCTCTTGGTACATCATTCAGAAGGGCTCTGTAAACGTGGTCATCTATGGCAAGGTGGGTAGGTGTGTCTGGATGCATTCATCCACTAGCTGCACATCAGCTAGTGTGTTTTCACACATGAGCCTTCTTATGGTTTTCCACTTCATCTGAAAGCATTTCATCTGTCTGTAATGGATGAGACTGTAGAAGTTATCATATCTGACCAGAACGCACAAGAGCATTTGGGCTCTTTGGAGACGGGAAACACCGGCAACACAGTTTGGCAAAAACATCCAGGACCCAGCTTGACTCATCCCAATGACTAACTGACCTGATGGATTGCATGCATAGACAAAAATCCCACCACGCTACTTGTGTGCAAACAAATGCTGCAGATGCACGCTGCGATCACACATTTACATTTATAATTGGCTCTTTGCAAATGAACAGACAGACTCTGATGATTCATTGCTGCCCTGTTTGTGCTCCTGTCTGGTGTCTCTTCTGGGCTCCGGATGACTCTCAGGTCGCCTTCGTGTCGGAGCTCATTTGTGTCTGACTGCGGCCTTCTCTGTGTTCATTTTATGGATGTTTTAGGGAGTGGTGTGCACACTCCATGAAGGGGATGACTTTGGCAAGCTAGCCCTGGTTACAGATTCACCTCGCGCTGCCTCCATCGTCCTGAGAGAGGACAACTGCCACTTCCTCCGTGTGGATAAGGAGGACTTCAACAGGATACTCAGGGTTGGACTTTTTTTTATTTTATTTTTTACAGACACCTCAAAACATTTAGTTCCCTATTTTAAAATATTCCTGGGAGTTTTTTTGATTAGATATAAAAACATTGTTGCTTAGACTTTGTCTCCCTCCTATGTCGGGTCAGCTGTACTGCACTGCAGAGCCTATATTTACACTGATGCTGTTCTAAATGTATTTTGTAGGATGTGGAAGCCAACACAGTGCGTTTGAAAGAGCATGAACAAGCTGTGCTGGTTTTAGAAAAAAGCCACAGGGTGTCCACGTTGGGAAGCATCAAGTAAGTGATACGTGTGGATCCAAAAATAATGCCCACTATAGTCTTAATTATTTTTAGAGGATGAGATCAGATCACCCCGATTCTGGCATCTACTTCCACAGTGGATCATCATGTGTTTAAAATGACTATCAGCAAGGAGTAAACATTTACTTACATACGTCTGTTTGAAGCCATAAATACACTGCAGTTCAACAGTTAAGAATCAGAGTCAAATTGTCCAAATTGAGAAGATGAAAACCCACAGACCTATTATGTTTGTTTTATTTACCTGTTTGGGGCTATTGTGTCATTACCCTAATTGTTGGAGCATGCAGAGTGCTTAACAAGTCTTGTAATCAAAATGTAAATAAATACAAATTTAATGCAGAAATGTAATGTTTCAATTGTTGACGTTGAATTGCCTTGTTGCTGAAATGTGCTGTACAAATAAGATTTGATTTGATTTTGAGTTTAATCATAAATATTATGTATTATTTTACAATTGATTATTTAACCTCTGGTTTATGTTAATAAAAAATTCCCCAAAATAGACAACATGACACTTTCTCTGTCATTTTTCAGTGCTTTTTAAATTTCTAATTTTTTGCAGATACACTGTGATATCAGGAACACCAGAGAAGATTCTTGAGCACTTCCTGGAGACTATGAGACTGGACATTCATCACAACGAACCAGGTAACGGTGGAGAAAAATAAATACAAAATACAGGAGGTTTGTCAACTTTTCATTGATTGAAAAGATGCTCTAAAAATGTAGAACTGAAAATTTAACAGATGACCCCACTGTGAAACATTTCAAAGTACAATTAGAAATAAAAAGTTTAAGGCAATCGGTAACTGCAAGCAGGCACACTCGGTTATAAATCAGAAACAGCTTAGGGAGGAGGCTAGAGACTATGTATGTATAAATATGTATAAAATATGTATAAATATCAAATGAGAAGAAAAAAAATGAAACAAACAAAACCCAAAGCTAAAAACAAATAATTGTCCTAACCATCAAAAATACTGAGAACAGCAGTACTGTAGTGTCTTTTGGTTTGTGCTCTTGTGTTCAAATTTTTTTGTTTTTCTAGTAAAATATAATTACAACGCTACAATGAAGATGATTGGTCTAAAGTAGTTGCTGTGGAGATTAATCAATCAGATGTTAACAACAGTTTTGCAGTGCTGCTGAAAGAACTGCAGCACAGAAACCTTGATGATGGCACATTTTAATTAATGAATTTCTAATTTCAATATTTAATATTAAACTTTCACTGTTGACTAAATGATTTCTTGATGGACTGAATGATCTGTTTAATGGATTATAGACCTTTTGGGCCTTTGTACATCTATCTAGTAGGAAGGATATTTACAGTTAGCTCCATCACCATTACCTTTTGAAACTCTTTTCTTTTGTGTGTTGTGCTTCGCTATGCTCTTCTTCTCCGTCCCCTGACTCTGTTCTGTCTGTTGTTTCTCTTACCTTTCAGACCCAGCGGTTGATGATTTTGTTCTCATGCACTGTGTCTTCATGCCAAACAGCCAGCTATGCCCTCTACTAATGGCACAATATCCTTTTTATGTTTCTCTTCAAACTTTTCATGTGTTAGGGTTAGTGTGATGTCCTATGAATGTAATGCATGCAAAACAGTTTGCACTGTATTAACTCTTATACTGATGTCATCGATTTGGTTGTGACATTTACCCTTATTAGCTCTCGTCATTAACACACAGGCAACCAGAGGTTTTGTTTTTTCTGAATTGTATAAATCCCTGTATTTTACCAGAATCAAATCAAAGGTCCTGGTTTTTCTTTTTTTTTTTAAATGCCCGTAATACATATTCTGATGACGTAGCTTTAATTAATGCATGCAATAACTCATAAGTGAAGTCTTGACTGTAAGAAAAATAACTTGAATTCAGATTGATTCTGTATCAATTCAACCTAAAAAATCTGATATAAAATCAACATCTTAGATAAAATAAAATCTTTTAAGTTCAGTACGGCATCGGATGTGTATTACTTTTTACTTGTTGTTTTCCTTAAACCCTGGGTGTACCTACCATGTGGTCTCTCCACCGGGCTCTGAACAGGAGAGGCTGGAGTACACACTCAACAATAAAAGGAGGGCCCTCATTCTGACCCTGCGCTGGGCGAACACACACACCTACCTGCTACAGGAGGAGCCTGCTGCAGTCTCTTTCCTGGAGGTTAATATAGCATGATTTTTTTTTTTTTAATGAAGCCAGGTACTTGGCTGCCTCTGGAGCTCTGCACAGTCTGACTTGTTGTTCCCTGAAGGAGCTGTATGGAAGTGTGTCCAATGATTCTCGGACACTGAGAGGTCTCAAAGACTTGGTGCCTGACCTGGAGAAAGTGGTGAAGTTACAGTATGCATCATCTTCTCAATTTAAATCATTAAGTGTGATTTCTCTAAGCTTGAAGCCAAATTTGTTGGTTTTCTTTGCAGCTCAGAGGAAGTCAAATCAACTAAAAAGGTTTGCAAAGAGCCGCGATGAGTATTACTGTTCACTGTTTGTGCTATGCTTATGCCAACTGCATCGCAGTAATGTGGGTAATGTCATGTGATTCAACAGAAGACCCTGATTCGACAGTTCAGCAATGGGGAGGAACGGCTGCAGAAGAAACAGCCAATTAGGAATCAAGATGACAGTAAGTCGCACAGTAATCATTTGACACAGACAGCTTCTTAGTAGATCGCTATGAAATGTACTGGCTAGAAAAATGCGTCATAATTCAAATTCAATAAATATTGAGTGATAAGACTGTTTTTTTCACATCTAAATGTGAGGCGGTGATTAGGAGAGACAGCAAAAATAAGACCTGGTCTCAGACGTTCAAGCAGAATTGCCTTTGGAATTTTTAAAAATAAATTTCAGGCCACTTTCATTTTGGTAAACTAACTTTGTGCTGCAAAAACCATCAGTAATGCAGAAATTTATTTCAAGGCTTGTTGACCATTGCTTCCAGGAAATATTGGCCAGCTTGACAACTGAATAAATATCTTACAGGATTTATTCATATGTCTACAAGTTTTAAAAGCTAAATCTGACATGGCAGTTTAGAAGCTAGCTAACTCTTACCATGCCTTGGTCCTTCAATTATCTTTCTACCTGTCTGAAGTCCTCTTGAAGGTCTACTGCAGTGACCACACCTACACTACTATCAGGATTCCAGTGGTGGCGTCCGGGAAGGAGGTCATCAGCGCTGTGTCGGACAAACTTGGCACCACTGAGGAGCTGCTGCTGGTCCACCTCAGCTCTGCTGGCGGTGAGAAAACAGAACACAGAGCATCTAGAAATTTATTTGAATACAGCAGCAATGATATAATATGATTTTTCACCCCATTGTCTGTGACAGAAAAGCAGATGTTGAAACCTAATGACGTGTCAGTGTTTTCTACGTTGAGCATAAACGGTCGTCTGTTTGCCTGTCCTCGAGAGCAGCTCGGCAGTCTGGTGAGCGACTAATGTGGCTCAATCTTGTCTCAGCCGTGCCCGCGAAGTTATAAAGACACAAACGTGTTCCTGTTTGTGTCAGGCTCCTCTTCCGGACCAGGAAGGCCCGTCTGCTGGCTCCATGTCAACCTTTGAGCTGATGAGCTCCAAGGACTTGGCCTATCAGATGACCATGTTCGACTGGGAGCTGTTCAGCTGCGTTCATGAGGTATTGTGTACTGAAAATCTTGTGTTTCTCGGTAAGATCAAGAAGACATAAAACAAGTTTCATGACTGTAACGTATGTCTGTGTGTTTTTTCTGTGCTTTCCCTCAGCATGAGCTGCTCTACCACACGTTTGGACGCCATAGCTTCAGAAGAACCACAGCTAATCTGGACTTGTTCCTGAGGAGATTCAACCAGGTTCAGCTGTGGGTGGTCACTGAGGTCTGCCTCTGCACTCAGCTCAGCAAGAGAGTGCAGCTTCTTAAGAAATTCATCAAGATAGCTGCACAGTGAGTACATTTAGTGAATGCAAAAGACAGTAGCAGATATCAACAAAAAATGTAGGCTTTTATTACACGTATTCCCTTTGTTGTCTGTAGCTGTCGAGAATTTAAGAACCTCAATTCATTCTTTGCCATCATTATGGGGATGAGCAACCCTGCTGTCAGCAGGCTGAGCCAGACATGGGAGGTAAAGCTTTCAGCAAAACCAACTAATCCACGAGTTAATCTACTGTAAACCTAATCTACATAAGAACTGTAGAAAAATCTCCTGTCATATAGATTCTGTTGTGTTTTTTTTGTCTTTGACAGAAACTCCCCACCAAGTTTAAGAAGTTTTATGCCGAGTTTGAGAGCATGATGGTGAGCTTTGACTGAAAATGCTATTGTTTGCTACTGCTATGATTTGACCAATCATTGATAAGCAATGGAAGTGTTAGATTTAACATATTTGCATTTCTAATCCATTTTTAAGGTATGTCAGTTTTTTTATTGTTGCTTTGTTTGATTGGAAAATATTAAATTGGCTAAAGGGATGCCAGGTGCACCTTTAATTGTACTACTTATGATTTTGTTAAACACAATTATTCCTTAAATAAATATCCTCATGCTATTTGAATAAACAATAATTTTTCCACATCTTTACCAGGGGTTGCCAGTAATTGAGGCTGGCACATTAAATGCTTGAAAGCCAAAGAACAAATTAAACATTGTATATACTCTCCACGTTTCAGTGTATTTTCTATTTTATTTAGAGAATTGACCTTTATGGTTTTTAGAAATTAACCTCACTTCTCTGTTTTACAACAGGACCCGTCGAGAAACCACCGATCTTACAGACTTACTGTTACCAAGCTGGAGCCACCAATCATCCCCTTCATGCCGCTGCTTCTCAAAGGTGTGATTCCGAGCCACTGTGTCGTCTATGATATAGTTTTAAAAAATAGACAAACACAGATTCAGCTAGTATTTTAAACAAGGAAAACTTCAAGACACAAATTGTCTTCGAAGAACTCCAGTTTTCCCTTTATGTGCTCCAAATATGCAACATGTTGCTCTTCTTGTTGCTAATAGATGATCTTTGCTGCCTTCTTTACAGATATGACTTTTACACATGAGGGCAACAAGACTTTTATTGACAATATGGTCAATTTTGAGAAAATGGTGAGTTCCTTTGATATTAAAAAGTCAGATAAATATTTTTCTGACTGCATCAAAGTTCTTTCTGTTCAGACATAATAATCTAACACACTGGTATCGTTTCATCAGCGTATTATAGCAAACACAATTCGACAAGTGAGACACTGTCGAAGCCAACCATTCAGTAAGTTTGTACATTATTAAACAGCAGTACTATTGGTATTTTGCTCTCTTTTTTCACATATTGTCACATTGCAACAACCAAATTTCAGTTTTTGGGACGCTAGTGGGGGTGGGGGACAGATCATGAACATATAGTCTTAAGTGCATAGGATAATATATTTTGTTACTTCTGAATGCAAATTGCTTTATTAGAGCGTCAGAGTAAATAATGGTAATGCATGCTGCACAAGCTCTGTGCAGCTTGAGCTCTTTATAGGGACATCTCATAAAATCCCTGTAAATACATTAAAGTTTGTGGTTGCAACGTGACAAATGTGAAAGACGTGGAAGGAGCGTGAATACTTTAAGCAAGGCTGCAGTACCAAATGTTTCTCTGTGCTCCGTCAGATCCCGACATTTGCCAGCCAAACAAGAATCAGGCGGAGGTGCGGGGCTACGTTAGGAAACTCTGTGTGATCGACAACCAGAGGGCTCTAACGCAGCTCTCCTACAGGCTGGAGCCTCGGCGGACATGAGCCGCAAACCCTCCACCGCCAACGCCTTCGCTCCGTGACATTAGCATAAAGTACACAAACGCGTCACCTGTTTGACACAACTCAACAAGTGGACTTGTAGTAGCAAATCACAGCAGTGATTCCTAGAACTATGACGGGCTACCGTGGCTCAAGGACTCATACTGTGCCGTAAAACGCCTCCTGCTGCTGGACTGAAGGAAACCGTTTCAGCTGCTCTCCCGTTGCTCTGTCTTAAACCCTTGACCGGTTGTTTATATCGTGCCAGTTAGTACTGTTTTACAGACCTGCTAGATAGATCTGTGGTGTATAGAACGTGAATCAAATATCCTGCATGGTTGAACTTCATAGGCTTTGTGTTCTATACAGTGGACTTCTATCAGAGTGTCCTGTATTGTTGTGTTAAACCCAGAGGAAGCAGAGTTTACAATGAAAGACTACCTGCCTGTTGAACCAACTTCCCACTTACCGATGTTAGTGTTTTAGACTTTTTTAAAAATATCCTATTATATACAGACATCTGAAAGTACATATTTCCCTAATAATCTAAATTATTCTAATCAAAGTATTTAAAATCTGTAGGATTATACATGTCATATTTAAAATGATTTAACAGAGTAGTAGTTTGATCAGAGCCCTGAAGGTGTCACAAAATGTTTAAAAGGGACACTAAAGTATTACATTTTAAGTCAAAGAGATAAGAAGCAGTATCTCTTGGAAAACGCAATTGCCCGATTGGATCTATAAATCTGTTGTGATTTTTAGTTGACCTTTTAAAGGGAACCCCAGTCTTATTAGTCAGTCTGTTCAGTCTGTGTGGTTTTATTTTTGTACTTGTACATTCGGAGTGCGTGCCGTCCCATTTTTTGTTTGATCTCAGGATCTTTTGCTGTGATGATGTGTTGAGAAATTCTGTAGCTTTTTCCCAAAAAAGCTGCCTGTAAGATGTATTGTATGTGTAGTCTGCTTTGTAAATAAAAAACATTGCAAATTTATCAGTGTTGATGACTTGATAATACTGCAATTTGTCCCATGTAAACAGGATCTAGCTTGTGTAAGCTACAAATTGTATCTAACGTGAGCTGATTGAGTTTATAGAAAAGTCTGGCTTGTAGAATCTGGTGCTGCGTCTGAGCAGGTTTATTGTGTTTGCCCTCAAAAAACTGGAAGGAAATGACCATTGAAACTACAAATCCAGACTTCATCACTGAGAACATGGGCAGATGTACTCGCCATTCAATTGTGGTTCTTATCTGGATCAGTTGGTTTAAAACTGCTTAATGCGGGATTGTCCATAGTTAGGGATACATCCTGTAAGAGGATTTTGGAAATTGTTTAAAGTCAACTGCTGATCGCTGACTAATGGACAGAAAAATAAATCCCTACAAACTGCTGCGATACACATTGTGAGCTCCTGAAGCTGTCTCTCCCTTAAACATAGTTGAAAGGAATAATGAGACATTTTAAATTTACTGTCCATTTATGGTGACCTAGAGTCTCTCACTCCAAGGAACACATTTGCAACTGGACATAATTTCCATGGGGACCAGCAAAGGGCAAAAGGCAATGTGGGAGATGAGTCATATTATCCAGCAAATAAGCAAAATGTAGTCTGAAGTCAACCAATCAGCAGGAGGTCTTCCACTGTGACTTCTCAGCCATATTTCTACAGCATATTTTCCTTTCTATCTTTAAGACCATCTCCTAAAGGATAAAAGTGTCACACTAAGAATTTTGACATAGTGGTCCTTTAGCATTTAACCTTCCTGTCCGTAGCTAACTATGTTTATGGATTAGTTTACATAACATTTTATAAAGTGGTTAATATTCTTATTTTTTGGTTTAGTCTCATGAAATAATCTAATCTAGCTTGAGGTGACTTGATACAGAAAACTGCAGCTTGAAATATCAGGCAGAGTTATGAGAGGAGAACCTAAAGCTATGCAAAAGATGCTTTATTTTTGCATTTATTAACTGCTTATCTACACTGAATAAGAAAATAAAATCAACAAGAAACACTATGGAACAAAAGGTGAAGGTTCACACATAACACACAGGCTTTCACAGGAGCTTCTAGGAATTACCAGCAGATGTTTTAATGTTGGGTTTTTTTCCTGTAAAGTTATTGATTACTTTTTAGAAACTTAGAGGTGTTGTAATTTCCCAAAGCTGATCCCACCTGTCCCTAAACAGTGATGTCAGCATGACTTCCCTGCTGATGGTGTCACCAGGTCCTTCCTGTCTGGGTGAGTAACACCCCGTCCCGCTCTGGCTTCTGCGCTCTTGAGTGCACTTTTAGCTGCAGAGCTTGCTAGAGGTGTTAGACTGAGGGTGTGTGTGGCAGCCAGTGTTGCTACTAACAGCTCTAGTATGTCAAACACACTATAGGTCGGAGGTGTGTGTCTGTTAGGAGCGCATGAAGAGCTTTATATAGCCACAGTCATCCAGGAAGAAGGAATGCCCTGGATGCCAGTGACCATATTTGCACAGCGTCTGCTCCAGACACACTGCACACACCGACTAATGTTCTTATGCAAACCTGCTCATCCGTCTCCCCTCTCGTACTTGAGTGTGAGCGTACACCCCTTCACACACACACACACACACACACACTCGGTGCTGTAGTTCCACTGAATCGCCACCATCAGGCAATGTAGCTCCTCGTCTGGCTGTGACAGTCGACCTGCTCTGACTCACTGAGAGAAAAACTTCTCCCTCTCTTTCCAGCACTTTCTGGTTTTCTCTTCTTGACATTCTGTTCATCCGACCGAGAACGTCCTATCCCGAACCCGCCGAGGAAATCTTCTGTGCTTCACTTTATCTCTTCCTGCTCTGATCTGGGGCTGTAGACTGAGGTTGGACTTAAAGGATTCTTAACTTTTCCTTTTCTTCTTTTTACCCTCCCTGGCGTTGTCCATGAGTGTGCTTGAGTGTCCGTGAGTCAGTATGCCATGTCGTCCCCTGGCTCGTCGTTTGTACAGATAAAGCATGAGGATTTGCTTTTTTATGAAAACTGTGGAGGAGGCAGCTTTGGGAGTGTCTACAGGGCCCTCTGGTTATCCCAAGACAAGGAGGTGGCTGTGAAAAAGCTTCTCAAGATCGACAAAGAGGTAAAAGAGGAGCGAGACAAAGAGTTATCATTCACTTCTTAGGTAGAAGTGCACTAATATGAACCCCACATTCAGCATTATTTATTTAAGGGCTCCTGAATTCAACAAGTATCCATTTTCACCTAATTTCCTAGACTCTTCCTCTCCTTCTTCCTCTCCCTCCCTGCCTGGGGTTTAACATGTTTATCTTGCACATACCTTTTCTTGTCCACCTTCTCCTCTTAGTTTACTTTATTATGCTTTGCTACACTGTTGTGCTCCTATTGAAAGCTTTGAGGCTCACTTCACTGCAGTCCAGCAGCTCTCCATCAGCTACACCCACACTGTGACCTAAACATGATTTCCTGGCATGTTAACAGCACAGAGCTGGTAGTTGTGGCTCTTGAACTTATTTCCTGGAAAGTCTTAGCCACATTTGGACATAAAAAAAAACCCCTTAGTTTATACATTTTATAGCAGATCAGGAGAACGTTTCGACTAAAGGCTAATAAATGGCTGTGTCATGGTCTTGAGCTAAAACTCAAGCCAATTAATTTATAACGTGAGTGATTTATTTTTTTTTTTTTTAAGTGAGGTACGTACTCATGCAGGGAAGTAAATTTTATGAGGAAAAGCTGGAAAATGATTTATGAACCAGAGTTAGTGACGGCACAATTTTATAGATCTCTATAAAGACGTGCAAAATTATATTTTCCTATTTAAAACTTTTTTTAAAAAAGTCTCATTGGGATTTAAAGTCAGAATCCAACAAAAGGTAGTGCGTGACTAAGAAGCGGAAGGATTTATTTTCTTGTAAAAATAAAAGTCTAAAAGGTGTGGCGTGGATTTGCATTCAGCTCCTTTTGAATCTGACACCCCTAAATAAAATCCAGTGCAACCTACCAAACTAATAAATAGAATGCACCTGTGTGTGCAGCTTATTCTCAGTATAAATACAGCTGTTCTGTGACGGCTTCGGAGATGCATTAGCAGACAAGTCAAGGATAGAGCTGTGGAGAAATTTAAAACAGGATTAGATTCAAACAATGGCCCAAGCTTTGAATATTTCACACAGACCTGCTCCGTCCATCAAGTTAAAATGAAAAGAGTAAAACCTCAGGGTAGGTTGACAGTAGGGTGATCACAGCTAATAGTTAGATGAATGGAGGCAAAAGCAGGGCGATTCTGGTAGAGTTTGTTAGAAGCTGCAGAAGATTTGAGACGGGGTTGAAGGTTTACTGTCATTTAGGATTGCAGTCCTAAGCATTCAACCAGAGATACGCTGGAATGATTTCAATCAATTCATATGCATGTGCTAGACTGGCCTAGTCAAAGACCAAACCTAAATCCAGCTTGGACTTTGCAGAGGGTCTCGAATTCTTCCCTTTGTAAGGACACAGAAATTTCAGTTTCTAGATGTGCAAAGCTGAACATGGAGAAACATGGAGGTATACAAATGTAGACCAGAAATTTAAAATGGTTATTTATTTATTTATTTAAAAAAAAAAAAGAAAGAAAGCTAAACGCCTTCTTTCCTTCCTATCCTTCCACTTTACAATAATGCACTATTTGTGTTCATCCATCACCTTAAGCCCCGACACTGTACGCTTAAATATGTGTTAGCTTGATAGAAATTAAGATCTGGAGCATACGTCAACTCTGATGAATGGCATGTTTGTCACCGTGCTGTAGAAACTCTTTGGAGACTCCGAATGAAAAACGTTTAGCTCTCAGCTAAATTTAGTTTAGTTGTTTAAACATTTAGTTGTTTCTTTTTTTTTCCTTTTTCAACTTAAAGATGGCTTGTTTTATATCAGTGCCAGACACTGGAAAACTTAGGGAGTTTCCCAAAGAAAGTGTTTATGTTTCTCAGTTTGTCTTTGCCTTGTCTCCCCATCCAGGCTGAGATTCTCAGTGTACTGAGTCATAAGAACATCATTCAGTTTTATGGAGCTGTGCTGGAACCTCCCAACTATGGCATCGTCACAGGTCAGACTCCACATCCTGTGTCTTCTTCGTGACTCTGATGCTACCATTTAGATGGCACGTGGTAACTTGAAGCTCAATAGGTTGTTGCTGTTGTGCGTAAGTGTAAATGCAATGATTTACTTTTTAAAGACGATCGTAAGAGTAACACCAGGTAGTTCCAGAGGGATCGGACACATTGTCTTGCAGCAATATACAAGCCTGTGATTGTGTCTATTAGTTTTCTGCATTTGACCAGAGATGGACAAAGTTACACACACATCATCACATCCTCTGATAGCTGTATCTATAAATGTGTTTGAATGATTAGAGGATTCTTCACACCGGGTTTTTTTCCCGTTTCCTGGCACAAAGTTTGCAACTGAATCCAGAATGTTTGGCCTATAATCCTGAATATTGCTGTACAGATAGAATAACATTTAAACCCAAAAGTACAGCTTTGTCCAGCAACAATGTTGGTTACTACACTAAGGAAAGCACAGTGAAGACGGTGTTTATTCTAAGTCACATATAGATGTTAATGTATATTCTGGAGTTTATCAACTTTTGCTTGTGTGCATTGCTTTACAGAATATGCGAGTGGAGGGTCTCTGTATGATTACATTTCCAGTGAGCAGAGTGAAGAAATGGACATGGAGCAAATCATGACATGGGCCATTCAAATAGCCAAAGGTAAACTTTACACTTTGCTGTAACTATTTACAGCCACAGAGCTGTTAAAGTTCTATAAAGTAAAAAAAAAAAAAAAAAAAAAAAAAAGCCCCCTGCTTTTTAAAAAAATATTTTGCTATTTAAAAGCAAGAGACTAAAAATTTTTAATATTTTCAAAAGATGAGAAGACCAGATTAGTCGGCTCGTGTATTTATTGAATTCATCTATGCCTGTTTTCGGTTTTTGTCTTTTATAAACCTCCACCTTTAAATCCATATCTGTATTACTATTATGACAAAAATCCTTAAATTCTATTCTTCCTCTTGGTTTAGGTTTATAGCAGCCAAAATCTTAATTGGCCCTCATTTGGCTACCACATTGAAAATATTAAAGGAACCTCTGGTGAAGACCAATGAACACAGCAGAGCCGATAGATTAATGATAAATCATTAATACAACTCATCGATGTTTCTGGTGGTTACATGGCAAGATGTGACAGAGCTCGAGGGGTAATTAATGGTAAAAGTACAAAAAGTAAATTTTCTAAAAAATTAAATAGGCTTTAAGGTAGATTACAGATAAGATGGCAGAAGTTGTTCTTTTTTAGATCATTTTCAGCCATGGATGTTGTAGAAGAAAATGATTCTGATCAATAAATCTGGATAATCTGGTTCTTGAAGAACTTTAAAACAACCAACATATTGTATTCTGTGTGCTTGTTAAGGTTGAAAAACAGAACTGTGACCAATAATCAAAGCAAATGGTCCAACCATGTATAGCAAAACTAAATCCAGAAAAAAAAACACAGTCATACAGCTTTCAGTGATTCTCCCACCAGACCAGAACACTGACTGACCTAATTACTTTTTCCGTTCCAGACTTATATCAGAACTGGTTTCCATGTAGTTTTGGTAAAGAAAACAAACAAGAATACACAAAACAGTTCAAGACGACACAGTGAAAAGATGTTTTCAGAAATCTTTCCACAATCTTGGCACACTTCTTTGGTATTTACTACTGCTCTTCTTTGACTTAAGAGGAAAGGATACCGGGCTTTTTCTGTTGTTGGTCCTCTTCTATGGAACAATCTTCCTTTCCAAATTAGATCTGCCCACAGCCTGGATCATTTTAAATCGCTTCTTAAAACTCATTTTTATTCCTTAGCATTTAATTAAACTAGTGTTTTGATACTCTGTTTTTATTCATTTGTGTTATTGTCATTCTTGTACAGCACTTTGGTGCAGTTTTATGCCTGTTTTAAAGTGCTATATAAATAAATTTGACATTGACATTGACATTTGCCGATCCTTTTATGCTCAGTCTGCTTGACATTTTTAGTTTAGTGATTTCCAAAGATGTTCAAGTGGATATAAATCCCAGCTTTTCTGTTTAGATCATTTTTTTCTGCCTTAGTCTTTGTAATCTAGTTCATAAAGAAGATGCACGTTACTTAGAAGTGGTTGATTTTGTAGTTTGAGGCCACAATACAAAGAGGATTTTAAAATTTCAAGTAGATTTGCTATACTGCTACATCACTGTATTAAAACTGATCAGAAAGTCTAAAATATGTTGTTTTTCCTTCTTGGGACTTCACTTCCTGCCAGGGATGCATTACCTCCACGCAGAAGCTCCAGTCAAAGTGATACACAGAGACCTCAAATCACGAAATGGTAACATGATCCTTTGTTCAGCTTCAGTCTTGCAATGCATTTGCTTTTGAGCAACAGCAGCAAACTGCATGTTGCTAAGCTCTGACCGAACTTTGTTTTCTGGTTACAGTGGTAATGACTGCAGATAAAGTGCTAAAGGTATGCAACAACAGCCTTATCATTTATTCATAAAGATATGCTACACATTTGTAACAGGATACTTTAATGTTCTCATGTTGGGGTTTCAGATATGTGACTTTGGAGCCTCTAAGTTTCTATCTCACACCACCCATATGACTGTGGTGGGCACTTTTCCCTGGATGGCTCCTGAGGTTATTCAGAGTCTACCCGTCTCTGAGACCTGTGACACCTACTCATACGGTGTGGTAAGTTGATTACATATGTAATCAAAATGTCACAATCAGTGGCTTTGAATTTTTTTTTTCAAAATTAAATGTATCTACACATTTAGTCATAAATTTGCGTCTAAAAAATAAGAAAATAATGATGAAAATAAATTATTTCAGCGAAGCAGTTCAACAATTATAACTCTTACACACAGTGACTTATATTCTAAGTGTTTATTTTAAAATGTTTACCTACCAAAAAGTCAATTTTCAACAAATCAATATCATTGAAAAGTTTATTTAAGTTACGCAGTGAAACAAGTAAGTTAATCCCACTCAAACTGATTTTATAAAAAAAGAGATAACTTATAGCTTACATTTAATAAAAACCAATTGCCGATCTAGGCAACTTTTGGTTGAGGCTCCTTTTGCATGAATTACCAAATCAATGCAGCATGGCATGCAGGTGATCAGTCTGCAGCACTGCTGAGGTGTTGAGGAAGCGAAGTCTGCCTTAAACTCATTTGCGTTGTTTGGTCTGACAGCATAGCTGCTCTGTGGGGTTTTGGTTTGGTCAGTTTGCTGGCCAGTCAAACCCAGTGGTCATTAAACAAGTTACTGATAATTCCAGCCAAACTGCATCTCATAAAGCTTGTCAGTAGAAGAAAGAATGAGGCGCTCTTTTTATTAGATGGCTGCTCTGATTACAGACTTAATAAAACCCAGTAGACCGGCACCAGCAGAAGACATAACACTACAAATCATTAATGACAATGACGTCACACTCGACCTTAAGCAAGTTGGTTCAAGCGGTTCCCTATTCTTTTTCCAGTCTCTGGAACCTTGATTGCCAAATGAAGCACATTTATTTTAAATGGAACAGAGGTATTTGGACCACCGAGGAACAGTCCAATAATTTTTCTCCTCAGCCACGTCTAATATTATTTTTGGTTGAGAAGTGCTTGAACACAATTAATGTGAGATTTGTAGCCCATTTCTGGGGCTACATCTCCGCATGGTGGCTCTGAACACACCGACACCCTCAGTCTCTTCTTGTGAACTTTTAAACAGGGTCTTTGCCTCACAGTCCCCTCAGGACTGTGGTCATTCCTGTTGCTTTTTCTACCACATTTTATTCTTCCACTCAACTTTCCGTAGTTAAAAACTCAGTAAAACATCCAGCTTTTAAAATTTTTTTTTTAGCAATGACCTTATGTATGCTGCCCTCCCTGTGGAGCCTCGCTGACTTGTTACTATACAACTGTCAAGTCAGCAGTCTGTCCTAGGTTGTAACATAAACATACTATTACTATATTTGCACTTATTTTTTATCGTTCATATGCAATGTTCTAATTATCTGAGGAACTGAATTATTAGTTGTAAGTGCTAGTAATAAATATTCAAAGAAGTAAACACTTAAAATGTACTTGGTGTGAGTTTATTTAAATAAAGCACATCATTTTCTCACTTTTGTACCATATTAATACCAATCTGGATTCAGACTGTCTCTTCGTAAATAATCCTAATGCTTTGTTGCCAGGTGCTATGGGAGATGCTGACTCGGGAGGTTCCTTTCAAAGGTTTCGAGGGGCTTCAGGTTGCGTGGCTGGTGGTGGAAAAGCAAGAGGTACTCTCCACATGCTCACACACCTTCACTAACCCTCCGCTAGCATGCTGACCCATCAGAGTCCCAGACAGCCAAAGGCACAATGCGATGCTCTCATGGTTTCCACTGCAAGTGCTTTTGGCCGAGTATTTATAGGCGTGATGTCAGGTCTGTGTTCATGTAAGGCCTGGATACACAGCAGTGGAGCCTGGCCAGGCTTTCTCCAGGCTAGAGGCTTTACAAGCATGAGAGACAGAGAGAGAGAGAGGGAAAAATGTAGCAATGGGAGGGTTGATTTTAGAGATTCATAAGAGGTAGGCTATGGTGGATACACCAGGTCTGTGTTTCAGCTAATGACCTCAGCAGCCACACATTTACACACACACACACGCACACAAACACGGACACTGGTGGTCAACAAACAACCAGGAGAACATGATTCCGGCATAACTACTGGCTAATCTCCAAATACTCTCCCTAAATAACTCAGGCTGTCTCTCTCTTCCTCTTTCCCAGTCTGTCTGATTTCCCCTCACCATAGCTACACAGCTCTTCCTGACCCTTCAACTCGTCCTCTCTCCACTCTGAGTCGCAGATATTTTAGGATTAATCCCCAATGAAAAAAAAAGTTTCCATTTACTGCCCTGGGTTATGGTACTGTTTTGGCTTATTGGGACCTATGATTATGCCGCCGGGGTTTTAAATCTGTAAGTTAACCGAATTGAGTTTCTGCTGCCAGCTCCCTGATTATTAGAATACACTTCCAATACATTTTCTGAAAGTGTTTGAAAGGATGATTTTTTTATCCGTTCACTTATTTGAACGGACACAAAAAAGCATTTTCTGCACTACTGCTCTAATATCATTTTGTCTTTTATTGAACAAGTCG
Organism: Xiphophorus maculatus; assembly: GCF_002775205.1. NCBI lineage: Eukaryota > Metazoa > Chordata > Actinopteri > Cyprinodontiformes > Poeciliidae > Xiphophorus > Xiphophorus maculatus. The sequence goes on from NC_036448.1 coordinate 11,032,130, forward strand.
TCATGCCTCCATTACCTTGTCATATTACAACCACAAATGTCCTTCAAATGGAAAACTTTCAATTTCCAAGTAAAAAGCCAGAGAAAAACAGCCTACATATATTCACAAGGCTTTACATAAGTCTCCCAAAAACACCGGCTCAACCTATTGCCTTCAGAAGTCCCCTTACTTTTAAGCAAACTCCACTGCATATGAATAACAAAAGTTTGGCCACGAAGAGCATTAGCCAAAGAAGGTGCTAACACACCAGTGGTAGCTCTGGAGGAGCTGCAGGTGGGAGAATCCGATGAAAAGACAATATTAGTCGGACACTACATGAGTCTGAGTTTTATGGAAGAATCGAAAGAAGAAAGTCAAAACAAAGCATTGAAAAGGCTGCAATGTCGAACATTTCATTTTTGAGAAATTTATCTGGAAATGTATCAGAAGAAGTACAATAATAAAGTTCTGGCAGGATCTCTAGGGGAAGAGCACAAACTGTTCACAGATGAAAAAGCAGTAAATCTAAGTTACTTGACTGGACAATTTTTAAAGGAATCATGATTGATTACTGGAGTGAAAAGGGCAGCTCTTTCAAAGTCCCAATGATGCCGTTCAAAACCCATCTAGTCATTTAGTTGTAATTGCGGCTGCTGACAAATGACAACAAGCTAATGTGCTAAGCTAAGATGGCAGGTCTGGCAAACATACCTGTTACACATTAGCATGCCTGGATTGTCACCACAATGTTATGATCCACCAAAATAGGAGGAAGTGCTGCCTCACAGGGCCTGTTTACTCATCTGCTCTTCTTGAATGCCACTGTTGCATATTTGCTCACAGATAGTTTCTTTGTATGTGTGTGTGTGTGTGTGTGTGTTTGTTTGTGTTTGGGCATCTAGAGGCTAACCATCCCCACCAGCTGCCCTGCAAGTTTTGGAGAGTTGATGCGGAAATGTTGGCAAGCAGATCCAAAGGTAAGACAAACTGCCTGTGGGGGAAAGTGTGAAACATTTTGTTTCCCTCAGTTGGAGAAAGGAAGTTTTCACATTCTATTCTCGGTCTAATTTGCAGGAGCGACCGCAATTCAAGCAGGTGCTGCTAACCTTGGAGTCCATGGCAAACGACAGCAGGCTGCCAGACCAGTGCAACTCCTTCCTTCATAACAAGGACCAGTGGAGGTACACACGCATAAACACAGAGACTGGTGCAAAAATAAAAGATGACGCATAAAAACCTCTGAATGATCAGAAGCACTCGACGATTTACTGTGTACGCACACGCATTCAACAACACCGGACACATGCATACACGCAAAAGTCTGTGTGAATCTGAACCTCGGAAGAGAAGCTGCATATGTGACCCTGCACTTGGCTTGGGTCTATATTAAGCTCCCTGGAAAGTGTCCATGGAAGAGATTCCTCTACTCCTCCACAGGGGAGGAGGGAGGGAACACAGAAAAGTTGTGGGGTGGAGGAGGGTGGATGTGGGACATAGAGGAAAAACATCAAGTGTAAGTCAAAGCGGAGAAGTTTAGGGAGGAACAGTAAATGTAATGTGTGTGAAATCTGAAACATGGAGAAAGAGAGAAACAAATGAGGATGGAAGCAAAAACAAGGGCGGACTGACGAAAGGAGGGAAGGAGATGTGGGCATTGGTCCAGAGGAAGGATGGTGTGAGATTCTGTGCATATTTAACATGTGCACAGCGAAGGCAATCATTTCTGAGTGAAGGTTTGGGCATGGGTGGAAAAACTTGGACACAGAGGTGGCTGGGGGCGGGGGGCAAAGCGCAGAAGGTGAAGGGGCGGGATGAATGCGTGGGGAAGTGGTGCACTGAAGGAACACCGGAGGTATGGCCCTGCATCCAGGCTCAGTCTATATTTAGCTGGCGATTGTTTGTGAGAACATGCTTAAAGATCACAGTCAGGCACTCGCTCCAACAGTGACCTTTTGTGGAAGCAGACGGTACTGCAGCAAAAACATGCTACATTGCTGTTCTGGGCTTTTTTGTGATTTTACATGCGAGTCGTGAAAGCACTCTTGCGAGGAATCTGTGGATAGATGTCAATGAATTTGTTTCATATCTGTTCTCAATTTTCATTGATGTGACTCCTGCTTTTGGAGATCTTTCAGTCTACTTCATCTTGTCAGACAGGCCTCTCTAAAGTGATTTTTTTCATGTTGCACGTCAGATAGTAATCAGACCTGTATGTAGTCTGGCGTGAAATTGAACCCTCCCCCATTTTTAGAGCAAGGTAAATAGACTTAACAAGATAAAACCAGATTGATTTTATTTTTTTCTTTAAGCCTAATTTTTTTAAAAAAGAAGCTTTTTTTAATTTACCGACAGGATCTTTGATATAAATAAGGAAAAGCCAAAGTAATCTGAGTGGGGATAAATACTCTTTTGCAGCATAGTATATAGAATTTTAGTCTTGCCAATAACTGTAAGTTGATATTTTGGAAATAAAATAAGTACATTTTGGTTTAAATTTTTTTTTTTTTTAAATGGTTGAGATGCTGTTATTCAAAACAAAATAATACGAAATGTATTCTGAAATGCAAACAAATCTCAGATGGCTTGCCTTTCAAAACTCAAAGTCTAAATGTGTTTTCATTTAGCATGCGAGATGTCGTTGGTTTTCTAAAAAATAATGCTCTGCTTGTGTAATAAAAGCAGCTCAGCACATTAAAACACCCACTGTGGCATTTCATAGATTTCCTTATTTTTTCCTTATTTTGAGAGGCTTTTGGTGTGCAGTCTGGTTAGTCATAACTAATATTTTATCTGCATGCATCTTTGCATTGACTTTGGCAGATGTGAAATTGAATCAACCCTTGAACGCCTCCGGAAGCTGGAGAGGGAGCTGTACTCCAAAGAGAAGGAGCTGGAGGAGAGAGAGAGGAGGCTCAAACTGTGGGAGGAGAGGCTGATGGAGAGGTCCAACATGACTCCCAGTCCGACCTCTTTACTCATGGACCGCTCAAACATTTCCCCGGTAAGAACGAGCCATAAAATACTGTTAAAACTAGATATGTTTAGAGAGCTTTTTCATCACTTCATCTTTTCCTATTTTGATCAGTTCTTCACACCAATGTCCATCGGTTCCTCTGGCTCCTTCTTCCGCTCACACTCCCAGGACTCCAACAGCACCAGCCTCAGCAGCGCAGGGGTCAGTAGCGCCGGTGTCAGCTGTCTCCTCCGCACACTCAGCAACGGAGACACAGAACGAGGGAGCAGTGCTGTTATGGAGAGGGGCTTGGGTTCTCTCGACAGTGGCAGGCTGCACGTCATGCTTCGAGGGTTACAGGGGAGGTTCGAAGAAGACAGGGAAGACGAAGGTACTATTAAGGAGAAAGATTGGGGCAATAAGGAACAAAATGATAGCGGAAGTATGGAGGGGGGGAGGGTGCAGGTAACACTCAGGAGTTTCCCGGGAGGCGTTGTCGAGAGGGAGGAGAGAACCTGGGAAGAAGGGGACAGGGAGCGAGGCGGCATGCAGAGAAGCAGAGTGACCACGATAGTTCGAGGGTATTCAGGAGGATTCGGCGAAACAGAGGAGCAGGGTGAGAAAGATGGGGGGTGGGAAATAGAAAAATTAGGGGATAAATTAGAGGAGAGAGGGGTGGAGGGAGGGATTGAGGGAAGCAGGCTGCCATCCATGTTTAAGGGTCTCCGAGGGAGTTTTGGTAGCTTGGGGGACATGCTGTCCTTAGATATGGATGAGATGGGGGAGATGGACAGACTTGGCGACATGGACATGAATGTGAACATGGGTGACCTGGGAGTGATGAAGGTGAGTGGTCAGGGCATCAGGAGCGAAGTGGGCGTCAGAGGTCACAGGAGTGACATGGGGGTTGTGGTCCAGGGTGTCAGGGGTGACCTCAGCGAGGCCATCAGCCAGAAGATAAGAGGCGAAGTCGGGGTTGTCGGTCGCTCCGGGATGCAGGTGAGCATGCGGGCATCTTCCAATCAGAACTCTGTGAAGAGCTGCAGCGTGCGACATGGAACAAAGATCAACATGGCGACCTCCGCCATGGACATGATGGAGCTCGACTGGTCCGACAGTGACTAGGAAACACATTGGTGCACGCGGTCACGGCAAGGAGAAATGGAAAAATGGTTTAACTTGTTCACACAGACAGCATGTGACCTGCAGGTTGTGTCACAGCCTTCAGATGAGGCAGATACAAATCATATTTAATGAACTTTAATAATGCACCCATGTGTTTCAGGAGAAAGTACAGTAATCCAAGCCCCTTTCAGACATCAGCTTTTTAACATAACGACTGCAACAACAATGACGGTCAGTTTTTCAAAGGCCACTTTTACATGTCTCATATCTCCTATACATGCAAATTCATTCATTATAGAGATTAAATCAGCCGTTGACAAGAATTTTGATTCCAGCTGCAAGTATGTTTGATTTTCAGCTTAACTGGTTTGACCAGTCAGACTGAATGCACCTTGCATAACACCTAGTGTATACCTACTGTTAATGTCTTCATAAACGGTGTCTCACCGCAGAAGCGCACACATTGTCTGTAGAGCGACTGTTCTGTCGTTTCAGCCAATCACACATTTCAAATTTTGCAACAGTTCCTGCACAGTGGGAGTGGTGCTAACCAAACAGGAAGAACATCGAGAAGGCACATTCAATTTTACAATGATATGCTCAGTTTGCGAAGTGTCACATTGACTTATAGAAACAGCTAAAATGTTAAACACTTATAAAGTCAAGCTTTGTAGTTGGAATTCTTCACACCAAGGAATGCACTCGCTCTATAGATTCATCTTCTGCAAACATTTGCTGAACGCCTGCAGATTTGATCTGCAGTGACATCCGTTGCTTGAAATAGGTACTGCAGTGAATGCCTAAAGAAAGGGTTAAAAAAAAGTCAAACGGACATTCTTTACACCTAAACTCTTTCGTGATGCTTAATATATCAAGGTATCCCAGCATAGTAGATCGTTGCAACATAAACTCTCTTTGGAGTGGGTGCTGTTCCTGTGGAAGTCAAGACACAAAGTTAGCAATTTTGTGGATCAGAAGACGAGCCTTTTTAAAACGAGTCACAGGAAGCACAAAATATAGAACAGGTTTCTAGACAGGAAACTATTTTCAAAGACATTGAGACATGTCTGCAGTTCTTTCACACTCCAAGACTTGTACCAGATAAAAGGAACAAGGCCTTTACTTTCGGAAGGAATATATTTTCAAGATGGGTAAAAGTGACCTTTGTGCTTATTCTGATATGTTCTGTTAGCATCAGATAAACACAAACAAGCGTGTCTGAAAGGGGCGAAGTGTGCTGTCCTGACAAGTTCTCAGACTGACTTCACCTGTGTAATTTAAATAACTTTTAAACTGCTGCCTAACATACTGTAAGAGGTACAACAAGTGTGACAAAACGATGCACTTGAATGCCACACTAATAAGGCAGCACTGTCGTTTTTTTCTCCTCCTGCTTTTAAGGTATTTTGTAGTTTGTAGATTTCGTTTGTTAAACATGCTTAGACTTCATCAGTTCTAACTGTGATCTAGTGTGAGAATTTTTGGCATTTTCTCCCCTCTGTATATTGTATCATTTTTCAATAAAAAGAAAATATGTTTGATTCCACTGCAGTAACAGTGCTTTAGTGTAGTGTATAAGTAAATGAGACGTAGTTGGAAATTAGCTCAAGCTATTCAGACACTGAGCAGCAGGGCCACTCCGGCCAGCACCCACTTGGCTGGGCGCTCCCTGGTTTTCAGACTAAAAGTCCACACATATGTCGGTCCTCTGATCTTGGTCTTGTAAAGTGGACATTCATAGATGTTTCTGGTCTCCTGACGGTCGTTGGGTACTGCTCGGACTGAGATCACAGGCATGGCTGGGGTCAGCTCTTTCAGGCGAGCCTCAGCTATCACTCCAGTCTGAGTGTCCCACCTGGCACCTGGGATACAGTCAGAAAATGAATGAATGAGGCGGTATTTTCACACCGGATATAGTCTACAGATGCCATCCAAGCCCACAAAATGGGTCATTTTGTTATTCCAGAGCTGCAGTATGAAAGTACAAAACAGAGTATCTACCTTCCATGTACAACCCATACACATATGCACCCTCTCTGGCAGGTTGGTTGAATTCTTCCTTATATTTCTTCGTTACATCTACGGTAAGGTTCACCTTATCCAGAGGCCATTCATTTTTACGTGCCAGAGACTGCATCACAGCTAGAAGACGGGAACAAGTTAAAGACATCTGCTTGTGATAATGTTCTTCCAGGGAAAACAGTCATGTAGAAATCAAGAGAAGCTATTATGTGTCTCAGTAAAGTTCTAGCCTGTGTTACCGGTTAGGAAGGACTGCGGGTTGAACAGTCCAGCCAGCCAAACCACACTGGGGAGAGACAGGTCCTGAGTCCAGCTGTCCAGCTCTTTACAACGCTGCATCACATCGTTGTACCTGTTGATAATGAGTGTGTTGCACTTTCTATCACACTTTTAAATAAGGTTTTAAATCTTGTAATTCACATTTGAAGGCAACTTTTTTACCATTTCATGTTTTACTATTTTACGTTACCACAGTTTTACTTTAGCCTCTATGCACACACCCACACACACACACACACACACACACACACACACGCCGGCGCACATTTTTAAATCCCTTTTCATAAATAGTTACAAATTTTATTATTTACTCATTTTAGCGGTTTGTTTTATTAGTTTTACTTAATTTCTTTAATCTTTTTTATGTTTTCACTTTTACTTTCTAATACTCAGCGTTCTCTTGTATACACAGAATACTCCCAATACTCCCATAAAGCATTTTCTTACACAGAATCTAATGAAAAAGGTTATACACATAAACACTGATTGATCGGAAATTGTGTTGGTCACCGATACATACAGCCTTTTGAGTTGCATCAGACATGATACTAAATTATTCTTGGTACCTAAAGGTACCTTCTAAAACAGCTTTCACAAATACTCCAATATAGCTGAAACACATACCATACAGCCAAGCCGTAGGTTGAAGGGTAGGCCAGTTTGGTCCAAGTATCAGGGACGTTGTCAAAGAACAAGGTTGTCTGCAGCTTCTCCATCTCAGAGGATATGGCCAGTTCCCCCTTTACATAAACAACTACGTATATTATGTCACTAAGTACATGGAAAATACATGGAAATAGGGAAACCAAGCTAGCATCAGGCAGACTTTAGGACACAATAGGTCTAATAATGAAACTGCTGTTCATTAATCCATCTTTCTACATACTTTGAGTCCGAGGTCGAGCTCCTTCAGTGAGCGGCGGATCTCAAAAATGAGCATGTTCATACGCTCACATTCCTGGAAGCAGACTAGGATGTACGGCGTCCGCTCAGCTGTTTTGGATGTTATGTCCGACATATTGTATTCCTCTGGCAGCTTCTCCAGAATTTCATCTAAAATAGTTTTCACCTGCAAGTGAAAGTTATTTTTTATTCACCAACACATAGGAAAAACATGTTAATGACATTAAGTTCACTGATGTATTCTTGTCAGAATCTGAGGAGAAGTTCTGGTTTTGTTACTAGTTGAATATTTTCGCTGGTTTTAGTTTTTGCTCTAGGAAAGATAATGTCCACCTTTTCCTCCAGCGTCTGTGAAGCTCCCTCTCCCATCACAGCATCGGGAGATTGCAGTTCCAGCAGAGTGTGAAAAAGATTATCCGACGTCACGGTGAGAAACTCGATTTCTGCATTTGGGTGCAATCCGTAATGAACTGGGCTTTCATGGGGCAGCATCTCATCTATGAATTCATGGTAGCCCTGAGATGAATCAAATGCAATTAGTGGGCGAATGTATCTGACATACTTTCAGAGACATGCATATAAAATGTAGAAATATGCCTTGCAGATAGTGAGGCCCTCAGGGTTAGTTCAGTGTGTGCATTATATTGCAGCTTGCTTCATGACATGTTTAAAATCAATAAACACTGCAGCAAAAGAGTAAGATAATTAAACCGCTTTAGCAATATTTGCTTTAACTTACCTGATAATCCAGATTGGAGGGAACAACAAAACCCGGTGCCAACGAAAGTTTCCGATCAAACTGAAAAAAATAAAATAAAATAAAATAAATAAATGACTACCCTTTAGATTAATGCTTTGGACAAAGCACTAACATTTCCCTCATAGTGGCTAATGGACTTCTGATCAGCTTGATTATCAGGAGTCAAAGTGAAACAAATTTCCGAAATGGAAATTCACATTCAATATGGCCTCCATAAAGTGGTGGGAAAAAATGTTTGCCCACTTTAGAGATTTCTTCTTTCTTCCTTTTTTTTTTTAAATCTCACTACAGTTTTCGGATTATAAATTTTGTCTCGAACTAACCTAAATATAAATTTCAATTTCTAAATAATGATTTTGACTAAGGGAAATAAGTTGTCCAAACAAAAATTTCTTCTATGTGAAAAAGTAATTGGCCTATAAACCTAGTAACTGATTGTCGGTCTTTCTCCATCAGTATATTCTCGTAAAGAGTGTAATTTAGGGTTCCAATATCTGTAGAAAGTCGTCCAGAAGCAATCAGGCCTGGAATATATAAATGATTAAAAAAAATAAAGTCTCAAAGCATATAACTGTTAACATCAAGTCTGTCCTTAGTCAATTTCATCTTCAGCAGAATACACCCAAATGTGGTCGCCTATTTTTAAGAACCAACCTGGTTGGGCTGCATATATTCTTCCAGGTAAGTCCTGCAGAGTCGCCTGTCCCAGTCATCAGTGATGTGACCTCCATACATAATCTCCCCAAACAGATACCTCAGGTCCTCCCATGGAACCTTTGTCAATATAATTTCAATTCAATAACTACTAAATGCAAGTACCACCGCAAACAATCCCAATAAAAACGTGCTGCACCTGTGCATTAGCCTCCAAGTAGTTATAGAGAACATTAACTGATATAGTAAGGTCTCCGGTGTTGAATGGATATTTTCTGTTCCAACCCTGTGGTCCAAACTTTCTCCTCTCTGCCACACAGGCATGAAAATAGCACAAAGAGAAAAGGATGGTCTTGAACTCCTGCTCGCGGCTGCACTGGTCCAGAATGTCCTGTAGAGTAGCCAGGTCGTGATTAATAAAGTATGCAACAAGAAAACATTTAATAAAAGTATTACTATAAATCCATATGTTTTGTGAAAATCAGAGAGAAAAGCTGACCTGGTCAAAGTTATCCAAGGCTGCATGCAAATTGGCGTGCATGCCTGTAGGAGGTTCATTGGTGATCTTGATGGCATTTTCCAGAATGCCCTAAGCAACACATAAAAATAAAAAAAATTAAATACCTATGTATGTATTTAGCATTTTAGGCACATTATTCTGTAAATGGTTCAGAGACAGTGTATGAAGAGAGAAAAAAAGACACTACTGCGTGTAATTCACCTGTGGTATAATGTGTTCTTGGGGAGTAGATGTTGGCTCTGCGCTCATAAACACTCTGTAGTCTGGATGGCTGTCCTCACAGCAGCACTCCAGAAGCTTTTCAAGCTTGCCCAGCCAGCGAGCAACCAGGTGGATATTCTGTAATTAAACAGCATTTGTAGCATACTTAAAACTCAGCTTAGTGTAAACACCAAAACCATAAATATGCATAAAATCAGTTTTTATCCATTATTTTCTTGCAAGCAAACCTGCAGTATGACCCAGTGACCCTCCATGGCAGCCTTCTCCATAGCGATCTCAGCCACACTCTCTTGTCCTTGACCCAAAGACACATTGTGAAGCTTTCCCAGGTCTATAGTGAAACCCAGCTTTCTTCCTGGGAACACACATGGATGTTTCTTTTAATGCATGGAAAAACAGAAAATCCTTAAATTTAACGATTAAAATTGAACAAAAAAAAAAAGAAATAATGACCAGGCAATTCTGTGTAGAAACACAGTGCTATTGTCCCCAATAGGTGGGTTATGTTTTGCAAAACACTGTAGGTAATTGATTTGTGCATGCATGCTTCTTTGTGTTTATTACCCAATGATTCCACGTCTTTTAGTGGATCCACTCCAGGTGAGAGAATGAAAAACACGGGAAAGGCAGGACCACTTTCTCTAAACGATTTAGCAAATTCTGACTTTCGACCTTCTGTGTACTTAACCCCCAGCTTCTCCTCCACAAAGTTCCTACAATATACAACAAAGAAGTGTACAAAAGGCTAATTCTTTTAAGAATAGATGCAAAAAAGTAAGAACCATATACTGTACGTCGATTTCATATTCATGCAAACACGAAGCAATACCTAAAAAAAAAGCCAGGTAAAAACACAAAGGCAAGAAAATAAAAGTAAAACCCAGATCACCTAAGAGCATATGTCATCCGGTCTGGTCTCAGGGCTCTCATCATGATCAGTTTCTGAAGGGAACTTTTTCCCTTCCATTCCTGGGGAAACTTCTCCTTCTCTGGACACTCCGATTCAACTAGCTTCTTCCAGCGCTTGGGTGAACCTTCAATGTCCCGATCCAGACCCCGAAACTCATCAGTAAAACTCATGACCTTGGCACAAACAGGCAACAGCATATGAAGCTGATTAAGCTGTGGTTTATTCACAGACAGCACGAACAAGCTCAGTAAGTCTGCAGATGTGAACCTTGATGGCGCTCCATGCTGAATTGGAGAGGAAGTCAAGGGGACTGACATAGTTGTGGTCAATGTTGAAGCGTAGCAGGAAGTCGAGTTCTCGCACATCTATCTCCTTGCTCATCAGGAGCAGCTGGGAAAAGGAAAACACAAACATAGAGAGTTAAAAAATTTTTTTTTTCCTTGATATGGACTTTAATACACACCTGGAAGGTTAGCTGAGCTGTAAACGTGAGCTTGTCTCTCTCAAACAATCCCCTGCTGATATAGTTGAAGGTGGAGTATGTAACGCACTCAATGAGCGTGTTTACTCTGCTCTTTACATCCTCACAGGCCTCTGCTATCTCCACTGCCTTGTGGAAAACAATGTTGAAAGCCTGAGAACACAAAACATGTGGAGGCAGTTGTTTCTGCGGTTCTTTCATCAGACCACAGTCATCTGTTTCTCAGGCATCTTATCAGATTTATTAGATTATTACTGTGAGTCAACTCCCATCCTTGCCCTCTGGTTACCTTAAGGCTGAACTGGTACATGGGGTTGATCTTGTTAAGGTCATTCATGATGAAGTAGAGCAGAGAAGCTCTGACTGCAACAGGACGATAGTGCTCTCTGGCTTCATTTATTTTTACTTCGTTAACTTTAGCTTCCAGCACCTAAGAGAGAGGGATTTCAAAAAGCATGAAGAAAGATAAGATAAACACACCTATCAAAATAAAGTAAACAGCACACAGTTGAGAAATTTACATGCATACAGTACATCATAGAGGTAAGCTTCGATAGACTTTGACCTTTCAATAATGCATTCAAACCATATTTTAGCATGGAATAATATGATACAACAAAAAACTGCTGTTTTTTTGTTTAAATAAAAACAAGAACTTTGCGTCCAAATTGGAATGTGTTGGATTTTTTCTCATCCATGTAGGGCAAGTTATACATGCATATTCATCTATACAGCCTAGTAATATCTGGAATAAAAGGAGTCTCTCTTTATAAGCTATCAACAACCTACTAACACAATTTGTGCTAGATAATTGACCACTAGTATAATTAGAGATTATAAAAATGGTTATTTCCATGGAAGGACCTGATATATATGTTTGGATGAAGCTCACATCACTGATGACTGGGACAGGTGGCTCTATGGGGCAATTGGTTATTTTCCAGGAATGGACTAAACCTTTAAGCATTTTTCTTAAATTTTCAGCAAAATGGTTAGCCTAATTTATTTGTTCCAAATATCAGCTTGGATGAGAGTTTTAAATAAGTTATTGTTGAAACACTCAATTGTATTCCAAGTTTCAACCATCTGCCATAAACTGTCAACCTCAGATAAAGTAAATGGGTAACAAACTTCAGCAACAAGCCAGACTCAAGCCTAAGTCAAACATTTTCTGTCTCGTCTCCTCAGTCAGGATGAAAACAATCATGCTACATACAAAACAAAATAGCTTTTGCATTAAATACATCAGCCTCTGGAATCATCAACTAAACATCTGTCCATTTACTTTCATTTCAATCTCAGCAGCAGTGTGTTTTGTTGTCTCGAGTTTCTCCACCAGCACGTTGTCACCAAGAAAGTTACTCTCTGCTGCAGAGAGTCTGGTCAGCAGCTCATCCTCCAGGAGCTTCAGTTCGATCTTAAACATGTTCTGTTGTAATGTAAGTTCACTCTGCAGAAGAAAAAAATTAATAAAAACTCATTAAAAGAAGCTTTGATTATACTAATTGTAAATGACTGTAAAAGGTTTCTTCTAAACAAAATTGAAACCGGCCAATGGTAAAGCAAAAGACTCTGTTTTAGCCCACCTTCAGTTGCTCGAGGTCTGGTCTCTCCTGGTTCACCACCTGGGCCAGGAGCTGGTCTTCCAGCCCGTCTCTGGTCACTGTAAAGTTAATGAGGGTGGTCTGGGCCTGGATCTCTGGTTTGTAGTGCGGGTTGGCAAGTTTCGTGTGAAGAATCAGTCTGAACCCTGGGTGGAAGAAACACTCTTTGTCCCCCACCTTTATGCAGCTGCAGCAGAGAAGGGAGAAAATGAGAGGAGATTTTTTTTCAAATGAAAGAAACTAAAGCTTCTTATAAACATGTATTCTCACGTTTGTATCAGTCTGTTACCTGCCCTTCTTTATTGTATGTCGCCCCAGTAGAGGGTCGATGACTGGGTCAATAGTTTCCTCCAGGTTTTCAATAAGCACAGTGTCACCTGCCACCACAGCCTGCTCAATAACGTCTACATACCTGAAGAATAAATGAACATCATGAGGGAATATTGCACAAATGCACCTTTGAATGAAAGAAAATGTGTCGAATGTTGCTCTACAGACCAATGATAAGTCTTGTGCACTTCCTTTACAAGTGTCTTTCAAATGGGTTAATACGCTTTAAGCTTTTTTATATCGAGCTACAATGTATTTCGTTAGGATATTAGGTGATGGACAAGACAGTGCGTAATTGTGAAGGGAACAAAAAATTATATGAAAACAAAAGAAGGCCATTGTGGAAGTCTTTTGAACAGGTTTTCCATGCAGCCATGAAGACGACACAGCAGACACGTTTGATCAGATGAGATGAAAATAAATATGTTCACCTGCTTACAAAATGGAGAAATACTAATGCCACATATCATCCTGAAAACACCCTGTTTCACCCTGACATGGTGAATCGGTGGTAGCAGCATCATGCTGCGTGGATGCTTTTCAAAATTCAACTGGCATGAATACTTTTGCGAAGGTGCTGTATACACATTATTTATTTTAAAAAATTTGTAAATAAGATACATGAGTGAAATTCAGAATATTGTTGTTGACACATAATCAAACTGTCATTGATGCACAGATCAATCACTAAATACTAGACTTTAAGTACAGTAAAAAAGAAACTACTCACCCTCTCTGCCCTAGACTGACTACCTTCAGAGAGTTGCCGTAGCGACTCTTGATCCACTTGATACCCTGCAGCTGAGGATCAATGAGAAGAGGCCAACGTTCACCTGCAGCAAAGCACATGTTACCTGGAGTTGTCCCAGCACTGGTAAGCCAACCTTCATTTTCACTATTCATACTGAAACAGAAAAGTATTCACTGTGATCAGATGATGGAGAACATCTTAAACCTCTACTTACAGTTGATGAGAATGGTGGCATTCTGGGTGGACATTTTGTCTCCTGGTAATCCTTCATTGTTCCACTGGGCCACTGTTGCATCATCAGTCAACATCAACACTGGATCCAAGCCCCCTGCCATTGGGATGGGTACCTGGTGAAATGATAAAAAACGTGAGTATTCAAAACAAGATGGAGGTTTAGACAACAGCACAGACTTAACTTTCTATAATCATACAGCATTTGTAAGAAGACACCCAGAACCTTCTGACTGCGCAGGAATGGCATCCAGAGGTTGTCCAGCAACTCCTGCCTGTACTTTTTAGAGAACGAGCCGGCGTAGGAGATGAAAGCTGCAGTTAGCAGGACGTCCCCACAGAGGGTTTCCTCCTGTTCGTGATACTGAGCCACTGAGTGGGCCCAGCGCACATTCTCACTCTGGAACACAAACACAAAAGTATAAACCAAACTTTATGAATATTCGTACTCAAACTGTATAGCTTTAGAATGACATGAGTATTCATTATTAAAATGTCTGTTTCATATTCAATATGCATGGATGTTATTAGATGTGTGCCCACCTCTAACCCCTTGACAAGCCGATTTGCCAGCTCTATTGTCTTGTTGGTGCGGTTCACCTCTTCTTGAAAACGTAGTTTCTCTGCTGTGGCTTTCTCAAAAGCTGTTGTCAGTGTTTCCAAGTTACCATCCAGCTCCTACAGCCAAAAATATTTATCTTACATATTTTAATATGGCAAAATATGTAGTCCCTTACTAAAGTATTCAAAAGATTTTAAATAATCGTTTTGTCAACTTACAGCCAGAAAATATTGAAGTGCTTTAAAGGGATTTTATATCGACCAATATACAGTGATATATAACATAAGCTTTAATATTTCACAAATAAAAATGAGCGAATAGTGGTGCATGATGTATTCAATTAGAATATGCTATATCAAAATAAGACATAGTGTAAAGCACTACATTCATAAGTCACATAATCAGTAAATAGAGTCATCCTGTGTGAAACTTGGTGTTAGCATTAATATACCTGGAAGACATTCTTAGACAAGAATCAGAAGAAACACCATAAGCCATGTAGCAAAGATGATCTGATCAGATGAGAAATAAAGTATATGTATGATTTATGTTCACAGCTCTCCATCCGGTCTGACTAAGAGTGTTTGGAAAGAAGCATGGGCAAAGTCTTATTTCTCTGATGGGGACACCAAAAAACTTGTATGGTATAGAAAATAAGGAACCAAGTAAAAATATGCTGCATTTCTGCAAATAAAACTAAATTGTGCTTGAATATTTTTGTTATGGTTTAGTTAGCCCAACATTTAAACATGAGTCAAAAAAACAAGAAAAAAAAGAAAGGAACTCACTGAAAGTTTTTTCCTGATGACTTCTAGTTTCTCAGCAGCTTCTACTAAATCGGCATTAGCCTGAGAAAGACACATCCTCTTCATCTCCACCTCACAGGATACCTAGATAAACACACATACTTCATATCTTATTGAGTAAAACAAATCTCAAACACAATTATCTTCACCGTGAATAAAAAATAAAATGGAGAAGACGATGCACTTACAAAGATCTGTCCAAGGCAGCACAAAATTTAGGGAGAAGCACATCTGTCAATAACAACTCAAACCCATCACCTTTCACTTAGCTTGGGTGAAAGGAAATATTTGTTGCAGCTGGGGTTTCTGTGTGCACCTCATGGAAGTGGATGATGTTGATCACCCAGGCACAGAGGCCAGCAGCGGCTGAGGATTTCTGTCGCACAAACTCTGGGTTGAACTCTGGGTCTTTGAGGTAGTCGTCTCTTACACACCTCACAGTGGCCTCAGGGATGTGCTCTTTGTCAAAGTTCACCAAAGCCTGCAGGAAGTCATCAATCTGGACAGCAAAGGCTTTTGCGGATCAGAACAACAACAGAGCTTTGCACAAATTCTACTCTGATTCCTGCATGTGCTATTTTTTATCTGACTTAATGAGGCTCATGAGGAAACTGACAATATGAAGGAGGCTCAAAATTTAGTAACTGCCACCTGATGCCCTCTTATATGTTTTGGCTTGATGAACATCACGTAATGCTTCACCTTGCTCATAACCGTCTTGGAGGCCTTCCAGCTGCGGTCTTTGGGGATTCGGCCCTGAGGGGACAGCAGGACCAGAACAGCTGCCGAGACGTTGGTGACAATAGCTGGAGGGTTGGGAAACGTCCTGAGCTCTGTCAGATTCAACTGGATCACACAGATATACAAGAACACATATGCTTGTGACTTCATCTTTTGCATTTTTAAACTGAAAGACATCAAATAATTTATAAACAACATGACATTTGATAAATGCATCAATTACAGAGTGACGTAAGCAGGGTTTATTTGGATTTACTACCCTATTGAGTGTGTTAAGAGCTGTGTTAGCTGCTTGTAGAGCGGGTTCAGCTTTGGCCAAGTCGTCCTCTGTCTCCTGTTGCTGCTTTGTCACACTAGCTTGAATTGCTTCCACCTAAATAATTATGAAAAATTACAGATTATATACAGTGCCACTCTGCTTCCCCTTAACTGCTTCCCTTTCACTGCAGAGATGAAGTAGCGACATATAATCTGGTGCAACTCATCAAATTTAAATTGTAGCAAATGTTAAATGTTTTTACTTTTTTAGAGAAAAAAGTGATATTAAATAAACCTTATACTGTGTTGTACTAACAATAATTAGCTGGTGGCAAAGTATTAAAGAAGAATAAATACAATTCACAATAACTGGGAAACAGCTTGAAAGGTCATAAAGACCATTATGTTACACATTATATACCTTTTGCTCCTCAGCATCAGCCACAGCTCTCTCTTGGTTAAGTTTGTCAGTCTGTTGTCCTATCTTGGCAATCAGAGCTTCAATATCTGAGTTTCTTTGCCACAGCTCCACTTCCTGCACTGCTAACTTTGCCTTGAGATCCTCCACCTAGCAAACATAAGTACTTTAAACAATTAAAAAGGAGCAGATAACATATTTTAGTATTTTCTCTGTATCATGCACATTTTCTGACCTGTGACGCAGTATTCTTGAGTTTCTGTAGTCCATTCTCTAACCTGTCCATTTTCTGGGACAGCTCCCTGCGTTTCTTCCCCAGCAGGCTGTCGTACAGCTTCATGAACTCGAGGAAACTCTTTGGAGTGGTGTAGTTGAAGTGCTTCTCATTCTGCTGGTACTTAACACTCACCTTTTAAAGAACCAACCAGTAAATCACGCTCGTAAAAAGATATGAAGATTGATCATCTCTAATGAGCTTTGCTGTTATTCTCACCTCATTGACACTCGTATGAGCGTAGGAGATGAAGTCACTAATGGAGACCCTTATTTCAGGCTGTGCAGAATGAGCATGGGAATAGATTGAGAAAATAACTACAAACAGTACGAATCCTAAATTATGTTTTGGTTTGCCAAAATCTACAAAAAATATGAGCATACAACCCTTCCACTATTAAAATTGTTATTATAAAGGCTACTATATTTTGCAAAGGTACGCCTCTTGAATTTTCTCACATATTTACATATAGCAACCAAAACATTTCAGTTTGTTCTATGTTGTTTTTTTAGGTCACAAACCAGCATAAAAATACAGCACAACTAAAAATGAAAATCCGAAGAATGGTAGGAAGAAAGCTATTGTTGAATTAAAGTTACATTAGGTTTCATATACAGTTTAGCCACAAATCATGAAGGGGACAGCAATATGTAGAAAGCAATTCTCTACTCATATGAGAGAAACTAAGATTAAATGTTGCCAGTGAAGGAGAGCTAAAACATCACAACCACCTGATGATGGCAATTTCATGCTGTGGGGATGGGACGACAGAGGGAATAAACTAAATGGCAGTCCTAGTTGGTGTCTTCCAAATTTCTTGTAGTCATTATTATAATTAGAGGGTTTTTAAATATTGACTTATGGGGCTTGAAGACAAGAGTGTTTCTCACTTTGTAGATATTTGTACCTTTATGCACAATAATGTGTTGGCCAACCATATAAAATCCCACTAATTAATTCTGATTTTACTCATTGTAGTTTAACGAAATGTAAAAAAGGTCATTTGTTATTACTACTTTTCGTAGGTATTTCTGTATTTTAATACGTTCTCACCTCCAGTCCTGGTATCTTATCTATGAATGTAGTACTGACAGACTGCAGAGCAAGTTGGGGCCAGGGGTGAAACCAATCGATTGCAGTGCAGTTAACCAGAGCCGGAAACTTCCGCGCACGTGTACGTAACGTGAATCCAACTGGTGAGAAACATAAGACCACCTGAAGAACAAAAATGACGTTAAAACATTAGTTAAAGAAGAGTAAGCAAGAACTTGTGAGATGTGAAGTAATTAAATTTAATGGATGAGATTTTAGACCTTAAGCTGTCTTCTTATTCGCTCAATAAAGAAGATCCAGCAATTGTCTCTGCTGTCTGTGAGTCCTAATCCTCTTAGCTCCATGCGGATCGATGCTACAATCATATCCACTTCCTCATCGTTGAACAAGTCAGGAATGTCTCCTGAAACACACATATATATGCAAAGAATCAATTTTTTCTATTATTGCCTAAAACATAAAATAAATAACCTGCTTTGATCAACAGAGTTGTCTGAATCAAAAATCATAAAATTGTTTATAGCTATCAAAAAATGGTCCAGTTCTGAGGTTTTTTAAAATTTTGTTTTACCTTCTAGCCTTACTTAAAGAACCTTGCTATGCTGAACATTACAAAAAATAATCACTAGGCTAAAAACCCAAATATAGCTGATCACATTTGACAACCTTGGTGCCTTAAAAGAACAGTAAACAAACCTGATGCCAGCATGTCATTGATGAGCACCAGGAAGCGTTCATCTGGAATCTGGGCATCAGTATGTAAGAATACCGTTCCAATGTTTTTCACTCCCACTTTTATATACAAAGCAGCTATATCACTCTGCAGATTGTTCAAACATAGATAATAAAAGTAAGAAAGACAATGAAATATATTGTTACTTTCTGATATATGGTTGTAAGAAAAGATGCTCAAAAATGGGTGACAGACTTTGATGTGTTTTGTATTTGGTGTGTTCACCTTCAGGTCATTTATGCCATATCCTTTACGTAGTGTGATCTGAAAGACCTCCAGTGAGCTAAGAAATGCAGCCAGTCGACACAGACTCTGCTTTCCGCTGCCTCCTACCCCCACCAGAAGGGCGTTACCATAAGGGGCCTCCAGGATGCGACTGATCCGACAACTGAATCAAAACAGAAGAATTGAACACTAATTGCCTGGCTGGTATAGATCCATAGCTAAAGTTGACAAACAGGAGTCTGCACAGATTTCTTACATATGTTGGATCGCTTCTTCAAACAGTACTAGGTCCATGACGGCATGAAGCTCGTTATAATGCTCCAAAGCATCAGCCAGTGTCTTCTGAAGTTTCTCCCAGTCTGAAGCCTGACAATCGAGAAAACAACAAAGTTGCTTAAAGATCCGCTGTGCTGGTGCCACACCAGCAACATTCAGAAAAACAACAGCAGTTAATTAATCTTTTAAAGAGAAAATTATTCAGTTAGCAAATTATGATGCAACTATTCTAAGGAGGGACATGACGACATAATTTTAGCCTCAAGATCTCAGAGTGATGGCAAACTGTTCTTGCTTAGGAGTTTGTTAAAAACTACCTCATTGAAGAGGCTATGAGTTTTATGACATACATGAGTGAATAATGTCATACCTGGTGATAACGTGGCTCTCCTACTCCCTGGAAAAAGTGAGAGTACACCAAAGGCTGATGGATAAACATGGAGTCATCTATTCCCTGAGAAGAAATGACAGTAAGAGTAAGACTCAAGTGTGGAAATAGAAATATATTTTTCATAGTCTGTTTTCTTATCTTTGAAAATACCTAAATTTCCAGAATATTTTATGACTATGCAGAAATCTTAATATAAAGATAAAAGCATTCGCCCTTACCTCAAAGTATCTTTTCCCAGTGTCCAGCAATATTTTATTAAAGAGTTCAACATCCTTCTCCTCCATTAGCTTGTCAGAGTAGACTCTGGAGCTCTCATGGAGCCACAGATGGACCAGGTCCATGGGATAACGGATACATTCTGGCAGGGCAAAGAGGATACCCTATGCACCAAGAAATCATGGGAAAAACATCAGATTACATTTAATAAAAGTCCTAACTTTGCTGAATGATCAACTGAGCAATCTAAATCTCCAGGTGTTTGTTTTTTCTTAATTTTTACAGATTTGGTAGAGGATGAAATGACGGTGTACATTATTTTCTACCTGGAATATATTGGAGAGGTCTCTCAAGTTGAAGATATAATGGAAGCGTATGGCTGTTGGGAGGAAGTTCTGGCTAATCTTTTGATGAAGACAGATAGCTGCCTAGATTAGAAAACAACAACAAAAATAATCTAAAGATTTGTCTACTGAAACATGTCCAAATGAATAAGTAGACAAATGTTGCTATGAAGCTGTAGGTGTGAACCTGAATGAGAGTTCCAACTGAGCGAGAGACTCCAAAGCTGAATCCTCCTTGAAGGAAGTGAGCTGATAGGATGCTGGAGAAGATGGTAGCCAATGCATCAGCACCAGGGAAGTGTACTGCAAACACTGCAAAATGTCTCTGGAAAAGAAAAAAACATATTTTTGTTACTACTATTGCAATTTTTTTACTTTTTCAACTAAAATCCTTCAAACTGCCAATATAATGGCGCAAGTAAATTATGGTGAGTAAAGGATTCAATAAAGTCTATGACTGACTGTACCTGCAATCTGGGGTTGATAGAGAAGCTTCCAGCTGTAGGGTTCATACAGGTGATATACTGGCAGTTGTGTATTTCCTTCAGGACCAACCTCTGTCTGTCATACCTAAGAAATTTC
Organism: Xiphophorus maculatus; assembly: GCF_002775205.1. Classification (NCBI taxonomy): domain Eukaryota; kingdom Metazoa; phylum Chordata; class Actinopteri; order Cyprinodontiformes; family Poeciliidae; genus Xiphophorus; species Xiphophorus maculatus. The sequence goes on from NC_036448.1 coordinate 11,052,733, forward strand.
AGTGATTTAGATTTAGATAAACCACCACACTCTAGGTAAGATGCTGGAGTGAACTGTAGCTATAAATTTAAACAGTGGTGCTCTTTGACTGTCTTGCAATATTTACCAGTGACTATAGTCAAGATGCTGGCGAATGAGTGTATGTGGTTGAACAGTCCCATATGCATCCACCTCAGGCATGTTGAGGTCATCTATGAAGTAGATGAGCCTCTTAGCGGTAGGAGGAGCAAATTTACGACCAGCTTTTTTCTCCAAAGGTTTCTCCAGAACACCTGAAGGACATGGAGAGACTTAGAAAATAAGCCATCATTTGGTACATATCACAATTTAGCCACTAACATCTGAAGGGAATGAGCTGCAACATTTGTCACATTCCAACCATAAACTGTAATATATTTTCTGGGATTTTATGTGATTGACCAACACAAAGTATTACATAACTTTCAACTGGAAATAAAATCACATCTTTCAATTTCTTTTACACATTTAAGATCTAAAAGTGTGGCCTGCAATGTTTTCAAAACCTTTTTATTTTGATAATCCTGAACAAAATCCAGTGCAACCAAATGATTATGTTTTTAAAAAGCAGCTAAGGGGATTGTTGTAACTGGAGGAATGGCAGAGATTCACAATTAATGTGGGAGGATCTGCTAACAGTTCACTATTTGTTGTGGACTAAACAAACAAATAGTGGACTTTTTGGAAGACTAGCAAATAAAAGAGATGTTGAAAAAAAGGTAGTTTCACATAGAGTTTGCAGCAGGCCATCTAGGGGACAAAGCAAGCATTAAGAAGAAGGTACTCTGGTCACACAAGTGTACATCATCCTGACAGTCACAATCACCATGGCAACACAGAATAGGGAAGTTGGCCAAATGTGATAGGAATCTGAAAGGAGCTACCTTTAGATCAGTCCTGGAAGAAAACATGTTACAAGGAACAAAAGACTTATGACAGAGGAGAAGGTTCGACTTCAACACTGAACATTCAGCTTATTAAAGTTTTTTAATAAGGATTGAAACTTAATGGTCACAGATACTATACTCCATAAAATCCGACTGACAGCTGTAATTGCAGCAAAAAGTGGCTCTATAATGTGCATACGTGAAAACTGTGTATAATTTTTCTATGTCACAATTATGCGGTAATTCTTAATAGACTACCGCATAAAAATCAATTAACATACATTGAAGTCTGTAGCTAACAAGACAAATATTTAGGGAGTTTGAATACTTCTGCAAGGCACTGTAATCCTTCTAAACTCATCATACGTCCATTCTTGGTTTCAGTTTGATAATCCAGTATTGTCTTATAACCATTTCTAGTTTTGTAGCGGTTCTTACGTTGTAGCATGGCTGATGTGGTGTAATAATTGAAGGGCACTTTTGCCACCATGAAGTCTTCTTTTAGTTTGGTGACTTTATCAGACACAAGAATGGTTTTGCCCACGCCTGCGTTGCCCACCAACATGACAGGTTTTCCTTTTTGTAGCAGCAAGTCCATGAAGTACGTTAGACAGATTGTTTCTGGGGTGTGAACCAGCACTGTCTGAAAATATATGTTACATGTTACCCTAAATCAATGACTCTGACATTCACATGTAGAATATTTGTAATCACAATCACAAACCTGCAATGGGACATCAGGTTCCAGCTCAAATAGCACCATTTTCTCACTCCAAGGTGTAAACTTTTTCGTCTCAGAATCAATGTAATAGTCAAAGACTGAGCCTTGAGAAGGAAACTTTACAGCTCTCATCTCTTTAGACCACCAGCGGCTGAACTCAGTGCGGTAATCATTCAGCTGTAATGGATATAATTGAAACACAATTGTGTGAAGTGGTTTAATAATGTGTATTAATGTCAGTTCATGATCATGTGATTACTTGATCACTACACACATGATCCTGAAAGAGAGCGCCTCCGAAGGCCCAGACACAGGCGAAAACAAAGTAGATCTCATACAGTTCTCGGGGGGAGTCTGGTGGAGTGTTGTTCTCTGTCAACAGGCAGTCCAGCAAGGAGCAGAGAGTCTGATTGACCAAAATATAGAGATGTTACAGTGTACTTGAAGGGGCAACACAAAAGAGCCTCTGACTTGGAATTATTGAGAAGACCAACCTGTACCATGCTGTTTTCTGGAATGGGGGTGATGGTTTTCAGGTTACAGCGGACTTGCTCCAAGCAGTAAGGCACATACTTATCAAACAAAATGGTGAGGTTGGCTCGCTCTGATTGGACCTGTCGGGTATCTATCCAACTTGCCACATACCTGCGAAATGCGATGTATAAATCAAAAACCAAAAGACTGAAGAACAACTAATAAATACTTTATGGTGTGAGTTTAGGGTTATCCCTGGAGTCTTACGAGCTCCAGCCAAGGTCCTGTGGGTTGACGAAGAGTATTCCTGCCCTGGACACTGTGGCTGGGGTAGCCGCCCTCAGATGGGAGATCTCAAAGAGCAGACGCATGGAGGAAGACAAACTTATCCGTTCATTACTGGCAAGAGTCAGAACCTGAAGAGTAAGAGGACTGGAAGTATAAGTATACAATATATGCTGAAAGAACAACATCCCAATTCAGTGACTTGGAATGAAATATAAATAAAAATATGCCTAAAATGTAAAATGTGGCTTTCTCTAACTACTGTAAACATATATTGTAGCAAAACACTAAAATAAAAAACTTTGTATTAATTAACAAGGAATGATGTCTCACTTTATTGTCATCCATAACTGTGTTGAGTGACTCGATCCACATGGGATCAATGTCCCCATCTAAAACAATCCATTTTGGTCCATCTTGGGTCACTGAGGTCAACTCTCTCATGGTGTTGGAGAAAAGACCTAATGAAAGAAATAATGAGTTTAATATGGAGCAAAATCTATTAACTATCAAACAACAAAAACCCCTAATGTTTATATCATGTTTCAGTAATTCTCAAACAAGGTTTAAGAATTAAATATGCTATGAACTGGAATAACTCAAATTTAACGGGATCTCTGTTTATTTTGACTATGATCTATGTTTATAAAACTCTTTGTAAAAAGTGTTTAAGCCTCTCACCATCTTTCCACTCTCTGGTAGCAGGATGCAGATATCCAAACAACTCATCTGTGGTTACAGCTTTGGGGTTGATATCAGTCCATACTGACTTCTTCTTCATGATAGAATATGTCCTGTGGAGGGTCTTCAAGATCTGCAAAATAAACAAAAAACAAAAGCCAAAAATGACAAACACAAAGAAAACAACTCTACCGTCACAGTTAATTTAATAAAATAACATATGTCAACAAAAATGTTGATTATGTACTAGGTAGGTTAAAACACTGAAAAAGTCTTTAAAAATGAAAACAAAAATTTTGTTTTGTTTTTATTGCCATTGATGAGGTTATTAACCTGACTTTTTCCAGTTCCAGGCCCACCCACGACAAATACAGAATGCCTGACAGCAAGCAGCTCCTCCAACTGAGTCACCTGAGCACACATAAACCTGCAAATATTAATTGCAGCACTTTATACAGTTAAACAAACATAGTCCAATATAACTTCAAAGTGAAAGTAAATGTTAACATCTTAAATTTTTTACATTTTACTTGACAGTGTGTGTATATATACACATATGTGCGTGTGTTTGTATGTGTAGTGCATCCCACTCTCCATTTTCACATTTTATTACATTAAAAACTCATTTATTTTTAAGTTGAGGTCAACATTGTGGAGAAAATTGCAGCACAGAGTTGGTTTAAAACATATCTCATACAATGAATGTATCACCAACCTCTATTCAGTCATTCCATCAAAAGTGGAAAGAGTACGGTACAACTGCAAACCTTAAGGATAAAATTTTCCTCAGCTTGGAGACGCAGCTCACTGACTGACTGACGAACAGCGTTTTCCAGAGTGGGATCTTTCTTCCTGGGCACATCCAACTGAGGAAACAAGTCACTGATCAGCCCAAGGAATATGGGCACATCACTTGTCACTATCTTCGGCAGGTTAAAGTCCCTCAGAGCTCGCATCAGCACCTGAAGAAAAAGTGTTGAAGCTTGAATTTGTCAGCAAAGGGTAAAACACCTGAAAAAAACATATCACTATGTAAATTAAAGCAGCTGTTTCAGTCAGAAACAGAAGTGAGGCTCACTTGTTCTTCAGGTCTGTTACGTTCCTCACGCTTCAGGGACCCAGCTACAACCAGGACTGATTTTATAGCTCTTAAACCCCAATCATAATGATCCTAAAAAAATAAGGAAATATAGGCTGTGTAAGTCAAACACAATTAACAATTAGCATACTAACAGGTGTATTTTATTATGTCAGTCTGATAAGTCTATATTCAAATGTGTAAACACAAAAGATAAGTAAAACTCTGACAATGGATAACAGTGATAATAGTATTCAGAGTAACTTGCTCTTTCTTTATTTTAGTTTATCAAACGGGGAAACAGAAAGAGTTGGAATATAAACACAACATGTACCAGGATTTACTACAGTTGTTAAGCTGATAGCTGATAAATTAGATTAAACCCCCAACCTAAAACGTAAATAATGACAATCAGTCATAAAATAATCTTCACATACAACTTTTTAAGAGCATGCCAAACCATTTTTCAAATAAATTTTAGGTCAGGGAATTTTATATGTTTTTATGTGCATACCTGTTTTGACAACAGCTCTTTGCACAGAGTATAGAGACTGATGAACTTGCGTGCCAGCAGACGTGCATCAATGAACCCTTCAGCCACCAGCATGATTTCACAGATCAGTTCAAAGTCTGGGATGACCATTGCACAGGGCCTGAATTTTGGGCAATTAGGCAAGAGATAAGAAATTTCTGGTATATATGAACCTTTGCACTGAAAGCCTCTATTTATCTTGATATCAGACCTGAACAGAGCCTTAAGGTTTTCTGGGAGTTCTGCCCTTCCAGCGTAGCCTGGGTTCAGAGTGATGAAGATCCCCACTGTTGGTTTCAGTTCAATTTCCTCACCCAGAAACTGAAACCTGCAAGAATAAATTAATTAATGTGGGCAAACCCCCCCCCCAACATTACAAAGCCAATAAAAAAATACAACACACCCGTGATAGATACATGCATACCTCTGTTTTTTGTTGCGCACAGCATCTTGAATAGTCTTGACCTGCACAGCTACCACAGACAGGACATCCACTGAGATCCTGTTGAATTCATCAAAGCAGCCCCACACTCCTGTTTGAGCCAGACCCTTATAAATATTACCTATGGACTGAGGACACAGAAAGGAGAAAGATGCAGAATACATAGCATCACTCATTTTTAAAAAATGAAGGAAAAACTGGCACAACAGAAATTGGGAAGAACATGTTTGATGTTTATGATACCTTATAGTCCATTTGCTCTGAACAGTTGAACACATACACCATGATACCAAGGGAGCGTCCCAGATCTTTAGTTGTCTCTGTTTTACCGGTGCCAGCCGGGCCTGATGGGGCGCCACTCATAGTCAGATGGAGGGACTGGGTCAGGGTTATGTAACACCTTATTGTGGTGGTGTTGAGATTTAAAATTGATACAGAAAGCAAAGTCAAAATCCAGGATCGTAACAATGTGGATTTTAACCACATTACAATAAAAGTATTGAATATTTATCGATATTAATCATAGTAGAAAAATGTACCTATATTAACTTGCAAAAGTAATTATACCACTTAGGCTTTTTCACATGTTGTCATGTTAGACAACAATTTTATTTTTAATATTTAATGTGATGAACAAATGGAGAAAGAAGCTGGTGAGAGCTATTGTTAACATGGATAGAAAAGGAAAAACTTGAGACTGGGGTTAAGGTTTATCGTCCGGCAGGACAACAGCTATATAAACAGCAAGGGCAAAATGAAGCATGATAGATTGGTCCAGTCAAAGTCCAGACCAAAATATAACTGAGTATATCAGGCAAGACTTTAAAATGTATGTTCTCTGCTGCTTTCTACCCAAAATGCTCGAGTTTGAGCAGTTAATTGGTAAAGATTTAACTAGCTAAATTTGCAAAGGATTTAAAGACATACCCCCCTAAAATTTGTTATGCTCTTCTTTTTCAGGTCTATCTCACAAAATACCTATAAAATACATAAAGATATATGGTTGCATCATGATAAATGTGAAAAAGGTTTGGAACATATGACTACTTTTGCAAGGCATTGTAGGAAAAACAAGAACACTTATCTATTTCAAGGCAATATGTATTTCAATGTGGACTCTACTTTTTAATAAGCCTGCAGTGCGAGTCCATTATTAATACCTCCTTCAGGTTTAAAATCTACTCTCTATAAAATAAATATCATTAGGTATGAGAATATCATGAGTGGAGCTTACAACAGAGGCTTACTACCTATCAGTAAGTGGGGTGATAACCAGTCTGTTTGTGTTTCCCAGGTACTCATAGCTGAACTGGAACTGGGCGTCACAAATGTTGACACAACAGTGTCCTGTTTCTTCATCCCAGCGATGCCGTAACTGAGACAGCCATGCGAATGCCTGTCCGTTCGTCACCTAACAGGTGAACACAGTAAAACCAACAGTAGACTCCAATAACTCTTATGTCTATCATTCAAATAAGGTGTTTCAGATACCTTTTGAGTGATGAGACTGCCAACCACATCTCGAGCATGAACATCAATGGTGCAGATGGTCATTATTTTTTGTCTGTCTCCAGGACTTAAATCCCCAAGCAACATGTGGATCAGTGAGTTGAGCTGTGTGATCTTGAAATTGACAAAAATCACTTATTAGAAGTGCCTCTTTGTAGACCCACCAGTATGAAAAAATTCGGACATTCTCACCCTACCTGTTTTTTGTTGTAGTCTTTGAGAGCTGTCTCAAATCCTTCCTCCACCCTCTCAAAGGCAATACCCACATCTGTGGCCCACCACACCTGACTACCAGTTAATGATACCTATTTATGGGAAAAAAGAAAACAGAACATGCAACAATAGGGTCTTACTTCTCTAACTTTTAATAAAGGTCTGGTCAAGGAATGGGTTTGCAAATGAACCTGTGGCTTGAAAACCTACATACAAAACAACGGTTGCTACATTTTTTAACATTGTTTAATGTTGCATAGAACATACTGAATAGAACTAAACTTGTCAAATGTGTGCAAAAAGCACAAATTGAGGATACAGTTACTTCTACACAAATTGCAAGGATTATAAATTTTTTATTATGGGTTATGTTTGATAAATAATTTTTCTATGGAAATTTGCTTTTAAGATTATAAGGGCTTATTGCATAACAGGATATGCTTAATTTAGTTGCAGCAGTAAAATGAAATTTAATGGGAAATTTTTTACATTACTTAGAATTAATTCATTTGACAAATCAGAGGATTATAGAAAAAATTAAGTTCCTAAAATAGGAAATATTTATAGACAGTTCTTACTGAGCCCAGGTCTTCTCAGATGCAAATGTCCTGCACTAAAAACAATTGTTATTGTATGAATTTGGGTTGTGTTTTTTATTAATTACAAACAGTCCAGGTATAAAATTAAATACTACAAGATCATGTCTAGCATGTAAGGAGATTTAAACAGTCTGTATGAAGGATAAAGAAGAGGAGTAAGAGTTTTTTGAATTAGAGACTGTTTTGTATGATCAAATTATTGCTAAATCAAAAACTCAATTTGACATGGTGTCTGTAGATTTCAGGGAGTTACATATCAGACTTTTAAAAAACATTTAGATTTAACTTTAAGTCAAACATGGATTATGAAAAAATAACATCACTTATTTAGTTTGTATTAGGCTTACTTGATAGGACACTTCAGAAATAACAGCGAATTATATCGAACTATTAAACTCTATGTTTTCAAGACACATGGGCTACAAAATACAAAAAAAACTGACTTGGATTAGGTGGAATAACACTGCTCCATGTACCAGACTCAGTGTGACACCTGATCCAGGACTTTTGTTTTGTGAATGTAAAACACTCATATTTGGAAAATATTATGTTAAAATAATAAGCTATTATACAACATTTGTGGGGATTTTAAAACTCATTCATTCATGGCTCAAATTTTGCAGGAGTGGCTGCTGAAAATAAAAAAGTGTATGGCACATAAATCATGACTGCCTCAAGCTGTCAACCCCCTTTATCAATTATTTAATCTTCTTATGCTGACATTGGTCAGTATAGGTATGGCTTCAAATATCAAATGAGGAATCTTTTCAACCATAATTTCTTTACTCAAATCCACATCTGTTTTTAATGAAAGAGAACCAATCTGTGTTTCAAAATCTACAAATATGCAAAAACACAAACCTGTGCAGGATAATCAAAAAGCCACTGATCTCGCGGTTTGTCCTCATAGGCACCAACAGCCTCCTGTATTTCTTTCCTGACTGTACAGCGCATGTTGCTCTCCAGGGCATTTAACCAACACTCTGCCTGGGAGAACAAAAGGTTATATAAATTGATAGACATGTATATATATTTATATCTAAGTTTTGTTTATAGCTGTATAATTTACCTGTCCTTCACAGACACATGGCTCTGAGAAAGAAACATATTCTCTCTCCCGGCTGTACATCCCAATAGCAACTGCCGCTCCATCTTCATCCTCTTCTCCGGCCTCGTCTGAGTCCTTGAAGCGAAGGTCTGCTATGTTGTCAAACAACTTCAATAAATGGCGGGTCACCTGAAAATTACACCCAGTTTTCTTCATTTAAATCTAGATGAAGCACACTTTAGTACTCCGCACACATACTGAGTCAAAATTATTTATAAATGCGCTGCGGTAACATTTTATGGATCGGTTGTTTTTAAGACAATACCAATAAATTGTGGCACCTGTTTGGGCTGTGTTCCCTTTGACACAATCTCCAACAAATCTGAAGCTGAGACAAAGTAAAATCTGGGGAATGTGAGTCTCTTTGTTTCCAAATACTCAGCTAGGGCCTTCTCACACACAGATAGCCTCTGCTGTAAGGTTTCCAGGCTGTCTAGGAAGCCAAGCTTGTTGGTTACATTCACCACATTACTGTCCTGCACCACTTCAGTCATCAAACTCTAAAATGAGACAAAAAACAAGATGAGGAGATTTAAACACACACACACACACACAAAAAGAAAAGTATAAATGTGTGCTAGGCTGGGTGTTAACCTGAAGGTCAGTGTGAATTCCTTGAAAGAGCTCTGCAACGTTGGCCAGCTGGCAGCGAATGTCATCGCTGTTGGTGAAGATGCTGTTCAGGTGTGCCCAAGTTCTCTGAACAGACATCCAGGTTGAGATAACTAGGTCAGCCACCATTAACTTCCTCTGCCATCCGCTCACTTCTGACTGGAAATACTCCACATATTTGCTCATCAGGATGTTCTGGAGTTGCACCTGAGGGTAAGTGAATATGGCAGATTCACAGCTCTTGTAGAAAACTGCTATGATGTAGTCACACATTTCAGCATCTTCTTCTTGTTATTTATTTATTTTTTGTTGATTGGATAACTGATTTCAAAGAGCGACCAAAGTGATCAAAGTGTGGTTGAGCATAGTTTGCTTATTTAACAGAAATGCAAAGCAAAATTATGTATTGCCTTAGAAATGTACTCATACCTCTGACACTTTTGCTGCAGAGGTATGAATAGAGGCTGCTGCTTTAAGCCTTTTGAAAAAAAGAAAGCTCTGAAGATTTGAAGAAACAGGAGGTTGCATTCCACTTACTCACTTAGGATTGTCAAGTCTTGGAAATCTGAGAACCTCCACCAGAACGATGCTGTAATGAATCCATATAACAAACTAACCTGGTTGTCCTCCAACGTTTCGATTAGATTCTCATCAGCTTTGAGCAAAGGTGTTCCAGTGCTGTTATGAGTCTCATATGACAGCGACATAACACTCCAGGTCTGTGTTATCTCTGCCAGTACCTATATTTCAAATGGATATAGTTCAATCGGGATAAAACAGCAATTTTGACATTTTCATATTGACACCCATGTATTTTCTTTGAAACAAGGTAGACTCAACATGCAACTTTTCTTTAAGTTTATATTCGGCAATTTTTTATTTATTCAAACAGCATCAATTCCCTGCTTCCTACCTTCTCAATGCCCATTTCTTTTACAGCTTTGTCCACTATGTTTTTAACTTCATCCTCTACACGGTGTAGCTGTAATTCTAACAGGTCCCCCAAGGTGGTGCCCTCTCCCATCACAAACCGTACCTGAGGATCATAAAGGAGATTTGCTGTGCTGTGGTTGTGATCAGAATATTTGAACCTAGAGAGAAGTCCTGCAACTGCAGAACAGATGCATGCTAAGCATGCAGAATCGCAGCACAGCGGGAGCGTATCGGTTCTCATACTCCTGTAGTGTTCATGAGCTGCTGCCAGTGTCTCTCTCTGATGGCAGAGTTCTGCAGCTCGTTGACTGCTCTCAGAGAGGTCAGCAGGTTTTTCACGGTTGATTCTAGACCCAGATAAACGTCCCACGCTCGCACTTCCTTATCTAGCATCTTCATCTCCTGCAACGAGAAGCAGCAGTGCAGTGAGAGCATGAAAGTGAACACGTTTTTCACTACCACAAGTTAAAACAGGTCTGGCTTCTTAAATATATGCATCACGTACTTTAGCAAAACGTCGGAGCTCCATGTCCATCAGCTCAACGTTTATCTCTGTCCATGGAGTTTTTGTCCACTCTTTTATACTTGTCTAGTATTGAAGAGTTTTTTTGGGCAAATTTTAGAAAATGTTTCTAAACCACAGTATTAAAAGATTATTTAAGAAAAACTATTAGAATATCTTTTATGTCTAATAGGTTGTACCTTTACAAAAATGATCATGTCCCAGACTGCTTTGACAAGTATGATATCAGAGCGACACTGGCGCAGCTGTTTGTACTCAGGGAAGCTGACCTCAAATAAATCAGCTGTGTCCTGCAGGTTCTTCATTTCCATCTCAATCCCTGCAACTGACTGATGACACTAGAGAGAAAGTTGGTGGTTCAGAGGCGGTTGCACTTCTGCTACTTTGTAGAGTTTCATTATTATAACAGTTTTCTTAATATGTTGCAAATTAACCTTTTCCATGGCTTACCTTATCAATAAGGTCATATGGCTCCTCCACATTGATCTTGAAGATCGATTCTGTACGAAATCTCTCTCTGAACTCAAGCTGCTTCACCTAAAATGTGAACATTTGGAAAATCTATGATGCATGTAAATTTGCTTCAATTTCAAAGTCTACAAATGTGCGGACCCTGGTACCTGGGTCACATAAATAATGTAGGAAAGGAAGGACAAAAGCTAATTTAGGTGTATCAGATATCAAGCTCCTTGTGGGTGGTTTCCAGACCGACATCTGACCTTGCTCACACCTAGCCTCACCTCAAACCGAACACATTTTCTGCGTATCACTGAAACTTCGTTTGACTGCAGTGGTGCAACTTCGTGTTTGACCGTGAAGGCAATTTTTCTGACACTTTTCCACTTCTCAGGCAGCTCCTATGTTTTGGAGAACAGGAGTGAAGAATTTCATGTGCTGATGGCCGCACAAAGCCCTTTCTGTAAACAGACTTTGCACTGGAACAAACCTCCAGCTGTGTGTAGACACTCTCTGGAAGTTGCTGACCATAGGACTTGAGTAGCTCTGCAGTTGACTTGAGAGGTTTGAAGTGCTGTTCATTACTGAGCTGTCTATCTCGGATGGCCATGAGGTGTCCCATTATGCTCACCAACTCTGCATAATCCCCATCTGATACTTTTGTAGAGAGACCTCCAGCTGTGTCCTCCATAAAATGGGACAGCTCCTTCACACTGTGAAATAATAAAGATTGTAAAACAAATATTTCATGTGTTATCATACAGAATAAGGTAAGCTGAGACACTGAAGAAGTCTAGTGGGTTAATCAGGGGACACAGAAAACTGTCAGTGACAAGTTAACAGAAGTTAACACTTGCAAAGATGCAAAGTTCCAATACCACAGATGGTGAACCAAGAGAGAAAAAAGAAACAGGGAGTCTCTTACGATGTAGAATTAAATAAAACTAAAGACAAGAATTTAGAGAAAAGCGTAAATACATACGAAAGAACAGAATAAAACTCTAAGGAATTTTAAAACTGAGGAACTAAGCATATGCACTGACTGATGGCACTTTTTAAATTTCGTTGTTCTTGTGACAATGACAACAAAGATTTATCTGTCTGTCTGTCTGTCTGTCTGTCTGTCTGTCTGTCTATCTATCTATCTTTCTATCTATGTATCTATCTATCTATCTATCTATCTATCTGGAAAGCAAATGGTGACGAATCCTAAAATAAAAAAAGAAAGAAAATCTTAGAAAAATTTAGGTTTTAGGACATGGAAAACAAACAGTTAGGCTTATGACACAGAAGAACACATTTTTTGCAACCTTTGTCAACCAAAGATGAACTGAACCCCCCCTGAAATGTGTTGGGAAAGAAAAATGATCAATGATTCACATTAAGACAGACACAAACTAATGTTAGCCTAGCTCTGAACTCAACTCCTCCACCTAAAATCTGCAGGAGGAAGAGATGGGTGAGAATGTGAATTGAGTTAAATATATCTTTGGATATAAATGATGAATCTAAGAGCTTTATTGGCAATTCTTTGTCAGAACACTGGGGCAGCTTTCTAAACTGAGATAAAACCCTCGCTGGAACAGAATGACATGACAAAACGCTGGTTGGGTCAAAAATATTTGTTGATATGGAAAAGGAAGAAAGACTGCAGTAATTGTATATATGTATACAAATTTAGACCTTGAAAAGAACACTTATTGGGGGTTTTGAGGCAAAATTAATCCTGATTGTCATATCTAAAGTCTGGATTTTTGGCAATGGTCCAAATTATGACCATCACATTAAATATTCAAAACCAATTTCTATAACTATTTTGTATTTCTGCAATGATTTCTGTGGTGAATAAGAAGTCCTTGTTTGTGTTTGTCTCACCTTTGATTTACATGGTTCAGAAGGTGCTCTTTGAACATCCAGCTCCACTTTTTGATGACATTCATGAGTGTGTGCTTGAAGGGACAGATGTCCAGCTGCAGCCAGCCACAAAATACCATCCTGTCCTCCATTTTGCTCACCCGAACATACAGAGACTCAAAAAGATTAATCTAGATGAGGAAATTATCCAGTTACTCTCATTGCATTATTAAGTTCTCTGAGTGCTAGAATAACAGTATGAACAATTAAGTCACATAAGTGGAACGCACTTGATCTTTGAAGTTTTCTAAGGTGGGTGGGTTCTTTTTCAGTTCATAGTCAGCATACAGCTCGGCTTCCTCCGTGCTTAACACGTGGCCATAAAGCAGAAACTGCCTCATAAATTCAGACCTGAAAGAGCGAGATAAAAAAGGAAGACAAAATAAATAAATATAAATCTCTGCAAAGAGGATATTTCATAAAACAAATCATCTGACCTGTCATCAGTCCAAAGGTAGCGGTAGCTAGAAAATGATGCCTGATATTCCCTGACCTGAAAATCAAAACAATGTTTATGGTTGTGTACTAAATAAATAATACATAAGTCTCTAGAAAAGAGAATCACCTTGGCGACCGCGCCTCGTGCCCGTGAGCGGATAATATGACACATTTCTGACAAATCCTCCATTTCATCTATGTCAAACTAAAGGATGAGAAATCGGGGTAATATAGGGCTTTACAAAACTTCACATACATAGAAACCATTTCAGTTTTGATACTTTACAACCACAAGTATGTATTTTATTTTGTCATTTTAGGTCATACAGTAACTGTGACTAACACAAAACAAATCATTAGTGTTAATTGGATTAAAAATGTTCTGAAAAACTGACTTGTCTTAGTATTTTTTTTTT